>NW_027518681.1:3046250-4535000 GCF_043159265.1 Tasmannia lanceolata
AAAATCTTCTAAATTGATGAAAATATACTTGCATCTTGAATTCTGATTAAATTTAGAATTATTTTTTTAGTCATTTCTATATCAAATACTAGCATCAAACCTTCCATGCCTTCACAAGAAAAAACTCAATTTTAAATTCTGAGAAATGCTGAAAAGGGCGGAGAAAGTATTTGCAACACTCAATATTGTTGTATAAGTACATGAATTTTAGTCATTGTACCCTGATTGTTGGATATCAGGGAAATATTTTTAGGGCAGTGATAAATCGGGCCCCGAATATCTTAAATCGACCCCCTATGTGTCTTTCTCTCTCTCCTCTGGGTTAGAGAGAGAAAGAGGAGAGAGATAGACACAAAGGGGGCCGATTTAAGATATATGGGGGTCGATTTATCACTCCCCTATTTTTATTGTCAATTGACCTTTGTAGTATGTTTTTTCAATAATTAATAGGGTGATTGAATGTTCTTTTCAAATTACGATGTGGATGATGTCTGCTTCCTGCTGTGAATCTATCTATGATTCACAAATATAATGACAACCCAATCTGATTTTTGTAAAGAAATTCAAAAGAATGAAAAGAAGAGAGATGACAAGAAATCAGATATTTTTGGTGGAGCTCTTTAAAGCCATGAGAATGATCATTTCTTGTTCAAAAGGTAATACAAGTGGTTAACTTTTCATATCTTTTTTTCTCCGAGTCCGTAAATTTCTAATCCCAAATCCTAAATTGAGATTTACTATCTCATTAAAAGAAAGGAAAAGACAACTAACCAGCTGCCAGTGAGAACAGGAAGAAATTTTAGTTTTTTTGCATAAAGAATTTAAATCTATAACCTTTACTCCAATGTTTGACTCCCTGGGTATGAAAGGCCAAGTTAGGGTTTGAAGAACTGGGGAGAATATTGCGAACCAGATTCCACAAGAATATCTAGTCAGTCTGATTTGTGAGCACTAATGACACAATCGATCGATATATGCCCGGCCCAAAATATCAATCAAAAGACTCAATGGTCAATTGACAATTCATGCCATTGATTGACAACATTGTGCAGCAGTTTTCAATTGGGTATTTATTTGTTATTTCTGTTTTATTTCCTTTTTTGTATGGTTCCTGATTTTAATATGTTTCTAAGATCGTGTAAATGCCGCTATTATAAAATCATGCATGTTTTAGGGGTCTCATGAGAGGATGTTTTAGTTGGGATATTCTGTGGAGTTTTTATTCTATTTTGAATGAAAGTTGAGTTGGATTTTACTTTCTCTTCTTGATTTCTCTGTTCTTCTTGACTGTGTAATTTTCAAGCCAGATTCCTGGATCAAAAATCGTGGGTCTCGCCTCCAGACTACATCAGACTCTGAAGGCTCAAATAAAATTAGTGAAAAATAAAGAAATGATTTGCACTCTTCAACCAACACCAAGTAGTCTCAATTCTTTAAAGCAGGGGGATAATAGATGTGGTGCAACCTGAGTCAAGCTTTAACAAGTTCAGTGTCTGTTGCTATGGGAAACATATGCTGGACAGGGGCACATGTCCTAACTAATAACATTAAATGGATATTGGCCAAAGTGTAGGTCACTAGCCTTTATTCTGCAGAAAGATTAGCCCAACATAAAACTAGTAACTTAGTCCGACTCAAGTTTGAACTGTAACATGTAAGAAATCTGCAGAAAGGCTACATAATGAAGAGGTTTTATGGTACACTCTACTTTTCATATCCTTCTTAGACTATCATTTTTATAAATCATCACTTTAAGTGGTTAAAATAATCATTTTATTCTAAACTCTGAACAAAAGAATATGGTAAAATGTTCTCATCTCATTTATACTTGCGTCATCTATTAGTGCATCAAAAATATTATAAAACACCAGTAAATTCTGAATTGCATGTGCAATATCCAAAAAAAAAACAAAAACAAAGCAGTATTTTCAAATTGGTAACATATTGAATCATCCTTCTTTTGACTTGTGATAGTAATAAATTAGGAAGCTTCTACTATGCAGACATTTTTTCATGCCCATCTATGATAAATGACTGGTTGAGGTTCTTCAGTTATAACAGGACAAGCATTATTTTCTGCATACCCGAGAAGGATTAAAGCTAGCCGCTGCAATTGGTGCCCCCAGAACTGTGAAAGTTACTAACCACAGACCACCAAGACGTAGGAAAAAAGCCCCAGGACTCAGTTCTCCCCATGAGTATAGGGGTCCATCTTTCAGAGATGAGTACTCATTTACCTGTCACAAGGTCAGATGCTCATTGCTAGAAAATCATGACTTTAACATGCATACAAGGCCCAATATACTCATAAGAAACTTTTCTATAGATAAACGAAAAGATTGTGAGGAACTGAACCATCTTCATTTATTATTTCTTTCTATCCTGACATTATCGGAGTTAATCTCCGCTGGTATCCACTACCACGTACTTGTGTGGAAACTTTGTCTAATCTCATATATCTCAGTAGCTGTTTTGAGAATCTTACAAAATAAAGCCTGCATATTTGATGAACATTGTATGTAATAAAATGGACTTTTAACTTTACTGATTAACATAGGCAGCAGGTCAGGACTGCTCATTCTGGTATGTATTATTTCATTTACGGTGTCTGTAAATACTTCCAATGCTTTAAGATTACCGGGCATGTACCAAGTTCAATGTTTTAGTGACTTCGAATTACTAGGATTGCTTGAATCTTAGATGATCCAATGGTTTGAACTCTTCTTTTGTTCAGGTTATAGCAGTACATTGATGGTTTACAAGTAGATTTCAAAGTCTGTTTCTGTTTTATTTTCCAGATTGGAATCCTTACATGTTGTTGTCTGATTACCTTCTTCACAGGATCCCCAAATGGACCTTGGCACCACAAGTCAATGATGACCGAGAACCTTACTTTTTTCTCTTTCAATTATCTCTGGAATTCTCGTTCTACAGTCCAGGAGTCCTCATTCTTGAACATATTCTTTCTTTTAAGTGCCGTTTGGATTTCAATATTTTAAAATCTCGGATTTCCTCAAAATCCTAGATGGGAGACTAGAGAAGAAGGAGACCATCCGTCGTTTCTGATTTCTCGCCCCTCTTTTCGTCGAGCGAGAGGGTAGGAGATCGTCCTGTGTTTCCAGGTTTTAGAAATCTCAGGATGGGGGAGAGATTTCTAAAACCTGGATTTCTTACTTAAAATCCAGGATAATGGATTGTTACACCGCTTTCATAGTAAAACCTGGATTCTAAAATCCACATATCCAAACAGCCCCTTAGGGTGTCTGTAAATTCTTCCAATGCTTTAAGACCGGTCAGTGATGAGTATTAGACACTAAGAAACTAAACAACCTTCAGTAATGAGTATAAGACGCTAAGCAAAATTGTTTCTGAGTTTGACTGAAGTGCTTCAATAATACCTACTTAAACATTTGATAAAGAAAATAATTTTCTTCTGTATGAAATATCTGACTCTACCCAAATAATGAATTGCAGAATTGCAGCTTTTAACGTAATTAATATGATTGCAGAGTTTTCTGCTATATATGTTATCCATGACTATTCAGTGTTTTCAAAGAGCTTTACAGTTCATTCACAGTCTTATCTGACTAGCAAAATAGTTCTGATTTTAAAACTTATAATTGTTTTCCTTAGATCAACAGGCACTCCTCATTGAATCAAACCTTCAGTGATGAGTCTCAGAAACAAAGCGAAATCTTTCAGAGTTTTCATGAACTAATTCAATAGTACCTTCTTAAACATTTAACATAGAAAGTAATTTTCTTAGGTGTGAACTATTTAATTCTATCCAAGTATTGAATTTCTGAATTGCAGACCTTTAATCTGATTAACTTGATTGCAGATTTTTCTGCTATGAATCTTATCAGCAACTTATTCAGTATTGTCACAGAACTTTACAATTCATCGATTCTCATATCTGACTGGCAAAATAGTTCTGATTCTAAGAATTGTGATTGTTTTCCAGAGACGAGACAAGAGAAGAACATACCGGTCTCTGTTCGAAGGGCACTTCAATTTCCAAGCCAGGATTCCAACTCTGTCCTGCGAATCCACTCGCACCTCCTTCCCTTTCATCATTCAATGCCTTAATGTGATTCCACCTCGATCGATTCCGCACACTCCGAAACCGAAGAACACATGACCCCGTTCGGCTTTGGCTGTTGGTTATGTGGACTTCAGGAATCAGTTGGCAGCTAATTCTTAATCTGAGCATTTTTTTTCTTCTTTTGCTTTAGTTAGAAGAGTGCAGTACAGTTGATCATGAAAGGGCTTTTCCCTCTCTTCAGTAGTTATGTTAGGAAAAGAGAATACCGTTGCTCTCTTCAAGACCATGCATTTTTTACGTGGAGGGAAATATTAGGAAACTAGTCTTTTTTATTAGTTGTATTATCCCAAATGTTTGGAACATTTTATTTTATTTCTTTTTTTGTGGCTTTGAGCAGGGGAGTGGAGAGCAGCTCGTGCCACGTGGAACCTTACTTCTTGCACGCTGCTTTGCGTGTTCCACTCATGTTTCCGTGGAATAAAGACCAAATGATCCTAACCGTCTATTTCAGTTGGCAGATGTCCTTCAATTGGATGGTTAAGATCATCCAATATGTGCTGTTGTTAGCTTATAGCTGTTCTCTCCTGCACAAGTGTTTGTCTAGGCAATCCCTGATATTTTATTAACTTTTTATTTGGAGTAAAACTCTCTTTTGGGTCTTTTTTTAGGCACTTGACATGGACACCCAAATAGGGGTATTGAACACATTAACATAAGAAATTGAGTGCAACTATGGTGATGGTATTGTCAGGATCAATTTCTAAGCATCGATCTTTGGGTGGATAGATGGATTGTAACTGGAACCGTTGATCTTGTTGATCATCATGAGGCGGCCCATGTGGTCTAAGGGTTTCTGGTAACATTAGGCTTAGGTAAAACAAGATCACCATCCTCTAACAAGTTTTTGGATTTTGTGCTTTAGGGCCATGCAACGATCAGTGAGGTGCCCGGGACCCTGGTGGTACTCACAGAATTGGCCCTCTCTCGGATGCTGGATTGGCATCTCTTCAATAAGACTGTCTTACAAAAATCAATGATTTAGCTTTTCTTGGTGGAATATAAACAAGGCTTGATAGATCAAATGGCTAGGATCATCCGATCAAGGTGGGGTCAATGGCAATGAGCAACACTACTGATCTATAGGCAGATTAGAGCTACCTAATCATGTCCACGTAGTGCACCTGGAACCCAGAAAGTGGCTGTTAGGGAAGAGCCTACTAGCCACTGCATTTTTCGCACTTACCCAAGGGATCAGGGATCAGTTTTGTTACTGTGAAAGCTCTACCCGAGCAGTAGCAGTGCTCGTACTGTGATTGCTCATACAGTGAACAATCTCAAGATCACTTTTGGATTGTTTATAGAGTTAAAAATCTATTTTGGACTGTTCACACAGATGTCATGCCACGTTGTAGAAATCCTACCACAATATGTGGAACTTGTGTTGTGCTCTGATACACGACTGATGCAGGACATTTCTAGAGAATGAAATGCTCGACAATTAAGGGGGTTTGGGAATTGGATTTTACTACTGAAGTAGATGCAAACCAATTCTATGTAGTTTTTCAATCAGGAGGATTTTCAATTTTTGGATTTGAAACCGATCATAGATCACAACCTGACCATTGGATCGGGTTAAATTTTCATTATGTTTGGTAGAATAGTCTTAAAACTCTTAAATTTTAGGAGATCTGACCGTTAGATCAACGGCTATGATTAATAGATTGAAAATCATTGCATGAAATCAACAATCCACTCGATCAAAAGTGCATGAAATTTAAACAACAAAATGGAATGAATAGATTGGGTTCAGAAAAGATAGTATAATTGAAGAGAAGGCAAATAGAAGTTAAGGGCGTGACACTACTAACTAGTCGGCATCACACAAACATGAGCATCACCCTCATGTCTAAGAATAATGGAAATCACCTCTACCAAGAGCGAAATCTCTAACCTTTATTTCATTCTATCATCATTCTAAAATATATAAGGCTGATGGATGGTTCTGGTAGTTACATAACTATTTAAGACTCTCTTTAAAAGAAAAATGACACATGGAAAAATGGAGGTTTCTGTAGGGCATAACTGCTTGGGTAGCTACTTGACACTCTCTTTAAAGAAAGAAAATGACACAAGACATACCTGAGGTTCTCTCTTTAAAAGAGGGACACATGACACTTACCACAATACAACATATCAAGGTCACATAAAAACGATAAAATTAAAATACACAAAATATCCCTCACCTCATCTTCATGAGTCTGAGGACCGTATCAATCATCATTGGCAGACGTATCTACACCAATGTCATCATTTTCATCATCCTTGTGTGACACATAACTACCACTGTGAGTCTTTCATCATTAGTATCACCACCAATACCATCTTGAGTATCGTATATCTTACTCTCCCTACTCTTCCTAACATCAAATATTTCCAGGAATTGCTAGCGTCCATCGCAAAAGGCATTTTGCGGCTGGTCTGTCGCATGTCAGACCAGCCACCTCGTGCATGGAGACAAAAGCTATTGTCTCCATTCACGCGGTGGCTGGTCTGACATAAAACAGACCAGCCATGAAATGCCTTCTGCAATGGACCCTAGCAAATCCCAATATTCCCTAACACTTGGGAATCACAAAAAATAACCTCGATTGAGTTTGCCAACTCTACATTAGACAATTTATAATAAATGATGACAATAGTCTCTGGCACAACCATAAACATTTTTAATGTCACCTAAAAGTGTTATGCATGAGATTGTATCCCTATACATCTCAATATTTGTGATTTCCATCTCATAATGAATCGAATGAAGATCCGACGATTTATTCCAAAAAATTCCCAACGAAAAATACAAACTACTCCTTTCTATCGAATCGACCACAACCACTACCTACCCAGTGACTTTGGTACGGGATGTTCCCAAAATGGGTACTATCGGGTTGGGTGAATAAGATAATAGACGTTTGTTGGCATTCCAGCCCTCCTTCTTCTTTCAGGGCCTCAAATAAAACTCTTTAATAAAAATTCTCGTAGAATCGATAATGAAGTTTTCATTCTGTACATGCCAGATCATGAATTAGTAACTGCATCCAATCTTTGAAAAAGTCCCAATCGTTTTGAACTTTCGATTTATCCAGCAACAAGAAGAAGGAAAATGATTGAATAGAGGAACTCCCAAGCATTTGGTGATCTCAAATGTGTCCATATCAATGGAACGTGTGACTCATTATTTCGATGAATCATTTCTTCAGACAGAAGAAAATGTTTTTGATGTTGAAATAGTCTTTCTTTATCCATGGGCAATAAGTTTCGATGTATTGGGTGTATCTGTATTTATAGAAGCTTTAATTTTCGTGCTT
Source organism: Tasmannia lanceolata (assembly GCF_043159265.1). NCBI lineage: Eukaryota > Viridiplantae > Streptophyta > Magnoliopsida > Canellales > Winteraceae > Tasmannia > Tasmannia lanceolata. The sequence goes on from NW_027518681.1 coordinate 3,053,655, forward strand.
ATCCCAATTGTTGGTTCAGAATTGATTAATATATAATCGATCGAAGACTAATTGAAAGTGGTGTTTCTGTTCAGAAACGAAATGTTCGGGTTTCATTCGCAACCCAACTTAAGTATTTCGATGGTGGTTAGGTTGCGTTGCGGACATTTCATTCTCTCAAGCACTCAGTTATATACCCTTTCCCTGCCCCCATCAAGAAATAGAATTAACTAATCCTAAGACAAAGGGTCGAGAAACTCAACCCCACTGTTCCACTATTTCTGAAATCACTTTGATCATGAAAGGGGTATAGATGGTGTTTACGTACTTCTCCACATGCCACTTTATTAGTGTAATTTTTTTTTTAATCTACAACAACAGCTGTAAACATATTCTAACAGTCCATGACATGTAAGAAAACATAAAATACACCGAAAATAAATCCAAGAACATGAAGATCCGCCAATAATTTAGGAGGGCGTTTAAAATTCACTTCGCAGCAGATTTTAGTAACAACTTCGAAAACTAATAAACCCCTCTAGTTACACTCAGGATGAAGTAATTACTGGTGAGAGTTTGCACCATGGTTTTAAATTTCAACCGAAATCCGAAATTTCGGTGGAGACCGACACCGAAATACATCAGAACCGAAAAGGTCATTTATTTTGACCGAAATTTCGGAATTTTGGTCGAAATTTCGGCTTTTCCAAAATTTGACCCAAAAAATGTTTTTTTAATATTAATTTAATATTTCACCGAAATTTTGGTAATTTCAACCGAAATTTAATATTGAATAAAATATTATTTTCGGGCAAGTACCAGATTTCGACCGAAATTTTGAAATTTCACGGTCCGAAACCGGTACCGAAACCGAAATTTGAAACCTTGGTTTGCACTAAATAATGAAACTGATCATGGTTTAAATGGAGAAACTACTACATTCTCCCAAAAGTAACGGTTTTTTTAGTCTTGTGAGGATATTGAATCTAAACTAATAAACTCCTCTGGTCTTTTGAGAATATTGGGGCTTAAACATAGATGGGTCTTTTGTCATAATAAAAGTTCAACTACCAAGAAAGAGAGGTGGTTGTGTAATAAGAGATATCACATGATATGTGGCCGAATGAACCAGTATTTTTCAAAAAAAAAAAGAAGAAGAAGTAAGGTACAACCCGATGATCCAAACCTTCTATTTCAAAGGCCCAAATATCATTTCCACATGATGATCCTAACCCTCGGATCTATAGAGAACATCCAATCGGAAAAGTGGGGTATTTTGGGAATACCAAAAGATCACGAGAATTGATTTGGGTTGTGGAGAGAGGTAGTATGGTGACAAAATTTAGCAGGTATTGACCGCATGAGCATAAGAAACTAAGAAAGCAAATCGAAGGCCGGTTCCCGCCGTTTGATGGTCAAGTCTAAAAATAGTCTTTTCGCACTACTTCGAAGATCAACCAAAAAAAATCTAGAGAAGAGAAGAAGAATAAGAAACACAAGACTTCTCAATTCTTCTTCAAAGCAGAAACATCAGAAGTAGAAGGAAACTTGTCAATTCTTCTGTAAAAGAGAGAAAGAAAATCAGTAGCTACCATAGAATTAGAATAGAAGATCTAGATTTTAATCTGAATCTCTACCGATGAAAGGCAAAAGTAAAGGCTCTTTGAGCCTTGGAATAAAGCTAGGGCTTCCGGCTGTCTTCCTCTTCTGCAGCCTTTTTTTCCTCGCTGGACTCTTCGGATCCATGCTCCTCTTTCAGGTATACCTTCATCATCATCCATCCATCCATCCATTTCTAGATTCATTCTCTGATCGATTCAAGCTTTTGTAGGATATCTCTGTCAGCACTCCTCGGCAGAGACTACTTGAAGGGGTGGACGAAGGTGGAGAGTCAGTCTTAGCGATGCATCATGGGAAGACAGGAGACTCTTTGGTCACCGAGATACCCTTTCAGGTTCTAGATTTCTTTCGTTGAGCTTCTTTGCTGAACATTGATGGCATGAATTCGAATTACCATCAGGTCATAGATGTCAGACTGTTTGAACAATTGGTTGAATGATGTTTTCTATTTTATATGTATTTAAAGTCAATATGCATCAAATGGATGTGAGATGGGGATTTGATGAAGAATTTTTTATGAGATATTTAGGGCAATTGAATTTTTTTAGGAGGTAAAGTGAAGATGCATCAAATGGAAGTGAAATGGGGATTTGATGATGAAATTTTTATGAGATACATAGGGTAATTGAATTTGTGAGGAGGTAAGCACTCTACTTGACTGTTTTTTATAAGAGTTATTGAAGCCATAGTGTATTTAGGATTTGAAGAAATTGAGAGAAGTGGTCTTCTGGAGTCTTCCCTATTTTTCCATTTTTCACTTCACATGAAGGTTCAAAACTTGCCATTAGTTAGGAAATTGGTCGAGTTGATGCAGGACAATGTTGATGGGAAATTGCTAAACGCAATAAACGAGTTAATAAAATTCGAAAGAGAGAGATGAAAAGAAAACAGAAAAAATCCCAATACAGACAGAGAGGGTTGAGACAATTTAGGGAGAGGGAGGGAGGGTTTTAGCCTGAGAAGAAGAAAGGAGAGAGTTTTTAACTTTTAGGCAGAGAAGAAGAAAGGAGAATACAAGTGGTGATCATCCTGCTTAGAATGAAACATAGCAATGAATGCAATCTTTATTAGAATAATATCATCTTACCAAACTGATGCAAAGCTAGGAGAGAGGTTTCCTCTACCCTTTGCCTAGTTAAAACTAACTCTTTTCTAGCCAATCTAGGATTTGAACGATCTTCCCAAAACTAGAACTAGATCTAACCCTTAAATCTTAGATCTAGTTAAACCACAATGATCCACGGTAAAATTACTCCAATATGACAATTGGATCTTGTGATCAAATCAATCACTAAATCTGATGGTTAAGTTTAAGTCAATCCGACCATCATATTTAAGCTCATATTCGTTCAATATGATCCTCAAGATGGTTATAGTAAAAGTAAAACTCAACAATCCAAGGGAACTTTAGAAATCAAAATCGCAAGAAACAGAGGAGTTCTTCAAATTCGAACGAGTAAAGAAAGAGAAAAGTATGTTGATATTATCTCAATAGATTGAAAGAAGAGAAGAGATAGAACTCCAGGACATCACACCGTTGGATCTGATGGCTTCAAACTCATAGGAGATCAATAAATCACTTCAAGATCAACTGGAGAGGAAAAGCTCTTACAAGGTTGTGCAAGCAAGCTTTCTTCATTCATATACATAATATATCCAAAACGATGGTTTAAGGCCTACATATATAGAATCACAAAAGGACTTCGACAGAGTTATACTCAACCTAAGTGGGCCCTCAAATCACATACCGTAAACTCTAGAGGATTCCCCCCCGTCAAAAACTCACTAAAATGAAAACTTATCCCTTTCCTACAAAAATAATCCTTCCCCAGCTTAAAAAGTTGTGGGAATTGATTAGCCCTATCTTATTTCAAAACTCATTTATGTGACTTAAGTGATTTAAAAAGAAAGAAACTCAACTGTTAGAAGGGTTTTACCCCCCGGGCAAGATCGCTATACGCAACAGAACTAGAAATCGCATAGAATAAATTTTTTTGATCAATCTTGCCCGTTAAGAACCCAGGGTTTTAGATGATCTCATGGTGATTAAAATAAATACAAAGTGAAGATTTTATACCTAAGATACTGCAGGAAATTATTTGATCTTCTGCTTGATCTACTCCTCGAACGGCCACGATCGTTCTCAACGGCGCAACCTCGCAAGTTGAACCGATGGATTCCTTTAAATTGCTCAAAAGGAAAGAGAAGAACTTTTCTTCTAATTTAGATATTGATCTAAATCAGTACCCTAATGGAAAGCTCGAATTTCTAATGGAGCTTTGTTTTTGTACTTCAAAAACTAGACGATAGAATCTGAGAGAGAGAGAGAGAGAGAGAGAGAGAGAGAGAGAGAGAGAGAGAGAGAGAGAGAGAGAGAGAGAGAGAGAGAGGACGATTTTTGCAAGAGTGCGGGAGACAAATTTTTCCAGTATTCTCTTGATAAAAAACGTCCGATATATCAAATATAATGTGCGGTGTTTCAGTTTTTCAAAATTCCTAAAAAGTCTCTTACAATTCTTATCAATTTTGAAAACTAGTTTTATTGAAAACTAGTTTTATAAAGAATCTAAATACAATGAGAATTTGAGTTAGACAAAAATTCCACAGCTGTGGGACATTTTTTCTCCTCTAAAAAATCTCTTGTTTTATTTATCAACTTGAGTTTGATTCAAAACCAAACTTGTATTATTTCTCTATCTCTCTAGCTTTCCTATTTTCTCTCTTTATTTTTAAATACAATAGTAAAAAATACGAAAGTGTAATGGACGAATTTCGGTGGGGCCCACCCCATTAAATAACCCCAAAAATGTTTTCTCTTTTTTATCTTTCATATTTAGTATTTAAAATAAAATCCCTTCATTCAATAATTAAATACCTCATCCAGTGGCATAAAAGCTCCAACCTTAATAATTCGAAATTCTCAAATTACCCCTTTAGTTAACACTTAACTAAAGTAATATACCATACATGTCCTCGTGGTGTATTTACGGAAAGACTATGTATATCTTTCCCTTGCATCCAATGCAATGGATCCAATTCGTCTGTGCAATCTAATAAATGCGGGTGGAGAATTCCATGTTGGGTGTCCCTTTTAGCCTCGTGGGTTTGTCCTGAGATCCAATACTACCTTAATGTGATCCTCAGAAGAACCAGTGTAAGACCAAAATCCTAGAATGGGCCCACAGGCCAATATGACCCCTCAAGTCAAAGGACATGCAAAGGGTCCTGTCTGGTAGAATAACCTTACTTACTCTTGTCCACGGGCAATTCTAATGTGATCCTGTTCAATGCGCGATCCAATCGCCGCACCCACTCATCTTACTTAGGGTCCACTACCCAGATGACTGAGATAAGCCACCTCACGGCACATGCATGTAGGCAAGACTGGTGTTGGTTGTATATAGGAGGGGATATCAAATCTCGACCCCAATCAGAAATTTTTAAGTTCTGCAAAGAACTGGTGTATCATATCTTCTTGCTCCCTAGGATCTGTGAATCTCTGAGCATGTTTTTTCTACTTTGCTACCTAAGGATGAATATGTGTTGGATAATAAGCACATCACACACATTCGATTAAATAATACTCAATAAATGTCACGAAATAATACTTTTATTGATACACAAATGACAAGAAATATAAAATGTACTGGCTTTTGCGGCATATACTCGAACATCAAATACCCCTACTGGTTTAAAACATTATAAATCACTCCCTATTTAACTTTCTAACTACTAGATGGGGCCCATTCCTTCATTCCTCGTCCCTTCTTCAATTTATTTTCCCTTATCCCCCAATCTAGCTATTGGGAGGCTAGTAATGCCAATATCACTAGTACCAATATCATTATCCTCATCGTCATTCCCTTCACGTTCTTCAATTTCTTGTGGTCCATATGGATTACTTACCTCCGCCATAATAATATTTTTTTTCTCTTTTGTATTCCTCTTAAAGTTTCAAAAGTCAGAACTCTCCGTTTACATCTGATGAGAACTTCTTACATGCCGTCACTTTGCCCTAATACACTGCTAGATGATCTTTTAATCAGGTAATATCTCCATCCGATATACTTTTATTACAAAATATGCACATTTTTTTATTCTGTTGGCCAGACACCAGTGTGCCATAAGCCCATACTAGGTCATCGTTTCTCGTGGGAGCAAAACCAATAGATGTGCCTCCTCCGAAAGGTCCCGTACTTGTCTTGTTCTTTTTAATTTAATTGAAATTAGAAAGAAAAATTAAGTACAAACTAACATGAATTAGAACAAATGCAAATAAAATCTAAAATGTAGTATGTGTGGTGTATGTTGGATATCACTTTTGAATATACACCGTTTTGAAGAAAAGCAAATACTCCTTCACTTCCAAGCCTCGCCTTCGTGAGAAAAACATCCTTTGAAAGTAGAAGAAACGCCTTTTGGAAATAAAAGAAACACAAAAATGAATGCAAATAAACCCAATACAATGACAATAGAAGGATTTGATGGTGTATGACAACTTTGGGGAAAATTGTAGAACAAAGGGAATGAGACCATTTTTTTTCTAACGTTTTAAGTTTGGTTTAGGGCCCTTGAATGGGAAATCTATGGCTCAAGAATCAAGAATAGGATTAAGAAAACAAAAATAATCAAAGAATCTAAAAATAAATTTTTAGATCAAGAAAAAAGTTACTAAAGTAAAAACTGGCCCCAGTAATCAGTAGAGATCTGACTGTTGGACCAGTCTAAAAATTGGTTGTGGGATCGAGGATGATGAGAGAAAGGATGTATCTAAATATCAGACAAATCCAATAGTTGATCAAAGTGTCCTCTCCAATTAAAGTTTTCTGTAGGTTTTCAAATTTTCAAAAACCTATTTTTCAGATAGATCTGATTTTTGATAAAAAATATCTGTCCAAAAAACAAATTGAACCGCTTGTGGTAAGCTTCTTTTGAATCTGTGTTTCTCTGTCATCTTTAGGATGATCGGGAAAGAGCTGAACACTAGGGAAAACCAGTGAGCGTTCTCCGTAGTTTATGTTTTAGCTTTATAATCCAGGGTGGTGAACAAGCTATTTGTTGGTATTCCTAGTGATGAGCTTAGGAGTTCATGGGACATCTATTGCTTCAATGTTCTTCGGGAGGATTTCCAATCCCCCTAGTTCCATTAAGCGGCATTTTGATGGTTCTAGTGTTGGGAACTCGAGTTTGGCTGGGATTGGCCTATTCGGATCCTATTGGTTGCAAGGACTCCAATTAGGCCGAGGTCATCCTGCTTGATGAGGCATCCGACTAAGGTTCGAGTGAAAGATTGATCCTTTGAATCTTTGATCATGGAGGGAGATTAGAGGAATGTGATTAGATGAATGCAATCCAAGGAGGTCTTTCCTTGGAGATTTGTGGAGTGGTTGAGTCCTTTGCATAAGGGGCTATGAAGTTTTGTTTTATCATGTTATATAATCAGTCAATGAGATGGCGGATGAGTTAGTCTGGAGGGGGTTTTAAGAGACTATCTTTTTTATTCCTATCCTCTGGAAGCAATTGTTTGAATAGCCTATCTGAGTTTCATTTTGTGATTTTCCTTTGAGACCATCTCGATCTTCTTATTGTACCTTTTGCTTTCTTAATGAAGCACGCGCGCGCGCACACACACACACACACACACATATTGAGGAAAGTATTCCTAAGCTACACACACACATATATGACGAAAGTATTCCTAAGCTATAGCTTATCTAAGCTATAGCTCAAAAACACATGTGGCCCCACATTTTTTGGGGGATCCAAAGCATTCATTTGGAAGGCCCTTCCATGGATAGGGTGTGTACCAAAAATCAATCCTATAGGATCATCCTAACCCAATCAAAGGTGGAGTGGAAAATGGACAGACACTGTGTGTCCATCTTTCTGCCCATTTTTTCCCTCAACAGATGGCAGAGTTAGGATGATCCTATAGGGCTGAATTTTTGGTACACACCCTATCCATGGAAGGGCCTTCCAAATGAATGCTTTGGATCCCCAAAAAAATGTGGAGCCACATGTGTTTTTGAGCTATAGCTTAGATAAGCTTATCTAAGCTATAGCTTAGGAACACTTTCCTCTCTCTCTCTCTCTCTCTCTCTCTATATATATATATATATATATATATATATATATATATATATATATATATATATATATATAGGGCGATGATATTTTCACTCCCCCTGCCGTACGCATTCGCACCCCTTACAACGTGAACAGTGGCAACTTTAACGCTTTTTGACGTCAAATCACGTCAAAAGGGGAGCGGATGCTTATTGCAGGGGGAGTGAAAATATCATTGCCCTATATATATATATTTATATATATGAGGAAAGTGTAGCTACATGTACAGGTAGCTAACTTAGCTACTCCGTCGGCTTAAAATACAATGGGCCCACGTTGTTTGGGTGATCCAAACCATTCATTTGATAGGCCCTCACATTGATAGGGTGTGCCCTAAAAATCAGCTCCATTGGATCAACCTAACCGTTCAAACTGTGGAGGCAAAAATGGACAGATTTGTGAAGGTTTTTAAACGTCCATTTTTGCCTCCTTACACGTCCATTTTTGCCTCCACAAATCGTAGGGTTGGGATGATCCTATGGAGCTGATTTTTTGGGCACACCCTATCTATGTGAGGGCCCATCAAATGAATGGTTTGCATCACCGAAACAATGTGGGCCCCACTGTATTTTAAGCAGACGGAGTAGCAAAGTTAGCTACCCGTACGTGTAGCTATACTTCTCTCTCTCTCTCTCTCTCTATATATATATATATATATATATATATATATATATATATATATATATATATATATATATATATATATATATGAGGAAAGTGTTTCTGAGCTCGAGCTCAAAAACTCATGTGGCCACACATTTTTGGGGTGATTCAAAGCATTCATTTGAAAGGCCCTTACATGGATAGGGTGCCTACAAAAAATCAGGTCCATAGGATCATCCTAACCCTTCCATTTGTGGAGGGAAAAAAATGGGCAGATCTGTGGAGAAACAATATCAGTCCATTTTTCCCTCCACTTTTTGATGGGTTAGGATGATCATATGGACTTGATTTTTTGTACGCACCCTATCCATGTAAGGGCCTTTCGAATGAATGCTTTGGATCACCCCAAAAATGTGGCCCACATCAGTTTTTGATGCTCGAGCTCAGAAACACTTTACTCTCTCTCTCTCTCTCTCTCTTTATATATATATATATATATATATATATATATAAGCCACCATCACCATACAGAGCTTGTGTTAAAAATTTTGGGGACCTAAGCATGAGAGCACACGCAAACGAAGAGAGAATTTGGTTCACTGAACTTTGCTCTTAGTAAACTTATCTTTGAATGGACCGAACCACTCCAATCCTTTATTAGGTGAACTTGCTCGTGATTTAGACTCAAAATTTACAAACTAGTTAACTATAAATCCATTACAAGAAAGCTTGTTGCTTCTTACACTCTTTATAATTATTTTGCGTACTTGCGTTCTTCCATTGAGAATTTGAAATGATTTATAGAAATTAAGTTGAGATTAAATTTTTCTTAATGCAGGATTGTAGTCCCTTGTTGTACAACATATTCAATCTGTCTAGTAACAAGTTTGGATTAAGTTCTTCTCTGTGGCCAATTCAATGGATTATTTTTTCTTCTCATTTTTGTCTATTATAATGTTTGAAAACAGGTTTTGAGCTGGAAACCTCGTGCACTATATTTTCCTAAATTTGCAACTCCAGAACAATGCCAAAGCATCATTAAAATTGCAAAGACAAGCCTTAAACCCTCGACATTGGCTTTGCGGAAGGGAGAAACTGATGAGAACACCAAGGGAACAAGAACAAGGTAATTTTTTTATCTATATTTTTAGGGCATGCTATATCATATGCTAAGTGAGGAAGGAACATCCTTTGTCCCATTGATTTGCCCAAGTGAAGGGAAAAGTCTGACATGTCAGGTATAGGTTCCATCCAATTTGTCATTGAAGGGGAGGATGATGCTTCTTCCCTGGGGAGAAAGAGATTAACCTTGTACATTGTTGTTATGAAGCAAAGTTGATTTTCACATAATGCTGCATTCTCTGAGAGGAATAATACCTACATTTGTTGAATGCAAATTAATATGGATTGGATGGTTTCTAGAAGATATCAAGTGAACAAAATTTATGCAAAGTGAAAACCATTGATAGCAGTTCTTTTAGTGGTCATCAAAATTGCCTGGAAATCTGGGAGTACTCTCGCATACTTTTGGATTTAATACTTGATACCTAGATTTTGTTATTCTAATTCTCCTTTTTGTTTTCTTTGCTGATTTGCCATCTTCAGTGAACTTAAAGAATTTAATAATTAGTGCTAAACCTTTTATCATTTGGAAGAAGAGCATACCTTCATTTTTCTTGCTATTTATCAAAGTGTATCAATTCTCTTAGGCTTTGTTCATTTTGGATTTTGAGAATCGATTTTGAGTCCAAACCTGATTATTGGACTCAAAATTGAATTTAATTTCGAGACCAATGATCAGTTTTGGACTCAATTTTGCGTCCAATAATGAGTTTTGAACTCCAAATCGATTCTCATAATCTAAAACAAATAGGGCCCAAGTTCTTTCTGTGATTCACTTTTCTAGATAATTTCAGATATCTTGCCGTGTCTATTGTTCCACTTTCAGTAATTGGGCCTTTTCTGTAAGATGGGTTAGAGATCCTAGTAATTCCCCCCTTTTCTTTAAGATGGGCTAGACATCCTTGAGCTACCGAACCGTGTTAAGGGAAATCACCTTCGATCCACAACTTAGTGACTCTTAGTTGAGAAAATAACTTCTGCCGCATCAGAAAGATAGAATAATTATGCAATAAGGGTCAGAGAACCCTCCCCACCTATGCTCGCCTTTCGAGGGGCAGAGTTATTTGCAGAGTTATTTCCACGAAGAATTTTACTACTACCATCAAAATTCAGCTTAATCCAACCCTCGTTGTGGAAGGGAACTATGCACTAACCGAAATCTATCCCTCACCTCACTAACCTTCTTCACTATATCTTATGCTCGTATTCTTTACATGGTATCATAGCAGGCCAATCTAGATCAATATTAACAAGCAATCTTCATTACATTCATCTTTCTTAAAGATATTCCTTTCTTCCCTTTCAATGTCCTTGAAAACCAAAACCACTAGCTCTTCTTCTCCTCCGTACCTTTTATTCCATATTTTTCACGTATTATTCCTTTCCTTCACTTCCTTTCTTTATTCTTAAAAAAAACTCAGATCACTTTGCTCCACCCAAGGACTTCACCATTAGGTTGCCTAGGGGTTCCTTCTCTTAATCACACGAATTATCTCATTTTCCTTATTTCTTTGTTTCCCTCTTGCTAACATAAGCCTCAACAAAGTGAGGTGCATGTTAGCAAGACTCTTTTAAGTTCTTTATTTTGTTTCCAATGGGCCTATCATTCTTCACTTTAAAACAGGTGCATTTTAGCCCATACTTGGTCAACAACTCACCAAGGAAAAACCATGTTCATACGGGCATGTCAAATGTGTTTTTGATTAACTCGACAGGCCAAAACTGAGTCAACTTGGGTGAGTCCAATCATTGAATTTGCGAGTTTTTAAAAATTAGTTCAAATTGAATCTGGATATCAAAATCAAAACCCATGGAATGGCTAGTAACTAGTTTGAGTTTTGTGCAAATTGATGAAACTTCATTCCTTCCTAAATATGCATGGGTTAAAGGAGTAATAGTTTCTTTAGTTGAATCTAAATTGTTGTATGGTGGTTTTGGAACTTGAATAAGTTGCTTCATAAAGTGCTTTTTATTAATGGAACTCGCACAATGCCATCGGTTGCATCTAGAGTGAGTTTTCCCTAAAAAAATCGCTGATTTTGATGAGATTCATTAAACATCATCAGGTGGATCAAATCATGGTTTTAAATTTCGGCCGAAATGTTTCGTTTCGACCGAAATATTTCGGTTTCGGTGGAAAACAAAACGAAATTCACAGTGAGTGGGAAAAGTACCAAACTTCGTCGAAACGTTTCGGAAATTTCGGCCGAAACGTTTCGTTTCGGTTAAATTTCGGTGAAACGTTTCGGTGAAATTTCGGTGAAATTTTTACAAGATTTTGTCCGAAATTTTGTACCGAAACCGAAACCGAGATTTAAAACCTTGGATCAAATCATGTCTTGGCTTCCCATGGAGTCTTACAGATGTGTTTGAACTTTGAAGAATTATTGGCTAGATTAGAAGGCTTTTAGGCGCAGTTGAATCACTTACGGAGAGAGGCAAATGTGGACGGAAGATAGATTACCGAAGGGATGGCTACTACAGCTCTTGATTAGAGACCATATGCAGTTAGAGTTGTAAGGCTAGATTTTAAAATGTAGCAATTGCATATTCCTTTCTTGTGCCTCATCATCTCAATTGGGACTGTTTTTTTTTTTTTTGAAAACTGACGCATTCCATTAATATCAAATTAGCATTCAGGGCCAGGAGTCCCAACCTGCTTTACAAAATATTAGATAGAGGCCCTAGCATACCCAAAACCAATACACAGAAGAAGAAAGTAGTAGTGACAAGTTAATAATCCAAAATACTCAATCCTTTCTTATGCAGTAAGGATTATTACAGACATGAGACTATTTTTGAGTCGTTCCTTTCGGCTCCAGACTTAGCTAGGCTGTCGGCCACCTCATTTGCAGATCGTCTTCGATGTTCAATTCTCGGATAGAGTACCCTTATCAGATCCAATATTTCTACAACCACTTCCTGTACCTTCCAAGGTCCCTTTGAGAGGCCAGAGGCCAGAGGCCCAGGCCACAGCATTTGTGGAGTCGCCTTTCACAATTAGGGGTCGCTAGTTATTCTCAAATGCCCACCGCAATACGAAGAGTAGAGCTCTGATTTTCGCCTCGTTGGCATCACAAATACCAGCTGGTGCAGAATATGTCATAATCGTTGAAGCGGAAGAATTTCTAATGATTCCCCCACTACCCGCCTTCCCTGGATTGCCAAGGGAGCATCCATCGAAATTGAGTTTCAGCCACCCATTTGGTGGTGGAGTCCATGTAGGTTTATGCTTGGTTCTGATAGTTTTGTCCCATATAACCGACCACCAGTTCCTTATAAGATCACCCATCCCATACGGATTTTGCCTCTTTGACTTTGTCCATGAGACCAATTCCACTTTTATGTCCGATGCCAGGCGACTGCAACTTCTACTTTTTTCTTCAAAGATGCGTCTGTTCCTCTCCTTCCAGATATTCCAAGTTATAGCGTAGGGGAAGGTCGCCCAAAGCATTCGACTTGTGACACTGAAAGGGCCAGAACACCATCCAAGGTACAGGGTGCTGATAGATTCGGAAGATACCCAAGAAATACACAAAGCTGCAATTGCTCTTACCCATAGCTGGTATGAATATGGGCAATGCGGCATGAGATGATCCAACGTTTCCTCGTGTTGTTGACAGAGGATGCACATACTAGCTAGGCTGAATTGTCTTTTCTTCAGGTGGTCACAGGTATTTATTTTCCTATGGATCATCGTCCACCCAAAAGCAACCACCCTTGGGGGTGCTAAAGATTTCCAGATCCACCTAATTGGGGATGGTTGTCTGTGGACCCCGATCCTAGACAGGAGGGGGACAAGCCCCTGGAAGTCTCTAGATCATCCACGTGAAGGAGAGCTCTACCAAGGAACTCTAAAAAAGAATGCATCTCACAGCATGAGTGGCGATGTAAAGTGAGATACCTCTCAATTCGGGGACTAGCCCGGATTCGAGACGTACCTTAAACAAAGAAGAGTTGCCATCCAAAGAAGTAGGCCCTGGATCCCATACTATGCTCTGTTGCAACGGATAACCAGAGATATAAAAGAAGGTTCGTGCCTGGTTACGAATTTGGAAGGTCCGAAGAGCACCTCATCCGCCCAAGGTGCAAACACTTGGTCTCTTATGCTATTTATTTATTGATTTTGAAGAGTTTTGGGCGAAAGTCATGTGAAATGGGAACATATATCTCCAAGAAGACGTCTATCTAATCATGCATGTCTTAGAGATGAATAATAAGCACACGCAAATAAATGAGAGAAGTGTCACCTAAGAATAGCTAGGTTATGAGTGTCATACCTAATTGGTGTCTAAGTTCTGGTGAGCAAACACATGCATGCTACAGCTAAAGGTATAAGGTCTGTACATGAAAGTAAGAAAACACAACAAAACACACAACATAACACAACTCGACTCCACACACGACTTGACACGACAAACCCTAAACTCTAATGTGATACTTGACTCGGACCAAGATGCCATCCATTTTGGCTGCTCTACGTATGCCGGCCTCGGGAAGAATCAGAAGTAATGTAGTTCGATGACCTATTCTAAACTACGATGCCTAACCATCTAAGACCGCTATCCTAGACTCAAACAACTAAACCTGACTAGTTTTTAAAGCTTCTTGTACAATTGTTTAAGTTCAAGTGAATTGTAATTTTTAGGACTCTCTATATACCTTAACTAATGCAAGTTGGTTAGCCTTAAGCTAATGCAGGTGGGCCCTACATCTTATGTGTAACTAGGCTGTGCATCCTAAGAAAAACCATGGGATAACTAAATGTTTCCTAGTTTAGTCATCGGTTCGACTAAATGTCTAACCGACCATGACTCGAGGCCTCCTAACTCTAAGGACACTCACACGACAAGACACATCATACCAATACAATCAAGACAGACTCCTAACTCTAAAACACCCCAAACATCTAGGACAGACTCCTAACTCTAGGGGAAGATCTTTTTGAAAGGGTTTTGAAGAATTTTTATATTTTTGGAAGGTTTGAAATGTTTATTTTGAAAGGTTTTGCTGGACCTGGGATAAAGATCCCAAGCTGCACTACGTACCTCGTGGAAGAGGATCAAGCCAATGTAGTTCGGAACTGACTTTCCTAACTACTCCTAATGACTCGAGACTTTTGAGAATGCTTTTGGTTTTTCAGATGTTTTTGGATTTTGAATTTCCAATTGTTTTTGATGTTTTTTATTCAAGAGGACAGAATCCTATCATCATAAAGGTAGGACAGACTCCTGATATCTCGCAAAGGTTGGATAACATCCTATGCTTTGCGGGAGATTGGACAGAATCACGACTCTGCAAGGGTTGGACAACATCCTATACCTTGCAAGGATTGGATAAAATCAAATGACTTGATGAAAGGTTGGACAGAATCCTAACCCCTATGATGATAGGACTGACTCTTGAAAGACTGACTTGTTAGCTAAGGACAGACTCCTATGCTAATAGACTGACTCATAAACTGATAACTCTGAGAGGAGTACTAATAAGACAAGGCATGTCTTCTAAAAAGGGGAACAACTATAACCAATGAGACAAAGCCGGTCTCCTATGGGGGAAACAATTAACTCTAATGAGACACTGAGTATCTCCTATGGAGGGCTCCAAGTATCCTTATCATTGCCCTTGCGACGATAAATGGAATTGGCAATTAATGGACCAAGTTGGTCTTCAACTAGTAGGGGGTACAACTTATGAGACTCAGATAGTCTCCTAAACATGACTCACTAGGGAGACAAAACTTGTCTCTAAAGGATATGGCTATTCTATACGAGACATAGCTTGTCTCTTAGAAAGGGCTCTAGATGACTCTTTCATTGCCCTCGCAATGAGGAGGAGAATCTAATTATTTAAAGGTATCTAAAAGATTAGGCAAGTCTTCCAAATTAAAGAGGGGAGTGCTATTTGGACTGAGCAAGTCCCCCAAGGATGGGCTTGGGCTAACGCCTTCATCGCCCCCAACTAATATCATTATAACTGATAAAGATAACCAGGTAAGGATGATATCTCTAAAACCTATAAAGGCATATGAAACACAACAGTTTAAATCTGTGTATCTGTGTACAAATATCAATGCCTATCAACATCATAACACTAGAATAAAGCCCTTGCAAATATTATTATCCACTCATCTATTCAAACAGTAACCTTACCAATGACATGATATGTAAGTAAACTAATTATTTAACCTGATAAGCAGAAAAAGAACATAATAACTCCACTATCAAGATAGTAATACAAGCATTATCTCCCTGATACCACTTCGAAACAATTGCACCACAATAATTATATTTTCAAAAGATACACTAATTTATCCTGTCTTTTATTCAATCATCCCTTAATTATCATTATAAAAGAAATTTTTAAATCAACTTCTAGATAATCATTTCCACAAAACAGCAAACTGAACTTGTGTAATTATTACATGATTGTGTGAGCAACAACAAGCACTAATAGATAATGCCTTCGTTATAACACTACCCTGTCTATGCAATTGTAGCTAAATCATCTTGTCTTTCACTATTATTATACTCTGTAGAATATGACTAACCTTATATAACCATTAAAAACATGAATGACTACCTTTCTATCTAGAAACAAAGGTATACAATCCACTCCATTAGGACAGGTACTCTATCATTTCACTTCTTGCAGTTCGAACAATAAAAGACTAGCAAATTGTATTGTCATCATTAAATTTCATACAACAGATCTACAAAATAACTAGTACCAACTATAAATCAATGATATTAACAACATGACATATTATTACCACAACTAATCAAAACCTTGCCTTATTGTCTACAAATTTAATTTTTCGATTAAGACAACCTTTTAAAGTTAAAAATAGTCACCACTAGGATCAATGTGCAGCCATTAAACCAATGTTTGTGTGTACTCACCTTGCCTTTTATTATTTAAAGGGCTGCTAATATATCAAAGGAAAAAAAAATGGCTGTCAAAATCACATCTATAAAAGGGCTGTCATTACCAAAATGGAAAAGAGGTTGCCATTATCAAGAGGAGAAGAGGGCGGCCATTATCAAGAGAAAAAGAGGGCTGCCATTATTAAGGTAATGGCTGCTACCATCAAAATGAAAAGGGGGTGTCATTACCAAAGAGATGAGGGCTGCCAATATCAAAGAGGTGAGGCTACCAATATCAAAGATGTGTGGGGGCTGAAATCATGGTTCAAGACATGGGGCATGATAACATTCTTGTATATAAGAAAAATGATATCTGAATTCTCTGAATCCAAATAATCAAGGAATGGTCACAATGGATATAGAAAGGCACATTACACATCCCAGGCCTAATTGCCAGTTGAGTACAATAGTTAATCATATCAACTCACTCATTCGACATAGGGTAAAATTCATGGTTAATTGCCACATGTTAACCACACAAATGAAGAAGTTCTCCAAATTCAGTTTTACCTTTTCAGATTATCTTAGATTGAACCAAAGAACACAGAGCAGACAGTACATAAAAGAATATTGAAGCTATAGTGACTTTCATTTCAAATGAAAATTTTGAATACTAAACAAATTAAACTAAATTAGACTAAAACTCTTTAATGACTATCTGTCCAACTTTTATGAGTCACAAAACTATTTTTAACTAAACAAACCAAAAGAAGCATAGATTCACACAGACACCACAAAATTCTACGAACAAAACCTTTCCGTATAACAATTTCACATTCAAAGCTAGAATTTACACTAAAAAAAATCTTTTCTAAAAAAAATGAAGAAGATCATACATATGTTTTTATCTCAAATACATATTCTAGCTTGATTTATAAACATGCACTTTTATATCTTATAAATGAAAAACTAAGAAAATTTACAGAACACAAAAATCATGAGATCACATAGAAGCCAGCACTTATCTAAAATATATAGATTTTTGAATGATGATACTTACCTTTTCTGTAGTGTTCTTTCAGAAAATCTACCTTGAAACGATGATCCTTTTCTTCTTCTCCTTCCAAGAGGTGCCGGAGTTGATCAACGGTGAGTGGCCGGAGCTCTTGCTCCTCCCTATAATCTGTTCGAAACACTCTCTAAAATTCCCCTTTGAAAACTCTAGATCTTCTCCTTGCATATATCAAGAAAACTGCCGGAGGTGAAAATTAGGGCCGAGGAATGTAGATCGGATAGCGGCGTGAATAACTAAAAAGGAAAATGGTGACTGGCTGAAGAATGTGACCGGAATTCATGGAGATCTGCCGGATTCCGGGCAGATTTCGCCGGAGAAGATGAACATGAGGTTAGGGTTTCAAAAGGATTTCTAGATCTCTCTCTACATTTATCACTCTCTTGATTTTTCTAAAAAAAATAAATGAAAGGATCTTGCGAGGATTGAATCAGATCTTGATTATAGAGGAGAAAATGAAGAGGCTATGGTTATAAATCTAAGGGTTTTTCTTGAACCTAGGGTTTAAGATCATGAAAGGGAGAAATAGAGGGAGCACAAGCTAATAGTAGAAGAAGAAGGGGCCATGGCCAGAGGTTTGCCGGAATATGACCGGAGTACGGCCGGAGAAGAAGAGACTTGACCGGAGTAGAAGTTTGGGTTGGAGATTTGGGGATTTTGCTCTCTCTTTCTCTTGATTTTTAGAAAATGAAAATTCCCCCTAAACTAATGGCTTAAGATGGTATTTATAGGCAAAGGGGATGTTGATATCAGCACTACTATCTTTGATAAGCGCACTATGGGCGGAAAAAGTGATGGGCGCACAATAGAATCGTGTCCTATTCGGCTCTGGGTCTGCCTCATCCAGGATAATCCACCCCCCTTCTGCGTATTTACACTACGGTCCTCTCTCGGCTCGTTCGCTAGGCAAACACGCTCGGATTTCGACGAAATTTTGCAGGGACCTTGGTAGGATCCTACCCTAGCTTAGGGTGAATTTTGGGACCCTAATTCATTCATTTGATGGGGTTTTGCACAAAATTGGAAGGTTTATGGCACGGTCAAAATGGGGTGTCTACAGTGTCCAACATTTAAGGTCATAAAGAAAGATTTTGCACTGAAATCTCCATTGGATGCCGGAATCCAAATTCGCTCATCATCCTTATGTCGTGAATAATATGTATTCTCCAACATCGAAAGAAGCCTCTGTGGGTTTTGGATTTCCCCCTCCTTAAGGTTCCGGCATAAGCGGATATCCCAAAAGCCTCTGCCTCCCTGACCTTCTCTGATTAGGTAATCTGAAACCGTTGCTTCAGGAGATATGGCAATTATGAATAATCTTGGAAATCCCATGCTTAGCAATGACTGACCACACCAAGGTCCAACCAGAATCGCACGTTTGTTCCTTTACCCACATTGTAACGTATTCCTTGTTCGAAGTCTTCCTTGACAGAACAAATAGATTTCCAAGCTCTCGATCTCTTCCCTCCCGAAGGTTTCTTAATATTCCAATCCCCCCATTTTGATCCATATTTCACCCCTGTCACCTTTTGCCATAGTGCTGATTTCTCCACACCGTATCTCCATAACCATTTTCCAAGTAGAGATTTATTACGCATTCTGAGCTTGCCAATGCCCAGGCCCCCATTCCGTTTGGATTGTGTAATTTTGTCCCTACTGATTAGATGCTTCATCTT
This sequence comes from Tasmannia lanceolata, assembly GCF_043159265.1. NCBI lineage: Eukaryota > Viridiplantae > Streptophyta > Magnoliopsida > Canellales > Winteraceae > Tasmannia > Tasmannia lanceolata. Next base: position 3,072,719 of record NW_027518681.1, read on the forward strand.
CTTTGACTTACCATCTCCATCCCATAGAAAGTTCCGCTGTAATCTTTCAATACTCAATGCTACGTTGACTGGAATTTTGAACAGAGACATGAAATACATCGACATGTTACAAAGAGCTGCCTTTATTAATGTTATTCTTCCCCCAAAAGAGATATACTTCTTCTTCCATATTGCTAGCTTTCTCTCAATTCTTTCTACCACCGGGTCCCACTGGGCAGCCAACGGTATGCCAAATCCCAAAGGCAAGCCTAGGTAGGATACAGGGAAGGTCCCGGCACTACACCCAATTAGCGATGCCTATCTTTGAACCTCACTCTGGTCCATGTTAATTCCCAGGAGCATGCTTTTGCTGAAGTTGATTTTAAGCCCCGAGGTGACCTCAAACCACTTAAATATCTTTATTATATTTGGGATTGCCTGAGAGTCATTATGAAGAAAGACCAGCGTGTCATCCGCAAATTGGAAATGAGTGATTTCCTCGCCTGACGGACCAGATTGCAGCCCGCGGATCAGTCCGATTCGGTTCGCGTCAGTTAGCATCTGACTAAGGGCCTCGACCACCATTATGAAGAGGTATGGTGCTAGTGGGTCCCCCTGACGGATACCCCTGGACACTTTGAAAAATCCTTCCGCTGAGCCATTGATAAGTATGGAGAAAGAGTTAAATGATATAAGCGATCTAACCCACTGCCTCCATTTTAGCTCGAAGCCCATATTTTCTTGTATAAAATCAAGGACATCCTAGTCGACGTGATCGTAGGCCTTTTCCAAGTCAATTTTAAAAATTAAACCCGAACTGCCACTTCTCTTCACCGAGTCAATAAGTTCATTGGCAATTAGAATTTAGAACACCATGCAAGATTTGCCTCGATTCAACGAAGGCTCCTTGGAACTGTGATATAATATCTCCCATAATATTTTTCACTCTTCTTGCAAGTAGCTTAGCTACAATTTTGGGGATATTGTGCATGAGACTAATAGGGCGAAAGTCCTTGATCTCAATAACGCCTTCTTTTTTAGGGATTAGAGCAATGAAGGTTGCTTTTGCTGCCTCATTGATAATGCTCCTTTAATGGAACTCTTGGAAAAAAGCCATAATGTCCCCCTTGAGGATAAATTGTTGGAAGAATGCCATTGGAAAGCCATCCGGACCCCGTGCTTTGTCCCCAACCGTTGAGAAAATAGTTTGCTGTATCTCCTCTTCTGTGAAGTTCCAATCCAGCATTAGTCTATGGGTATAAGTAATGCACTTGAATTGAATGCCGTCAAGCTTCAAACGCCATTCCAAGGGTCTTGAGTATAAGACCGAGTAGAATTCCATAATTTTAGCTTGGATGAGGTTGAGATCTTCTAATATGGAATCTCCAACTCTTAAACAATTAATTGAGTTGATTCGCCTTCGTGCATTGGCTGATTGGTGGAAGAATTTAGAATTTATATCTCCTGCTTTAAGCCACAAAGCGTGAGATTTTTGTCTCCATCGGATCTCTTCTCTGCGTACAATCGTTTCGTTTTCCTCCAAAAGTTTTAAACGATCAAATTTTTCCTCCGCTGATAACGGCCCATTCTCCTCTCTGTTCTCCAGATTGGTTAAGCTATTTGATATCTCCTCCCTTTTTCGAGAGGTATCTTCATCCACGACCTTTTGCCATTCTTTGATTTTAAGTTTCAGTCCCTTTAATATTTGGCAGAGGACGTATCCATTCCGGCCTGCGATTTCAATTTCATTCCACCATAGCTTGACCTTGTCTTCGAAGCCTTTTACCTCCAGCAGGTCCAAATCAAACCTAAACGGTCGTGACCCCCCAGAGAAATTGCAAATATCCATAGTGATTGCATTGTGGTTGGACAGGGACCTTGGGAGCTCCTTCTGAGAAATTAAAGGGAAGCATTGTGGTCGGACACGTGGCTGCCACATGGCAGTTGGGCCAGCCTTCGTCTTTCCAGCAGTTTCTAAGTCGCAAGAGTTTGCCGATCTAGTTTCCGGTGACTTCCTCCGCCTCTTCCACGCCTGAACTTGTGCCGGTGAACATACCTCCAGTCGGCAATCCTTAGGCCTGTGGGATTCCCAAAAATCTGACCCAAATTTTTTGGCTCCTTGCTGGTAACCCGGGTTCCATTCTTTAAGAGATAATAAATAAGGACCATATGCTTTTCCCCTCAATCGCATTATCTTAGTAGCCATTTCTTCCTCCTCAAACATAAAAAGGACTTCATTAGAGTCAAGAATGGATGGTTTAGGTAGAGTGGGGAGATCCCAAAACCATTTAGCCCAATTCCATAGATCTTCAAGGTTCCACACAGATTGCTTAAGTCTTCCAATCATGCATGATTTTTAGATCTGTTGCCTTTTATCAACTTCCTTGCCAGATACCAGGACCCCCGGTATTCCATCGCTCATGATAACTGATGTTTCCCCAGAGTCTGGCCAGATCTTCTCCTCCTTCGAATTTTGGTTTTGTAAGGCTTCGTTCTTGGGTCTAGATGGCACAACGAATCGACCACTTTTTCCACTGTTGCATCTTTGACAAACCTTGCGCCATTTGAAGTTCTGATAGTTGCATGCTACACATCCCCAATCCCCTCGTCTGAGATATCCCTGAGTTTGGGTTACAATGCCTTTGCGCAATATCCTTTTTCTTTCCATTGTGTTCTTCCTCTCCTTTTCTTCTTCTCCCGCTTCTTCCCTTCGCCGGAGATCCGCCAGAGAGTGAGACGACGGAGAGTAGGCCCTACATAATTATATTTATATAAATTGCATGTAAAATAATTGGGACTTTTGTAAATGAAGCAAATTCACCAGCCATTTGATTCGCCTCACAGAAGGTATGGCAAAGCCTTCCATCCTTGGAAAGAAGATAGAAGGTGATGCAATCATTAAACAGCAGCTCTGGATTCCATGACAAGCTCTATATTAGCTAAGAGAGTTGATCATGTCCTTTGACCCTCCCTCTATCCAAAGACTGGCAGAGTCCATTTGAGTTGCCATAAGTACACCTGATTTTAAGGCTAGCACATCAGAGATGTTACTGGTTAGAAAGGAAATGTAAAACCAGAAATTAACTGCCCAATTGATAAGTCTAATGTTGTTCGCCAAATTCAAAAGTCCTAGGTTAGTCCCGAATCAGTTTTTTTCTTCAACTTGACTATGTTCTGATGTTATTTCTTGCCTCTTCTTTCTTGGGCTTCATTTCCTCCAGCAATACTAAGACAAGTTTACTCGAGCTGAGCCTCAATTATGCTAGTAATGAAGTAATTCCCTGTGTGCCAATATTTGTTTGTTTTTCATATTATCCTTTTCTTTCCGGCAGTGAATGTGAAGTCTAATATCTTTTGAAGGTTTTGGATTTCAAGTCTGGTGGTAAAAAATAAAGCCAATTTAGACCAATGTCCCGTACAGGTTCTAATTTTGTTTTGCTTCTTTTTATTGCACAAGTTTTGACACATATCATTGAAGGTAAATTTGAATTGCCTGTGAAGAAGTGCCATCTCTCAGCTGTTTAATATCCTTGGTTGAATTTACCCTTTCATAGGCTTCAATGATTTCCTTGGTTGAGTTCATTTTTTGTTTTTTGTTTCATTTTTCCACATCCCTTCATTATAATCAGTGCTACATTGGAGGTACTGAATGCCATAATATCTGAAATTATCTTATATCTTCTACAAATTTTCATATAATATTGATTCGTTCCATCTTGTATAAATTGATCATTGTTAACTTATTCATTTCCTGGAAACAGTTCAGGCACATTTATCAGTGCATCTGAAGATGAAACGGGAACCTTGGACATTATTGAGAAAAAGATTGCAATGGCTACAATGATTCCAAGGTCCCACGGAGAGGTATGTTACTTGAAAATTTTTATTTCATAAGAATGGCCTATCATGGTAACTTAGTTTTTTTCTAATGGTAATCATGGTAATTTAATTATTCCAGTCTTAGCACTTATCAAATTCATTTTATTTATTTATTTTGTTCTTTTACTAATTTAGAAGAAAAAAGAAGGAAATGAAAAAGCACCATCTAAAAGACATGCATTATTATGCATTATATAGGTATTTTATGCCTAAGTGGTTGAGTCACTGTTAAGTATAAAATATTCTAAGCATTATCCAAATATCCATGATTTTTATGCACTTGCAATAAATAGCTCGGGTCTTTAATGCCAAAAAGGTGATATATCTTGGGTGGTACCAATAGGTATCTTCATTGGCAACTTTTTGATCCATGATTTTCTTTCTTGACCGATGGTTATATTCTTTGAACAGCTCTCACAATGTGCTGCTATGTATAGACTTTTAAGGCATAGATAGATCTGCTTGGGCATAGTCATACTCATGGTTTCTATAATTGAAAATTGTAACTGAACCATTGGAGTGTGGATTGAATCGAATTCTAGAATTAGATATTTCTATAATTGAAAATTGTAACTGAACCATTGGAGTGTGGATTGAATCAAATTCTAGAAGTAGATCCTAAGGCGTAAGTTTCTGCTCAAATTATCTAAAAGATGGCAAGCTAGTAAACTGGAAAAAAAACTACTGGAGTAATTGGAAGAAAATAATGTTCCAATCATTTCATAATAATTCTAAACACTTAGATAACTTGCGGATAAAATAAAAATAATTATCAATTCACAATTTCATTTATCAATTCACAATTTCATATCATACCCATACATATACTACTTATAATATATCCTGTGTTTTATGGATTCGGATTCGCGTGTCAAGATCCGGCACTGATTTGAGTTGTGGGATTCGGCAAACCCCAAAAAGTAGGATTCATTGATTTTGTATTTTTTATTAACTAAAATAATATAAAATAATTTTTAAAGAAACAACGATGTGTCGGATTCACCCAAAAAAACAGTATTCGTGCAGGACACTGCTACGACAAGAATCTGATTGCATCCCACCCGAATCCATGTCCGATTTGTGTGCGCAACGTGTCGACACGAGTTCGGAATGGGTCGGGGGCAAAGAAGCCATGCAACACAGAATCTATCAGACATTCAATATAGTTTTATGTTACATTGTCTCATTCTATTTATCAATTAAAAAATTTTCAAAGAACCAAAGTCGACGGAAATACGATGCATGGGCATGCTAGGCTAAGAATAGTAAAGTTGTACTTTCATGCTTGTTTTGATCCTGAAAAGCAACTTGAACATGAAGTCTTTGAAGTTTGAGCAACAGTTCTGAGAAATCTAAGTTCCCAAGTGATGGATATTTACTTCCCCAAACTTACAGAGGTTCTCTCTCTCTCTCTCTCTCTCTCTCTCTCTCTCATTTGTGTGAAAGGACCTTAAATGTCAACATTAGAGCTAAAATTACTCTCATATAACTTCTAGTAAAACAAAGATTAATGTTCAAGGATATTCTCATAATTATTGGAGTAATAAGGGTATACTTGTAATTTTATCTTATTACATGAATGTAATCGCGATTAGTGTTTGGTTGTTTTTTTTTTTTTTTTTTTTTGCGTGGGGTGGGGTGGGTGTGGGGGGAGGGGTCGATCTAATACTCCACAACCCTATTTTCTTGTCTTCTTCCTCTCTTCTCCCTCTGCTCTCTTCTTGCATTTTCTCATTGCTACTTGGTATCAGAGTGATTACGATCAAATTGTAGCATGTTTTTCTCTATGATTTCTGGACATGGACATGAGTGTCGCGGGTCGACACAGGCACAAAGTGTCGGACACGGAAAATCCCCAAAATTTAGAAACGGGGACACGGCTAAAATAGAAAGTCTATATAATCTTGATTTGTGTATATAGATTTGTGTGCTGAGTTTCAACACGAATATAGGGCGTCTGACATGGCTAATCCCTAAAAATATAGAAATAGTGGCACATCCATACACGCGCACACATATAAAGTTACCTACATTTGTTGTAGACATTTAAAAGTGTTGAAAAGAGTGTTGACAAGTGTGGACACGGGAGTCGTGTCGGACACGACACGACACGTATGTCAACAATAAATTCAAAGTGTCGGCCAAATCATAGGTTTTTCTTATTGTTTTCCTATGATTTGGCTGACACCTTGAATTTATTGCCGGCACACGTGTCGTGCCGTGTCCGACACGACACCCGTGTCCACATGTGTCGACACTCCTTTAGACACTTTTATGAGTACTGCTAGAAGTGTCGGTAACTTTATATGTATGTATGTGTATGAATGTGACACTATTTCTAGATATTTAGGGGTTTCCATGTTAGATACCTCATATCCGTGTCGGAACTCGGCACATGAATCCATGTCCACAAATCATGATTATATGTACTTTCTATTTTAGGCGTGTCCTCGTTTCTAAATTTTTGGAGTTCGGCGTGTCCGACACTCCGTGTCCACAAATCATAGCTGTTTTCCCTTATGCATGAAATGGTGACATTATCATGCTGTAGGCTGACATCAACAGCCGTACAACTATGCATAGCCGAGAATTGATGCAGGCCGATAGAGCATGATTTCGCAAGGTGTGGTATATTTTTGAGAATTATTTGAGAACGTTTGGATGTTTTTTGAGTTGTTTTCTCGGAAAATTCAAAAAATTCAGTTTTGATAGAACTGATGTTATTTGCTCAATCAACGGTTTAGAGGAAAAATGGTGAAGTTTTGGTGCGGATTAAAAATCCTGAGGCATAAAAAATGATCTCACGGGATTTGGAGAAGTGTGGAGAGAGTTGTGATATTTTCCCCTTATCTATTTTGCCACACCTTTTTCGATCATATGTCGCAGTAAGGCGACCAAATACCATGGATCCTGTCCAGGGTGTGACAGAAGCCTGTTTTGTAGTCAATTAGGGTTCGTTGAGTTGTCAGATGACCAAGACGTCCACTCGTTTGGGTTCTAAGATTGCCAGTAAGACTATCTAGGTTTCGAGAAATGGATTTGGTGTAATAGGGATAAGTGATACCCCTAATATCATGATCATCACTGTTAAAATGGATGGAACGAACTAATTGAAGTGCTCTCAGTCGGCCTAAATTTACATCAGTGGACGAAGAAGGTTAGTCTACGTAATAGGGAAAATCCAAAAGCCAAAGGGAACGGGGAATTCTCAACGAAAAAATTGCTCTCTGAGTTTATCAGATGGGAACAAAATTTGATGATCATGTCATCGATGATTAGTTCTATACGGCCACATTATCCCCATTTTATGATGTTTCTTGGTACTTCCGAAGAGATTTGTGGTCATGTGAGGACTTATTCGCAATGAAAGAACCATGTCAGCGTTTATCAACACAGGAAAGATATAGTGACTCTTTGCCAAGGAGAGGAGAATGTTGCTAAGTACTTTGTAGCTCTTCAGGGGATTTGCTGGTGCTAGAAGAACAACATTGTCATTTTTTCATATTTGGATTTTGTTTTATGTTTTCGCCTTCTCTAATGGTTCATTATTAATATCTCCAGTCATTTAGTTGCCATTGTTGCATTCGTTAATATTATATTCCAGGGTAATTGAAAATAATCTGTTACTGTTTGGGAATGTCACCATGTTGCAGGCATTCAATGTCTTACGTTATGAGATTGGGCAGAGGTATCATTCTCATTATGATGTGTTCAATCCAACTGAATATGGTCCACAACAGAGCCAAAGGGTACGTTCTAGTCAACATTATAACAGAATTGCTGTATATTGTTTACTAAATATGTTATTTGGTATTCCGTTCACATGTTACTTTTTAAAGTTTGTGTCTCTGCGCCCATTTACTGACTACATTGTTTTCCTTCATGTATTTCATTATTCTAGTTTGTGCCCATCCATTCTTCCAGCGAACTGCATCAATTTTTTACTGAAACTATGCTCTGCAGACTCCATATACTCACCTCTCGAAATGCCATGGATTGTTTCAATTAAACTTAGACATCATTAGTACATGCCATTGAACTTGTGTGAGCAACCAAAATTGTTCTCTTCTTGTTGCTTGTTCAAACTTAACTATTTCGAATGATAAATGTAGAAAGTTAAAGTGTAGGAAACATGTGGTAGAGGAATCATCATATGCTATTTCAAAAAAAAAGGAATCATCATACGAAAGCTTTAAGATAATTTTTAATGGCTTCATGTGATTATCGATTTATTTACTTTTCTAGTCCTAAACTTGACAGATATTATAATTCTCATTCGACTTATTATAGCTGGCAACTAAGTTTAGTTGTATGGATGTCCACAAGCAGCTATATCAATATTAGTATTCAATGCCCATTTGTATGAATCTTCTTTAACATAATATGAGATTCTTTTTATTGTAAGAAGGATGGGGCAACACAATTAAATCAATTGACTCATAGAGAGTAAATTTTTTATATTTGATTATTGGAGAAATTAATGCATGTAAGCACATATTTCTCTCTTTTAACTAAGAAAATACGTACATGCATTGATGGCTTTGGGGAGAGCTTTCCATCATTTTCCTATTCACTGTACCCTTTACTGATCGGAGGTCGATAGATCTAGGTCATCTTCCAGCCGATTCATTCGGGAAGGGGACCATTATTCTTGACAAGGTGTCTTTGAGAAGATCTAGGTTGAATGATTGTGGGCAGCCATAAAACGAGGAATTTCTTTGAGAAGCACAGTCGGTCGCTTTTGTAATGGTTGGAGGGGGATTAGTTCCTTGCCAGATAGAGGGATGAGATTATATATGAAGAATGGATCACTTTCTACTCTGAACGAAAGAAGATCCGAGAAAATCAGACATGTGAGAACAGAAGGAAAAAATCATAACTGTGAGTGTTCTTGTTGTTGCTTTTGCAATTTTAGTTACAGAACCTGGTGTTGAATGTGCTGAAAATGGTGGTCGCTAGGTGATCACGCCGTCAAACCACTAGACCTAAAATCTCCACCCACTCCCTCATCCAGGATATATTACATAACTCTCATGCTAAGGCCTTTAAGGCAGGTCCCCAACAGAGTGAGAGACCTTGCCTTTGGGTGGTGTGTTTCCCTGAAAGGGCTCTCTCATCTGCTATTTGTACCAGAAGATGCATATTCTTGCTGCCGCTCGATTTTGAGATGGTCCCGAGAAGAACTTGTGAGAAAGCTCGTCAGCGGAAATGGGTATAATGTGTCGATTCCGAGGAAGAAGGATCTGTTCCCATGTAGTCAGGGCTGAAGCAGCAGGCATTGGTCCGTAGAACCTATAAAAAAGAGATGGTTGTGGTGTTAAATACTCTTGTGCACCTACGTCACTCGGCTCGCGCGCAACCCCGCCCGATTATGTTATGGAACAATTGAGCTTATTGGTGGGCTGGTTAAAGCAAGGTGAATCCCATCCTCTCTCCGGGAGTTTTAGAGGTAATGAGAGTCGTTCAACAGGGCTGGGTGGCCTAAAGTGGCCTCCTTGTCATTCTATCTAGGATCCCCTTTGGCACGTTAGTGGTGCTTGATGGAGGTTCGCCTGTTAGTTGTTAGGCGGTCATTTTCGTAGGGTAACAAGGTGGAATCTGTTCTCCTCTAGGACGAGTTGCAATTGGGAGGATAACAACAGAGTTCTGAAATATGGATAATCCTTTTTTTTTGAAATGGCAAGATGAATTCATTAAAAAGGAAGGGGACCGAGGTGGGCCTCAACCAAAATTACAAGAAAATAAAACAACAATAACAAGAAAGACAAATCTCAGGGTGGAAGGAAGTCAAACCACTCCAACTCCAACCTCCTAACCTCACTTCTGAAATATGGATAATCCTCATCATAGAAATCATAAATAGGTGGGTAATCCTCATATAGAGACTTCTCCCTCATTGTAATCATCATCATAAGCATTAAAATGTGACGAAGTTTCGTGAAAAAGATTTTCCATACCTTCATCTAAATTATGTTCATCTTTCATGTTCACTTCATCATCTTCGGATCTATCTTCTGGGAGATTCAAGAGGCCGCGGGTCGCCTTGCAGTACCTCCATTCCAGCTCTCTATGGAGCAGGAGGCGGCTGGTCCTGGTTTTTCCTTGGCACTCGCAGTCACCAGGGTGCCATCACAAATCTTAGATCAACTTTAACTCTAATACCAATTTGTTTTAGTAAAAATAAAAGGAAGATATCTGAACAGATCTGGTCTCAATGATAAATATCTGAAAATCCAAAACAGAGAGAGAGAGAGAGAGAGAGAGAGAGAGAGAGAGAGAGAGAGAGAGAGAGAGAGAGAGAGAGAGAGCACCAAAAGGGGGTTGCTGTTGTTCAGTTTTTTATGGGAGATAATCCTCATTGACAGTATTTTAAGGTCAGAAACTCTCTTTTTTATTCATCAAGTCTACCTTGACTGGACATGGGCCTTACATCATATAGAGAGAAATTCAAAGACTTTCCTAAGGCCCTGTTCGTTTGAGATTATGACAACCGATGGTGAGCCCCGAAAATGATTATTAGACTCAAATTACATTAAGGCCCTGTTCGTTTAAGATTACAACAACCTGATTGTGAGTGCCAAACCGATTATTGGACTCAAATTTAGACGTAATTTTGAGTTCATTGGTTTGGCACTCACAATAGGTTGCATACGCTAAAACAAACAGGGCCTAAATTTTGAGTCCAATAATCAGTTCGAGGCTCACCATCGGTTGTCATAATCTCAAACGAACAAGCCCTAAATAATCCTATTTGAACTTAGAAATAGACTCCTAAACAAGCTTGGCAAGGTACTAACAGTTCTAATTGTATCCAACTTACTAAAAGCAGCAATCCTAAATATAGAAACAAATAATAACTTTCCTAACTTGGATGTGGTGAATAGTGTCACACTGTCATGTGAGCAGTGAACTCCAAATAAAAACAAACTACTAAAAAGGTAACCAATCCAAAAGTAGGAACTACTGTAGAAACAAATACTTTCCTACTTGGACCTTGGGGACTAAAAATAGAAAAAAGGGCGACCCAGTGCATGAGGCTCCCGCCATTGCGGGGTCTGGGGAGGGCTAGATGTACGCAGCTTTACCCCTGCTTTGCAGAGAGGCTGTTTCCGTGACTCGAACCCGTGACCACCAGGTCACAATGAACCTTGGGGACTAAAAATAGAAACTGAGTTAAAAACCAAACTCCCTTACAAAAATAAAAAGGATACTACTTCTTCACGAGTTCCTTATTTGCTCGTACATCATTTTAGTAATTTATAGTGGTGTTAATTCATTAATGAATGTAATATTAGTGTCATCTCCACTACTTGGAGATCTGACTTTTCCCTTTATGCTATTTCTCTCTCTTCCTCTCATCATCCTTTCTCAACTATGCGGCTATGCTTGTTTGCATTTTTTTCAGGTTCCATTATTATAGTTGTGTTTAAGTGTTAGTAGACAGTGAAATCCGTAATTCTTGTTGTTTGGCATTAGTTCTTTCATCTTTTTTTAATCATTACTGGCTGTTTGTAAGTAAATCACTGCTAAATTTTATTAATTTTCATGCAGATTGCTTCCTTCTTGTTGTATCTATCTGATGTCGAGGAAGGTGGGGAAACCATGTTTCCTTTTGAGGTGAGATCATAAGGACGAGTCTATCCCTTTGTTATATTTAACACTTTCTTAATATTAACACAATCAATCTTTCTGTGCATTGGTGTGCAGAATGGTTTGAATATGGACATAGGCTATGATTACAAAAAGTGTATTGGTCTGAAAGTGAAGCCGCACCAAGGAGACGGTCTTCTATTTTATTCAGTGTTTCCAAATGGGACAATTGATCAGGTAATTGTTCTATACTTTCCATAGCCTCTCTTAACAGAATATGCTGATTTGTCTCACGATGTGATGCATCTTGCTGGATAGTTTTCAGCTGTTCTTCTCTAAATCATAACCGAATGGTAACATTTGAGCTATATATACAATATATATATATATATATATATATATATATATATATATATATGAGGAAAAGGATTGTACACTCGACCGTACCTAAAGTTAGGTACGGTAGAGTGCCAAATCACATGGGTCCCCCATTTTTGGTGGGCATCTAAACCATTCATTTGCAAGGCCCCATCATAGATAGGGTGCATACCAAAAATCAGCACCATTGAATCATCCTAACCCCTCCAAAACTGGAGGCCAAAATGGGCAGATTTTTGGTATGCACCCTATCTATGATGGGGCCTTGCAAATGAATGGTTTAGATGCTCACCAAAAATGTGGGACCCATGGGATTTGGCACTCTACCGTACCTAACTTTAGGTACGGTCGAGCGTACAATCTTATTCCTCTCTCTCTCTCTCTCTCTCTATATATATATATATATATATATATATATTATATATATATATATATATACCCCCTGTGTTTATGTTTCTCTGCCTTCTAAAATTGCTTTAAAAAAATGAAGTGTTTCTTGAGTGGAGAGAGAAAGAGAACAGAGGAAAGGGAAGAGAAAAGAAGAGAATGGTGGCTTCTCGATGGTGGCTTGATCAGTGGTTGGTGGCCATTCGGTCAACCAGCAAACAGAGCCAAAAGGGTTTATGGCGTGGTGAGCCCCGCTCGATGCTGGGTTTTCTAAGCAAAAGGTGAGAAGCGGGACAACACTGCCACTCTCCCCAAGCAAGGGTGTTTACCCGGTAATGTTTCAGTCATAACCGACGTTTAGTGGGACGAACAGCAAACCCTTTTTACTCCCCCCCCCCCCCCCCCCCCCTCTCTCGGAGTAGAAAAATACTAGGGTTTTATGATGATTTAAGGATATACTATACCGATGCAGAAGAATCCAACTTGATTTGAACTTTAAGATCATAACTTTTGAGTTTCACAAACAATTTGAACAAGAATATGGTATGTTTGTTTCCATTTTGAATGGAGAAATGAAATTCCTGTTATACCTATAACTGCCACTTGAATGTTCCATTGAAGTCAATGCCATAGTGTTGATTGAAGCCTTTGGCAACCCGTCTCACTTTGTGACATTCAACTAAATCATCAACCTTTCGTTCGAGTTTAAAAACCCATTTTGATCCAACAATATTCATGGATGGGTGATGAGGAAAAAGGGAATCAGGTTAGCCATTCAAAAAAAAAAAAAAAACCGAGGGAATCAGGTCTTGTTACGAAGAATAGTGTTGAAATCGTCCTCCATATAGCTCACCAAGTCAGCTTCTTTGAAGCTTGAGTGAAGCAAGTGGGCTCTTGAAGAGAGGAACACTACAAGGAGAGGAAACACGAGGGAACTTGTTCGGAAATTTCGGTGAAACGTTTCAGAAATTTCCGTGAAATTTCATTTTACAAGATTTCGTCCGAAATTTCGTACCGAAACCGAAACGTCTCGGTTTCGGTGATGACCGAAACCGAGACCGAAACCGAGATTTAAAACCTTGGTGCAGGATAGTTGGCATGTAGGGTCAGATGAGCCGCGGAAGGTGTGGGTCGAGGTACCGACTGTTTTGCATCAGGTAGAGGCAAAGTGGCAGCATTTGTTAGGGGTTGGGTGTTCATGCACACCTGCAAAAGGGAACAAGGTTTCATGAAACAATTGTGGCAAGATATATAAGTCAGTCCTATTGAACGGTCAAGGCACCAATACCCTTGTGTTGCAAAGTGTTTCCAAGAAAGATGCAAGGAAATGTTTTGGCTTGTAACTTATTAGCATTACAAGGCACCAAATATGGATAGCAGTGACAAGGAAACACCCAAAGAAAACCTTACTCGGGTTTCATGCCAAACAATTTCTCAAACAGGGTAAACGCTTGAAGAACGGTAGCCGGCATGCGATTGATCAAATACACACTAGTGGGGTAGGCTTCAAGCCAAAAAGAATGATCTAACATTGCTATGCTTGTCTCACTAACATGCCAGTGATTCCTCGTAGTCACTTCATCTTGTTGAGGAGTATGTTTACAATACCCAAGAGTAGCAATGGGAAATGATATGATCTAGCAAAAAGGATTCATATTGTTTACCGCCATGTTCACCTCCTCCATCGGTTTGAACCATTAGAATTTTTGAAGCAAAGAGATTCTCCACTATATGCTTAGATTGAAGAAACCATGCATACGCATAAGATTTGCGATTCATAGGATATATTCATGTGTAACGAGAGAAATTATCCACCAAAAAAGTTAATAGCAAAAACTGTTGTGTGATAAAACCAAGGAAGGCTCCCAAACATCTGAATGAACAAGATATAACGGTGCAGTTGAAACTGAAATAGACCTTACAAATGGCAAGCATTTTTGCCCCCCCCCATACAACCCTGACAAATCTGATGAATCTTAAGTTTTCCATCAATTAAATGTACACGATTCCTAAACAAACTTTCTAAGATGCAAAGATTAGGATGGTTTAACCTCAAATGCCAAAGCCAGACATTAGCCTAAGTGTCTAATAATTGCGCGCACGTTCGCTCCAGAATCGAACTTGGTAGCGTCCTCAGTCCAATGCAGCGGTACCAAACCAAATGGGATACAATCCCTCTCTACTCGTTCCCACAAGTGGAAATCTACTCATGCACCTTAATACAAGAAACAGTCGAGGTAAATATAAAGACGCAATCATTGTCCTGGGTAAATTTTGCAACAGATGATAGATTGCATATACAGAAAGTAGAACTAGGCGTGAAGAGTTTATTGCTATCGGTTAGCTAAATATGTAACCCAAAATTGTTACCAATCAAGATTTGTTTGTTGTTGTGATAATCGGAGTGGAGCGATTGACAAGGCTGAATGCATCCGATGTTATATGGTGAGTAGCACCCTAGTTCATCAGCACCATCCACCCACGCTTGTTGCACAGCTGGCATATGACTACATGATCTTTATCGATGGGTTGCTGTGCAGGAAGAGTACCAAGAATACTTGTATGGATACCACGCTGTCCATTGTTCTGAGAGTCCCCCAGAGTCACCCGATGACCCCAACGTACACCACGTGAACTTCAACCACGACCACGATTTGTAGAACCAGCCTCTTGTTGGAGGCCACAGATCTTCTCAAAGGGCCTCTTGAGTAATATAAAGCTCGTCAAAGGTAGGAGGAACATTGCAGGTCACGATTGACATGATGAACGACTTGCCGGGTCCGAAGTGTTTAGAGAACGAGATCTTTATCAGACAGGCTACTAGATCATTACTGTTCAAGATTGGGGTATGAAGGCTCCTCTAAAGGTTGTAGTGGGTGCGCTTCAACTTAAATGGAACATGGTGAGATATGTTTTGAAAGTTTGGTGTTTGAGGGAGGATATGATCGAAGCTAGAGAAGAAGAGGCTAAAGAGCCCAAAGAAGAAGAAAGCACAACAGCAGCAGAAGTGGATGCTGGAGAAGTTGGAATCGACAGGATAGAGAACTAAAATTTTGGATCAGAACAAGGGCTCTAATACTATGTGAGAATTCTAAGATATTTATGAATATTCACCGTAACCTCGGTTGATTACAATCATTAAAAAAAAACTTGTTTGGTTACTGGGCTCTATTGAAAAACCCTAGTAGCGTGATGGACCTATGATTTGTGGGAACAGACATGGGTGTCGCGTGTCGACACGGACACGGAGTGTCGGACAAGGTGAACCCCCAAAATTTAGAAACGGGGACACAGCCAAAATGGAAAGTGTGTGTGTGTGTGTGTGAGGAAATGATTTGTGAGTAGCTGCTCAGATAAGCTCACAAACCATAGGGGGGCCACATTTTTTAGGGGATCCAAAGCATTCATTTGGAAGGCCCTTCCATGGATAGGGTGTGTACCAAAAATCAGCCTTATAGGATCATCCTAACCCAGTCAAAAGTGGAGGGGAAAATGGACAGACACTGTGTGTCCCCTATACTAGCGAGGGGATCCGGTGGTGGTGAGGATCGAAAAGAAACTTGCATCGTGGAAGAAGAAATATCTGTCGTTTGGCGGGAGGATTACTTTGATCAAGGCTGCGATGGCAAACATACCGGTTTACTATATGTCGTTATTCAAGATTCTGGCGTCAATTGCAACAAAAATCGAGAAAATGCAAAGGGATTTCCTGTGGGAAGGTGTGGAAAGCGACAAGAAACTCAAACATCTTCTCAATTGGGATACGGTTTGCAGATCAAAATGAAATGGTGGACTTGGGATTGGGAAGCTGCGATTAAGAAATAAATCAACTGTCGGGAAAATGGCTGTGGCGTTTCGGATCGGAAAAAGATGCGCTGTGGCGGAATATCATAGGGAGCTAGTACGGTAAGGGAGGGGGGGATTGGATATGTAGGGATCCACCGCGCGGCAAAGGATCGGGGGCCTGGAAATCAATATGTTCTGTGAAAAATCAATTTCTGCCTCTAATTCGTTTCAAGGTGGGTCAGGGAGCGAATGTTCAATTCTGGCAACATCTCTGGATTGGGACGCAAAAGCTCATGGATAGATTCCCTAACCTATTCAGGTTGGCCCGTAACAACCTTGCATCTGTGCAAGACAACTTGAATAGAAGGGCAGGGACTGATAGCTTGGTGTGGGATGTTAAGCTACCGAGAAATCTGAAAGAAGAGGAGATCAATAATTACACCTCCCTGCTTCAATTATTGGAGGGCTGTTACATATCCCGGAATTCTGAGGATTCAATTGTCTGGCAGCCAGAATCGGAAGGCGAGTTCACGTTTGTTCTTTCCTACAACAAATGAACAATGAGGTAAGGCTGAATCTCAATATAACACCTTTTGGCAGCAATCAATTCCGCCTAGGATATTGGCTTTCGCCTGGTCGGTCACCCATAGGTGTCTCAATACATGTGACCGATTGAAAAGACGTTCATTTAATCTCGCTAGTAGATGTGTCTTATGCAGTATGGAGGAGGAGTCTCTCGATCATATCTTCATTCACTGCTCTTTCTCAACCAGAATATGGAATGCTATTTTCCGGGCTTTTGGAGTTCAATGGGTTTTTGCAGGAGCGAATATCCGATGTATTGCTTAATTGGAAAGGGGCCTTCCAACATTGCATAGGTGAAGCATTATGGAAACCTCTTCTGATGGCCATTACTTGGTACATTTGGAAGGAACGGAACAACTGCATATTCAACGACAAGGCGAGGCATTGGAGGCACATTACTCTGGAAATCAGATTAGCCCTTATCTCCTGGGCAAAGGCGAACGGAAGAATTCCCTACTCTACTGGTCTGGCATTGAAAAACTGGCATGTGATGGCGCACGAAAGGCTGCCTCGGAGGGAGATAACACCGATATGGGTTGCACCGGGGGAGGGATGGCTCAAACTTAACTTTGACGGCAGCTCCCAAGACAACCCTGGACCTGCTGATTTTGGGGGTTTGATTCGCGATTCATCTGGGAGAACTATAATGTCATATTCCGGACCCGCAGGGATTTGCGACTCGAACGAAGTTGAGGCTACTGGTCTGCTTTTCGGACTCGGATGGTATTTCTCTCATAACTTTGGGCCTTTAATGGTGGAGGGGGATTCCTCTAATGTCTTAGCATGGGCGACTAATAACGGTGGAGGGCCATGGAGAATACATAATATCCTTGATGAAATCCGGGACCTTGTAAGGGCCATTCGCCCTACTCTCACACATCGTAGGAGAACTGCCAACTCCTCGGCAGACACGCTGGCAAAAGAGGGTGTCAACTTAATGTCTGTCAATGTAATATTTTCAGAGGCTATGGCCTTCTTGCAGGCGTAGATCTGCTGTATAGCTTAAAACACCTTTGTACCCACAATCGACAAAAACAGACATCCGGTTGCAAGAGGTAAAAAGACAAAACAAACAAATGACATCACCCATTAAATTTTTCCTTTTCTTCCTTGCAGAAAGTTCCTTTCTGCATAGCCTTTATGCTTAAAACTATCCTATCTCATATGAGCTCCCAGTTATCAAGGATCCTATATGGAAGGATCCTATGGGAGTCAATGGTGGACCTAGTATTTAATTGGGTGAATGTAGAAATTTTTGAGTTGACCAAACAATGTTTTTTAGGCTTCAAATGGCCACTAGAGTAACAAGTTATTATTGGAAGGAAGGAACACATTTTATTTAAACGTTTAACTTTTTATCTATTTAGGATTTACATTTTTTCGACTATTATTGCGGTCTAGTTTTGCAGCCAACAATGGATGAAATTTAAAGCTTGAGGTGAACGTTCAAACTAATATAACTCGTGACTTGTTTCATAGTTTCACAAGAGCTAAATGATGTCTTATATTAATTTTTTTAGTGGAAATGAATACAGGGTATATTATTAATAATTTTTCTTAGCGAGCAGACATCTAGATCTGTTTATACTGAATTTTGTTGGCTAATATACATAAAGAGAAATTTGGATATGTTGTTCAAGTATTTGTGGTTGTATGGAATTGATTTAAGAAGCTGATGTTCAGTATATCATGGATAATTCAGCATATCATGTACCGGCTATCTCAGTCTTTGGGGAAGAGAAAGCTGTTCTTTTTCCACCATGTACTGTTGACCTCTTAGATTTAGGGTGATGATATTTTCACCCCCCCTGCAGTACTTGCACACCCCCCTTATAAAGTGATTTGACATAAAGTTGCCCACTTTTCACGTCAAACCAGGTTATAAGGGGGGGTGTGCATGTAATGCAGAGGGGGGTGAAAATATCATCTCCCCAGATTTATCACCTCAATATGGACACTGACTCTCACACATAGTCGTCTGCGTAGGCGAAAGTACCTCTGACAAATTTTGACACGATACTTGTCAATTTATTTTTTTTATAGTTTTTCCCCTGGATTGAACCAACATAAACTATATTTGACAGGGGTCTTGAGTTTCCATCTTAATAGTAAGCTTTCTACATGGAAATTTAAAAAAAAAAGACTTACATATCATGTTAAAGTTCCCATTATATATAACCTTTATGTAAAAACTATTAAAATTTAAAATTGATTCAAAATATGCTGCCAAATCCATAATTCTATTTCTAGATATTCCATAGCTGTTAAAATTCATTACTCGTACTCATACCTATGCAGCATACACACAGGTTTCCACACAACAAAAGAGGAAGAAACACCCAATATAGGTTTTGGGAAATGAATTCCACGTGTTTGAGTTTATAAAACCAGTACAAAAGTTGCTGTGTAGGTATTGATGGTCTGGCAGATTATGGAAGCCGATTTTCTTTTATATTATGAGTGTAAATAATCGTTTCCGCTTTTTCCTAGTTAAAGTTGGAACTTAGGGCCTGTTTGTTTTAGGTTATGACAACTAATTGTGGAGTCCCCAACCAATTATTGGACTCAAATTTCGTGCAATTTTCGGTCCAATAATCGGTCAGGGACTCCACAATCGGTTGTCATAATCTAAAACAAACAGGGCTTAAATAGGGAACAAATTCTAAACATGAACACTTAAAAATTAATTAAAGATTATCCTCACTGAAAGTGCTCTAAAGTTTCTTGATATTATATGAAGGGTAATTTGCTTGACCTGGTACAGTCATTCTCCATTGTGGTGGTTCATATCTAGTTTTCTCGAGAAAGAATTGCAGTGCTGTAGAACTACGTGTTAAGTTAGACATTTTTTTGGTCTATAAGTAGGGTTTGAAGGTAAAAACTAAAAACAATAATATCCACCGGGAAACACCTAAACCGAAGACTCAAGTAACAAAACCATAGGTCACATTACTGAATTTTGGTCCCATATTGGTTGGGACTTGATCCCTATGAGATAATATGAACTTTGCCACGTCACTTGCTGTAATTAATTCTTATTGTAATGAAATGGGCTTTTGCTTTAGTCAATCATCATGTTTTATTTATCATTCTCTCCTTAACTATCACATGTACATTTATGCAGACATCGCTTCATGGGAGCTGCCCGGTGATCAAAGGGGAGAAATGGGTGGCAACGAAGTGGATCAGAGATCAAGAACAAGAATGAAAGTCTAGTGGGTTTTTATTCATTAATTTTTTTTTCTGTTTGTTCTCATCCATCCATAATTGTTGTAGAATTCATGTTTTTATTTATCATTTTTTCCATGCTGTCGAGAGAATGAGGAAAAGAAAAGGAAAGTTGAAGAGAAACAAGAAACAGAGATCTGATTTAGATTGCATCTTATTAAGAGTTAAGATAGCTCAGTTAGATTTATATTTATGTTTTGATGTAATTCTCTTAACTTGCTATATTAGTAGGATGGGGGACCATCATATAATTTGAAGTTCATTATTATATAAAGCGGCATGATTTGAACCAACAGAACTCTCTCTCTCTCTCTCTCTCTCTCTCTCTATTCTTTTCTTCGTTTTCTTCCACATTCTTCCTCATAAATTTACTTCTTCCATATGAATTAACTGGAGGTATTATTAGATCAACATGGTACCAAAGTAAATTTTATCAAGATCCGTAAGAGGTATGTTCATCAATTCTACTCAAACTCAGGAAGTATATGCCCCAAGCTTCTCATGGATAAAATCTAAGCTACATCCTGAGGGTAAGTGCTAAGAGTCAAGATAGTCAGGTTAGATTTACATTTGTGTTTTGAATCTTTTGATATAATGATCTTTAATTTATTATAATGTATTTCAAATTAGTATGATGGACCCATCATGCATGCCCATGCCCCTAATTACACTTTACTTAGTTTATTTAAATGTAAGCTCTATTTATTACAGAAAAGCATGTAAGTAAATGGGATGGATCACTAGGCATCATTTGCAGGATTTAGTTGTAATATCTCCTCTATAACATCAAAGGCACCTTTGCTCTTTTAGTTCACTTAAGCAACATTTGATATCTTCTTTATTTAAGACATCCAATGCATTTTTCTTTGCACTACTTCCATGATCTATCAACACTGACTGCCTCATGTTTCAAAAATATTTGCTTTGATAGTGAATGTCATTTTTCCAGGCAGTTGGAAAACTACTTTCGTTAAACAATTGAGCGAAGACAACATGTGTACTGTGACTGAAATTTGTCACTGATCGAAGGATCCTAATCATCCAAGTACTAACTAAATGGATGGTCAAAACAAATAATAGACACTGTTTCACATTTATTGAATGAAGCTCAATTTTTCAAACACTTAAAATCATTGAACATCTATGCTGATGCTCATTGGATGACCAATTGCAATAACCTTGTGTTGTCGTGTGTAAGTTGGAGACGGGGTTCCCTTTGTTGAATGCCGATTACAATTTAAACTTATCTTTGAAATAGGGATGAAAGTGGTGGATCATTTGGTTCTTTATCCTCGTGGAGCAAAAATCTGACTAGATAAACAGTGCTCATCATGGAATTGATCAACACCATTGTCAAAGCTCATGGAGGTGTATTTGTATTTAGCAGAGTCGGCGGACGGGTAAATCATTTATTTGTCCTTGGGATCCATCATTAATCCTCTCATACTGACTAATTAGCATACCTGAGATGTGTTTCCCGAGCTCATGCAAAGGAGATTATATATATATATATATATATATATATATATATATATATATATATATATATATATATATATATATATATAAAAGAAAAGTGTAGCTACACATACGTGTAGCTAACTTAGCTACACCGACGGCTTAAAATACAGTGGGCCCCACATTGTTTGGGTGATGCAAACCATTCATTTGATGGGCCCTCACATAGATAGGGTGCGCCCAAAAAATCAGCTCCATAGGATCATCGCAACCCTACGATTTGTGGAGGCAAAAATGGACGTGTAAAAACCTTCACAAATCTGTCCATTTTTGTGTAGAGAGAGAGAGAGAGAGAGAGAGAGAGAGAGAACATTTCCTACACACCTGTGTAGGTAAGTTACCTACACACTACCTTAAAATACAGTGGGGGCCCACATTGTTTGGGTGATCCAAACAATTCATTTGAATGGTCCTCACATAGATAGGGGGTGTCCACAAAAAATCAGATCCATAGGATCATCCCAACCCTACGATTTGTGGAGGTAAAATGGACGTGTATAAACCTTCACAAATTAGTCCATTTTTTGCCTCCATATTTTGAATGGTTAGGATGATCCTATGGATCTGATTTTTTGTGGACACCCTATCTATGTGAGGATTATTCAAATGAATTGTTTGGATCACCCAAACAATGTGGGCCCCCACTGTATTTTAAGCTAGTGTGTAGGTAACTTACCTAGACAAGTGTGTAGGAAATGTTCTCTCATATATATATATATATATAGAGAGAGAGAGAGAGAGAGGAAAGTGTAGCTAACTTAGCTACACCGCTGGCTTAAAATACAATGGGCCCACATTGTTTTGGTGATCCAAAGAATTCATTTGATTGGCCCTCACATAGATAGGGTGTCCACCAAAAATCAGCTACATAGGATCATCCCAACCCTACGATTTGTGGAGGCAAAAATGAACGTGTAAAAGCCTTCACAAATTTGTCCATTTTGCCTCCACAGTTTGAAGGGTTGGGATGATCCTATGGAGCTGATTTTTGGTGGACACCCTATCTATGTGAGGGCCAATCAAATGAATGGTTTGGATCACCAAAACAATGTGGGCCCATTGTATTTTAAGCCGGCACTTAGCTACACCGGCGGTGTAGCTTCACTTTCCTCATATATATATATATATATATATATATATATATATATATATATATATATATATATAGAGAGAGAGAGAGAGAGAGAGAGAGAAAAGAGAAGGTACTCCCTGGAGTAGATAACTTATCTACTCCCTACCTTAAAATAACAGTTGGGGCCACATTGTTTGGATGATCCAAAGCATTCATTTGATGCGCCCTCACATAGATAGGGTGTGCCCAAAAAATCAGCTCGATAAGATCATCCTAACCCTATGAACTGTGGGGGCAAAAAATGGACAGATTTGTGCAGGTTTATACACGTCAATTTTTGCCTCCATAGTTCATAGGGTTAGGATGATCCTATCGAGCTGATTTTTTGGGCACACCCTATCTATGTGAGGTCCCATCAAATGAATGCTTTGGATCACCCAAACAATGTGGCCCAAACTGTTATTTTAAGGTAGGGAGTAGATAAGTTATCTACTCCAGGGAGTACCTTCTCTTTTCTCATATATATATATATATATATATATATATATATATATATATATATATATATATATATATATATATAGGGCAGATTTGTGGACAAACTGTGTTTGTTCATTTTTTTTCCATTTTTCCCTCCACTGTTGGATGGTTAGGATGATCCTATGGATCTGATTTTTTTGTGGATACCATATCTAGGTAAGGGGCTTTCAAATAAATCGTTTGGATCACCCAAACAATGTGGGCCCCGACTGTATTTAACCCGACCGAGTAGATAAGCTTAGCTACAGGATTGAGTGGCAACACTTTTTCCATATATATATATATATATATATATATATATATATATAAATTGATAGAGTACCAAGTAGGGTTGCAACTCGGGTCGGGCGGGTCGGGTTTTGGAGAACCCAACCCTACCCGAGAAATATCTCGGGTCGGGTCGGGTCGGGTTTTTTTTCGGAAAACCCACGATTCCCAAACCCGGCCCTACCCATGATAAATCTCGGGTCGGTTCGGGTCGGGTCGGGTTTTTTCACGTTGACGCAAATTTTTAAAGAAAATTCTTGTTTGGCAAGGCAACTCAACTCATAGAAGCAGAAATTACACTCACATTACACTTGAATCAAACAATGATGTAATTACACTCACATCACACTTGAATCAAACAATGCTGTAATCAAACAATGTTGAATGCTGAATCAAACACTTGAATCAACTCAACTCATAGAAGCAGAAAATTACACTCACATACAGTAACAGTGGGTGCGTGGGTTTTCACTTTTAACTTTGGGATAATTACATTTACACGCCCTCTAGTTTCTGACACATCCACTTCCACCCCTATAGTTTAAAACGTGACAAATACACCCCTGTAGTTTCAATTTGTTTAAGGTTTGCCCCCTCAGCTGAAGGTTCGTCCATAGATTGAAGGGTTAGGATGATCCGATGGAGCTGATTTTTTGGGCACACCATATCTATGTCAGGACCCATCAAATGAACGCTTTGGATCATCCAAATAATGTGGACCCCTACCCGAATCCAAACACTACCAAAAAATCATCCAAATAATGGGGGCCCACATTGTTTGGATGATCCAAAGCGTTCATTTGATGGGTCCTGACATAGTTAGGGTGTGCCAAAAAAATCAGCTCCATCGGATCATCCTAACCCTCCAATCTATGGACGAACCTTCAGCTGAGGGAGCCTACCTTAAACAAATTGAAACTACAAGGGTGTATTTGTCACGTTTTAAACTATAGGGGTGGAAGTGGATGTGTCAGAAACTAGAGGGGGTGTAAATGTAATTATCCCTTTAACTTTTAACTAACAATAGAAAAAAATGTACACACTATAACTTATGTAACTCGGGTCGGGTCGGGTCGGGCCCCTTCAAACCCGGCTCGACCCGAGATTCATGCGGGCTTTTGAATGCTGAACCCGGCTCGACCCGAAACCCATGAAACCTGAACCCGACCCAGGCTATTTTCGGGTCGGGTCGATGCGGGTCGGGTTTTACCCGGCTCGAGTTGCAGCCCTAGTACCAAGCAAACAACCCAAACCTATTCCATTTGAAGACTCCTGAGGCACATATTCCATTTGAAGACCCCTGAGGCACCCATTCGATTTCAAGACCCCTGAGGCATCCACTCCAAATCAAGACCCCTGAGGTATCTGATCTTTCCAACAATCCAACCTTCACAAAATTATTTTCTTTATTCTCCAATCAATTTTGGGCCAGTCAAAATGTGTTGTCTGTTCAGCTTTGACATTCGCGCGACAAGCACACTTTGTCAAAGATGGGCATCTGTAGACACCCAATTTTGACCGTGCCCTAAACCCCTTTGTGTAAATATAAAACCCTTCAAATCAAGGAATTAGGGTCCCACATTTCACCCTAAGCTAAGTCAGGGTCCCACCAAGGTCCCTGCAAAATTTCGTCGAAATCCGAGCTGATTTGCCTTGCAAACGAGCCAGGAGAGTGATCGTAATGCAATTGCAGCAGGGGGTGAATTTATCCTGAGAGGGGGGTGAGTTTATCCTGGGAGGGACATGCATGGCCAAATAAGACACGATTCGGGTGTGTGCGCATCAATTTTTTGCGCAAATTCGCGCACCCAATCCACTTATAGTGTGAATATCATCCCCAAAAATCTCTATAAATATACCGAATCAAGGCTCATTTTAAAAAATTTTCATTTTCCCCCTTTGAAAAATAGAGAGAGAGAGAGAGAGAGAGAGAGAGAGAGAGAGAGAGAGAGAGAGAGAGAGAGAGAACCCACTCTAACCTTTGTGCCTTCTTCTCCGGCGATCCTTGCCTTTTCCGGCCATTTTTCCGACCAAGCTCCGGTCAATATATTCCTTTTATTCTTCCTTGATCTTCCTTTATGCTGCAAATTCTATTTTTTTTCCTCTGCAAATACCCTAGACAAATTTTTTTTAAAAATCAATCAAGCCGTACCTCAAGCTAAAAAGTTTTAGATCTCTTTTCTTCTTCCTCTAGAAACCTCGAATCTTTTTCTTTTATCATATGAATATGAAGATCAGTGAGAGTTAGCTAGATTGAAGGTTTTCTTGAGAAATTTGAAGCAATTTTGGGATCTGAGATCTGCTAAACAAGAGATTGAAATAAGAGTTGCAGCAAAAAGAGAAAAAGGCCTGATCATCTTTATTCATCAATGCTTCATCTTTAAAAGCCATTGTTTCTGTTGAAGGAGGAAGAAAAGTAAGGGAAGTGGAGTTTTTGTAGAAAGTTCTTGAGCTTATTTTCTGAAAGGGAAGCAAAGAGACTAAAATTCCAGACCTTATACCTTTAGCTGTAGCATGCATGTGTTTGCACACCAAAACTTAGACATCATTTAGGTATGACACTCATAACCTAACTACTCTTAGGTGACACTTCTTTCATTTATTTTGCGTGTGTTTATTAGTCATCTCCGAGACATGCATGATTAAGTAGACGTCTTCTCTGAGATATATGTTCCCATTTCACATGACTTTCGCCCAAAACTCTTCAAAATCAATAAATAAATGACATAAGAGACTAGGTGCTTGCACTTGGGAGGATGATGTGCTCTTCAGACCTTCCAAATTTGTAATCAGGCACGAACCTTTTTTATCTCTGGTTATCCATTGCAACAGAGCATAGTATGGGATCGAGGGCTGACTTCCTTGGATGACGACTCTTCTTTGTTTAAGGTACGTCTTGAATCCGGGCTACTCCCCGAATCGAGAGGTATCTCACTTTACATCGCCACTCATGCTGTGAGGGGCACACTTTTTTAGAATTCCTTGGTAGAGCTCTCCTTCACGTGGATGATCTAGAGACTTTTGGGGGCTCGTCCCCCGCCTCTCTCGGATCGGGGTCCACACCTAGGAGATAACTCCAGGTCCCTGGAAGAACAAAAATACAGAAACGTTTCCCCTTTCCTCGTTCCCTTTACATACTTCACACCTCAACAAAATTTTCAACTTTATGAAGGATACGTCATCAAAAGGACATTATATGGACTTGATTAGAAGGATCCGTCATCCAAAAATTAGGATTCATTTCTTGTCTCAAATATGAACTTGTAGCATACCATATCTCAGTGGATTAACATAATTTTTCTACTGCGTGTATGTTCCCACACTGATGGCGGTTTTCTAAAATAATGATGAATTCAAGTGCATCATCACTGCATCCCTTCTCCGCGGTGCGGTAAGGTGTAGGTGTTGTCGCCACCGAAGAATTCCTCATTGGCTTCATTTCCCTTCTCAAGAACTGATTCAACTTCTTTGTTTGGACCTCTATGGATACCATATCATCTGTGTGTCTCTTAGTTTTAGAGGAAGAGGTAGGCAAATATGTTACATAGAGAAAATAGGAGAAATTATATGATGAATGGGTGAATAAAGTCAATAAACTCGAACTCATCATCCCACCCTTTGGGTGATATTTGATCCAACTGCAGCGGTACTTCACTCACAACAAATACCAGTTTGTACACCCATTCAACATATAATTTCCTGATAAAATAGATACCTTATTATAGGGTGATGATATTTTCTCCCCCGGCAGTATGCATTCGCCCCTCTTATAACTTGAACAGTGGGCAACTTTAACGCTTTTCGATGTCAAATCATGTTAAAGGGGGGCGAATGTTTACTGCAGGGTGGTGAAAATATCATCTCCCTTATTATATTGGGAGAGGTAAACAAGTGATTTGCTAGGGACCGCATCGCAGCATTTTGCGGAGCGGCTACTGCATGAGAGAGCAGCCACATAGGCTTACTTTTCAACAAATTTTGTCCTATTTCTTTGATTCATCTGAGGTGGCTGCTCTCTCATGCAACAGCCGGTTAATGCCTTTTAATTTTGCGATAGTCCCTAGCAAATCCCGATAAACAAAGAGAGAGGCTAACATGTTACCAATACCGAGTTGTAACTTGTAAGGGTGGCCTCCGGAAAAAGGGGGGCTATAAAAAAAATAAGGGAGTGCACTGCCGAGATCGTTTCCTTTTTAATTTTCCCGCTGGCAGGTTCTCTCTAATTTCTTATCTTTTCTTCATTCATCTCGAGCAATCAGGAGTACATTATATAATTGACTATTTCATATCTATTATATCGGTATCCAAAATCAATTCTTTATTCAGAGTGTATGCATAAGCTGTAAGCTGTATAGAATTTGAATGATCATGATTCTTGTAGTTTTCTGAATCAAGCCATCATGTTAAATAAAATTTATGCTCAATGGCTTTCATGATCGATATGTGAATGAACAAAGATGGATGGATATGACATTTAGCTTTGCTATTGCATTGAACTCATCAAAGAGGGCAGGGACATAAACATGAAATTTCGACCGAAACGTTAATATTTCGGTTTTGGCACAAATCGAAACGAAATTCACATGAAGTCGTTTCTTTACAAGATTTTGTTGAAATTTTACCAAATTTTTACAAAAATTCCAAAATTTGGCCGAAATGTTGTCAAAATTTCAATTGAAATTTCATTTTGGAACATTTTTACAAAATTTCCACCGAAATTTTAAAAATGTGCACTGAAATGTTATAATTTCCACCGAAATATGAAATTTGTACCGCAATTGCCGAAATTGACACCGAAATTTTAGACATTTCGGTGGAAATTTAAAAAATTAACGAAATCATAATCAACACACATCTTGATTGCCCTATGATATCATGTAAGTTTAGAAGAATTCCTTGGTAAAATACTGCTCAGGTTTTTCTACTGTATAGAAAAATAATGTACAATAATAGAAGGAAATTATCTACTGATAGATGCCTAAATGAAGATATGAAACGAAAGAGTGCAATCCATGAGAGAGAGAGAGAGAGAGAGGAAATAAGATATTTGTCGCAATTATTGAGAAAGACAACCCTTTCGGTTGTCTTTCATGAAAATGACTTCATTTTAGTCGGTCAGATTCAATGCAACAATGTCATGCATACTGGGGGCATTACAGTAGCAGGCCATTACTCTCGACACCATCTTGTTTTGATAAGGGCATTCTTTACTTTTATTAACACCCTTGTAATTGGCTGGTGGAAGTCTGTAGAATTGAACATGAACTAACTAGAAAAGTGCAAAATGAAGAGGGGAATGTCAATTGCTTTACTTCTTAAAACAGGGAAGGGCAGATCATTTCCAACAATAATAGTAATATACACAAATACAATCCAATGCAACTCATGTCTTGAGTACCCAGTGCACCCATCTGATTAACTAAACGGCCTGAAATTAGCTGTGGCCCTTTCTACGGGCCAGGCCCATTTGTGGCCTTAGCTTCATACCAAGTGCCTGGGACTGGTGTGAGCTTCTTTCGACAGACATGTTCAATATTGCTTGGCAGGCTTAAGCAAATTGGTACTACTCATGGAAGCTGATATTAAAATTAGAAGATTTGAGTACGGAAAGGAAGATAAATGGAGTAAAGACCTTTCTAGCAGAGAAAACCAGCTTCAAAAGGTAGTTACTTGCCTGCATGAGAGTCTTCTTACTGTTTAAAATCTCCCCAAGTTAATCACCGGTTCGCCTGAGCCAACTCGGTTATACCCTGGTATACTTCTCTTTCAATTCCGAGTTTTCTCCTACCAAGTAAATTTTTAAAACTCTTCCGACTTGCCCGAGTTAATGAACAATTGCCCACATCAATCATTGACTTGCCTGAGTCGACTCCTTTTTACAATGGCCAAGTTCTTGTCTGAGTCCGAGTTTTTAAATGGTCTTTCAACTAATGCTCTGTCTCTTAAACTGCATTGAAGTAGGGAATAAAAGCAGATTTGATGCTATCTTCGTTCCACTCTAACCCATCCCACCATTCTCTCTCACCATAAATGGTTTGTAAGCTCCTAGCACTGTGGGCACCGAGTGGGAGGCTCTTCAGCTTTGGGCATTCTGTCACTGCAATCGTCTTCAAAGCAGGGAAGTTCAACTCATACATATAGATGCTCTTCAATTCTGGAAGCTCTCTGATAGAGATCTTTCTTAGCCTTGGGAACATAATCGAATCATCCACCACTTCATCTCCGCTTACTAGTTCATCCATTCCAGCACAATTGAATAGAGCAATCGCTTCGAGGCTTTGAAGTTGCAGAACCCAAGTAATGTTCTTCAATTTGTGACAATACCAAATGTTTACGTAACGAAGGTTCCGAAGGCACCCATAACTTACGACCCTTCCCCAGATGGTCTTTAAGTTGGGAAGTTCATAGAGGGAAAGAAACTGTAGGCGCAAAAGCCAATTCTCTCCCACATCCACACCAATGATTAACTCCTTCAATTCAGAACATTTCTTAATACTAAGCCTCTGTAGACTCTTGGCATCCGATGACAGTTCGAAGTGCCTCAAGTCACACTCATTGACATATAGATAGCATGTGCAATTAGGTAAAGTTCCTGAACAGGCGTATCTAGAGAGGGTAGCAACACTAGTTATAGTGATTCCAAGAGTAGTCAAGTGTCTCAAGCATTCCATGTCTGCAAAACCAGCCCCGTTCCCATTGCCGGAACCGCCCACCTCCCAACCCCCAAAAGTGTAGTATAGATTCAGTACCTCCAGCCTTGAAAGCCTGGGTATCAACCCACGAGGAATTCTTTCAAGAGAATGTGTGCGCTGTAGATTCAAATGCTTTAACTTGGCTAAATTTCCTAGATCTTCTGGCAATGACGTTATTTTTGTCCTTGACAGATCGAGATGCCGCAACTCAACCAATTCACCAATTCCCACAGGAAATTCTTTAATACTGGTAAATGATAGATCCAAGACTCTAAGAACAGGCATAAATTGGAAAAAGCTATTGGAGATTTTGTGCAAACCAATGTTCCATTGTAAAATCAAAGTTAATAGATTGGGACACACGGGACTTTCTGTTAGTGCAAAAATTTCATTGTCCATTAATGATATCCTCTCTGCCTCTTTCCACTTTTCAACTCCAGGGGCTTCAGTTAATCGCAGACTTGCTTGCGCCAAGAACTTGTTCTTCTTCTTGCCGCATTCAGATGCTATCCATAAGGCCAAGCCTCGGATCACATCATGCATCTTTACCTGTGTTTCTTCATCACCAGTCTCTAACAAGCATGCAGCCTTTAGGTTTCCAATTATAGCATGCCCCATATTTTGAGCTTCATTAATGTTATTGCATTCATCTAAATGTCCTTCCCCAATCCAATACTCTATCAGTTGTTCTTTCTCGATAGAATAGTCTTCAGGGAATATTGAGCAGTACAAGAAACAATCTCTTATGGTATCATCATGTAAATTGTCAAAGCTGAATTTCAAAAGTGAAAACACATCTTCTTCCATACCTCGAAGTTCGGATGGTGATTTGTTCAATACTCTTACTGAATCAGTCCACTCCTCGATGCTGTCCTTGTTTGCCATTGCCCTCCCAATAGTGATGAGTGCAAGTGGTAAGCCTCCACATTTTTTAACAATGATCTCGGCGCAAGTTCGTATTTCTGGAGAATCTCTGACCTTTTTACCCACCTTCTCTTGAAAGAGTGCCCATGCTTCCTTCTCTTCTAAAAATTCTACTTTGAGCTTCGTATGGGCATCCATGTCACTGCAAACATCCATAGACCGAGCTGTGAATATGATCTTGCACTTATTCTGTTCATTGGGCAGAGGAATTCCTACCTCGTCAAGATCCAATCTTTTCCAAACATCATCCAACAACAAGATGAATTTCTTCTTGCTCAAAACCCTGAATATATTTCCCGCTCTATCATCTTGACTTTCATGGTCTTGCCAAGTCAAGCCCAACCTATCTTCAAGAACATAATGAATCTTCTCCACTTCTGGATCTTTCGAAACCACGAGCCAAATCACCACATCGAAAACATGGTTCCCTTGAAGGAAATCATTATTGATTTTCTTCAAGAGGGTCGTCTTCCCAACCCCTCCCATGCCATAGATACCGATAATTCCCACATCATCTTCCCTGAGGTATCCGCGAAGCTTCTCCAACCTTGAGTCAACACCCACAGATGGCGCGCTAGGCATCTCATTTACTGGATTTGGAAGTGATCTCTCTGGTACAACTTGAAAGACCCCTTTGCTCTTCAGTTCGGCCACAGCTGATATCGCCTTTACTACTCTCTTGCCGAGCTTGTATCTCAACCGACAATTCAGACCTGACCTCCTTTTCTGCAAACCAATTTCAATTGTCTTCACTTCTTCTTCAATGTCCTCCACCCTTTGTAACCACCCTTTCGCTTGACTTGTGCACTCCAATAGCTGTCTCTCGGCAATGATAACCTCTCTCTTGATGTCATCCCTTGCATCTTTCAGTTCCATCAGAGATCTCCTCAAAGTGCTTAAATTATCATCAAATTCAACTACAAACCGTATATTACGCGTAACAGCGTAGTGCCATAAACGGGTGGCAATGCCAATTATAGGACTTAGAAGCTCAATGACCATTCTTTCAGAACAATTTCAGTGAAGGTTAGGGGGATCTGGATTTCAGGAACAACAATGCAGTTTTGTTTCAGTTTCTACCAGTTTGACTATTCAAAAATAATAATAATAATAAAATCTGAAAGTAAGAGTTCATTGACCGAGTCCTGACCCTGAAAGTTTCCAGGATACTTCCTCACCCAGTCACAACATGACACCTGTACAAGGGTATTTTATTAATCTCTTACTCAACAGTCCACTGTAAATAACCATTTGAGGCTCAAAGGTAAGGGTCCATATCCCAAAATTTACTAGTCATAGCAGAGTTTCCTTATCTGTTGCAGTCACTGACTTAAGCATCGGAGGGCCTTTCCGGAGCAACCATGCGGGTCGGTCATTGCTATCTCGCACAGGTCCACATCTTCAAAAGCCACATCGACATATCTCCAATTTTTTACCGCAATAGGATTATTGAAAAGATATAATGGACAACGGGGAAAGTAAACAGAAGGGTGAAAGAGAGTAGAAAAGAATGAGGTAGGTATAAATCTCCTTCTCCCTAGAGTGTGAGCTCCTTTTTGGCCTCACGCTCCAATTCATTTCACACTCACACTCAGACTCAACAAGTGAGAAGGAGAACAAGAAGGCAAGAAGCACAAGAAAGCAAAGATAAGAAACTTAAAAGTCATCTAACCAGTTGTCAAAGACTACATTTCCCCAAAACTCTTAGCAGCCACTAGGAAAGAAAATAAGAATGAAAATTGAGAATTTATGAGGCTGCTGAAGCTCCACCTCATCAAGGTCCCTACATCCTTAAATAAACACAAGTTTTGATCATAAAAATACAAAAATACCCTTTCTTCTTACTCCTCTTTTTTCTCGGTTTTTAAGAAGAAGAATGAAGACAATGCAAAGAGAAACTTGATGAGCCTTATAATGTTTACTTCAATGTTAGATCCCGATTCATTTGTCTCACGTGCACAATGGTATGTATAAATGAGATTTTATATGGTGTAAGGCCTTACAACAATAAGGCCTTCGTACCGCCCTTGATATTTAATCCAACAGCAGCTCACTTTTTGAGCTTTTTGAGGAGCTGTTGTTGGATCAAATGTCAAGGGTGGTACTTCCACCGGTGGTACTTCCACCGTACAAAGGCCTTATTGTTGTAAGGCCTTACACCATATAATTTCTCTGTTTAAATAACGATATAAGAAGTCATAATTATAAAGAACATTAGGTATTACATAATTAACAGCCGGGCGCCATTTAAAAACTCGTTCTTATGATTATTGAGATCTTACTCTTATTTTGAATAAAAGTTGAGAGGTATATAATCTTTTCTTCTTAAATTCTTTGCTTCTTCTTTGATTTCAAGATTGATTACTGGATCCAAACTCATGGATCTTCCTTCCACACCGCATCAGATGGCCTTTTCATGAGATAGCGGGCTCGATAAGGCCATAGAAGACAGCACATTTGTGGTTCAAACTAACTGTGATGGTTCAAGTTGTTTGTCTCAATGACCCTCTATAGTAGAGAGGAGAGGAAGGTCAAGTTGTTTGCCCACCATGAAAAAAGTATTCCAAGGAATATTTGTAGGGCAAGTTGTGGGAGATGAGCCTGAGATAGAGAGGCTTGGGAGGGTGGGAGTGAGAGGAGCATGAAAAGCTCCTAGAAACTTACAGAAATCAGTATATTTTGACCTTTCTCGCACATTTTTGTATCTTTGAGGAGATTTTATTTGTTACATGTGAAAAAATGAAATGTATTTTGCTGGGAATATACGGTAAAAAAAAATGCATGACTTATCACTTTCAGGGCATGACTTATCAACCGCCATGAACAAATTTTGAAAGGTACAAATCATCCAAATATATGAGCCCCACAGTAGTTTTTTCTGCCATGCACACCCTCTTTGTTTAATCAAAACCAAGTGCCTCCATGCCATTAGAATTGCCTCTATTATTATTTTTGGTTGGTAAGATGGGATTGAACCCTCGACCTCAAAGAACCCGTTGAGCTAGTGGCTCAATCCCCGCCCTTATTTGTGCATACAATCTATATCTACACTATATGTATTAAGAGAAGCTCATTCATAAGTTTTTGGGGGTGCATTAAAATTGAAATACATAAAGTTTTAAATGCACCATCTTCCATATTCTTAAAAGGGATTTGCCTGCCAATTTCGTGAAAGCCATTTCGTGGCTGGCTTCTGCATGTGAGAACAGCCACCTCATATGAATTGAATGAATAGAACAAAATCTGCCAATAGTCAACCTGTCTATCCTCAGATGCGAGGGCCTGCCGCGAAATGGCTTTATGTGAAATTGGCTAGCAAATCCCTTGTTAAAAATAGGCAAATGATTCCAGCGCTACCGCGGTTTGATAAAGATGCGCAGCACATCTTGTCGCTTAGCATTTAAAGCCGCCGAGAGCTTTTTGAGAAACGAAATATTCTTCTAACAGCCCTTTCAGTACTAAACGATAAGATACTTCGTGCATCTTATCAAAACATGGTAGCGTTGGAATCATTTCCCTAAAAATATTATTTTGATTTTTTAAAGGAAAATAAAAGGACTACTCTTTCTCGGGATTTGCTAGGGAACAAAGGCATTTTGCGGCTGGGTTGTTGCATGTGAGAGCTGCCACACAGGCTAACTTTTCAGCAGATTTTGTCTTTTTCAAATAATTCATCTGAGGTGGCTGCTCTCACTTCCAAAAGCCCAGCCGCGAAATGCCTTCTACGTTGGTCCCTAGAAAATCCCCTCTCTCTAATATCATTTTGATTTATTTAAAGAAAAATGTAAGGACAACAGTCAGCCTCTCTCTCTCTCCTACTTGACCTTTTTAATATTTATTTTAAGTTATCTTATTTTGGGGTGGATGAGCACATATTTTCAAAGCAAAATATAAGCAGGTACTACGATTAGGGGTGTTCATTATTCGGTTATAACCGAATAACTGAACCGAACCGAATTTGTTTGGTCGGTTAGGTTTAGTTTTTTTTCTTTGCGGTTCGGTTTCGTTTTTTTTTTTTTTTTTAGAAATTCGGTTTTCTCAAAAAAAAAAATTCGGTTATTGAAATTATGGATAAAAACCATTATTTTTCCCAAAAAAGTGCTATATGGTCACTCCGTAGGATGATCAAAATTGTCCATTTGATTTATCACAACTTAATTAGTTTGTGCTCAAAAAATCATTTTGATAGGATGATCCTAGCCCTCCGATCCAAATCATGATTTTGCTTTTTTTCCTCTTTTTCTCCCACTATTTAGTTATTCGGTTATAACTGAATAACCGAATTTTTAATCGGTTCGGTTTCGGTTCTGTTTTTTAAAATTTCAGTTCGATTTCGGTTATCAAATTTTGATAACTGAAATTATTTCGGTTATCAAATTTCGGTCTATTCAATTCGGTTATAACCGAACGAACACCCCTAACTATGATGGAAACTGGAATGGACCATGCATCTAGACCTGGCAAAAGCGACCCGTGCCCGCGGGTCGACCCGACCTACCCGCAAATTTGCGGGCACGGGTCTAAGTTTTAGTGACCCGTGAAAAACTAACCCGCGGGTGACCCAACCCGCAAAACACGGGTCGGGTCGGGTCAACCCGCGAGCACCCGCATTTTTAATTATTTTTTAATTTTTCTTCAAAAATGTTATCAGCACTACTGTTTTTTCGGAGGGAACTCCTCACTTTATAAAAAGTACGGTATGGCCCGCACCATAGGATTATCCAAACCGTCCATTAGATGGGCCATAGCCTAAATAGGTTATGCCCCAAAATTATTTCCATTTGGTTGATTCTAAGCCTCCGATCTATAGAGGGTTAGAATCAACCCTCTAACATTTAGATTGGAGGGTTAGGATCATCCTATGAAAATGATTTTTGGAGCATAACCTATTTA
This sequence comes from Tasmannia lanceolata, assembly GCF_043159265.1. Taxonomy (NCBI): domain Eukaryota; kingdom Viridiplantae; phylum Streptophyta; class Magnoliopsida; order Canellales; family Winteraceae; genus Tasmannia; species Tasmannia lanceolata. The sequence goes on from NW_027518681.1 coordinate 3,108,437, forward strand.
GGCTATGGCCCATCTAATGGACGGTTTGGATCATCCTATGGTGTGGGCCATACCATACTTTTAATAAAGTGAGAGTGCGGTTATAAGAAAACAGTACTGTGGATAACATTTTCTTCGGTTTTTTATTTTACAAGAATTTGCTACCAAACTTCTCTTATGGCAACTTCTAGGCGTGTGGCCATCCTCGTGCAAGATGCGCACATGGCAAATGTCAAATGTTGCTAGCAAATAAAATATAAAAAAAAGTAATCATTACACCCAAAAAGTAAAATAGCTAAATCATAAAGTTTTAAATGAAAAATTACCTAGAAATGTTTATAAAGTTCTAAAATTACGAAAAAAATAATAATAAAATATAAAAGGTTATGACAATTACCGAAAAAAACATTTCGGGCAAAATCGGATAATTATTACAATCCCATATATTTGATATTTGCGGGTGACCCGCGGGTTGACCCGGCCCACCCGCGGGCCGCGCGGGTCATTTCCTCACCCAACCCGTGGACCCGCACCCGCATCACCCGCGGGTTGACCCGGCCCGACCCACTCGTTTGCCAGGTCTACATGCATCACACTTCATTCTTATTAAACAATTCTAACCATACAACAGAAAGAAACGATGGTTTATATTCACGACCACAAATTGCAGGGTTAGAATTGTCTAATGGGAATTGTGAGAAACTAGAATATTAGAAAAATAGAATTATTGGATGTATCTTGCAAGTTTGCAGAAGTCTTTGGAGGGTTTGCCAATGTATATGCTTGTTGGTTCATTTTTTCCCAGCGTGTTGACTCAGTAGCTGCTTCTTGCATACGAAATTTGCTAAAGGGGTTTGTGGAAAAAAGGTTGATCCGTGGAGACCAATTCATGTTAATGGGCACAAATGAAAAAGTTTTGTTGATGTCTCTATTATATAGAGGAATGCTAAAACAGAGGAAACAACTAAACAAGGGAAACCATATCCCAAGAAAAAGTTTTTTGATGTCTCTATTATAGAGGAAGGCTAAAACAGAGGAAACAGGGGAAACCATATCCCAGGAACCTCAATCTCATGGAACTGCTCGTGGAAAGGAAAAGCAAACTCACTAACCCTACGAAAATGAAGCGAGGCAGGAGGTGAGTAGAAAGAATCACCAGAATTTGAGGAAGAGCCAAAGAGCTAGGAAGTTGAGTCAGAGGATGATAGTCGCCCTTAATTATTAGCATGAGGTACTTTGTGCTTTCACTTTTCCTTAGATATTGCTTCAAAGTATAGGTCTTGTCTTTCTTCTCTTGGTCTGTTACTCTGTTTCCCTAATCATGTGATAGAGCTTGTGTTTTGTATGCTGATTGTAATACCTTTCACATTCTAATAAACCGGTAGGGGTCCCTGACAAACTCCAGCATTACCTATATGAAAAAAGAAGAAGGAATGCTATACTAATTTTTCTTTTTTTTGATGTCTCTATTTAGAGGAATGCTAAACTCAGAGTCACCCATGCAAAACTAACCTGAAAGGGCTCCCCCATTGGCTTCACCTCAGTAAAGTGCATTTATAATGGCTGCAAAGTCAAACGAGTTTGGTGAGGTATAGCTAATGGAGGCACCCTTTCCGCTTATTTTTGCATGAGCGCCCCTGAATTTAGCATTTCTCCTCTATCCATAGTAACTTTTTTTCTTTATTTGGAGATGGGGATAATAATTTTAAAGGGATTTGCTAGCGTCCATTGCAGAAGGCATTTCACGGATTGTTTGTTGCATCTGACAGCAGCCACAAAGGCTCACTTTTTAGCAGATTTTGTCTTCATTCACGAGGTGGCTGCTGTCAGATGCAACATACCATCTGCAAAATGCCATCTGCTGTGGACTGTAGCAAATCCCAATTTTGAAAGATTCAATGTATATAGTAACTTTTTATCGTATCTATCTTATAAATTAAGGGAAATGATAAATGTGCCCCTTTTCATCACTTGGGACACCCAGCTGCATTGTACATGGCAATCAGATCACTTCATTCCTTCAAAAGTGAAGTGCATCAGCCTCTTTTTGGCCATAGATACACTGCAGCCGGGTGTCCCAAGTGATGAAAAAAGGTGCATTTCCATTTGGATGCCGAGAAGATTTTGATTTGGATTTCTCACATTTGCAGCCCATTTTGTGTTGTGATTTGGATCCGGATCAAATCCTTGATTTCCAAATCAGCGAGTGACGGTGAAAAAAATCAGATTTCCAAAAATGCTGTGGAAATAAGTAATTGGAAATTCACATATCTGGCAGTTTCCTTCACCCTCTTTGCTCCTCAACCTCTCCCCTCCGGTAGGAAGTACCCCTTCCCTCTCTGTCTCCCTCAACATGAGCTGGTGGATCTATTCAATTTGTATTCAAAACTCAATTCCAAATCCAAATACAAAATACAAGGTATCCAAAAGGGCCCTAAATTAATTGCATGAGAGGAAGGCCTTGAGGTGGTTCAGAGAAACCCTAAACCGGAGCCCCATAGCTTTTCCTATTCGGATTATAATATCCCTGGCATGGTACTACATGAACTAAGCAGATGGAATAGGTTGATGCGATAGGCTGTGCGTTATAGATTCCTCCTACAAAGACTGTTGATTCATGCATTCGAGAGTTGCTCGTCATCAGAGTCATCATCAGTTCGAGTTGGGCAAAATGGGGTTCATGAACTTTACCAAGATGCCAAGAGCCTACGGAGGCTTGTACTAACAATTGTTCTGAATTGAAGGAGCTGATCGTTGGTTTTGATTTAGGACAGAATTGGCTTTTGCGCCTAGAGTTCCTCTCCCTCTATGGCCTTCCAAACTTAAAGACCATCTAGGGAAGGGTGGTAAGTCATGGATGCCTTCGGAACCTTCGTTACATAGACAACTGGCATTGCCACAAGTTGAAGAACATTACCCGGTTTCTATAACTTCAAAGCCTCAAAGCAAGTTATCTATTCAATTGTGCAGAAATGGACAAACTAGCAAGCAAAGATGAATTGGCAGAAGAGTCAGTTGTGTTCCCAAGACTAAGAAAGATACGTATCATAGAGCATATAGAATTGAAGAGCATCTGTATGTATGTTTTAAACTTCCCTGCTTTGGAGAGGGTCACAGTGACATAATGCCACTTGGTGGAATGGGTAATGGGTTATATGAGAAAGCTTATAGCATCAAGTCTGCTTTTGTTTCCCTAATACTTTAATGCAATTTGAGAGACATAACATTGGTGGTTGGAAGACTGTGTTTAAAAACTCGGACTCAAGACAAGAACACTCAAGACAAGAACTTGGACAAGGCAAAAAGGAGTCAACTCGGGCAAGTCAATGATTGAGGGGGACAATTATTCATTAACTCAGGCGAAAGAGTTTTTAATTGACTTGGTAGGAAAAAACGCAGAAGAGAATTCTGCAGGGTAAAAGGACGGCAAAACAATGATTAACTTGGAGGGCTTTTGCAACAGTGGGTAGACTCACACAGGCAAGCAACTGCATGTTGAAGCTTGGTTCTCTCACTATAATTTTCTTCACTCCATTTCTTTTCCTTTCCATACTCATATCTTCTAGTTTCAATATCGGACCCTGCTCTTTGGCCCAAGTGGACCCAACTCCTGCATTTCAAAGTTAATATGTGTTGAATGGATAGATGCGATCATCCAATTAATTGATGGATCATTCCGGACATCTAAATCCCAAGTGGGTGACAATTGGTATGGTTTCAAATTTCGGTTTCGAAATGTGTTTTGGTCCTCACCAAAACTGAAATTTCGGTTGAGATCCACCAAAATCTATTAAATTAATATTTTATATCATACGAAATTTCGGGAGTAGTTGTAGTTCGGTTGAATCCTATGATTTAACATTCTCACATTATACTACATCCGCATCCTCATAAAGAGCGCTCCTCCAATTGACAGATTCACGGACAAAAGAACGCCTTGAGGCGTTGGGTTGTACCTGGAAATGAAAATATTAAATGATAAAGAAAATTGAGAGTTTTGGGAGAAAATTCTTAAATTTCGGACGAAATTTCAGGAAAAAAGAAATTTCGGCCAAAATTTTGTAACGATTTGGGTAGACCCGATTTCGGTTTCGGTCTCGACCGAAATTTCAGACCAAAATTTAGGATTTCGGTGGAAACTTAAAATCATGGCAATAGGTGAACAATCTAATTGATCAAAGCAAAATTGTCATAATGAACTACCTAGTGACCTGTTAAGCCAAAATGTATTTATGATTGCCAAAATGTATCCCACCTTCAGCCCTGCTAAGCCAAAAAGGTTCAATGGAAAGAAAATGGCATCAATTAAATAAGGGCATTAATTAAACAAGGGCATCAGAATATACATTTGCAAAAGAGCCTACTAGAATGGCATCAAACAACTCAATCGTGTTCACCAATCATGTACTCTAAAAAAAAATTCTAAACTGGAAAAAAATGAGAAAAGTCTTACTGAAAACAACTTCAATTGGCGATACCAGAGTCCTCAAATAGACATGCATAGAATGGAGATAAGTTTCTAAAAATCAGCTTGTACCCTTCTGTCTACTTCAATTGGCAAGTCCTCGAATAGACATGCATGCGCTATGCATGTCCGTGTCTTCAATGTAAATTGGTAGAAACAACGGAGATAAGTTTATAAAAATCAGCTTCTTCTACCCTTCCGTGTACTTCAATTGGCGAGACCAGGGTCCTGGAATATACATGCGCGCTGATATATCCATGCTTCTTCAATGTCAAATGGAATCTCAATGTTTAGTAAATGTCTCACCATCACACAGTTTATTTTCTCCCCCTACTTTTCATCCCTAAGATCAAATGTAAGAATTGAGTTAGAGGGAGAGATGGACGCCAAGCTTCACCTTAAATCAACACAGATTATATGATAATTGTATCATTAAAAAAAAGAACATAATAAAACTAGGACGATGATATTTTCAACCCTCCCCCAATGCATTACGCATTCGCTCCCCTTATATAAGATGATTTGACGTCAAAAAACGTTAAAGTTGCACACTGTTCACGTCAAATCACCTTATAAGGGGAGCGCATGCGTAATGCAGGGGGGTTGAAAATATCAAAAAAAATGCTCAGAAAAAACTGAAAATTTTTAAACAAAATGAGGTTGATCTAAGCAATTAGAAGTACACATCTTGGAGTAATTATCTCGAAAGATTTGCAAGAGCCATATATGATGTACAAATTAATTATATAACAAATTTTAGGCAAGGATTAATAAGAGGTTCTACCTCTATAAATACCCCACGTATCAATGAAGAGAGCATCCCTTATTGAGTTAAAAAAGGAGTTTTGTGAAGTACGTGAAGTCACGCGAATTATTCTTCTTGGAGAGTGCATCAGAAACTGACTGGTTTCTGGTTTACTGCTGCTAATCCAACACTTCTCATCCTGCCTAATGCAAGATCTCCACCAAGAACTGATCTTACTAATCAGTTTTAATAGCCCAAATTCAGCCCTGCTTCCTGTTTGTTTTTCTTTGTGAAAACAACAAAAAATTGCTATTTTTTTCGACTCTTACATTCCATGTTTTCAAGCCTTGTTGCTGGCAAGTGAACTTACTTCAACTGAGAAAACACCACCACTTGCTGCTCGATTCTCAGCCCAAAACCACCTTGTTGCTGCTCTCCATTTCCACCACTAAAACATCCAGCCATTGTTTTGGTTGCCACCATTGCGTTGCCTAAGCATTCACACCCTTTTGATATTTGTTTCACACCCAGAAAACTCAACAAATTGCTGAATTTTTGCCAGTAAAACAGCCGCCCAAAATTCAAATTTATTGAACATTCAAGCGGCAGATTAGGCAACCTCGCCTCGAATTCATCATCCAGAAGTCAGCAATCACAGCAAACTTCCGCACCAAAGTTGCCTCAGAATTCAGCTATATTTCAGCAGACTTCATATCTGCAATTCAATCCTTGAACTTCTCCACAAACAATAGTTCAATCTCAGATTTCAATGACAACAGGCCCTACTTGTTGCTGAGATTTCAGACGTTTAGAAAATTCAGTTTCTGATGAATTTTCTTTCCATTACACACCTTCAACCACTACGAGTAGTGAGGGTCGGTTTTGATGGCTTAAATCACAATTTTCCCCTTGGTTGCAGAAGCTTTAAGACTTTCCTTTTTCCCAATACCCTCGCCTGACCATTACTTGCAAGAACCGCTTTAAGATGCTCATTAATTATTATCAGAGCTTCTGCTACCCACCTCTGAATTAATTAGTAGCAGAGCTTCCACTACCCGCCTCTACATTAGATTCCTATCTAACCCCAGCTTATCTAACAAAAAAATAGTTTTCTTTACCAGTCTTGGTCCTTTATCAGTCTATCTTTGACAATCAACCATTCGTGTAAGCACCATTGGTTTACTAGGATTGCCAATAGTTTTTCCTCAACTTTTCTAGCTTGGTTTTTCCATTAGAACAGTTTGGATTGAGGGAATTTTGTGGAAAAGTTGGGAAAAGAAAAGTTTTTCATCAACTTTTCTTGTTTGGTTTTTCCATTAGGCCCTATTTGGATTGAGGCAATTTTGTCGAAAAGTTAGGAAAAGAAAACATATTCCAAAATCACCCACTTTTCCATTCCAGGGAAGCAGGATTCGTACCTAAGGGTGGGGATTCGCGATTCCCCGAATCGATTCCCCGATTCTGGGGAATCCTGAATCGATTCCGTCGGAACCCCGATTCCCAATTTATGAAAACCCCGATTCCCACTTTATAGGAATCCCGATTCCCAGGCGATTCCCTGCGAATCCCCAGCAAATCCCAACTCCCCAGGGACTCCCAGCGATTCCTCGGCGAATCTCCGGCGATTCCCCTGCGATTCCCCGACGAATCCCCGACGAATCTCCGTCGACTCTCTGGCAAACCCACGATTCCCGCTTCCAACCATCCTAGGAGCCTTCGATTCCCGCTTTCGAATCCCGAATCGAATCCCGCTTTCGATTCCCGCCTTGGCAACCTTGTTCCATTCATTGATTACAAATGTAAAAAGTAACTTAACCAAAGAAAAGGCATCAGTGCTATCAATTCAAGTTTTTTTATTCTTTTGAGACCTTCAAGTTATTTTATGATATCCCTCTAAATAAGCCATAAGTATATCACTTCCCTCTAAATTGTGCATAAAAAAAATTCCAAGGAAACATTTTCCACATACAATCCAAACAGGGCCTTTGTGAAAAAAGTTTTGAGCAACTTTCGATAACATTCCTCAATCACTTAATCTCATTTTCAAGAAATTCAAATTAAAAATTGTTGTCATTTATCAAAGTTTTCATTATCTTTTCTTCTTTATTATGAGTGGAATCTTATGAATTCTTGACTAAGAATATAGAGTTAATAATCAAAACTCATTTCCTCTACAAAGAAATGATAGTCAGAAGTTGTAGGACAAATACACACAAGAAATTTCAAGCCAAAATAAAAATCAATTAACTATTGCATGAATTGAGAAACATATAAAATTAAAAACTTATATTCTAAAGTATATGAGGTTTTATTTAGTGTGTATGTATTTACAAAAAGAAGAAGAAGAAGAAGAAAGCCATAGTTTGATGATCCAAACCATTCCGCCCCAACGTAAATAGGTCAAACCTCAAATATCATCTGAATGGGGTGCTCTTAACCCACTAATTTTTAAAGATAATAAGACATATTATAGAATCCTATGGTGATAAATTTTGGAGTACAACCTATTTAAGTTTGGGCCGAACAAATGAATGGTCTCAATCATCAAATAAAGTGGATACTGTTGGGGTAAAATCGGCATTAACCATTGATGAACGACACGTGGCACGTCCGGATCTTTAGAAACAGACCTAGAGTTTTAGACGAAAAGATAGCGAAGTATTATCCTCTCCGAATAAATAGTAACGTCCAAATTGGGAAACCGCCTCTCATAAGAGACAACGTACCCTAAGGCGGTGACTTGCTATCCATGGGAAGTTTTATTAAAAAGTAACTTGCTCGTTTAGGGAGACAGGATATCTATTAAAAATAGATATAAACCCATCTCCCGGGGAAGTCGGCCAATTAGGCAAGACTCCTAAAACAGCAAGATTCTAATCATCGCGAACTCTTTTCTCTATAAAAAGGGACCCTTACATTCATAATGGAACTACGTTAGACTTGATCCTCAAAGAATGGGTACGTAGGCAGCTTGGCAACAACCAAGTTCAGTCACAGTCTTTCTTCGCTTTTATTCGTTGGTAATGCTTCTGAATCTAACCTCCTTCCCTTCAATTCACTTCTAATTCCGATTTCTAGCATAAATACTATGATATCACCCTGAGTCTTATCTCCAGGCCTACTAACATCTTTCCTGTGAGTATAGGTTCTACGCACACAGGATTAACTCTATCAATGCTAGATCGTGTAGAGCGGATTTCGGTATCATCAGATTGACGCCATCCGTGGGACCACCATGACAAATTCGAGATCTAAAGCCTCGAAATCTGTCACTGCCAACCCACAAGGCGAAGGAGTAATGATCAGGAGTCAAGCACATGCCACAATCCCCGGAAGGCCTATTCCGGAGGAAGCGCCTACCAACGAAGATACTACTCCAGTCACTATGACTATGTTCACCCAACTAGCGACACAAGTTGGGGACGCTTCTGTTGCTCTTCAGGAAATATTAAGATGTTTGCCACCTCCCCCACCGATAGTTCAAAACATCAATGTTCCTCCAATAGCGGAAGTAGGGAATGTGCCTTTAGAGGAAGAACAAGATGAATCGCCTGAGGGCAGAAACCCTCATAGTAGAAGGTTAGTAAATCATCGACCTTCTTCTTCAATTACTAGTCCCAGGTCGAATCACGGAAACAGGGAGGCGAACAACCGGTGGGCACCAGAATTAACTTTTAGGCCTATTCCAACCCAGAATAACAACGTCCCCCAAAGGGCTAATAGCGCGGGAAACCCGAATCAAGGACATGATAACCCACATCAAAATTTGAGAGACGGAATTAATGTGCCTGATTCGGGACTCCTTGCCAAACTTTAGCGACAAGTCAGGGAGATGCAGCGTCATGTTAAGAAACCTTATGAGCCAGATCTCTTGACTGAATGTGAGAATGAAATACAATCACCACTCATAGAGGCCATAGCATAGGCCCAATTGATACCAAATTTTGATTTACCGAGGCTCGACCTCTATGATGGTACGTCAGATCCACTGGAATACCTGCAAGCCTATCAGAGGGCGATGGAATTCAAAGGCGCTAACGACACAGTCATGTGTCGCACCTTTTCTTCATATTTGAAGAGATGAACGAATAGTTGGTACGGCCGCCTTAAACCTAACTCCATATCTTCTTTTCGAGAGTTAGGTAGGGAGTTTGTTACCTATTTCGCCAATAGTCGGCCACGGAAGAAACCAGCCGATGCACTCCTCGCATGAATTGAGAAACATACAAAACTAAAACGTTATATTATGAAGTATGAGGTTTTATTTTGTGTGTATGCATTTAAAAAAAAATAGAGGAAAGCCACAGTTAGATGATCCAAGCCATTCATTGTTTGGCTCCAAAGTAAATAGGGCATACCTCAAATATCATCTGAATAGGGTACCTTTAACCCTCTAATTTTTAGAGGTAATATGACATATTATAGAATCCTTTAATGCTTCGAGGGTTAGTATCATTCGATGGAGACAATTTTTGGGGTATAACCTAGTTACGTTTGGGCCCAATAAATGAAGGGTCTCAATCATCAAATAATGTGGGCACCACTAAATTTTGATAAAATGTGTGCAGGGCAGGGACATGTAAAAGTCATGTTAAAAAATTATAATTATAATAACAAAATAAAGTATAAAAAATAGAGGAAAGTATTCCTGAGCTATAGCTCAGATAAGCTTATTTGAGCTATAGCTCAAAAACACATGTGGCCCCATATTTTTGGGGGATCTAAAGCATTCATTTGGTAGGCCATTCCATGGATAGGGTGTGTACAAAAAAACAGCCCTATAGGATCATCCTAACCCTGCCACTTGTGGAGGGAAAAAATGGGCAGAAACATGGACAGAATGTCTGTCCATTTTCCCCTCCACCTTTGCTCCACCTTTGATTGGGTTAGGATGATTATACAGGGCTGATTTTTGGTACACACCCTATTCATGGAAGGGCCTACCAAATGAATGCTTTAGATCCCCCAAAAAATGTGGGGCCACATGTGCTTTTGAGCTATAGCTAAGATAAGCTTATCTGAGCTATAGCTCAGGAACATTTTCTTATATAATACATTAGCATCTCGCATAAGAAGAATTTACCTTTATTTTTTTTCCTATATCACATGTTCCATGAAAATAGCTAAATACTTGCTTCATCTGCACTTTTGACCTCCCTCGTTTACGATCTTTTGTGCCCTTATGTTGGAACCCTAAAAACATTCGACCATGTCAGCTTCCTAGGCTATTTAAAAAATATTGAAGCCTAGCTACAAATAATCAGGCCAAATAAAATAGACAAGCAACATCCACAAAAAAGCAAGAGAGAGAGAGAGAGATGCATGGAGAAAAAAAGATTGAATAGTTAATCTACATAAATCATCATAAAAAAACAACAATCCACATAGAATAAACGATTAACATAAAGCAAAAGGCAGTAGAGCTGTAGAGGTAACAAACAAAGGAGACATAATTAACATAAACCATCCCACGAAGAACATGCCGTAATGAATAAATAATCTGCATGAACCAAAAAACAATAGACAGAGAGAGGGAACGATAACCAATCTCTTTCTACATTGTCCGAGACATTATGTGTCGAATAGGGGGGAAGAAAAATGTGCCAAGACTGAACCCTAAAATAAAACAACCATAAGAAGATGAGGACAACAACAAAAAGAGGGAAAGAGAGCAAACAATAATTCCCTTCTTCCACATGAATACAAAACAAGATTCTAGGTTAACTAGGTGGACATTGGGTTGAGCTAAATAGAACCTTGATTAAGCAACCTACCTTTGGCCGAATTGGAATTAATTTAAGCTTATCCCACTTGAGCTTGTACATAAATAAAAAACCCTTCCTAAGTGGACTCATATAACCTAACCAGCATACTCTCCTAAGCTGACCATATAACCCTCACAATATCCAGGTGCATTCGCATGGCAGAGTTTTGAATTATGGGAACTCTAAACCTGCCTTTTTATTCAAAACAACTAGCTGTGTTTGTTTTCACATAGGAATGGTGCAAAAATCATCAATTTTAGGCCTATCAACCTGCCTTACGCTATCATTTAAACATTTGTAGATAAGAGAGTCAGTTCTCGATTGAATTTACATTGTCAATTCGGCGTTTGTAAATAAGAGTGTCATTTTCTAGATTGAATTTTGATTCGTTGTCTTGATGCTTTTTTCTAATGTCTCTCATCAAGAGTACAAAGACATTTCATGGATCATTTGCCCCAAGGACCATGAATGACAAACTAAAAACTATACCATGTTTCTCATGCATAGACTTAACCAACAACTCAAGATAGAATAAATATATCAACACATATACTGTGGAGCAATTTAGTATTGCCCTGATATTAACACTGAGTACAAGTTATTGTTGCACACATTGGTGTGGAGATTGGGTCATATTTTGTTGATAATCAACTTCTGGGAATGGTTGTGTTATTTGGTTTTCTGTTGTTGTGTTATTTGGTTTTCTATGTTGTTGATTTTGTATATTCTGCATTTTTTTGGGCTTAATTTGGATGTTTTGTTTAGAAAAGGGAAATGATATCCCCCCCCCCCCCCCCCACAACGTTATTTGACTTTCAAATGTATGAAAAAACGTTAAAGGGGATGATTTTATCCTCAAGCAGGGAACCATTCTCAGTGGTGATGTGCAGCCAGTGGGAGAGCCCTTTCATCTCATTTTTGCAAGGACTTCCTTCATTCTAATATTCTTCATATTTCCATATGGGTATAAGTTTTATAGTATTTTAGGGTTTTTATTCATAAATTGGGATTTGCTAGGGACCATCGCAGAAGGCATTTTGCAGTGCGTCTGTTCCGTGAGAGAGCAGCCAGATATGCTCAGATTTTGTCTTATTGATTTAATTCATCTGAGGTAGTTGCTCTCTCATGCAAGCCTAAGAAATGCCTTATGCGATGGTCCCTAGCAAATCCCTCATAAATTATATTTGTAGGATATAACTTTAGGGAAATGATTTTTGCGCTCAAGTGTTTTGATAAACACGCGCTCCACTTGTTTGTCGTGTAGTATGGGTTTTAAGAGCTTTTTGAGAACCGTAACATCCTCTGACATCCCTTTAAATACTACACAACAAACAAGTGGAGCGTGTGTTTATCAAAACAATTGAGCGCATAAATCATTTCCCTAACTTTAATAGTTGTTTTTTAGTTTGTGTGTAGTTAAGATAGACTTATTTGTAAGCTCTCACCAGCCAATTAAAGAAGAATAGATAGCTGGGCTTGTGCAAATATCAAAGGGATTTGCTAGGACCATTCAAAAGGATGTTCTGTTGCATGAGAGAGCAGTCACATAGGCTCACTTTTCAACAGATTTTGTCTTTATTCATGATGTGGCTCCTCTCTCGTGCAACAGACCATCCGCGAAGTGCCTTTTGCGATGGTCCCTAGCAAATACCAATTCCAAAATATGGTTGTGCTGATAGCATTTCTTTTTTATTTTTCGGTATTTTTGAATTTAAGAAGACAGAAGGGTTTCGGGTTCAGTGTTGGGGTCGGGTTGCTAACGGCTCAGGCCGAACCCAAACAAATTCGAGTTAGCTTTCCCAACCCAACTTACTCACACTATAACCCAACCACAATCACAATCGGGTTGAACCAGACAGGTTTGGTTTGAGCCGGGCCCCAGTTGCACCTGGAGATTGTAAGATCCTTCCAATAATCATCATAGAGCACTTCTAGGAAAATGGGAATACATTTTTATTTCCCATACGGAATCCGTTTTCAAAGTGTTTTCCGTCAACATATATTATTCATAGGGAGCATTTTCAACGGTCGGTTTGTATATGTTGTAAAGTTGGGTTGGGCGGATTGCAAACAAAAAAACTGGTATTTTGACATGGCATTGCAACGGGGAGATGAACACGAACCAAACTCTCCAACCCAATATAGAAATCCATTTGCGCACACTACATATTATATTCATAAGGTAGACGAGGGCTTTCAATCTTTCTCCATAAATTGGTGCCAAGAGTAACTATTTGACATGCCGATTAATCCAGAATCTGAACCACTTTATATTGTGTGCTCAACTCATGATATCCAAACCTTAACAGGGTATCTCCAACATGATTATGATATATGTATTGTGTGCTCAACTCATGATATCTAAAACCCCAACAGGGTAACATATCAACCCATCCATTAGATGTGCCCCCAATAGGGTAACATATCAGCTCATTAGATGTGCCCCAAAAATGGAGCACATTAATGACATAGCAGATCTTGCGTGGGTAGAATCTCTAGAAATAATATATGGCAACGAGTAATCAGCAAGTACATTAAGTGATAATTGTATTATTAAAAAAAGAACATAATAGAACTAAACATTTTTACCACTCAAATAAATAAATAAATAAAATAAAACATACTCCTAATTTTACCATTCAACAAAATATTTTTATTTTCTAAACAACAATAGAAATAAATATAAATCAATGCTTTTAAGGAATTATTAATAAACAATTTTCGGAAAAAAAAAAAAAAAACAGAATGGTCTCTGGTTTATTGCTGCTAATCCAGCACTTCTAATCTTGTCCAATGCAAGATCTCCACCAAGAACTAATCATAGTGATCATTTTTCATCGCCCAAATTCAGCCTTAATTCCTGCTTGTTTCACACCTAGAAAAATCAGCAAGCTGCTGAATTTTTGCCACCAAAATAGCCGTCCAAAGTTCAGAACGGTTAACTTACCAACTTCTCCAAAAGCTTAAGTTATTGGAGAAAGGCGTTATTTATCTTTTATACTTTAAAACTCCCCCGCATGTGTGGCTCACTTGGCAAACACGTGGCACATGTGGTCCCACTTTAGGCCGACCATTGCATGTGGATTTTTGTTATCTGAGAGGTTTGAACTCGAGACCTCTGATACCATGTTAACTTACCAACTTCTCCAAAAGCTTAAGCTGTTGGAGAAAGGTGTTATTTATCTTTTATACTTTAACAATAACTTGCAGAACTTTCAAGCAGCAGATTAGGCAACCTTGCCCCCTAGTTCGTTGTCAAGGAGACAGTAAACATGGTGAACTTTGCCTCATCAATTCTACTTCCATGCCAAAGTTGCCTTTGAATCCAGCAAAATTTCAGCAGATTTCATTTCTGCAATTCAGCCCTTAAACTTCTCGGCAAACAACCAACAGTTCAGTCCCAGATTTCAATGACAAAAGTCCCTACTTATTGCTTATATTTCACATGTTCCGAAAATTCAGTTTCTACTGAATTTGGAAAGTAGGTGATGGAGGAGATCAAAGCCATTGATTCTATTAGAAGAACGTCATAGTTTGTTTTAGAAACTGCTAGCTCTACCGAGTAGTACAGAATGATGAAGGTCAAAGGAAAAATCATGTTCTTTGCTAGCTCATTCCACAGTCTTCTTCTTTACTTTAGGTTTAGTAATCCTATTTGCAATCTTCTGGACCTGTTAATTCCTTAGTTTGCCTTGGAGATTAAAGTATTAGACTCCAATTCATCACCTGTTTCCACATCATAAAACCCTCAGAGAATTGAAGCTCACAACATAAGAATTCATAAATGGAATTATCCGTGGCAGAGCATTACACGATGCTCTGTCTTTGTTATCACAAACTGCCAACATTGCAGTTCTGGACATTGATCAAATCAACACCAGTTCTTTGGAGAGCTAAAAGGTCTTTGAAAAAAGGAAAACTACACAGAACCTTAGACTGTAAATTCTATGAGGAACTGGAAGATCCAATCGAAAGTTTGATCTCTGCCAGTCAGATCCAAAGAAGGAACTAAAGACATGCGTACAATCACTTATTCATAAAACTAGCACACCCTCACGTCAATTCCAGTTGAGCCAATTAGCTCCAGAAAATGTGCACAGAGCATGTAGCTCCTGACTGGAACTAATGATCCTGTCTTTAATTATCAGCTCTATTGATTAAAGGCAACAGGTAACAATTCCATGAATTATAGTCTGACTATCTGTTTCAATTGGACAGATCAGATCATGATCTCATTACATCTAGAGGAGCTTTAAATGGAGAGGTCTAAGGTGAGAACGAAGGGCGCTTCGTTTACGAACATATAGCAAAGGAGATTGACCGAGCATTTCAGAGCAAATGAAATTCTACGGATAGCTTCGATAAAACAGCTCCTAAAGGACACATTTTTAGTGAAAAAACATTGGATGGAGGTAAAGATCAATGAACCAGGACTGTTATCAAGCGATCCTTACACTACTGCTTCAGCTGTAAGAACAATTCAACAAATGTAAGCCTACAAAGAAGGAACTTTACGATGAGCTGAGTTGAAGTAATTCTGAACAGTGAAGAAAGGCTCAATTGAAGCTCGGTTCTTGATCAATTTTAGTAAGATCTTGCAAACACTTAGTTTGATAGAGATCAGAACTGACAAAACTTCCAGGAATGCTGATACCATGTTGTAGTCCCAAAGATCAGGAAAGCCTAAAAAGATTTCCAGATCTGATCTGATACCAAATTTGATGGAGGTGTAAAGTGACAGATACAACTGAAGGTAATAAATTCACATGAATTACAGTAGGATAATGATAAAATTCATGGGGAAAATATGAAAGAAAAGCAATTCATGAAAAAAAATTATATCCAAAACTGAAATAGAACTCTATTCAAACTCAGAATATCCTCATTTCTACAAGGAAATCACTTCTAGATGGAAAGAAAGAGAAGAAATCTTACAGATTTCAAGATTTTCCCCTCTACCCGAAGATTTTCCCTTCTAGATGGAAAGCCCTCGTACCCGTGTCGGGTGCGTATCCGGTACGGGTACGCTCGGGTACGTCCCGGTTACGCACCCAAAGATGGGTTTTAAAAAAAAAAACGAAATTTGAGTTTCGGTGCGTATCGGGTACGTTCGGGGTGCGCACCCGACACACCCGACACGCACCAAATGTTTTTTTTTTTTTTAAATTAGTTGGGGGGTGTTGAAGTAAAAGAGGGGGGGTGTATTATGTTACAGAATATATTAATGGGTTGTGTGGAGTAAAGAAAGGGGGGGGGGGGGGGGGGGGGGGGGGCGGTGTTTAAAATTGAGATAAAAATTAAACGAAGAAAGAAAACCCTAACGCTGCTCTCTCCCCTTCTCTCTGTGCGACTCCCTCTCCGGACGGATTCTCCGGCCGCGGCTCTCTCCGGCTCTCCGGCCCTCCCTCCCTCTCTCTTAAAGGTATTTCTCTCTCTCTCTCTCTCTCTCACCCTCCCTCTCTACTGCTCTCTTTCTCTCTCTACTGCTCGCTTTCTCTTTCTTTTCTTTTTTGAAATGAGGGATTTTATATGGTGTAAGGGCTTACAACAAAATGGTAGAAGTACCGTTTTGATCCAACAGCAGCTCACTTTTTGAGCTTTTTGAGTAGCTGTTGTTGGATCAAAAGACAAGGGTGGTACTTCCACCGTACAAAAGGCCTTATTGTTGTAAGCCCTTACACCATATAATTTCTCTTGAAATAATACTGCACTCTCTCTCTCTCTCTATTGCTCTCTCTCTCACTCTCTCTCTCTCCCATTTTTTTTCTTGAGATTATGCCAACTGATTGTGTTCCCCAAATCTAATTTGAGTCTGATAATACGTTTGAGGCTCATAATCAGTTGCCACAATCTCAAAATTACAGGTTTTGTGCTATTCATTTAATTTATCTAAGGTGCCATTGTGCCAGCCATCTAGAGTTTAAGCCTTTAAGGCCCTGTTCGTTTCAGATTTTGAAATCCGATTGGGATTTGCTAGGCAATTTTGCAAAAAACCATTTCGGGGCTCATTTTCTCTGGAGAGAACATGCACCTCAGATAAATTAAATGAATAGGAAAAAATCAGTAGATGTTTGTTTAGGCTTTGTTTGTTTGAGATTGTGGGTAATTTTTACTTTAATTGTTTAGGCCTTGCTGTTTGTTTGGCAGACAAAATCTGGAGTAGAATTGAAACTTTGAAAATAAAATAATAAAAAATATTATTATATTCAGCGTACCCAATCGTACCCGCACCCGGGTTTTTTTGAAAATCACGTACCCGCGTACCCGTGTCGTGTCGTACCCTCACCCTGTACCCGTACCCAAACGTACCCGCACCCGGGTTTTCCAGTTGTCACAAAAAAACCCCAGTCGAATAGCCTTGCTGATGGAAAACACTTTGGAAACAGGATTCCGTGTGGGAAATTAATCGGGAGTGGTCTTACCGTTGATTTGACCTTTTCAAGATGGGTTTATTGCTTTTATGGGGATTTGAGCTCCTCTTCTTTGTCTTTTCGTGGATGTGGCACTAATGAATGATGCCCCTTTTTTTTACTAAACGGATTCACATTTTCCTAGCAGTGCTCTATGTAGATTATTGGAAGGATGTTATAATCTCAGGGTGCAACTTGGGTCCGGTTCAACCCGATTGAGATTGGGGTTGCGTTATAGTGTGAGTTGGGTTGGGAAAGCTAACTTGAATTTCTTCGGGCTCCCTTCAGTCTTCTTAATTTCAAAAATCCTGAAAAACAAAAAAAGAATGCTATCAGCACGTGCCATATTTTGATATTGGGATTTGCTAGGGACCATCGCAAAAGGCATTTAATATTCATTGTAGAGAAGGGGGTAATTTCCACTAATATTCATTGCAATTTGCAGAGAAGGGGGCGTTTGAATTACCTGCAGTTTTGATCACGTAGGATATGAGGCGTAGTTGGTCTAACACGTTTTGGAAACAAAATGTTGGGCATGATAAATATCCATGAATACTTTTAAAAAACTTCTATATTAAAGGATGCTAAACGGATTTATTTTAGGAAAAATGCACGTAGACCCCTGTGGTTTCTGACACATTCAACTTAACCCCAAAAGTTTAAAAAGTTACAAGTAGACCCCTTATGGTTTCATTGGGTTTTTTTAACTGGACGGAGTTGACCATGTGGGGGGAAAAGACCCAACTGAAAATTAGGGTTTTCATACTTGAAAACTAAAAATTGGGGTTTGATTTAAACCTTGTTGATCTATCAACATAAACCCTCCATTTAGGAGTTTTATTTGTCTTCATTTACATCATTATAATGATTTGCACAAAAACCCTAATGTTTTAGGGCTTTATTTTTTGTTTTTATCAATTTTTTTTGCTTGAAACGTGGGTTTGATGTAGCCATGGGTGGGTTCGATTGTTTGTGGTGGAAGCGACGGCGGCGGTGGCCAAAGGTGGCGACGAAGGCGGTGGCCGGAGGGTCGATGGCGGCGGTGGGAAATGGCGTAACCCTAATCTCTTTGCAAATGAGGGTATTTCAGTCCTCAAAATATTAACCATGGTGAGTTTTAGTCTTTCCGTCAGGTTAAACTGACGGACAGTTGACGGAGGGGGTGTACTTGTCACGTTTTGAAAGCACAGGGGGTCTACTTGTAACTTTTTAAACTTTTGGGATTAAGTTCGATGTGCCGGAAACCACCGGGGTCTAAGTGTATTTTTCCCTAAAGACTGATAGTAATAGACAGCTGTGTTTGTGCACATATCAAATTATACTTTGCAGCTAAGGGCATTTTTGGAAAATTGAAAAACCCTAAAACCTAGGCATATAAGATCGTTTTTACTTTACTTTTACCCTCACCCCTTGCTCTCTCCAAAGCTCTCATTCTCACTCATTCTCACCCTGAGTGTGTGGCTCCGAGGCAAAAAGACGTTCTCTCTCTCTCTCTCTCTCTCTCTCTCTGGCTCTCTCTTTCCCTTATACATGTTTTTTTTAACCTAATTTTCTCTGTCTGCAGCTGTTGATGATGGTCAGTTTTTCCCCTTTTTGTTTCCAACCAAAAGATGAAGATGAAGATGATGAAGGTGTGTTTTCTCCCTTTATGTTTTGTAATGGCTAACATTTATTTGCACCCCTACAATATTGCTAAGTCTGATGCTCAGGTCTTATTGGGCTTGACACTAATAGATCAGCGACCAACTCAACTCAACTCAACTAAGCCTATGAACAAAGTGAAAAAAACAACACGCGTGCAAGCATAATGCAACTAAACAAGCACAACAAATAAGTATGACAATTCTAACTACTCCATACAAACTAACAAGCAACTATCAAAGTTATCCCACAAATAAATAAACAAAAAATGCAAAAAAACAACTACTTTGAGGAAATTAATGATCTTATTGAGAAATCTTCCATCGTCTGTAAGCATGTTCGTCGCGTAGCAAATGGGGAAGCGGACTCCCTCGCTCGATCTGGAGTTTTTAAGGAAGGGTTGGAGTGGTTCGATTTCCTTCCTCCGTGAGAAGTGGGCGATTTGTTTGATGTATTTTTGCTGTTTTGTTTTATTATTTCTTGTATCTCTGTTTATCTCGTGTGGTCCATCTCGGCCCCTTTTAATATATTATCTTTTCCAAAAAAAAAAAAAATGCAAAAATGATATTAAACTTGTACCAATCCGGAAATACTATAAATTACAAATAAGTCTTTCTTAACTACACACAAACTAAAAAACAACTATTAAAGTTAGGGAAATGATTTCTGCGCTCAAGTGTTTTGATAAACACGCGCTCCACTTGTTTGTTGTGTAATATTTGAAGGGATGTCAAAGGATATTACGGTTCTCAAAAAGCTCTTAAAACCCTTTAAATACTACACGACAAACAAGTGGAGCGCGTGTTTATCAAAACACTTGCTCGCAGAAATCATTTCCCTAAAGTTATATCCTACAAATATAATTATGAGGGATTTGCTGGGGCCATCGCAGAAGGCATTTCTTAGGCTTGCATGAGAGAGCAGCTACCTCAAATGAATTAAATGAATAAGACAAAATCTGAGCATATCTGGCTGCTTTCTTACGCAACAGACGCTCTGCAAAATGCCTTCTGCGATGGTCCCTAGCAAATCCCAATTTATGAATAAAATCCCTAAAATACTATAAAATATATACCCATATGGAAATATGAGGAATGTTAGAATGAAGGGAGTCCTTGCAAAAATGAGATGAAAGGGCTCTCCCACTGGCTGCACATCACCAAAGTGCATTTTACACTTGTTGAATTTTGCATTTTGGAGTGACGTGCAGCCAATGGGGGAACACTTTAATCTCATTTTGCAAGGCCTCCCTTCATTCTAGCATTCCTCTGGAAATAATATACAATTTATGAGCAAGTTTAGAAGTCTATTTTCTTATTAAATTATCTACAGCCAATAGTGCAAATATAACATCTAAATCAAAACATTGTCTCTATGTAGAACAATCCTCACAAACTAATTGCACGAGTATTCAAAAAAATATTTGACAAAAAACACAATTCAATCTAGAAGCATATTTTCTAAGGGGAATGATAACATATACCACCCCCACCCCCCAACCTTTTCTGTGAGAATGGTTCCCCGCTTGAGGATAAAATCACCCCCATTAATGTTTTTTCATACCTTTGAAAGTTAACAAATAACGTTAGGGCGGGGGGGGGGGGGTGGTGGTGTTGTATCATTTCCCTTTTCTAAACAAAACATCCAAATTAGGGTTTAGTCTTGGCACATTTTCTTCCCTCCTATTCGACACATAATGTCTCGGACAATGTAGAGAGAGATTGGTTATCGTTCCCTCTCTCTGTCTATTGTTTTTTGGTTTATGCCGATTATTTATTCATTACGGCATGTTCTTTGTGCGATGGTTTATGTTAATTATGTGTCCTTTGTTTGTTACCTCTACAGCTCTTCTGCCTTGTGCTTTATGTTGATCGTTTATTCTATGTGGATTGTTGTTTTTTTTCTTCTGATGATTTATGTAGATTAACTATTCAATCTTTTTTTCTCCATGCGCCTCTCTCTCTCTTGCTTTTTTTGTGGATGTTGCTTGTCTATTTTATTTGGCTTGATTATTTGCAGCTAGGTTTCAATATTTTTTAAACAGCCTAGGAAGCTGACAAGGTTGTAATGTTTTAGGGTTCCAACATAAGGGCACAAAAGATCATAAACGAGGGAGGTCAACAGTGCAGATGAATCAAGTATTTAGCTATTTTCATGGAACAGGTGATATAGGAAAAAAAAAAAGAAGGTAAACTCTTATGCGAGATGCTAATGTATTATACGAGGAAACTGTTCCTGAGCTATAGCTCAGATAAGCTTATCTGAGCTATAACTCAAAAACACATGTGGCCGCACATTTTTGGGGGGATCCAAAGCATTCATTTGGTAGGCCCTTCCATTGATAGGGTGTGTACCAAAAATCAGCCCTGTATAATCATCCTAACCCAATCAAAGGTGGAGGGGAAAATGGACAGACATTGTCTGCCCATGTTTCTACGCATTTTTTCCTCCACAAATGGCAGGGTTAGGATGATCCTATAGGGCTGATCGTATAGCTCAGGAACACTTTCCTTTTTTTTTTTATACTTTAATTTGTTATTATAATTATAATTTTTTAACATGACTTTCCTTGTCCCTGCCCTGCACACATTTTATCAAAATTTAGTGGTGCCCACATTATTTGATGATTGAGACCATTCATTTATTGGGCCCAAACGTAAATAGGTTATACCCCAAAAATTGTCTCCATAGAATGATACTAACACTCGAAGCATTAAAGGATTCTATAATATGTCATATTACCTCTAAAAATTAGAGGGTTAAAGGTACCCTATTCAGATGATATTTGAGGTACGCCCTATTTACTTTGGAGCCAAACAATGAATGGCTTGGATCATCTAACTGTGGCTTTCCTCTATTTTTTTTTTAAATGCAGACACACAAAATAAAACCTCATACTTCAGAATATAACGTTTTAGTTTTGTATGTTTCTCAATTCATGAAATAATAATTGATTTTAATTTTGGCTTGAAATTTCTTTTGTGTATTTGTCCTACAACTTTAGACTATCATTTCTTTGTAGAGGAAATGAGTTTTGATTAACTTTATAATCTTAGTCAAGGAATTTCTTTATAGAGGAAATGAGTTTTGATTAACTCTATAATCTCAGTCAAGGATCCATTAGATTCCTCTAATAATAAAGAAGTAAAGATAATGAAAATGTTAATAAATGACCACCATTTTTACTTTGAATTGCTTGAACACGGGGTGAAGCGATTGAGGAACGATATCAAAAGTTGGTCAATTTTTATTTTTTCACAAAGTCCCTATTTGGATTGTAGGAAAACATTTATCGTGGAAAAATTTTCCTGGGAATTTTTTTTGTCTGCACAATTTAGAGGGAAGTGTTACACTTATGGCTTCTGTGTATTTGTCCCAAAAAATAAAACTTGAATTGATATCACTAAGGCCGTGCCTTTTTTAAGTTACCTTTTACATTTGTAATTAAACAATGGTAAAGTAAGTGATTTTGGAATAGGTTTTCTTTCCCCAACTTCTCCACAAAATTCCTTCAATCCAAACAGGGCCTAATGGAAAAACCAAGCAAGAAAAGTTGATAAAAAAACATTTCTTTTCCCAAAGTTTCTACAAATTTTCCTCAATCCAAACTAGGCCTAATGCAAAAACCAAGCAAGAAAAGTTGATGAAAAACTATTAGCAATCCTAGTAAACCAAAGGTGCTTGCACGAATTGTGATTGTAAAAGATAGACTCTTAAAGGACCAAGAAGGGATTCGAACCTAAGCCTCGCGCTATGATCAACCTGCTATTGCTGGTCTCCAGGAGTTGCATCTCCTTCAAAGAAGATGCTCAACCCTGCTACATGCGGTCTCCAGGAGTTGTAACTCTTTCAAAGAAGATGCTCAGCCAAAGAGGAGAAAATACATCACTTTTTTGAAAGATAAAGATGCTTGATTGCCATACTTTTTTCTTGAATGAATGATAACTTGCTTGGGCAAGCCCATGCAAAGGGTTTGGTTAAGATATACCAGATTCCATCATGCACATGGAATCTAACCATACGTCTCCTCCATTTATATCTTCTAAATTGTCCAAACTAACAATCCATCCTTATCCCTCAAAGGGAGATTTTGGTAAATAACCAAATATAACACTTGGGCTAAGTGTCAACTGAGTAATTTTTCTTACTTCTCCCGGGAGCCCAAGTATCCTATACACCCCCAAAATATAGAGCCTTGAGTACTAGAAGAGAAGTACCTATATCTAACAAGATTGAGTGAATACCCAAAGTTGTGGTCATTTTATTTTTATCTTGCCATACATAATAGAAGAATGTAAAGGATTCTTCCTGAGTCTCAGGTCTAAGAAGTTCTCCACCAAAGCCTAAGACTGTAGAGGAAATTAAGTTCTCCATATACAAAGTATAGAAAGGTGTTAACTTTCCCACCCAGACCTTCCCTCAACCTAGAGTAGCTAGATGGGGAAGTAAAATCAATCCTTGTTCATACATGGGTTTCTCTGGTATGAAATGATTCACTTCAAATCGGATCATTGTTCTGGCCCATAATACGATTAATCCAGCAAGGGTTACTATTAGGGCTCTTATTAATAGAGGAGAGTAGGAAAGAGTGAAGAAAGATCGGTGACAGAATAAGGGGAAGCGCTATTCCAAAATTCTTATTTGCGGGTGGTCTTTTAGAAGTAGAAAGAGGATAAAAAAGGTAATAGATAAGAAATAGAAGGGGAAAGGGGCTCATAAACTATGATCTATATGGTGAGAAAGAGTGGGAGGGGAGTGAGAGAGGAGGGGGGGAGGGGAGTCAAGGTGAAGAAGACTAGAAGTGAGAAAGGGAGGAGTAAGGCTGAGATAGGATGAAAGAATGAGAGTAAGTGTGGCGACACAACCGAGAAAGGTAATGAGAAAAGAAGGAAAGAGGTCATAAAAAGAAAGTGATATAGAAAAGAGGAAAAAGAGGACAGAAAGAAAGAAGGGAGGTAGTGGGCTAATACACCTCAACCATGAGGAGAGGGAGAAGAAGAAATAAGAGGACGAGACCATTCAAAAAAAGAAAGAAAGAAAGAAATAAGAGGATGAGTGAGGCGGGTGCTTAAGAGTGAAGAAGAAGAAAAATAGAACTCAAGAACACAACAAGAGAAGAAGAAGAAGAAAATGGGAGCAAAGCTCAACCCAATTGATATTCCATCAATTACATAAGTTAATCAAAATCCAAAATCCCCTCAAAAGATGGTTTCTAATCATTTAAATAAAAGAAAACCAAAGAAAATTCGTTCAACCTTCTCCACTAGCTAACTTATGGACTTACATAACATTAATTGCATTGGAACTCACTAACTTTGACTGTTTTGGGAACCCACAGACACAATCCACTAAAACTACCATAACTTTCTAACCACTGGTCCAATTTTCGAGCACAAATACTTGTTGGAAAGATCTCAAAGAGACCTACAACTTTGTAGTTTACCATTTTCCATGATTCTTCCATTTAATAGCCCAAAAACTTGGTCGAAAATTGGTCAGAAGCTTTAATGCGGGAATGCACCTTGGAACTCCACCAAAATCACCTAGGCATGACATGGCTGCCATGTTGGCACTGCATCAATGAGATGCCTACAAATGTAAGAGGGGGAGGAGGGGGGTCTTTACATTTTCTCAAAATTAGGATTTCGGAGGGGTGTTTATGGTTTTACATTACTTTACATTTTCTCAAAATTAGGATTTCGGAGGGGTGTTTATGGTTTTATATGAGAGGGGGGATCTGTTCAAATCGTAGGCCATAGGGTTTATCAAATAGGATATCAAAAAGCAGTATAAAAAGGGGTTTAAGTGGTGTGCCATAGG
Organism: Tasmannia lanceolata; assembly: GCF_043159265.1. Taxonomy (NCBI): domain Eukaryota; kingdom Viridiplantae; phylum Streptophyta; class Magnoliopsida; order Canellales; family Winteraceae; genus Tasmannia; species Tasmannia lanceolata. Next base: position 3,133,262 of record NW_027518681.1, read on the forward strand.
GGTAGCAAATAGAATATAAGGGCTTATGGATTTTAAGTAGTGTGTCACTAAGGCTACCAATAGAGTTGTAAGGTATTTTAAATGTGTTTGGGCTTGGATTTAGAGCAATTTGTCATGGGTAATAGGCAACTATAGTAGGCCATAAGGGTTGATGTAGCCATCCCCCACATTTAGGATCAATAAAATGCTACTAAAAAAAATTAAAATAAACCTTTAAATAAACAATAAACAAGATGGCCGTCAAGTAATTGTAAATAAAACTTGGATCACATCATTTCCATTGTCTATTAGTATGGAAATTTCATTGTCCGTTGAAGATATTCTCTCAACCTCTTTCCACTTTATCAGCTCCATGCGCTTCAGTTAGTAGTAGACTAGCTTGCGCCAAGAACTTGTTCTTCTTGCTGCATTCAGATGCTATCCATTAGGCTAAGCTTTGGATCACATCATGCATCACCAGTCTCTAACAAGCATGCAGACATGAAGTTTTCAATGATGGCATGCGTCATGCCCCATATTTTCAGCTTAATTAATGTTATTACATTCATCTAAATCTCCTTCCCTAGTCTTTGGTGAATATTGAACAATACAAGAAACAATCTCTTGTGGTATCATCATGTAAATTGTCAAAGCTGAATTTCAAAGGAGAAAACACATCTTCCATCCTCAAAGTTCTGATTGCGATTTGTTCAATACTCTTATTGAATCATTCCACTATTCGATGCTCCTCTTGTTTACCATTGCCCTCCCAATAGTGATGAGCACAACTGTTAAGTCGCCACATTTTTTGACAATGTTCTCGTTGCCAGTTAGTATTTCTGGAGAATCTTTGACTATTTTACCCACCTTCTCTTGAAAGAATCCCATGCTTCCTTCTCTTTCAAAAACTCTACTTTGAGCTTGCTATGAAGATCCAGCAAACATCCATAGACCGGGTTGTGAATTATCTTGCACTTATTATGTTAATTGGGCAAAAGAATTCCTACTTCGTCAAGATCCAATCTTTTCCAAACATCACCCAACAGCAAGATAAATTTCTTCTTGCTCAAAATCCTGGATATGTTTTCTTTTTCTATACTGAACCTAGCCTTTTTTAAAAGAAGACTCTATGAAGATAAGACTTTAATATCCTGCGGAAATTTTGTTGACAATTTGCAAGCTTAGTCCTTCAGAGATGATGGGTTCGGATGTATTAGAGGAGCTTAGTTTCATGTATTTGATGACATATATAGCCGGCATATTGGTAAAAAAAGAGGCTATTATTTTGTTGTGAACACCCGTTGACCTTCTGGACATAGGATTAATGCTTCTCAGTAAATCATAGATGCTTACAGTAAATGAGTAGAGGGAAGAAAAGGCTTGTCTGATCATGCCGAGCACCATAAATAAATAATTGCAAAATAATCATGTGATACATAACATTTGCTCATGTGATAGATAAAGATCAAGTGTTGACGATTCAGTTCCATCGTTGTAGGACTTTTGAAGGGCCTATATTTCAAGAGCTTGTGCTTCTCGATTTGGGATTGAGGCACAAGCATAATATCTTGGATTGATGTTAGAAATTCTGTACCTAATGTTGGAAATAACTTATGTTGCTAGCATGAGCGATGTACAGTATGTCATAGCTTATTTATGACATCATCTTGCAGCTTATTTATGGTCACATTTGAGTTCCTTTTGTGCTCCTTTTGTTTTCTTTTTGGATTGAGAAGTTTGCCCCAAGGTTGCTAGAGTGGGAAGCAAATGTCCTCGTAATAATTAAGAATAAAGAAAACAGCCATTGGGGGGAAACTATTGTTTTCGTAGAAAAGCTGAGACGAGGTGGGGGTCTAATGTAGAGGTGGGATGTAGGGAATTCATGAATTGGAACTGTAACTGTTTAAAGATCCTTCTATTATAACTACTGTTACTTCTAAAAAAAATTATCAATATGTTTTTAAGGGATTTGCTAGCGTCCATCGCATAAGGCATTTCGCAGATGGTTTGTTGCATCTACGTCGTTAATGAAGACAAAGTCTGCTGAAAAGTGAGCCTCTGTGGCTACTGTCAGATGCAACATACCATCTGTGAAATTCCTTATGCGATGGACGCTAGCAAATCCCTATGTTTAAAGATTTGAGCATCTACTTGTATGCACAAGTTATTGCATATCATAGCAATCTTGCGAGTATTGTTACCATTCCTTTGCAAATGATACATGAATTACACCATGTCAATGAGATTGCTAAGAATCATTTTTTTTGTCACAGCCGAACATGATTCTTGCCAAAAAAATAATGATTTTTGAATGCGAGTTTGCTGAACGCACATGATTTTACTGCTCAGAGCAATAAAAAAATGCATTTAGGTTCTTGATTATAGAATGAAATTAGAGAGAAGGGTGTTTAATGCAACCTAAATAACCCTAAAGGAATAGCTAATAGATAACGGAAAACAATAAATTCCAAATGATAAAAAAAAATCTTCAATTCCTTACTTTCTTGTAGCTTCAATCCCTGCTAAACGGAGCTTTACCAGATTCAATCTTATTTTCATTACTGCTTTTGGTATTACAAATTCCTTTTTTCCCAGAATAATTAACCATCTACTTAAATTGGTATCTAGTCTTATATGACAGTTCACTGTTCTTAGTTGCTTTACAGATTCTACCATATGTTGATCCTTATTTTTCTAGTACCATTAATAATTGCATGTTCTCATACCATTTAGCCATTCATTCGATCTTGCATTGGCTGACTAAAAACGTGTACTCAAATTCAGAATTTTAAACCTCTCTACTGCCATTAAATTCAATTTTTTAAAGTTCTAAAATTTTGTCCCCTATTTTAAACCTCCTCATTTGAACTTGTTATTGCACTATGAACTTAACTCCTTTGAATACATTCAACATTTTCAATGTATGCTGTTTTGATTCATGCATGTATACAGGCCTTAAGTTTCTGATTTCTGCATGCATATACTTGTTAATTCACGACAAGAATCAGTTCTCATTCTTTTGCATTGCTAATTTTCTACATCTTGTGTTGAAATGGTTAAGGAGTCCGCTCTCTTTTATTGCTTGCACTATTGATCCCACCCACTATTAGATTCCATATTTTCAGACCAAGCATCTAACTTTGTTACCATATAGGGGTTTTAGTCCATGTCTCAGTAGTTCGATTAACCCATTTTCCTGAATATCTTGGTTGTGTAGCTAATCTTGCTTCCAATATTTTTTGTTGAAGGCTCTCTTGTCAGGGCGAAGCTTGTTAAGAGTGTCCATTACTGTCCTGAGACTACAGCCTTCACAACCTGGGAATACAAAGACATTACATCAATATTGGGATTCCTACCGGGTTTGAGTATCCAACAAGGGTAATACTGAGTTCCTGTTCTTATATGTTAGCAACATGTATTTTTTTCAAGAGAATGACATCTCAACATTGAAGTGCCTGAAAATTGTTCCCCAGGTCAACTTCCAGGAATCGTTGATGTCATAGTAGAGGATGATTTGGTTGATTCATGCAAACCCGGAGACCGTGTAGTGATTGTGGGGGTGTATAAAGCGCTCCCGGGGAAAAGAAAGGGACCTGTGACTGGAGTATTCAGGTGGTTCTTTTCTTAGTCCTTGTCATCTTTATAGGATAGGAAAGCTATTTTTTCTTATTTTAAATTTTGGTGCTCCCTTCTCAATAAAGTTTCAATCTACACTGTAAAGCTATTTTTTCTTATTTAAATTTTGGTGCTCTATTTTGTAGGAGTTTCCTTATAGCGAACAACATCTACCTTCTCAATAAAGTTCCAATCTACACTGTTGAGGATATAGCTAACATCCGAACAATAGCTGGGAGAGATGATACGTTTGATTTGATTGGAAATTCAGTTGCACCATCAATCTATGGGCACTTATGGGTGAAGAACGCACTAGTTCTATTGATGATTGGGGGAATTGAAAAGACCTTAAAAAATGGAACACATTTAAGAGGGTAAGCTGAATCATTTTCGCATAATCCCATGATACCAGCTATTTGAAATATTTTACATTTAATCTTTCTTATCTACAGGGACATACATATGATGATGATTGGGGACCCTTCGACTGCGAAATCTCAACTGTTAAGAGCAATTATGAATATTGCCCCTTTCGCTATATCAACCACAGGTCGTGGTTCCACAGGTGTTGGTTTGACAGCTGCAGTAACTTTCGACCAAGAAACTGGTAATGCACATCCCACTGTAGATTCCTGCAGGTTATTGTTATCTGGCAATTGTTTCTTGATTTCTCAGGGGACTCGTATGATCAGGTGACAAGAAGCTATCAGCCGGTGCAACTGTTCTTGGTGATCGAGGAATTGTATGTATTGATGGGTTTGACAAGATGTATGATCAAGACCGTGTTTCCATACATGAAGTTATGGAGCAGCAGACAGTAACAATTGCCAAAGCCGGTATTCATGCTTCACTAAATGCTAGATGCAGTATAGTGGCTGCTGGAAGTCCAGTATATGGATCTGTAAGTTGTTATTTGTGTGCTTGAAATGGGCTCTCCTAGAACCATTCATTTAACTCCAGCTTTGTCATAGGACTACATAATATGTTTATTACCTTGTTCTTCTCAAGAAGAGAATATATTGTATTTAACCTGATTATATGTTGGCTATGACACATGCAGTATGATCGATCTCTTACCCCAACAAAGAATATCGGGCTTCCAGATTCATTGCTTTCTCGCTTTGATTTGATCTTTATTGTCGTGGATCAAAGGGACCGTGCTATTGACAGTCAAATTTCTGAACATGTCATACGCATGCATCAATATGGAGGTGTAACTGTGATGGGATGAATACCCTGTATTCTTTACTCTCAATGATAAATCTGGCTTGAAGCAACTCAAAATTTCACAGGAACACTAGATGGAAATTCTAGATATGTTGAAGATGACGCAGATGATGATGCTAATGCAACTGTTTTTGTAAAGTACAACCGTAAGCTTCATGGTGAGAAAAAACGAAGCGCAGTGAAGAATGAGACGCTAAGCATCAATTTCCTTAAGAAATATATTAACTACGCCAAAAACAGGATCCAGCCAAAGCTAACAGATGAGGTAATATCTCATTATGTTTTGTCCTCTTACAAATTTAGAAATCCTCTCCCCTTTGCAATCATTTAGGCATGATCTGCTTACATATGTTGTATGTGCTTGTTTCAACTATCAACCAAATAAAAGTGATGTGGTTTGTACCGTCAACTTGTTTATTATGCTAATTGTCATAGCTTCTCTCACAACAATCTCTACACAGGCATCTGATCGTATTGCAATGGCATATGCTGAGCTTAGGAATGCTGGCACAAATGCAAATGTTGGTATTCTTGATAGTAACTTACAATCTAATGAAGTGTAACTAGCATGGAATGCACTTTCTCCATATCATATTCATATCTTATAATCTTTTTGTAGTCTGGTGGGGGAACACTTCCTATCACGGTCAGAACCCTGGAGACCATCATCCGTCTCTCGACGGCTCATGCTAAACTGAAGCTGAGAAATGAGGTACTCTATTTCTAATTTTTGAAAGATTTGTGTGTGTGTTCATAATGAGCTATTGCCTTCTGAAATTTGTGCCTATTGTGTCTTCAGTTTTCAAAAGTTGTTCATCTTCTAGAATTTGAATATAAGATGGGAATATTACCAAGTAAAGGGAAGGATCCAAGATGGAAGGGTCTGAGGTTACACTCAATTAAGACAGTCATGTCATATGCAACCAATTCTGCTGCCATTTGGAATATTTATCTTGTGTACTCCATTCACAGCTTCCCATGTAATTGAACTCGATCACTAATTTCTGCTAGCTTTCCTTAGTTTTTGATATATCAGTTATTCTCTTGATGTAGGTTTCGAGTATTGATGTTGATGCTGCTCTGAAAGTTTTAAAGTTTGCTCTCTATGAGATTGAAGAGCCTAAGCATCATAGGGAGAGGGAGATAAAACGAAAAGCTGATCGCGATATTCCTGCAGCGGACAACAGTAGGGGTGCTCCTAGGGGCGGGTGAGTGCCTGATATTAGACATAGTGGTGCTTTTCCAGATAGAGGAGCTCTGGCAGGATGCCCTGAAGGTCACCAGGGCCGAGATGGGCACTCACTGCATACCGCATGTGTGGTTAGCCATCTGACCAAACATGACATGTGCAGGGAGTGGCCATCCCGGCCCTAATAACACCCTCCCTGCATGTCATATCATTTCCAGATGTATGCCATCTTCTTTCTAAAATAGGTTGATGCTCACTCGTCTTGGATGTTGAATGTTCTTGATTTTATTTATGATTGTATGCAAAAGGATCAGACATCTTGGATGTTGAATGTTCTTGATTTTATTTATGATTGTATGCAAAACGATCAGACATCTATGTGTGGAATGAGACATAATTAGACTGACTTTAGTTTTGCAAACTGAACTAGTTCCTATTTAATCTCTATAGATGGATTGTGATAAGCTTATGATTTGTTGCAGCCAAATATACACCACAAGGTGCACCTTGACTAACTTTTAGTTTGTTATACATTCATCCAACCAAATGAATATTGAGAGAATCACAAGCTGATTTCTGTTCAGTATTTCTTTATATCACACTTAAAACTCCATGTCTAGATAATACTCATACAGGCTAAAACTGTAAAATGCTAAATGATCATAAATAAACTCCCCTTATCAATCTTCTCAGCAGTTTTATTCTTTCCAATCTCTATAAAGTTCAAACACAGTCATCAACCTTTTCTAATATTAAACTCAATATAGGGAATTGATATCTGCACTCCTTTGTTTCAATAAAGGCACTCCATTCCCTAGCTGTACTTTTCTAATCAGCTTTTATAGATTGTTGCCAAGATGCTCTCAGCAACCAATCAAAATAGTGGTTAAATGGTTAATAAAGTTTGGAGTGCATTATCAAAACAAGGGCGTGCGGATATCATTTCCCTAACTAAAATTGTCGTGTATGTTGTAACTTGTAAATTACAATTGAAAAAGTCTACTTTCAAATCTAAGAAGTCGTTTCAACTCTTCTAAATGATTCTCTTAATTGCTCTTAAGACATCTTGGAAGAACTTGCAGTAAGTCAACTATGCCAAAAATTTTGTATTGAGGAAGCACATATTTATGGATGGCTGCAATTGTCTGTAAACACTGTTACATGTTCATTTCATTTACCTCAATAAGAGTATTGATGTTTGTTGCCGGTGGGCTACATCATTCAAAGACACTGTCCATTGTTTTTTTTCCCTCTTTATCCTTGTGCCAGTTTTAAGGTACTTTTTCCAATCAATTGCATCCACCTCATGAAATGGACTTGTCCCTTTATTTTCTTGGTTCAGCGATCATATGGAGGTTGGCGAATCTTCTACTGTACAGCCTGATCCTGCTGCGCAAGCTGATGGGGATATTTCTGCAGAAAGGTTTGCCTTTCCTTTCTGCAAGAATATGCTCTTACAGACTCTATTCCACAGTTCCATCTTATTTTGTTCCAACTTCTAACAATAGTTTTAAGCCTTTCCATTTGTTGTGGCTTACAGAGTGAAAATTTTCAACGATACATTGGGTACTCATTTGATGGACAACTGTATAGATTTTATGACAATTTCAGATATTGAACAACTTGTTAATCGTTCGGTTGTTGAACTCTACTCAAGGCGGGATATAGAATCTCTGTTACTGGTAAATTATATTGATGGATGATGAATTACATTACAAAATTATTTTAAGGTCTTCTAATATTAAGATTCTGTAAAAGGGTGGATGCATTTCATGTTTGTACTTTTTTTTGGGTAGAAACTGCAAGCGGATAATGGATTAATGCTAATTGATGAAGCGGTCTATTTCGTATGAATGCGAGCAGAACGGCATCACCTATACTAAGGTAGGATGAAGCAACTTGTAATTACAAACACCATTTCTTTTATTTGCTTTTACCCCTATCTTTCATTTTTTTTTCCTTTTTCATTTTAACCTTATACGTGAAAGGGTCGATTTCATATAAATGCGAGCAGAAAGGCATCTCCTATACTAAGGTAGGATGAAGCAACTTGTAATTACAAACACCATTTCCTTCATTTGCTTTTACCCCTATCTTTCATTTTTTTGGTCCTTTTTCTTTTTAACCTTATGCCGGTTAAGAAATGTAGGAATATAGAAGAGAAAACAATAGACTACTAATTCCATTTGTTTCTGCAACATGTGCTTGCTTATGCCAAATGGAGCCATATCTTCCGGCATTTAATTGGGTATTTGCTTCATATAGACAAGGGGGAATTATTTAATATCAGCAATGTGGGGAATTTGCACAATAAAAAGGACAGTATTTAGAATCACATGCTTGGCCAAGTCGACTCAAGTTCATTGGGTTGATTCATCTTGCCGTTTTTCTTAATTAAAACAGCAATTTGAAGAACGCAGTCTTAATTTGAAACTATGGTTTAAGGTTTCAGTTTAAGTCGTAATTTGAAACTAATGTTTAAGGTTTTAGTTTCAGTATACGTTGCGGTCGTGATGGAAATAAAAATGTCGGTTTCAGATGAAAATTTTGAAAAAATCTTATAAATTACAAAAAAAAAAAAAAAAAAACATATCGAAACATATGCTAGAATGGACGTTTAAGATGAAATTTCAGGAAGTCTTATAATATGTTCAAATATACAATAAAAAAACTATTGCATCAGCAAAAAAAATCCTTAATAGTCTAATAATATCGAACGCCTACTCACATATGTGACAATGCATATCTGATAGTTCACCATGTACCATATTTTCTAATAATATCAAACATTTACTGACATACTGCATATCTGATAATTCACCATGTACCATATTTTCTAATAATATCAAACATCTACTGACATATGCGACAATGCATGTCTGATAATTCAGTATGCATCATATTTCACATGTAATTCATATAAATATTTATACATAATACATACACCACATTTCACATGCAATTCAAATAAATATATTATGTAGTAGCACAAGTTGATATAGTATATCACTAATATACACTTATATTTTTGGTTTCGGTGGAAATGAAAACATAGACATTTCAATCGTTTTGTATCAGATTCGGTAAACGGAGCCTAAAATTATGTTTGACACAGCCATGTCACCTAAAAAGCAGGCGAATTATTTACAACTAAACAAGACCATTTCAATCTGCAGCTTCACCATGGGACTGACATAGTCTGCTATTACCTTTAGTACTTTTCAAAATAAGAAAAAATGGAGACATACTTTTTACTGTTAACTTGTTTTGAATGACTAATCGAGTTTGAAAATAAGACTTTGCTGTAGAGGAATACTGTTACTACACTTGTTCTTTAAGTTTTATAGGTGTTGTTTTTATTTTTTTGATACTACAAATTTTCTCTATTATATGTCATCTTGCAAAATAAATTGTATGCGGACTCCTCTAGTAGAGCACCGTGAGTTCTGAATAGTCACCCTGTGCATGTAAAACAGGTCTTTTTGACTAAATATATCAATTTTTGTTATCATTTGTTTGACCATGATCGAGCCTTAGCACTAGGCGATCTTTCCCAATATGATGTGGCCAGTTGCAGTTGCCTGCTTGATTATATTGCCTGTAAATGGAAGCATTCTAATAATCATGGCATTAGCCATCCTTCTTTGCATATTTTGGAAATGGCAGTATTTGCTTTTTGTACAACATACAGATCTCATTCTTAAATTGCTATGGATTTCAAGGAGTTAAAGAATGTTGTTTGTTGACGCAGCTGTGGTGGAAGCATTGGAGGATTGAGGAAATCACCGAAAGATGGCACCTAGGTTTCAAATGAAGCCGCACAAACCCGACATGGTATAATAAAAACCCACATCCCTACAGTGGTGGTGGTCTGCTATTGCAGCAATATGTAGTTTCCATTTTTTTTGAACCTTTTCTATGATGAACCTGCTTGAAAGTGCTTACGAGGCTGTCCATACGTTTATCAGGCCAATCATATAGCAAGAGGTCTTCGTTTACCCCAATTTCTTTCCCCACTGCACCTTGTGGATTGTTTGTTCAAGTTTGAGCATTATCTAGTTTTACAGATAAAATACTGTTCAGACCTAAATTTTGTAGGGGTGCAACTTGGGTCGAGTTTTGGAATTCGGGTTGTGCTTTGACCTTACAATCGGGCCGGGTTCGAGTTGATTCCTATTCGTTTTTTAAGCAAAAGCTCAACCCGACCCGACCCAAGTTGCACCCCTAAAATTTTGGATGCTACACTAGTTCATGGTCTCTGGTACATTATGAGAAAGGACAGGTCATTACACTGAATCAAACCAACATTGAAAGAGCTATTGTTTCTTCTGGTTACTCGGTCTCACTGAAGAGACAGCCAAAGATAAGTGGTGACTAATTTGAAATTCTCTGTTCTAGGAGTAAAGTGGGTCACCAAGGAGGCCCTTGCACCCGAATACTCAGATTGGTCAGATCAATGGTGTAAAGGCTTTGGCCTTCCACCTTGAGGTCGGGCTTCGATACCAAATTGCCTACCCAAAAAAAGTACACAAAATGTATTTGAGGAAGGAGCCTGGAAAAAGGAGCCTAAAATCATAGGGATGCAACTCGGGTCGACTTCAATCTGAAAACAGGCTAAATCTTTAGGTCTTACATTATCATGAATGTTACTACTGTTTCCTCATTTCCTCATAATAGTATGTTTTGTGGTTGTTATTGTTAGAATATGTGGGATCCAACTGTTGAATTGGATTAAGATCTCACCGTTGGATCATCTTGGAGATAGATTAGGTAAGTTGCGTAAACGAGGCAACTAGATAAATTAGGCACGTGGATTAGAAGAGGCGAGCAAGAGATTAGGAAAGTAGATCTGATTAGGATTATTTCCTTCTATAATTATCTTGATTACATTCCATGTTAATCATGTGAGTGCTCTATATAAGCACACATTGATCCTCTTGTAAAAGCATCCAAAAGTTTAGTGAAATCTACTAAATTTATCATGGTATCAGAGTAGGTCGATCGGACTGAGCACCGAGAAGGCCCTAGAATCGATCTTCTCCCGGACCGATCTAGCCATCTGCCTAGCACTGCTTCCATTTTTCTTTATTTGTTATTACCTTGAGCTATTGTGTCACCTCTCTTATGGCGAGCCGTCTTGTAGGAGCAAGTACATCATATGCTGGGTGAGTGCCGGGAGTGAGGCTTCTCCGGCCCCTTCCTTGCTCGGGAATAGCCTTGGCTCTACGAGCCCCTCCTCGCACATCTATCATCCGTTGAAACTTTACGAGGAAGAAAACGATGTGACGGGGTATTTGATGCACCAGCCAACCCAAACCCTGAGCATGAATCCGAAGTTCATGACCTTCAAGCACAAGATATTATTATCCGACTGATTACATCCATAACTTTGCTTTCTCGAAATTAATGCTTGTCTTGTCTTGTGGCATGATATCGACACCTGCTTTTTTTGCAATCCAAGTATCACGAGGCCATTTTGTTCCGCGCTTTTCTCACGGCCTATGCCCCGTGACTTGGTCTATCCTTTGTACGAGTAGTGTCGATGTATATATTCTAGTAGGGACGCAACTGGTATTTTGTCCCATCAATATCATGTAAATTTCCAGGGGCACGTAGCTAATAGCACCTTCGGTGTGCACTCCCCGCTAAGGGAGTTAGTTGCTAAAGCTCTTTGCCCTGAGAACTTGGTTGGTCATCGAGTGGTGCATTGCTAGTGCATATCCTAGCAGGGATTCCATTCTAGTCAAAGGGTGATCAAGGACCCTTAGGAGTTGTGGTCCCTTTTTGCAGTCCTATTGTAACTTGTTCATGAATCATCAATAAAGATTTACATTTGCCTACTCGTGTGCCCGTTTGCTCTGTGTGTGTGCTTGGAAACTCAACATTTCTATAAGCCCAAGGGGTGCAACCCACCCATATTTTGATGATCAACAAACCCAAATTGATGGTAGAATACTAATGGTTGATCTAGTGTTGTGATCAAGATAGGAATAATCGAAGTCATCACTAGAAGCAAAGAGAAAATGGCTCAAAAGGACACAAGAAGACTCAAGGTTCATGTAGTGTGTAATAGAGTCATCTTGGCATGAAGTCATTTGCATGAATCTATGTTTTCAAAGCCTCTTAAAATGAATTTTGACAAACTCAAAAAGGTGTTTGAAAACTTAGGTAAGAAGCCCAAAGACCTTAGCCCAATGCCCATTGTTTTTATTTTGTAAAACTAAATTTCAAAGCAGGGCCGGTCCACCGCAGTCCCGGGGCGACCGCGGGATGGATGCTGGAACCCCATCATCTACCCGATTAAAGTGGGCCGGTCAACCGAGGTCAATCCGGTCCACCGCGGATATGCTCCTAGATTTATTGGAGCAATCCAGAAAGGTCTTGGCGATCGACCGCCATTGGCTAGGTCGACCGCAGATAGGTTTTGAGCGAAAAATCAAATCAAACAAAAAGCCCTCGGCGGGCGACCACGACGACCCCGGTCGACCGCGGAAGCTTGAAATTCAAAATTAGAAAGAAGCGCCCGATTAGGGTATGAGCCCATATCCTAATCCAAACACTACCAAACGCTTTGGATTCGGGTATGGGCCCACATTATTTGGATGATCCAAACCGTTCATTTGATGGGTCCTGACATAGATAGGGTGTGCCCAAAAAATCAGCTCCATCGGATCATCCTAACCCTTCAATCTATGGACGAACCTTCAGCTGAGGGGGCAAACCTTAAACAAATTGAAACTACAGGGGTGTATTTGTCAATTTTTAAACTATAGGGGTCGAAGTGGATGTGTCAGAAACTAGAGGGGGTGTAAATGTATTTATCCCTCTTTATTTGGTACCCTAATCAAACTACCTAACTAATCGTGGGAGATATTATTGTTTTTTTTAAAGGGACTTGATAGGGTCCATCGCAAAAGGCATTTCGCAGCTGGTCTGTCACATTTTGTCTCCATTCACGAGGTGGCTGGTCTGACATGCGACTAGGACTGTCAATCGGGCTGAGCTTGGGCGGGCCTGGGGTGCTCAAGCTCAGCCCATGTCTATACAACGGGCTTCCGGCCGAGTTCGGGCTTGACTAAATTAGAAAATTTGCTTGCCCAAACTCGGCCCAAACTCCACAACGAGCTTCGGGCCGAGTTCAGGTTTGTCCATCACCTCTTACTTTCTGTACGAGAAAATACTAAGGCAAGCATTGAAAAGCCAATTTGATAGAAAGCCATTAAACTTGTTGGCTTTGGCATGTGAGAAAAGCCACACCGATTGATTTTTTGCCAAATTTTGTCTTATTCATTTAATAAATCTGAGGTCGAACCATAGCCTATAGGATATGATGATCAAAACCGTTCATATAGAGTGGGCTGAAGAGGGGCCCAATTTGTATACTTCAACAGTTTGGATCATCATATTAAGTAGGGCTGCAACTTGAGCCAGGTTTTACCCGACCCGCATCGACCCGACCCAAAAAGAGCCTGGGTCGGGTTGATGTTTCTTGGGTCTTGCGTCGAGCCGGGTTTAGAATAAAAAAGCCCGCATGAATCTCGGGTCGAGCCGGGTTTGAAGGGGCCCGACCCGACCCGACCCGAGATACTTAAGTTTTATAATATGTAAAAGACTAAAATTGTAATACAAAAAACGTAAAAGCAAAAAACCCACGCACGCAAACAGGGACTCTTTGCAAAACAGGGACTCTTTCCATCTTCGTTTTCTATTTTCCCCCTTTGGTACTAGGGTTTCATTGTTTCAAGAGAAGTAGAGAACCAAGGAGGTCTCAGATCTGCTATGCTACTCTGCTACAAAACTGAGCCTCACACGATCCAGCCTCACACGAGATCTCAGATCTGCTATGCTACTCTTCTTTCACCTTGTTTCTGATCTCTTTTCTCTCAATGATTTTGTTTTCTCCACCATTGATCTACTGTCTTTGATTTCATTTCTATCTTTGATCTATTCTCCATCTCTCCTTCTCTGGATCTCTACTTTCTCACTTGATTTGGGCTGAGAGAGAAGAAGAGCTCTTTTGAAAAGGGTTTGGAAAAAGAGAACAAGAAAACTTCTCTTTCTAGGGTTTGAGGAGAGAAGAGTTGGGGTTTCAAGGTTTGAGAAAAGGTCCTACACGATTTTGCAGAAAGGGGTTCACCTTGGTTATTTCACAGCAGGTGGTCAATTTTGCTATCCATCTTTCTGTCTTCATTGTTGTAATTGGTTCCTTTTCTTGTAGTGTTAGAGTTGACTGTTTTACTGCCTCCACTCCTGCTTAGATTTTTCCTCCTTTTCTTTGAGGTTGGGGTCATTACAACACCTATCAGTCGAGTGGGTGAAGACTTTGTAGATGCTACATGACGTTGGCTTCCAGTCATATTTGATTTTTTGTGGTGAGACGCTGGTTGAAGTAGAGATGTCGATGAAATCCGGGAGTGCTGCTCCAACTTTTGCAACATCTTTCTATGTGCATTGCCCTCTTTTCCAGCATTTCCACTCTTCTTTGTTTTTTATATCCACGGTCTTCATTTAAAATCTGTTTGGATCCTTGATTTCATAAAAGCCATGACTAAATTTACATGTGTGAACTGTTTTCATTAAAAAAGAGAGGAAAAGACATAGGTCTGGTATGTAACTTGAAGATTGAAAATGTATGTAAGCTAGGCCTTTAGATTCATTACCTTTTTTTTCTCATTCTCCTCATTTGTCATTACCTTTTTTTTTTTTTCTCAATTCCCTTGCAGGTTTGTTCGAAAGCCTCAAAAGATCCCATCTGATTAGTGATTACACTACACCTCTTTTGAAGTGAGTCCCCTTATTAAATGATGATGGAGGATGATATTGACGAGAACTACGATATTCCGGTGAGAATTGCTTCTTATTTGTTTATTATAACGATGCATTCATTTCATTCTTGTAAGATTTACTTTGTATTTTATTTCCACCAAACTTAAGAAATGGTAATTTGTGGATATTTGTTTAGGTCTTGGATTCTTCTGAAAATGCTACTAATACTGTTAGCACTCCTGGGGACTCCTCGACACAAACATCTAAAAAAAGCATATCCAACTAAATCTGTTGTATGGAATCATTTTACCAAAGAGAAAGGACCTGATGGGATAGATGAGAGGGCTAAGTGTAATTATTGCAAGAAATTATTTGCATGCCCAAGTAGCAGTGGCACTAGTAGTCTTAAACGACATTTGGATAAGACATGCATCCCTTATACCTCACGAGATAAGAGCAAGAAGTTATTGTCTTTTAAATCCGTTAGAGATAGCGATGATGTGGAGGAAGGGGCGGGTGTTATGCCTTGGATGTTTGACCAAGATCGAGCTCGAAGAGAGTTGGCTATTTTTATAATTAAGCTCGAACTTTCATTTAACATAGTTGACAAGGATGCCTTTAGAGATTTTATGATGTTTATCCAACCTCGACTCAAAGTTATATCACGCACAACTATAAGGAAAGAGTTGTTGAATATATATGGAGAGGAGAAACTTAAACTGAAAAGATTGATTGGTGTATGTCATCGGGTTTCTTTAACTGCCGA
The DNA here is from genome assembly GCF_043159265.1 of Tasmannia lanceolata. Taxonomy (NCBI): domain Eukaryota; kingdom Viridiplantae; phylum Streptophyta; class Magnoliopsida; order Canellales; family Winteraceae; genus Tasmannia; species Tasmannia lanceolata. The sequence goes on from NW_027518681.1 coordinate 3,148,804, forward strand.
CATGTGGACATCTAATCAGACTTTAGGTTATTTATGTCTTACAGCACATTTCATTGATGATAATTGGAAGTTACATAAGAAGATTCTGAATTTTTGTATGGTTCCAGCTCCACATGGGGGAGATGTTATTGCGAATGCAATTGAATTGTGCTTGATTGATTGGAATATAAGCAAGTTAAGTACCATTACCCTAGATAATGCCTCAAATAACACCGTTGCTGTTAGGACACTTGTTTCGGTTCTTTCAAGGAAAGGCATGTTACTACAAGAAGGTCGATTTTTTCACGTTCGTTGTGCTGCACATGTCATCAATCTCATAGTGCAAGATGGGCTAAATGAGATTAAAGAATCGGTTGATGTTATTCGAGAAAGTGTTAAATATGTTCGGGGTTCACAAGCAAGAAAACAGTTGTTTGAAGAATGTATTTTGCAAGAGAGGCTTTCAAGTAAGAGAGGCTTATGTATAGATGTGGCTACAAGATGGAACTCCACCTTTCTTATGCTAGAGTTTGCATTACAGTTTGAGAGTGCCTTCACTCGCTTACAGACCCGAGATGCCATCTTTGCAAGAGAAGCCCCTACTGTTGTTGATTGGAAGAATGCTAAAGTTATTTGCCGATTATTAAAAGTCTTTTATGATGCTACAAAGCTTTTCTCTGGGCATAAATATACAACTGCAAATTTGTATTTTCATGAGGTTTTTGCGATTCAAGAACACTTGCTTGGGATGGCTATACACGAAGATGTATCTATTAACCAAATGGCTACTAAGATGCAAAGTAAGTTTGATAAATATTGGAGGGAGTGCAATGTGATGCTTGCTATTGCAGTTGTCCTTGATCCTAGGTATAAGCTTAAATATTTGAGTTTTATATACCATCTTATCTATGCTACGGATGAAGCTGAATCACAAGTTTCACTTGTTAAGTATGAGGCCTTTAAGATTTATGATGAGTATGTATCTGCCTATAGTTCAAGGCGAACGCGAGTTTTACAGTCGGTGGAAAGATTTTCAGAGGTTGACGATAGAACTTCTCCTTTTGGTGAGAGGAGGATTTCCAGTTTACAAAAACAATTTTTCAAGATGAGTGCTGAAAAGAATGATGTTGGGCCGACATCAGAGCTGGAACGATATTTGAAAGAAGAGAATCATGTAGATGATCCTAAATTCGACATTTTGAGCTGGTGGAAAATTAACAGCTCAAAGTATACTATACTTTCTCAAATAGCTCGTGATATCTTGTCGATTCCGGTATCTACAGTTGCTTCAGAGTTGGCTTTCAGTACCGGTGGTAGAGTTCTTGACAAATACAGAAGTTCAATGAGTCCTGGGGTTGTGCAAGCATTGGTTTGCACTCAAGATTGGCTACGAGCTGTTAGATGTGATGGTGATAATGATGAAGAAATCAAAGTTTATCAACATGATAATGATATTGAAATCATTGAATCAGGTAATGTAACTACACATTTGCTTAGATAATTATAAATATGTTTTAAAAATTCTAATGTATTTTCTTTTCTTTTTGAAGGTCTCATTGATTCTCGACAAATTCCATAATATGATAACAATCTTGAGCTATGCCATAGATGAGGTAAACTTCATACATAAATTCTTTTAGATAATGGCTGTCTATAAATTCCTTTGGATAATACTCAACTTTTGTAATGCAAAAATTCACTCATACTTCGTGTGTTTTTTTTTTATGCAGAAACCTATTGGAATTCTTTTTGGTGCAGAAAGCCCTCTGTGGAAGCATTAACAATGGAATCAACTACATTAGCTTTTAAGTCTATTAGGCATATGTTGTCTTTTTGCACTTAATTTTGAGTAACTTCGTTTTTCCAATGTTTTACATTTCTTTAGTTTCTGGGGACAACTTGGTTTGCAGTGGGCTGGAACAATACATTATAGTGGTTTTGAGCAACTTTGTGCTTAATATGATAATTATGTTTTGATAAGTTTCTTAATATGGCATTCAATATCATCATTGACCTTATATCAGAAATCACCTTCATGACTGGAAAGCTACTTTATATTCATTCCATTTGAGAAATTATTGCTTTACAGGCCGAAAGTGGTGATCTTATTGCCTACGGTTTGATACCAGAATTTGTTGGACGATTTCCAGTAATTGTTAGTTTGTCTGCTCTCACTGAGGACCAACTTGTTGAGGTAGTTCCTTGGACAGGCTCCATCTACGAACTGTGTTTACAACATCGCTTTGTAGGTTCTTACGGAGCCCAGAAATGCCTTGGGAAAACAATACAAAAAGATGTTTCAAATGAATAATGTATGTTTTCGTTCTCAAAAGTCAATACCTCTTCTTATTGTGTTCAAATCCATGAGATCTGTGGTACAGGTTGCTTTGCACATTGCAGTCAGTAGCTTACCTGGATAGTATTTTAGTTGTACTTAATTTAATCCTTTTGTTTCCCAGGTAAAGTTGCATTTCACAGATCTTTGTTATTTAATTTTTGCTTCAGTGGCACTGCAGTGATAGTGTTGTATATGCATGCTCAGCTCTCTTCTGGAACTATGCAGGTGATGAAAGAATGCCTTTTAACTGTGTATTTCTTTCCTTTTGATTCACATGGAGCACTTGTAATTCAGATGCTGAATATTATTAATTTTCCATCAAACAGCTGGAACGTGGGCTTCATGGCTTGGAACCTGTTGTGGTAGAGCAACCTTTACTACAAAAAAGTTATGTGACGAGTTTTTTTCCTCTGGAGAAGACGTTCAGTAAGTTTACTTTCCTTACATGGCTTACTCAAGACATCTAGTATGTTTAATTTCATTGCATGGCCTGCAATTTCGTTCATTTTTTGTTTTTTATGGTCTTCTTTGTGTCATTGAAGAATCAGACTCATTATTAATCTCTTATCTTTGCCCAACTTTCCATAACTCATTGCTGATTTTTCCTCAATGTGAGCCTGTAAAAGAAATATTTCATGTTTAATTTTTAATTTCTTTTGGTGAAAATGATTGCTTGCCCATTCTATAAAGGAAGTTGTCTTGCCAAACAAGAGTTTTCCTTAAAAAATTGCGTCAACGTGAAAAAACCCGACCCGACTCAAGATTTATCATGGGTAGGGCCGGGTTTGGGTCTCGTGGGTTTTCCAGAAAAAAACCCGACCCGACCCGACCCGATAATATCTACTGATTTTTAAAGGCATAAAAAATCTTAAAAAATTATATAGTAAATATATTATCGGGCCCGGGCCTATAACGGGCTGGACGACCCTTGATCAAGCTCAGCCCAAATGAGAGTTCGGGCTTCAACTTTTGACCAAGCTTGGTTTGGCTTGTTCTCATTTTAATTATGGGCGGGCTTTTAGCGGGCCGAACGGGCGGGCTTCGAGCTTGCCCATCCCGATTGACAGTCCTACATGCGACAGACCAGCCGCGAAATGCCTTTTGCGATGGATGCTAGCAATTCCGTTTTTTAAAAGTGAAGAGTAGGAAGATTAAAAAAACTTAGAAAATCTGGTATAGTCGAGAATTTAAGGCTTATTTGAATCACAAAAATTTTAAAAAATCTTACAAAAGGGAAATCTCTCCATCAAAACAACTTTTTGCGACAAACTCGATTTTTGGAAAATTGAGCCCGGCCAGAATGGAGTGTCTACAAGATGATGTCTGTGTCAATCTCGCATGTCAGGATTCCACCTGGATAGTTGACACAGGTGCTTCCTTCCACTGCACGAAAGGATTTCTTCACATCCTATACAAGCAGCGACTTCGGCCTTGGAAGGATGGGAAATGAAGGTGCATCCAAAATTATTAGCAATGGAAATATTTGTTTGGAAACCAAAATTGAATGCAAGCTATTTTTTAAGCACGTGAGGCATGTTCCAAACATCCGATTCAATCAAACCTCAGCCAGAAAGCTCGACGATGAAGACTACAATAATTACTTTGGTGAAGAAAAATGGAATTTCACCAAAGGTAATCTGGTGGTAGCCAAAGGGATAAAGGGTAACACTCTTACATCACAGAAGCCAAGCTATGTAGAGGAAAAGTGAAAAGTGAGCGCGATGGCGAAAGAAGTGCCAACCAAACTATGGCATAATTGGCTCGGCCAACATGAGTGAGAAATGGATTAAGATTCGCTAGAAAAGACTCTTGCCGAGAATGAAAGTAACACCCTTGCATACTTGTAATTAGGGCCGCAAATGAGTCGAGTCGAGCTGAACATTGGGGTGTTCGTGCTCGGCTCCTATTCGGCTCGGTTCGTGACGAGTTTTTGTTTTTTGTTTTTTTGGGCTTGTGTACGGCTCGCCAAATTTCAACAAAGCTCAAGCTCGGCTCGTTTAGGATATATGTACTGGATTTTAAGAATTAGAAATTGCTCAAAATCCGCTGAAAAAAAAAAGTTTAGTTTTTTTTCCTTCAAAACAGATTGTTGGGCTCAAAAATCCGTTTTTTAGGGTACAAACAACAGTTTTTGAGTGGAAATTTTTTTATAAACCTTTTTAGGGTACAACCAACCGTTTTTTAGGCTCAAAAATCCGTTTTTTAGGGTACAAATCCGTATATATGAGAGAACATTTCCTACACACATTTCCTACACAAGTGTGTAGGAAATGTTTTCTCTCTCTCTCTCTCTCTGTATATATATATATATATATATATATATATATATATAGAGAGAGAGAGAGAGAGAGAGAGAGAGAGAGAGAAAACGGTTCCTACACATATGTGTAGAGAGTTCTCTACACACTAGCTTAAAATACAGTGGGGGTCACCTTGTTTGGGTGATCCAAGCCATCCATTTTAAAGGCCGTCACATAGATAGGGTGTCTACAAAAAATCAAATCCATAGGATCATCCCAACTCTACAATTTGTGGATGTAAAATGGATGTCTTTAAACCTTCACAAATTAGTCCATCCTTTGCCTCCACAGTTCGAATGGACATTTTCTCATATATATATATATATATATATATATATATATATATATATATATATATATATATATGAGAGAACGATTCCTACACACATGTGTAGATAAGTTATCTACCCACTAGCTTAAAATACAGTGGGCGCCACATTATTTGGGTGATCCAAACCATTCATATTTAAGGCCCTCACATAGATAGGGTGTCTACAAAAAATTAGATCCATAGGATAATCCTAACCATTCGAATTGTGGAGGCAAAAAATGGACTAATTTGTGAAGGTTTAAAGGCATCCATTTTACCTCCACAAATCGTAGGGTTGGGATGATCCTATGGATTTGATTTTTTGTAGACACCCTATTTATGTGAGGGCCTTTAAAATGGTTGGCTTGGATCACCCAAACAATGTGGGCCGCCAATGTATTTTAAGCTAGTGTGTAGAGAACTCTCTACACATATGTGTAGGAACCGTTTTCTCTCTCTCTCTCTCTCTCTCTCTCTCTCTATATATATATATATATATATATATATATATATATATATATATATATATATATATATATAGAGAGAGAGAGAGAGAGAGAGAGAGAGGAAACTGTTGGTGAGCTTAAGCGCACCAAACTTATGGTGCGCTTAAGCTCCCCAATCACATGGGTCCCACATGTTATGTGGTGATCCAAACCATTCATTTGCAAGGCCTTATGATAGATAGGGGGTGTACCAAAAATCAGCTCCATAGGATCATCCTAACCCCTCCATTTGTGGAGGACAAAAAATGGGCAGATTTGTGTCTGTCCATTTTTGTCCTTCACAAATGGAGGGGTTAGGATGATCCTATGGAGCTGATTTTTGGTACACCCCCATCTATGTAAGGGACTTTCAAATGAATGCTTTGAATCATCCTAACAAAGTGGGCCCCCATGTGATTGGGCGCTTAAGCTCACCATAAGTTTGGTGAGCTTAAGCGCACCAACAGTTTCCTCACATATATATATATATATATATATATATATATATATATATATATGAGGAAACGGTTTCTACATATGTGTAGAGAGTTCTCTACACACTAGCTTAAAATACAGTGGGGGCCCACATTGTTTGGGTGATCCAAGCCATCCATTTTAAAGGCCCTCACATAGATAGGGTGTCTACAAAAAAATAGATCCATACGATCATCCCAACCCTACGATTTGTGGAGGTAAAATGGATGTCTTTAAACCTTCACAAATTAGTCCATTTTTTGCCTCCACAGTTCGAATGGTTAGGATGATCCTATGGATTTGATTTTTTGTGGACACCCTATCTATGTGAAGGCCTTAAAAATGAATGGTTTGGATCACCCAAATAATGTGGCCCCCACTGTATTTTAAGCTAGTGTGTAGATAACTTATCTACACATATGTGTAGAAACCGTTCTCTCATATATATATATATATATATATATATATATATATATATATATATATGAGGAAAGTGTTGGTGAGCTTAAGCGCCCCAATCACATGGGTCCCACATTTTCTGTGGTGATCCAAACCATTCATTTGCAAGGCCCTATCATAGATATGGTGTGTACCAAAAATCAGCTCCATAGGATCATCCTAACCCCTCCATTTGTGGAGGACAAAAATGGGCAGATTTGTGGACAAATAATGTCTGTCCATTTTGACCTCCACTAATGGAGGGGTTAGGATGATCCTATGGAGCTGATTTTTGGTACACACCCAATCTATGTAAGGGCCTTTCAAATGAATGCTTTGGATATCCTAACAAAGTAGGCCCCAATGTGATTGGGCGCTTAAGCTCACCAACACTTTCCTATATATATATAACGAACATAATCCGAGCTTTAAAGCTCGGCTTGACTTTATGAACCAAGCCAAAAATGTTCACAAGCTTTTCCGAGCCGAACTATACGAAGCTCAAGTTCGGCTCGTTTATTTAACGAGATTAATTTTTGGGCTCATGTTCGGCTCGTTTAGTAAACGAACGAGCCCGTCTCGTTTAGTTCTAAAGGCTCTCTTTGCATTATAAAGAAGTTGGAAATCAAGTTAGGTCATGTACACATTCAGTTGTCCAGCTGAGATAATGGTGTACAATCTACATGAGAATTAGTTAAACCTAGAGACTATTAGCGAGTTCTTTATTGGCTGTGCTAATAGGTCCAAGGAATATAAATTCCATTGTCCTTCCCATACAACAAAGATAGTTGAAACTATAAATACGGAATTTCTGAAGATGGGGAGTAAGCAAAGGTATGTCACTAATATTGGCACTACCATGTTTTGATTATTGTACTAACCTGTCTTTCACTATTTAACCAGCTGCCAAAGTTTATTAAATCCCAAAAAGGTCTCAAGTTCTCAGCCGTTTAAAAAAGAAATGAGACTGTGAGTTGGTGCAATTTTCAAAACATGGTAGGGACAATATTAGGAACATACATTGATATTAAAGGGAGATGATAAATTCACACCCCCTGTAGGATGATTAACATCCCTTTAATGTGAATTGACTCCAATAAGCGTCAAAATTCACGTTCCAGGAGTTTGAATCATCCTACTAGGGGTGCGAATTTATCATCACCCATATTAAAAACTGAGAATCGATATGTTCTTCCCCCAAGTTTTTACATGAGACAGCCCTCTAGCGTATATATGATTTTATGAAGTATGAGTCCTCTCTTAAACTATAGGGGCTGTCCTAAGAAAAACCTTGTCGAATATATCATTTCACTAAAAACTTGACGACTTTGGGTTGGTGGACCCCACAAAACGCGGAGAAATCCACGACTCCCATACCTTGTCTGTCAATCTAACTCTCTAAGCGGACGTTTGACTGACTTTTCGCACTGACTTTCTTTGACCGTTTACTCCCACCGTGTAAAACATTTAGGGCAATGATTTTCCCCCCCTCTAACGGATAAAATCCCCCCTTTAACGTTATCCGTTAAAGTTTTAAAGGCAAAGAAAAACGTTAAAGGGGGTGAATTTATCCTCATTCAGTGAACCATTCTCACAGAAACCGTTAAGGGGGGGATTTTATCCGTTTAAGGGGTGAAAATATCATTTCCCATTTTGCCTCCCTTCTTCTTCTCCATTCCTCTCCACTGTTTCATTCCTTCATCAAAACACCAAAACTCCCATCTCTCTGATTCTCTCTTTACACACCCATCTTCCTTCTAACATGGTTCCATTGATCTTGACACTCCTCTTCTTTTTCCTCCTCTCATCTTCTCCGGCCATCTCAACAAATTACGAAGGCAAGCATAATAAAACCAATCCTCCTTTCCTTCTAATTCACCCCCCTTTCTCTCTAACTCTGAAAAAACCTTTTTTTTCATCTGGGTTCTTTTTTTTTTTTTCAGGAAATGCTCTCCATGCTTTGAGAACTAGGCTTTCTGATCCAACCAACGTTCTTCAGAGTTGGGATCCAACCCTAGTCAATCCATGCACATGGTTCCATGTCTCATGTGATTCCCAAAATCATGTTATCCGACTGTGAGTAACAAAAAAACACCACTCTTTCTTTCCATACCCCCTCTTTTTCCTTATTTCGTCCCCCTCTCTTAATGAATAAAATGGTGGGTTTTGTAGTGATTTGGGGAATTCTAATGTTACTGGTCAGCTGGGTCCTGAGATTGGGGAACTACAACATCTTCAATACTTGTAATTATTTCATCTCTTCATTCCTTATTTCAATTTTCTTCAATTTATTTCACTTTTTGCGTGCTTTAATAATGGAATTATGCTTTATTGGGTTTCCTTTCACTTAATTTTGTAGAGATGGTTTGCTTTAGGCCTTGTTTGGATTGTAGGAATTTTTTGGAAAATTTTGAAATGCAAAAATATTTCTAAAATTTCCTACTTTTTAGACACAAAAAAGATATCTTGAACCAATCCTATTAAATTTAATTTCGAGAGACCTACAATTAATGATGATATCCTTTTAAATTATCCATAATTATATCATTTCCCGCTAAATCGTGGAAAGAAAAACAAAAATTTCCCATGAAATTTTTCTATCAGAAATGTTTTTATTACAATCCAAACTCGGGCTTTAAGGTAGTGCTGTTGAAGTAAAATCTTTGATTGGGTCGATTGTGTTCTTTGTTTTATGTGCTACAGGGAGCTTTACAGGAATAATTTCGAAGGGAAAATCCCTGAGGAGTTGGGTAATTTAAAGAACCTTGTTAGTATGGATTTATACGATAACAGTTTCGAAGGAGGGATCCCAAAGTCTTTCGCTAAGTTGAAATCTCTTAGGTTCTTGTAAGTTTCACTCTATTAGAGGACATGACTAGTGAAATTTGATTTCGAAGATTGTTTGGTGTAGTTGCAAAATTGCAATTCTTTGATTTTGGAAAGTTTACCCCTCCTTTTTAATGGTTTTTTACTATTAAATTTGATTGTATGTATTACAGGCGCTTGAACAACAATAAGCTGACAGGATCCATTCCGAGAGAGCTTGCCTCCCTTTCAAGCCTAAAAGTTTTGTAAGGAATATCCATCTCTTTTCCTTATGTTATGCATTCTTATTCCTTATGGTTATTTTATGGCTTATCTTGACATATGAATGTTGCAGTGACGTTTCTAACAATGATATATGTGGAACCATTCCTATTGACGGGCCATTTTCGAGTTTCCCATTACAAAGGTAATGAAATCATTTAAGCTCGCTTCTGATGATTTTCTATTGTATCACCACACAAGATATAGCTTCTTTAGTATTAGGACTTGAAGGTGTTCCACAAGATGAATGTTCTTAGAGTCTCTTACATTAAGAAAATAAGATGAGCAAAACAAATGCATAAATTAAAAGACTTAAGATTTATGTCAATGTAGCTGAGGATGACAACTGAAAGAAAAACATGATGGGAATGAAAAAATCAGACCCATTACTCATTGCCTTTGCAATGCTTCGCTCGTGCAACTGAGCTGCTGTGATGTTTCCTCCAATCCTATCTTTCATGCGAGAACCGGAAGCATCGGCTTGTGTATCAACTGATGCATCCATAGTTTCTCAATCCATGAATTGAGAAGGAAGGATGACCTTTGTAGACAGAAATTTTAAGGAATTTTGGTTTTTTTTATTTGAGTTTTCATAAGGGTTTTAGAAAGTCCAATGTTTGGGAGAAGATGGAGTTGTTTGAAGATTCAGGAGTTTCTATATTTAATTGAGGAAATTTAGGTTGAAGGAGGAAGGTTTAATTAGAATTGATTTATAATTAGGAACAGTTTATGATAGAAAATCATGTTTTAATAGGATAGTTGAGTTTTTTTCTATTTGAAAAGTTTATATTTCTGTTCTTAAATGATTCAAGCTTGTTCGGAACTGTTTTAGAAGTTTTCTAAGGTTCGAAAGTTTGTAGGAAAATTCTATGATCTTATGCCTACAAAGGAAAGTGTTTTGGATGTTGAAATGATTTTTATATGATGTACGACACCCATTCTGAGGAAATATTGACTGATTATGAAAATTGAATTTATGTCTTTTATTGATATGTGCTTGGTTTTGTTTTGGGTTTAAATTTAAGTTCAAAACCTGTGGTTGCTATTCTAGTTTAGTTACAACTTAATTGGTCTCAGAGGACTTGTATTTGGTAAAATGCCTTGGAAGAATCATGATCATTTAGATTTTGGTAGAGACCGAGAGAGTATCAATCAGTGATTCAAAACCATTTGTGTCCTGAAAAGAGAAGTAAATACTTTGATGAGACAATTGGAGTTATGTACTAGATTCAACTCTTGAAACAAAGGGTTGGCCGAGGCCCCATTGTGGAGCCAGATGGTCTTTTAGAGAATTCCACTAATCAATCGTATGATGTTTAAGGTGCAATGCAATCCCTAACCCAAACAGGAGGTGAAAAAGGGTTCTATTTGATAAAAATTAGCATAGATGTGTTCATTTTGCAATTCTCTAATCAATCCATACGATGTTCAAGGTGAAACTCAATCCCCAACCCAAAAGGGAACTGAAAACAAGGTTCTATTTGGTAAAAATCAGCATGGATTTGTTCATTGTGCAATTCTCTAATCAATTCATACGATGTTCAAGGTGCAACTCAATCCCCAACCAAACGGGAAGTGAAAATAGGGGTCTATTTGATAAAAATCAGCATAGATTTATTCAGTTTGGTTATGTTCAAGGTTCAGTTGATCCTCTGATTTCCGAATGGGGTAGAAACCTTGTCTTCCACAATATTATCTTTGATGAGTGATGCTTATCTATGTTAACATGCTAGGTCTTCATGAAAATAGACATTTCATGAGAAGTGAACAAGTGCCTATTATCATAATGCATGATAACTGGAGGGGTTGTTTCCTAACCATTGTCACTCAGCAATGTCTTTAACCAAGCTGGATGACTTGCAGCATGAGACATGTAATAATTTATGTCAGATGTGACATAAATTAGACTTCTGTATTTTATTTTATTTTTTGTGTGTTTCCATGTCATTGGATTACTGCAGAAAAAGTAGACTATTTGTTAGTGGATCATCTACTCCTCAAAGTATCCATCTGAATCTGCATCTAAATAGGCTTCTGCCCATAGATTTCTATGATAAGCAAAGAGTGCTAGGTAATGCCATAAATATTTACGGATTCCATGAACAACTTTGAGATGTGAACTCCGAGAAAGCTTCATAAGCTGACTAACCATCCTGAGAACATAGACAAGAGTCTTGAGGTAACATAATCAAGATTTTGAATCTTCTCTTTGTTCTCATCTTCAGAACTAAGTTGATGGTTAAGATCCATAGAATTAATGGTTCTTTCTCCTAGTCCCATCTTCTCTATTTCTTCAAGCGGGTCCAAATTATACTTCTATTTTTAGAAATAAAGGTCCCTCTTATAGATATCACAACCTTTAAAAACCAAGAAGTAATTAAAGGGTCCAAGGCCCTTGATGTCTGGCACAACCAATTCTTTTAACTTTCTTGATGGGATGTGAACCATCACCTGTAAGAAATTTATCATTCACACATATTAAAAGAATTATGGAGTCTCCTTTCATTTTCTTGGTACAAGCTGTATGATCACCACGGCTTGTTGTGAATCCCAAGTATAATGGTACTAAAGTTCTTCACCCAAGACTATGGAGACTAATTTCAACCCATAAATTGCCTTCTTGAGTCTCTGAACTTCTTATCCACCATGGTAGGTACCTAACCAATACACCAAAAGCTCCAAAGCTGATGGAACACATTAGGCTATGCCCTTTAAACTTGTCCCATACCAGGCTGCACCCCATATAGGACCGTAACATTCCACTACTCTTCTGCATCCACCATCCTCGACGGCCCATTTTGCGGCGCCTTTTACTCTGGACCTTTTTCCAGGTAGTCCTTTTCACAGGTCATCCCTTTTTTGGTGGCCCACTTTGGTTACTTCACTATGATGGCATTCACTCTGATTTTTTACTAGGTAACCCTTTCCAGGTAGTCCTCTCCACTGCTGGCCCCATTCGTGATTCAAACACGTGACGTGGTGGCTGCTTTGATTCCAAATATCAATTACCTAACCAATATGCTAAAAGCTCCAAAGCTGATGGAATGTGTTAGGCTACGCCATTTAAACCTGTCCCATACCAGGTTGGGTCCCACCTAGTCCCATACCTAGGCAGGCCCCCACTTAGGACTGTAACACACCCTCGACTAGAAATTTGAGGGAGAATCATATAAACCTCCTCTTCTGTAGCCCCATGGGAGAATTCTTTTTTTCTTCTTCTTATTTTAGTATCCATCTTAATGTGAAGGCCCCATGGCCCTTGTTTACCATGACAAGTACAAGTATTCTTATAGAGTTCATATTGGCTACCTGAGAAAATGTCTATAATCAATTTCGTTACTCTATATGAAACCTCAAGTCACTAAGTGGGTTTTATGCATCTCCCCAAATTGATCAAATTGAACTCTAGGCTATATACGAGACCTATTTGCATATGTCAACACACTTCTATATTGATAAGGTGACCAGTTCCCAAGTTCCATCAACCCCGCCCCTTCTTTCCATCACCCTCTCCCTCTCTTATCATTTTTTGTATTCCTACAGTAGGTGAGGTTTTCTTAGCATGTCTCACTCCAGATCTGTTATGAACTAGATAAAAGACACATAAAATGAAAATCAATAAATGGAGACCTAGAGATATCCTATCTGGATTGGACAATTTTCCAACCAGGAGGTCATCCTGTATTATCGTTAACTAGTAATCTACAGTGCGCTAAACTCTCCGTTGAGTGAACACTGGCTGTCCAAACTAATATTCCTTGAATGATAAAAACAATGAGAGAATCATGACATAAGTCAACTCTAGCAATGGGGTGTTGCATGCAAAAAAAAAAACCCTAAAAGGCACACTTCCATCTAATCATATGTTTGAGAAAGATCCAAGGAAGAAATGGGCTTGAGGGGTGTGAGAACTTAAATCAAACCCATCTAAATCCTGGGTTGCATGGATTCGTTGCCCCCTCTGCCGAATCCGTGTCGACACGTCTCCGCGCCCGAATCGGACTTGGATTTACATGAGACACACCTAGATTCTAGTCGTAGCTGTGTCCCTCACGAATCCTCTTTTTTCAGGCGAATCCGACACATTGTTGTCTCTTTTAAAATTCGAATCTTATATATTTCCCCTTTAAGTGTGTTTTCTTCTTAACTTTATTTATATGAAAGCACAAGCCATACTCTTTTTATAAAAACCCTAGCGCCTAGACCCCCTTTCTCCTCCTTCTTCGACTCTCTTAATAAAAACTCTAACACCTCAACCCTCCATATTTTTAATTTTAAAATTTTATTTTATGTAGAAATTACCGAATCCGAATCCTACTTTTTGGGGTTTGCCGAATCCGACACTTCGAACCCGTGTCGGATCCCGACACACGAATCCGAATCCATGCAACATAGTCTAAATCCCTTAAAAAATTAGAGCAGAAAGTGAATTAGTTTCGTTTTTTTGGGTTTCTAGCGCTTTTCCTGACAAAAGAATTCTACATACTTTGCTCTATCTGGAAAAGACTGAAATTATTGAACCTTGATTATTTTGTGTTTTTATTGGATCGTAAAAGCTTATTCATCCAAACTTATGCTTGGAGTAAACTTGAATTAACACAGGTTGGTTTGATGGAACTTGTATTAAACCATGATGCACAGTTCATCCGTGATAGGTACATTTAAAGAATATGCAACAATCTAACATCGTCAATGTTTTGGGTTGTGCTCCGATGTTTCCAGATTAACATCCTCTTCAAATTGAGAAAGTCTGAAGAAATCTTCATTTAAATTACCCACTGCTCGCCAAGAACTAAAAGCTTTTTATTATAAGTATCAATAAAATGAAGTACTTTCTCAGTACATGTTCTTTCACGTATACAATTTGGAAATCAGATAGAAGTTATACCTAAAAAAGAAAATAGTGTATACCACAGTTTAAAACTTTGAATGACACTGGGAAATGGACATATGAACTGAATGAGAAAATTAACTGAATTCAAAACAAGCCCAGTTGTTCTCACCCAATAATTGAATTACATAAGTACAAACCATAATTACAGGAAGCTCCCCTTGTTTGTCAAGAGCTCAATTCTTCTTGCTTTCCTAATTTAGCCGAATTGACCTTCCAACATGCTCCCTCTAGGTTATTTAAACCGTAAAAAACCTATCTTATGTTTCAAATAAAAGTTATCAAGTTTGTAAAATTATAAATCTCTAAAACTTGTAATTCTAATCAACACTGAAGTCCTCTTTAACTACTTGTGATCCTGACCTACATCAATCCTTCCTCACTAATTTAATATAATCATATCTCTGTCTATACACTTCTTTTTCGCTTCTAATGTACATGCTTCATGTTCACTTCTCATGATGCTTCCCACACGTTTTCTTGTTACTTTCCTCATTGCTTCCTTAGCTGTTTTCGCCTTTTGTTCCTGCATTTTGCGTCCTTTTTTGATAACCATGATCTAGGGCAACATAAAACTTCAAACTAATTAAAATACTGTTAGCAATACTTCTGTGTAATAGTGCTCCCCATCTTTAAGGCAGTTGGACTCACGTGTAAGTGTCTCATGCTAGTGTATCTAGTATTTGGTAAGAAATTCACATTCATCTCAACATACAACGGAGACATGATGTTAGCAATGTTGATAATATATATATATATATATATATATATATATATATATATATATATATATATATATATTAAAACCATATGCATGCTTGGACCTTCAAATGTGTCGGGATCATGGAAACGAATATAGGTATCATATCGGCCATATCGGTCAATATGTGTATCCGTATCGGTCTAGGCCGATACAGTATAATGGGGCCGATATTGCCTCTATTCCCTGGCATTCACCAATACAGATGATACTTATCACGGATATGGCTGGTAAGTATCATTTTAGCCTTAAGCTGACATAGTTACTGAGACCGACATTTTAAACAATGGTCAGGAGTCAGGATTAAGGAACTTCTGACTCAAAAGTAGATACACACTTGCTTGCTTCTAAGCAACCGACAAACCATCTACTGGTCTCCTGATGTCCTCATAAGAAAGAAAAGTTTTGAGGGCACCCCATGAGACTTGCCACATGATCAGGAGAAAAACTAAAGCCATTTCAGGTTTACATTTGCTTAAGGTTACCTCCTATTTGGGGTAAAACAAGTAAAAACAAATAGAGAATCAATAATACACTAAGAAATTGTTAGTATATTGCTGCATAAAGCATTGATAGCATTGCTTTCTGATTGAAGCTCAACTTATGTTTTTTTTAAATGGTGTTGAAGCTCAACCTATGTTACATTGAGATATTACTGAATTTGGTTTGTTTTGTTTTTTGCCTATTCTTCTACTCCAGTTTCGACAACAATAGCCGGCTCAATGGACCAGAGCTTCAAGGTCTGGTGCCATACGACTTTGGATGTTAAAGTAAGGAATAATCTCCCTCTACTCGGACTTTTAATATATGATCCTGCCTGCCTGTCGACCATCTGTTTTTGGATCGCTTGCTATGTAGGCTGTATGTAATCTTGTTAAAGTGAAAACAAAAGGTATATCCCTGTTACAGTATGTTCCTAGAAAGATATTACTGTTAAAGTATGTGGAGAATCCTTGAACAAGCAAATAAGATGAAAACGAGCTCCATGAGCTCGTTTTCTGTATATCTTCTGATAATGAAATGGGAACTTTTTACTGGATAAACAATAGCTGCTTGCAACAGGAGTACACAAAAAATGCTAATTGGAGGGAGAAATCCAGCCCATATTAAAAATCCAGGGTAAATAAAGCTGTTTTAATAGAATTTATGCTTTTATTTATGTTCCCGCGGGTTTATGCTCGTAATTTGATTCTATCCTGGATTCATTTCTGCTTTCATTGTTTGTCCTTCCCTGTCTCTCTCTCTCTCTCTTTTGATGAAAGAAGTGATTTACACTGTTTCTACAAGTTGCACCCTTGGACTTGCAAACTGGGGTGATTGGGCTGTACTCATTTGGAATGCTATGTTTTTCAATCTTTCTGATTTTCAATGATTCTTTTCTGAATCTTATATTCCTTTTGGCCTTTTATCCTAAAAAACAGAATCGACTGTCGCTTTGTGGGGCGTCTTGTCCCAGTTCTTTGTATTATGGCTGCTGTTTTTATTAATAAAATCTCTTTACTTTCAAAGAAAATAATTGTGAAACAACCAATTACTCCAAAAACTTAAGCTGTTAGACTTAATGTTATTTAATCATTTATATTTCAACAAAAGAAGTCTTGTCTTACAATTGAAGAGATGAAATAATAAATCACTAACAAGATAAAAAAAGTAAAGACATTTTAGAATTCGAGGGTTGATTGTGTATGGTTGGGGAATCATTAATAAGATATAAAAAAATAAGGAAATTTTGGAGTTGAATATTGATGGGTGTTTTGTTTTGGGCCATGGTTATCATAAATCCAAACAACTCCATCTATGAATAATGAAGCCATATGGCTTGACAAAAGGTAAGTATTTTCAGCTTTAATTAATTGAATTCAGTATTTTCGATTTTCTTAAAAAAATTTCCTTTTTATGTAAATTTTTTGGATTATAACATAAACCATCTCGTTTTTCTTATTCAGACCTTGGGTAGATTAATGGTCTTATTCCTGAAATAACCGTGGGCTGTCCACTTGGGAATTTTTTGAATCCGACACGACCCAAGATTTGGTTGGTGTTTTCAAACTGAAAAATGAAAATCGACCCGACCCGACCCGACCCGAGACTCGTAATTTCTGAACTCAACACAAGGTATTTCAGGTTGGGTCGATGCGGGCCGGGATCCAAGTTGCAATTCTAATCATAGATACAATAGACGGGGTAGCCCGGGGCGGCGCGAATTTATCACTTTTCTCTTGCATGTTTTGGCTGTAGTCAAGAGATGATAGGTGGAATTCATTGAGAATGCAGAATGTAAACGCAATTTCCAAATTCAATTCGATTTGGAAAATTGTCCAACACACCATGATTATGAGAATTGATTTAGAGTACAAAACTGATAAACGGGTCCAACACTAAATTTGAGTCCAATAATCAGCTTTGGACTCAAGTCAATTCTCATAATCCAAAACTAACAGGGCCTTGGCATAAATGAAATCCCTTCGAGATTTATTGTGTTCCATGATCGTTCCTTGAAGCATGAGTGCATGACATGACATGGTAGACCCCACTATCAAAGTTTATTTAAGCAGCGAATTCCTTTATTTTGCAATTAGCTTTGAAACAACATAGAAAAAAAGAGAGGTTCAACTTTACAAAAGAGAAAGAAAAGGCAACATTCTATAAAGACATGTTGATGAGCTTTTATTGTTGGTCAAAACTTAGGGCGCACACAACATATTTGCTTGGAGATCAAGACCGTTGATCAAGTCAGTTGTTGAGCAACCATCTTGATGAAGGCTGCTGCTTTCATTAATAAAATCTATTACAGTTGTCGACAATTGAAGAGACGTAATAATAATTAACTGATTAGATGCAAAAATAAGAAAATTTAGGAATCAAACATTAGTTTGGCACCAAAATTATCTCTCTAATTTTCCATGTTCCACATCCTCAATAAGAAGTGGCTCCCCAACTGCTTAGGCGCTGTTTGGATATGTGGATTTTAGAATTTTGGATTTATTCAAAATTGTAGATGGGAGACAAGAGAAGGAGACCATCCGTTTCGCTTCTCTTTAGAATCTTGGATTTTAAGTAAGAAATCCAGGTTTTAGATATCTCTCCCTCATCCTAAGATTTCTAAAACCTGGAAACATGGGATTATCTCCTACTCTTGTTGACGGAAAGAAGGGTGAGAAATTAGAAAAAGATGGCTGGTCTGCTTCTTCTCTCGTCTTCCATCTACAATTTTGAATAAATCCAAGATTTTAAAATCCACGAATCAAAACGGCCCCTTAGAAACAGAAATAGTTCTAATAAGTTTGGCAGCATGAACAGGGGGCTGCATCACCAGTCCATTCTGTAAATAATACTTCGGCTTGAGGAGTTTTTCCATCATAGATAAGCGTGGTAGATAGGCAGTGTCCTAAATCTTCTCCATAGGATAGTCCTAACCCCCCGTTTTATATAGTGTAAAATAGATAGCTCAGAAAGTTTTTTTTTAAAAAGAAGACTATAGAAGCCTAACCCTTCAATATATTTAGCGGAAAAAGAACAGCTCAAAAAGCTCCAAAATATGTCAGCATAAAAGCCTTAACCCTTCAATATGTCAGCATAAAAGCCTTAACAAACCGAAGGGTTAGAGGAACATGGCCCATCTACAGCAAAGACCAACAAATTAATGATTTAGATCATTCAAAGAGGCCGCCATATACATGTATTCTTGCTTCCATTGCTCACCCCATTCAAATCCATCATGCTCTTTTCCCTCAAAGGCTGAAAAATAAATGTTTTCTAAAAGCCAACAAGTAATCCATGCCATGACCAGTTTTTCATCAATGCATACTTGGAAAATAACTTAAAAAATATAGGCAGGATAGAGTTAAAGGCAAGCTACAGTTTGACAAGCAACACTTTTCCGGTACCTATTTTCAGACGTGAAATTATATGGTGTCTGGCCCTATTTTTCTGGAAAAAAAACACAGGTCCTATAAAGAAATTTCCTTTAAAGAAAAATAAAAATAAAAAACAACGGTAAAACCGTCTAGATTGTAAGCAATGGAACCCACATGTATTTTTCTATCTAAAATAGACAGAAAACTGTTCTAGAATAGCAACAATGTCGCCCATTGCTCAAGAATAGAAATGTTCGCATATCTCAAGCGCAAGAATTTCTTAGAAATATTATTCCATGAATGCAGAAACCAAACAGAACTGAAGAAAGATGAAAAATCAAGAGTCGGCGGATTATCTTCATAGCTCTAGAGGGGAGCAATTCAAAGTGCTTACTACTAGGTGTAGAAATCATACATTTGAATGTTCATGATCAAGATACAGAGATAACCAGTTAAAGAAACATCACACATATTATGAAACCCTTTGTGTTTACCTGTGTGTAACCAAAACAAGGCAAGCTCATAGTAATAAACAAACGGCATGCCATATCAGCTGCACCATCCATCTATTTCAAAATTCAAAATTACAGGAATCCAAACACGGCTGTTCCACCAATATCACTGTGTACGCATCCTACTACTCTCCGCAGCCCTCACTTGAAAGAAGTATGGATGTGCCTGCACGCATACAAAAATTTTAGAATGAATGCACTGCAGCACTGGCATAATGGCAACATTAAGAGACCGGGACTCCCAACAGCTTCAAAATATTTAACTTGTACTTAGTTGACCAGATATAAACTTGAATGTACAGAGTATTCATTTAGGCGGTTAGTTGTTTCTTCCTGGGCATGTTTTGGAGCATCATCTCTTTCTCTAGGAAATCCTTAAAAAGGTCATTTTCTTAGAGCATTTAGGACCCACTATGGAACTACCTCAACTTTATAGTTCAAACCATAGAGCTAAAATTCAAGACCCACTTAACTATAGTCCGCCCCAAATTTTAGATAAGACATAACTGCACAAGTTGTTCCACCAAACAAAACGCAAGCAGCTTAAAAAATAAACTTGAGACGCATGATCCTGCCACTCACTGAGATTATTAATCATGGATTTGAATTATCATGATTTTCATATTACGTAATTAAGTCCTTTGCGACTTACGAGTTTGAATTTTTTTTATTTTTTATTTTTGAAAATCGACAAATATATTCGTACCAGCAAATTTTACAATGGAGACCAGTAGTCCCACCAGATTTACATAGTATGAATTGCCCAGGAGCATTCTCCTTCTGTTTTTTTATAGGCAAGCTGGGTTAGGAGGAGCATTCTCCTTGGCCCAAAAGAAAACCCATCACCCCTTACATTACCCAATAGCCTTAATTGTATCGAATCCAACAAAAATGCCATATTGTGGGACCCTCCAAGTCAAGATCGTGACTTGCCACGTCACACCGACTTCTCTACCACATCCCGAATTCGATTTTCAAAAATCTCGCTCAAAAGCCCAGAGCTATCGTGCGCCCTCACCGTGCACCATAGCCAACCACCGAACATCGGATCTCCGACGGCCTCCACCTTGAACCACCACCAATCACCGCAGTCACCACCTCCAGTCCCACCTCCATTTCCTCCACAAAAAGCATCTTCGCCGGGCTAGTCTCAGCCACTACCACCGTCATCAAGATCCGGCAACCACCATTGCCACCACGCTCGTCCTCAGGCCACCACCCATGATCTTTATTCCGGAGACCACAGCCTCCTACAGCCAAACCCATCAACCCCATTGCTAATTCGGCAACCCACGGCCTCCGGCAACCTCCATGGTTTTCCCCGGCTCTAGATCCAGCATCACCGCCTCCACGGCCCAGATCTGGCCACCACGGAAGAGCCATACTCCAGATCCGGCCTCCACAGCTCAACTTTTGCCAGCAATGGGGAGAGACGAGAAAGAGAGGGAGACGAGAAGCGGCCAGCAATGGGAGAGACGAGGGTCAAAATTCAGAGAGAGAGAGAGAGAGAGAGAGAGAGAGAGAGAGAGAGAGAGAGAGAGAAGGGCGGGGGGAGGGGAAGAACAAACCGCCTCCCTTCCTAGGGTGGTTTCCATCGACCTAGGGAGGAAGCGCCACGAATCGCCTTTTTTTTTCGCCTCTAGACTCCCAAGTCTTCATCTTATTTTGTGGTGGATGAGTTTGAATTATTCGTCTTAATGACTTTCAGTTCTTTTCTTGTTTGTACTCTTTATGTTAATTACAAGTGTTTTTAGGTTCTCCCTATATTTTTACTAGGTGACTAGGGTAGCTGTTGCCTTATCCCGGGGATGCCTAGGCAAATTAACAAATAACGTGTAAAGCTAACATGGATTAGGAGTGTTCCACCATGCTTTAAGGCTCACGTTTTTTAATAACAATTTATCAAATAATATCGTGGAGTAAAGCTAAAATTCAACATTTGCATCCTTGATCAGGTTTTGCTGCGTCTTTTCAATTTTACAAAAATCAATGACTCAGTAGCACAATTTTCCTAAAATTTAAACATTTCAAATTGTGCATTCATGTTATAAAGTCTATTCCTCAAGCTACATAGAAGGTTTCTACGATTACTTGGATTCTGCAAAGCGAGAAAGATGGAGAAGAAAATGTCTACTGAAATTTGTGTCAGAGAGGTGATTCAATTCGACCCATGGACTCATTTTAGGCAAATAACAGCTATTGATTTTATTTTTTATTTTTTGACAGCTATTGATAGGTATGCAACATTTCTGAATACTTGGGACTCCCCAAGTACATTACATAGTACATACCATATGGAGAACGGGTAACACATATAAGAATAGTTACAACAAACTCCTAGACATTAATATAGATATGGGTACAAATAAGACGCGATAACTAAAGTATGACTCAGTATTTAGTGAAATCTAGAGCAGGGATATGGATATGGCCATAGGACTCATTTTAGGCAAATAACAGCTATTGATTTTTTTTTTACAGCTATTGATAGGTATGCAACATTTCTGAATACTCCCCAAGTACATTACATACCATATGGAATAGGGGTAACACATATAAGAATAGTTCCAACAAACTCCTAGACATTAATATCGATACGGGTACAAATAAGACGCGATAACTTAAGTATGACTTGGTATTTACTGAAATCTAGAGCAGGGATATGGATTTGGCCATATGGGTATCCCATACCATGAATATATAAATAAAAAATTAGAAAACCTAACTAAATTTAAATTAGACGAAGAGACATTTAACGGATCAATTATAGCATCTACAAGACTCCTAAAGAAATTCAAATTGCATATATGCAAGTGAGCAACACTCGCAAAGAAAATAAGCATGATAGATAGTCTGAAGAGATTGAAATATCTCCAACCAGGATAATTAATTTGACAAACAGTACCAATGAAGAATCCAATACGAGTACTAGTATCTTACATGATTCACACGATGTCTTGCATGAGTACAGTTAGAATAATGGAATTCAACATAAGTACAAAGGGTCAAAGTTGACATGCCAAAAAAAAATAGGATCCATGGATTCCACTAATCAAGTTTATAGTTTTCATAATAACAATAGTAGTTTTAATTCAAGAAAAAAAAACGATAATAGCACTGATAAAAATAACAATGATGATATAGGCTTACTAGGAAAAAAAAAGTTACAACGAGAAATGAGTTATAATAAGCTATAAATATAATTGGAAAGCACAGAAATTGTCGTAGAGACTTCCTCCATAACCCTTTCTCTGAAGCCCCTCTACATACCTCACCAATATAATTAACTTCCGTTTCTAAATGAACGGTCTCACATCATGGCCTATCTTTTTTCTCCCAAGTCCCAACTTCCCCTGTTAAACTCTTAAGATATTAACAATCTTTATAATTTCCTCCTCAGCAAAATCATTCCTTATAATAGGACCGGCCAAGAGGTAACTAGTACTATTGTTGCTCAGATGACATCCTTTAAAAAAAAGGCTAATGGCTTGGCCCGAATTATGTCGTCAAATGGAAAGCCGTCCAACAACAGATTCGAGCCACATTCAGGCAAGCAACATTTCAATTAGGACAGCAACATAAACAATATAGTCTCTGATAACATGTTCTTCTTTTCCCAAAACAAGTATCACAATTGTCCTAGAGGTTTCTAATGAGAAAGGAATCCAAAAGTCGATGTAAGATGAATTTATGAGCATTTAAAATACAGATAGAAAAAAGATAAGAGAAAGGAAACACAAGCAAACGGATTTATACGGTTTGTTGTTTGAATAAAACAGAGCATTTGAATTTTCTTTTCATTTTGGTTGTGAGCATTAGAAATTTCAAAGAGAAAGGAAATGGGACAAGGGAAATTTGAAAAATTAAGGCGATATAAAAAATCTTACAATAGGATTAAAGGAGCATGCTATTGGGCCAAGGAGAATGCTTATGGGCAATTCATACTATGTAAATCTGGTGGGACTACCGGTCCCCATTGTAAATTTTGCTAGTATGAATATATTTGTCAATTTAAAAAAAAATAAAAAATTAAAGGAGCAGGAGACTTTGTCTTGTAATGGGATGAGAGGCAGATGTGATGATGTCAGACCATTGGCATCTCTTAAACGGATCTTTTTTTATTTGTTCTTGGCTCTTTTCTCACGTGCAAAAGCTGCTAGTTTCTGAGAAAAAAACGATTTCAGTTATGTATCACCTTTGAATAAACATGTTTTTGGAAGAATAATCTCATCCAAGACATCATCCTAAAGGCCATCTTTTCTTGAGTAGTTTGTTTGACTTTGCATTTTATAAGCTTCCCATGCGCTTTGAGATTTGCATTTTCTTTTAGAATTACTGGATCATTTTTTCATGAAAACCAAAGAAGATAGCTTCTTCAACAAGATGTACAAAAGTAGGTTCTTCTGAAATCACTCTATCTGTTTAGCTTCTTCAACAAGATGGACAAAGAGGAGGTTCTTCTCAAATCACTCTTGGTGCAGCAACCATGTTATCTCCCTTGCCTTCTTTTTTCCTCTTGTTTGTTTAGAGCAGTGTTTAAAAATGCGGATGTGACGCGGAACGCGGCCAAGAAAAATCCTTGTCGACTCGATACGGATGTGGCCAAGAACGCGGTTGACGCGGGTGACACGATGGAGAGTCAAAAGAGTTTATTGACTTTGTAGGGCAAAATGCGGAATGCGGATGTGGTACAACGCGGAATGCGGCCAAGGCAAAAATGAGTTGACTCGGGCGAGTTCCTTGTCGAGTCAAGGAGTTTTTAAACACTAGTTTAGAGGGAAAGCTTTTCATTTAGAAAATGAAATAAAAAGAAGACAGGAGAAGGGAAACAACATGGCAGCACCTGAGAGCTGGCAGTAGGGGCCCTCCCGAAAAAATGAAGAAATGTTTACCAGCTATGTACAAATATGACAAATTTAGTTGAATTATCAGTTTATTACAACAAAAATAATCTAACAGGGAGGTTCTTAAACTGTGGGGGACAACTTAAACACACCAAGTATGAAAATTCTGGTCACTGAATAGGCAAACCACATCTGAAACACTTCACCAACCTGGTATATGCAAGTATGAACCCTAAGCATCGCAATGCAAGAACGATAACAAGGTCTTAGCTGAGGATTTGATTAGGTGAAAAATAAATTATAATTATCTGACTTCTCTGTTGACGACATGGCAAGGATAGAAATTCAAAAGAAAAAACATTGGAATGGCACCTTCCTCTTGGCTTTGTAGGCTAAAGTTCCGCAGACAAGTGATATTTACGGTAAAAAATGCCAATGTGAACCTAGTATTTCATTTTTCACAGAGACAGACTTGCATGGAGAGAAGCATCTAATTTGCTCGCTATATCAATATGAGCCAAATAAAGAATAACGAGCTACAGAAACTTCTTTAGCAGAGACACCAGAATTCTGTTTCACTTTTTTTTTTCTTTTCTGGTAGGTATGTTTTACGATTGCGGTTGTGAATATCTTCAAAAGAGAACAAACTCCACCTGAAACACATAACAACCTATCACAGAAGCCTTTTATAATTTATTGGAAAAAAATCTATAGAAAAAGGAAAAGATCAACAAATGACGCAACACCCCAAAACTAAAATGGACAGATAAAGGAAAAGGCAACTGAAAACCAATGGAAATAAAATGAAGAAGGTTTCCAAAGGATTTATTGAATGGGCTGATGAAGATTTAACCAGATCCAAGAGACTAAGTAGACCCATGATAGTTAAAGGATGAGGGGACTTACAGTACATGAGTACATTATTTCATTGTTCTTGTCATGGCAGAGCTGGAAGATTCTTCTATACAGAGACTCCACAGCTCCCTTGCGTAGAGGGGGCCAAGGTAATTTGAGAATACAGAACCAAATTGAGAACAAAGCCCACCCTCCACAAAAAAATACACATAAAAATATGGAAAGAATGATCTTTGATACTTCAACAAGATACGAAATACTCATATCAGATCAAATGATGTCAAGAACATAAGGGAAGAAAAATCCATAGAAACCTAAATGACTACGGCCAAGGTAATTGAGGATAAAGAGCCAAATTGGGAACAAAGCCCACCCAAAAAACAAAACAGAAGAATACGGAACAGAATGATATATGACGGGCATGCAGGTTGTCTTTGTTACTTCAACAAGAAATGGAATACTCAGATCAGATCTAATGATGTCAACAGCATAAGGGAAAAAAAGGTCCACAAAAACAAACACAAGGTAGTAGCTGATGATCACAAAGGCAGCACTGATATTGGAAAAAAATACAAAAATAGCAAGATAACTAATCCAATTAATCTAAGTAGCAGATGCTAGAAAAATGATTCACCATTGCTTCACGTGCTGTAAGCCTTTCCTGGTGATCATAGCGTAGTAGCTTATCAAGAAAATCCATGGCCTGCATGTCATATCCAATCAAAAAATCATGAAATCATGAAGAAATAAAAAAAATAGTGAGGAATCTAAAGTAGATGTGAATGAAACTAAAATCAACCATCAGAGTGTTTTCCAAAAAATGTAAAACAAATAACCTCCGGAGAAATTAAGTAGATGTGAATGAAACTAAAATCAACCATCAGCGTGTTTTCCAAAAAAAAAAATGTAAAACAAACAACCTCCGGAGAAACGAGATGCTGATTGTCTGTATTAATAAACTTGGTCCAGGGCTTCCTGCTGTGCCTGAAGAAAGATAAAAGAAGCAAGAAAATTAATGGTGTAAAAATGAAAGTTCATTTTATGAAGTTACAAATGAACAGTATAAGTTTCTTTTTATTAAGTTATTTTAGTAGGGAGTCATTTGTTGAATGTGAAATGTGCTTCCTGGTTAAAATACTTTAATCCTAGTGGCCCTGACAAAGGCCCCAAACTATTTTAAAAGCTACACACAAAGATGTGAGAAGTACTCCCTGGGGTAAACAGTAAACTGCATTAATCTTATATGTTCTAACAAAGTGAATCATGCGACTTAATAACATCTAGCAAAGAACAAGACAAGATTGCCTAACACCAGAAACGAAATTCAAGCCGTACATACCTCCCAACAAGAGCATCCAGCTGAGGATCAAGCTCTAAGCGGTATTTGTTTAAATAAGCATTTAATTCATCTGTCCCAAGTACCTGCAATGAAATTACTCCAGGGATCAAATATCAGGTCATGGGAACACTTGTTTGAAATAGTGATCTGTTCCAATTTTTCCAATTGTTATTCAAAGTCCGTTATTCTTGTCTCTAGGGAACAAGATTTTATATGATATGTGGCTATGTATTCCCATGGAAATACACGCACAGGTAAAGAGTACAGTAAGACCCCCCTGTTTGGATGATCTAGAGTCTAGACCATTCATTTGTTGGTCCCCACCATATATAGATAGGAATTTCCAAAAAAATCTTGTTAATTTGATCCGCCACCAAAGGAGGAATCTTATAAAGTGGCAAGAAATACGTCGGAATAATAGAGGGAGGCATTGTGAAGGATAATCTTTCTAGGGGAATACATGTACTTCCCTTTCCAAGCTTCATGCCAGGATTCAATTCTCCCAACCATCAAGCATTGATTTTCTATTCCATGATCAGACAACCTGTTAGATATGATGTATGGTGAGAAGTGTTTTTTAGACTTGAAGAGTGGTTATCAACAAATTCGGATATGGTAAGGAGATGAATGGAATCCAGTATTCAAAACGAAAGAGTGACTTTATGAATATATAGTTACACGCCATTTGGTTTCTCTAACACGCCAACTACTTTTATGGGTTTGATGAATCAACTAATCAAGTACTCAAGCAAATTTCAATGGAAAGTCTGTGATGTTGTATTTCGATCACATGATAGTATATACTATATGGTGTCGACAAAAAGGCTCAAGTGTAGCGTCTGTGTGAAGTACTGGAAACCTTACAAAGGAGGTGTATGTTGATCTAAAGAAGCGTAATGTCATGATGGACAAGTTGTTGTTTTGAGGATATGTGGTCAACTTTCATGGATCAGCGATTTATCCGATATTTTAGCACCAACTTCACGCCAATCACTAATTGTATGAAAAATCGCAGATTTTAATAGACAAAAAGGGGCAGACAAGGATTTCTAGATAATTAAGAAAAATATGTAAGGCTCCAGTGTTACCGCGAGAAGGCACAGACAAAGCATGTGCAAGGCTCCGGTGTTACCGCTGCCATGCTTTGATAAGTTATTCAAACTTTCAAAGTCATGTGTGATGCATCTGGAGAGAATGTAGGGGTTCTTTAAGCCAAGAGTGATAGCCCAAATCATTTTTTAGCGAGAAGTTAAACGATTCAAGAAAAATTAAAGCAACTATGATAAAGAATTTTATGCCATTGTCCAAGCTCTTAGATATTAAAAGGCACTATGTTATAGAAAGAGAGTTTGTTTCGTATTCAGACCATAAATCCTTGAGGCATAATAATGATCAATCCAAGCTTACTCGAAGACATGCAGATTGAGAGGGGGTCATGGTTGATCAAACAAAGGAAATACAATAAAACTGGAAGTTACCTTGGCAATTTTAACAAGTTGATCATGGTTGTCATGGCCATAGAAGAAAGGCTCCTTTCGAAATATCTACAAAAGAATAATGAAGAATGCATACACTGTCATGTTAAGCTATGAAGAAAAAGGTAAATGAGAAACAAAAGCAACCAAAATGGAAATTCAATCACTTAAAATCTATAACCAAACTAGCATTTTTTCCAATATAAGAAACACTCACCATTCCTGCAAACATGCAGCCAAGGCTCCACAAGTCCAATGAATAATCATAATCTTGTAAATCAACGAGGAGTTCAGGCCCCTTAAAATATCTGGGTAACAAGAGATACAGATATTAACTTACTGCTAACATGAGACCAACACATCTACATTTACAAGCCCAAAGAGGCACTTGCATACATCTTGAAACAATTCTGCAAAGTCCATCACGAGGTCAAAGATCATCATAAAAATTCCCATTTCAACATGTAAAACAGGACATACAAATGATAGACTCAGTTGTCTTAAGGAAATGTAGTACTGTTTTACAGATGAAGAGAAATATCTGAAGAAACTACTATGCTGTTTCACATTCAGTTCTACCTGGACAAGTAATTTCCAGCTTTAATTTCTAACAGATAGTTGGAGCAAACATGGAAAAATTCAGTAGATCCAATGCTGGAATATGGATAAGGAGACATCCCATAAAATATTAACTCACATTAGCAGTACATTATGATATTTCATATAGTTGGCTCATCATTTTTAGATCCATCATTATCATTCAAATTTTTTTTTCCAATCCATCATTTGCATTTAGTTATTTGATTGTTGATATTTTATTCTTTTTTAGAGTTGAAATCTTGAAAACTTGAATCAACCTCGAAGTGGGAAGAATCAAGTTAACCAAGACACTCCATGCTCAGAAAAATACTTATGCAATTTCATAAATAGACTACTAAAATATCTCAGTCCTAAATACTTTTCTTTGTATATTATTCAGAAAACTCAGCCTTGTCCCCATTGATTTGTTTGAATCCAACTCTAAAGAAAAAACCAACGAGTGACCATGTTCCATTATCCAGAGAGATTGCTGAGTGTAGCCATTAGCTGAGGGGCATCCCAATTTGTTCAGCAACACTTTACAATCAGTTTGATTATATATGTAGGCTCATTTCCAAATGCTGCAAAAAAGTTTGAATCCATCATACAGCATAACATAAAAATGAACGTTATTTCATTCCATTTCTCATTATTCAAAATTTGATAGTTCGAAACTCTATAGTTATGAATCAGGTAAAAAATAAATGAGGAATGCTTGGTTACTATTTCCTAATTCGTTATTACATGTTTGCTCTAGTTTTTGTTGTTTTTAATGTTGAAACAGTCTTTCCTTATCCATGGCCAATGAGTTTCGATGTATTGGGTGTATCTTGTTTTTTTAAAGGAAAAAGAACTGATGATCTAATCAATGTATTGGGTGTATCTGTATTTATAGAAGGTTTAATTTTCATGCTTATCCCAATTGTTGTTTCAGTTTATACACCACATTATTCCGTAGTTCCATGCCGCATTTTTGCAATCAAGAGGATGAAAGAGATCACAAGGTTCACATTCCATTTATGGGATCCATTTTCATTGATCCAAGATTTATGAGAACTTCTAGGGACATCTATCAATGACGAGACATCAGAGCTTCCAACTTTCATAGGAGTACCCTCCACAGTTTTATCAATAAAAATAGTATGACCAATACTCCAACCACCTGAAGAAATTAAATAAAATAGAATGCAATGTCAAACGAGAATAAGAAATCCTTATCCAAAAAGATTAGCTTTAGCATGTTTCAAGAAGAACAAATGAATGGACGCTGCAAGGCCAATAGTACTAGATGAAAAACATAGTTTTTTTTTTTTTTTTGTGAAAGGGAAAAACAGTTATATTAACACCAGGTTTCACATTCTTTTTTGGGGGGGCATGCTAAATTTATTCATAAGCATTATGTCAAGTTCAAGAAAACCCGATAAATGATTGACACTGAGACTAGGAACATGCTGAGTAAAACTTGGACTCAGCCTTGATTTGGCCTTAGTAGAAACAAATTTACTTGGTTCAGTTTTATATAATACACTACTTTTGTACATTAATTGCTATGAAATTTGGAGTTAATTTAGTGTAGTATAGCATACAAAGTATAATCTTCAGGCTGTAGTATATATTGGCTACTGATATTTGCGCTACCTTGTTTTCATAATGGGGCGACCTCACCTTGCCTTCTATTATTTAATTAGTTCTTGAGAGCTCTCTGGGAATTGTAATAGCTTTTGATAGCCTATTAAATAATAAAAGACAAGGTGAGTTCACCCCATTACCAAACATGGTACCACGATTATCAGTAGCATATATATTTCAGATTTGTGGACATGTCCTAGCTTGTTCACAGTCAATTCTGGTATGGACTTTCTACCATATAAAGAAATACTTCTTAATGCATGATTTGATGTATCGTCCACAAATGATATGCATAGGACAACACATAATGGAATTTCAGTAGGGCGATCGTGATGCACAGGTATACCATAAGCATCCTCGTATCGTCTTTCTTTCATGTCTTCAGTCCAGAAGATAAAATCTGATACATTACGGTATGCCAAGTGCATATATCACACATTCTCAAGTGCATGGGAAAATGAGATTTGGTCTTCTAAACCCAACTTTCTCCAATTTTCATATGTTTTGACGCTTCGGGAAGGTTTCTAGCGGGACTCTGAGTATTCTTTCCTTAGATTTTTAAGAAAGAACTCCATTTTATCCTCCGATTGACGAATTGAAGAAACAATACAACATATTTGAGCATGTTCCTTCTTTTGAACTAATTACTTAGTTTTTTTTTTTTTTTTTTTTTTTTTTTGTGTGACTAATTTGGATTCTAGCACCCAAGTAAGAAGAACTATGTTTAGGGTGTGTTCTTTGGCTAGATGTATCTAAAAAGATGCTAGATCCTTTATCCGTTTTTCCATCTTTTAAAATAAAACTTTATAATGACAAAAAATAGTTATTTAAAGAGCTGGATTATTAATTGGGTATGGGCTAGATCATAGTTCCTAGAGTCGGAAAAGAATGCTAGAAGCGATGTGAGAAGCAGATGCAGAAAGCATAAGCATAAGAACTAAAAAATAGAACATGCGGTAAGCGAAAGACACTAAGAAAGCAATGAGGAAAGGAAGACGAAACATGTGAGAAGCATCATGGGAAGTGAAGCAAAAAGTGTCTCAAAATTGGGAACCGCCACCTCCAAATCTCCTAAAGCTTAACTTTGATGGATCAAGTTAGGGCAAGACAGGTCCAACGGGAATTTGGGGGGTTTTAACGAATGATCATGGGGAAATCCTTTGGGCCTTCACGGGGCCCATAGGGGTGGCAGATGCATCAGAAGCCAAGGTTCGTGCAGTCCATCAGGGTTTAACGCTACTTGTTGAGAACATAGCAGACAACGTGATAGAAGAAGGGGACTCTTTAAATGCGATCAAGTGGTTAAATGGATCACTTAATCGCCCTTGGAGATTTGATAGTTTCTTTGACAAAATGTTCGATTGGATGAAGCCATTATCTCTTCAATTTGCATGTTCGTCACTCGGCTAATGAAGTAGCCGATAGTCTCACTAGAGATGGTGTTTCAAAAGAGACTTGGGCATTGTTCGAATCACTTCCTCCGTGATGTTTTCTAGCTAATTTTGTATTTTCCTTTTTCTGCTTTCTTATCTTTGTACCTTGACCATCTCGGTCTTCTTTTTGCAATACAATTGGCGATCATTCAAAAAAAAGAAGAGAGAGTTTACGAACGGTTAACGTAGGTTAAGCTTATAAGTAATTAAAGATGAATTCAAGGATGATTATAATTACAAATTTTAGGAATTTATATTTGAACAAGCTTGATGTTTTATTCATTTGGATCAAGTTCTTGAAAAACAAAATCACATGAGTTTTATTTTATTTTATTTTATTTTTATAGGTCTCCACAGGGAAAAAACACATAGTGCAAGGGGAGCAAAACGAAAGATTCAACAAGGAAAAAACCTGAGCTATTTCATCAACCAAGTCATCGATTGCTAGATAAAAAAATAGATGTTGCAGCAGATTGCTGACGGAACGAAGGGGAGAGTTTGTTTACCCGAATTCAAAGGAGGAGTCTGCGGATCAATCAAACAGACAAATGTCGAAATTTAAGATGGTTTTTTAAAGTATTTAAAAATCTTACATTTCTAAATACACCTAAAGAGGAAATGAACTTTTAATTAAGAGGAAGGGGTTTTAAAGGATATTCTAAGAGTTTGTCGTTCCTTTACAATAAGGTGATTGCAATCACTATATCTTGGGTGAGGACTTTACCTTCTTTTAGGTTTGTGCCGGGTCATGACTTCTGGTATGGATGGAAGGAGATTTGTTATGATTCAAAATGGGAGCCTATGATTGTTCAAGACTAGGAGCCATCTGCGCACAGGTTCTTAAAGCTAAATTTTGATGGATCTAGTTTGGGAAATCCCGGACTTTCTGGTATTAGAGGTGTACTTAGGGATGAGCAGGGTACAATGAGATGGGGAATCCCGGACTTTCTGGTATTAGATGTGTACTTAGGGATGAGCAGGGTACAATGAGATGGGCTTTTTCGGGTCCGATAGGAGTAGTGGATGTAAGTGAAGCAGAAGTCTGAGCGGTTCATCAAGGAATAAAGTTCCTT
Source organism: Tasmannia lanceolata (assembly GCF_043159265.1). Taxonomy (NCBI): domain Eukaryota; kingdom Viridiplantae; phylum Streptophyta; class Magnoliopsida; order Canellales; family Winteraceae; genus Tasmannia; species Tasmannia lanceolata. The sequence continues at coordinate 3,181,462 of NW_027518681.1, forward strand.
GAAAATGTCGATCTGAATAAAGTCGTGATTGAAGGGGACTCACTTAATGTGATAAGATGGCTTAGGGATTCCCATTCGCACCTTTGGAGATTTGCTCCTCTTTTTAATGAGATTCAAGATAGTGTGGGAGGAGAAAATATATCCTTCATGTCCGGTGGTCAGCCAATGGGGTGGCAGATAAATTAGCTAGGGAGGGTATTCCAAGGTCAGAGGTGGAGTTGTTTGATTTTCAACCCTGATTGCTAGTCTCTGCTTGCCCCATGTGGGCTTGTATCTGTATTTCTTATGTCCTTTTTCTCATTATTCGTTGTATAGACCTCCTCGGTCTTTTCTAATTGGAAAGAAATCTTTTACCATTTTAAAAAATAATAATAATAAATTAAGAGGAGGGTCACTTCTGATAAGTACGGGAGCTTCCAACCCCACTAGGGAGCGCCAAATAACTATGAGCTAGATCTAGATTTTACAATTTCATCCCCCCTTTTTTAATTATTTCTATTTTCCCTTTTCGGATTGTTTCTCAAGATTGTGCTTTTTAGGATTTATTATGCGTGTCTTTTCTATATATTTTTTGAAAGAAAAAAATATATAGAAAAGATTTCTATATTTTTGGCTTCAATTTTAAAGCTTTCTCTATCATTTTTTGCATATTTGATAGGCCATTTTTTATTCAAATACGTATCTTTTATTAATTAGTAATCATAACATAACTACAAATGCATAACTTTTGTTATTTTATTGTACTTTACTGTTATTTTGTTTCTTTGTTTTTAAAACATTTTTTTTTTTTAAAATGGTAACCTATTATTAGAAAGATAAAACCACGACCAAGCCAGTCAAGGGATCAAACAAATAGTACAAGATAGTAAAGAGAAATCTAACCTACTATTACATGCATTTGTTTGCCGTAAAAACATGTTTTGAAGAATATTCTAACCTTGTCTCTCATTGTGTATATGGAGATGGTCCACAGTTATCAACAAGATAAAACATGATTTTTCTAAAGGATCGGATACTTCCTTTTAAGGTCCTCGGCATCTCGACCTAGTTTTTGAAAGGATAAGCTCTGGATCAAAAGCATTGTAGAGACAGGACAATGAAGTCTCAATTGGCGCAGGTTTAAGTTTCAAATTGGATGAAAAGTAGAGTTGTCCTGCTTGATTGGGGAAAAGGTGTGGAACAACCTGTGAGGCATACGTCGATCCGAAGGCCTCAATCTTCCTTGTAAAAGAGGGAAGTGCATAAAGAGAAGGGGAGATGATCCCAATTATTATCCTCAAATTAAGTGACGAGCCATAAGTAGTAGGTGGACATTTCCCATATTAGACCCAGTGGGGTAGGTTGGAGGACATTGTCGATATTAGAAGAAAGATTAATGGTGCAATCATCATAACAAAGAGGAGAGTGAAGTAACAAATGCATCTTTTTGCCAATTAGAAAAAAAAATGCACTTTTTAAGCAATTTCAAAATAAAATACCCCTTATGACACAAAGGATATTTAACCACTTGTAAGGGTTAACAAACATAAAACAGGAGATCAACTCCCCCAAGAAGAGCAGTATGATGAAAATTTATGGGAGTGAGCTCCCATTTCCAAAAATAATGTGGGGAGATGATCAATGGGGGAAATTTGGTAAAAGGTCGGGTGGGATCCCAACAAATGTGATGAGGAAGGCAAGAAAGCGTGAGCATCCCTAGTGAAGGACACGGTATACGAAGCATGAAAGATCCAGACAAGTGTTCAAGGTGGATCCTCATAAAACCAGTGACGGATGAAGGTGGGTGAAAGTCAACGGAACGCAAAAAGAACAAGGCTACAGAATAAGGGGCCTGACACAGACACGGAACAGAACATGCTTCCTTTGACTTTATGATGTCCAACTTCTTAGCCGAGAGGTAAAAGTATATGGGTGCCAGAGAATAAGGGGCCTGACAGATGGAACATGAGATGCATACTTTTATGATGTCCAGTGTTTTAGTCAACAGGTTAATGTCGCGCGCGCGGGGGTGGGGGTGGGATAGGTTCTATGGCCAAGACTAGACATTTTTTTTTGAATGGAGAATGGAGAATGGTGAATATTTTCATCCCATAAGTCTGGTGGAAAGCATGTACAAAATTTTGGCCATTGTGTCAGAAGCTAGAGTAAGGAAAGCTCTTGAACTATTTATATCACATTCTCAAGGGACCTTTATAGGAGGAAGATAGATTTTGGATGGTGCTCTCATTACGCTCAAGTGTGTTTACTCTCCATAAAAGGGGAAAGGAGAAATTTTACGCGAAGGGGGTATTCAAATTTTGAAACCCAACAATGGGGGTATTCAAATGGGGCCGAATGGCTAAAAGCGTATGTTTGTTCTTACTTACAAGAAACAAGTACTGACTATAAAAGGTTTTAAAAATCATGTAATGAACAATGAGTCATGTTCCTAGAAAGGGATGCAAGTATCTAGGCATGGGGGAAGGAAACGACCACATGTGTTGTTTAAACATCCCAAGATGCGTAAAAAGAGACACCTTGAAGCTACACGAACATTGTACTCCTTTCCTGGATGGTAAAATTCAGCAAGTCCCCAGTCTATTAACCGAAGTTTTCGCAGCTCATGATCAATCATAACATTATGAGGTTTGACATCTCTATGCATAATTCCTTGTGAATGGCAGAAATCCAATGCCTGCAATTAGAGAGTAGAATAGTCAAACATAAATGCCTTGATAATGCCTTTAGACTATTAAGAAATGACTCTTTATTATCATTTTTTTTTAAAAAGACACGACTCTTTATAGTGCTGCAACGAGGGGTGTCACAAATCAAAGAAATTAAACTAATGTTAGTGTTAATGATAATCCTTCCCAAATATTAATGATTGATGAGAATGCAATTGGTCACAGGTCTCGCACTGGCAGCTAGTAATAGTAAGCATTTAGTACGATACAAAATAAAATTCGAAATAATCAACAGAATGTGCATTCTTGCATTAACACTACATGAATCTTTACAAAATATGTTCTCAAGTGAAAAAACAGATCAGCCCATACCAGCTGAATGGTCAAATGTGAATTTTCTGCAAGTGTAGTGATTTGAAGGCCAAACACAAGGGCCCCAGTTTTGTAAATCTAGTCAACTCAAAAACAAAAAAGCATTAATGCTAATGTCAAGCTCAAGAAACTGGTCAAGTTGTCAGGATGGACCAACTCAGTAATAACACCCATATACTACTATTCAATAAAAAAATCCATATACTATGAGAGGTTGTGACATCATGGTCACACGCAAGCACAAAATATATGCCTTGCTAGTAGACCTAAGGAATCACGTCTTCAATGTAGGTTTTGAGTTATGCAATTAGAATAGGCCTCAAAAGCCCGACCCGGCCACTTACAAACATTCCCTAAATCTCTAAGCCAGAAAATGTTGTAAACTAATTCCTCCATGCTCCCACAGCGATCCCTAATCCCATCTTTGCTCCTAGCATTTAAGGAATAGCCATCATACTCCTAAGTCCAAGTCCAACATATATTCCTCAAGTATTCACCTGAAAAGTTACCCTTAAGCCCAATCACATCTCCATAAAAGGATGACACCACTGCTTTTCAAACTAGCCGAACAAGCCTTCTAATCTATTGATTCCCCTAAAATGTTCACTTTGTGGGAAAGGAAAACTTCATAGGTCAAAACATATCCCTAGAAATCAAAGTACTGGTCTGGAACAAATTCCTTCCTCATTATGATATGCAATCTCTGGGTCCAAGCACGATGTGATCCGAGCCGTTGGATCATTCGGATCCTTCTTTTTATTATTGCATTTATCTTATTTTATTTTATTGGATTATTGGACTCATTTATATTCATTTTTATGTGCCTAGGATGTGGGGTATGTCCACATCATCTGGGGCCCACCACTGCACACACTACTTACCCTTGTTTTTTTTTGTTTAGTTACTTATTCCTATTATGCCCTTATTGTCTTTTGTTCTTATTTGTGTTTAAAGGGGCAATGCAGTCTTTTCACCATCCATTAAGTAGCTAGCAAAGAGGGCCGACGAAATGAGATATTATAAAGAGAGCTACATGGGGAGAAGCCTTAGAATTGACGCTTTGAAAGAAATCCAAGAAAGAAGCCATCGGCTGCCCTCTTTTCTCCCTCGCGCCTTGGGCGTGAGCACATCCCTCCCTCTTCCCCTCGGTAATTCTCTCTCGCCTACTTCTTCTCTCCCTATCTCGCCCCTTATTTTCTCCCTATTCCTCCTATAATCCCCTTACCCAGCCATCTTTTCTTGATCTCCCTCTATCTTGCCGCTTATTTTCTCCCTATTCCTCCTTTAATCTCCTTACCTAGCCATCTTTTCTTGATCTCTCTCTATCTCGCCCCTTATTTTCTCCCTATTTCTCCTTTAATCTCTTTACCTAGCCATCTTTTCTTGGAATCTTCCACTTCTTTACCCTCTTTTCCTCATACCTTCTCCCTATTCTCTTTCTCGCACCGTCATACCTTCTCTCATTCCCTCGAACCCTCTATAATCTCCTCCTTACTTCTCTTTTCTCCTTTAAATTCTTATTTTGGGGAAGACACTGCTGCCCGGACATATGGATTGAACCCAGGAGCTTCTCCCCCATTCTCTTGGCCTCTTCGCTAGCAAGATTTAAAGTGAAAGGACTGGTGTGTTCAAACCGGTGAGATTTTTCCATATTTTCAGCCCTTTTCTTGGTCTTTTTGTTACTTTGAAACCTGTAGGAATCTTACTAGTAGATTACCCTAGCCTTTTTAAGCCTTTTGTCACCTTTTAGTAATTTTAGGGGCCCTAGATCATTATATTACTTCATGGACAGCGGTTAAACAGTGAATAAATTCAATTATTTGAGCCTCATAATTCCTTTTTTGGTGTTACTTAGGTTGTTATTTGCATTATTGCTTAGATTAGAACATTTTTCATTAATGGGTTCTCTTTAAAGCTAATTTATATAAATCTTTATGCTGATATTAATCAATTGTTACTTGCCTATTTATTTTGGGTTTGGATACAATTATGCGAATGTGAAAATTTAGTTCCATTGAGCTCATAAAGTTCCTGTAAGAAGTCACGAGCCTCCGGGTTTGCATCAAAGCATAGCCCACAAGAAAAAATACTTAATAAAATTGCCAAGAAACAAAGAACAGACATTGCTTTTATCATAAAATGATGCAGGAAAGAAATTCTACAAGTTGAAATAGAAAAATAGTACCAATCTAAGAAAGGGGAGAATGGCCAATACCAACTCAGTTTTAAAGTAGACAATAAAACCTAGCCCAAAGTCGACTGATTTCCAAAAGATTTTTTTTTTTTTGAAACAGTAACAATTTTATGATGCCTGAAAGGAAACATTACAAAGGGGACAAGGAGTTCCCCAGTCAAGGGTTCCCCATTACAAAATACAAGAGAAGCCACAACAAAATCAAGGGTTGGCCCCAAATAGATCGGAAAAAAAAAAGATATTTACCTTTTACTGCATTTACCAAAAGCTCTTCAAATCAATCACCGTTTCTTTACTAAATTCGTTAGTGGTGAAGGAAAGGTATAGCTTATCAATTAAAAACTCAATCAAGAAAGTAAAATTATCTTCATAATTTGTCTTCCATCTCCCCTCCATGTTGTAAAGACACTAGACAGAGTGACAGACACCCATCTCCATTACATTGCAATTAGACCCAACTCCCTATCCTCAACACGTGGCATATTTGAATACAAAACTGCAAGAACCAATTGAGGTATAGCATGTATCACCCCACAATGCAAAATTATTACCCATTGATGAGACCTTAGCCATTCGATCAATGGATAATGATTGCTGACCATTGAAATTAAATGCCCTTGAATGAACATGTGATGTCTCACTAATGGGAGAGATATTTTGGCCATGGATCATCCATGGAAGGCCTCATATAGTAGTGGGTCCCACATGCCAAACAATTGCCATGTGTTTGTCGTGGTCACCTGCCCACGTTTTTGGTGCACCGGGTTTAATAAATGTTTGTCTAGCAAGAAAAAAATGGCGACCTCCTACTGCTAATGTCAGGAGGAAGTCTAGTGTTACCGCGCTGCTCATTGGTGCCATGATTGCTGTGCCCACCACAATGAATTCCACTGAAGAGACTAAAAAATGTTTTCGATGAACCTACATGCAATATGTACTTTGAGCATCATTATTGTTCACTTGTACGTACTTTGAACAACGTTTCCTAAGAAGGTACTCTCTTATATCTCATATCACCGGATTTTCGAATAAAGTATTAGAAATAAGAGAATATAAATTATTAGCATTGGAACAATGCTGGTTCCTAGTGTCACGGGCCTTTTGTTTCAGCAGCGGAGAAACCTACACGCCCAACACCTCTTGATGCTTAACTTGTGCACACAATCTCCAAGCTGTTCAACAGGCTGCTAGGCTTAGATCATGACATGAACCTCTGGATACTTTGTTCACGGCCACCAAACCTCTCATCAAGCTATTGAGCTTAGACTTGCTGAGACCAACTCTGAACCCACTCTCATGATCAGCCTGCATCATGAGTACATTGAACACAAGGCCTTGAAGCCAAGTGCAAAATCCATCCAGTACGAGGCATGACGATGCCACGTACCAATCTGCCAGGTCTTACAACCTGGCAATTCAAAGCACAGACCTATGCCATGAACCAATACGCAGGGACCAAATTCCAGCAAGGCAACTCCAACCTTCTTGAAGCGAGGCCAGGTCCTGACACGCTTTGCTTCGCAAGGCCTAAAGGCTTGGACGCTCACACCACCGCATCTAGGGACCATTTGGATAGTCGAAGCCCACCAACGAATGACGAATGAGGCATTGCGCCACATCCCAATTTGCCAAGCACAAAGGCTTAGTCATCCAAGAAGCAAGTACGCCCCATGGACTGATCTGCAAGGTTTGCACCTCGCGAGGGTGGCTTCGGCGGGCCACCCCAGCATGAACTCATGGAAAAGCCTAGAGATTTGCCAAACCACAAGACGTACAGCGGTGCAAAAGGCAAAGTAACATAGTAGCCTCCTTCATCGTTTGTACGCGCAATGCAAGTGGGAACCCAACCCAACATTCACTGTCTTTGGTCCCCTTCCTCGACCAAAGTAACTGGAGCATTCCTTTGGAAAACACTTAGTCTGCACCCAAAGCTCCCTTAGGGCACGCACATGAGTTGCAGTATGATTTCCTGTTGTGTGCCTCAACGAACAAGCAAGTCCTCGCACAACCCACAAGCAAACCGCCAAGGTTCCGGACCACACCTGCTAGGCCTATCAGGGGAGGAGTTAACATGTCGCGGTGTCAACTCCGTCTAAAGGGATTAGCCAACCAACCCGCTTAGCCAGGAATGCCCACCAAAGGTGCTGTAAACGACTAAGTTCGAAGACGCAACAAGACGAGACGAGATTGGGGCTCCCTTTTTTAATATTGACTTCGTCCCCGTGACACTAGTCTGAGTAATAAGATATAAGAGATTATTAATTTATGGAGGACTAATTATTAGAGCCCCAACTATATATATATATATATATATATATATATATATATATATATATATATATAGAGAGAGAGAGAGAGAGAGAGAGGAAAATGATTGTGAGCTTGAAGCTCATATAGCTTATATGAGCTTGAGGGCCCAAACACATGGGTCCCACATTTTTTGTGGTGATCCAAACCATACATTTGCAAGGCCCCATCATAGATAGGGTGTGTACCAAAAATCAACTCCATTGGATCATCATAACCCCTCCAAAAGCGGAGGGCAAAAATAGGCAGATTTGTGGCAAACGGTGTTTGTCCATTTTGCCCTCCACTTTTGGATGGGTTAGGATGATCCTATGGAGCTGATTTTTTGTAGACATCCTATCTATGTAAGGGCCTTTCAAATGAATGCTTTGGATCATCCTAACAATGTGGGCCCACATGTGTTTGGGCCCTCAAGCTCATATAAGCTATATGAGCTTCAAGCTCACAATCATTTTCCTCATATATATATATATATATATATATATATATATATATATATATATATATAGAGAGAGAGAGAGAGAGAGCATGGGAATGCTATGTTCTCATGGTCGAGATTACAATTTTGGATATGCGGAATGTGTTTGTGCATGTGGGAACCACAGCAATACATAAGCCTCAACACGGATTGCTCAAGATAAGAACAAATCAGAGATTGGTGGAACCTAATGCTGTGATTAATACCTAATAATTGTTAGTTGTTGACTGCTTTCTCATACTCACTAATATAACGATGGTTTGAATGAAGCAGGTTTCCATATAGTATATAGGTTTCTAAGTTGGTTTCACTACGCACAATAGGTTTCTAAGGTGATTTCACTACGCACTAGTAAATATAGTCATATAGTATATAGGTTTTTAAATGTAAAGCAATATCTATGCTCGTTCAAAAAAAAAAAAAAAACAATATCTATGTTGGTTTCAGAATCAATGTACCTTAAAAACCAAGTAGGTTTTGGTCATTTTCCCAGAATACAATCCAGTAAAATTTGCCCAACCATGTTACATAATCTACTTAGGGATAACACTATGGATTGAAAGAATCAAACAAAAAATCTGAATCAAAATAACTCATAGATAAGCAACATCACAACTACCTAAATTATGGTGGCACAACAACTAGCATGTAGTATCACACTGCCTGCAAATATTAAGCATCACATTCAAACTTTTAAAAAACAGAGAAAAAGAGCAAATATAAGGAATCCCAAATCATTTTTAAAAAAAATAAATAAATAAATAAGGAGTCCCAAATCTTCAAAAACCCTAAATCATATCTTCGCACCATCTAAATCTCAAAAAAGACCCAAGCCATAATAAAAAGGAAGTCCTCAATTTACCCAAAGCTCCTGTGATATAAAACCCAAGTTCCCAAATTGTACTACTCACAAATAGGGCCTACAAAAGACTACTTAAACATAATATAAAATTTAATTCAGAATCAATAAAAAATCACTATATATAATAAAAACACCTCCCGCCAAATTTCAGCCAAATAGAAAAGAAAAAACTATTTAATCTTCCCAGATAAACATATCTCAAAATCCGTCAAAGCTCATCCTAAAAATTAGTTAAAAGTCAAGATAATTCGATTTAAAAAAAAACAATCAAAACCATAGATGCTTAAGATGAAACACGCAACACTCTAAAATACTTGTTGATGGCTGCTCCTGTGTCAATCTCTCGGATGGAGGTAACTTACCTCCAACTCAAGGTTTTAAATTTCGGTTTTGGTCATCGCAGAAAAGGAACATTTCGGTTTCAGTTGGAAATTTCGATGGAAATCCTATAAAATCACGGAAATATATAGACACATATGCAAATGATAGACTTTTAAGTTGAAACTTAAGGAAATGCTAAAATAAACACAAATACACACTTCAAAACCATCACATAAGCAAGACGATCATCCTTAATGGTTTAACATCGATCACCTATTGGCATGCGTTGTCGCGCATTTCTAATCATTCAATGCATACCACATTTCACATGTTACATATAATACATGCATCACATGTAATTCATATACATATGACTATATAATACACACAAATATAGTGTACCACTAACGCACTCACGATTTTTGTTTCAGTATATGTTTCAATTTCTGTATTTTTCAATGGGATGGAAATGGAAACATTTCGGTTGTTTCGTGTCGGTTCCAGTGGAATTTTAAAACCATGCATCAACTTTTGTTGTTTCAGTGCATTGAACAAATCGAATTCAACCTATGATTTGTGGCCACGGAGTGTCGGACACAGCACTCCCAAAATTTAGAAACGGGGACATGGCTAAAATAGAAAGTAAATATAATCATGATTTGTGCACACAGGTTTGTGTGCCGAGTTTCGACACGAATATGATGTATCTGACCTGGACACCCCTAAAAATCTAGAAATAGTGGCACAATCATACACGTACATACGCATAAAGTCACTGACACTTCTAGTAGTACACTTAAAAGTGTCTAAAGGAGTGTCGACATGGATGTCGTGTCGTATCCGACATGACACGTGTGTCAGCAATAAATTCGAAGTGTCGGCCAAATCATAGAATTCAACTCGTTCATAGAATGAAATTGAGGAAAACCCTTCCAAGAGATTACACAATTTGAACAGAGGAATGCGCTGAATTCTAAGTTTCATGTCCTTTATCTTCGAACTTGCCGAAAGCTTGTGGGATTAAAATCGAACTCCGTCAGTTGTTCATCATAACAATTTTCTTTCTTTCCAAACACTAATAATGGCTATAATTTAGAATTTTTCATGAATCTGTCATCTTTATTGAGATAATTATGCGTGCAATACATCTAATATCGTCTCAATGGTGGGTGAACAAATCCTAGAGCCCTTCCAACTGTTTGTTTAGTCCGTTACAATTTGGTATAAGATTGTGTCAAGCAACCCTTTTCCTGCAGTTTTAAATGAATTAAACACGAGCGATACTAAATGAAGGCCCACTTTGCATCGCTTGAATGATGTAACGACCCAATCCACATCGAGTCGCTGCGGACAAGGAAGGCAAATAAAAACCGCAGGAATTATTTTTTTTAAACCATACATACTTGAAAAGGGATTCATCATGATAAACTAAACTATTTGTTCTCATTCATTAAAATAAAATTCACAACATTAATCAATTCTCAATTAATACCATGTCTAAGAATAAAATAAAATTTCAACCTATCAACTACTACTCAAAGTCTATAAATAAATCAAATAAACTAAATATCCAACTACTGGATATTATATCAACACTCAAACTCTACGAACACGCTCCCAATTCCCGTGATGCTGAGCTATATTTTTTCGTTTGCAAAAGCTCCTCCCTTGTTTTCCTTGATCCCTGTGAGGGAAAGCGGGGGCAGCAAAAGCTGTGCAAAATCATCTAATGGATCGCATAATAAGAGTCCACCAAAAATAAAATTGGATTATAAAAGTTCTTATGATTTCAAGCATTGAACAATAATATCTAAATAATAAATCTGAACAAAAAACTTGTTAAACAACTAAAATAATAAGAAAATATGCATGTGAATGAAAAGTAAAAGATGCAATCGCACATGCTTAACTACCCCGAGACCATACGGCATTGCCAATACTTTCCTTATTCTAATTCCACCTCGTAATACTTTATACTGGCCGTTGGTTCCCAACCATCAAAGACGCTCCACCCACTTGTGGGTGTGCTCCTCTTTAGGATTTTCTTCGGGTCACCCCATAAGGCCCCACCCGTAATGCATCACCAGCCCGAGATCGTACGCTCTCAGTCGGGGTGACTTTTGGCGCTACGTCCAAGGTTGGCTCCAAGGGGGGTCTCCCTTTTTGGGCCTCCCTTCCAAAAGTACCATGCATGCAATCATGCTTTTTATACGTACATCTTGCTCTCTATACAATGAGGGCTTTTTGCCTCCCTTGCACCTGCATGGTTAGCTTTTAACAAGTTCCATTTATTTTCAACAATTTCAAATACGTTCATTATATCAACTTCAGCAATGTAATATCATATGTAAGAGGCAACAAGAATCATAAAAAAATACATAATTATAACTAAGATTTCATTCTTGGAAACTAATAATATGAAAGTCACTATCACTTGCCTTATAGTTTGAGTGTAGGATGATCCAAGGTCTCTATGAATAATCATAAGGATGCCCTACATCAATTACATTTCATTGGTGTTAAAATTTTCTTTCTACTACCAGGTTGGTCCTTTTAAGTTAATTACATCTTACTAGGATGTTAGAATTTTTCAGCTTATTTATGTTGTGCGCACTCTATTGATTTAAAGAATTCATCATAGTTCTATTTGATATTTGCACTAACTCATGATTGTAATCTTATTCTATTCTAGGGGCTGCTAAAGGGGTGATTAACAGTTCTCAAAAATAAGGATTTTTGCAAGTTGAAACAAAAGACAGGAGAAGTTAGTGCCGTTATCAAATAGAACTATGATGAATTCTTTAAATCAATAGAGTGCACATAGTATAAATAAGCTGAAAAATTCTAACACCCTAGTAAGATGTAATTAACTTAAAAAAGACCAACCGGGTAGTAGAATGAAAATTTTAACACCAATGAAATGTAATTGATGCAGGGTATCTTTCTGATTATTCATAGAGGCTTCAGATCGTCCTATAGTCAAACTATAAAGCAAGTGAAGGTGACTTTCATATTAATATTTTTCAAGAATGAAATCGTAGTTATAATTATGTTTTTATTTTATTTTATTTTATTTTATTTTATTTTATTTTCCTCTTACATATGATATTATATTGCTTATATTGCTGAAGTTGATATCATGCTCGTATTTGAAATTGTTGAAAATAAATGAAACTTGTTAAAAGCTACCCATGCATGTGCAAGATAGGGAAAAACTCCTCATTGTAAAGAGGGAAAGATGTACGTATATGGAGGCCAAAAAAGAAGAACTTGGGCATAACAACAAAAGCCACCCCGACTGAGAGCGTACGACCTCGGGCTGGCGATGCATCACGGGTGGGCCCTTATGAGGTGACCCAAAGGAAATCCTAAAGAGGAGCACACCCACAAGTGGGTGAAGGGTCCTTGATGGTCGGGAACCAATGGTCAGTATATATTACGAGATTGAATTGAAATAAGGTAAGTATTGGGCAATGTCATATGGTCCCGGGGTAGTTGAGCATGTGCGATTGCATCTTTTACTTTTCATGCACATGCATCTTTTCTTACTGTTCTATATATTATTATTTTAGTTGTTTAACAGGTTTCTTATTCAGATTTATTCTTCAGATATTATTGTTCAATGCTTGAAATCATAAGAAAACTTTAATACTGCGACGTTATTGTTAGTGGACTTACTATGCGAGCCACTAGATGATTTTGCACAGCAAAAGCTGACTACGTTTTCCTTCACAGGGATCGAGGAAAACGAGGAAGGAGCTTTTCCAAACGAACAAACATAGTTCAACATCACGGAATTTTAGAGCGTGTTCGTAAAATTGAGATTTTATATAATATCCAGTAGCTAGATATTTAGTTTATTTGATTTATTTACAAATTTTGAACAATATTTGAATAGTAGTTGATATGTTGAAATTTTATTTTATTCCTAGACATGATATTAATTTAGAATTGATTAATGTCATGGATTTTATTTTAATGAATGAGAACATTTAGTTTAGTTTATCATGATGAATCTCTTGTCAAGTATGTATGGTTTAAAAAAAATTCTTGTGGTTTTTATTTGCCTTCCTTGTCCGTACTGACTCGATGTGGATTGGGTCGTTACAGGGTATCAGAGTCGTACCTCCTCTAGTACGGTGTGCCAGCGAGGACGCTGGGCCCTTTGAGGAGGGGGGTGGATTGTAATAGTCCCATATCGGAAACGGAGAGAGAAAGTTCCTAGGCTATATGTGTAGGACCCCACCTTCCCTGGGTAGACGCGTTTTCTGTGGAAAAACAAAACCGCCATCTCTCTTATATTCATTGCCCTCTTTAAGCTTAATTTAACCTACTCCTTAGGGGCTTCATTGTAATTTTTTCTGGTTTAAATAAATTTAATTTTACTAGACAACAAAGAAGGGAGTTCACATTTTTTTTTAAAAGTACACATTTGTCCAATTACATCAAGAGAAACTAAAATACAGTAACATCATGTACACTATTTGAAGCAAAAACTACTCAGAATACATCAAAAAAACATATGGGTGATAATAAATGTGGTCGAATCATACTGGGGTATCATAAATCGCAGGATTCATTCAGATATATACATATACACACACATGTATATATACACATATAAAAAATTATAAACAAATTAGAAAATAATTAAATGACTAATGATTAGTTATTCAATATCTTTTGTCGAAATACATTAATTTCAATAGAAACTACCATGATTAGTTATTCAATATCATTATGAGTTAATTAAAAAAAATCATTATAAGAGTTGTTTTTAACAAACTTGTCACATACTAATAATCTGTTTCCCATTGAAACCTATGAATATTGGATAATAATCATAAAAATAATAGAAGACATAAGATCATATCAATTCTTTAAGTCTCAAACATCAAATGACAAATATCAATTATAAAAAATTAGTAAGTTGTTAATGTTGTCCTCATTATAATTGCCTCCCTCATCGATCTAAGTAAATGCCCTGAAGCGCATGCATTGTGCTTAATTGGTTCAAACTGGTTCGATTCGTTAGAACTACCCCTCCTCGTCCTCTGTCTTCTTCTCACGAGAGGGTTTTCGAAAGCTTCTTCTAATGTAAAAGGGAAATGTGGTCTTTCTAAAGAGAGTCGGAATTTCTTTTATAGAAAACTTAATTAGGATAAATCATATGAATCGTACGATTTGAGATCCAATCGCAAGATTCAATCGTAAAATTTCAAAACAATATGGAAGTTTGTTATTATTATTATTATTATTTTGAAATGAGATGCTACCCAGAAGATTATCGTGCTTTATATCTCGTTATTGAGACAACTAATGAGATCTGCATCAATCAATATCAAGACCCAGATAAAATACAACTACCAATATTACTTTCCTCTCATCCGTGACATAAGTAAATATTTCTTCAAGTGCAGGGCGTTCATGGATCTTCAGATAATGATAGTGGATCACTTCATTCCCTAGTTGTAGTTTTAAGAGAATTAGATCCATTATTTTCAGTATGCAGGATGACTTCCATGAGAAACAAGGAATGGTCTTTATTTTCAAAAACAAATCTGTTTCTTCTTTCAAGCGAGGGCAAACTCTAACACATCAGTCCTTAAATTCCAGTGCCTACTTTCCTTCAAACAATGAGAAAGAAAAGATAGACCTAGTGTCATTTCATAAGCCATGCTTTGCCCTCGTGGTAAGGCTGGTATAAATTTCAATAAGTTAGATTCCGCCCCAAAGGAGTTGATCTATGCTAAACATTTTGATGGAGTACAATTACTATTCACTGCCTACAGCAAAGACGGAATCAACTGGACCTAAATTGATTTCCTCCCTACATTCCCTTTGTAAGTAAGGCATTGAAAGCAATTCAGAGAATGTGAAACATTTGCTGAATAATGGAAAGACTTTTTAAGTGGAAACTACAATTTTCATAATCAATCATTCGACACCACCACATAAGTGTCGAATCCCTAATGTATTCTTTAAGGCATCAGAAGCAAATACCAATGTGAAAAAATTTGCAAGTGATGAGTTCAAATTCCATCTTCCAAAGAAGAATATCTCTCATCCCTCCTAGTTCCCTTTAGAATTCTTTTGTACTCTATCACATTCCAATTATATAATGTTTTCCTCTTCTTGATAAATAATACACACACTTAAAGAAAAAATGATAGGTATATCTGCATGGCCTTCAGATATAGATTATAGTTCTCCAAATGAAACAATAAAAAAACAATTACCAAAAAAAATCTGAAACAGAGCAGTTCAAGAAAAGACCTTGAGAAGTTCATAGATGTAGTAGCGTATGTCATAATCCGTCAGCGTGGGGTATAAAATTTTAAAATCTGTACTGTTCACGTATTCAAAAATCAGACTTGGAGTTTTTGAGTGCTGATCTCTGACAATATCAAGCAACTTCACAATATTTGGGCCTCCACAAAGGTTTTGAAGAATTTTTATCTCCCTCTTTATCTGCACAGGCAACCAACAACAATATTATACATCTCTGCAATAAGCTGCCAAAAAACCTCAAAAACAGATAAGATGGTGAAGATTGAAAGGACTAAAATTTTAATAATATTTGAACCATAGAGAGCAAAAATAAAAAATATTTTGAGAAGAAATATCAGAAACAAAGCAAAATCAGTATTGCTTCTCAGGTAAACCAAGTGATAACTGTGTCACAAAAATCCCTATGTTACATATGAAAAACGCATCTAATAGGCTCACTCACCATGTAACGGTTTATAAGTGACAACAGCTCATTTTCTAATTCACGCTCATTTTCTGAACAGATACAGCCCTCCATGACATTGGCAAAATCTGGAATCTCTTAGGAGTTAGGACTGCAGAATGTTGCCCAGGGAATGAACTCAATGAAGTGGAAACTTTGGCTTTGAAATCTCTGTAAGTAGAGCACACTAAAAAAAAAAAAAAACTGCCAAGAGGCCTAAACATGAGCAAGGAACACTAAACAATCATGAATGATTACTCCAAGCCTGCCAGACACGGGTTACCTCAGCCGTTTAAAACTCAGGTCAAAGCGGATGAATATGAGAAAACCAAATACCAGGACCACTTGTTTTTTGAGCTAATAGCATTAACAATTGCTTAGGCCAAGTCTCTCCCTCTATTCCGCTTTGACTTGGCTTTTGAGCTATGGGAGGGGTGGAGAGTGGTATGTAATAGTGTGGACAATCGTCATTGGGAACCTCCCCCCGTTGGGTTGTCGAAGCTAAACTTTGATGGTTCGAGTTTTGGTAAGCCTTGCGAGTATAGGGGGTGTTCTTAGGGACCCCTTCGAAGAGGTTATTTGGGCCTTTTCGGGTCCTATTGGGTCATCAGATGCTAGCGAAGCTGAAGGTAGAGTGGCCCACAAAGGCCTAATGCTGTTCGAGAAAGATAGTTTGTCCCAAGTTATTGTAGAAGGAGACTCGCTTAATGCTATAAGGTGGCTTAAAGGTTCTTTGGTTCCTCCTTGGAGATTCGCTCGGTACTTTGATGAGATTAAGGACTGAATGACAGGATCCTCAATTACTTCTAGCATGTGAGAACTGCTAATGGGATTGCTGACAAACTTGCCATGGATGGAGTACATTAGATTTTTTGCCCCCTTGATGGAGATGTTGGGTTGTACGTATTTCTTTAAATGTTATCTTAGTGCTCTCTTTTTATCCTTTGGGAGGACTCTCTTGGTCTTCCCCTGTTCAATGAAATCTATTACCATTCAAAAAAAAAAAGAAGGATCGCTTGTTTTTGTTTTTTTTGGAATGATACCAGGACCACTTGTAAGAGTGACAAATTGGGGTCCAACTAGTCTAGCAAAGTGGAAATCCCAATCTCATCAAAGCAGCAAAAGGTAATAGTTTGTTCAGATATCTTAGTACAAAGGGTACTCATCAGCTTGAGAGGACTCTTGGTGAGGGCATCAGAGATTGTATGACTGTACACTTCCAAATACCCCAAGGACAAAAAGAAAATTTGATATCAACAAAGCTTGATGGTGTCCTATGCCCCGCTGGATGCAGCCATGTTCGTGCTTTACATTTAGGACACTAACCATGGTTAGTAAACTGAAAATATTCGAGAATCAAAGCCATTTGCCTCCATGTTAGTTAAGACCATTAAGAAACTGTGGCCCTTGTAGAAAAATAGGAAAAAGACAAACACAATCAGAAAGGCCACTCTAAATTGTATTAGGTAGAACAGAACGTCAGCTCGTATCCAAGTCAAAAGCTACATACATTATCCATCCGTTTCATCAGCCCAAGCAAATGATTTGGATCCTACCAGACATTCACAGGAAAATATTTCAAGGTTGAGAAGAGATTTTTTTGGTACCAATCCCCGAAACTACAATCTAAAGGTCTAAAGACGACCTTTTTTACCAATAAGGCAGCCAAGAGGTGGTCTTGTGAAAGCAATATAGCAGGATATTTGCAAGCGTAATTGTAGAAGCTCATCAACAAATCTTAACAGATGAAGCAAACAGGAAGGGGATGCTCCTTGCATCTTGAGGTGAGTTCTGAACATCAACCAGGGAAACATGGAGAGATTGCATGAACATTGTCCGTCTCTTCAGATTAAAATTGAATCTTTCAATGGCTATTTGTTAAGCTTAAGTTTAAACAGTACACAAAAAAAAAAAAAAAAAAAAGCACGGTCATCAAGAAATTTTGACAACAAGGAGGTTATGGGATGTGCAAAACAACCCACTTTAACAGATGAATCTAAAAGGAATTAGAGGTTCCAGTGGAATAGAGCATTTTTCTATGTTCAAAGAGTGAACTAAAGACACTAGAGACCAGCTCTTCAGGCATGGCATTCTCCAAGTAGATGTAAATTAAGGGTCCAACATCATACAGTAGATGAAATGGCCGTGACCCTCACTAAATTGTCAATCTTATGTTTGCTGAGATTGATAATTTATGTTTAAGTTATGTAAACATATAGAAAATGCAAAATTATATGACGGACTTCTTTTGAAAGAACGTCTTATGGTGGGGGGTGTCACGATTCAGAACACGACTCTGAGGAGATCTAGGTTACCACTCTTGCTTTCTATTACAGTCTTCTCTCTTCTCTTCACCCCCTTTCTTTTCTTTTCTCCTTTATTCTCACGACTTGCAACCTTTGGCCAACTGCCACCCTTCTGCCTGCAAACCCATTGACCAATTTTTCCTTAAACATTTCCAGTGACCACAGCCCTTAACCTTTACTCATAGCACCAAATCATTATTGTTGTTTTTTTTCTTGAATGGTAACAAATATCATTGATAAAAAGAAAAACTGAGAAAATCCACCCTGCAGGTACAAAAAGATCAATAAAAAGAGAAAAACAAAAAGCACAAAAAACAACCATAGTGCCCTATCAAGGGGGTAAGAAATTAAACAACTCTAGATCTTGCTTATGTACATCATCTCTAGCAAGTTTGCCAGCAATCCTATTTGTAGATCTTCTCACATGCAAGAATGTGAGTGAGGAACCTTCGGATCTATCTTTGATCTCGTCAAAGAAATAAGCAAATCTCCAAGGGGGAACCAGAAACGAGCAAATCTCCAAACGAGCAGATCTCCAATGAGCAAATCATTGTTGTTAAAATCGTACGATTTATTATTTGAATCGTGCGATTCAAATCAGAAGAAGGAATCGCTTTCTATAAAAAAACACACAATTCAAATGATTTTTACAATTCTTTTGCGATTTTCACGATTGTTCACTTATTTTTCAGTAGTGGGCCCTTTACGATTATAAATAAATCATATATAAACCCCCCGCTCCAACTTATAACATAAAAACAAGTAAAGAAAACCCTAAATTCCATAAATCGTGTTTTACCCTGCACTTTATCGTGATTTTTGTTGCATCTGCTCGGGTTTCTACACCGTTTTGTTCTTCTAGGCGGAAGAACAGAAGGAGGAGTGGAAGGAAAACCACTGTTCATATGAAATTAGCTCATTAAGACACGACACTTTTGAAGAAGGAAAACCGTTGTTGTTTTCAAGGATTCAGGTTCTGTTTGTTTTGTTCTTTGATAACTAATTGTGATTGTTGTTTTCAAGGATTCAGGTTCTGTTTGTTTTGTTCTTTGATAACTAATTGTGATTTCAATGACTTAAGCCTTTTTTTCTTTTTAGATTTTGAAAGTTGTTTCTGATTTCCATACCGAAATCATTTCAACATACTTTGTTTAATGCTGTCGACTGATGAATAATTATGATGATTATAGAATTGAGTACGTGCTTTGTTTATAGTAGTGATAAATTATATAATGATTTATTGTATGATGAATATATTTTGTGCTTTGTTTAGTGATCTATTGTATGATGAATATAGTTTGTGCTTTGGTTTACTAATCAAAGAATGCTATATTTAATTTAATGATTTTAAATGAAGAATAGATAATTACTCATTTTATTCTTATTTTGGACCTTTTTATATTTTTTAATATTTTTTTCTCATTTTTATATATAAATCTTAAAAAATCTTACGATTTATGATCCGATTTACGATTCGAACCCTCTTACGATTTACGATTCGATTCCGATCTCCAGAACCTTGCACCTAATCACCTTGTCCCCACTTCCTCGCCATTGAAACATAAATTCCATACCCACAAATTGTTCAAGAACATAAACCTCTTCACTCAACATTCCATAAGATCCCTTTAGGAGACCTATTTCCCTATAAATTCCAATACATCTACTGCTACCGTTCACCCTTGCATCAACCTTAAGCCCAACCTAAGGCCTACAATACTCTAACCAGATCAGATTTGGGCTGTGATCAATTTTGATCCTGGATCAGACCCCAAATTCTTTACTTTTCGAAACTGTTAGCTTGGAAATATTCACATACAGCCCTTATATCATTAACCATAGCCCAAAATCAATTTTCTCCATCACTTTAAATCATTACAGATCCAACAATCTTCAGGAACGATTGCCTATTTAAATTACAGATCCTAAACTCTGCTCAAACCCTTTCTTTTCAAGCCTAGCAGCTTGTTTAAACCCGCGCAGTTAAACTGTGCCTTAACAGTCTACTTCCTTAGAACGTTCAGCCACAAAATAATACAAGTCCCTATACCTTGTCCACAACCAATCGAACACCATAAACCTTTATCCCAAACCCCTCAATAATTATTTCCCATCGATGTTACAAGGTATAGGGATGTAAGTCCACTTTAACAACCTGTAACAGCCGCTGTCCTAGCCCGGAATACCAGTCCTTGGTACCCCACCAACCCCAACCTAACCCAGAATTAATACCCATGTTTAACCTCATTTAATATGTCAATTGGTATCAGTGCATTGGTTCCACTATTGCAACTCCGCAGCAATCGGACTTACCAACACAGAGAGCTCTCCAATAAGGAGCTGCAAGAATTGTTCTACGAACTATTCTTAAACCTAGGTAAGGATGATCGGTTGGCTGTCTCCTGCATCAACAAAATATGAAGCACTGACGAGCCTACGGTCAGAGAGAGAGAGAGAGAGAGAAGGGGGGGGATTACAAGCATGTGTTCCTGTGAAAGATAAAAAATAATGTCCAAGAACAACACACACATTGGGGGGAAACTTATAAATTTAACAAAGAATAGCCAAAGATATAGGAATAAATTGTTCTCAGCACTATATATTGAAATGAATAAATGCCTCTCATCCCTAGAAAGCTGATTACTTTGATTCATTGTAAACCAGATCTGGTCAATTCTAGCTAACCAAGGCTACAAAGACTAACATGCACCAAAAGCAGATACAGAAATGGGTCCCAGTAATAATGATAATGTGTACCTTCTTTTTCTTAACAGGCTTGAGGATCTTGATGATGCACCGTTCATTGCCGGCAGTGTTTATGCCTTCAAAGACCTCACTGTATTTTCCCCTTCCAACTTTGCGAACGACCTCGTAATCATCCTGATCACTGATTACAAGAGAACAAAATTGTAAGAAGCATGCGACTGAGTTATCATTACTGTAACCGGAGAAATCAAATGTTTAATTAGTTTCATCCCTTCATGAACAACATTTTTTTACAAAGAAGTAACATACATATTTTCAAATCACATTAAATTGGTAAGTTTGAGTTAATCATTTTGGCAAAAGCCCTTTTCTTGGAGCGCTACTTAATTGTTGGGAGATTTTTTTTTTTTGCATATGCCCAGATACTCACTAACGTTATCCCGCACCATTTGAATTTCTTTGCTGAATTTTAGGAACTATAGTTGTGTTCTTCCTAACAAGAGCAAGTTTTGCTCAAATAATTCAAAGTTCGTCTATTAGAACAATTAGATATGTCATAATCTCAGTTAATCCTGTTCTTTTCTAGTTGTTTCCATCTGTCAAATTCGATCTGATAGAATATAAGAGGCAGCACCTATCAATTTTAGATCTGAACTGACAACATTGTGAGGTGCAAGTCCAACTCAGATCAGATAATCAATTCTTGATCTGGTTAACACTCCAGATCTAATATCATTCAAGAATAAATCCATACTACAGAATTCAGTGACTTCCCTTCAAAAACCTGCTTGAGCTGCAACTTACAGCTCTCTCTGCTATAAAAACCGAACCTCAGTTTTTCATATCTAGCTCAAAGTCGTTCTCATGCAAGAATGTCACACCATCACTTGCCATAAAGAGAAGATGAACAAGGCCAAGAAGTTTTATACATATGACAATGAGTTGCACATCGCAATTCAAACTCTACGACATTGGCAGCATTACTTAATATTTAAGGAGTTTGTACTTATTTCAGATCGTCACGCACCCTGTTCCCAAAAGAAGCTCAGCCACAGACACCGTAAGTGGATGAAATTCTTACAAAAATACACTTTCCTCATCAAACATCGTGCGGGAGTCGAGAACAAGGCGACAAACGCTTCAAGCTGAGTTGCATACATCTTTTTTTTTTTTTTTTTAATACTTTCAAAAAAAAAAAGAAGATGTATGCAACTCAGCTTGAAGTTTGAAGCATACATCTTGCACTCTAGGGATATCCATGTTGTTGGTTTCGACCAATTAAAGAAGCATTATTCAACATGCAAGGATTTCGGCACCATCTATGACGACCTTGTAGCTGGACAAAAAGATGGTGCCACGGACTATACACTGTATGACGGGTACCTCTTCTGAGATACTCGCCTTTGTCTTCCTGACACATCACTCATAAACCAAGTTGTGTGGGAATTGCACTCAAGCGGCATTGCAGGGCATTTTGGTTCTGATAAGACCATCGCACCATTTCGGTTGTGATAAGACCATTGCGGTGATCGAAGATAGATTCTTTTAGCCCGGCCATAAGAATGATGTAGCAAGACAAATTCAGCGCTTTAGTACATGTAAATTGGCAAAGGGACGGAAGCATAATACCGGTTTTACACTCCACTACCGGTTCCACATGAAACATGGCAAGACTTTAGCATGGATTTTGTCCTTGGCTTTCCAAAGACTATTAGAGGGCATGACTCAAATATCTTTTTTTTTTTCTTTTTTTTTCTTTTTTTTTTGTGGTGGAATGTTTCTCAAAGACAGCTCACTTCATTTCTTGAAGCAAAACCGCCGAGACGCAACGCATATTGCTAAACTTTTCACCAAAGAGATTGTACGACTTCGTGATTTAGCAGAGAGGAAATTGTCTAATCGAGACATGAAGTTCACAAGCTATTTATGAGTTTATGACACACTTTTTGGTAACTCAACATAAAGATTCAATTCTCGCATGCTTCTTATCCACAAAGCAATGGCCTAACAAAAGTAGTTAATCGAGGTTTCGGTGTTTTACTTCGATGTTTAACCAATGATCGTGTTACGAGATGGGATCAGATTTTGCCTCTCGTCGAATTCGCTTATAACAGCTCCATCAATAGATCTTCAGGTAGTCACGGGGATCTACCACGGCAACCAATTGTTCTTCTGCCTTTACACCAGAGACGAGAACCAGTGTTGAAGCGGAAGGATTCACTCGGCATATGTGTTAGTTACAGATTAGGTGCATAAGCAAATCAAACTTAGCAACGAAGTTTACAAAACAAGGTTAGATTTATATCGCCGTTGTGTGCACCTAAATGAAGCTCAATTCAAGAAGTGTGGGACGATAAAAGATTGTGACAAGGATAAGTTTTAACACTTATATATTGGAACTCCCAACAGCGTGGAGATCTGTCCAATTTTAAACGTGGATGATTTCACTGCCTACCAGGACCACTAAGTCGACGATCCAGTTGCACTAGCTGCTATATGGCTAGCTTTTCTTCCCAATATCTAGGAAGTGATTGAAGATGTCCTTCATGAACAAAGTTGGCGGTTATCAGAAATTCCTAGTCAAATGGAAAGGTCGTCTGTTAACTGATTGTACCAGTATTACTATCGAAAAATTTCAGCATCTCAACTCCGGCCTATATGATAAGTACCATGCTTTCAACTCGTTGAAGTCGGGCTCTCTTCAACTGGGGAGAGATGACAGGAATCAGAATGCTCTCAAGACTTACCAGAGAAAGCGCAAAGACTCAAGCTCCTAAGATCCAGCCCAATTATGGCATGAGGACGAAGGTGGAGGACATAGTTATCAAATTTGACTTAGTCTTTCCCACACGACATGTTCGTATTGGAACTTGCTTAAGTGTTTAGGATTAGAAGCTATTTTTAGAATGTTGAATAAGTCAAGTGAAATATGTCATAAGACTATTGGCAGGGTAGAATGCTAATCAAATAGAATTAAGAGTCTTTACTTAAATAGAAGTAGGAATAAACCCTTAAGATTTTGGTGGGGTTTGTCTATAAATGCAAGGCCACTGGCCCTTTTGCAATGTGCACTTGAATGAATTGAATTACTCCTACCTTGGTTACTTTCAATTGCTCAAGAGATCCTCCTTGTGAGTTTTCTAATCTTGTGCTTATTATTTTCTTGGACTTTCTGGTTTCAATCCTAGGATCTTAGCCTTCTGTCTGCATTCCCTTACCTATCACCATCGACCACATTAGCCAGCCCTCATCATCCTTTAAACCTTCAAACATGAAACCCAAAACATATCCCATGAAAGCCTTGCCGAACCTTTTAATCTCAGCAGCCCATCAGCCATCCTTTCAAACCTTTACCATCTTCTATCGACCATCGATCAACAACTGACATCCATCGACCAGCATCAATACATCTTTCGACCATAGCACAACCTTTAGCCCCAAAAACCCCTTTCCTCTTCACCCACGACCAGTTCTCGCCAATATAACAGCACCGAACACATTCCCTGGCTTTGAGCCCTGCAACAGCTTTAAACCCTACCATAATACTGCTGACAACCCTACTATACCCAGACCTACCCTAGTTCCCCTCCAAATCCACGATCAGACCTAGAATTCTTAAATATGCAACCTGCAGTCCATCAACCCCACCATTCTTTGCAGCCTACAACAAACAGTCCTCACATTCCCCTTTTCTTTAGCCTACCTAACCTAATTACAGACCTAAGAAACCTGTCAAAAACCTATCTGGAACCTGTCCAAAACCTTCTATTAAATTTGTTACAGAATTATACCCTTAACTGAACCAGTCATCCCATCAAAAGTCATAATTCCTCAGCCAATTGACACCTGCGGTTTTTTCCCTTGGACCGTTCGACTTATACCATGCAGTCAGTCCAAAACAGTCCTCTAAAACCCCTTAAACCCCTTCTATATTTACCTATAGCATTCCTTAATCCCCGTTCCATCCACCACTGCAATTTCCTATCCATCCACATCCCATAACAGTCCTATACAACCTGCTGCAATTCTTTAAAACCTGCACTATTCGCCTACAACCTGCGAGTATCTACATTGCTACAATAGTCCTCTTTAACCTAGAATTTCAGATCCCTGAAGCCTATAATAACCTATTTCCTTTACCCAGATCCTATATGTAACCTGTTTCTATCCACTACCCTAAGCCAACAAATCCAATCAGTTCACTACTCGATTACCTACACCCCCTCTCTTTAGAACTGATTTATAATTGAAAATTACATATAATTGGTCGTCCTACAACATAAAGCTAAAGACTAATGATAGCAACAAGGAGGTCCACTGCAGGCAGAATTTTGAAAGAGAAATACTAGACAAAGATGGTATCAAAGGTTTTCAATGTGGCTAGTAAAGTTCAGATCATGGACATGATCAGGTCAGAGGTTCATACAAAAGAAACAACATCAAGCATGTAACTAGTGTACCTAATTCATGGTCAGCCTGTGGCCCAATCCACCTCACTTCTTCACTAGTTGTAGTACAAATAGCAAAAGAAACACCATCTTTTTCCTTCATTCCCTGTTGGGCATCCAGCATCTTCCTTCTTCATTCAAGAGCTACTTCCTTGTCAGTTGCTCGGAAACCCCACTTTTATATAAAGATAAACTTCTTTCAATAATAATTTCACCTCAAATCAATTATAAATAAATTGTCACAAAGATTACGAATGAAGTAACAATTTGATGGCATCAAAAACGTCTCATTCAATCCTAAAATCGTTCCGATCAGTTACTCAGTTTTCTCATTACCAACCCAAAACCCACAAATCCAATCTCTTCAGAAAGAAATTCTAATCAAGCTCACAGTCCCTAATATAATTATTCTCATCATAACTGAATTTAATTTAAAAAACCCATATCACCATGAGAGCAAAAAAATAGAAAAAAGACGGGAAAAAAAAAAGATAGGGTTAGGGTTAGGGTTAGATGTATAATTACCCCCATTGATTATTCTCATCATAACTGAATTTAATTAATTATTCTCATCATAACTGAATTTAATTTAAAAAAACCCATATCACGATTAGAGCAAAAAAATAGAAAAAAAAAAAAAAACGAAAGAAAGTTAGGGTTAGGGTTAGATGTATAATTACCCCCATTGAACGGTGAGAGATTCATAATCCCAATAATCCTTAGGTCGATGAACATTGACATCGGCGTAGACTCGAGCCTTGGACATGTTTCTGTTGATACGAGATTTCTGGATTCGGAAATCGACGGTGGTGTTTTGACGGACGAGAAAGGAGGAAGATCCGAGATTAGGGTGGTGGCCCACTGGGGTTATTAAGGCTACGAGGAGGGAGATGAGGAGAAAATGGAGGAGGAAGAAAGGGTTGGACGCTATTTCTGATAAGTAGCAACAAAGGGGAAGCCGGGTGATATACTCATTCCCCTGCGTCTTACCTTTTCCCTAGTTTTGTATCACGAGGACTGGGTGGGGTGGCGTGGAGTGGGGTCTCTTGTTTTGTATCACGAGGATTCGGCAAAACAAGGGATTTGCTAGGGAGAAAAGGGGGGGTTTGTTGTTGTGTGGTTAGGCTTTGGGAGATTTTATTTGGTGTGAGGCCATGTATAAGGGATTTGCTAGGGACTTTCGTATAAAGGCATTTCGCAATGGCAACAGCCACATGAGTTGAATTAAATGAATAAGACAAAATCTGCTGAGAAGCTATAGAGCACGGACTGCTCTCATGCAATAACCAGCTATGAAATGCCTTTCTACTAGAGGACCTAGCAAATCCCCTCAAAATGAAGAAGAGAAAATTGCTGAAAAGTGAGTTTGTGTGGTTGCCCTCATGCAATTGCCAGGTGCGAAATTTGTTTCTACGAAAGTCCCTAGCAAAATCCCTTTTCCTTTTTTTGAAAAGAGATTTGTTATGGACTTTCTCAGGATGGCATTTCACGGCTAGTTGTTGCATTTGAGCTGCAACCCAGATGTATTAAATGAATAAGACAAAATCTGCCTGTCTGGATGCTTTCTCATGCGTCAGCCAGCCACAAAATCTCTTTACGTGAAAGTCCCTAGCAAATCTATTTTCCTTTTTTTGAAAAGGGACTTGCTATGGACTTTCACAGGATGACATTTCACGGCTACTTGTTGCATAGGAGCAGCAACCCAGATTGTATAAAATGAATAAGACAAAATCTGCCTGTCTGGATGCTTTCTCATGCATCAGCTAGCCACAAAATCTCTTTACGCGAAAGTTCGTAGCAAATCCCTTTTCAAAAAGTACTGCCCGGACCGCTTCAGAGGATTGTGGGGCCACAACTAATTAGGCCGTGCCCCAAAAAATAATTTCTATCGATCCGAGGATTAGGATCATAGGCACAACCTATTTACGGTGTGACCCAATTAATTAACGGTTTGGATCATCCTATGAAGTGGGTCTACAGTACTTGTTAAAAAATATTGCACTATAGGACAACCCACCAAGGCATGTTTGTCAACTAAGAAATATTATTCCATGGAATATTCGTTGGGGTGAGACTTGAGGGGTAAAGAGTGGATACACCATTAGAAATCCTAAAACTGTGAAATAAAACAGTAAGACAAAATCTGCTGTAAAGTGAGCCTATGTGGCTACTCTCTCATGCAGGAGCCAGCCGCGAAATGCCTTTCTTCGAAAGTCCCTAGCAAATCCCTTCCCAAAGTAACTCTATGTATAAAATTGGGCAAAACATAATAGTGTGAATCCCTCCATCCCCCTAGAGGAGCTGGAGGGTTTGGAGAATCTATTAGGATGCCGAGTCAATCACGTTCCCACTTCCCAGGGGATAGGCCCTCAAAAGATCAGTGGAGCCAAGTACTATAAAGGGTGGAAAAAGATTGGATACCTGGAAGAGGAACTTGGTCTTCTTGGAAGGAACAATCACTCTAACTAAAGCAGTTTTAACAAATATCCCTATATATCAGCTATTGGTATTTAAGTGCTCTATAAGTGTGGTGAATAGGATTGAACAAATCCAGCAAAGATTTCTATGGGGGAGGCTGATGATAAAAATAAGTTTCATTTGGTGCACTGAAAGGAGGTCTGTAAACCTATCAAAGCAGGAGGACTGGGGATAAGAAGGCTCTAGGAGGGTGATTGAGGAGAGGTATGGAGATTTAACCCGGGAGATGGATTTCAGATGACAGATGCCGTCTTGGGGGAGTGGTAGTGTGGTGGGATATCCTAAATCAAAAAACCAAGTTTGAAGAGGGAGTCAGATTTGGAGAATACTCGGGTGACAGAATAAAGTTTTGGGAACATTCAGGGTGTGGACAAGCCCCCTTAAGAGAGGCGTTTCCACATCTATTTCAGGTGGTGGAGAATCAAGAGGTGTGGGTCAGATATTGTTTTGAGTTGAGGGATGATGGGATAGTGCGGAGGATTCCGTTGAGAAGGAATTTATTTGATAGGAAAATGAAGAGGGTGGCAAAACTGGTGCAATGGTTGGCGTCTTGCTATATTAAGGGGCCATTTGGATAAGCGGATTTTAGAATCCAGGTTTTTAGTTTGAAAACAGTGTCGAAGAGGCTTCATGATCAAGCAGCTGTATGCTGTCCTGACAGCGTTTCTTGGATTTTAAGTGAGAAATCTAGGTTTTAAAAATCTATCATGCATCCTAAGATTTCTAAAACCTGGAAATATGGGGAATCTGCTACTCTCTTTCTATCGGAAAGAAGGGCGAGAAGTCAAAAGCGACGGCTGGTCCACTTCTTCTCTCATCTTTTAGCTACAATTTTGAAGAAATCTCGGATTCTAAAATCAGTGTATCCAAACGGCCCCTAAAAGATAGAGCAGGGTTTGGATCCAATGCTCCTCTGGTAATTTTAGCGTCAAATCATTCTAAAACATGATTGCATCCAATCTTGTAGTCTCACCAGTGGCAAAGGTTTGGAACATTTCGACTCCCCCAGGGTTTGTGCTTTCGCCTGGTTAGCAGCCTTGGACAAGATTTCAGTGTTGATTATCTACATAATCGGCACATGTTGATCATAGATCATTGTGCTTTATGCATAGAGGCAAGAGAATCAGTCGACCACTTATTTCTGCATTGTAAAACTACCAGATACGAGTGTGAAATAAAATCTTGTGCAGGTTTGACATATCGTGGGTTTTCCCATCTAGGTAATCGGGACTCTTAGAAGGATGGTCTTCGGTCCCATGGCGCAAAAGAAGTGAAATTTTATGGTTGGTGATATTACTATCTACGATTTGGTTGCTATGGAAAGAGAGGAACGCCAGGGTTTTTGAAGGCTTCGTGAAGTCCCCTCACTTCCTTTTCGTCAAGAGTCTAGCCCTTACAATAGCTTTGGTAAGACCATTGCCCGACTTTAGGTTTTGTATCGCCTCATGATCTTTGGTATGGATGGGCCGGGGTGTGTAATACTAGGGAAATGAGGTTGGTAATTAATCAAGAATGGGAGCCGCTGAGTAGAGTTCTCCTAGCTTGGGGAACCTGGGGCCGATAGGAGTTGGCGGTCTTCTTAGTGATGAAAGTGGAAATACATTATGGGCCTACTCGGAATCCATTGGGATTGCCGACTCTAATGAGACGGAGATTAGGGAGGTGCACTAAGGAATTGAGTTGATAGACAAAGAAATTTTAGACAAGATCATAGAAGATGGTGGCTCTTTGAATGTGATTAGATGGTTGAAGGGAAGTAAGGCTCACCCTTGGAGGCTTGCTTGGTGGATAGATGAGATATTGGATCGAGTGGTGGGAACCTCTCTGGCATTCCATCATTCGAGAAGATCGGCGAATAGTGAGGTTCACCGTTTAGCTAGGGAAGGGGTTTCCTGGACGGAGTTAGAAGTATTTGACTTTCTCCCTCTTGAGTGGATGTTGTATCTTGTATGTTTTTTGGTGTTTCCTTGTATTCTTTGATCATCTCGATCGCTGGTTCTCCCTGCGTATCTATCTTTTTTAATTCAATTATTTGCTATTCAAAACAATTGGGCAATGTAAACGGGAAATACAAGTTATATGTACAAGATGGGATTTGCTAGTGTCTATCGTAGAAGGCATTTCGCGAATGAGCTGTTGCATGTGGGAGCAGCCACATAGGCTCACTTTTCAGCCGATTTTGTCTTCATTCATTTAATTCATATTTTTCACATGTGATATTTGGTCCCACTAGTAAATTTTAAATCTACCCTACGGTGATAGATTGTTATTTGGTATTTGTTAGGGACTAAAGCAGAAGGCATTTCGCAGACTGGCTGTTGCATGAAAGACCAGCCAGCTCAAGAATAAAGACA
This sequence comes from Tasmannia lanceolata, assembly GCF_043159265.1. Classification (NCBI taxonomy): domain Eukaryota; kingdom Viridiplantae; phylum Streptophyta; class Magnoliopsida; order Canellales; family Winteraceae; genus Tasmannia; species Tasmannia lanceolata. Next base: position 3,211,687 of record NW_027518681.1, read on the forward strand.
AAATCTGTGAAAGTGAGCCTATGTGGTTACTCTCTCATTCAACAACGACAACCGGTCTGCGAAATGCCTTTTATGATGGTCCCTAGCAAATCCCTTGTTATTTTGTTAAAACACTGAGCTGAAGATTTTCCCTGTAAATCTATTTTTTCTTATGGGTTCCCTGTAAATCTAGTGTAGGTGATAGATTGTTATTTTATTAAAATATTGGGTGAGAGATTTTCCTAGTAAAATGAATAGCCACCAACGGCTAGTGACTTAGAGATATCAAGATTTCGTAAAGCGGTAAGGATGGCTATCTAATCTTAAACTAGACATCTAAGTCTAAGTCTAAAAAGGGGTCAATAAAGTGAAGATAACAATCTTAAGATAATAATTTACATTAGAAAGGGGCTAAAGAGAATCCATATCAATAAATATATGACAATGCCACTAAGGAATACCTATAGCACTACTGGGGTGGTGTGGGATGAGTTTATGGGTATGCATTTTCCTAACGGTGAACAAATGAGCATGTTTTGTATATGAAAACAAAAATGATTGTGAGCAACCAAGAGAAAACAAATGTTCTTTTATCTATGAAAGTTCAGTTAAGACTTAGTGTTGGTGTTGTTCTAAGCCGGAAGAACATGCATCAACTGTTAATGAACAACAAGTGTGGCTAAGGATGGGTGTATTCTTTTATAACATAATACCTAACGCAAGTAAAAATGTAAATCATGTGATTGTTAATCAACAAGGAAAATTTAACACATGTGATTCCATTCGATACTCAGAATTTTTGAAAAACCAAACAAATCACGCAGAGTAATTGTGGAGAAACAACCAAGTAGAATTTAGAAAGAGAACACACTTCTTAACAGAAAATGAAAATCTAGTAAATAATGTCATTGTAACTGTTGAAAAATAAAAGATAATTTATAAATGTGGGGTAATTACAGGTCCACGCCCATAAGGGCACCTTGATAATTGAGTGTAATTTAGGGGTACCTGAGTGATTATAAGAAAAGGGTATATCAATCCAAAAGAATCAAATTCTAGCCATGTTAATAATGTCCTAGTGGGAGCCACTTATGTATTTAGGATTCTCCTTTCATTAAATACCTTAGAGTTGTTTTTGGAAAGGTAGATTTCAGGACAAGAGCTTCACAATTGCAGGACGAGAGTTGTCCAGTTGTAGTGTAAGTACAAATTGCCTATAAGCTAGAGTTTGGATTCCTGGTCGAAGATCCAACTCTTAATTTGCCTAATTAGATAATGACGTGGGACACTAATTACTAATTATTTGGATTTTATCATTTTAGAAAGTAGGTGATAAGTTTATTCTTTTATTAGGATTTTGTTTCTTAAGTGTAGTAGGATTACCCTTCTAATTATAGGTGTTCTAATGTGGTTACTTTCTTTATGTGTTGGGATTTTAGATCTTTCTTTTAGGAGAAGTTTACTCATTTAGGTATTGAATTTCTTTTATATAAGAGGTTGTAAATTGTGAGTTAGAATCGTCTCTCTATCTCCTTCTTCTTCTCTCTCTTCTTCCTAGTGGATTCTAGGATTCTTTTTCTTCCCTAGTGGATTCTAGGGTCTATTTCGAATCGTACACTTCGGGTGTGATTCCACATTTGATCCGCTGCGTTAGTTGGTATCAGAGCGAGGCTTCTCCTCAGATCGAGCCCGCTTGCGTCCGCCGTCAAACATCATCAAGGAAGCTTGGATTTATGATGTGGATTTCCCGTACAAGCTAGTTTTCCTGATCTTTACCCAGGTTCTCTTCTTCTATATCATTCTCCATCCTCCGACATCTTTCCATATCTTCTAGCCCATTAGTTTCAGCCCCAAAACTTACAATTCCCAGCCGTAGATTTCACACTCAATCTTCTCTTCACACCCCCTTTCACTCTTGTTTTAGCAACCCAAAACAGCCCCTCGTCTCCCTCATTAACCCTCAAAACATCAGCCTATTTTTGCTGCCATTACAACTTCAAACAGCCCCTTGCAAACATCCATCTTCCTTATTACTTCCACCCGAACATGCATATTACCCAAGTGACCAAAATCCTATAATTCCTCTATATTTACTGCCCCTACCATCCAAGCCTCATCCCACGATTTCTGCCTTTTTCTCAGCCACAACAGCCCCGGGTCCCTTTGCAAACTTCCCAAAAACCTTTCTGTGTAATTGATTTTAATCACCTAGCAAGTCTCCTATAATTACGCCAAAACAGCCCAGATTTTTGTCCTGATTTTCAGGCTCATGAATCTATGCCCAAGCTGCCACTTTTATAGCCCAATCACAATTTTAGTTGTTCCTATTTGTTAGCTACATATTGATTACCCAGAATCAATTTTTTTTTCTCTTTTGGCAAATTGCCTAAAGATTGCCATTAACAATTCATTACTTGCTAAACTTTAGGCACCATCATATAGTTTTGGGCATTATCTACTCATCTTCCCGTTAGCCAACCCCCAAACGTTCTCTATGCAACCGTTTACCAGCAACTTTCCATGCTGCCCCTAATTTTTAGTCGCTCATTCCATCCTATTTTATAGCCCCTTATTTGTTGCCGAATTTTAACCTCTTAAAATCAGCTGATTAATATCTTGTTCTCACCCTAAATAGCTCAACAACAAAGGCCTTCTGACTTACCAAAAAATCCCATCCTTGCTTAGTCACCCAAACCTAACTCCATCTATAACCCATCATCTGTAGTCTGTACTTTTGAAGGATTGAAAAAAAAATGCCTTTCACCAACCCAAACCAACACCCCTTCTTAGAGCCAAAACTTATCCTCTTGTATAACCTTGCCTTCACCCTTACCTTCCAAGTAAGACTTGTTTAACTGACCCTTACCCAAGCCGAGTCCATATTTTCAGGCTCAATCCTCTGTAAACCATCAGCCAAAGTCATCCACCGTTTCAATAAAAAAAACAACTCACTATTCATATGAGTTGCAATACTTGTTGTCCGTTATCAAACACCATACAATCCCTTTCTCTCATCCAGTCTTAAACTAACCCTCACCTTTAATCCTAACCCTTACTAGTGGCTGACATTTTCTTTAACTGCCATGGATTTAAGTTTTGTCCCGCCTTTCTTTGGATGTATTGATTGTGAGTCTACATGTTTGGCGTGATTGATGCCATTGAAGACTGTATAGATAAATGTGGCTTGTGCCACACAGAGACAATTAACTGTGCCAAGGCAACCGTTGGCGTTCTTGCCAAATCATTCTTGATAAAGTTGGAACGGGAGCGACATAGATCGGGACAATCACCTGTCAGTTGTTGGTATGAAATACATGATCAATTTGTAAAAAAGTTTGCACCGGTAACTTATCAAGAGAGCTTGAAGATTCAGGCTAAAATCAAAGCCCAAAAGGCCAAGGACCATGCCAATAAGAAATACGCATGTCTTCTAATCCAAAAGACATGGCGCATGTATCGGGCCAGAAGAGAATTTAAGAAGTACTTCAATTATGCAATCAAGATTCAGAGTTTGTGGCGACAAAAGATGGCCCGAGTTGATTACTTGTGCACAAAATATGCTGCCAACATCATTCAAAAAGCCCGGAGAGCCCAGATCACTCAACAGATAATTGTGATAAAATTCTTAAATGCAGCGCACGAGTTGAAAATGAAAGAAGCAGATTTACCTCATTTCTATGACAATGCTGTTCTTACAGAGCAAAGTGAAGGATACATTCTACCTCAAGTACTCAGGATCAAAGAGTTTATTGACGCCATGATTTCTAGTTGAATCAAGTCCAACCTTCTGTCCACACATGCTGGATTACCAGGCAGATGGAAGTACTTGATTCGATGGAGAGGATTTCATTTCGAAATAGAAGCGGCCAGTTCATCTGTACATATCTATGCCACAACGGGTCTAAATTTCAGCTTGTTATATTCATTTTTGTCTATACTCGAGGGAGAGTTTTTTTTAAGTGGGACTGACGTAGGACACTAGTTACTAATTATTTGGACTTTATCATTTTAGAAAGTAGGCGATAAGTTTGTTCTTATATTAGGATTTTGTTTCCTAAGTGTAGTAGGATTATCCTTCTAATTAAAGGTGTTTTAATTTAGTTACTTTCTTTATGTGTTAGGATTCTAGATCTTTCTTTGAGGAGAAGTTTAATCATTTAGGTATTGAATTTCTTTTATATAAGAGGTTGTAAATTGTGAGTTAGAATCAACAATGGAATAATATTAAAGACTTTTGTCTCTCTATCTCTCTCTTCTCTCCTTTCCTAGTGGATTCTAGGGTTCTTCTTCTTCATCCTAGTGGATTATAGGGAAATTTCCACATAAATCTGGAGTTGTGGTTTGACTTGTGGTTGCATCTTATTACTGTACGTTTCGGCTGCGATCCCGTTTGATCCGCTGCGTTAGATAAGAACTCTAGGAGAGTCCTAATCTGCAAAATTTATGACTACAAATTATATAAGGAGAATGGCTCTTGTTTTATAAATAAGAGATGTAGCCTTTTGATTTATAAACATTTGCTGGGAAGCATGGTCTCCCTGTCTGTGTGTGAATCAAAGATCAAGGCAACCCACAAATGGTTCTACATATGTGCCGAGGATATAAATCACACCACCAATAAAGCAACGTACAGTAATAAGATGCAACCACAAGTCAAACCACAACTCCAGATTTATGTGGAAAACTCTTCAATGTGGAGGGAAGAACCACAAGACCAATCCAAGAGAGATCTACTAAAAGTAAAGGAGATTACACTACTTTTCTTCTCAAGGTCTTTGTCCAAAAACTTGTAGTTTCGCAAATATGGAGTGACCAATAAAGAAACTGAAGAGATACAGAGTTAACTCACAAATCAGTTTTCTCTCACTCAAGAAACACCAAAATATGGCTTTCCAATGAATTAGAGATGATGCGGTATACAAAATTTGACTAGCTTAGGGACTTACATGTCATAAATTGCTTTGGAACTCGCAAAATTTGACTAGTTTTGGAACCCGCTGACACGGTCCAAGCGAGTTAAGCATAGGTGACTCTCCGTCGAGTGGATCCATAGCACCAGGATCGGATCGAATGCCATTCCTTCCACTTGTCCCTGCTGACTCGAACCCAAGGAGGCATCAAAGATTCTATTTTGGGGAAGCACCCATATTGAAATTCTCAGTTGTTAGTTGCCTCCCCACCAGTGGATTCATTTTTGAGTGCCTATACTCATTGGAAACTGTTCAAAAATACCTAGAACTTTCTAGTTTTTCACGTTTTGAGTTTCTTCTATCTAGAAGTCCAAAAATTAGGTTCAAAATGTGGTCGCTACATAATAGCAAGATTGCACCTTGGAACTCCATCCAAGCCACCTAGGCATGACATGTCTTCCATGTTGGCACTTCATCACTTTTCATGATCTTTCTCGTGAGATTTCCTTTTGTATTACATCTATGTTTTAGTGCAACTAGGAGACTGTGTACCCCAGAACTTTAACTCCTAGTCAAACTAGGAAACAGAATGACAATGGATATCATATCCTATGACCCAATGTGAGGAGCCCTCTCATCCCTAGCTATTTTTCTTAGAGGTGTGAATTTTTGTTCGTGTTTATTTTATGTCTTCCGCCAATAAAGTTGGAAATGATCGGACATGTAACCTTTATCGAGGTGTTGGGCCTGGTTCAGGCGGAAAATGACAACTATACTAACATATATAAGCAAGAGAAGTGACAACACATCCCCCGTGTCATTGTGGACTCTTCCAAGTTGACTCCCTTTTACCTTGGCTGTGTTCATGTCCGAGTTCACATTTCTACCTACAAAGTCAATCAAAACTCCCTTGACTCCCTCCAAGTTATGACCAAGGTTACAAATTTCGGTTTTGGAATGCGTTTCGGTCCTCACCGACCTGAAATTTTGAAATTTCGGACAAATTCCAACAAAATCAAATAAAGTATTATTTTATATCGTACAAATTTTCGGCCGAAATTATTGAAATTATGTAATTTCGGAAAAATATTAAATAATGAATAAATTCCAGATTTTTTTGGTGAAATCCCTTAAATTTCAGACTGAAATTCTAGGAAAATGAAATTTCAAAATTTCGATCGAAATAATGTAACTTTTCAGGTAATATCGATTTTGATTTCAGTATTTGGATTTCGGTCGAAATTTAAAACCTTGGCTATGACCGCGTCAAGGAGTATTCAATCACGTCAACCGAGTACTCTATCATATCGGCTAGGATTTGCTTTGGCTGTGTTTTGACTGACCTACATCTATGTTTTGATTCACTGGTGCCACGACGCCATGAGGGAGACTGCCAGGCCAATCCAGCCTAGCGCATCCCCTACGGCATCACTAGACCACTTCTCCATGTAATTGCCACTTCTAAGGGTGTAGGATCAACTGGCACACATGTGAATCTTAATTATATAGATAAATAATAAGATTTTCTTGTCAACTGATACGTCCCACCATGACTAATTAACTATGAGCAGTCATCTTCAGATTTTTCGAAATGAATGCTTTCCAACTTGCGCTATATGCATTTCTTTATCAACTACATGTTCATTAATCAAATGATTTGATTTCCTTTTCATTCACAGATCTATACACAGGGAGAGTTGGGCCCACTTGATTCCATAGCTTCCTAAGAAGACAAAGTAAACTGGGCCCACTTTCAATCAAGGTGATAAGATTAAGCTTCAATGAACATACGCCGTGGGTGTTTTAGGCCAAGACCAATCCAACCAAGAAGATCCTCAAGGATATATATCATGCAAATAAAACTTCAAAGCTACTTGTCACCATTAATTTCCCAACATCATTCATTAGAGAAAAGACCGTTCACAGCGACTCTTCCTCACCAAACATAGAATTAGGCAGCCCCACCTCTTCATGCATGTCGAGAGGGAGGGATGCTACCTAGATCAACACATTTCTCATTATATGAAAATTTATATGGTGTGAGGGCAGGGGCGATGCCAGAAATTTTGCACAAGGGGGACAAAAATTATAGTAAAAAGAAATTTTTAAGAAGGAAGGGATATAAAAATGGTAAAATTGAAATTTTAAACTTATTTTCTATCTAAGGGATGATTGGAAAGGGGGGCATATATTTTTAAAAAGGGGGTAAGAATAAAAAAATATTAAAAAATAAAGGTATATTTTTTTTTTCCCAAAAAATTAAGGAGGGCAATTGCCCCCCTTCCCTTTCAAGTGCCATCGCCCCTGTGTGAGGGCGTAAAGTTCAGTATTTTCCAAAAAGTAAGGTGGGTCCACTTCATAGGACGATCCAAACCACTCATTTGTTGGGCCACATCATAAATAGGTTGTATCCCGTAAATCATTGCAATAGGATGCATGATCCTAACCCTTAGATCTGTAGAAGTTTCCATAATGTGCAGTCCCTTTACAGATCAGATTAGGATCATACCATGGAAATGATTTAAGGTTTATATCTTATTTACGTTGTGGCCTAACAAATGAACGATTTGGATAATCCTATGAAGTGAGTCCCACTGTACTTTTTGATAAATAATAATTTTACACCCACACACTATATAAAATCTCCTCATTATAAAAGGTGAAAGTAGCCATTGCTATTTTCTTCTCTTGTGGTTCGTTTCCATGTATGTAATAGAGAAGTAAATGGAAAGGAACATAGATTTCCATCTCTTTACTTTCCTTTTCTTATTTTAAAGGAAAGTAAAAAAGTGAAAAAAAGCATATGGAAAATTTATAGCCGCTGTCATGTGAATAGTAAATGACAAACAAATAATGCCAGGAAAAAGAAAATGTGTCCCTTTATTTTGATTTTCCTTGTTTGGATACAGGTAGTTACCTTGTAGATTAGTGGTATAAGTAGTTAATAAGGAGGAGATAAACATTTGATTTACCTTGAAAAATAGTGATAAGTAGTGTTTGGTTGCCAACCTTAAGTAGTGAGATGGGTTGTCATTAGCAATATATATATATATATATATATATATATATATATATATATATATATATATATATTGTTGGATATTTTAATATTTTTAAAGCTTTAAAAGCCTTGACCGTTTGAATAAAAACCCAAACGGTTTGCTAGCATTTATTATACTTTAATATTATATACGTTTTGCACAATTTGAATTGCTAATTTATTCACTCTTTAATATTTTTAATGTTTCTTTTTTGTAACCTTTTTTGCCATAAAGAGAGAGACGTTGGGGATGGAAGAATAGTTGGCTATATATACTTCATTTGTGTATACAACAATTCATCTGTGTGATTCCTCTTGTGCATATACTTGTGCATATACATATGCACAAAACAGAACTTCTTTTCTCTTGTTCTATATCCATTCTTTTATATTTGTATTTTTACAAGTTTCAAGCTTTAAGCATTTGTAAGATTTCTTTTGGGCAAATTGTTCGGCATAAATCGTGTTCGCAAGGTCCGAGCCGGTGCGTGCACACCGTGAAAGACAAGTACAGTGGTGTTGTATCCTGGAGATAGGTCGCAAGAGAACCCGATTGCATACCAAGCGTGGTGGGGGCGATAATCTATCTTAAGGGTAGCGTTATTCCGTAACGTGCCTCTACCACTAAATTCTTCTCAATTTCTCACATATATGCTTTCATCTTTGGTTACGGATTTGCGGTTTACATTCGGGATCATCAAAGGTAACCCTTTCTTTATTTCATTTCAATTAAATTTATCACTAGTTGAACTAATCTATTTGACCCATTATTTCGAACATATATATATATATATATAGAGAAAACGGTTCCTACACAAATGTGTAGATAAGTTATCTACACACTAGCTTAAAATACAATGGAGGCCACATTATTTGGGTGATCCAAACCATTCATTTTTAAGGCCCTCACATAGATAGGGTGTCCACAAAAAATCAGATCCATAGGATCATCCTAACCATTCGAACTGTGGAGGCAAAAAATGGACTAATTTGTGAAGGTTTAAAGACATCCATTTTACCTCCACAAATCGTAGGGTTGGGATGATCCTATGGATCTGATTTTTTGTAGACACCCTATCTATGCAAAGGCCTTTAAAATGGATGGCTTGGATCACCCAAACAATGTGGGCCCCCACTGTATTTTAAGCTAGTGTGTAGAGAACTCTCTACACATATGTGTAGGAACCGTTTTCTCATATATATATATATATATATATATATATATATATATATATATATATATATAGAGAGAGAGAGAGAGAGAGAGAGAGAGAGAGAGGTGTAGAGAAGCACGTGCTTAGGGAGCTCCCTAAGCACAAGTAGCCACATATTGGCTCGTATGGCGGTCCACAAAAAGCGACCAATCGGTGGCTTTTGGCCGAGTTCTTGTCCGAATCTCACCAAAGGATACTGATATGCGAGTCTATCAAAAGGTGCTGAGTTGGAATCCCATTCTTAGGATTCGTGTGGTTCTGCAGGATCCTGCTAAGGGAGAAACAGAGACCCCCACAATTTTTAGAGATACAAATAATAAAACAAGGGTCATCAGGCTCCCCCTCCTTTATTCCTTGGACTTATGTCTGCCTAGACATCACTCTGGCATTCACTGAGAAAACCCATTTGATAAAAAGGACTCGTAGGCAACATCAATTGTCCTTGGCAATGTTCTTCTTGCAAAGTAAATGAGATTGCATGGTTGGGGCCGGGTGAAAAAGAGCAAATGCCCTACTGCCAAACACTAGAGTGTTTACTACTCTTTCTTAGAGATGCCTTGAACATTAGCTGGTTTTCCACCTTCATTTGCCTGAAATTTTTGTTATAGACGGGTAATGGTCTTAAGCAAGATGAACCCAATTCTATGACAATCTGCAAAACCTATTTGAGATTTTTGGATTTTAGCTTGGGGTTCCCCTCTCATTAACTAATGCAAATGGATGTATAAAAAACTAAGATTTAGAGGATGATTGAACATGACTGTTGCTCAGACAAGAGAGGGAATATATCCCTTCCCTAGATAATGCCATAATGGACCAAAAGCAGTGGGCTCTACCGGTACCATTGTCGAATCGTGAAACTGACATTGTGATAATACGTCTAGTCTTTGTACAATTCCTTTTTTTGATACGTCTAGTCTTAGTACAATCCCTTGATGCCAAATCGTTAGACCTGTAACATAGGCTGCATTTGGATTGCTGGAATCAGGGATCGGGATTTGCATCCTATTTCAATTAGACCTAGCAAACGTGTAACCCGGGCGGGTACGGGTACAACCTTTGCGGGTACGGGTAGCCTTTCATGAACCCGGAACCCACCCGGGCCGGCACGGGTATACTCACGGGTAACCCGGCAAATTTAAAGAAGAAATTATATATATATTTACGAAAAGAAATTATATGATGAATGGGTGTATGAACACATAAAGGTGGTACGATGGATGTACAAGCCTTGATATTTAATCCAACAACAGCTTCTTAACAAGTCAGCTGCTGTTGGACCAAATATCAAGGATGGGATGATGAGTACATGTTTATACGTCCATTCATCATACAATTTTTCATCTACATTAACAAATGTTTGTTTTGGTACAACCAAAGATACCAGTTACATGGTCTGGTTGCTTTGACTTGTTTTGTTGGCCCACCCACATAGTCTATTTTTTAGTGTATAGTGTTTAGGCCTTAAGAATAAAAACTAGAAAACCGAATGGCGGGTAACCCGCGGGCACCAACGCCCGACCCAGACCCACCTGTGGGTCACGGGTACGGGTTGGGTGCGGGTATTTTTTTTTCATGGGTATTGAAATTGGTACACGTACCCCTGCGGGCTGGGTGTACCCGCGGGTACGGGTCCCATTTTGCCGGGTCTAATTTCAATTCCAACACGAATGAAAAAAAAAAATTAATTCAAAAAATTCTAATAGAACTTTCATTCTTATCTTGTGGCGGGCATCAGTGGCGAACATTTCCCCCCTTAATTTTCGTCCCTTGATTCCATTCATTTTTTTGAACCATGTTGGAAACATGCATAATCCAAAATAGGATGCTATTGAGTTGGGTGTCTTGAATTCAACCTGGTTGGGGTCTGAAATATTGTGTGCGGCCCGGATAAATGGGTGTCCGTTTAAGTGTTTCCAGCCCGATAAGACGGGTGCGGCTCTCTGGCTTAAAGTCATGGGTATGCTCCCCGTTGATGCGAGTTCGAATCCACCCTAGCTTACCCGATTCTCAGGGTTTATTGGTGATTCCGCGCATCCGTAGGGAGTAGTCCGTCCCTAAAAATTGGGGTGGGGATACCCTATGTCATCATCATTATAAAAAAATGAATAAGTTTTGTCCCGCTTTATATAAAGGGGTATTAGGGTTTATTTTCGAGTCTTGTCTTTGAGAAGGAGGTCGAGAGCTCAAGAAGGGAAAATGGGGGTATTAAGGTTTCATGTGGGTTGGGTTGAGAGATACTGATATTCTCTTGTAATCTCTTGTTCTTATAGTGGATTTTCTCATCACCTCGACCGTGGAGGTGCATTTGTTCTTTCGTTTTGCTTTGCCATTGAAATCGCATTTTGTTATTTGGGGTTTATCATAACATATGCTGATTCTAGCACTAGATTCTAGCAATCCAAAAAGACTCGTAGAGTTTTTACAGGCCATGTGCACGTGAAGTTCACTATTTAAAAAAAAAAGTATAGTGGGTCCACTTTATAGGATGATCCAAACCGTTCATTTGTTGGGCCACGACGCAAGTAGGCTATACCGAGTAGATCATCCCTATAAGATGATCCTAAACCTTCGACCTATAGCAGCTTCTATAATGTGCAGTCCCTCTACGGATCGGAGGGTTAGGATCATCCTATGGAAATTATCTATGGGGTATAACCTATATGCATATTGTGGCCCAACAAATGAATGGTTTTTATCATCCTATGAAGTGGGCCTACTGTAATTTTTTAAAAATATTGGACTTCACGTGCACACAGCATATAAAATCTCATATGTGTTTGGATTTGCTAGGGACTTTTGTAGAAAGAAATTTCGTTTCTGGTTGTTTCCTTATAGAGTAGCCACAAGGGCTCCTTTACAGTAGATCCTTATGCTTATTACCTCCCTTCTGGATACTTATGTCAATTTATTGACGAATCAATTGTATGGTAAGGATGCATCGAAGTTAGAGGAAGTCACAATGTTGCTTTTATCCAATAAGATGGGAAGAAATATGTCCTTGATTGGAGTCAAGAGGATGAAGTGGTTGTTCATAGTAGGAATTTAAGAGGAAGGTCTTCTTAATAGGGGACGAGGAAAAGACAATTGAAGATCCAGGGTCTGCGGAAAGGGTGTGCTGTATTATCGTTGCAAGGATTATGTTCACATCAAGTGAGATTCTCCGAAGTGAGCTGACAAGTTAGACAATGGTGCTACAAATATGATAGTGACAATAACAGATGAGTAGAGTGAAATGGTTGGAGTTTGTTGTCACACTCTCCATAAGTAATCATACTTCTCATGATGAGTGGATTCAAGATTGAGGAAGCATGCTCTGTTCATGACTTCATGTATGCTTCATGTGGGATTATTTTGATATATTCCAAGAGATAAGGGCATGTGCATGTTCCTTGGGTGACAGATATACTTGTGACATCACGGGAATTGGAATAGTGAAGGTCAATATGTACAATGGAGTGGTTCGTACTTTGGGTGGTGTGGTGTATGTCCCAAAGATAAAGAAGAATCTAGTATCTCCTTGTTAGTTGGACTCCAGGTGTTGCAGGTATTCAAATACATGCGAAGCTATGAAAATCACATACAATTGTATGATTGCTATGAAAGGAGAGAAGTGTGGCAGATTGTACCGTCTAATTAGGTACACGATGACTAGTGTAAGTTTTTTTTTCGCAATTGGTGTAGAGGCATATTTTTATGTTGCAGACGATGGTGAGGAGATGATAGTTCTTGCGATGGGGAGGATAAATCGAGATCCATCTCCAAGATTGATTGGATGAGTCAACTGGTTGACAGCTACAAATGTCTATTGCCTGAGTTGATCGAGTCATGGGAGTCCGAACCAGGAAGATTCGATGATGTATAGTTGGTACTTGAAAGGCCAATGGTGGTTTGAGGCAACAATGGACTGGTTGCGAGGTCAACAAAAAATCGCCAAGTAGTCGGGAAACAACCAAAGGTGAAATTGTTGGGAGAATCTTTGCTATACACAACCAGTGTGATGGGCGGCTACAGAAAGGAAGCTACCTGAATGGGGGAAAAAGAGAAAGGATTTTTTCTCTTGCTGTAAGGTGAGAGAATCAAGACAAGGGAAAAAGATAGAGGTGTGTTTTCTTCTTGGTTTTTTTCTCTTGGATTACACTTGTGTACACACCTGGTTGAGAAGAAAGGAAAAGGGTTGCAGTTTGTGGGTTTTGAGTTAAACCAATATTGTAATTCATGTAATTTTATTTTCCCATAGTGGAACGTCATGTGTTTGCCTGTGGAAGTAGGTATATTGGCCGAACCACGTAAAATTTCGGTGTGTGCATCGTGTGGCTTATTGTTACGTGCTTGACTATGGCTCCAAATATAAGGCCACATCATCACTAATAATTAGGAAGTGGATTGCCTTGTGTTTATCTTTTCTTATTATGCTAGGATATTAATTAGAAGTTAAGATAGTTGATATGAGTAATTGCTATTTAATAGGGATTTGATAAGGGAGAATTGCTTATTTTGGGGGGATTGCGCCTATTTTCATGGGAGTATCAGGATTGTAAACAGAATTATTTAAATCTTGTAGAAGCATTGAACGGGAATGAAGAAAAATGTTTCTAAACGTGTCTTGTGCACAAAGGAGGATTGATCCTTCCCTCGAAGTGGATCAAGAGGCTGATCTTCCCTCTAAGAAGATCAATCACGTTACGATCCAGACCGGGTTCGTAACAAAGTGGCATAAGAGCAAGGCATGGATGATCTAAGGATCGGACGGTTGGAAGCTGCAGTGTGTTCTCTTGCGATGTGACAAGAGAGAATGATCAAGGAGATGGAGGTGATGTTTTCTGCTATGAATGCTCGGTTCGACGAGATGGCGGCTACGCATACGCGTGGCCATAAGGAAAGCTCCAACGACCAAAATCGTAATGGTGGAGGTAGATCTTATGGACTTTATGTGACATGTGTTTCAGGTTTAATGAACTCTTATCTTCCCAAGTACAAAAAAGAAAAAGAGAAAAAGCCGCAAAAGAAAGGTGTTTATCAGCATTGTCAATTCTGACAAGGTCGTCGTGGGAAAATTTGTTGTTCTTCTCAACCTATTCAACCCCACCGAGAAGATTCTCATCCACGACCATCCGTACGTAAAAATTTCAATCATTTCAAAAAAGCACGGCGATGTTTTGACGTCAGATCGGTCTGAAGATGGAGCTACCTCAACCATTGATGACGACATACTTGACTAATCGCAAGACGAAGAGGTGAAGAAAGGGGGTGCAAAAAAAAAAAAACAAGAGAAGAGGGAAGAATTTTGGAAGATCCACAAGATCTCAGTTCTCACAATGCTTAATCTCCACCCTTGAGGACAAGGGTCTTTTCTAGGGGAAGGAATGCTACGTGCTTGAATATGGCCCCACATATATGGCCACGTCATCACTAATAATTAGGAAGTGGATTGCCTTGTGTTTATCTTTTCTTATTATGCTAGAATATTAATTAGAAGTTAAGATAGTTGATAGGACTAATTGCTATTTAATAGGGATTTGATAAGGGAGTTACCTATTTAATAGGTGATTGCTTATTTTGGGGGGATTGCGCCTATTTTTATGGGAGTATCACGGTTGTAAATAGTATTATTTAAATCTTGTAGAGACATTGAAAGGGAATGAAGAAAATTGTTTCTAAACATGTCTTGTGCACAAAGGAGGATTAATCCTTCCCTCGAAGTGGATCAAGAGGCTGATCTTCCCTCTAAGAAGATCAATCACGTTACGATCCGGGTTGGATTTTGCCTGGTGGATTTCTCAACATATGCAAACGAAGATATGCTTAGAGACGAGTGGCGAGCTTTAGTGGGCTCCATTATAATTTGGAATCTGGCGCGATGCCTAGGAGAGGATGATGCATAGATGAGATTTCAATGTCACTGAAAATCTGTGGACAATGAAATCTAATCCATGGTTTTTAAAGATAATTTCCTTCCAATTTTATTTTATCCAAATCTTGTTATCCTTTTACCAAACAGCAGTTCTATGATAGCAGATATTCCAGGATCCCACTTTATCTACTGTTTGGTAATACCAGCATTGTATGGAAGCGAATATTTGGCACGTGAGCTTTCCAACCACTAAAACGTACTACTCCTGCCCTCTCCAATCCCGTCAGTCCCCACAACCTTACGTGTGACCACAAAAATTCAAAAATAGACGGCTCTTTCCAACCATTATTAGCATCTTGCTTCACATTTCCAAATTGCCACTCTTTCTCCCAAAATTCTAATGACCCACATCCAATGTTCTTATCTAGGCCTATATTTCCAGCCAAAAATTTATCCCATATATGCGAGAAGCTGATGTTTTTTTTTTCCGGTGTAATGAATGTGGGGATGTTAATTTTGAATACAGACATATCGAAACATAATTCTCATATGAACAGTTTTTTAAATATAGATAACTGTATTAAAGGTAGAATTAGAAGATTCCATATGCATATTAGTGCTGGGGTTCGACACGAAAGCAAAGATCCCACATCGGAAAAGTGAATGGATGTGGATGGGCTTATAAGGACTTGCGCACCCTCCCCTTAACGACTAGCTTTTAAGGGCAATTTCTACCCTGGTCCCAATAATTAGAGGGAAGGGGGGGCCGGAAATTAAGGAATCCCTCAAAGATCCGGCCTTGGCCAATCGATCCGCGTTAGCACTCATATGGATAAGAACAAAAGAGGAGACAATTATTTTTCATAGCACATATCACATACAAAAACTTAGCTAATCTCCAAGGACAGATGCTTAGATCTTGAGCAAAATATATTACAATAGAAGAATCACCTTCTACCTCTAACCTACCTTTTTCATCTGGTCCCTAAATACAGATGAAAGTAGAGCTGTCAATACCGAATTCAGGCGTAGAAAATAGAGCAAGTTGGCAGGTCTCAGACCGATAGGGTGATGACTTTGGTCCAATTTGCACATGGGTCTGGCCCATTTACACCCACATTGGAGAGTCTTACAATTCCTACCTATGGGAGCCACCAGAAATGGTAGTCCCATGCATGAATTCAGCACTGAAAAAAGGCTCTCATTCTATGCCACACATTTTCATGTGAATAGGCATTTTGTATACTCCCTTGACACAAGAGGGGTGATTTGAGAGGTTGATTATGAAAGTGATGATTTTTAGTAGATTTTGTACTGGTGATAATTCAATTATTACCTGGTAGAGAGCTGAGTTTGAGATTCTAAGCCCATCTATAATTTCTGACTTGGACTCATCCATAAATAAAATAAAATACGCTTTTGTTTTGGTGTTTTGCTTCACCACAACCTTGAGAAGGAAAAAGAACACCAACTGAACTTTCCTTCCTCTATCTGTTTATCCTTCTTTGTTCCTTTTTCTTCTTCCACCTGATGGAGACATGGTCCAGACAAAGAAAATAAGTTTTTTCAATCAAAACAATGGTGGAGGTTGATAAGGAAACTGCACCACCAATAGTTGTTAACATGTCAAGCAAGAAGCAACAGCTCCTCTCCACTGCCATGGAGAGAACTAGTGACTGGTTTGCTGCTTTTCTCTTCTCTTCTCTTCTTCCCTTTTAATTCAAAGTTTGTTATTGGGTTTTCTCTAAGAGTTTCATATCTGAATTATGTATAAAAGTAGTTGCAGCAATAAAAAGCAAAATCATGTAGATGGTATCTTGAATTTCAACAGGATTTTCTCCCAGGAGATCCCAAGCGACGTCACAGTCCAAGTCGGCGGCACTTCATTCTCTTTGCACAAGGTAAACCAACCTCCTTTTTTTTAATGTGAAGTGCTCTTCCAGTTTCGAGATATTCGAGAGTCGAAAACCCATAGTTTAAACAATCATTCAGGAAAGGAAAGCTCAGCAGTTGAGTTAAATTACATAATTCAGTCATCATTAGAAACAGCAAGAAATGCTTTATGCACTTCCACGCTTTGTTGTATGTACCAGTGAGTGAAAACCAATATCATGATTAGAGTATTTCATATCCTAGTATTTTTATATTGGGTTCAAAAGACTAGAAGGCCCTGTTTGTTTTGGATTTCGAGAACCTATTGTGAGCCCAAAACTGATTATTGGAGTCAAATTTAAATGTAATTTTGAGTCCAATAATCAGCTTTGGACTCAAAATCGGTTCTCAAATCGAAAACAACAGGGCCTTATAATTTTAAGTTATTTGGTTTTTGCATACATCAACAATCTTAACATTAAGGCCCTGTTTGTTTTGGATTATCAGAACCGATTGTCAGTCCCAAACCGATTATTGGACTCAAAATTAAACGTATTTTTTTAGTCTGAAAATCGTTTTGGGACTCACAATCGGTTCCCATAATCCAAAACAAACAGGACCTAAATAATCAAATGACGTTTACTGATGGTCTTCTTCTGTTATCAGAGCTGCATGAACAAGCTTTTATTGAATCTGATTCAATTGATAAATTTCAATACAGTTTCCTTTGGTCACAAAATGTGGATACATAAGGAAGTTAGTCTCAGAAGCGAAAGACGCGAACCTTTCTTTCATTGAAATCCCAGATGTTCCCGGTGGAGCTGAAGCATTTGAATTTGCTGCGAGATTTTGTTATGGAATAAACTTTGAGATCAACACAGAGAACATTGCCATGCTCCGGTGCGCAGCGGAGTACCTAGAAATGACAGAGGAGTACTCGGGTGGGAACCTCATAAGTAGAACAGAGGCTTACTTGAATGAAGTAGCATTAAAGAACCTCTCAGGAGCACTCTCTGTATTGCATTTATCAGAGAATCTCCTTCCAATGGCAGAGAAGGTGAAATTAATCATCAGATGTATAGATGCAATTGCGTATATCACATGTAAAGAAAGTAATTTCTTTTCATGGGGCAAGACTGAGAGTAGCCAAGAGAGAGCGGACTCTTTCGTGTCGCACCCCAAAGCCATTGTAGATTGGTGGGCAGAGGACTTAACTGTTCTGAGAATTGATATGTTCCAACGAGTCCTCATCGCAATGAAAGCCAGAGGGTTCAAACAGTACGCACTTGGACCAGTACTAATGCTCTATGCACAGAAATCTCTTCGAGGTTTGGTGAGAAACAAACCACCCCAACTCAAAAACTTCACTTTTATGCTGTCTGATCTTAAAATTTGGTGCAGGAATTATTCGGAACGGGGAGAAAGAAAATCGAGCCGAAACAAGAACACGAGAAAAGGGTCATGTTGGAAACGATCGTAAGTCTACTTCCAAGAGAGAAGAATGCCATGTCAGTTAGCTTTCTTTCTATGCTTCTCCGGGCAGCGATATATCTCGAGACTACAATTGCTTGCAGGCTCGATTTAGAAAAGCGGATGGGTCTGCAACTTGGACAGGCTGTGTTGGATGATCTGTTGATTCCATCATTTTCCTTCACTGGTGACTCATTGTTTGATGTGGACACAGTCCAGAGGATTTTGATGAACTATTTAGAGAATGAATCAGACAGTAATCGCTCTTTCTTTAACACAAACGATGGTTATATGTCTCCGGAGGATATAGAGAAGGTATGCAAGCTTATGGAGAGCTACCTCGCAGAAATAGCATCAGATCCTAACCTAACAGTTTCAAAGTTCATCGGCCTTGCTGAATTGATCCCAGAACAGGCAAGGGTGATTGAAGATGGCATGTACCGAGCGACAGATATATACTTAAAGGTTCAATTTTCTGAATTTTATATCATTTTTTTCTTTCAACAGATTTTTTGGGAGTTTGTTATATCACATTTTCTTTGAGTCTCACTCTCTCTCACTTTGTTCTCATCATGTTTCTTCTTTTGTTCTCTTGTAATCACTTTTATAATCAGTAAAAAAGCTAATTAGTGAGTTTGAACATCTAAGGTGATTTTTTCGATAACATGTTTATACTGCTATGTGTTAGTACTCAGCATCTTGAAATAATGAAATAGTTTCAAGGCTCCATTTTCATGTGCAGCATCCTGGTTTCTAAGATGGGCATTTTGCATATCAATTTATCCTTCTCATAGTTACATAATTTTTCGAATAGTTGAAAAACATGAAATTTCAGAACTTTTTTATGACCCATTTTAAAATTTAGAAAGTCCTTAATAATTAAAAATTATCTTATTTTTCAAATTAAATGCAATTCATCAAATTTGATGAATAATTTTTAATTTCTCACAAGATTTACACAAATTAAAATTTTCATGAATAATTCATCAAATTCCCATACAATGTGTGTAAATCTTGTGAGAAATTAAAAATTCTTAGAAAAGACATATTAGTGTAAACTGAACTGACATCCTAATCTAGCAAACACATGCAATTAACAATCCTTTCATGCTTTTTGTTGTGTCTTACATAGAAACATAAGTATATATTGTAAATATGCGGGTTATAGATAAAACAAAAAATGCATTTTTTCCAAAAATTTTGCAACTCTTCCCAAATATTTCCCTATGTTTTGAATATTTTCCTAGTCGAATTATTCCCAAACCCGAACTTTGTGACTTTGGTCCTTTTGATTTGATACTCTCGATTTATTTAACAGGCCCATTCATCTCTGACTGATATGGAAAGGAAAAAGGTATGCAGTTTGATGGACTGCCAGAAACTATCACGAGAGGCCTGCGCTCATGCGGCTCAGAATGATAGGCTTCCAGTTCAGACTGTTGTTCAGGTTCTTTACTATGAACAACAACGTCTTCGAGATGCAATGAATGGGACCCTTTCCGGAGCAGAATCTCCTGCACAACCTCAAAAGAAAATTTCACATTCCAACGAATTTACTCGTGCACCAGATGAGATGTCAAAATTACGTAGGGAAAATGAAGATCTGAAACTAGAAATGGTGAGAATGCGAATGCGGTTAAAAGAACTTGAGAAACCAACAGTAAGTACAAGTACTCCATCTGCTGATAAGCCTCCCCTTCCAAAGAAGTCATTTATCAATTCAGTGTCCAAAAAACTTGGACGATTGTACCCCTTCGTGCGTGCCGACGGACTCGGTCCTTCTTATGGAAAGCGCCAGACGAAACCCAGCAAAGATAGGCGGCATTCGATCTCTTGAATTATCTATTGCCTGTGTTAAAAAGATAAAGCTGTAAATTATCACTCTCCACTGTTTCTATGGCAATAGTTGAGGACAACCCACCATTTTCTTTTTACCTATCCATTTCATTTATATAAATATAGCAGTAAATTATCTGTCCATTGTACTCCAGTAAACTTTCACAATAGTAAAATCTGGTGAAGAGAAATGTGTTGCTGTCCTCTGCTGTGTCTTGATGTTCTTGTATATATGCAAGAGGCAAACACCAATTCTGTAATTTTCTTGTTAATAAAATGCTTGCTCCAAATAAAGAATAAGAAATATTTCTGATACTTTTACTTTCCCCTCTATTCTAATGGAAATTTTCGAGTTGTTAAAAGTCAAAGAATATTAAAAAGGAAAAACAAATGAACTGCCCATTGCACAATTAATTGTGAAAGATGATTGATCAAACACAGATCCCGTCTAAAGATGACCAATCAATTTTCAAACATAAAAAATGTGGAAACAAATATGGCTGGATAATGTAAATGAATTCACTCAATTAATTTTGGGCCCTCTGATGGTTCTTTACTGGTTTTGGTTTAAGAGTAATTTTTTATTACCTCTCTGATTTCATTGAATTGTATTGATCATTAGATCTAGTTTTGTCCTACTGAGACCAATTGAATTAAATAGTTATGGACCATGTTCATCTACAATCACAGATCTGTGCATTTATATTATTAGATCAAAGTAGAACACAGTTAATATTACAATCAGATTGTGGGGAGGATGGGTGCATAACTTTTCTTTAACTGGCCAGAAGATTAATCTGTGCTCTCAAAAATACCAACTCTAATGCCTTGTTTGTTTGGGATTATGACAACTGCTTGCCATCCCCCAATCCGATTATTGGACCCAAAATTAATGTAATTTTGGGTCCAATAATCGGATCAGGGGATGGCAATCGGTTGCCACAATCTCAAACGAACAGGGCCTAAATGTTGAGCACATCAAAGATTGGAAAAATGCTGTGCCTCCACCGACAGATTATACAATGAATTCAGGGCCCGTTTGGATACCCCTTGGATTTGGATTTGGAGGTGAATTTGGATTTCCAAAATCCATGGATTTGAAATCAAGAATTTTAAAATTCACAAATTTATAAATAATGCCGTTTGGATGACCACGTATAGATTTGGATTTCAAATCTAAATTATTATTTTTTGTTTGGATGCTCTTTGGATTTGAATTTGAAATCTAACAAAACCAAAAAGCCCTAAAATACTTGATATAAGGGCATTTCAGCCGTTTCCCATGATCCAGGGGTATTCTAGTCATTTTATCCTATATGGGGGTATTTTGATCATTTTTTATGTCATAAGGGTGTTTTAGTCATTTTCCATGACTTATGGTATTTGGTCATTTTCACCCGGTATAGGTGTATTCCGGTCATTTTGCATGACCCCTGGTATTCTAGTCATTTTACCTAATATGGCGTATTTTTATCATTTTTATCTCACAAAGGTATTTTTAGTCATTTTAGTCATTTTTCATGAGCAATAGGTCATTTTTACTTAATATAGGGGTATTCCGATAATTTCCCATGATCTTGGGGTATTTTAGTCATTTTACCCTATATGAGGTTATTTTGATCATTTTATGTCATAAGGTATTTTAGTCATTTTGCACGACTAGGGGGTATTTTGTGATTTTTACCTGGTATAGGGGTATTTCTAGTCATTTTACCTAATATAGCGTATTTTTATCATTTTTAGCTCATGATGGTATTTTTAGTCATTTTTTACGAGCCATGGGTCATTTTTACTTGATCTAGCGGTATTTTAGTAATTTTTCATGATATTGGGGTATTCTAGTCATTTTACCCTATATGAGGTTATTTTGATCATTTTTATGTCATAAGGGTATTTTAGTAAATTTGCACAACTCGGGAGTATTTTGTCATTTTTACCTGGTATAGAGGTATTTCGTTCATTTTGCCTGACTCGGGGTTTTCTAGTCATTTTACCTAATACGATGTATTTTGATCAGTTTTTAATGTCATGTGGGTACTTAAGTCATTTAACACTTTTTTGGTATATTTTGGTCATTTTAACCCCTTAACGGGTCAGATTTAGATTTATAAATAACCTCTCATAGAAAGGATTTATAAATCCAAAACTAACATGAGAAATTTGTAAATCTTGTGGATTTCACTCAAATCCAAATCCAGATGTCATAAAGGCTTGCCAAACGCCGAATTTGGATTTAAAAACCAAATTCACCTTCAAATCCAAATCCAAGGGGTATCGAAACGGGCCCTCAATTCATTTCGCTCACCAAATGAATCAAGCATGATGACAAGAGTGAATTCTCAAATTTGATTGTCACATCACTGTAAAGTGAACACATGAACCCTCATGTTCTAGAGAAAATTATGTCTACTCTTTCACAACACTCTGTAAAGTGAAGTGAAAACATGAACCCTCATGTGCTTCTTGAGAAAATTATGTCTACTTTTTCATAGAAGTGATATGTAGGCAAATCTCTGTTATGAGCCTAGGAGTCCCCATCATCCAAGTCTGGTGTTATCCTTTTGGCATCCACCTTTTTCTCCTTGATAGGGAATATGTATATTACCCATCATCTTATTATAATGGGAAATGATATCAGCACAACCTTGTTTTAATAATTGCACAAACCCAGCTTGTCTTTTCATTTTCAAGTGGTTGTGAGAGCTTTTTGGGAACTGTAATAACCTTTTGACAACTCTTTAAATACTAAAAGACAAGACGAGTTAGTGAAAATATCAAACATGGTTGTGCTGATATCATTTCCCATTATTTATCATTCTATGTTCTCATATCTAACCTCGGCCTGTAAGTAAATCATGTTTGACACTTTTCTATCATCGTATTCACTTGGTTAAGTATCACCCATTGTCTTGGAAACATGCATGTGCACTCTTGTTTCCTTTAGAAAGTAGGAGAAGTTAACAACCATTGGGGCTAAGTCATGCCATTTTAGTCAAAACCTAATCACAATAGTTAGTAATGACTGTGGATGACCATTAGAATTTCTGTAGAATGAATCTCAATTATCACTTAATATTAGAGTCAAGGTAAACAGCCATTCATCTCATGAACAAAGCATCCACAAAAAGGGTTTTGGTTTATTGGATTTAATGTGTAAAACTCCCACACATTTTACCAGTGAACCCATATATCACATATGATCAATGATATTTATGTTTCTCATACATTTACATTTTACTTCCAAATTGCATTGCCTAATTTTACACACAAATTTACATTGGGTAATGTTTCAATTTCTAAAATTGAAAATAATGAAATTAAGTTCACTAACACAATTTTTATTGAAATATTGAATGGGCTAATTTTACTCACATCCAATTGATAAAGGGATGATTCTCATATCTTTAAATATGCGATGAAATATTTTCGCAAATATAATCCAATTTACCATGGAAATTAATTTATCACAAAAGTCCATTAAACCGTCCAATTTCCAATAAATATAAAAATAGATGAATATGGAAATTCATTGATGGAATACTTTAATCATAGGCACATCAGTCCCTATTATGAATTTATGATCATCTCGTGAAATATAATATATTATTTCTAAAAATCAAATTTAAAAAAATAAATTCTTTAAAATTTGCTTACATGAAAAATTAAATTTTTATCTCTTTTAGATTCTCAACTCAACTACGCCTTTGTCCCAAACTAGTTGGGGTCGGTGATTTTTATATCTTTTAGATTAAAAATGCAAAATAGGTTTTTTTTTTTTAACTTAAAAAAAAATGGAAAATATCACAAAGATTTATTTGTGAAATTTCCATAACGATGGAGTTTAGGTAAAACCTTATTTCAACATATAGAACCACTTCAATTGCTCGGAACAAAGTAGTGCAAGGTCTCCTTCCCATTAGGTGTAAATGGATATTCGAAAATTCGAGTACCGTCTGCATCCGAATCCGTTTAAAGTGAATATTATCCGAATCCGTTTCAAGCGGATATTATCCGAAGCCATTTATGAGATATCTGGCTCTTAACGGATGCGAATCTGGTAAATGGCATATCCGACCCATTTAACATCCGAATCCGAGAAGTACATCATTTTTATTTATTATTAATATTATCATTAATATTTATTTTTAGTAATGACACACTATCTTTTGTTTCTAAAAGAAAAGTGAATTTTGTTTTGAATTTTTTTTTTAGAAAAGAAACAAAAACAAAAGTGTTTTGGGTGGGAAATGGAGTAATCTCTCATTTTAAGGGCATTCTTGGAGTTTTACATGGGTTATTTATGTAGCAACAAATGTGGGATGTAGGATGAAAGAGACAAATGGATGGTGGCGATTGAAAGAAGATGTCATAGCTTCTAGAGAATTCTAAAGCAAAAAGGCCATCTAGGTCACTGATGGTAAATGGACGGCTCAAATCAATTTTCCAACTTAGGGTTATATAAAAACCCAAAATGCAATTAAAAGGTGGTACTTCTAAGCTTTGCAAGGGGAAACAAGAGAGAGGTGAAAGGAGGAGGCCGAGACACCATCTCCGGCATTCCTTGCGCCCCCAACCTCCACCAAAATCCACCGTTGTCCCTCTCTGCCCCTGTCCACCTTCTCACGGCCACCTCCATCACCGCCAGTCACCTCCATCTCTAACCCAATCCCCATCTCCATCCACATTTCTCTTCATCTTCCACCTTCAGCACTCCCACTTCCCTGATTCAAAATAGCCCAAACCCATTCCATCATATACACCAAAAAAGAAAAAAGAAAAAAGAAAAAACTCAAAGACCACTACCAACACCATCATCCATCCCCATTGCCTCTCTCTCTCTTCTGCTTTGTTTTAAAAGGAAGAAGATGATCTCATATATTTTAGGGTTTGAGAGTTAATGTTGAGAAGAGAAGGTAGTGGTCTGGTTTTAGGGTTTGGAAAATTCATTCAAGGAGTAAGAAGGAGAAGAAAGATAAAGTGATGCAGTAAAATGTTCAAATTTACCGGATAAACGGATACGGATAATATCCGAATTCGAACAAGATCTGTCAGAATCGAATTCGGTAATAGATATTAAATATCCTTCGAATTCAAATATGAGTCCAAATTCGGATAGTGTATACTCGAATTCGGATATAGCCATATCCGCTTCGAATTCGATCCGTTTACACCCCTACTTCCTATCAAGAAGTTGAAAGTAAAGTCTAGTTAATCCATAAGGTGTGAGTGCTAAAGAAGCCCTACTAATGATGTAGTAAGGGCTTTGCAGCCAGCTTAGAAAATGGGTTCCAAACCTGAGCAGACTCTCTTCTAACAAAGATGGGATCAAGTAAGGACGCAATTTTTTTTTTTTGAATGATGAATACTTTTATTCAAGCGGGCGAAGGGGAGAACCCCAACGACCAAGCTGGTCAGTACAAAGGGAGAACAAAGACAGAGAAGATATATATAAAACATACATCAGAAGGGTAACTCTCACCGGGGGAGGAAGTCGAACAATTCTAGTCCCTCCCTGTCAACACCAGCCTTGGAAGTAAGGAAGCAACTACAACTGATTCGCAAAAGCCAGGATGATTTCCAGCCCATTCCCTCCTTCACTTCTTCAGCTTCAGGTCGACAAAGGAGATTTTCATTGCTTGATCATTCAAATCATGTGCTACCTGATCTTTTCTCTGGTTCAACCAAATAGAGTTAGTTTCCCAGTGAAAATCTGAGCTCACTACGTGGTTTCCGGCTTTCATCTCCCTTAGCTTCTGGGTGCATCATAAGCAGCATGAAAAACTCAAGTATTTACATTATAGTTTTAAAACTCCTCCACGTCATCATGGACTCCCCCGCGTCGACTCCCTTTTACCTTGGCTGCAATCCGTATTTTGCCCTACGAAGTCAATAAAACTCCTTTGACTCTCCTGAATTATGACCGCGTCAACCAAGTACTCGACCACGTCATGCGGAGTCGACTGGGATTTTCTTCAGCCGTGTTCCTTGCCGCATTTTATGTTTTTAAACACTGATTTACATATCAAAAGAGGATGATAAGCTGCGACAAATTCAGAAAATTTCTCAACAAAATCAGCTTTAAATGTAATTCGCACTAAAGGTGATCCTAATCTATGAGCATAAATTTCTCAACCATCAAAACTTTGTCGACGAGGACAAAAAAGTCACCGAAAAACGGAAACAACAAAAGCTTGAAAACTGCTTTTTAATGGTTGAAACCATTCATTTTCAGTGTGGGAAACAGCGACTATCTTCTCTCTTCTATGCGATAAGCTCTGATACCAATGTTAATCCATAAAGAGGATGAAGGATAAAAAAGACTGGAAAAACTGTAAAAAATGATGCTAGAAGAGCTGGAAATGGAGATGGGAGGGATTTAATCTTCTTCCAATAAGAAGATGTTTTTCATCCTTCCAGGAGATTTCTAGTTGTCATTGGTTGTTCTTGTGTGTTTTTCAACCGAGAGAAGGCCGTTCTCATAGAAAAGCCCTTGGAAATTCAGTCGTTATGGGCACAACCTTTTAAAGCACTGTTTAATTACAACTGTTAGAAAAACATTTTTTCAATAACACATACTAGTTTTGCATTGTACGAAGAACTAGAGGGACATAAACTGCTTGATCTCGTTTGAGACTCCATAATCCTTCATAATGGAAACAGAAAGGAGAAATTTCACTGAAACAGTAAGCACCAATAAGATGAGTGCGAAAGAGTCTCAAGCCTTGGGATTTTATGTAAAGAGTAAATCAATTTGAACAATGAAGGGATAAAAGAAGCAATACCAAAAGAACTATGTCATGTTCAAACTCAAAACATGGAACATCCAAGGTGGTTGATTTAATCTTTCTTGTCTCAACTGTTCTTCGATCCCAAAAGAGTTCTTCTCATGTTGGAAACTCATGTTCATGTCAGGTATCTGAATGAGGCCCCAATCATTGCCTGTTAATTTTTCCCTTGTATTCCTCCTATGAGAGTTTCTGACGTCCGTCTGGTGAATGGTGCTATAATCAATAGAAGAAGAAGAAGAAGCAAATCTTGGTCCAGAGTCCGAAATGTACGACATGTCTTCCTTTTTCCTTTGGTTGCATCCCCATCCTAATCTCAGCTCAATATCAGTGTCTTGTTCAATCTGTAGCATTACATCTCCGTCATCTCTTGCAAAGTAGTCTTCTGCAGGCCTCTCCAAGTCAATAGTCCTTTTTGGGTGTTTCTGGTCTTCGTTATGGTATTTTACTCTCTGCAAGCTCATCTCATTTTCTGAATTCCATCTCTCAGAATCATAATCATGGGGACGCACAGATATTGGCGGTCTCTTCAGCCCAAAGCCTTTCATGTCGTTCATTAATAGTTTTTGAATTTGATATAATCGATGAAGTTCATAAACCTGCATCAAACATGTAAGCATAATTTAAGATTTTGATAAGATTTTGCAAGCAAGCATTATGCCTGAGAGCTTAGAACTCTCAGAAAGTAGAACGTTAGTTCACAAAATGAGATGAAAAATAGGAGAGACTGGTTATCAGGCTACCTGTTCCTTGAAAGTTTCTTCATGTTTTAGCATCGCCATCTTCATGAATTCTCTTTCATACTGCTTCAGAAGCCTCTCCATTAACTCCGTTAATTAAAATCAGTTTACGTTTTTTGTTGTTGCAGAAATTCAGAATTTTTAGTGTTTGGCGATCCGGTTATATATGTTGAGTGCGGACCAGATGCTTTGTTTCTTCTCTAGTAAGACAAGAACCTGTCAAATGGGAAAACATTGGGCTCGATCAAATTCAAAATTGTTGAATTTGATTGAACTGGTAGGCTTGGAATAGATGCATCATGATGGTTTCCAATTCTACCCTTATAAGTCCATCCTATTGAGTGGTGATAAAATTATTAAAAAGTGTAAATTACAATTTCAGGTTGAGGCTAAAACTTATATATGTTGAGGCTAAAACTTAAAACCATATGAAAAAATAATGAACCACTGACTTCAAAACTGACATCATTCAAGTACAGAATTCTCCACATTTAACTCATTGGACGTACAACTTGCAGCTTATATTAGTGGCATTTTCAATATGTTTTGGTCTAAAGTTTCAGCAAATAGCTGCCAATCTAATGAATATTCTCATAATCTCAGAGCTGAACCTATACAATGTCGTCTATTGATCTACTTAAGTTTGAGGATTTTCTAATGGAATTGAGAAGGAAATCTTGATGACAAGTCGTTCAGATTTTATTAGAGAATGCCCAATTGATTAGAAAAGAAGGAAAGTCGTTCAGATTTTATTAGAGAATGCCCAATTGATTAGAAAAGAAGGAAAAAGATACAACTTCAAATCAAGTGCCAAAGAGGAAAAATGAAAATGGTAACTACAATGAATGAACTTGAGGACAGAACTCATATCTGGAAGAAATCTTGATGAAAATTCGTTGACATTTTATTAGAGAATGTCCAATTGGTTGGAAAAGAAGAAACCGGATACCATATCCAAATTAAGTACCAAAGTGGAAAGATACAAATGCCAACTGCAATGAATGAAATTTTGAAACCTGTGTAAATGCTTTGTTATATGTTCTGTACTAAAAGAAGACCTTAATTTACATTATCTTCCCACTGCTTTAATTCTTTAATATGTTGAAGATGGTTTAATATATGTCAATGAAACTTTTGGGAACTGGTTGGATTTCCTGAGAGACAAGAGAGGGCAGTTAGATGTGATCAGCTTGGTATTCCTAATGTTCAAGTTAGATAATTATTTTATATTCTGGTGATATTCTGTTGGGGATTTCTTTAGTATTTTGGTTGGGTGTCAGAGGCAAGGCATGTCCTCCTCTTTTACTTCTTTTATTTCTATCAATAAAAATTCAGATGCTGCCCCGGATTCCAAGATAAATTCCGGGTTAAAAAAAAGCTGTTATACATTAAGGACTCACAAATAGCATAAGCTGAAGTTCAGTTTCGAGATCCTGTACATATTGGTGGATGATGGTACCAATTTGTCATAAGAGATGAGAAAGTGAAAATATGCTTTCATTGCTAGAACTCTCAATTTCTCCTCAACATTTACATTTGGAGAACTAAAATAAGAATTTACGTATAAAGACCATTTATGAACAGGAGGAAATCACAATCTTAAAAGGAAACTCGACACCCACTCTTGGACTGAAGTAACAGATCAATGCACACTGCACACTCATCGGACTGTTTGATGTAATTTGAATTTCTGATGGAGATCAACGCCCATTGTGCGTTTATTCTAGACGGGGTCGCACTCATGGGCCACATAGGGATCTTTTATTTATGTTATTTTATTGTTCTTAGGGGTATTTTTGGGATTATTTGATGTTATTAGGGATACTTTAGTATTTATTGCTTTTTAGGGTAGTTTAGTCTTTAAAGGATTCTTAATTTAGTAAGTTTCCTTATTTTAGAGCTCTTAATTGCCTATTTATAGGTAAGCTACAGCTTTTTTTCTCACCTTTTGATGATTAATTGAATTGAGTTAAGCTTTGAGTGCTTCTTTCCCCCCTCTAATTTCTTCTTCTCCTCCCTAAATTCTTCTCTTCTTCATCTAATTCTTCTTCTTCTAAATTTCTCCTCCTGCCTACATCAATTTCACTATAGCAGTGTTGGTTTGAGGTGAAAGTTGTCAGATTCCATGTCCAAATAGAAGAACACAAAACTCTTCTCTGTGTCAGAAGCTATAGCATGATATTCAGAAAAAAAAATCCAGCTCTGGATTATAAAGAATCAAGACAATCCACATAATTAGTATGGGAATGATTAGAAAGAATCAAGACAAGCCACATAATTAGACCATGTTCGTTTCAGATTGTGACAGGCAATTGTGAGCCGCACAACCGATTATTGGCTCAAAATTATGTTTAATTTTGAGCCAATAATCAGATGGGGGCCCCCATAATCAGGTGTCACAATCTAATATGAACAAGCCCTTAGTATGGGAATAAGCGGTGTGGGAGGGAGATACGATGAGGACATCAAGAGAGCTAACAATACCTTATGATGCAGTGAAAAATATTTAGGTCAGATCTCCAACAATACGATGTGTATAGGCAAACTCTGGTTAAGTAGCCGCCAAGTACATAACCCCATGAATTTACTGTCTATATTTCTTTGGGTTGAGTGGAGCTTACTAGAAGTACACTATGAATGTAAATCCATATCAAATCACAGTAGTAAAAAAGAAAACATCAAGGTTTTGGAGTGTTCTTATGTCCCCAGACGAGACGAGAAGATTTCCTCTGTGAGATTGGGGTTAAAAGCATTTATCTCCTTCCCCACTCTCAGGACCCCGGAAACTGTAACCGTTTCAAGTAACCCAAATAGAATACAGGACACCTATCACAACATACCCAACGAACACTTCATTCAAATGGACGGTAAGCCAATTCCCGGCAATTAAAAAAATAAGGGATTAACAAATTTCTCAAACCTTGCCAAGAGCTTACAGTTCAAAGTCCAGCAGAAACACCAAATATTCTAGAATCAGGTCTTGGTTGAGGGATGTACCACAAATAACAAAGACATAGGCCAAAAAGTATTCCAAACTTTATATCTGCTGGTTGTAATCCATCCAACTGTGTGAACAATTCTTTCCTAGTACAAAATACAGAATCCGAAGATCAAATATTGGTTATAGATCAATAAAGGCCCAGAGAAAGGAAGGTAGTTTTCCGAAGATGCTCACAGAAATAAGAACTAGAACCGAACCAGTAAAAACACATGCAAGTATGAAATTTTACCGCACTCAAGATGCTTAAAAGCCCATGATTCGAACCCAAGAACATGTTGGGCCACACTAATTTGATTGGCCAAATCTAGACATACTGAAACAAACCTAGTCAGTGAATTTGCAAAGGGGTAGGGGTTTTATCTATCTATTGAAACAGTCAATGCTTCGATGTCATTTAGCAGGAAATTTGACAAGATCACCATCTGCTACTTTAAGCAATTTTTCCCAACAGGACCTCGTTAATTAAAACCCGCCTTCTATTCAGTACATCACTTCCTTCACTACAATAATAAAGCTGATTTCGCACATGATAAGAAATTGTCTACTGATGAAGAATAAAAAACAAAGATTGACCTAAAAGTTGAAAACCTGAAGAACGGAGCGGATTTCTTTCGCAGTTTCTTTCTCACAAAGTGCAGATCCAAATTATGGGAGAGAAATCAAACACCTAGGATAGTATACTGAAATGGGAAACGCGCTTAACAGAAACATTTACATATAAATTTAATCTCAACTCAACTCAGCAAAGCCTTTTTCCCAAACTAGTTGGGGTCGGCTAAATGAATCCTTTAGAAATTTTTTGAAAGGAATCCACCCGACTCTAATCCTGGCTCTAAGTATTACATATAAATTTAATACTTAGAAAAATTGCTTCTCTGCTCTGAACAAAGCTTAAAATATCCGAGATAAACGAAATCCTATATCTATAAACTGGTACTTAGAAAAATCTTCAATAGCTCTTTTGGATTCAAGTTCATTAAGATACATGTTCTTAAGTTCTATGCCATCAAACTACAGCCTTACATGAAGAGAAAACATGGAAATTAGCAAAACATGGCAAGAAATGGAGATAATTGAAAACCCAAAAAGAAATTGAGGGAAAGAACAAAACCCTACTCACCTTCAAAATTCCTTTGGCTGAGGGCACTCCTTGTAGGATGAGATTCCTGAACCTAATCCAATTTCTTCCCACAATTTCATTGGCTAAAACAACACCCTAAAAATTCTCTATAGATTGCAAAACAGAAAACCCAAGAAGAATTGAAGATTCTCTTCACACCCAACAAAAATATTATATTAAGTTCAAGCCATTCCAAACAAATCCCAGTCTCTATGCCCCAATGCTATCCAAGACAGCACCCATATAAGAAAAAGATTATAAAACTGAAACCCAATTATTATATTGCTCAAAAGACAGAGAGCCTTACAGTGCAACAGAGAATCATCAAAATACACAACTGAACCTTGTAAGGTATATCACATGCACCCAAGAATTGTATATATATAATCATGACCAGTTGTCTCAAACACACAGAGAGATTTATACCTTCTATTAGAGTATTCAAAGGAGTACCTTCTTGTACAGTTGTTGGGTCATGTCTAAAACAGTTGTGCCGGAAATGGCAGTATTCTTATGAATTCAAATATGCAACCATAATGCCTGCTTGTACAGTTGTTCAGTCATGTCTAAAACAGTTATGCTTCAAATGCAACTGTTCATTTGAATGCAAATATATGGAAACGTAACACCTTGTTTTGGTAGCTTACACCCCCCCACCTTTTAGCACTTCCATTATTGAATAGTAAGTCATTTTGGGAAGGGAAATGATATTTTCACCCCCTTTTCCTCCTTTGGGCCACACCCCTTCAAGTCTATTTAGGAGTAAGAACTTAGGACTACTCTTTTACACTAGAAGGGGGTGAAAATATCACTTCCCTTTGGATTTGTTTACGGCAATTGAAAATAGAATGAGGGTGTATTGGCCCAACAAAATAGAATGAGGGTGTATCAGCTCCCTGTTGAGTATTTATGGTACGGTTACCAAAATACATCCACTAAACTTAGCCCAATTTATTCCTTATATTTCAAGAGGAATTATCTAGTCTTTTGCTTGGGCTACAAAACCCAATATGTTGGTAGGGCCCATCTGCTATTATTACAAAGGGTAATGATATATTCGGATATATCACTTCCATATTACAAATTATTCACTCCGTGGGCCCACATGGAGGAGCCCTAAAAATAGAGGTGCAACTCAGGCCAGGTTGGGCCCGATTGAGGCTAGCCCTGACCCAACCTAAGTAGCATTACCTCAACCCCAACTCGACCCGACCCAAACCTTGGGTTGAGAAGGGACAACCCTGAGAGACTTCTAAGGTAAAGCTGATGTCACCTCCCTTTTTCCACAAAAATCCAACGGAAATATCTCTATATTTAAGGAGGGGAAAATATCAGCGCCCTAAAAAAAATAGCTTATGTAGTGGCTTTTTTCTTATGACCGCCTATAAAACCTATATTACACCACCAAAGATCATGATTAGAAATAGTTAAACAAAAAACAGAACATAGCAATACTAAACCACTTGCTATCAATCATGATACTTGATGAACTAATTTTCACTCAATTAAGCATATCAATCAATGCTATTGGATGATCTAATTTTCATGATATTCTCTTATGCATGTTGCTACTTATAAGTAGCCCCTGATTACAATAAGGTGTCAATGTCATAATTTGATATATTTATGATTCATAAAGTTGCTTTTGTTGTTGTTTGAGATCATAGCATCCCTCGTTACTAATTTTTGGACTAAATATGCATTCATGATAGAAATGTTAGTCCTAAATTCACAAGTGCTCCTTGTACCTTGTGTATAATTTCTAGAACTAAAACTATGAGTTCTTGTCTTGAACCTTTCTCTAGCATACATAATCAAATTTTTATGTTCAGTGAAAACTTATCATATATTGGAAACAAAACTGATTATTGGCCTCAAAATTGTGTTTAATTATGAGTTCAATAATCAGTTTCGAACTCAAAATCAATTCTCAAAATCTAAAACGAAAATGGCCTTGATGTGATTGTAGGGCTGCAACTCGAGCCGGGTTTTACCCGACCCGCATCGACCCGACCCGAAAATAGCCTGGGTCGGGTTCAGGTTTCATGGGTTTCGGGTCAAGCTGGGTTCAGCATTCAAAAGCCCGCATGAATCTCGGGTCGAGCCGGGTTTGAAGGGGCCCGACCCGAGTTACATAAGTTATAGTATGTACATTTTTTTCTATTGTTAGTTAAAAGTTAAAGGGATAATTACATTTACACCCACCTCTAGTTTCTGACACATCCACTTCCACCCCTATAGTTTAAAACGTGACAAATACACCCTTGTAGTTTCAATTTGTTTAAGGTAGGCCCCCTCAGTGAAGGTTCGTCCATAGATTGAAGGGTTAGGATGATCCGATGGAGCTGATTTTTTGGGCACACCCTATCTATGTCAGGACCCATCAAATGACCGCTTTGGATCATCCAAACAATGTGGGCCCACATTATTTGGATGATTTTTTGGTAGTGTTTGGATTCGGGTAGGGGCCCACATTATTTGGATGATCCAAAGCGTTCATTTGATGGGTCCTGACAAAGATATGGTGTGCCCAAAAAATCAGCTCCATCGGATCATCCTAACCCTTCAATTTATGGACGAACCTTCAGCTGAGGGGGCAAACCTTAAACAAATTGAAACTACAGGGGTGTATTTGTCACGTTTTAAACTATAGGGGTGGAAGTGGATGTGTCAGAAACTAGAGGGGGTGTAAATGTAATTATCCCAAAGTTAAAAGTGAAAACCCACGCACCCACTGTTACTGTATGTGAGTGTAATTTCTGCTTCTATGAGTTGAGTTGATTCAAGTGTTCGATTTAGCATTGTTTGATTGTAATTACAACATTGTTTGATTACAGCATTGTTTGATTCAAGTGTGATGTGAGTGTAATTACATCATTGTTTGATTCAAGTGTAATGTGAGTGTAATTTCTGCTTGTATGAGTTGAGTTGCCTTGCCAAACAAGAATTTTCCTTAAAAATTTGCGTCAACGTGAAAAAACCCGACCCGACCCGAACCGACCAGAGATTTATCATGGGTAGGGCCGGGTTTGGGAATCGTGGGTTTTCCAAAAAAAAACCCGACCCGACCCGACCCGAGATATTTCTCGGGTAGGGTTGGGTTCTCCAAAACCCGACCCGCCCGACCCGAGTTGCAGCCCTATGTGATTGTATTTATTCTTATTTTGATATCTTCATTTTCAGGGTTTAGGTTTACAAGATTAGAATTTAGAATTCATACTTTTAGGTTTTATATAATTATTTTTTCTTAAAAAAAGTTTCCTTTTTATAAGAAGATAATTTTTTAAAATAGCTCTAGCGGTGGTTCTGATCACCGGTAAAAATTTGGGGTGCAACTTGGGTCGGGTTGGGTTGAGGTTTTGCTAAAAAATGAATTGGAATTAACCCGAACCCACCCGATTTTAAGGTAAAAGCTCAACCCGAATTCCGAAAAATCAACCTGAGTTGCACCCCTAGAAAATCTAATCTTTACCGAGGAAAAAAATATCTGTTGGTAGAGGCTTTACCAACGGCATATTCATGACCGCTACCCCGATGACATATCTATCGGTGGATCACATGGATTTGTGACGGTATAACCTTTACCTGCTGATATTTTGACTTTTATCGGCAGTCTTGGTAAAAAAAAAAAAAACAACTTTCTTGTAGTGACCCTAAGCTAACTTGGAATTAAATTGGGTTGGTTTTTCCTAACCATAACCCAACCTAACCCAAGGGAAGGCCAACCCAATCAGAACTGGAATCTTGTTAAACCCATCGGGTTCGGATTAAGCCCGACCCAAGTTGAACCCCAGCCTAAAAATCTCTCCATATGATGATCCTTTATGATCCCAGGGTAGATTTTTTCTTATTCAATTTGGTTATTTACTTTATCGGAGCTACCATACCCTCCTGTAAGCTTCTTAACGGTCAAGTTGCCTGTTACAGTTCCTAACAATGTGTGAACCCTTCAACTGCCGAGAAGAATTCTAAAGTAGAAGAGTAGGGGGCAAATATCAAAACAAGGGGGTGTAAATATCAAAATTTCAGTGTTTTAAATGTCACCAGTTTGAGGGTTGGCATCTAATGCAGGAAAAACCCACCAAGAACATATGGTTTGTCATTTACTACAAAGTGTGGAACAAGCACCTTCTTCAAGTATTACTTTCGTCATCTTATTTGTAGCCTACTTCTTCTTCATTTGGCTTGAATTTGGCATCTTTTAGATAGATTTTTTTGATTACCTATCTAACGAACCCAAAATCACACGATTTGAATGTGATTTGAGGAAGTTATGGATGATTCATGGACGTAGTACATCGCCCTTTTATTTTAGGGTTATTTATGTCTAGTTTTTTACTTTTATTGAGGGTGAGGGTACTTTAGATGGACGACTAAGATTAATTTCTTAAATCTTAAGTTAGAATCTTAAGTTAGCTTTAAGGACTTCATTTTCTTATAAACAGGAAGTATTGTAAAGGACTTCTTTGGATTATTGAATGAAAATTGGCCTCTAGGCTTTTGAGTTCTTTGAAAACTTTTGAATTGCTACCATTAGCCCTGCAGGTGTATTTTCCAGTTTCGCTCTAAAAAATTCGACTTCAATGGGATCAAAGTAAATATCATCCACTTTGATGGTTATCAAAGTTCTATATTTCCTACGATGGTGATCGAATGACTCTCTTTTATTATTTATTTTATCTTTTTCCCTCCATTGCTAGACAAGAGGAACCTCCAGATTTTTTGGACTGTACCAGTTGGTATCGAAGCATCTGTCCGCACTTCTGCATTAGTTAGTACCGAAGCAGATTCTTTCATTGGGTTGAAGGAGTTTGGTAGCGAAATTTAAATAGATTCGCAATGTCTACAGAGTATCATCGATGATTTCAAATGAGAGTTGCTGAATGTCAAGAATGGGAGATACCACCAACTTGAAATTATTTTATTTTTACTCAGAGTAAGAAATTTTAAAGCAGGATTCATCAACAATATATGATGAAAATTCAGATGATGAATACTTAATCATTACTAAAAGTTCAGATAATTAGTCGCTGACTTTTGATGTTGATGAAGTGATCAGCGAATCACTTGAAGTGATGGTGGATGTGCGCTATGAACTGATGAATGAAGAATCAAAAGAAATTGGATCTAACAGTAAATTAGATGAATCAATGGGGATTTAAAAGATGGGTGAGTGGAAAAATATTACATCGATTTCTTCATAAGTTTCTATCAAATCGTTTTTGTTAAATCCTACAATGAGGCTTGTAGCGGATATTCATGAATTCAAGTATATGCTCAAGATCATGACATATTATCTCTTTGTTTTGGAGATTATAAAGCAGGGTTTTATCTTCGAGAGTTTTGGTTGATAAACATTCTTCAATACTTCATAACTTGAGGAGAAGTTTTTTTTGAACCAGAGGAGAATAATGCAGGCAAAAATTACCAAGAACATGTGATTTGTCATTGAGTACAAAACGTGAACAAGTGTCTTCCTCTTCAAGTTTTACTTTTATCATCTTATTTAAAGTCTACTTTTTAAATTGATTATCACGCGATTTGGAAGTGATTTGAGGAAGTTATGGACAATTTATGAATGCATAACATGTCTATAATGGAATTCCTATTTTCAGGTTATTTTTCTATCTTACTGGCCACTACAGGTATACTGGGAAGCGATATCTCCGCCCCCCTTTTCTTCCTAGGGTCACCCTTCTATTTTATTTATGACTACTCTTTTTACAATAGAA
This sequence comes from Tasmannia lanceolata, assembly GCF_043159265.1. Lineage (NCBI taxonomy): Eukaryota > Viridiplantae > Streptophyta > Magnoliopsida > Canellales > Winteraceae > Tasmannia > Tasmannia lanceolata. Next base: position 3,249,240 of record NW_027518681.1, read on the forward strand.
GGGGTGACACAGGGAAGAAAAGGGGGTGAATATATTGGTTACACAAAGCTGAGATGGCTTAGGGATTTTACTTAGAATTTGGGTGCCACGTCAGCAAAGCAAAGGTAAGGCTGCGTACATCTAGCCCTCCCCAGACCCCGCAATGACGGGAGCCTCGCGCACGGGGCCGCCCTTTTTTGGGTGCCACGTCAGCAAAACCACTTGTTTGGTTGCTAATATAGCACTTAAATCCTTGAAAACTAACAGGGATGTCTCCTGATTAATTATTGTATGTTTGCTGATGTGCCACCCTTGTCTCCTCCCTATAAATCCAAGCCAAAACCACAAAATGGTGGAGTTTTGCTTGGATTTTTCGGAATTATGTTTCTTTCTTTCTCTCTCTTCACTCTCTCAATTTTATCTGTATATTGCTAAGGATATCCCCTAGTACTACTCTATTAGGTTGGCAATTCTTACCACTTTTCTACGAGGTAAGTTCTAGATAAAACAAAGGCTAATATCCTCCTGTCGACTACTTACACCGCCACACTACGAGGTAAATACCTGCAACCAAAGAGAGCCTAATTACACCAGTAAAAGAAGTACCGGAGTGAGAAACCCAACTCCAGGGGCAAGGCACTTATTTGAAGCCGTATAGGAGGGCCCACATGCAAGAAAACAAAAGGAAATTTGGTCAAAAGGTACCACAAAATATCTGAAATAGTGAGATGGACCCCTTCAATTTCAAACTTGTGAAAGGGTACCATTTTGCTTCTCCTGACAAGATTTTTTACCGAAATACCCTTTACCCTCAAAATATACACGTTAAGCCATAAAAACAGGGAGAAAAAAGTGTTGCCTTCTTTCTCACACCTGGAAAATGGGGTGACCAAGAGATGAAATGGGGGTATCACACCTGAAAAATTTTGGGTTGATGTCTGTTGGGCTTGGAAGGGGTTACCAGCACATGGAAAATGGGGGTATCACATGAAAATGGGGTGACCAAAAGATGAAATGGGGGTATCACACCTGGAAAATTTTGGGTTGATGTCTGTTGGGCCTAGAAGGGGTTACCAGCACAAGGAAAATGGGGGTACCACATATGAGAATGAGGTGACCAAGATATGAAATGGGGGTATCACACCTACAAAATTTTGTGTTAGTGTTTGTTGGGCCTGGAAGGGGTTACCGGCACAAGGAAAATGGGGGTACCACATATGAAAATGGGATGACCAAAAGATGAAATGGGGGTATCACACTTAGAAAATTTTGGGTTGATATCTGTCTGGCCTGGAAGGGGTTACCAGCACAATGAAAATGTGAGTACCACATATGAAAATGGGGTGACCAATAGATGAAATGGGGGTATCACACCTGAAAATTTTTGAATTGATGTCTGTTGGGCCTAGAAGGGGACCAGCACAAGGAAAATGGGGGTACCACATATGAAAATGGGGGTATCACACCTAGGAAATTTTGGGTTGACGTCTGTCTGGCCTGGAAGGGGTTACCATCACAATGAAAATGGGGATACCACATATGAAAATAGGGTAACCAATAGATGAAATGGGGGTATCACACCTGGAAAATTTTGGGTTGATGTTGGGCCTGGAAGGGGTTACCGGCACAAGGAAAATGGGGGTACCACATATGAAAATGGGGTGACCAAAAGATGAAATGGGGTACCACACCTGGAAAATTTTAGGTTGATGTCTATTGGGCCTAGAAGGGGTTACCAGCATAAGGAAAATGGGGGTACCACATATGAAAATGGGGTGACCAAGATATGAAATGGGGGTATCACACTTGGAAAATTTTGTGTTGATATCTATTGGGCCTGGAAGGGGTTACCAGCACAAGAAAAATGGGGGTACCACATATGAAAATAGGGTGACCAAAAGATTAAATGGGGGTATCACACCTAGAAAATTTTGGGTTGATGTCTGTCTGGCCTGGAAGGGGTTACCAACACAATGAAAATTGGGGTACCACATATGAAAATGTGGTGACCAATAGATGAAATGGGGGTATCACACCTGAAAATTTTTGGGTTGATGTCTGTTGGGCCTGGAAGGGGTTACCAGCACAAGGAAAATGGGGTATCACATATGAAGATGGGGTGACCAAAAGATGAAATGGGGGTATCACACCATCTATTTAGAAAGTTGTAACAACTGATGGATGGTTCTATAAGTAGTGATAAATACAGCAGAAAAGCTTTGAATTTTTCATCCTTTAATTTGGACTAAATAATTGAACCTCCTCATTTATTTTGATGTGTTTGATGCTATATAAGAGTAGCTACTCTTTTGGCTATTGTTATCTTTTATATACATGCTACCTGGGGCTTTTAAAGGTGCATTGAATATCAAAGACACATGTATTCTGAATTTTGGCAGATGCATTTTGAAACTTGTATAAGGGTCATGAAGGTCTTGTGGCCTAATAATTTGTAGACATGGCCATTGCATTTGGGGTCATACTCTGTTTTTTTTATTGTTTATGGTGGAGACTTCAACTTATCGTGTTTTAAAAATGACATTTCTTCATTATTTTATCACTTAACAGTGAGATATTTTAGAATGCTTCATATATATGAAAGGATAGCACATTTTTTTCAATGGCTTGAATCATACAGTTTGAATTGCCTTCAATCCTTTTTTCAATGTCATATCATCATAATTAACAAAATGATTTTGTTAACAGAGAGAAGGCACTTAAATTAGGACTGTAAGTGATTGCTAACATGGCAAAGTCTTCAAAGAAGGCGAAGGGAAAAATGACACAGAAGGTTTTAAGGAAGTCGACAGTTGGTTTAAAGAAGGGAAAGAAGGGGAAGGGGAAGGGGAAAAAGAAAGCGAGCAGGAAGCAATATGTAAGTGTATATGTTTTTTTCAAATATGGTAAGTTTATTTTCTACTTTTATAGTTTGATAAAGTATTTTGTTTTGCAGGCTCCCTACGTCCCTGCACGATGTTCACCGTCGTGCTTTACCAAGGCTATGGGTAGTTTGGTATTGCAGGAATCGCATTATGAAGGTCTAAAGAAGACTCCATTTAATAATTTGATCCTCCAACAAGGATAGGGCGGCAAATTTTACTGGAAGAACTATATTTGTTCCGTCCTCGGTACATGTAAGATGATTTTTTGTGATTATACATCTAACTTTACAACTAATTCATCAACTACTGCTTCCAAGTGCTAATTTATTTCTTTTTTCTTATACAGGGAACTCTTACTTCCAATCGTGAGGCGATGGATGAGAAAAGGGAGCAGGAAAAGCATGGTATCGCCGTTATGTCAAGGCTTCCATTGGGTTCTCCTAGTGGTGGACATGGTGAAGAAATCATTCGTAGAATGCAACTCATCCAAGAGAGAAGAGTTCAAGGAAAGGGCATTACCCACTGTAAGTAAATTACCAACTTCAACGACATTAGAATCATCAACTTCAATGACTTTGGATAACCCCATTTCTAATTATCAGGTAGCATGCATCAAAGAGTATTTCAAATGACGGGGTGCCAACATTGATGATTACCCAAATGAACAGATGGATGACTACCCACAGCAGAACAATTGGTGGGTTCAACCTATGATGTTTGAAACTAGTTTTATATGTTAGTCCATTAACAATGTCAAGTCATTCGAATCACTTCATTTTATTTGACAGCTTTGATTGCGGTGCATTTGTTATAATGGGTATTGAGCATTTCTATAGTGGATCTCCATTGAATTTCGGCCCACCAGACATTCCCAAAATTAGGCTTGAACTTTGCGAAAGATTTTTAAGGGGGGAGTTTGGGAGATGTGATCTTCAATAGGGTTGGGAGATTTGATCTTGAATAGGTATGTGAGAGTTTCCTCTTAATCATTTCTTTTTATCCAACATTTTCTTACTTGCATGGTTCATAATGATTGGAAATTTGTAACCTACCAGAGTGCCTTTATCCCATCAGCTGATCAACCCATGTACAGATGTACTAGTATATTTCTTGTTTCTTTTCACATTATCAATTTATCACCTTGTTAATTATCAGCCAGTTAATGGAGGAGTTGGATACATACAATCACTATATGGTTGCTTAGGATGGATAGGGAATCCTGATTATTCAAGTATTCAGATCAATTTGATCCTAGTTTGTTACACATTGTTATTCCTAGCCCATATAAAATTGCACTATGTATTCAAACTTAATCTGAGAATTTTATGCTTTCATTTATAAGTCATGGAGTGTCTGATTGGCTGCTCTCTTTTTTTTTGCAGGCCTGCTGGTGTTAGATAGAATAGAAAGCGATCATACATGTTTTGGTTCGATTTTATATGCATGTTTTGGTCGTGACCGTTGTTCAGTCGCTGTTTCCACACTCAAATTTGGGGATCCTTGCTCTGGAGTAGTGAAAGTCTAGAGGAATGGGCAGATTGTGACCATTTTTTCATTTAGAAGTGGGGGAATGTATGGCCAAATGATTGTAAGAGCAGAGCACTTGCCAGAACTAGATTCATCTTTACGAACTATGAATCAATTTTACAGATTTTGCTGAGGAGAGTCTCTAGGTGTGGATGCACAGTAAGAAGATTCATCTTTACAAACTTTTGGGTTGCAACTATGTGCTGTGAAGTTGCAAGTAGCAACTATTTTCTCATGGCTGCAGTTGACTGTTTAAAATTTGAGCTTTTATATCCTTTCATGGCTACAGTTTAAAGATAGTGGGTAGGAAAAACTCCATTGGGCCTATTGATATTTTGATTGCAGGTAGAAGAAATTCCATAAATGTTTGAAATTTGAGTGCATTGACTCCGAATTTATTTTATGCTTGTGAATCTGTGATCATGACAGTTTCATCCATTCCAATAGTTTATGTATTCATCTTCTATCATTAATGGAAGTGTAGACTTAATGTCATCCTCCAGGTCCCAGAATCACAAAAAATTGGTTCAACATTATGCTGATGTTATTGACATTACAACTTTGGGTTTATACTCTTTTCTTGCTATAGGTTTATACTATTTTCCATCTTTTTTGGTTTAGATGCTGAAGCTTTTGTGGTGGTTCTTTCCAGCAAAAATTAGCATATAATTTCAGCAAAAATTAGCAGTTGTAACTATTGTTGAAGATCCAGGAGTTAATTATGTTCGTTCCAAACATAGGCATAGCCAGGAATTTGCACAAGGGGGGCAAACAATGGTTGTTATAGTAATAAATCAGAACCAAGAACACCGCCCCACGCGCGCGCGCACTCACGAAATATCATTTCCATAAGATGAGCTGATCCCTCCAATCTATAGAGGAACTGTATATTATGGAAACCTGTATAGATTGGAGGGTTGGGATCATCCTATGAAAGTGATTTTTGGGGCACAACCGATTTACATTGTCGCCCATCAAATGGACGGCTTTGATTATCTATGGTCTAGGCCATGCATTCCTTTTGGCAAAATATTGAGCTGTAGGGACTTGCACCGTGTAAAGTCTCAATGGATCCAATGGTTAGGAAAAAAGAATATTTATTTGTACTAACTCTTCAGTTGCAAGCAATGGATCCAATGGTTAGGACTGCTCATAAAGATTTCTGGGCCATTGCAATCCATAATGGGGGTAGAGAAACAAATCTCGGAAGTCAAATACATGAAAAACGTAATTCATGTGGAAAAGGATTTTGGATTGGATGTCAGAAAGTGAATTCCAAGAACATGAAAACAATAATAAGATTTTCATGTACCTTTAGGCCACGTTTGGATACCTCATTTGGATTTGGAATTGGGTTTTGGATACAAAATACGAAAATTTTCCAGGTGTGATACCCCCATTTCATCGCTTGGTCACCCCATTTTCATATGTGGTACCCCCATTTTCCTTGTGCAGGTAACCCCTTCCAGGCCCAACAGACATCAACCCAAATTTTTCCAGGTGTGATACCCCCAATTTCATATGTGATACCCCCATTTTCTTTGTGCTGGTAACCCCTTCCAGGCCCAACAGACATCAACCCAAATATTTTCAGGTGTGATACCCTCATTTCATCTAATGGTTACCCCATTTTCATAAGTGGTACCCCCATTTTCATTGTGCTGGTAACCCCTTCCAGGCTAGACAGACATCAACCCAAAATTTTCTAGGTGTGATACCCCCACTTCATCTTTTGGTCACTCCATTTTCATATGTGGTACCCCCATATTCCTTGTGCGGGTAACCCCTTCCAGGCCCAAAAGACATCAACACAAAATTTCCCAGGTGTGATACTCCAATTTCATATCTTGCTCACCCCATTTGTGGTACCTCCATTTTCCTTGTGCTGGTAACCCCTTCTAGGCCCAACAGACATCAACCCCAAATTTTTTAGGTGTGATACCCCCATTCCATCTCTTGGTCACCCCATTTTCATATGTGGTACCCCCATTTTCCTTGTGCTGGTAACCCCTTCTAGGCCCAACATACATCAACCCAAAATTTTCTAGGTGGGATACCCCCATTTCATCTTTTGGTCACCTCATTTTCATATGTGATACCCCTATTTCATCTAATGGTCACCCCATTTTCATAAGTGGTACCCCCATTTTCATTGTGCTGGTAACCCCGTCCAAGCTGGACAGACATCAACCCAAAATTTTCTAGGTGTGATACCCCCATTTCATCTTTTGGTCACCACATTTTCATATGTGGTACCCCCATATTCCTTGTGCTGGTAACCCCTTCCAGGCCCAACAGACATCAACACAAAATTTTCCAGGTGTGATATTCCGATTTCATATCTTGGTCACCCCATTTTCATATGCGGTACCTCTATTTTCCTTATGCTGGTAACCCCTTCTAGGCCCAACAGACATCAACCCCAAATTTTTTAGGTGTGATACCCCCATTTCATCTTTTGGTCTCCCCATTTTCCTTGTGCATGTAACCCCTTCCAGGCCCAACAGACATCAACCCAAAATTTTCCAGGTGTGATACCCACATTTCATCTTTTGATCACCCATTTTGCTTGTTGTTGTAACCCCTTCCAGGCCCAACAGACATCAACCCAAAATTTTTCAGGTGTGATACTCCCATTTCATCTATTGGTCACCCCATTTTCATAAGTGGTACCCACATTTTCATTGTGCTGGTAACCCCTTCCAGGCCAGACAGACATCAACCCAAAATTTTCTAGGTGAGATACCCTCATTTCATCTTTTGGTCACCCCATTTTCATATGTGGTACCCCCATATTCCTTGTGCTGGTAAGTCCTTCCAGGCCCAACAGACAACAACACAAAATTCTCTAGGTGTGATACTCCGATTTCATATCTTGGTCACCCCATTTTCATATGTGGTACCCTCATTTTCCTTGTGCTGGTAACCCCTTCTAGGCCCAACAAACATCAACCCAAAATTTTTCAGGTGTGATACCCCCATTTCATCTTTTGGTCTCCCCATTTTCATATGTAGTACTCCCATTTTCCTTGTCCTGGTAACCCCTTCCAGGCCCAGCAGACATCAACCCAAAATTTTCCAGGTGTGATACCCCCATTTCATCTATTGGTCACCCCATTTTCATATGTGGTACCCTCATTTTCATTGTGCTGGGAACCCCTTCCAGGCCCAACAAACATCAACCCAAAATTTTCCAGGTATGATACCCCCATTTCGTCTATTGGTCACCCCATTTTCATATATGGTACCCCCATTTTCATTGTGCTGGTAACCCCTTCCAGGCCAGATAGACATCAACCCAAAATTTTATAGGTGTGATACCCCCATTTTATCTTTTGGTCACCCCATTTTCATATGTAGTACCCCCATTTTCCTTGTGCTGGTAACCTCTTCCAGGCCCAACAGACATCAACACAAAATTTTGCAGGTGTGATACCCCCATTTCATATCTTGGTCACCCCATTTTCATATGTGGTACCCTTATTTTCCTTGTGCTGGTAACTCTTTCTAGGCCCAACAGACATCAACCCAAAAATTTTCAGGTGTGATACCTCCATTTCATCTTTTGGTCACCCCATTTTCATATGTGATACCCCCATTTTCTTTGTGCTGGTAACCCCTTCCAGGCCCAATAGACATCAACCCAAAAATTTTCAGGTGTGATACCCCCATTTCATCTCTTGGTCGCCCCATTTTCCAGGTGTGAAAAAGAAGGCAACACTTTTTTGTCCTTGTTTTTATGGCTTAACGTGTATATTTTGAGGGTGAAGGGTATTCGGGAAAAAATCTTGTTAGGAAAAGCAAAATAGTACCATTTCACAAGTTTGAAATTGAAGGGGTCCATCTCACTATTTCAGATATTTTTTGGTAACTTTTGACCAAATTTCCAAAACAAAATATGTAATGTATTATTTTAGCAATATTGTTTTGGTGACCCACCAAATAGCCAGTAAGCTCTCTTTTAGGGAGAACTGCATTCTATTCATTACAGTATTTTGCTTCTAAATTCTAATAGCCTTCCTACAGTTTGTCATCGATTTATGGGGAAAAAATGATCTGCACGTAAACCATTGATGATTGGATGCGGGCCCACATAATCCCACGATCTCTGAAGAGACCAAAGAAGTCATTCTCAATATATCATCATGGTTTTTGTTTTGAAAGGCTATATACTATGTCATCATGGGTACCTGAAGACACCCTTTTGTCAAGGTTTTCGTGACAGCCTACCTAATGTTGCAAAGTGTATCAAAGTAGGGATATATCAGTCATTTTATTAAATAGCAGGGATAATTTTAGGGGACTGACAATTAAACAAGGGAAATGATAAATGTCCCCCTTTTCATCAGTTGGGCACATTTTAGGGGACTGATGAAAATAAAGCATTTTGTATGATAAAATTAGTCTCCACATGATCATGTTTGGATAATGGGGCAAATTTTCTCAGCAATTTTAAACTTAGAGAAATGTTAAAAAGTCAATAATTCTTGCAAATTTGGAATTAAAAGCTGTTGTCTTCATTAACGAAGTGGCTGGTCTGATGTGCGACAGACCAGCAGTGAAAACCCTGTTGCGATGGATGCTAGCAATTAACTTTTCATAAATATGTCATCAGTTTCTCGGATATTATTAAAAAATAACAAGAGAAATAAAAAACTTATTTTCATAAAATTATTGAATCATTAAATCAACGACAATAAGTCTACCGCGTATATACGTGGCCCGGAATGACACAAGACACTCTTGGGTACCTCAAAAATCTTAGTCAAAACACTCATGAGATGGACCAACCTGGTCCCTGAAAATGCATATAATAGGAGTTTCCTTCCCTTAATTTAGGGAAGTGATATATTGATTATATTCGCCCATTTTGTTTTACTTGGGACAGCCCACTCTATTGTATTTATGAGTACTCTTTTACTCTACAGGGGCTGTCCCAAGTAAAAAAGGGCTAATATATAATTTCCCTTAATTTAAGTGGGTCTCATCTTTTCTTTTTTTCTAATGGCAATAAGATACATTCCAAGTCCACAACACATGAGAGAGAGGGAGAGAGATGAGAAAAATAAAAAGAAGGAAATTAAAATCCTTGTCGAGTCATGCTTATCAAGAGCCGTTCACATAAATGATGTAAGGCAAGCCTCTATTTCTTATTGTTTTGAGAGAGAGAGAGAGAGAGGGAACACGCGCTGCCGGTTGGAGGGGGTGCAACCGTATCGGGTGGTGGGTCTGTGATGTTAGCGGAAAGCACGGGTCACTGGTTTCCGTTCCACACACTCGTTGCCCCGTACACAATGAAAGATTGATCCTCTCTTTCCCTCCTTATTTTGAGGAGCTTTTATTAGTTTTACTTACTTAAGTAGATTGATTACTCTCCAAAAATCATCTCCATAGGATTATCCCTACCCCCAAGTGATGCAAGGAAGTAATAGTTCTAATTTACCTTAAAAATATATCTTTTCATAACAGATCAAGTGATGCAGTCTAAAAATTTGGACGCTCTTCGTTGCGCAGCAGCTGATGCAAGATTGATAAATAAATAAAAAATGGCCCATTCGAACACCGTAGTAGGGAATAGAATACTTTAATTACCGTCGAAGGGGATATGATTTACTTCAATCCCATCGAAGTCGAGTTTCTCACTAGAAAATACTCCTACAGGTGCTAATTCAAGCAACCAAAAGTTCTCAAAAAACTCAAAAGCCTAAAGGCAAATTTCATTCAATAATCAAAGTCAATTACATTACTTTCATAACATCTATTTATAATAAAAGAAATCATAAAATCTAACTTAAGGCTTAAGCAACTAATCGTAGCCGTCCACCTAAAATAACATAAATAAAATCTAAAATTTGACTAAAACTTACCTAAAATAGTAATCCCGTAATAGACACTTACCTAAAATAGTAATCCCGTAATAGACACTTACCATATCCTAAAACTACCTATAACTTAGCCAAATCAAGTCCAAATCACGTAATCTTAGGCTCTATAGATAGGTAATTGAGAAACCTTTCTAAACACACCAAAATCATGCCAAAAGAACAAGATTTGATGTCCTAAAAAATTATTACAAATAAAATAACGAAAATACAAATTAAAACATAAGAAAATTGTTCCACACGTCAACGAACCGAAATATTATTGGTGATTTCCGTCCGCATCATCAAGGGTCAAGATCATCCGATGTAGATGGGACTCAGATTTGATGGACGGCAAGAATTGCTAAGCCAATCGTGACTGGGTTGATGTCATCAAAAGATGATTGTTATTTTTTATTAGGGATTTGCTAGCTACCATCGCATATGGCATTTCACGGATGAGTTTTGCATGTGAGAGCAGCCACAAAGGCTATTTTTCAGCAGATTTTGTCTTATTCATTTAATTCATCGAAGGTGGCTGCGCTCTCATGCAACAGCCCATCCCCGAAATGCCTTCTCCATGGTTGCTGGCAAATCCCTTTCTATTAAGATAAGGAAAAATTGTCAACTGGTGACAGAAAAATAGGAAAATAGTGAATGGGTGACACCCTTTTGAAAGTTGGTGAACGGAGGTCGAAATACGTTTTCTGACATGCCCTTTTACGTAAATACCCTTAAGAACGAAAAACCCATTGTACAGAGGGTTTTTTTTTAACTGTAGAGAGGCTTTTTGTCTCTTCGTTTTTAACTGTAGAGATGGTTTTTTTTTTTACTTTTACTCCACCTGAAACCCATCTTCTCCTGCGTGAGGTGTGACCGGCGTGAAGATCTCTCATTTTTCTCTGGAGTGGTGCGGTTTCCTGCATTATTCCGAACCTCTCTCCTCGTATATCAAGTTTATTCCGGCGAGGGGTTCATTTTTCTCCGGCGAGGGCTTCATTTTTCCGGCGAGGGCTCCATTTTTCTGACGAGAGATCCATTTTTTCCGGCGTGGGCTTCATTTTTCCCCCATCCCCATCGTGCAGGTATGTTAGGGTGTCGTATTTCATATTTTTTTACATTTTTTTTTCGTTCTATTAAGTTACCTTTGTGCTTTGTGGTGTAACATTATCAGTATTTGGAAGTCTTTACATGTTTAGGGTTTAAATATTTTTTTTGTTCCCTATTTTGTTTGATTTTGACTGTGGAGAACCCCCTTTTGATAATCTCTCATTCTCGGTGTTGAGAATCCCCTTTTGAGATTCATAATATCCCTTTTTCAGTGTTGAGAACCCATTTCCAGTGTTGGTACTCCCCTTTTCCAGTGTTGAGATGCTTTATATCCAGTGTTGGGACCCCCTTTTGAGGTTCATAATCCCTCAATTTAAGTGTTGAGGACCCCCTCCAGGTAGATTGATAATCCCCTCATTTCCAGTGTTAGTAACCCTCTCTAGGATGTTGATAATTCCTCTAGGTAGTTCATAATGTCCCATTTGCAGTGTTGGGAACCCCTTTTCAGGCTGATAATCCCCCACTTTCAGTGTTGAGAATCCTTTCTAGGTACATTGATAATCCCCCTTCTCCACTATTAAAAACCCCCTATTGAGGTTGATAATCCCTCATCTCCAGTGTTGAAAACCCCTGAAGGGAGGTTGATAATCCCTATTGCCAGTGCTGTTCAGGTTGATAATCCCCATTCTCGTGTGTTGAGAACCCCCTGTGGTTGATAATCCCCCTTCTCTTCTGTTGAGAACCCCCTGTTGAGGTTGATAATCCTCATTGTCCAGTGTTGAGAACCCCCTCCTGAGGTTGATAATCCCCCTTCTCCAGTGTTGAAAACCCCCTCAAGGGAGGTTGATAATCCCCATTTCCTGTGTTGAGAACCCCTGTTGAGGTTGATAATCCCCTACTCCAGTGTTAAAACTCTCTATTGAGGTTGATAATCCCCCTTCTCTAGCGTTGAAAACCCCCTCAAGGAGTTTATAATACCCATTTTCAGATTGTTGCCAATCCTCTTTTAAATCATTGTTCATATAGTAATTTTTGGTATGGTTTGTACACTTGAGAATCACATATTTGAGTTGCGAACCCCATTTTAAGAAACATGAACTTACATTACAATTAATTATGTTCTTTTTTGTGACAGTTATATAGTTGGATTGGGAGAAGGCAAAGTCTACAATGAAGACGCGTGTAAGTGTAGTCCTTTTTGTTCTCGTTTTAGATTGTTACTCAATAGAATGCTCTTTTATTCTCTAATTGTGTTAATAGGCAAATGAGAGCCGGAGTCGAAAGTGTAATAGAAAGCCCGGAATGGGTTTAAAGAATGAGGAGATTAAAATGAAAGGTGGTAAGGGGAAAATAAAATTGAAGGGTGGGAAGGCAAAAATGAAAAATAGAAGCGAGAAGAAGAAAGTTGAAGTGAAAGGTCAGAAGATGAAAAGCAACGTGAAAGGTCAGAAGAGTGAAGTGAAGGCGAAACATGTAACTGTATTTGATTTTTACAGTTTTAATCTAAGTTACTTGATAAAAGTTGAAGCTCTGATTATGTATGTTGTTTTACAGGATCCATATGTCCCTGCACGATGTTCTCCATCGTGCTTTATTAAGGAGATGCGGAGTACACAGTTCCGGCAGTCCCACTATGATGCTATAGGCAAGACCCCTTTCAAGGACTTCATCCGCCTAGAACAGAATCCACTAGAAGAGGCTGTCATGCATAAGCCTCTAATTAGAGCACTACACAGTAAGTGGGATCCGGCGACGAAGACATTCATGCTAGGAGGTATCGCAGTTCCATTTAGGGCTAGAGATGTTGCATTGGCTTTAGGCCTTCCCCTTAGAGGGAAAAAAATTAATTTGGCGAGGGTTCCGTGGACGGACAAGAGTAAACCCACTCCTTTACTGCCTGGGTGGCCATTTCGTAGAGGATCTGTTCTGGCATCTGACCTTTCTGTGCAAATCAAGGCCTTAGTTGGTCTAGAGGACCAACCCTCCATAGAGACTTGTGTGAAATATGTCATGCTACACCTATTCGCTACTGTGTTATTCACTCAGGCTGCACATCGGGCCGACCAGCTGTTTTGGCCCTATATCGATGATTTAGAGAAGATATGCGACTATAACTGGGGGGAAGCAGTATACAATTGGTTACTCGAGTATTTAAACGCATCCGTCGCAGGGGGAAAATATCTTGGAGGTTGCTCCCTCACATTGCAGGTATCATGGCCTCTGCAATAGTTTGCCTTTTTATTTATCTTCCTATTAATAAAATATTAACAAAGTCTGTCTTGTGTGTGCAGGTGTGGCTTTTCGAGCACACGAAGTTGTGGATACCTAAAAATCCAGATGCCTGTCCACGTATTCTGAAGTGGAAGTCGAAAGGAAATGAAGCGAATAAGTACTATATGATTGAGCAGGGGAAGATAGAGAAATCTGAGGTGAGACCCTATCTACTAGATACCATTTTAGATAGTCTGTAATATTTTCTGATCTAACAACTTTCTCAAATCGTTAGGTAGTGGTGACATTGACGCCACGAGAGGACGAACTGTAGTACATTCCTGAGCAGGTATCGCAATGGACCTCTTTTTATATTATGTTTTATTTAACCTGGTAATGTTTACAAATTTTGTGTGTTGTATCCCTTATTTGTATATTAGGAAGCCGAGGAAGAAGGAATCATTGGGCAGGGAGAACCATTAGGGCAGTCACCTACTGTCCCAGCATTGATCGGCACACCTGCGTTTGAAGGAAGGGATACTGTAGTTGACGAGGGTGGTCAGGAGGGTGCTGAGGAGGCCAGTGAGGATAGGAGGATAAAAAGAGAGTGGGAGAAGATAGGAGAGGCATGGGACAATATAAAAAAAAAGAGGGGACAGAATGAAGAGGAGAAGGAGAGGTTAAGAAGAGTCAGGGTGGAGATGGAGGCGGAGAAAGAGAATTTACGAATACAGATTGCGGCTGAGAGGGAAATTATACAGAAGGAGTGGGAAGCGATGAGAAGACAGGAGGGAGACAAAGCTGAAATGGAGAAGGAAGAATTGAGAAAATATGGGGAAAAAAGAAGAGAGGAGGAAGATATGGAGGTCATAAATGTGATGAGTCAGGCTGAAGATGTTGGCTTCGTAAATGAAGCAGTTGTAACAGGAGCGTCAGATGTTGTTAACATTCTCGATAGCCCTGAGGGTAAAGCGAAGAGGAAGAGGACGGAAAAATTAGGGAGCATTGAGAGGAGAGTGAAAAATCAGAGAAGGGATAGGAAAGCAAGCTACGCCAAGAGTAGCCCCTATACAGTACCCCCAGTGACAAAGAAAAAAAGTGAGAGGGCAACGAAGAAAGTAACACGGAGGCGAACTGATCTCATTGAGAAGTTGAAAAAACAAGACCAAAGGCAAGTACACTTGTTTTCAATTAACCATTATTCAAAGTTAGATACTTGCTTCCTCTAACCTTTGTATATTTTTGCAGTCGTATTCTCATGACCGTTGACGGGGTAAAAGTCTTGGCCGAGGATCTCGAAACGTTGTGGAACCTTAAAGGAGTCCTCAGTGGCCAAGTAAGTGTCATTTTTTAAATTAAGTGTTGTCTTCAATACCCATTGTTGAGGTAATTAAGAAATTTTTTTGAGTTGTAGGTGTTGGATGTATATGGGAAGTATTTGTGCGCCTCCAGGAATGCCTTGACTGGACGGATTGTATATATTCCTTCGTCAGTACATGTAAGAGGCTTTTTTGTAGCTATACATGTTACTTTACAACTTATCCATGATTTAGTGTTCCCACAAAATTCATTTCATTGTACAGGGATATAAGACTTCAGGGCGTGATTTAATGGATGACAAACATAAGTTGGAGTCCGATCGGTTGGCGAACGAGCTATTGCATCGTACAGTTGACCATATCCCGTCAGAAGATATTGGGATGATTTTAATCCCATGCTGTCAAGACTTTCATTGGGCTCTTGTGCTTGTTGATATGGTGAATAAAAAGATGGTCGAGTTCAACTCAATGGAAGGGGACTCATTTCAGGAGCGAGCATCTCCCACTGTAAGTAAATTAACATCTTCCGTAACATTTAAAGTTACTTCCATATGTATGACACTCAATATTCCTTCGTTGTCTTAAATTCAGGTAGCATTAATGAAGGAATATTTGAAGGGCCGGGGTTGCAACATCGATGACTTTCCATATTCACAGATGGATGGCTTCCGAAAGCAGAACAATGGGTGGGTTCAAACTTAAAACTTTTGAATTTTTGTTAGTATTCCTATCTCATTCGTAGTTAGCTTAAAAGTAACTCTATTCAATGCATGCTTTTATACAGGGTTGATTGCGGCGCTTTTGTCCTAAAAGCGATTGAGCATCTCTACCATGGTCAACCACTGAACTTTGGGCCGACAGACATTCCTGAATTTCGGCTACAACTCTGTGAGAGATTTTTACGAGGAGAGTTTGGGGACTGCACACTTATATAGGAACACCTTCTAATGTTGATGGATGTTTATTTTTTCTGATGATCAAACTTTATTTTTTAATGGAGATTGGCAGGGGATTTGTTAAATGGCAAGGGAAGTTGGCAGGGGGTCTGTGTTTTTCTTTGTGAATGGGTGGAGAGGTTGTAAATTGAAATAGGTTTAATGGAAGTGTGTTTGTGTTTGTGAATAGGTGGAGAACTTGGTTGGTGAAACAGGGAATTGTGAACTTGTTTATGAATGTGGATAAGTTGTAAATGTAAGCAGGTTTTATGGAAGTGTATTTGTGTTTGTGTTTCAATTTCAATGTTGGAACTTGTAAATTTAAACAGGTTTTAGACATGTGTGTTTTTGTTTCTGAATGAGTAGGGAAGTTATAAATTAAAACATAATATGATGTGTGTTTGTGTTTGTGAACAGAATATTAAGTGTGTTTGTGTTTTTGTTTATACAGGTTTTAGACATTTTCAATTCCAGCAGCTTTACTCGGCTGGAAAAATGGTTGCTGACCCATTTTCTAGGTTGGTAACCCACATTCCAAGGTTAATAACCCAAATTTTTCTGGGTTGGTAACCTTAAGTTCCAAGTCCAGCAGCTTCACTCGGCTGGAAAAAGGTTGGTGACCCAGTTTCTGGGTTGATAACCCACATTCGAAGGTTGATAACCCAAAAAAAGGGAGGTTGGTAACCTTAAGTTCCAAGTCCAGCAGCTTCACTCGGCTGGAAAAAGGTTAATAACCCACATTCCAAGGTTGATAACCCACATTCGAAGGTTGATAACCCAAAAAAAGGGAGGTTGGTAACCTTAAGAACCAAGTCCAACAGCTTCAGTCTGCTGGAAAAAAGGTTGGTGACCCATTTTCTGGGTTGATAACCCACATTCGAAGGTTGATAACCCAAAAAAAGGGAGGTTGGTAACCTTCAGCTCCAAGTCCAGCAGCTTCAGTCTGCTGGAAAAAAGGTTGGTCACCCTCTTTCTGGGTTGATAACCCACATTCGAAGGTTGATAACCCAAAAATAGGGAGGTTGGTAACCTTCAATTCCAAGTCCAGCAGCTTCAGTCTGCTGGAAAAAAGGTTGGTCACCCTCTTTCTGGGTTGATAACCCACATTCGAAGGTTGATAACCCAAAAATAGGGAGGTTGGTAACCTTAAGTTCCAAGTCCAGCAGCTTCACTCGGCTGGAAAAAGGTTAATAACCCACATTCCAAGGTTGATAACCCACATTCCAAGGTTGATAACCCAAAAAAGAGAGGTTGGTAACCTTAAGTTCCAAGTCCAGCAGCTTTACTCGGCTGAAAAAATGGTTGGTGACCCTCTTTCTAGGTTGATAACCCACATTCGAAGGTTGATAACCCAAAAAAAGGGAGGTTGGTAACCCTAAGTTCCAAGTCCAGCAGCTTCACTCGGCTGGAAAAATGGTTGGTGACCCTTTTTCTGGGTTGGTAACCCACATTCGAGTTATCAACCTTCGAATGTGGGTTATCAACCCAGAAAAAGGGTCACCAACCTTTTTCCAGCCGAGTCAAGCTGCTGGACTTGGAACTTAGGGTTACCAACCTCCCTTTTCTGGGTTATCAACCTTCGAATGTGGGTTATCAACCCAGAAAGAGGGTCACCAACCATTTTTCCAGCCGAGTAAAGCTGCTGGACTTGGAACTTAAGGTTACCAACCTCTCTTTTTTGGGTTATCAACCTTGGAATGTGGGTTATCAACCTTGGAATGTGGGTTATTAACCTTTTTTCAGCCGAGTGAAGCTGCTGGACTTGGAACTTAAGGTTACCAACCTCCCTTTTTTTGGGTTATCAACCTTCGAATGTGGGTTATCAACCCAGAAAGAGGGTCGCCAACCCAGAAAGAGGGTCGCCAACCCAGAAAAATGAAGCCCTTGTCGGAATACACTTGATAACGGAGGAAAGAGGTTCGGAATAATGCAGGAAACCGACCAACTCCAGAGAAAAATGAGAGATCTTCACGCCGGTCACACCTCACGCCGGAGAAGATGGGTTTTAGGTGGTTCAAATGAAAATGGAGTAAAAGTAAAAAAAAAAAACCCTCTGTACAGTTAAAAACGAAGCGAAAAAAAGCCTCTCTACAGTTAAAAAAAAAAGCCTCTGTACATTTTCGTTCTCAAGAGTATTTACGTAAAAGGCCATGTCTAAGCTACTAACCTTCACTTACACTTCGTGGGTTTCAGGCGTTAATGGAAAAATTTGCAAGAGGTAGGCGGTAAACTTTGGTAGGTGAAAAGTAACAGAGAGAAAAATCTAGTATAGCGTGTTCTTTTTGCCATGAGGGGTATTTGGGTAAAAGGCCATGTCAGAAAAAGGTGTTTCGACCTCCGTTCACCAACTTTCAAAAGGGTGTCACCCATTCACTATTTTCATATTTTTCTGTCACCAGTTGACAATTTTTCCTTAAGATAAATCAGGAGAGATGATATATTAGCTCCCTTTTCTTCCTTGGGTCACCTCTTTATAGTGTAAATCTAGACTCTAGCATAAGTACGCAAGAGGGGGTGGCCCGGGAATAGTTTAGGAGATGGGCGGATATTGTGACAAAGAGGCATCATATTCATAATTAGGGAAGCGAAAAGGGGTATCTTTCATTCCACATCATATTTGTCGTTAACGAAGGGACTCGACCGAAAAAGCATAGGTCGTTTTTGGTAACTGTGTAGCATGTTTCACTATCGGAAAAGGGGGTGGCCCAAGGAAGAAAAGGGGATATGATGTACTGAGTCATATGATAGGGGAGTGTATTAGACGCCAGAGCTGGAGTGAAGCTCATGGTGGGACCCACCACTAGACAACATGATCACGACTCACGAGTAGAGCGTATCCAAGCATTTGTTGGTCCCCTACATTGCTCGCACTCGATTAAGATCCAACGGCTGTAATGTCTTGACCAATGGTGCCTTGCCTGTGCGTAATTCTATTCAAAAGAAAAGCATGTGCACTGAAAAGGTTTTAAAAATGGGAAGTAAGTGATAATACTCACCCTTGTTTTTACTTGGGACAGCCCCCTCTAGTGTATTTAGGACTTCTTTTTTTACACTAGAGGGGCTGTACAAAGTAAACAAAGGGGCTGTACGTAATATATCATTTTATTACGTCACAAACCTGAAAATCCCTTATCCCCTTTACGCACTTTCTGTTTTGGATTTTGAGAACTGATTGGAGTCCAAATCTGATAATTGGAATCAAAATTACATTTAATTTGTCATTATAATAAATAAGAATAGCTACTAATATTGGCACTACTCTGTGTTTGGGAAATGATTTTGGGGGAGGCAGGCACAACGTATTCGCGTTGTGGCCCATCAGATGGACGGTTTGGATCATCATATGCTCTAAGCCGTACGATATTTCTGGAAAAATAGCGGACTGTACGGGCTTACAGCATATAAAATGTCTTCCAAGTAGGGGTGTAAACGAGCCGAGCCGAGCCGAGCCTGGCCAGGCTTGGCTCGGCTCGTTAAGCTCAAAAGCTCGGCTCGGGCTCGGACCAGGCTCGGGCTCGGCTCGGCTCGGTCAGGCTTGGCCAAGCTCGCGAGCCTTACTGAGCTCGGGTTATATTAAGTTCACACCCCTCTTCTTCCCTAGACAGCCCTATCTAGTGTAATTTGACTATTTTTTTTACACTATGGGGGGTGGTCCAAGTAACAAATGGGGTTCCAAAAATGAAGTGACATATTTTGCCTCCCCCTTTCACTCCCTGGACAACCCTTTTAGTGTATATAATAATATTAAATATATATATTTAAATATATTAAATTCTTAACGAGCCTTAACGAGCCGAGCCTGGCCTAAATCGGGCTCGGCTCATTAAACTTAATGAGCCTGGCAAGCCGGCTCGGCTCTTTAAGGATTCGAGCCGAGCTCGAGCGAGCTTCCGAGCCCGAGCCAAAATTGACACCCTTACTTCCAAGTCATAAAAAGACAAGGAAAGGAGGTGAAATAGCTTAAATGATTGATAACCACACTACCATATATTTATTTATAATGACAGTGCTCACTCTGTTTTACATATTTTTAATTAGCATTTTAGAGGTGTTACAATTTCTCCATATGCTATCAACATCAATGAGAAAAATTTCAAAGAAAGTTAGTAGTGGTGCTATCACAACATAGTAGTGCACCAAGAAAAATCTAAGGAAGACTGACTGCCTTTTAACAAGTCTAAAAAGAAACCAAATTCCATTGGATATCTTTCAAGGGCCCACTGGGGAGCCAATAGAGGTGGGATTAGTGTCTATAGTGCTAAACTGCTTTCTTACACAAGCTTTGGAAAATGAAAGTGGAATCTTGAATTTTTCAATTTGGTGGAGACACATGCTCCCTCAGCATTTCCTATCTTCATTATTATCTTATTTAATTCCTTGATCAAACAAAACAAACTCTAAAACAATTAAACTAAGGGAAAGTGATTTATTCTCCTCCTTTTCTTCCTCAGGCCACGCCGTCCGGTGTATTTATGAATGCTCTTTTTACACTATAAGGGTGGCCCAGGAAAGAAAAAAGGGGTGAATATATAATAATTATAATTTCCCTTAAATAAGTTTAAAGATAACCTACTCTTATAATCAAATCAATAAAAATATTTAAGGAACATACATTTCATTTCCCCACTAGACATCGTACCTAGACTAGACTTCGAGATCGACAGCTATCATTCTTTGGAACCTAGCTCCGGCAAAGGTGGGGTCCCTTTCTCATCTTTAGAATCAGATATATGTGTGTTCATCTGTCCCTCTTTTTCTCTCTCTAGCATTATGAGAGGGACCCATATATCTGATTCTGATTAGTTAGCTATCTCTATCATGTTGAGATTAACCTCACATAGTCACATATGTGAAGTCATGTCTATCATGATGAGATTAGGTTATGGACCCTATTTATCCTTTTAATTAATTAGACACTTAGATGTGTGGGCTAATTGAGGGTTGACATTTTTAAACGTGTATAGCTGGAAATGGTTGAATCTCAAAACCTGTACGGTTGGAAATGGTTAAACATGTATATTCCTCCCACTCCCCCCAAAACCCCATTTTTCTTCTTACCTGGGACTGCCCCCATCTAGTTTATTCATGACTACTCTTTTACACTATAGAGGGCTGTCCCAAGTGGAGAAAAGGGGCGAATGTATCATTATCCATATAAGTACAAGGGAAAAATGATAATTCTACCAATTACCATTAGGATTTTTTTTCAAAATGGTACGGTTGATCCAATGCCTGATCACCAGTCCTTTTTTTTGGGTAGGTAAGCTGTTACGATTAATCTTCTGAGAGGGAAGATCAGCCTCTTGACTCGCTTTGAAGGAAGGGTCGTTCCTCCTTTGTGCGCAAATACACACTTTTCTTGAATAAAGTTTCTACTCCTGTTTTCTTCTTCATTCATTACGTTAAATACAAATTACATAATCGTTCAACACCACAAAACTAGGACAAGTCTCTCTTCCAATATAGAATCCTACCCTATCAAGACTCCACAGATAAATGAAATAAAAGACAAAATAAAACTCATCATTCTAATCTAACTAATAGATAGAAAGATAATCCTACCAATGTACGCACATAAAATCTAGATAATTTATTCTCGCCAAATGAAACCCATGTACGCACGTAACATTCCTCCCCCCTTGAAATCAACCTTGTCCCCAAGGTTGGATTAATTGGAAAAAATTATTTATTCCACCGGGATCCCAAATCGTATTGGACATGATTTTGTTGAGCCACACAAGTAACATCAGACATTGAGAGTACCAATAAGGCCGTAGAGATATTGGCTTGTTGTCTCCGCAAAGTGGGATGTCATGATCCTATGACCGATTGAGCAAGCTCTTCATCCATGGCTCCATCGAATATTTATTAGAATTTTGATGCACGGATGGTCGTGGATGAGGATCTTTTCGGTAGCGTTGAATATGTTGAGAGGAACGACAGATTTTCCGATGACAACCCTGTCGGAATTGACAACGCTGATAAACGCCTTTCTTTAGTGGCTTTTTCTCTTTTTCTTTTTTAGCTTGGGAATATAAGAATTCATTGAACCAAAAACACCTTTCACATAAAGGCCATAAGTTCTACGTCAACCATTACGGTTCTGGTTGTTGGAGCTTTCCTCCTGGCCGCGCGTATGTGTAGCCGCCATCTCGTCAAACCGAGCATGCATAGAAGAAAACATCACTCCATCTCCTTGATCATTCTCTCTTGTTCCACCACAAGAGAACGCACTGCAACTTCCAACCGTCCGATCCACGCCTTGCTCTGATACCACTTTGTTACGAACCTGATTCGGATCGCAACGTGATTGATCTTCTTAGAGGCCGGAAGATAGTCCTCTTGACCCACTTCGAGGGAAGGGTCGGTCCTTCTTTGTGAGCAGATACACACTTTTCTTGAATAAAGTTTCTACTACTGTTTTCTTCTTCATTCATTACGTTAAATACAAATTACATAATCGTTCAACACCACAAAACTAGGACAAGTCTCTCTTCCAATATAGACTCCACAGACCAATGAAATAAAAGACAAATAAAACCGATAATTCTAATATAACTAATAGATAGAAAGATAATCCTAATCATAATCCCACCAATATAGGCACGTAAAATCTAGATAACTTATTCCGGCCAAGTGAAACCCTTGTACGCACGTAACATAAGCTGGGATGGAACCTGCGACCTCAAAGTGGAGATACAAAGCGTCAACCATTGATCTACAGACCCAACCTGCTGACCATTGGTCTCGCCCATTGATCCTAACATATTAATGTATTCAGTTATTATTTAGACCCCATTTGTTTTGGCTTTGAGAATTGCGTCCACTATTGATTGTCGGACTCAAAATTAAAACCGATTGTGAGTCCAAAACTGTTTACAGTTTACTGGACTCAAAATTAAGGTCATGTTTGTTTTGGATTTTAAGAACCAATTGAGTCTAAAACTGATTATTAGACTCAAATTAACGTTTAATTTCAAGTATAATAATCAGTTTTGGACTCGCAATAAATTCTCAAAATCCAAAACAATTAAGGCCCAAACATAATTTTGATTCCAATAATCGGTTTTGGACTCCGGGATACTTAGAATCCAAAGGCCCTGTTTGTTTTGGATTCTGAGAACCGATTGTGAGTCCAAAACATAATTTTTGGTCCAATAATTGGTTTTGGACTCGCAATCGGTTCTCAGAATCCAAAACAAACAGAGAATAGTCAGTTTTGGACTCACAATCGCTTCTCAAAATCCAATACAAACAGGGCTTTTGATTTCTGGCAAGAGAAGCTGAACCATTAATTTTTGTAGGGTCCCGATCACACTGATGTGCCATGTAGAACCCAACGTTGCTTGTTAGGTATAAACTCTTAAGGGTGGTTGTCAGGGTAGTCTGCCTCAGTATCAAAATGTAGAGTAATAGGTAACCGAGAAGTGACAAAAATATCCACATCTTGGTTTGACACTTGGATAACTTGGGACAGTTTGGTTCGCAGATAATAGAGTCCAAACAAACTGGCTAATGCTTGTACATATCTGACAAGATTACTGCTAAGCCAGCAAGAGAACTAGGCCCAAACCTGAGTTTTATGCTTTGTCACTCAAGCATGGTTTAGGACTGTGGGCTTAAAAAATGACATGGTTTATTGGGCCTAAAATTTAGACCCAAATATATTTTGATTAGACTTGCACTCAAATAAGCCCATTTGGAAGATGGGTTGATTTCAACCCTAATCTTGACGAGAACTCCTCAATCCCTTGCAGTGAGATCTACAAGATAGGCAGCCTGAAAAAGTGGGTCTGAGATTTCCTCTTGATGAATTATCAGGATTATGTTCCAAACAACCACTTTAGAGATCTTTTAGGGCCCATTTGGATAGCCCTTAAATTTGAATTTGAGATTTTGAAATATGTGGAGGTCAAATCAATAATTCCCAAATCTACAGATTTGTAAATATTATGTTTGGATGGTCATATGATATTTGAATTTGAAATCCAATATTTCCAGATATCTCAATTGACTACTCTTTGGATTTGGATTTGAAATCTCACAAATAAAACAAAAATGTCCCCTTTATTTTATTAATTAATGACACTACTCTCTTGGGATTTCAAATCATTCTATTCTTCTTCCCTACATTGCATTCTTTTCTTTATTAGTAACAACCATTAGAGAACACAACAACTACTAACTTGTGCCACTAGCTATTTGTTCATTGAAAATAATCTCAAGCCCAAAATTTTCCATTGAAGATATTTTATAGGGCGGGCCAGTGCATGAGGCTCCAACCATTGCGGGGTCTGGGGAGGGCTAGATGTATGCAGCCTTATGCCTGCTTCACCGAGAGGCTATTTCCGTGACTCAAACCTGTGACCACCATGTCTAAATGGAGCAATAATGAGAAATGTCATTGTATGCAAGATGTTGAACTTGATCCAAAAAGTATCAACTTGTTGGGTCGCCGTCGACAGTAATGATTTGATCCTCTTTTATGACTAATAAGCTGTTCTATGTTATATGTGAGTATTTTTTTAGGAGTATCCAAAGAAGAAATTAGTTTAAAAAATAGTTGTTTGCCTAATAAATTTTGATTGGGACATAAACTGGATTAAAAGGGCTCTTAGGTCCCTCTTCCCATGCAACTTTAAAACTTCATAAAGCCTTTAGAGTCCACATCCAACAGTGTGTTTCCATTGCCCACAGTCATGCAAGGGAAGAGAAGATCAGAGGTAACGGAAATCAGAAAAGATAATGGGAATGAAAAGTGGGTGGATGAATGCTTTTGCAAAACGGGATTTGAGCTTTGAACTCCAAACTTGATTGTGCTTACAAATGACCAAAGAAGAAAATATCCCAACAATTTATGAGAATTACACTAATAAGCTTCTCAAAGAGATCGTATAACTGATACAAATCTTTTCTACGATAAACATTCTGCATGTTAAGAACAGAGAGGTTTGTTGTTTATTGGTAGATAAGATGGGATAAAAACAATGATCTATCAATAAAGTTATAGTGAAAGTTTTGTGGCAGATCAAGCATTAATTCCATTCATTTTGGAAATATTCAGCTGCATTTTTTTCATCATTTTAAAACGAATGTCTTGCTAATTGTATTTTGAACTGGAACCTTTTATGTTAATTGTGTACTGTTGGAAAATTTCAAAAAAAAAAAAATTATTTATTCAAAGTGACACTTTTTCCTGTGAAATGGTGTTTCCGTTCGAAAGACAAAAGGTGTGAAAATGGTATTTTGATCATTCAAAAGACTTGCATTCAAGTTTATTTATTGTGAGTTTTTATATGGTGTCCAACCGTCAAGTACCGTCAAAACAGTACCACCCTTGATATTCGATCCAACAGCAGCCCACTTTTTAAGAGGCTGCTATCCGATCAAATATCAAGGGTGGTACTTCCTTCACGGGACTTGACAGTCAGGCATCATATAATTTCTCATTTATTGTATATAAAAGGGGATTTACTAGCATCCATCACAGAAGGTGTGGCCAGGGGCGGAGCCTGTGACCACCATGTCGGTTGCAAGTCGGAGCAGCCACATCATGAATGAAGGCAAAATCAATCTGTTGAAAAGTGAGACGGTGTGGCCAGGGGCGGAGCCAGGGATTTTCTCCTGGGGGGGCAAAAATAGTTGTGATAAAATAATCAAAAAATTATTATAAAGTAAAAAATCAAATTCACATAAATTTCAATTCAAATTACTTCCAATTTAAAAAAAAAAACATTTATATTTTTTTGCCTACAGAAAATTTGCTCAATTTTATTTGTCAATTTTTCATGTTTTGATGTATTTAGTTATGAAGATTGGATTTGCGAATTATTAGGGTAGAAGAATGCTTCTAGAACATATTTATGAAGTTGTTTGAAGAGTATTTAAAAAATTGCGCGTATTTCTCCATTTAACACATATATATTCTTAGTACAATGTACTTATTTTTCTTAATAAATTGTAACTAAATAGTGGGCCCCACTACATACATGGGTTTGGGTGGAGATGGTGGGTCACACCCCATGAAAACATGGTATGAAATGATGGGCCCCATCCAAGCTATGCATGAGGTGGAAAAATATTCCGCAATATGAAAAATTCCAAAACTGAGGCCGATAATCAGTTAGACTCAAATCAAATTTCAAAATTTGTTGGGTATCCATTTAGGATGGTACCAAGACCATGTGGGCCACCGGATGATGTTTTTACAAGATCAATGGTCTTGATTTCATATACATGTTTTCCTTCTTTAAACCCCAAAATTCTTTTTTTCTTCTACTATTGATCATAAAAATTAAAAAGTGGACTTTGGAGGGTAATTTGTAAATTACAAGAAAGTTAAAGGAAATTTGTCTTTATCCTAACTTTGCCGCACAAACTTTATCCTAATATGTTCATCGCATTGTACTATTTCCAATAGCTTATAGTTATACCCGAGTGCATCTTGATATATTCTCTTATGATCCTTGTACGGACGTCTTCTGGGCGAGCGAATAAACATAAACATGTCTCAGCTACCCAAGCTGTTGTAACAAGAGGGTGATCATTGCCCCTTATTTTAGTTGTACACGTATGATTGGTAACGAACAACTTCACTATCACAAAGGTCATACGATTCACACTCATTATACGCCATTTGCAACCAGCTTCCTTGCATCGAACGGAATACTTTTTGCGTGTTGCCTTTGACTTCACGAAAATAAATCTGTGTAGAATAGCAAATTCTCGAACAACCTTCTTGAAGTATCTCATGTCAAAAATCATTGCCCCAACCGTTAACTAGTCAAATTGTAAATTAT
Source organism: Tasmannia lanceolata (assembly GCF_043159265.1). Lineage (NCBI taxonomy): Eukaryota > Viridiplantae > Streptophyta > Magnoliopsida > Canellales > Winteraceae > Tasmannia > Tasmannia lanceolata. Next base: position 3,275,803 of record NW_027518681.1, read on the forward strand.
CATCTTCTACCTCATAGGCTCCAACAAACATGTCATCTACTTCCATTGGCAGACTAGTGTCAGTCAGAATCGATTGAGTACCACCTCCGATAGGAGTACCCCCTCTGATAGGATAACCTACTTCGATAGGCTAAGCGGTTGGACTAACACTGATGTTTCCATGATGATCCTCCTCCTCCTCCTCTGCATCATCATCATCATTTCTTTCTTCTTCAGAATCTAAACCCCTTAAACGGAATCCATCTTCAAAAACATTATTGAAGTCCAGTTCAAGATCTCCAACATTTTGTAACTCATCTATACCTCCGTTAGCATGGATGGCATGCAAACCACTTGCCAATGTTTCGTTTAAGTCAAATCGAGACCTGCATAGTTCGGCAATATATAATCGGGCTCGATCAATATGATTAATTCATAATTTGAAATATGGAAGTCTTCAGTTATTAACAAAGAACTAAAATACCTTGGGTTGAGCTCTCTTGGAGCACCTCCTATAATGGTATCAAGGATCTCTTCAATTACATATCTCCCATCAAATTCACTTTCGTAGTCTTTTTTCAAGTTCGCTTCAAAATGCTGGAGAAGTTTGACATTTTTCTTTTCGCGTTGACGTTTTTGGAGCAGAATCGAAGTAGATGGAATGTCAAGACTAGTAGAGGGTCTACTGATACAAACATTATTTGGGGGAAGCATTGACGAATTCAATGAATTAATACCCTTGTCACTTATGGTTTTCGTTATGTATATCATCACAGAATTGAACATGCATCTGTCAAACATCATCAATATTGTTTGGAGGTCATCATCATCATCGACGTCGATTAAAGTGATTATATATGGATCAACAACATATCGACATTTTATCGATAACAAAACATGCCTTTCTATTATACCAATTCTTCTTTGGATTACAGCTTGAAATTCTTCGAAATTGATTCAGCGGCTAACCGATAACAATGTTTTTCTCTCCCCGGCATATTCTCAAGAAACCTCATCCTTCAAATGCCTATCATAGTGTAAAAGAATAGAAACTATTGATTCAGGCTTTTTTCTACAATTTTACACAGGACTTCTAAACTCTCTAACATAAACTTCGAGTCTCTAAAATGGGCTATAAAGTTGTGGCTAAATGGGGCTTATCTAGGGTGTTTTCAATTGGGCAGAATGGGTTCTCAAGTCTAATAATAGGGTTATGGACTTCAGTACCTAAATTGGGGTCTTCTAAGAGATTATCAAGGCCAACAAATAAGGGATTATTTTTTGGATTATCCCTTACATAACCCTTATCACGTACAAATAAGAGATTACCACGTTCATAAACCACTGTTCATCTACATGCTTGTTATGAAGTGCCTAACAAGGGTTCAAGTCAATGGTAGCAACTCTATCAAACACTAAGAACCCTTATACACCCTTATACACCATATAAAAGAAAGGGTTATCAAATACATTAATGAGAAGAAACAAATATGAAAGCACATACCCTAATAGGACAAAAAAAAACTATCCTTTCTCTCCATTCTTTTTTTTTTTTTCAGGCGTTAATGGGGATTGGTGAAGTGAGAGGGGAGGTCAGTGTGGTGGGTGGAAAAAGGAAGAGAAAGATTTTCTTAGTTAACGTGTCTTTTTTGGATGGAGGGGTATTTTGGTAGAGTGAAATGTCAAGAAAAGTGAAATGGACCCATTTCACAAGTTTTAAAAGTGGTGTCTCCATTTCACTATTTCACCTCTTTTTTGTCCCCATAGGGCGACTTTTCCTATAAGAAAAACCTATCTAGGTTTGTTCATCAAACATCACCACGATACACGTGGTCTTATGATGGGTTTTGTCCACACAGTCCATATGGCTGGCACTTAATTCCTTGGATGATACTAACCATTCAACTAATTGTCTTCTGATCGTTGATTGTGGAAAGTTAGGCCATGTTTGGCTGCCATGAAAAAAATTTCCATGGAATATTAGTTTTGACTGTGGTGAGAGAGGGCCCACAGAATGCAGGGTCCAGATGATCTGGCTGTACCAGTATGTGTTGATGAACCCTTCAATATTAAGCTTGGTGTACCACGGATACCCTCTTTATTTCATGGTGGGATCATTATACTATCCATTGTCACAATTTGTCTAGGGAACTTCTCAGGATGGGTGCATCTCATGATATTTTAAATTTTTTGTTTAAAATAATGAAAAATAATTAAAATTAAAATACATAAAAAAATAAAAGTGAAGAACAAAATTAGGCCAACAAATAATAATGTGAATTTATAATGATATATTTTGTGATTTTATAAAAAATGCAAAATATAATGATATTTTCAAAGGAATGTCGGAGAAATTTGTAACTAAATGTTAGGGATTTGCTAGGGACCATCACAAAAGGCAATTTGAGGCTGATTTTGTCTTATTCAATTAATTCATCCGAGGTGGCTGCTCTCACATGCAACATTCCAGCCGCGAAACGCCTTCTGCGCTTGTCCCTAGCAAGTCCCTCTATGCTATTATCTGCTTAAAACTAAGGTGGATAATCCTAGCACCACCATTTTTTGAAATTTATTCTTCATTGTTTACTAGCTTCTACATATGTTTTTTTTATTGAGATTCACATGGCTATGTATTGTTGAATATTCAAAAGCACAGAAGTCAAAACTATGGACAGAGATTGAGATTGCTTCTCTGGCAATCCAAGCTTGGTTTTAACTTTTAACTACTCTTTGAGCTTGGCTAGTTTTTTAAAGAGAAGAAAACCATATCTGATCACAGCATTTAATAAAAAATGATTAAGTCATAACATACACGTCTAATTCATCACATAGTTCCCTTCACCAGTTCTTGCCACGGAATTTCAAACAAGGGAGAAGCCCACAGGAAGCATCCAGTCTGTAGGTGTTGGATAATATTCCTAAACTCTTTTGGGCAATCATTAACTCGGCCGAATCTACTCAGTTTGGCAACGAACAACTCAGTGAAAACTCAAACGAATAGTTAATTACAACGTTCGAATTTTAGAATAATTTGGTATAAAAAATTTAAAAAAAAATGATGAGGAAGTGATTGACAAAAAACCCAGTGTTGTCTTATTTAGAACACGAAATTTCATTTAAAAAATACTAATTGTTATCAATAAGACGTAAACAGTGTCAAAAAATAGTGATTTTGACAACTTACTTACAACATATCAGACAAGTGACTTCGGAAGATTTGCTTTCTCTCATTTCTATGATGTGTTCACTAACATGTAGGCTGAAGCTGGGGATATGAGAGATGATCATCACTACTGTGCTGGTTTAGGGATTAATAGAATCTGGATTGAATCTGATAGTCATGACCTTGTCAACACCGGCAAAGGTAAAAACATGACTACCATGGCTCATTCACTATATTTTAAAAGAAATAAGAAATATTCCATCTACTATAGATTTTGTTATTACTCATGTTTTCAGAAGGTAATAATGCTTGTGATACCAACATAAATGTTGGGAATGGGCTACTCTCCCCCAAAGCTCTAGAGGAGCGGTTAGATGTATCCCTTATATTCACACAAAATAAAGATGTATTGCTTTCTTTGTAAAGGGGTTTTATTTTTTCCAATTCTTGTATCTTGATGGGTTAGAGGCAAGGTTCAATGTCTTCCTCTTGTAACTATTTTTTTTTCCTATCAGTAAAATTTAAGGTGCTACCCTAGGTTCCTAGATAAATTCCTTACTAAAAAAAAAAAAAAAAAAAAAAAGGCAAATGACTTCTTGTCATTATCAAAACATGGTTGTTATGATATCAGTGGCTTTCCTTTCATATGTCTTTTCGTATAAATGGCTACATTTCCAATCCTTCCCCAAAAAGACATGAATGGAGATGGTCCAAAAGAGATGGGTGCATCTTTTATTATTCAGAAATTGACGTGGAACTAAAATTTTCATTTTAATTTGGAAAATTCGTATTTAAATAGAAGCCCATTAATGCAAGCATTATGGGACTCATTAACTGCATTTTAAGAAGAGCGTAAAATTCACTAAGCAAAAAAAAAATGGTGCTATTTTGTGCCAGGCCAACCCGAACCCAGTCCAACCCGCCCCTATTTGGAAAATAGGTTCGGGCTGTGCCGGGTTAGGGTTGAGGTAATGCTACCTTGGGTTGGGTTGGGTTGGGTTATAGGGTTTACCTCAACTCGACCAGGAATAACTAAACGTATAAATTTGGAAATTTTTTATACCTTTCACATTGGATATTCCTACCGGGTGGGACCAACACCACGTGGGTGTCACCTAGTGATGTTTTACAAGACCAATTGTCTTGATCTCACATACATGCCCATTCACACATCTTGTAACATCCAAATATTATCTTTTACCATTGGTCCTAAAAGTGGCTTTTTCGTTTGGTTCATAAAATCTTCTAACGAGGTGGTGGCCTAAGCTCTTTGGGTCAGAACACAAAAAATAATTCACCTAAACACTAAGGAAAGTTGCTGACCTCAGCCGTCAGAAAGTAAAATAATATAAAATGTTAAACTCAGTCGAGTTTAAACGATTCAACTCAGTGGAATCAACAAGTAAGCCCATGTCTGAGTCCGAATCCGAATTTTTAAATATTTATTTGTTATCTCACAGTGTTTACTACTTAGACCAAGTTGTGGGATTCCTTATATTAAATGTTTGAAAATGTAATTGTCTAGAGAAAGAATCAGCAGCCATGTACAAATTAGAGAGGGGCGGCCATGAATGAACCAGTCAAGAGTCTCTTTCAATCAAAAACACCTTTATTAAATATGCACCCATGGTTGTAAAAGATTCTTATAACAAGCTGGCAAAGACTACCAAACCTTATAAATCTTAGCTTCTACTTGTCATGCAAGGCAACTATTGTTTACCTTTCTTCCTCTTTCTCTCCTTTCATCTTTTTTTAATGGGGCGATTAGATACTAATCTAATTTATTTTAGGCTCATTTTGAGCGTTTTCCTCTTTGCTCAATTAGGATCTGCTCAGCTCAAGCAAAACTATTATGCCAACATCTGCCCGAATGTCGAAAACATCGTTAGACGAGCCGTCACCACCAAATTTCAACAAACATTCGTCACCGTCCCCGGGACGCTTCGCCTTTTTTTCCATGATTGCTTTGTCCAGGTATGGAAAATAAAAAAATGGGTTTAGACTAATTCTCTCTTATTTTCACTAATCATTGATCATGAATATATCCCCTCTTGTTTAGGGCTTCTTTGGATGCCACTAAGATATGATCACAAATGAGATATTAAGGCCACTTAATTTGGAAGTCATTAATTACACCATTTCTAAAACTTATAACCATGATTTGCTTCAAATAATCATAATTTGCTTCAAAACCATATGGATATAAGATTATATGCAGATAATGTTTAGAGGTAGCCATAAATTTTGTGTTGGCAATATTCATAAGGATTTGATACATTTTTTTTAAAATCTCTTCTAATTTGTTTAATTTTGGGTTTAGGGGTGTGATGCTTCGGTTATTATCGCATCTACACCGAGTAACAAGGCAGAGAAAGATAATCAAGACAATTTGTCATTGGCCGGAGACGGATTCGATACCGTGATCAAGGCCAAGGCAGCCGTTGATGCAATCCCAAGTTGCCAGAATAAGGTGTCTTGCGCCGATATCCTCGCCATGGCTACAAGAGATGTTGTTGCTCTGGTCATACTCTTCTCTTCTCCTCTCTTCTTCGTATTACTTAGATTATAAAAACTGAAACCAATGCTAAGGATTGTTTTGTTACTAACAAACAGGCTGGAGGACCATCCTACGCCGTTGAATTGGGGAGATTGGATGGTTTGATTTCTACTTCCGCAAGCGTAAATGGAAAGCTCCCTCAGCCAACCTTCAATCTTAATCAGCTCAATTCCTTGTTTGCAGCTAATGGTCTTTCTCAAACGGACATGATCGCTCTTTCAGGTGAAATGAAAACCCTTATGTTTTTACCTAAGAAATTGTGGCCGGGGGGCCGTGCATGCACGTGCAGACCAAAAATACAGTTGGCCCCACATTAACAGCATAGTATAAAAATCACCACAGATCAGAGGCCCACAGTATAAAAATCACCCACTCGATCTGTGGTGATTTTTATACTATGCTGTTAATTTTAAAATCTCCAGAAATTGGAGAATTAGGATCACCTTATGGTGATGAATTTTGGGGCACACCCTATCTACATCAGGGGCCAATAAATGAACGGTTTGGATCGCACAAACAATGTCGGGCCCACTGTATGTTTAGGCATGCACGAACGGACACCATATAATTTCTCTGTTTTTCTACACCCAACATGCATCACTGTGTTCATTACAAGGAGAAATTATATGATGTCCCACGTATTCAAGGGCCGTACCGCCCTTGAATACGCTTTATGGGACAACTGGGTGCAACTGGGACCGGGTTAAGGTCAACCCTAACTCAACCCGAGGCACTGCTACATAAAACCAAACCTGACACTACCATAAATTTCGGTTTCGGTACTAATTTCAGACCCCACCGAAATCCGAAATTTCGGGCCGAAATTTGGTACTTCGGTTCGAAATTTCAGACTGAAATTTGGTAACATTTTTTTTTTTTAAAATGGCATTTTCTTGAAATTTCGGACCGAAATTACCATGAATCTCCGACCCTAACCAAAACTGGCTAATCTGATTCTCCAAATCAGGTCAGGTCAGGTGGGGTTTGGGTTAGGTTAGAATTGAGAGATTCAAAGGAAGGATCTATGCAAAATGATATATGCAATCCTTTGTTATAGTAACACCACTCCCTTTTTTTAAGCTGTCAAGAGCTTCTTGGGAAAGATTTAGACATGGGATCCATGCAAGCAGTTCCACCATTCTTATCAAAATGAAAATCAACAACATTCACCCTCTTCCATTTACCATTTAATTTAAGAACCTCTTCCATTTACATACAAACAATGGTAATAATACTTCTATATTTGTCTTTGTTAATGTCATCCATTTGCAACAGAAGGATATACAATTTCATTTTGGTCATTGGACCGTCCATTAATATAATCATCGTTCAAAAAACATGTTGCAGGTGCCCACACATTGGGATTCTCTCATTGTGCCAAGTTCTCCAATCGGATTTACAATTTCAGCCCGAGTAACCCAGTGGATCCCACACTGAACAAGACCTATGCGACTGAACTACAAGGCATGTGCCCACGGAACGTGGACCCCACAGTAGCCATCAACATGGACCCAACCACACCCCGGACATTTGACAATGTTTACTACCAGAACCTCCAACAAGGGAAGGGCCTCTTCACGTCCGACGAAGTCCTCTTCACCGACACCCGGTCCAAGCCCACTGTAAACACTTGGGCCCAGAACTCCGCCGCCTTCCAGCAAGCCTTCATCACTGCCATTACTAAGCTCGGCCGCGTTGGAGTTAAGACTGGCTCTCAGGGTAACATTCGTCGAGATTGTGGTGTCTTCAATTGAAAATCATAAGATTCGCCTTATGGGGCCCTTGTCTCTTTTTTCTCTATTTCTTCATTAATTTCAGTTGAGAATGGAAGAAATTTTCGTCTGTAATCTGAATAATTTCAGGCAAGATTGGCATAATTGCCTTTTATTCTATGAAATGATATTTGTACTCTCTGGGTTTTTTTAGACCTGGCAAAAGCGACCCGACCCACCCGCAAATTTGCGGGCACGGGTCTGAGTTTTAGTGACCCGTCAAAACTAACCAGCGGGTGACCCAACCCGCAAAAACACGAGTCTGGTCGGGTCAACCCACGGGCACGCGCAAGTCACTTGGCTTTTTTAAGGGTGGTGATTTTGTTATGCTAATCTAGTTAGATGGCTTTTTTTTCTAATGTAAAGGATGGTGATTTTGTCATGCTAATCTATTTTTTAAGAGTTTGATGCCTGAATAGGTTATGGCTGGCACCATAGAATATAAATAGGTTGTGGCTAGCACCATAGGTTGATCCCAACCCTCCGATTTGAATGTTAGAGGGTTGATCACTTGATCCTAACCCTGTATAGATCAGAGGGTTAGGATCAACCTATTGAAATGATTTTTGGGGCACAACCTATTTAGGCTGTGAGCCATCTAATGGACGGTTTGGATCATCCCACGGTGCCGGCCATACCCCCCTCATCAAAATCCAGTGATAACATTTTCAAAAATAAACAACTGTTTGAATTTGCGGGTGACCCGCGGGCCGCGCGGGTCACCTAAATTCTGACCCGCAAAAATGTGGGTCATCTCCTGACCCGACCCGTGTGACCCGCACCCGCATCACCCGCGGGTTGACCCGGCCCGACCCACCCGTTTGGCAAGTCTAGTTTTTTTTAATACTTTTCCAAACTTCTTTGTCCTTGGAATAGCATTCCTTTGGCTTGACTATGGCATAACCCCTTTTCGATTGGTTCTTGAAAGCTTCTTGGGAATTGAAATAGACTCGGTTGCCGGAATTTTTTTGGTTCTTAGGACTTTTGTGGAATTTCCGCAGGAAACCCACGTTTGGTTGCTGGTTATATAGTGGGCCCAAAATAATCCCAGGAACCAAAATAACCCCGCACGAAACCCTACCCTGGAAAAAAAAATACTCCCAGGAACCAAAAATAAGCTTGCAGAAGAAATTTTTTTCTTCCCAACAGTTCAAGCAACCAAACAAAGCATTTTTTTTTCCTACCATAGTCCGGTCAACCAAACATGGGATTTTTATTTTACCAGGATACTTCCAAGGAGTTTTTTTTTCCCACCAATCTCCCAGGGAGTTTTTTGTTCCACAAAAATCCCAAGAACCAAAAAAATTCCACAACCAAACGGAGGATGGATTTGCTAGGCAATTTTGCATGAGAATGGCCAACTTACATGAATTAAATGAATAAGACAATTAGTTGAAAAGTGAGTCTCCGTAGTTGTTCTCTCTAGCAAAAGTCCACTCCTAAACAACTGCCATTAATGATACAGGGAGCCTTTTCTAAATGCAATAGAACGTGGTTTACTGACTAGAGTATTGTGGGTCCCACCTTTGATGAGCTAAATTGATACATAAATCATAGAGCACCAACAAAAGATGGAGATCACACAAAGCAGTGACTAAATCATCTCACAAGGGCTTGAAAACCCATACCACAGTTTTGGAGAAAAACTCCAATATGGCACGCAAAGCTCCTTCAATCACTTGAACGAGCCAAGGTTCTCTTCGCAAAGGATATTCCAAAAAAAAAAATTCATATTTGTTTTCTCCTTCTTCATGTCTTATTTTATATAGATGGCCAAAACCAAAATATAGAAACCCTAACAAAGCAAGTTTTTAGATAAAATAATATTTTGATGCATATGCAGGGATAATGCTATAACTGTGCTGGATTACTCACCTAAGAACACTTTAGTTTTTCCCTTATTCTTCTTCCTTCGTGATTCTCAATCACCTAACTATACAAAATAATTATCACAAAACTTGTCCCCAATTTTCAAGTTTGCCTTAGTCAAAGAAAAATCAATCTTCCATGTCTTTTTCTACAAAGAAATCTCAAAATCTTCCCAACATTAAAGTTGGTTCCTTTTCTAAGACCTACAACTTTCATGTCGGTCACTCCGACGAAAACGACCGTAATAATAAAATTACATTCTGCTGATTTTAAAGAGGATTTCAAGGCTTGCTGAAAACTTTCGAATACTATATCTCTTCATCAATAAAAAATTTTGAAAAGTCCCCAACATGAAAGTCGGTCTCTTTTCATCAAGACCTAGAACTTTCATGTTGGTTACTCCAGCGAATTCCCACCGAAATGGCTAAAAAAATCACACCTTTATTCATATTAATGAAAGAGGGTTTCAAGTTCAGCTGAAATCTTAAACTTAGTATATCTCTTCCTACAAACAGAATTCGAAGATGTCATAAAATAAAAGATGTTCAATTTATCATTTCCAAAAACTTCCATTTTCAGTCCTCCAGCGAATTCTCGTCGGAGGTGGCCGGAAAACATGAAAATCACCATTTTAAACCCTCTTTTTAGTTGGAACTTAAATTAACATAACTCACTCAATACTTTACCAAATTTTGTAAAATTTATATGAATTCCGATCTACACAAAAAGTTCTACAGCTTCCATGTTGAACTTTCCAGCCAATTCTCACCAGAAAAGTTCAAAACATCAAGGTTCAATTATAAACACAAGAAAATCCAATATTTAATTCAAATTTCTTCGTAACCTTGGATTTTTCTTGAACTCTTTCCTTTCCACCTTAATTCTTTCAACTTAATCAAACTAAGACCTCTGATTTTCATCAAAGATTTGCGCACAAATCTCCAAGCTTATTCTTTTTCTATTTTCTCATGTTTTCTTTATTTTATCTTTATTTTTTATTTCTTTCTTTAAGTCTAATCTTTATTAGATTTTTATTTGTTGTTTGACATCCTGTTTTCCAGATGTTAATCTCTCTCTCTCAGCAATGCTGAGTTTATCTTATTTAATTTATATGTGAAATTCCCATTTTGCCGTTAAGACAAGCTAGTTATTACATTTTTAGTCTTTTGTGTTAACTTTACTATTCTACCCTTATTTATTTTAGATAATGACGCTCACATCTTTGATGAATTTACCAAAATATCCTTTGATATCTTGTCATTTAAAAGGTTCTAAATGTGCTTACACTAATAATGGTTAATTTTCTTAGTCACTTGTTAGTGAAAACTCAAGTTTAGGGTACTTCTGTTGAATGAGAGAGCAGCCACATAAGTTCACTTTTCAATAAATCTTGTCATGATTCATGAGGTGGCTACTCTCTCAACAATTAGATCTCATTCAATCTAAGTATCTTTTCTAAATATTTAGAGGGATTTGCTAGCCAATTTCGCGGAAAACCATTTCGCGGCAGGCAGGCATTTGCATGTGAGAACAGCCACTTCGGATGAATTAAATGAATAAGACAAAATCTGACAAAAAGTCAACTTGTGTGGTTGTTCTCACATGCAAAAGCCAGTGGCGAAATGGCTTTCCCTTAAATTGGCTAGCAAATCCCAAATGCCGAATGTTAAGCCTACTATTAGCATGTGTCTGTGCTGTCCATTTAGTGAAATGAGTCCAGCACCTGTGACTGAGTTAAAGTTCTAAAGAAATAAACTAATGCTTGTCAGAAGAAAGAAAAAAAAATTTAATTTAAACTGCATACATGGCTTAGCTTATATGTAATAAGTTAATGCCTAGTTAGTTAGATTTGGAAATATACCAGAAAAGCAGTTGTACATTAGGCCGAGAGCACATGGAGTAGAAAATACTCAAAATGGCTCCATACCATAGTGCTTACACATAATTACAGTCAAGTAATAATAGATCATTACAGCTTGTAACTGGAACTGCCAACTTTGCCAGCAGACGGTAGTAGTAGGGATTTATCTTTTGGACTAATAACACCAAGGACCACCGTATCAGAGTTATTTGCTTGGTTGTCAGCATACCCAGGCCGCATCCAGATCTTTACATGTCCTTCTCGGCAGACAGTAAGAACAGACTCAGTTGTAAATATCAAGCCAGAAAGAGGTTCTGCATGCACGCGATGGGCAACTAGGGGTGATAGTTTTGGCACATCTCTCATGCTTGGAGCTGGTTGAAGAGTGCCTACAGGAGAAACATCGTCCCAATGAGAAGACTGGTTTCCACCACTCGATGTAGGTGATCCCCCTGGTGGAGGAATCCGGCGCAATGGCACCACAATCTCGTCCATTACCAGGTCCCATAAAAGCAACTGAGTGTCCTGCATGCAATAGAATAAAGAAACAAATTATGCTGTATATCTTATTAAAGCCCGCCCAAGATGCACAATAATCGGGGGATACATGCAATTTTATGGGTGAAAATGGGAAGCCACCCTTTTCTTCAATCAGAATTCAGAAAGAAAAAGAAATGCGTCGCCACACACACACACACACACACACACACACATATATATATATATATATATATATATATATATATATATAGAGAGAGAGAGAGAGAGAGAGAGAAAACAGTTTCTACACACAAGTGTAGATAAGTTATCTACACACTAGCTTAAAATATAGAGGCGGCCCACATTGTTTGGGTGATCCAAACCATTCATTTGATTGGCCCTCACATAGATAGGGTGTCCACAAAAAATCAGCTCCATAGGATCATCCTAACGCTTCGAACCGTGGAGGCAAAAACTGGACAGATTTGTGAAGGTTTATACACGTCCATTTTACCTCCACATATCGTAGGGTTGGGATGATCCTATGAAGCTGATTTTTGTGGACACCCTATCTATGTGAGGGCCAATCAAATGAATGGTTTGGATCACCCAAACAATATGCCCTCCACTGTATTTTAAGCTAGTGTGTAGATAACTTATCTACACTTGTGTGTAGAAACCATTCTCTCTCTCTCTCTCTCTCTCTCTCTCTCTCTCTCTCTCTCTCCATATATATATATATATATATATGTGTGTGTGTGTGTGTGTGTGTGTGTGTGTGAGAGAGAGAGAGAGAGAGAGATTTGCTAGCGTCCATCACAAAAGGCATTTCGCGGATGCTCTGTTATTGGTGTTGCGTACAGCTGTTATTGGTGTTGAGTACATCAGTACAATCAATACTGTAGGAATTTGTAAGTCACTCTCCCGACTTAGGCTTGGTAACTCTCTATCCTCTGAAATGTTAAGGTCGTGACAGTTGGGTTTTTTTTTTTTCGAATGGTAGGTCATGACAGTTGGTGATTTGCAGATCCGAGAATACATGTAATGCAGCTGCAAGATGTAATAATTAGACAATGGGACAGCTACATGCGCTGGAAGAAGTAATAATTGGCCAATGGGACAACTACATGCACACACGCCTGAACTCGGATTAAAAGCAAGGCTCCACAGTTCACGAGAGGGTCGGGCAACTCTTGATGTCTAAGCTTGCATAATAGGATCCATGCAGTTGCTGCATGCATGAATCTGCAAACTATGAGACCTTTTCATGGTCAATGACACACATAATGAAAGACTAACACAATTTAGCAGCGTTTTTGGGTTTTTTTTTTCTAATACTTGTTGCTGACGAAGTCATATCCTCACATTATCACCAGGAAAGCCCTTGGTTCTTTTGTATCAACTATTTTATTTTTTTTGAAAGTGGACATATTTCATTAAAATTAAGATAGCGATCGGGGCCAGTAGTCACATCCTGCTTTACAAAATAATAAGGTAGACTGAACCGACATGCCGGCACCAGTCCAAGAGACAAACAAAGCAACACCCAGACATCTATTCAATATTCAACTACCATCCAGGTCTTCCCAACATTCACTTGTTTTACCCAAAAAAACAAAACTAAAGCTCCCCAAGAAGACCCATCCATATAAACTATTACCCTAAAAATCCCGTTATACTTCCTTGCCATCTTTACATTTTCTCCATCCAGTCAAAAACTAATTTCTAGTTCCCCAAAAACCATCTATCAGAATCCCCTTTTAAAACAAAAGAACCAAACTAACTCTGGCACAAGACTATCATGCACAGTCGCACAACTCCACCAATAGAATCCCAATGTCTAATTATAATTCCATATCTTCTGAAAAATAATTTGAGGCGAACTGCGGATAGGGGACCTTTTCTAGCAGATTCATCTGGATTGCCATCAGTTCATATATCTTTCGAATGCAGAGGGTTTGCTTCGCCTCCCATTCTAACCGTCTCAAGTTATTCACGTACTCCAAACAACCTCGGAAGAAAGGAAATTTGTAGATTGGTATACGTATATTCTTTAAATTGTAAGTACCTGTTACCGGGAAATATTCTTCAACGATCAACCTATAGTCTTCCTGAAATTGCTTCCATTGCCGTTTAATAATTCCTTTAACTTGTTCAGGGATGGTAGGAGCTCCCGCCGAGGCTTTTACCCTATTGTATTTCAAATTACGGGCCCACCGGCGATGTTGATACCACTCAGAACAATCCGGAAATTCTCTCCTTAATCTCTTGTAAGTTCGAGATTCCGAAGGAGAAGAGGAAGCAGCCATTTTCCTAAAACTAGATAAAGATCGTACTACTTTTTCGGAGGAATAAACCGCCCATAACTCCATATCCTTGAGCCCACAACCAATTCTCGAAAAAAGCGGTTACTATGATACTAGGTTACTTCCCTAAGAAGACTCATCATAAAGACAACAAAAAGAGCCGTCACCACCTTATAATTAAATCTCTTCTCCCATGTTGCCAAAACACCTCTACATACCCATAATCGTCTACTCATTTTTCTTCATGAAGAAACCCTATGCTTCTCGATCCTACCACTGTAACTCACCGCCCTTTACTCAATATAGCAGTGATATGACTTATTCTTTACCACAGACACTCTTCCCTAGAGATTTGTATTGCGTAAGCTGGAATGCAACACTTTTCTACCTATAATAATCTTTAACCTTGAGGTTACATTTGGAGAGAAGAAAAGGCCTTTCGCCAAGCCTAACGACCCATTAGGTGATGTAGAGCCTGACACGTTCGAATCAGCCCAAATTTTGGAGGGGAGAATTAAAAGTCTTGACCCAAGAAGTTGCTCAAAAAACTCCCCATGATTTTGCGTGCTTTTAATTTTCGGAATTTTTTAATATCCTGACTTTGACATTCCCTCTGGCCTTTCATGACTATAGTAGTATCCATGCTGCTTTCCCTGAGCTTGTCCTTGACTAGAGAGTTAGTGAAACCACCTTGTTTAGGCAGTCGGTTTTGAAATTTGAATTTCAACAGTAACCCAAAGGATTCGCCCTGGTCAGAGCCACCCGGTTGACTCGACTGAGTTAGAGCCGCTTCCGAGTCCTTCTGCCGGATCGCTCCACCACCAACCATCTTTACATTATCTGCATCGTTGCCCAAGCTCTGCTTCACAGCAGACACCACAGTCTGATGGTCATGAGTAGGGGTGTAAATGGATCGAATTCGGAGCGGATATGGCTTTATCCGAATTCGATTACAATATACACTATCCGAATTCGGATTCGGATTTGACGGATATTTAATATCTGTTACCGAATTCGTATCCGCCGGATATTGTTCGAATTCGGATATTATCCGTATCCGTTTATCCGGTAAATTCGAACATTTTATTGCAGCACTTTATCTTTTTCTCCTTCTTACTCCTCGAATGAATTTTCCAAACCCTAAAACTAGACCTCTACATTCTCTTCACAAAATTAACTCTCAAACCCTAAAATATATGAGATCCTCTTCTTCCTTTAAAAAAAAGTCAGAGAGAGAGAGAGGTGGTGGGGATGGATGATGGTGTTGGTAGTAGTCATTGATCTTTGGAGTGTCCTTCTATGATGGAATGAGTTTGGACTATTTTGAACAAGAGAAGTGGGCGTGCTGATAGTGGAAGATGAAGAGAAATGGGGATGGAGATGGGGATTGGGTTAGAGATGGAGGTGACTAGCGGTGATGGAGGTGGCTGTGAAAAGGTGGAGAGAGGCGGCGGTGGATTTGGTGGGGTTGGAGGCACCAAGGAATGCCGAAGAGGTGTCTCAGCCTCCTCCTTTCTCCTCTCTCTTGCTTGCTTCTCTTTGCAAACCTTAGAAGTCCCCTATTTTAATTGCATTTTGAGTTTTTTTATAACCCTAAGTTGGAAAATTGATCTGAGCCGTCAATTTACCATTAATGACTTAGATGGGCTTTTTGCTTTAGAATTCTCTAGAAGCTATGCCATCTTCTTTCAATCACCATCATCCATTTGTCTCTTTCATCCTACAACCCACATCTGTTGCTTCATAAAGAAGCCATGTCAAACTCCAAGAATTCCCTTAAAATGAGAGATTACTTCATTTCCTACCAAAAACACTTTTTGTTTTGTTTTTTTTTTCTAAAAAGAAAATTCACTTTTCTTTTAGAAACAAAAGATATTGGGTCATAACTAAAAAAAAATATTAATGATATTATTAATAATAAATAAAAAGGATTTACTTCTCGGATTCGGATGTTAAAAGAATCGGATATACCATTTACCAGATTCGCATCCGCTAAGAGTCGGATATCTCATAAACGGATTCGGATAATATCCGCTTGAAACAGATTCGGATAATATTCACTTTAAACGGGTTCGGATGCGGACGGTAATCGAATTTCCGAATATCCAGTTACACCCCTAGTCATGAGACAAAGGGTTCGAATCCAATGGATCAAACAGGGAAGAAGAAGCCTTATTCAGTGGATCCAGTTGCTTAGGAGGACAAAGACCTACGCCAATTTTGAAGTTACTGTCCTGGACACGAATGTGAACGAAAGGCTCAATTTCATCCGATTTCAAGCGAAGGACCAACGCCGAGGCAAGATCCATTCCTTCCAGATTTACTCTTAATACATTTCCAAAAATCAGGCCTAAAGCTTCAACCGTTGATAGCGCCCATACATGAAGAGGGGTCCCTGTAAAATTGATCCAAACCGCCTTTTCCTCCTGATGGATAACTGGACTCCAAGCAAAGAGGGAGGAAAGAAAGTTTTGATAGATGGTTTTTTTGGGAAACTGGAAATTAGTTTATGACTGGATGAAGAAAATGTAAAGAGGACAAGGAAGTAGAACGGGATTTTTAGGGTAATAGTTTTGGATGGAATTCTTGGGAAACTTCAATTGGTTTGGTTGTTGGGAAGACCTCGATGGTGGAATTTTGAATAGATGTCCGGGTGCCGATTTGTTTATCTTTTGGACTGGTGCTGGCATGTCGGTCCAGTCCACTTCAATATTTTGTAATGCAGGATGGGACTACTGGTCCCGATTGCTACCTTAATATTAATGAAACATGTCAATTTTCAAAAAAAAAAAATCTCCCTTCATCTTCATCTCTCCATAGTTTGCACAAGGTTTTCTTCTTAGGCCCTCTTTTTCGTAGACAATGTGTTCAGCACACGAGTACTGAGATCTAGATGGGTTTTCCTTTTGTATCAACTAATTGTAAATAGTAGACCTCACCAGCAACCTTTATTTTCCGAACTAATGAACCTTGCTTTAATACTTTATTTTGCAAGTATGGTGATCGTTGCTCTTCCAAGAAACCAGAACAAAGTCGAGGTAATATGATGGGACAACTTAATATGAGGCTCGTGAGAAGCACCAAATTGGCTAACTACACATGCAACATGTGCGATATCAGTATGATTCAGCCAAGTTCTTTCGATGTTGGATGAGCTCTCAACTCCATTGGGATAGTGCTAAGCAGACACTGGAAAGAACAACCAAGAGAAAAATCTAGGAGCTAGACTAGGGATAGTGCTGAGTAGCAAGAAATCCAGAGCGAGAATAGAGCAGAATTTACACTGAACAATGTTAACATAAATACTGCTGAAAAAAAAGTGTTGACATAAATACTCAAGCACTGATTTTGATAACGAGGCACTGAGATAAGAGGTTCACTGCCCCAGAGGACATGGGTGAGACTGTTAATTCCGATACGTGTTGGCGAGGGTTTTATGGGTTCGGCAAAAGAACTAGATTTCAGTGAGGGGTTTTAGAAGGAAACATGGCGGCATGGTTCATGAGGGTTTTATCAAGTTCTTTTCTTTTACTTTAAAGGAAGAAATTGTCTGATCTTCAACTCAAGGGCAAATCATCCCAGAGCATAGATGAACCAATAGACATCTCTGGGAAGCGGGTTTTCGTAAATAGTTCTAGGAGGAAGCTGCGTTTCATATTACCTTATTCTTAAGTAGGTTTTGGTGAAAAGTACTTGAAAATTAAAGCAGGCTTCTGTAATCGTTCCTATAACATTAGGGTGCCCTCCCATTTTTGGACCATTTGCCATCCTGTTTCTCTTACTAAAGCCTCAATCCATTCATCTGTCGTGCTCTCCTAGGATTTAAGAACAAAGACAAGTCATTGTAGGACAAAATCTCAATTGGAGGACACAACCCACACAGTTAGTTTCGGGTGAAGGAAAAGCCCTCAAGATTTTTTTTTATTTTTTTTTTTTGAGACGGTAAAAGGAGAATATATTAAAAGGCGAACCGAGAAGGTTCAAAACAAATTACAGAAGGAGAAAGAAACGAAAATACAAAATCATGGTGGGAGATAATCAAACCGCTCCAGATTAGACCTAAAAACACCACCCCTTGCTAGGGAGTCAGCATCTGAATTAGCAGATCTCCTCACATGCGTAAACAATATAGACGAGTCATGAACTATATCATCAATTTCCTCGAAGAAAGATAAAAACCGCCACGGAGCAGAAGCCGCACCCAAAAGCCAGAGAACAACATTAGAGGAGTCCCCTTCCACTATCACCTTATCTAACACAGAATTATCCAAAAACTTGATCCCACAATGAACTGCTCTCACTTCCGCTTCATTAGAGTCCGCCACACCAATGGGGCCCGAGAAAGCCCAGAGAACATCCCCCTTGGAATCTCTGCATAAACCCCCAATCCCTGCATCACCAGGATTGCCAAGAGAAGATCCATCGAAATTCAGCTTTAACATCCCATCGGGAGGAGGGATCCAGGATTGAGTAATTTTGGCTTTGCTAACCCGCTCCTTGCAAATAATCTGCCAACCTTCCCATAGATCATACGCTGAGACGAAATGAAATAGAGGAAGGCTTCTAGCCCAAGAAATGACCGCTGGAATGATCTTGATAAATATCCAGTAAGACGATTTTGCCACTCCTTCAAATACTCGGGAATTTCTTTCCTTCCAAATGAACCACCATGAAGCCATCATACACATCTTCCACAGCGTCTTACCCTTTCTTTTCCAGGGGCACCAATCCCAGCTTTTAATAAAATCTGATATGGTGTTAGGGAGAGCCCATGATACCCCAAAGCGAGATAGGATAAAGCCTCACACATCTCTAGTAAACTTACAGTGAATGAATAAATGATCAATGGATTCGCCATCCGCTAGACATAAAGGGCAATGGTTCACCAAAATCATTCCTCTCTTCCTCAAAAATTCAATTGTCTGGATACGACCACAACATACTGCCCACGCAAAAAAGGAAACCCTCGGCGGGCAAGAAAACTTCCAGATCGAAGCAGATAGAGGCTCAACTTCACTACACACCAAATGTTGATAAAAAGATTTAACAGAGAAAAATCCAGATAAACACCAAAACCACACACGGGAATCAACCCCCCTCCTCTTAATATAACACCCTTCAATCAAAGACATCAACTCTAAAACTGAATTCAACTCTCTCTCAAAAAAGTCTCTTCTAAACTTTGGCTTCCAAACCACGTAACCCGCTCAAAACAATCCGCCACCCATGCCACCTTTTGAGAAGACACCAAAAACAGATCAGGGAATAATACCATAAGAGGAACTGCCGAGCACCACGGATCTGACCAAAAACGGATTCTATCTCCAGCATAAACCTTAAAGCGAATACCTTTGCTAAATAAAACCTCGACCTTCAAAATATCCCGCCAAACAGTTAGACCTTTGAACTTAAAATTATCCGCAGTACACCAATTCCCCTCCCTGAACCCATATTTGCTCCCTATCACTTTAACCCATAAGGCAGAGGGTTCAGACCCAAACCGCCACAGCCACTTTCCCAACAGAGCCGTGTTAAAACCTTTGATTCTCTGAATTCCCAAACCTCCATTTTTCAATGGGATGCACACATAACTCCATTTAACCAAGGGAATTCCACCAGAGGAAGAAGAACCTCCACACAAAAACCTCCTTTGAATTTGTTCAATTCTAAGCGCTACACTCACAGGGCATTTGAACAAGGAAAGAAAATAAATCGGAATGTTTGATAAAACTGCTTTAATGAGAACCAACCGACCTCCTTTAGATACCAAATTACGTTTCCAGGAATCTAAACGCCTCTCAACTCTGTGGATGATTGACTTCCAAAAGTGTTTATTCAGTCTTCCCACCCCCAAAGGAAGACCAAGATAAGAAGCAGGCAGAGAATTCAATGTACACCCCAGAATCCTTGCAAAAACAGAAGCTTCAGAAGAAGGAACGTTTATAACAAATAACCCTGACTTCGAAAAATTAGATCTTTGACCAGAAACCATCTCATAACACCTAAGGACAGCTTTAAGATTTAATATCTGGAAAAAAAAGGGGCACAGAATAGCAAAGTATCATCTGTGAATTGAAGGAGCGAAACCTCCACTTTATTGCTCCCAATTAAGAAACCTTCAAAAAGACCCAACTCACTTCCTTTTTTCATAAGCCGGCTAAGAGACTCCGCAACAATCACAAAGAGAAAGGGGGATAGAGGATCCCCTTGCCTCAACCCCCTAGAAGATTTGAAAAAACCTTTGGAAGAGCCATTGATAAGAACTGAGAACCAAGCTGAAGATACACACAGGTCCTAATCCAACCTCTCCACCTAGAACCAAAACCCATTTTTCTCAGACTACAGTCCAGGGAAGCCCACTCCACCCGATCGTAAGCCTTTTCCATATCGAGTTTACACAAAACCCCTCCTTCACCACTTCGCCTGTATGCATCAATAGCTTCATTTCCAATGAGAGAACAATCCAGAATTTGTCTTTTATTAACGAAGGCGCTTTGACTATCTGATATTATTGAAGGAAGAACTAATTTGAGACGATCCGCCAAAACTTTATATAGACAACCAACTAAGCTTATCGGGCGAAATTCCGACACCTTTGAAGCCCCCTCTACCTTTGGGATTAGGGTAATGAAGGTTGCACCAGTACCCTTATCAAGAGTCAGACCATCAAAAAATGCTTGGAAAAATCTCATCAGATCCGATTTAACAACTTCCCAACATACTTGGAAAAAAGCCAGACAAAATCCATCCGGACCAGGAGCTTTATCTTTAGCCAAAGAGAATAGACCTTTCAGTATTTCCTCCTCAGTAAAAGGGACTTCCAAGTTTGTGGCCTCCCCCAAACTTAAGCTATCAAACTGAACCTCTTGCAGGATAGGGCGTAAAATATCATCAGAAGAATACAAAGCCTTGAAAAAACTAAGAATTTCCGATGTAATCACCTCCTTGTTCGTAACTCTTTCCCCTGCCAATACCATAGATTCAATTCTGTTCCTTCTCCGATGAGCACTAGCCATAGCGTGAAAGAAACTGTATTTTTATCACCCTCTACTAGCCACTTAACTCTAGATTTTTGACGCCAAGTGATTTCTTCATTAAGAAGTAGACCCTTATGCTCTTGGCTGACCCTGCCCAACTCCTCACAATCCTCTTTCGAGGCCAAACCACATTCCCCCAAAGCATTTAATTCTAGCATACGATTCTCCAGCCAACGCTTTCGACCATGGTCAAGCATCTTTTTCTCCTTTACCCAAGCTTTCAATTTTGCCTTAACATATCTCAGTTTATTACCAATAACTAAGTCAGCCGGGCCTTCCGATTGACAAGAAGACCACCACCCCCCTAATCTCTCCTCCATCTGGTGAGACTCCAACCAAGCAATCTCAAATCTAAAAGGAGAAGGGCCCCACGATTCCATTCTAGGATCTAATAGAATGGGACAGTGATCAGACACCAAATGAGGAAGCGCTTTCTAAAAGACCTCCGGAACAATTTCCAACCACTCCCCAGAAATCAAGAATCTATCCAGCCTACTTCTACTCTGACCTCTGACCTAAGTAAAGGAGGCACCACCCAAAGGAAGATCCACCAACTCATTGGCTGCTATAAAATCAGAAAAGGCCTTCATATTATTATTGACTCTATTACACCCCAACCTCTCCCCTACTTCCTTAACTTCATTGAAATCACCTCCAATACACCAAGGGTGAGAACAGCTCTCTCTAACCTTTACCAGTTCCTCCCAAAAAAGACCTTTTTCTGCTGTTGAAATAGGACCGTAAACTCCAGAGAAGAGTCAGTCAGCCTTATCCACCATCTTTTGAAGAGAAACTGATAACGAGAAATCTCCAGTCCACACCTCCTTACTAGACCATCGAACATTATCCCAGGCTAACAGAATACCTCCGGACGCCCCTTTTGAAGCTAAGAAGACAAAATCCCACTCTCTTTTGAAACCCATACTTCTGATATCCAGTCTACTAATTGAGGCCAATTTTGTTTCCTGAATGCAAACAAGCTCTGGCTTCCAAACTTTTAACAATTCTTTTACCTGTAATCTTTTCTCCTGGGACCCCAAACCATTAACATTCCAAGATAGTATCTTCATAATATCACTTAATTAGTAGAAAGCTTCCCCAATCTAGCACCTGAAGATCTCCCTTTCTTCTTCAAGAGAGCGCTCTTCCCACAAGATCCTGAATCATAATTAATATTCGATTTTAATCGAATTAATTCCCTATCCATTCTTCTCGAACTAGATTCAGCGGACCCGTTAGAGCAAGAAATCCTACCAACATCTCTATGTTCCGCTTCCTGTATTTCAGCTCTGTAAGCTTCCTCCGGACCCGCAAGAACCAACCCCAATTTCTTACTTATGCTCAAGGTATGATCAACCATGTACTCAGACATTTCCTTTCGATGGACCCGACAATGGGACCATCCCACAAATTTCACCAAGATGTGACGCCATCAACAGAGAGGGTGATTCCAGCTTACTACAGATACTCAAATTGAAAGTATGATTGACTCCCCCAACAGAGATCCTAACTAACAAGCGAAAAGGAGGCTCCCTATGAGAACCAGAAATACAATTCATCAAGCCACAAAGACCACTAAGGTCAATCAAAAGCTTATTAGGGCCACAGAGCCATGGAAAACACGAGCCTCCCTCAGAAAACAAAGAAAAGTTCCGATCTACATCGACCTTCCCACTCACAACTTCACTCGAAACCCATCTCGTCAAATTAACACCGATAGAAACATCATCGACCTCTAACTCCACCTCCTCTATCCGATCCTCCTCAAAAACCAAATGAGCAATTATCCCACTCGCTAGGATCTTGTCAAGATAGCTTTCCTGATTTAGAGATTGACTTAACAATGACAAAGCATAAGTTTCAAGGTTATCACTACCAAAGACAGCGACCTGGGAATCTTCTCCAGGGGAATAAAAAATCTGCTCCATCTCATTACAAAAACGATTAAACCGGTAAGGTCTAACCTCAGAGTTTAACTCATTAGACTTCTATAAACCAAGGCCCAAAGCAGCTTCCGGAAAGGCCCAGTCCATAGGCCCAGAGGATAAGTCAGAGGGAGAAAAAAAGATCTGAGTCTTGTCAAACTCATTCACTCTACCGCCAAAAATTAAAGTGGGCTCTGTTACCAATGCATCAGAAAGAGAGTCAGTAGGAAAGACCAAGCTATGGCTTCTTTGCGGTGAGAGTGCAGAAATAATATCTTCAAAGCTGTTAACAAAACAAGCCGGCCCCACTCTAGAAGAGACAAGACAGTCAAGGCCACACATGCTCCTCCACCTGTAACCTTCTGGAGACCCCGATTTTTGAATTTCAAAAAAGCCGCCAGCTGTTTCTGTGCTAACTTGCGCACTATGCTGCTCACGATAGTTCTGGTGTCTAAAATGCACCGTCTCCACTGACCCTGCCACCCCATCTGAGACTCCATGCTCGGTCTCCAAGGTCTGAATTCCGTCCATGGCAGAAATGTCATTCAATGCATTAAATTGATCATTTATTGGTTTTAAAAAAGCTTCACCTGCTTCTTCTACATAAATCTCTTCATTTCCAAAGATCGAAGAATCCTCAACCTCTTCAAGCCTCTCCAAGCTAACTTCCCCAGAGAAATCAAATCCCACAAAAGGATTGTCACCTTCTTCTTCGACGGTTTCTTTTGAGGCAAAAACCCATCTGAGGGCCCCATCAAGAGAGACTTGAATCGAAATCTCCTTGCCCAAAACTCCAGACGAGATTACAAGAATACGCCCTTCTTCGTAGCCATTTCCGGCGAAGCAATAAGGGTCCACTTCCACAATCTTACCGATTTTTTTCCCAATTCGCCTGAAATTATCCTCACACTAAGCTTCCGGCGGAACTCGTGCAATACTCCACCAAAAAAGGTTGCCTTCTTTTGGGAATTTGTCAGCCCACACCCTAAGGTCTAAAAAAGGAGAGTTCACTGCATTCTTCCAGCACAATATTATCTGCGTTCTGTTTATCCCTCTTGGAATGGATATCTAAACTTCCAGTTCTGCAATTTTGTAGACCACCACACCCTCCATCATATTACTCTTCCGAGATAACCAAGACTCTAAAGCCACCAAATTCCCAGACCATCCCTCGCTAAGTTTTCCCCATAAGCCCAAATCAGCGTTGCTGATCGATTTAAGAGGAACCACCTCAATATTAAAAGCCATACCTTCCAAAATAGAGGGGTAGATCTTCTCCACACTCGAAGCAACTATTGGGTTTTCCAGAAAATCAGACTTGGGCATCCCTTTCGACTTGCCTTTTGGTTGAGAGGAAAAATTAACATCCAAATTTGACCAGAACTTGTTACATTTCCAGCATTTCACTTGTTTTCTGAAGTTTCTAAATCCACATTTACAGCACCTCCAATCCCCCAATAGCCCATTCTTTCTTCTCCCGAGGACACTTTCAAATCGTCTAACATTTCTACTTTTTACATTAGACCACCCAGAAGCTTCACCAGAATCCATACCTCCCACCCTATAGCCACCTTCAAGGCCCAAAGGAACCGCATTAGCTCCCGACGCTACTGATTTGTCTTTACCATACCCAGCTATTGATTCAGCTCCCACTCTCCTCATTTCAGGCAGAACACACACGAAAACCCCCCAACAAAATCAGAGAGATGTACAGACCCCTACTTGGGGGAACTCCACCAGAGTCCAACTCTGATACCCACGACAACACAGAAACGAAAAATAAAACAGATCCAGAAACCCCCTCAAGATATTTTTATAGGTTACATGAACTGTGGATTCATACAAAATTGAAAAGGCACCTTAAATGGCATGCAGAAATAACAAAAACCATCTTTGAAAGAAAAAGAGAGAATAAAGATAGCAATAAGATAACTGGTGTTCTCACATGCTTCAGTCATGGGAAACAAGTTATTTCTTTGAATGTTAACTAAAGTCATAGGAAGACACTGGACTGTCTTCAGAAGTTGAATATAGTTTTCACTTCGCATAAATACCTGACCAACCGACCCCAACTAGTTTGGGACAAAGGCTTAGTTGAGTTGAGTTGATACATACCTGACCAACAGAACCAAACCGATACATGACATTTTCACCAGAGCCATCTGAAGCCGGTGATGACCAATAAGAGTCAAAAGCAACCCCACTAACCTGACAATCATCTTAAAACGTATGAGATGCAAATTGAAGGAAAATATAGCAATCACAAATCTGGATATTTGACAGAGAACTTACCCATGAGTTGTGACCCTCCCCCCATGCCACTACCTTCCGATCATCCATACTCCAAACTTGTACAAGATCATCTTCCCCTCCGGTCAAAATGTACTTTCCATCAATGCTAAAAATGGCATGTTGCGACCAATTCTTAGATTCCGTATATAAAAAGGTACATGGTTAACCAAAACAAGAAAACTTACATATGCTTCTACGTGAATTTAAAGATACCAAAATAGTGCACACATAAAAAAAAATTGACTGGGAGATTAATAACAAACAAAAAACAATTATAAATTGTAAATCAAATTATCAATACAAAAAGAATGAAACCAGAAAAAAGTTCATACCTCCAAGCACAACACAGCAAAGCACCATAATAGCTTTTTCCACCGCATATTAATTGCTCTTTTGAGTAGTCAAATACTCTCAAATAACCTGCATGGGGCACTCCAACTCAGGGTATCAACAACTGAGTTATAATAGTCTTAAAGATGAAACATAAGTAACACAACTACAAGGCTCAGGGGCATCTATCAGTTCAAAGCATTACCATCTCTCCCAACAGTTGCCAAATACGTTCCATCTCTAGAGAAAGAAATGCTGTTAATTGAGCCTTGGCAAATATGCCATCTCGCGATTGGGTTGCTCTGCAAGTATATCCAGAAAGAAGTGGATTGCCACCAATTAGGATTAAATAGTGCTTGCATATGGTGAGGGAACATCAATCATTGCAGACGCAGAAATTATACCACAAACAACCAAAGATTATTCAAGACATATTTTAGAAGAAAGAAGGGGTACAAGAATAGTATGGACCCAAGGGGAGAAGTACAACTGATGTTAGCACCAAGTCCCACATGGTCTTTTGAAGCTAAAAATTTTAGAAAAGACGTTGGTTTTCCATCAGATAATCATGAACAATTTCTCAAGATTTATTGAAGCTGTTTAGAGGAAGGGATTGGCCTCACGACTCGCATACACAGATTTTTGGATAAATCTGAATATAGGAAGAGATTTACTGCAAATTTCAGAGAGTTTTGTTGGGATTGGATACTCAAAAACATGAAGGTCAAGTAAGGTTAAGGTTTTTGAATATCATAAAGAGTTTTACTTGATTTAGGTCTCTATGTTCAGCAAATAACATAAAGTTCTGGATTATAACTAAGAAAGTCCTAAGTAGTTTGACGCTATGGAAGTTTAGTTCCTGAAGTTTAGTTCCTAAGAGCTAAAAGTCTATTAGGGTCCATTTGGATCTAACAAGTATAATTTGCTGCCTTCACTACAGTGAACACACCATTCTGAGGATGAAACGAAACCCTATTCTTGTTCTGTTTTCTAGACAGAAGTCGGAAAGGATTCCAGGCACTGCACCGGAAGCAGGCGATTCTAAAATGAAGGTAAAAAGTAAAAACAGCTTCTGTGTTTCAAAAGTAATTTACATTTTACACATTCACAGAGAAAAGAAAATAAAAATGAAATACAAGAATGCAAGAGAAAATAGCAACCTATACTTCAGTTGATTTGTAGAAAAGAGTACATCAAGAAAATGGAAACAAAAATTCCTCAATCTAAAAAAAAGACAGAAAGCAGAGCAATTGCAAGCAAGAATAAGAAAACAAAAGCCTCTCGTTTCCATTTGATTGAGATAAAAAAACAGAAATATTATATTTATGTATCTCTACAACCGCCTCCGCTTTAACTAGGGTGAAACCCTTGTTTTATTTTGGCTCTCCTCTCTCGATCTTTGTGAGCTCTTGCTCTCTCTACTTAGAGATTGTGGCCTTGGCTCTCCTCTCTCAATCTTTCTGTCTCTCCACCCGTTCAACAATGTGATCCCAAGATGGCATTTTTTATCCACCTGTCCCTAAAGGCAGCCCAAGATAAGTGGATGGAAGAGAATCCACCTTGCACCCCATTATGCTAGCGAAACCATGGAGCGCATCCGACCCGATGTGTATTCCGAAAACTCTTTATTTATGGATGTTTGACCTCTGCCCAGTGATTGCTTCATAGCAACGTATGATAGCTTTGAGATTGAGAACTTATACCATATTAGGAGAGCTAAATAAAAGAGTATCGTCTGCAAACTGTAAATGAGATACTACCACCCCATCTCTCCCAATTTTAAACCCACGATTAGCCCGTTATGTTTCCCTTTTTCAATCAATTTACTTAAAAATCTCTGAAACTATCACGAATAGGAAAGGAGATAATGGGTCACCTTGTCTTAGCCCCCTGGATGACTTAAAGAAACCTTTATGCTCCGTTTGGTTGCCAGTAAAAATTTTGTCCTAGGAAGTTTTAGTAAAATTTTGGTCCCTTCCCATGTTTGGTTGCCTTTTAGCACTAGAATTTTTTTAATCCCACTCTTGTAATGATTGCTTGTGTGGTGAATTTTTTTAATCCCACTTTTGTAATAATTGCCTTTTCATCCCATCCCAAAATAATCCCAGGAACCAAAAATAAGCTTGAGAAGAATTTTTTTTCTTCCCAACAGTTCAAGCAACCAAACAAAGCTTCTTTTTTTTCCCACCATAGTCCGGTCAACCAAACATGGGATTTTTATTTTACTGGGACACTTCTAGGACTTCTTTTTTTCCCACCAATCTCCTTGGATTTTTTTCCTCCCACAAAAATCCCAAGAACCAAAAAAAACCCGGCAACCCAACAGAGCTAGGAACCCCGTTGATTAGAACAGAAAACCAAGTAAAAGAAATGCAATTCTTTATCCACGATCTCCACCTTGCACCAAACCCCATTCTTTCTTGCAAATAATCTAAGCACTTCCACTCCACTCTATCACAGGCCTTCTCCATGTCTAATTTACATACCAGAGCACCAATACCTTCTTTAGAATAAAAGTCCACAACCTCATTTGTTATCAAGGAGCAATCCAATATTTCCCTTCCATTGACAAACGCACTTTGGCTTCCAGATATTATGCAGGGAAGGATTCTTTTTAGCCTTTCTACAAGAACCTTTGCCAATACATTATATAAGCATCCCATCTAGCTAATTGGGTGAAAGTCCCCCACAGAGGAAGCTCCCTTCAATTTGGGAATTAAAGCAATGAATGTAGCTCCCGTTCCATGATCTAACTCCATCCCTTCATAGAATTCTTTGAAAAAGCACATAATGTCTTCCTTGACAAACTCCCAACAGCTCTGTAAGAAAGCAAGGCAAAAGCCATCAGGATCTGGGGAGCTCTATCCCTTCCCAGAGAAAAAACCCCAAGCTCAACTTCTTCTTCAGAAAAACGGGCTCTCTAGCTTGAGTCTATTTGCCTCCTAAAGGGAGTTAAATTCCACCCCCCTAGGATTGGCCTCTCTATTTCTTCAGATGAATATAAGAGGTGATGGAAGTTCACAATTTGGTCACCCCAACTCTTCAATCTCTTCTGTTCTGGCATCTTCGCCCTCCTCAGCTCTAGTTATTTCCTTAATTCTAGATACCAGCCAAATCTTTCTTTCATATCCTACCCTTTCCTTTTCCTGACACCATGCCTTTAGTTTCATCTTCACATACCTTAGTTTAGCTCCTATCTCCACATTTGCTGGACCTGAAATCCTACATTCTCCCCACTAAGTACCCAATTTTTCCAACATCTTAGGCTCCTCCAACCATGAAATATCAAACCTGAATGGAGAAGAGCCCCATGATTCAAGCCTAGGATCCAAAAGTAAAGGACAGTGATCTCTAGGGGTGTGCACTATTCGGTTAACACCGAATTAACCGACCGAACCGATTAGGATTTTCGGTTTTGGTTCGGTTACCTGTAAAATCGGTTCGGTTTCGGTTTTGAAACTCGGTATTAATCAGTTTCAAGTTTCGGTTTCCAACGTAAATAAATACAGTTAACCGAAAAACCGAAAAACAACATCTGTCACTATTGTTTGTCCACTTGCATTAGTTTCGCTAATATTTTTCAAGGCGTGAGGGGACTTTTGTGCCAGTGGCCATAAAAAGCAGATAGTGACAGATATGATAGGACATGTGAATATATTTAATTGCAAGTGGACAAAAGAGTAGGACCACAACAGGTGAATATATTTAATTGCATTCATATGAACAGCCCTGACTCCCCCAAGTGAATTGATATATCCACCCCTTTTTTAACTTGGTAAAGCCCCCGCTATACTAAAAAGAATACACAGTCACAAGGGGTTGTCCCGTATAAAAATAAGAGTGAATATATTGCTAAGTAATATTAACTTAAAATTCATCTTTCACTTTCGTGACCTAGGTCACACAAACAGAGCTTTTTTTCTTTTCTTATCTAGTTTTCTTTACTCTTGGTTTAGGGTTTGTCCACCGCCCCTCTAAGATTCCAACTCCGGCAACCCCATCTCTGCAGCCTCCGCCTCTCAAAGACTCCAACTCCGGCAACCCCATCTCCATGGCCAACAACTTCGGGTTCATTTGAAAGAGAAATAGGGTTTAACTGACGTAGACTAAAAGGGAAAGTTTTTTTGAGAGGTTCTATTAGGGTTTCAAGGAGGAACATAGAGAATGAGATTTTTTTGGAATTGTAAGAAGAAAACAGATAGGGTAATTATATCTTCTTCTTCCCCTGTTTATTCTTTTACTTATTTTTTTTCTTTCGGATATAACCGAAGAACCGATTTTTTTCGGTTTCGGTGCCCTTCTCCCACTAACCAAAATAATTCGGTTCGGTCTTTTCAAGCAAATTCGGTTCGGGTTTAACTGAATGAACAGCCCTAATGATCTCACACTGAATGGGCAAGCGCCTTTCGACAAATGTTAGGGAATAGCTCTAAGCCTCTAACCACCTGGGGCTAATAAAGAATCTGTCAATTCTGCTTTGAGAGCTATTTCTAGCCAAATTAAACTGAGCTCCTGACAACAGCAAATCAATTAGTTCATGGTTAGCTATTAAGTCAGCGAAAGCTACCATATTCTAGCTCAATTTGTTGCACACCACCTTTTCCTCTATTGCTCTAATCTCATTAAAATCCCCACGGATACACCAGGTTGATTCCACCTATCGCTGACTCCCTCCAGTTCCTCCCTGAACAAAAACCTATCCTCTCGGATCACCGGTCTGTATACTGCAGAGAAAGTCCAGAATGAGCCATCACAAGTTTTCTTTAACACAACTGACACTGAGAAGCTACCAGACCACGAGTCTATTAATTCCAAACAAGCCGAATCTCAAGTTACTAAAATCCCCCCTGACGCTCCAACTGCATTCCTTTATAAAAAATCCCAATAGCCATGCACTCCTAGAACTTTAACCATCACCCTGTGAATGACTGATAACTTTGTTTCTTGTACATAGTAAATTAGGTTTTTGAGATCGGATCAAAGATTTGACTTGGGCCTTTTTTCCAGAGACCCCAGCCCATTTATGTTCCAAGATAGAATCTTCATTGATAACAAATTATTTGAGAACCTTTACTCCTGGAGCAGCTCCTTCCACCACCTTCCGTCCCTTAAGCTTTTTGAATCTTTCAATCATAATTAATAGCAGATTGTGACCGGCTAGCTCACGCATCAATTTCTTTGATGTCTCGGCACTTGACATTTTAGTTTGCTCATACATTTGGATTTGGCAGTCTCTTTCCTCTGCGCGTCTAAACAAAGCACCTAAACTATCTTCATGGCCCAAGTACGCTAGCCCCAATATCTTGCATGCAGATAGAACATGATTCACCAAGATTTCAATTATGACAACATCCGGACCCTGCCAAGCTATAGGAATAATCTCCTCTTCCGAACTCACCACCATAGACAATCTGCTCTCAACTCTTTCTGCTCTACCTCGAATATCCCATTCATCCCCTTCATTGATTACCACAGTCGGTGGGAACTCATTAGGAGCAGCTCAGACAGAATGGAGAGTATTTGGACGTCGATATGGAACTTTGACTTCAGAATTAATGGAATGATGCCTGATACTAGCCCTTATTCCTTCAGGTTAGTAGAGGATGAAAACAATCCAGGCACAAATTCAATTTCATTAAAATGGGTACCTTGATACATAGAAGTATTCTCATCATGATGTCAACGAATGAAGTCCTCCCAACAAGTGCACAGCTTAACCATATTCGAAGATGCCTGCAAAACTGGCATAGGAAGGGGCGATTTAAGTGGCTCGGAAGTGCAATGATTGTCAAAGTCTATATCAAACCCGATACAGAAAAAATCCTCCCAGTCAGCAATGGTTCTATAGCCAAGATCCCGCTTATATTCATTCCAATGATTTATGAGTACAAGGGGGGCCGCATCGTCATCCACTTGAGGCATCAGAAGGCTTATCGGCAACTCTGAGGCTTCGGAGCATCTTTGAGCAGCTGCTGATGGAGGTGAGAATGAGATTATGTCCGACGAGACAATAGCTTGATCATGGCTGAAGAAAGAAGCCAGAGCCACCACTCCACCTGGCCAGAGAGAAAGTCCACCTGCGACATTTGAATTCTCGAAGCACTTGAGGGTGAAACAATTTTTGTCTGATGGATGAAAGACCCAAATACTATATTTGGGTGGGTAGATAAGACGGGCTGCCCGATAGACTCTAATTGGGCCCAAAAGGATCCGATACCAGCCCATTCAAAATAGAATTATTACTTGGCCTTGGAAAGTCTGGTGAACCCCTCGCATGACTTTGATTTAGCTCACTATTGGGACAGGTGTAAACGTCTCCTCCATTAGCAACAGCTGGCGATGCATTTACAGCATTCTTACCGAATAATAACTCTGATTCAGAAACTGACACTGGGAAACTTTCCAGATGAGTCAAAAGATATTGAAAGCTGTCAACGCACAATAGCTTTCAAAATCTAGATTTGAATTGCTAACGTGCGCATCACCTTCAACCTCCTGATCTCCTCCTATCAGCCCCACCCGCCTCCCAGACAGCCCACACAGATCTACATCTACTTGAGAGGGTATTACACCCGGCTCAGAATTTTCCTCCGATTTACACTTCCGGGCAGAAATCCAAAAAATATCCTCCTCAATCTTAACTGGAAAAGACGCCGTCTCCGGCGAACTCCCATGCGTATTAATTTTTAATCTACTAACCTTATACCCAGAACCTCGAAACATGACGGATTGATCTCTTCAATTGACCCTAAACAAGAGGCAATGATCCTAAAAACAATTTCTCTATCCACGAGTTGGCCGGTAATCCAGTGATTTCCCACTAGACAGAGGAGAAATTATCTGCAAGTTTATCCTTCCATTTCATTAGTATTTCAAAGGGGGGTCCCAGTTTGATGCGCCACACTTGGATTAACCAAGCCGTATTTGTATTCCGCAGCGGCACAATAATAACTTCAAAATTGTAGATGGAGTATAATTCCAACCCAGATAAAAGACCAGATGCCCTATACAACCAAGTAGATAGGATTTCAGGGGTTCCCGACCATCTATTTGCTAACTTTCCCTAAATTCCTCTCGCACTAACGTCCGGAAAAGCCTGAAGACCAATAACTCCCCCATACCACTATCAACCCCTTCCATGGTCATCATTAAATCATTAGGGTTACCATTAACAGCTTCTACCATATAGCTTTCTCAAGTATTCTGAGAAATAAAAACCGGCTGGCGATTAGGGATGTTCTGGTCGCGATTGGACCAAAGTTTTCCACATCTTAAGCAAGCCATTCTTCGCCGGAAATTATGGTATCTGCATTTCAAACATCGCCGATCGCCCAATCGTCTACTTTTTTGCTCCATCGCTGCTCTTTTACTCTGCCTAGACTTTCTGTTCTGGACTTTTTCCCACGGCCTTTCCTCCTCTCTTCCACTATCTAAGGGAGGAGGATCACCATCACGAAGTATCTCTCCTTCCTCCAACGGCTCTTCGTTGTTCTCCACTGGCTGCAGAATCACCATCTTTCTTACAGATCTACTCAAATACAACTCAAAATGAAAGAAAAATATAGATGTAAAGGCAAATCCAAAACTAAAAGGGGGATCATAGATGGAATCTTACTTCTAAGCAATATCAATCCTTGGCAGGAAAAGGATCAGAGAGTTATCATGTCGGGACCCTAGGGCCCAAGACTTCTCATCTTTTTATGGCTATAAATCCGCCTTCACTGGGACAAAAGAGTTCAGTGAAGGCTCCTTCCGTAGCTTGAACAGAAGGCGAGCGAACCGAGCCGGAATTCTTTATTAGAAAGGGCAGTGAAGGTCCCTCTCCTTCCGTAAACTTCACCACTCGCCCGTATCAATCTATCATCCAGGCGGGTGCCTTCACTTTCGGAGCTTTCCGTTTCGCTTTTGAAATATATTTTGAAGCTTTTAGTCAACAGGGTTTCTCCTAGGACCAAAAAGCTAAGCTGCTGATGTTGTACTTTATGAATTTTCAGGAGGTGGTTATTCTGCTGATTTCTAGAATGTTCAGCTAAATCAGTAAGTTCGGGATTCTGATATTTTAACAAGAATTTCCAGGCTGTGATTTTCATGGGTTTATTCAGCAAGTTCAAAAGTGAAATATATTTTAGAACAGTTACTTGCATGAATTGATATTATGAAGCCTGACAAATTACACATACAATGCAACCAAAAATTTCATTAATGATCCCTTACATATAAGACTCATCCCCATTTTCCTGGAAATATTATTCCAGCATAGAATTTGGAGGATGCAGACTTCAAAGCTCATGCCTTTTTTAAAAATAATAATAATAAGTTTGGTATAATATTTATTAGGAACATCATCACTAGCCTCCCCCCGCACCTCACACCACAACGACCACCACTGCCACCTAGAAATAGCAAAGGAGAAATGATACAACCATTTTGCTAGAGCATTATTCCCTTTTAACCATGGTTCAAATTCAAAGAACTTGACATGGAAAATTTTTAAAGGTAACAGAAGAACTTGACTTCGATTGGCCAACCAAAACTTTTTGATTTGGAGAGTTGAGTTGGTGATGCAAGCAAGATGAATAAATTTTGACAAGGGTAATGCAAAATTGAAAAAACAAGAATGAAAATAATGAAGAGAAGGTAAAAATATTAAAATTTTATAACAAAAAAAACAGCGATGTAAGAAAATAGATATTAAATCCCATGAATCTGATAACTGATTTTTATTTTTTTAAATTTAAAGCAAAAGATATCGATGCAAAAATTCAATTGGATTTTTCACAATCATCAATGCCCTCCCAGTTTTGCTAAATTCTTCAATACCTGATCTTTCTAGTACTTACTGTCATTATCTCACCAATATTAAATAAGAGAATAGTCTCAAGTCTCAACACAAAAACGTGAAATCACACCAAGATAGCTCAAAATACCACCAAAACATTTGATATAAAAAAACACCATCAAAACATCTATTGAGACATTACCTTGCTAGATCGTACGTGTGCAACAGAAAACTGAGTTTGATCTTTGATAAAAGGGAATGAAGAATCACCCGTGCCATCCTTGTTCTAAAACAAATAACAAGCAAACTGAGACTCATCCGGCTCATGGAAATACACAAACTTTGTAAGCATGAGATGGATTGGTGAACATTAATGAATCTTGGATTTACTTTTTCATACACGTATAGGTTTCCATCTGCATGACCAACAACAAAGGCCCCATCACCTTCAGGAACCCATGCAATGCTAGTGCATCGACTGCGGTAAAAAAAATTGCTCTTCAGACTAACAAGTAAAAGCGAACTTCTATGGAAATAGTGAAACAATAATACAGATATATAAGAAAATGCATGCAATAAACAAAACCAAACAAGATAAATAATAACTTTACCTAAAGTTATTATTTCTTATATTAATAGGGAAAAGATATCAAAACATCCATATCAAGGGAGTTGTTCCCAGTGATTATTATGAACCAAAGTGACTCAGTATTGAGCTAAGAGACTAAGACTCCATTTAAGAAACAATGTGTTGACTTGGGATTTGAGAACATTTGATTAACATAGATATTGAGTCATGTTTTGCATAACTATATTTGCTTATTTGTATGATTATATGGTTTATGATATTGATTAGGCTCATCAAGAGCCAATTAGATGTTGATTTACATGTCAAGTTAGGCCAATAACCCACTTCAGGGTCCACCATAGTGGCACAATGCGTGAACTCCTAGAAAGCCTTCCAACACATACAATTCCCCACGCGCATCCTAGGAAAAAATAACATTAGTGGAACGGAAAGACTAGAAAGAAACAGCCACAAAAAGGTGATGGCACATGGTAATTGAAGTTGTTAGAGCACAAATACACAAATAAATATTAGTTTTTATTTGTTATTAGTTTTGAGACAAACGCTTAGTTGAGTTGAGTTGAGTTAATTGTCACTTTACAAACTTTTCTCTAAATTTTCCATTTTAATCTGACATTATTTTTCCGTGTGCTTTTCAAAACAGAATAACGAAAAAGGGGAAATGCTGAAATGTTCCAATCCAAATAAAAGGCATAATGGCCTCCGGGAAAAATTGGCAATTGTAGTTCCATCTGATGTGGGAGTCTGCTTATTCACTACTAATCCTCTCTTTTATAGTATCAAAGTGCAACTCAGATTGCAGATAACTTTGTTCTTCACGGGCTAGACCAAGCACATCAACATTGAATGTTATTTTGAGTCATCATTACCAAGCTGGGACCAAAGGTGGACGAATTTTCCATATCCTGGGAAAATACTTTTATCTACTATCAGAAAAAATCCTAATTCTCCTTTTGGGGGATTCCACTCTCACATAAAGTTCTTGTTCACTAACTCAGTTTTTGTTTTATCTCCATATTGTGAAATTCTTTTCGATGTCCAAAATTCGTACCGAGCAAACTCATTCTGTGGTTTGTTTTAGCCAAGCCAACAATTAAACATTTCAAGCCTAAGGAACAACAATTAAACATTTCCGGTGGTGGCTGAAACCGACACTGAAACTTAAAACCTTGTCCACAATTTGCCGGACCTAGAAACTGAGGGATTGCTTCATATGTTTCATTTCAATTAGTGAAGAATATTGGGTGTAATAACACTTAAATATGCTCTTCAAAAGTATACCAAATAGGTTTTTATGACAACTTAAGTTCATATTTAGGGCTTTATTAGATGAAAGTTTACCTCTTTTAGCAAATTCTGGTTAGTTTCTTTTTTTGGTAGATAAGCTAGGATCGAATCTGCGACCTCAAGGTTGAGAAACCAAGCTTCAACCATTGAGCTACATGCCAACCAAAGACCAAGCCTCATCCATTCTAGTTGCAATCCGTAAGGATTAGAAATCATGGCCAATTAAACATTTTCTTCAATGAAATCACAGCTAGTCCACCAAAGACAAAGGAACATACATCATGTAGTTTATAAGTTCAGACACTAATGATATGAAGCGTATGATCGTAATTGTGTATAGTTCTAGAAGGTGCTATAAATTGGTATTTTCATTAAGTGTATCTTCTTCACATTAAATAAATGTGAGGTTGAAAAAACACATGGATGAAAAAACTTAGCCATCTAAATGAACATAAATGGCATGCATAAGATATGAGCACAATGTGAGCATGTCTAACAACAAAAGTTTCACAACAAACAAACAAGTGGATGAAAAAAAGAACACAATTAGGTTTCAGCAGGTCTACTTACCTATTATTAAGTGAACCATCCTTGTTGTAATGTAGAGCTCCAACAAGCTTCTTCCCAACATCCTGCAATTGTTGTCTCAAAGACACTGAGTAGACTAAAACACATACAAAGAGCATGAACACCTTAATGAGAGGGTGAGGGAAAATGTCATATAAGGAAACTATGTGATATATCTAGCTCTGGAAAGAAGAGATTCACCATCTCCAGAGTTTAACCCAATAAGGAGGTCATGTCCATCCTTGGCTTCGGTGTTGAATGCATGACATACAGGGTTTGAGTTGCTAAAATGGATGGACTTGATAGGTTCCTACAACAACAACAACAAAAAAGGTTCAAGTCTTAAGTTGAGCCTTTCAAAATGTATTAATTAACAAAATATTGTTGAAATTAGCACGAGAAGGACCTTGTCTTGCGAATTAAAATCACTAATGAAAAGAGTATCGCTGACATTGAAAATCAGGTATGTCCCCTTTCCATCAAAGTTGGAAGGAATTGAAGAATTACTCAAGCCAGAAACTCCCGTGGAACCAATCTTACTACTTCCAGTGACAGCTTTAGTCACACCATTTCCTCCAACAAAGCTCAAAGCTCGGGTCCCATTCCCACCACCTAATAACCTCGCAGCTGCCAGCCTTACTCCACTGCTAGCACTCACATTAGAGGGAGGAGGTGGTAAAGGGAAAGATTTATCTTTAAGATGTGCAAGAGTCACCTGAATAACTTGGCATTGTCATTCTTGATCTTGATGTCAAATATAACGGAAGAAAAACATCTAAGAAAAAAAATCCTAGTACCTGGGTGACAGCTTTCCCATGGGTATGGTGAAGGAGTCCAGCAGGGTGAGTCTTTTCATACTGGAGCTTGTAACGGCCTTCAGGAGTCTTGAAATAGGTCTTTAGCCCTGGGGATTGGGCATTCCCCAATGACGATGACATTCTACTATTGCTCATAACCACAACAACAGTTCAAAAGAGCATAAGACCATAATAATGAGATTGTCCTCTCTCTTTATATGTTGTCGATGTTTCATGTCCCCACCATTAGGAAATCAAGCCACAAAAAAGCATTTCTACTATCACAAATGCCTGTTATGCATAATGCCCATCAGTCTGAGAACAATAGGGAAAAGATAAAGATGTAATTATTATAGATTAGAGAATAAACATGAAAAAAACATGATGGTTAAACCAAAGCATATTATTTCGGGTTCTTATATGATTGATGGGAAATTAGAGGGTTAGAATCATCCAGTGAGAGTGGATTTCGATGCATTGCCCATCCATATCAAGGCCTAACTAATAAACGGCCCGGATCATTGAACAAGTGGACCCCACTGGATGCTTGTTTTTAGCTTCCAAAAAGACCGCCTCATACTTGACAAATGTTCTAAGGACTGTTGGTCTGCCTAAGCTTATAAATCTTGGTTCAAAGGTACATGTGAAAATCAATTGACACCACAGACATTGATGCTCTATGTTTGTATTACACAAATAGGCATGGGAATCAAAATGCGGGGATTGATAAGAGGTTCAATCTATTCCTACATCTCAGGTTAAACACTAATGGTCACAAGTTAATTCAAGTTGACGTCGCCATATCAGAATTATGCTATGTGGACTAATGATTTTTTTCAGTGGAAAACAGCTTTTCGATTAGGGGTGGCAACGGGGCGGGTCGGGGCCGGATGTTGGGGTCCCCTTCCCCTTCCCCTCTGCGGGGAATTTTCCCCCTCCCCTTCCCCTTCCCCTTTGCGGGGATGGTGGGGAATCCCCCTCCCCTCCCCGCGGGGAATATCTAATCCCCTTCCCCTCCCCGCATCCTTCGGGGACAAAATCCCCGCCCCGCCCCCTCTTTGGAACCCAACCAAACCAGCAAACAGAGCTTCTTTCTTCTACGTCCATTACAGACAATATTGTGATGAATGCTATGATTCTATTCATGTGATCAACAAACAGATGGACAAAATCAGAAATGCATGGATGAGACAACAAACATAAATAACAACAGGACCTAATCTTTCAGCAATTTTCTGCATAAATTATGGAATGATAAATAGGAAATGAGCACCAGGATTACCTTCATTAACAGGCAGCCAATGTGCAAAAAGTAACTATTTCAGTAGTCACAATGAACTTTAAAAGTCCATAAGTGGGCGCTCACACACACAAAATAATGTTCATTAGTTCATTCTGTATAGCATGTTAACCCCCAGATGAGCATGAGAAATGAGAATGGAGAAGAGAACAAAATCAACAAATGACTTATTTCTTTAACTGCAATTCAGTCTAGTGCTGACATGAAACAAATTTCTAGTAGCTAAATTTTTCTTGTTGAAAATTAAAACCTGCAATCCAACCCTAAAATTCTGTTGGCACTACGATTTTTTGATAATTGCATACACTCAGCGTCTCAGGCTCTCAGCTTGTCTTTATTATTTCAACATCTGTGAAAAGGTTATTATAGTTCCCAAAATGCTCTCAGAAGCTAATTAAAAGGAAAAGACAAGCTAAGTTTATGTTTAGGGGAATCTTGTAGCCGATCCACAGAGTTTCTAGTAGTTTTCCTTAAAAAAAACACTTAAAAATTTACAAAAAAAATGGCATTGATTAGCGGGGCGGGGACAACTCCATCCCCTTCCCCTTCCCCTCCCGCACCGGGGAATTTTTATATTCCCCTTCCCCTTTCAAATCGGGGAATCCCCTCCCCAAACGGGGCGGATCCCCGCTTTTTCGGGTGAAATTGCCAGCCCTATTTTCGATTCACTTCTTAACTAAATTCCATAAGTAGTGTAACCTTCACAAACACCTGAGCATAAGAGAAACAGCAACTTCAAGTTTGACAGGTGCACTGATCTTTGTGCCTGTTTCCTCGTTTTTTACATGCTTAATAGTATTTGTTAATATAGATGTTTGCTGCCTTCTATGATTTCGAATTCTTCATGATAAATGGCTTCTCTTGTTTGGAACTGAAATGACTCCCAGATCCACGAACAACTAAGGATTCTTAGAGAGATAAAAGTCTTTGTTAGACACCAATAAATCCTTAATTGAAAGTCCCTAGTTTAAGGGCTGAACATCATACCTCCTGCAACCCAATCAGTCCCCACAACCAAATATTTATGTTAGCCTGTATCAATGACTTAGCTGCGGAATTACTTTGCGGAATTCTATATTGGAGAAGACTCTTAAAAGAGGGCTACAATTACTACTAATTTGTGAAAGCTTGGAATTCAAATCGAAAGGTGCTATTCCCAGCCGAAATTCCCCTTACCTAGTCCAGGAATTCTGAACTAGTCGCAATTCCAGCAGCTTTATTATTTTACTTTTGGAATTGATCATTGCCCTTGCACTTGATCCCTCCCTGCAAAAATTCTACATGAGGTTTCCTAGTCTGGTGGATCCTAGGAGTGAGCTTCCCTCGCACTTGGCCTCGCAGCTGGATGCTCTACTTATAATTAGCTTGTTATTGGATGCTAGAATCATGTGATAGTGTTTGTGGACTGTTTTGATTACTATACTATGCTCTTGACATATCCGGATCAGAGTCTTCATTGATATGGTTGTTTGTCATTGGCTTTGGTCCTAGATTGTTTGTTAGTGGTTATTGGCTTGCTTTGACATTGTTTTCCGAGGGTTACCAATTATTTGGGTCATATATCGCTTTGATTGCATGCCTGCTATTTTTTCTTAGTTGG
This sequence comes from Tasmannia lanceolata, assembly GCF_043159265.1. Classification (NCBI taxonomy): domain Eukaryota; kingdom Viridiplantae; phylum Streptophyta; class Magnoliopsida; order Canellales; family Winteraceae; genus Tasmannia; species Tasmannia lanceolata. The sequence continues at coordinate 3,316,293 of NW_027518681.1, forward strand.
CGGCTCATATTTGAGGATCTATTTGGCATGGCTCCACCGTTTGCACCACACTTTGAAGGATTTGACCACTACGGTCACTACAAGACGACGTGTTTACGATGGATCGTCACATTTGGGGATTATCATGGGTATTATCATGGGTATTATGGCTACAACTTCCAAGCTACCATTCGCCGAGTCAGAGAGACTGTGGTCAGAAATGCTGGATCTATGTAGGTGGGTATGTTGACAGTGGATATGTTGACAGCGCGACTTGCAGCAAACGAGACTCGTTTTAGTCGATGGGAGGAGGTCCGTGATGAGTTCATGAGGGTCTATGCTCCATTGGCTTATTGTCGGTACCGCCATAGTTTGATGCGAGAGGAGGAAGCGCGTCGTAACAAGAGGCCAAACCGCCAAAGCAAGGATGAAAAAGCTAGAGCTTATGTTGGATCAGATGGCCTTGCAGAGGAGTTGACATTTCCACATTAGAGACAGAGGCATTGGTAGATTTTCAAGAAGATACAATGCCAGAGTCGACAGAGGACCACTAAGTCACAGTGTGTAGTGACTTATGACACTTTGCCAGAACTTAGGGAGTATCGAGGACCACTCAAAGTCACAGTGTGTAGTGACTTATGACACTTTGCCAGAGCTTAGAGAGTATAGGCATTTTACTGAACATAATGCCAGTGTTGATTCCACAGTAGATGCACACATTGAGCAGGTTGAGACGGAGATTTTTAGGGTACAGGATGATAGTGTGTCTGACTTCACTGCTACTGGCGAGCATATCAGCCACATTGATCAGGAGGCGATGGCATTCATAGAGATTACTCATGTAGAGCCAGATGAGATCACAGAGGAAGACATCATCGAGGAGTTTTGCAGAGGATTGTTACGAGATGACCATACAGATGATGAACTAGGATTGGCGTTGCCCTTAGCCAACATACCAGTCCAGGAGGAGTACACTGTTCTGTTTCCAGCTTCTATGCTTTTATGCTTCTCATGGTGGCGGTGGTTGAAACGGGCGATGGTGAAGGGATGATGAACTAGGATTGGTGTTGCCCTTGGCCAACATACCAGTTCAGGAGGAGTACGCTGTTCTGTTTCCAGCTTCTATGCTTTTATGCTTCTCATGGTGGCGGTGGTTGAAAGTTTGAAACGGGCGATGGTGAAGGGATTGACAGTGGTAATGAGGTTTGTAAGTTGTTTGGATCAGATTTTACAAAGACGCAAGGGACTGATGGGATTGCAGAGGAGGGAGTTGCCAAAATCCATGGTAGTTGCCAAAGGTTGTAGGGGTGATGATTTGTAGGGTGATGAAATGGATTTAGATGAGCTTGGAGAAGATAATCAGAGATCAGGCATTGACGGAGATGGAGGTCGAGCGCTTGGATTCCGGTGGAATAGCCTGAGAAATAGGGTAGTGGGTCTGGTAATAATTGGGTTTGGGAGAAGAAAATGAGGTCTGTCGATGGTGGTTGTGGAGATGGAGCGATGGAGGTGGTGGCTTGAACTGAGGGGATGAGAAAAATGGTGGAGGAGATGAAGCAATGAATGGATCAGATGGTGGAGGTGGTTATCTAGGACAGAGGTGAAGGTGGAAGATGGTAGTGAGATTCAACGGGGATTGGTCGATTCGGCAAGATTGCCGGAATCAATGGAGATGGGTATGGTGGCTAGGTTCTGGAATAGAGAGAAATGGGTTTGATGGTGGAGAGGGTGAAGGTGGGTGTTGATGTTGGGGATGGGGACAGTGAGGTGGGGGTGATCGGAGCACCGGCGAGATCGGCGAGGAAGGAGATTGAAACCCTTCTCTCTCTATCTCTCTCTCCGTCTCCCCCTCTGCTAAGATCCAAGAAACCCTTATGCTCTGTTCACTTGTCGGGAAAGGAAGGGAACGTAAAGGGAAGGGAAGTAATCTGACAGGGCAAAATGGAAAAGAAAGGAAAAGAAACCAGACAGAAAACCTGTCAGATGAGTCTTTCGTTGCCAGTAAACCTGACAGAAACTAACAAAAAATACAGAAACATTTGTTTAGTTGCACAGAAACTCGACAAAAACCTGTTAAACATAAACCTAACATGCAAAATGAAGCCCGCATAGAACCTACGCCACAAATGTGACCGCAATAAGTGGGTCCAACATCTGGGACAAATCAAAATAAGAAAACTACCACAATCAAAAGAAGAAAAATAACCATGCCAATGACAAGTACCAACCTAAGTCACAATAACATGTGGGTTGCGTGCTTGGTTGGGCGACCATCCTCGGTCTTAAGTCTCCTATCGTCCATCTAACAAAAACATGTGGGTGGTTCTCAACATTTCGTAAGTAGTATGAAGCAATGACATGTGGGTAGTCCTCTTACCTTACATTTGGATGTCATATTGTAAGGTAAGAGACAGATAGTGCAAATGTAACAAGTAAAAGAAACAATAACGTCTGTGTGTCCATGGAGCATGCTAGCAGATAATCCACAAAGCTCCAAAAGGCAAGCACACGAAGAAACTAAAACAGGGCTGTCAAATTGCATGATAGCAAGTGGCACTACCCTAATGTCTGTGTGTCATGTGTGTGTGTCAGTGTGTGTGTATATAAGCTACTCAATGTGTGTGTGTATAAGCTTAATGTCTGTGTCCATGTGTGTGTCGGTGTGTGTGTGTGTATAAGCTAGTCAATGCAGCCTCAAAATGGAATAGAAATCCTAGCATAAAATATATCACACAATTAAAGGGAATTGATTAGATCAGCATCAACACCATTCATAAAGAGCAAATAAAGAAAAACACTGCATATAGAGAAGACCAAAGCATAATTTGTTCCAGCAATTAAAACTCTACCCAAAATCAGTAAAATAAAAGCCCAAAACCCAAATCTGTAAAATCAAAACCCAAAACCCTAAAATCTATAAAAATATAAACCCAAAACCCTATCCAAAATATGTAAAATCAGAACCCTAAAACCCTGTAAATATGTAAAATCAAAGCCCTAAACCCTAAATATGTAAAATCAAAACCCAAAACCCTCAAAAATCGAAACCCGAAACCCCAACTCTGTAAAATCCAAACCCAACACCCTACCCAAAATATCAATAATAAGCTTTTAAAACAAAAACCCCAACCCAAAATCTGAAAAAAAAGATAAGGGAATAGAAGAAAAATAACAAGTCAGAGAGAGAGAGAGAGAGAGAGAGATAGAGAGAGTGTGATTACCAATTATGGGAGGAGCCGGCGATTTGGGTTGGGGAAGTGCTAGGGCAGAGAATGGAGAGAGAGAGAGAGAGAGAGAGAGAGAGAGAGATGGCGTGAAAAACAAAAAGGTCTCTCGATAGATACTGTCGATTATTGCTAACTATCGGAAACTTTAGGCGGAAAAAGTCGCGGAAACATATGAAAATTCTATAACCCTCTCTGAAGGGTTAGGATCAACCTATGAAAATTCTTCCTGGGCACAACCTATTTAGGGAGTGGCCCATCTAATGGACGATTTGGATCATCCTGTGGTATGGGCCATTCCGTACATTTTAATAAAGTGAGGAGTGCAATCGTCAAAATTCAGTGAGTAGTGTCATTATAAAATATGGTAGTGAGGACATTAGCACCATGGTTTAAAATTTCGGTTTCGATAACCATTTCGGACCCCACCAAAAACCAAAATTTTGGAGTCGGTTTCAGTAACCGTTCCAGACCCCACCAAAAATCAAAATTTCGGATTTCGCCGAAATTTGGTAATTTGGTTCCAAATTTCGGCCTAAATTTTGTAACACTTTTTCTTTTACTAAATAATGTCATTAAATCGAAATTTCAGACCGAAATTACCAAAATTTGGTAAATGGTGAAAAATTGAATTTCGGAAAATTTCGGTTTTGATCCCCACCGAAATTTCGAATTTTAGTCGAATTTTAAACCATGATTAGCACTATATATAATTTGAAACCATCGTTGTTATTCAAGAAGTACAGAATGATTTATGCCTTTGTTTGGATTGCCACAGTCAGGCAATGGAACCAGTATGTGATTCCGTGTCATTATCAAAATCATGGTTTTAAATTTCGATCAAAATCCAAAATTTCGAACCAAAATGACCAACACCGAAATGACCGTTATCTGAAACGTTACTTTATTTCGGTCGAAATCAATTTCACCCAAAAAATCTGTTTTGTTAAATTATTTTAATATTTCACCGAAATTTCAACCGAAATTTTATATTGAATAAAATACACTTTTCTTTGGTGTACCAGATTTCTTATTAGGGGTGTCAATGGACCCAGACGGTCCAATGGACAGTCCGAATTCAAACCTTAATAAACAGGATCTAGGCACATGAGAAGGATCCATGGACATATTATGGATCCTCTTCGTAAGATCCGAAAAATTTCAGATCGTGATCAAGACATGGCAAAAAAATCCGATGGATAGTCACAATCTGAAATCATTTTACTAAAATACCCTCAAAATATTTCTTATATTAATACTTAAAGGAGGGTTATTTTCATAAAAATGTAAATATTACTTAGCTTACAACTTTCCACTTCCCCCCTTTTCCAGGCATCTTTTTTCTATTCATATCCTCTGTCGGTGTTTCTTCCTGTAAACTTGCGACTCACCTTCAACAAGGATTAGTTACTCAAAAGTTTTATCGTCTTGCACCTCGAATAGTGGAGTTCTTTTCAACAATAAATCCTATTCTTCACCGAAATCATGGGTTATTATTAGATATAGTGACTAATTATTTTATAAATTGAGGAAGTTTTGGAGTTCGTTTCAAATGAAGAAGGCTGAGACTTTTTTGTTGTTTTGTAAGTAGGACCTACTAGGACACTCCGATGGACGGTCCGATTTGAAATGGATCGTGACCGGGACACAAGAAGTAGGATCCGAAGAACACTCCGAATCCGATCCGACCGATAAGGGATTTGAATGGATCGTGACTAAGACATAGGTGGATCCAATCCGAAGTGGATCCGTTGACACCCCTATTTCTTATCTTGGAAAAAAAGACGAATGACAGATGAAAAAAACATACTTAGTATTTAGTATAGATAGATGATAAATGTTGGGCCCCTTTTTCCATTCAGGATAGAGCACTTCAATGTATTAATTATTTCTTTTTGCAAAATGCGCGGTCGCGTAGTTTTGGGGGGGGGGGGGGGGGGGGGGGGGGGGGGTGACTAAAAGGAAATGGTATATTTGCTCTCCTTCTTCCTCTGGCCATCCCTTGACTAGGTTATTCTTTACACTACAGGGGTGGTCCACGCAAGAAAAGGGGAAGTGAATATGTCTTTCTCTTTAATTTTTTCCTAGGAAAATGCTATTGGCCCCCACTCAGCTTGTCTTTTCTTCAATTTTGGCTTGTAAGGAGTATAAAATACTCGAAAGACAAGAGGGTAGACGTACGAGTCAAAATAGAGTATGCAGGTAAGCATCGGGACTCGAGGATTCGCATAGGGGAGTGCCAATGCCAAAACTCAGGGGTGTTTCTCTAATTTTTTGATTTTTTTTACAAAAATAAAGGAAAAGTCGGGGGCAACTAACAAAGGGACTTAATAGGGGTTGGGGATCATTCAAGCATTCAAAAGATATAGAAGTGGCGTGCGTGGAGATCATTATGGAAATGAGCAGTACCAAAAAAAGAGAGTTTTATTCTTGGGCATTTTTCTTCTTACGCTTATGTACCAAACAAAGAAAATAATAAAAAAGGTACCCCCGCGTCTTCCATCTTTTGCCAAAACGCACCATCCATCTTAGATCCCCAAAATTAATATACGCAACTCATTTCCATTCTAATTTTTCTCTTATCTTCAATTCCTTCTCTCCTTCTTGAAAACAATCCTCATCATGTCTTATGCACAACACAAACCCCAAATTTGATATGCACACTAAAAAAAGTTTCTTCTTTCGTGCCTTTGCTGTGGATATTTGTCATGACACTTTCCAGCTGTTATTTGTCGCTCTCATATCTGCTTTTCATTCTCTCTAGGTGCGTGCATGAAATGTGAGCTTTACTCAATTGAGGGCCTCAATTCCTTGAGGTCCGTGCTTGAGAGAGTAGTTTCTATTTCCATGAGGAGCGGCCCATGATGTCTAATCCCAGGAGGATCGACCCATGATGTCTTGCCCATAGAGGCTTTCTTTTGCCCATTGAGGCTCGGTCCACTGCGACCCATTTCCAGAAGATTTAGAATTCTAAACTGGCCTAAAGACTCGCCCATGCAGGCTTGAGTCCAATCCAGTTCGTTGAAGCTCTTCACGACTCATCTTTCATTTGGCACGTTCTTCAACAACGTGCGGCGATCATGCAACAACATCGGACATCATCATCAAGGATATTCGTCATCAACTTTCTATAGTGTGCATCAATTTGGTAGATTTTGATTACATTCGTAATTTTGGGCATTGGGATTTTGATTGTAATCTGGGGAATTCTATTATACTGGGGAATGCGATTGTAATCAAACGTATGTTAATTTTTCAATCCACATACTTTTGAGAGAGCATGTTAGAGAATAAAATCAAATCCATCTTAGAATAAGATCTTATCTTCCAAGATTTGATTGTGGGATAGATTGGGGTAGTTTAAGCAAGTTGGTTTAGATTATGCAACAACGTTTAGATTATGAATATCTTCTTGCCATGTTTATCTCATAAGTGTTTTATATAAGCACCATTGATTCTCATTGTAATTCATCCAAAAATAATCGAAATTCTCTAAACTTATCAAAAGCTAAGCCAAGTTACTCGCGTAAAGATAATCTAAGATGTCCATGCATAAAATTGTAGATGATCTGACAAGCACATGTACTAAATAATGAACCCAAACACAAATTGCACAGAAGAGCCTTTAACTTTAGCATGAAGCAAAGTTTTCAGAGGGCTACTGATATTTGAACTAGAATGCTTTGATAATGAGACAAACTCACCTTGTCTTTTATTCCCTTTACCCATCTGTCAAAAGCTAATACAATTCTCAAAAAACTATCAGCACCCAATTAAAAAAAGGGAAAAAACAAGGTGGGTGAGCTTGTCTCATTAACAAGATGAGTGTCTTGTTAGACCAAAAATCGGTAACAGGTACAGCAGTGGCGTAAGAGCTGAGAGCGAGCGACGAGGGAGGTTGAGTATGAGTCCTGCGGTGAGTGCTTAGTCCTGCACAAGGCAAGCGAGGTCAGAAGACCAGACCGGGTTTTACTCCGGACAGGCCCTTCGACACTCAAGTCAGTATGAGCAGGAGTGAAGGGGAGATGTCTTAAGAGTTTAGGGAGAGAAGGGATTTTCGCATTACCCATCAGTCTGAGCTTTAGTCCCCTATTTATAGGGAAAATCTGTTGAGGTGTCCTGGACAGGTGTCCAGGACAGGTGGCGGCCTGTGAGAGGCTGGATCTCACCTACTCTGAACAGGTGGCAGCCTGTGAGAGGCTGAGACTCACCTACTCTGGGACAGGTGGCAGCCTGTGAGAGGCTGAGTCTCACCTACTCTGGGACAGGTGGCAGCCTGTGAGAGGCTGAGTCTCACCTACTCTGGGACAGGTGGCAGCCTGTGAGAGGCTGGTGTTTTCACACCCCATCAGTTGCCCCCCAGTTTTCCAAGTCATTGAAGGACTTGGGAAAGTGTGATCACTCGTTGTTCTGGATGGGGAGACGTTGTTCGGGGGTGAATCGAAGAATTTAGCACGGAGTCCGGAGTTCGCAGTCCGGATTTCGGAGTTCGGAGTTCGCAGTCCGGCGTCCGGAGTACGGCTTCAACCGGACTGGCTCCTGGCGCAACACAGAGTCAAATATCCAGTCCGGAGTTCGCAGTCCGGAGTCCGGAGTTGGGAGTTCGCAGTCCGGAGTACGGCTTCAACCGGACTGGCTCCTGGCGCAACACAGAGTCAAATATCCAGTCCGGAGTTCGCAGTCCGGAGTCCGGAGTTGGGAGTTCGCAGTCCGGAGTACGGCTTCAACCGGACTGGCTCCTGGCGCAACACAGAGTCAAATATCCAGTCCGGAGTTTCGCAGTCCGGAGTCCGGAGTTGGGAGTTCGCAGTCCGGAGTACGGCTTCAACCGGACTGGCTCCTATTGCTTCATAGAACGCGTTATATCTAGTACGGTTTTTTCCGGACTGAATTTTGTCTTCTAGCGGCCAGTTCGGTGCGGACCGGACTGATTTTTGTCGTCTTATGAGAACGCGTTATATCCAGTACGGTTTTTTCCGGACTGAATTTTGTCTTCTAGCGGCCAGTTCGGTGCGGACCGGACTGATTTTTGTCGTCTTATGAGAACGCGTTATATCCAGTACGGTTTTTTCCGGACTGAATTTTGTCTTCTAGCGGCCAGTTCGGTGCGGACCGGACTGATTTTTGTCGTCTTGTGAGAACGCGTTATATCCAGTACGGTTTTTTCCGGACTGAATTTTGTCTTCTAGCGGCCAGTTCGGTGCGGACCGGACTGATTTTTGTCGTCTTATGAGAACGCGTTATATCCAGTACGGTTTTTTCCGGACTGAATTTTGTCTTCTAGCGGCCAGTTCGGTGCGGACCGGACTGATTTTTGTCGTCTTATGAGAACGCGTTATATCCAGTACGGTTTTTTCCGGACTGAATTTTGTCTTCTAGCGGCCAGTTCGGTGCGGACCGGACTGATTTTTGTCGTCTTGTGAGAACGCGTTATATCCAGTACGGTTTTTTCCGGACTGAATTTTGTGTGCGGAGTGCGGAGTGCGGAGTGCGGAGATCCATCTTTGGGACGTGAATGTTTACGCGCGTGCTTGATCGTATTGATGGTGGGAGAATGTGTCCGTCATAAATAGGGGACACGTGGCGCAATCCGGATGGCCTCGAGATGCGTGCATCGCATTTATTACCCCACCGCCTCTGAAAAACTATATAAGGAGGTTTACCCCCCTTCACTTTTTACTTTTTACCTTTCATCTTTTTTCTCTTCTTGCTCTGGGAGTTTCCACTTCTCAGTTCGCAGCTCGCAGATCGCAGATCGCAGATCGCAGTTCGCAGCCCGTAGCTCGCAGTCGCGTTTCAAGATCTTTTAAGAGCTCCACTCACCGGTATTCCTCTCAGCCCTTCCTTTTACTATGTCTGATAGTACTTCCGATTCCGAGTCCGGTACGGGGTCCTCCACTAGCAGTATTTCGGAGTTTAGGATGCCTCAGGAGCCTTTTTTGGCTAGTCCGTCTGATAGGATAGACCTTGTAGATAGTGACGACGGAGGGGATAGGGATGAAGTGATCTTAGATCTGAATGCCACTCCACCCTTTACTGGCAGTCTCCCGCGAGCAGGAGGGAGTGTTGAGAGCGACGTTGCTGAAGCGTCCACAACATTCCTTCCTGGCCGGGCCGTGGAGGTGATCGCTAGAGCGCGGATGGATGCCGATCCAAAATACAACTTGCAAGCTCTAGTCGAGGAGAACTACCTCACCAGGTCTATGCTGGGAGATATCAGGGATAAATACTGTGTGCCCCCGAGATTTGAGCTGAGGGCAGCTATAGAGGGAGACAGAGCCTGCAACGAGAGCCAGGATCTCTGTATTTATGAGGAGTCACTGAGGGCAGGACTCCGATTTCCGTTGCACCCCTTTTTCTCAGCGGTGCTGCGATACTACGGACTAGCCCCGGCCCAGGTAGCTCCGAACTCATGGAGATTATTAGTTGGGTTTTTATACCTCGTCCACGGTCGGTTAGAGAGGAGCGTGACTTTGTCACTGTTCCGTGCTTGTGCACACCTGAAGAAGCATAAAGAAGGGGGCTGGATCTACATTAGCCGGCGCCCTGAACGGAAGATAATCACTGGCATTCCTTCGTCGATTCACTCGTGGAAGAACAGATTCTTCTATGTTGTGGATCAGGAGGCCAGTGAGCCCTGGTCCGTCCCTCTAGTGTGGGACACTCCAGATACCTCAAAACTGAGTCGAAAGCCGCTCCTCGAAGGTGAGGACAGTATAACATTCGCCTTGATGCGGAAGGAGATTGAGCAATCGGGCCTCATCCGTTGTAAGGAGTTTTCTGAAGAGGCGATTCTGGTCGGGCTGGGCGTGAGTGCCGCGACTCCAGAACGTATGTAGCTAGACTTGTCTATGCAATCTGTTTATTTTTTTATATACTTGCTTCTGACCGTTGGCTGCTCATTTGTCTTGCAGAGATGAAGAAACAATCAACCGTCGAGAAAATCAGGCAGGGAGCTCAACCGCGGGCACAAGAAGGTGCTCAACAGGCGCAGCAGGAGCGCCAGAAGAGAAAAGCGACTGTGCTGGGGAGTCCGGCCCCGTCACAGGGCATTCCTCCCCCATCCCAGAGGCCCAAGACTAAGGTGAAGCTAGTAGGCCCCTTTGCTCAGGGCGGTGGCTCTTCTAAGTCCGGTGGTGCTTCTACCGGAGCCGGTTCTGGGGCTCGCCCTCCTGCGGGGATTAGTGAGCGAGTCTTTCGACCCAATTGGGCCGTTCTGAAGGATGACACTGCCTTAGGCGAGAGCCGGGTAGCAGCAGAGCTTATGAGCAAGTGTTTGCTGCAGAAGGACAAGCAACAGGTCCTTTACGAGCCGCCAGCTACAGGAGAGGAGGCTGTGTTGTCCTCCGCTTACCAGGTAAGGAAGTAGTGCTTTGATTTGCTAACTTTCTGCCCATTTCTTCCTTTCACCATACTGATGCCTGTTTCTTTCTGTTCTTTCTTCAGATCTTGCTATACTATAATGACCTCAAGGAGAAGAGTAAGAGCTTCTCCCAAGCCATTACTTCATCTGAAGAGGTGAACGGAAAGTTGGCCGCTGAGGTGCAGGAGCTTCAAACGAGCATTGGGCGAATAGAGGAGGAGAAGAAGATGTTAAAAGAAGATCTGGCCGCAGAGAAGAGGAAACTGGCCAAGGCTGCTGAAGCCATGGAGGCTCAAAGAGGAAGGGCCACTGACAGGCAGGAGAAGGCAGTAAAAGAGGCCACAGAGGCAAAGGAGGCTGAACTTTTCAGCCTGTCGAGCGAGGCTTACAGTCTTGGATACTACGACTGCCTCCAGGAGCTCCAGGCCTGCAATCCAAATCTATTGATGCAGAACATGACTCTCCCTGCCAGGCCGAAGATTACTGATGAGGAGCCAGATACTCCTGCTGATACTCCTGCTGACATCACCTCTCTTCCAGATGCTTAGAGATTTTTTTTTTGTTTTGTCTTTGTTTTGACCTCTTTTTGTAATGGTCCTTGAGACCCTACAGCTTTTACCAGCATGTTTAAAGTGAATTTTGTAATGGCCCTCGAGGCCCCACATATTCTGATCAATGAAATTTGTCTGTCTCTGATACTTCTCAGCTGAGTGATTTGCTTGACTTTGTCTTTTTATTTTGATAACCTGTGAGTGAGGCCGTTGATGGTCGAATTTCGACGAACTGGTCTTTTAACAAGTACCCAAGTTTTGTGAACTGGGTTTCCAGTGAGTACCCAAGTTTTGTGAACTGGGTTTCCAGTGCATACCCAAGTTTAAGAACTCGGTTTCCAGTGAGTACCCAAGCTTTGTGAACTGGGTTTCCAGTGCGTACCCAAGTTTAAGAACTCGGTTTCCAGTGAGTACCCAAGCTTTGTGAACTGGGTTTCCAGTGCGTACCCAAGTTTAAGAACTGGGTTTCTAATGAGTACCCAAGTTTTGTGAACTGGGTTTCCAGTGCGTACCCAAGTTTAAGAACTGGGTTTCCAGTGAGTACCCAAGTTTTGTGAACTGGGTTTCCAATGAGTACCCAAGTTTTGTGAACTGGGTTTCCAGTGCGTACCCAAGTTTAAGAACTGGGTTTCCAGTGAGTACCCAAGTTTTGTGAACTGGGTTTCCAATGCGTACCCAAGTTTAAGAACTGGGTTTCCAGTGAGTACCCAAGTTTTGTGAACTGGGTTTCTAATGAGTACCCAAGTTTTGTGAACTGGGTTTCCAGTGCGTACCCAAGTTTAAGAACTGGGTTTCCAGATATAAAAATGACACTGAATTTGCAAGAAGATTATTTATTCATAATAACAAATATACAAATTTACAAGATCACCTTTTCACGCCGGATAATTCGACTACTGATAATATTTCCTGAGGTTTTTGGAGTTCCATGCATGAGGTAATAGGTGCTCCTCCAGTGTCTCTAGCCTGTAGCTTCCTGGCCGGATAACTTCCTTCACTCGATAGGGTCCCTCCCAAGTTGGGGAAAGTTTCCCTACTTTCGTCGGCTGGGAGACGGCTGCCTTTCTCAGGACCAGATCCCCTGTCCTGAATTCTCTGGGGCGGATTTTGGAGTCGTGATAATTCGACACCTTCTGCTTATAAGCGGCGACCCGGATTCGAGATTCCTCCCGGATTTCTTCTAATAAGTCGAGGTTGGCGCGGAGTCCGTCGCTGTTCAGTTGCTCATGGAAACTGATGACTCTGGGAGATGGGGTGCCTATATCAACAGGTATCACGGCTTCAGTTCCAAAAGAGAGGTTGAATGGTGATTCACCAGTCGTCGTGCGAGGAGTGGTGCGGTAAGCCCACATAACATGGTAGAGCTCATCTGCCCATCGGCCAGCCTTTTCATCCAGCCTTTTCTTTATCCCTTGAAGCAAGATCCTATTGGTTACTTCTGTTTGCCCATTGGTCTGGGGGTGAGCAACCGAAGTGAATCTCTGTTCAATCTTTAGGTCAGAGCAGAACTTCCGAAAGTTCCGGCAGTCGAACTGTTTGCCGTTATCTGTGATTAAGGCACGGGGAATCCCAAATCTGCAGACCACTGTCTTCCAGAAGAAATTCTGTATATTCTGCTCAGTGATCTGGGCTAGAGGTTCTGCCTCCACCCACTTGGTGAAGTAGTCGATTGCCACTACTACGAATATGCGCTTTCCGGAAGCCGGTGGAAAAGGACCAAGAATGTCCATCCCCCATACTGCAAAAGGGAGTGGACTGATAATTGGGGCCATCGCCACAGCAGGCTGGTGGATGGTGGGGGAGAATTTCTGGCACCTCTCGCACTTTTTAACCAAATTCAGCGCGTCTTGTCGTATGGTGGGCCAATACAATCCTCTGAGGAGTACCTTGATCGCCAGGGCTTTGCCCCCCAGATGTTCTCCGCAGATTCCTTCATGAGTCTCTTGCAATGCGTACGCGGCGTTACTTGGTCCCAGACACTTCAGGTACGGGAGAGTGTAGGACCTTTTATACAAAATGTCACCGCTGAGGGAGAATCGGGCGGCTCTCTGTATCACCTTACGGGCTTCCTTCTTATCTTCGGGAAGTTTCGCGTCCCGTAAGTAATGAATGATCTCATCCATCCAGCACGGCTCGTTCTCCACCTGCATTATATCTGCGGCTTCCCTTTCGATGCTAGATCTTTGTAGAAATTCCATACGTATGCTTCCAAGAGTGGTGTATCCAGAAGCAGCCAGCTTCGACAGTACATCTGCTTTGGCATTTTCTGTCCGCGGTATTCTGATGACCTCGAAACTGGCAAACCGGCTGGAGAGTTGATGAACCTTAGCAAGATACTTACCCATACGCTCATCTCGGGCTTCGTAGACCCCTTGGATCTGATTTGCTACCAGCTGTGAGTCGCAGTATGCTTTTAATTTCCGGGCGCCGGTCTGAATTGCTAGGTTCATTCCGGCAAGGAGGGCTTCATATTCTGCCTCATTGTTGGACGCACGGAATCCGAATCTCAGAGCATAATCCGCAGTGAACTCCTCAGGCCCAGTGAGGATGAGGCCTGCTCCACAGCCGTTTTTATTTGAAGAACCGTCGACATATACTTCCCAAGTTGGTGTGCTGGTCATGGAGTCCTGCTCTGCCAGGGGTTGCAAGATTTCTGTCTGAGTTTCTGCTATGCATTCGTCAGGAACCGCTTTCTCTGCAACTGGGAGTTGTACCGTTTCAGGGTCGGCGACTTGCTGGGGGATGGTGCACTCCGCTACGAAATCTGCCAGTACTTGGGCCTTGATGGCTGGCCTTGGAGCGTACTGGATGTCGAACTCGCTCAGCTCTACGGCCCATTTCACAAGTCGTCCGGAGATATCTGGTCGATGGAGTACTTGCCGGAGCGGCTGGTCAGTCAAGACCTTTACAGTATGAGCTTGAAAGTACGGTCTTAATTTTCTTGCAGCCATTACCAGCGCGTAAGCCAATTTCTCGACCCGCTGGTACCTTGTTTCTGCGTCGTGAAGAACCTTGCTGACATAATAGATTGGTTTTTGCTGGTGGTGCTCCTCGCGGACGAGGACAGCTGCCAGTGCCGTGGAGCTAACGGAGAGATATAGAAATAATTCCTCACCTGGCTCCGGCTTTGTTAATAATGGCGGGGAGGACAGATACCTTTTCAGCTCGTCGAAGGCAATCTGGCATTCTTCCGTCCAGGGCGCAGTTTTGAGGCCCTTAACCGCACTGAAAAAAGGCAGGCATCTCTCCGCCGATTTGGAGATGAAGCGACCCAGCGCCGCTATCATTCCCGTGAGCCGCTGAACTTCTCTGATGGTTCTTGGGGCGGTAAGCTCTACCACAGCTCTGATCTTCTCGGGATTTGCTTCTATCCCTCGCTGACTCACCATGAATCCCAAGAACTTCCCCGAACTGACACCAAAGGTGCACTTGGTGGGGTTGAGTTTCATGTTGTGCTTCTTGAGGACCTGAAATGTTTCTCTGAGATCAGACACGTGGTCCTGTGCGCTTCGACTTTTGACCAGCATATCATCCACATACACTTCCATATTTCGGCCGATCTGGTTCTGAAAAAGTCTGTTCACCAGCCTTTGATAAGTAGCTCCGGCGTTTTTGAGGCCGAAGGGCATGACTCGGTAGCAATAAGTCCCTTGATCTGTGACGAATGAGGTCTTTGGTATATCCGATTCGTACATCCTGATCTGGTTATATCCGGAGAAGGCGTCCATGAAGCTCAACAGTTCATGACCCGCTGTGGCGTCGATGAGCTGATCGATCTTCGGGAGCGGGTAACTGTCCTTGGGACAAGCCTTATTCAGATCAGTAAAATCGACGCAGGTTCTCCACTTTCCATTAGTCTTCTTGACTAGGACTACATTTGCTAGCCAGTCCGGATATCGAATCTCGCGAATGAAGTCAGCCTTCAGAAGCCTCTCCACTTCTTCTTTTATTGCCTGTCGCCTTTCAAAAGCAAAGTGTCTCCTTTTCTGTTTCACCGGTCTGCAGGTTGAATCGACACCAAGCCTATGAGTGCTGATCTCTGGATCGATGCCGGGCATATCGGCAGGAACCCATGCAAAGACATCTGCATTGCCCTGGAGAAACTCGGTGAGTTGATGTTGAATGCTACTACTAAGGGAGGAACCGATCAGAGCGACTTTCTCACCGTCCTCCGGGCACAGTGGGATGGAGAGTAGGTCCTCAGCGGGTTGAGTACCCCTGAGTTCGTCCCTTACATCAAGCAGTTCGATTGGCAGTGATTCCACTGCGTTTTTTCCTTTCAGTGCCATTGCATAGCACTCCCTTGATTGAGGCTGATCTCCGCGAACTTCCCCCACACCATTAGGGGTTATGAATTTCATTTTTTGGTGGTAGGCTGAGGCGACTGCTCGGATCAGATTCTGGCCGGGCCGTCCCAAGATAGCATTATAGACCGAGGTGGCCTTCACTACCAGGAAGTTAACCATGGCGAATGCTTGACGAGGTGGGTCTCCGACAAGAACGGGGAGCTCAATCTGCCCTACCACTTTTACGACCTCTCCGGAGAAGCCGAACAAATCTGAGTTCGCCGGCCTTAGACGGTCGTTGCCTATCATCATTTTCTCGAAGGCATGGTAGTATAGAATATCCGCTGAGCTCCCGTTGTCCACAAGAATTTTCTTTACCTCCCAGTTGGCAACGAGCATGGTTAACACCAATGCATCGTCGTGGGGCAAAATAAGGCTGTCCAGATCTGCGTCTGAGAAGGAGATCTCATTCTCCGTTCTTGACTTTTTGCTGGTTGTGTGAACGGCGTTAACTCGCCGTGCATATGCTTTTCGAGCAGCAGAGGAGGTGCCCCCGGCGGCTGGTCCGCCCATGATTGTATTGATAACCCCCCTTGGTTGAGATCGGGGTGCCTCAGGCTGCGCGTCGGTGACCTGAGAAGTCTTATCCTGAGGAGGGGGCTGCGGTGATCTTCGAGGGCTACGGCCCTGGGGACTCTTTCCTTTGCGCCCTTGGGTGCGGCCGTCATTCTGGATGTATTTTTTCAAATAACCCCGGCTGATCAGCTGCTCAATTTCTCCCTTGAGCTGCCAGCAATCCTCTGTGTCATGGCCGTGGTCCTTGTGGAACCGACAGTACTTTGAAGGATCTCTTCTGTTTCCTTTGGAGATCATTCTGGGCGGCCACTTCACAAACTCCTCCTCACTGATCGCTGCCAGTATGTGCTTTCTAGAGGTATTGAGAGGTGTGAAGTTCTCTTCTCTTCTCTGAGGGGGTGGAGACTTCTCTTTCCTGGGAGGTTTATCCTCCCTACGCTGTTTAGGCAGATTCTTCTCTTCAGAGGTTATCCTCCGGTTTGAATTAAGAGCTGCCAGTGTTTCTTCCACTGTTATGTACTCTTCTGCCCCGGCCATGAGATCCGCCAGTGAGTGCGGATTTTGCCGAGCCACCGCTCGACGGAAATCATCAGATCTTGCACCGGTGAGGAGTGCGTTCATAGCCGCTGAGGGATCTAAATTGGGCACCTGTAGTGCCTCCCTGTTGAAGCGGCGGACGAACACCTTCAGGGGCTCATTGTCTTCCTGTCGCAAGGCCATCAGGGAAGCTGTTGTTTTCTTTGGCCTGCGGCTGCTCATGAAGTGGCGGACGAGGTCCTCTCCAAAATCGTCGAAATTGTTGATGGAGTTTGGTTTGATCCTGGAGTACCAGTCTCTTGCCGCGCCAGTGAGCGTCGTTGGGAAGGCTCTGCAGATGAAGCCGTCGGAGGCGCCGTGGAGGAGCATCATTGTTCTAAATGTTTCCAGATGATCCACGGGATCGGTAGTGCCGTCGTACTGAGGGACGACAGGCATCTTAAATCCTCTGGGTGCTGGAGCACTCAGGACATCCTTAGTGAATGGCGTTCTGCTTGAGAACGCTCTAGAGGCGGGCCGGCTCTGATCCTTCGCCAATTCCTCTATCCGGTGGTTCATCTCCTCCATTCTCTGTAGCAGCGGATCCGTTCTGCGGTCTGGGGACCTGATTCTTCCCACAAATGGGCTTGCCGCAGAACCGGACTGACTTTCCGGACTCCTACGACGAGGTCGAGATTTTGCCGGTGGCAAACGATCTTCGTGAGGCCGGCGCCTCTGCGTGGAGCGAGACCGCGATCTTTCGCGGTGATGAGGTTCTGTCTGGGCGTGCCTCACTATGGGGCGATAAACTTGTCTAGCGGAGTGATGAGTTCTGCCCTCCCCGTGACGTGATGACTCTCCCCTGTGGACTCCTTGGGCAGATCGCGGGGCCTCTGGAGGAGGTGGAGGGGGTGCTTGAAGTAGTTGTTGGTACTGACCAACAAGGGCCGTCATCTGCTGGAAGAGGGCTTGGACTTGCTCCGAGGTGGGCACGGGATTGTGATGCTCCGAGCGAGAAAGGCTTTGGTCGGCAGAAGCTG
Organism: Tasmannia lanceolata; assembly: GCF_043159265.1. NCBI lineage: Eukaryota > Viridiplantae > Streptophyta > Magnoliopsida > Canellales > Winteraceae > Tasmannia > Tasmannia lanceolata. The sequence continues at coordinate 3,333,828 of NW_027518681.1, forward strand.
CCACTACCATCGAGGCGATTCGACCACTCCGGGTCCTGCGAGGTAGCGCGGCTTGGTCGTTCTGCGCAGAAGCTAATCGCGCACTCTTGCGCCCTGCCATTTTGTAAGTGAGATGTAAGAACAGCTTTTAGTTCTTGGTCCCACGGATGGCGCCAATCTGTTAGACCAAAAATCGGTAACAGGTACAGCAGTGGCGTAAGAGCTGAGAGCGAGCGACGAGGGAGGTTGAGTATGAGTCCTGCGGTGAGTGCTTAGTCCTGCACAAGGCAAGCGAGGTCAGAAGACCAGACCGGGTTTTACTCCGGACAGGCCCTTCGACACTCAAGTCAGTATGAGCAGGAGTGAAGGGGAGATGTCTTAAGAGTTTAGGGAGAGAAGGGATTTTCGCATTACCCATCAGTCTGAGCTTTAGTCCCCTATTTATAGGGAAAATCTGTTGAGGTGTCCTGGACAGGTGTCCAGGACAGGTGGCGGCCTGTGAGAGGCTGGATCTCACCTACTCTGAACAGGTGGCAGCCTGTGAGAGGCTGAGACTCACCTACTCTGGGACAGGTGGCAGCCTGTGAGAGGCTGAGTCTCACCTACTCTGGGACAGGTGGCAGCCTGTGAGAGGCTGAGTCTCACCTACTCTGGGACAGGTGGCAGCCTGTGAGAGGCTGGTGTTTTCACACCCCATCATGTCTCATTATAAAAAACATGATGGTGGAAAAATCAGTAGCCTTTTGGAGCAGGAGTGGCAAGAGCCCGGGTAGAACTCACCCCTAAAAGCTAGCCAATAGAGGGAGGGTGCCCATTCCCTTATAACCTATCCCCATCCAATCCACTTTATCGATATGGGACTACTTTTGGAGTTGTAATCAAATAAATCCTAGCCCAAGTAAATTATTTTAACTCTGGGCCTGGAAAATAAGCCCAAGCCCAAGCCCAGATCAAGTGAGCAAATAGTAGCCCAAAAACCCAACCCATAGTAGGTTCCTTCGGTTTTGAGAATGTTTAATCCCTCCAAAAGACATCTTCTAGAAGGAAATTGCTCTATGCGGCCTCTATAGACGTTCTTGTAAGCCAGATACGGCATCCATGCGACTAGAGTGCAATCCCCAATAATGATATTTCCACCCTTTTAAAGTACCTTCGACCTATTAATTGGGTTTGCTGATAGACTTATAGGCGGGGTGGGTTAGGGTTGTCCATCCTTGACCCGATGGTCGAGTTGGGCCGGGTTAAGGTCGAGGGAATGCTATCTCGGATTGGGCTAGGATTGGTCTCAACCGGTCCCAACCCGGCCCGAGTTGCATCACTATTAAGGTGGGTGGGTGGGTGGAAGAATAAAAACAGAATGGGGATGAAAATATGGTCGCTGGCTTTGAATTCTTAAAGCCAAAAATAGCAGTAAGTGACGTTAGCAAGCACGTGATACGTACCTCTATTAATTATACGACGCTCCTGGTTAGACAAACTTTAATACACTTCAAACCATACATATTTAGACACGTGGCATTCGACCACATGCACAAAAAAGTTTATGTCCCCCTCTCATCATTACACCATGAAAGCGAATTTGCTTACGTGCCATCATCATGGAGCAGCCAGACGAATATCAGCCACCCATCTATAAGAAAATATCTAGCACCGTACGATCTGTCAGAAATGAAAAAAGCCACAAAACTTCGCCACGTGTAGGGTCCAAAATGTTCTACGCGTTTAGTCTTAGTCACAGACAACGCCCGTTACGGCTATGGATCCGGACAAGGCCACAAACGGGTATGACCGACACGTGTCAGTTCTTCTTCATAGAGAGAGAGAGAGGCGTGTTTATAAGAGAGAAGAGAGGATTGTTGGGAGAGGGTTTGAAGAGAGAGAAAGAAAAAAAGGGTTTTCTTCTGCAACTATTTCTGCTTCCCGAGAGATTGATATCGCCACACCCCCCCCCCCCCCTCCCGATTTTTCGTTTTTTCTTTTCTGATTGGAGGTTTTCCATCTGGAAAGAGGGAAAAGAGGAAGAATTTGTGTGATGGATTGGTGGGAGAAGGTGATTTTTCCGGTCAGAAAGGTCTGGATTAATGTGGCGGTGCGTCTCGGGATTCGGAAAAGCGGTAAGTGGGTCCCACTTGATCTTAGATTTTTGGTCTTTTTGTTGTTCCGGTAGGTGGGATTTTTTTTTTTGCTAACGTGATCTGAGCCGTTAGATCATATATGGTAATGTATCTGATGGCTTGGATCGTTTGGCGTTCCACCATTTGCAGGCAATCGTATCAAGGAGTGTGCCATTATCAAAATTAAAATTTATAAGGCGACTAATTTGAATGAATTAGACCCATTAATCGAGTCCGTAGATGAGCCACGGTCCAAACATCTTACCGATCATAGAATCCCAGCCCTCCGATCCGAAAACGTTCAGGTTCCCATTCTTTCTTAAGAAAGTGATAAAACCAAACAAACTCAAATCAAGTACTATGAGATGGCTAATCTTCCGCATTCAAAGATCTATGATTGAACGGCTAGAAATGTTCGATTGGAGCGATTTAGATACTCCGAGATGAAGGATCTGGATTGGGTCAATTGACATCATGTGGGTGGGCCCTTCGTCAAACTTCTCATGCCCTTGTACACTTAAATTTCAACATGGAGATGGAAAAAACATAGTACTCTAGTTGTCCGAATTGGGTCAACTCGCTATTGAAACTGGTTTGACTCACAACCAACTCAGTAAAAAAGATGAAGAATCAACCTAAGCTGGAACACTCAAACTAAAGTGCTCGAATTTTGTTCGAGTCGAGTCGAGTTGAGTCGGCTTGAAATTGAGTTTTTTTTTTTATATGATAAAGTAATTGATTTTAATGTGTATTAAAAAATGCACAGGATTGTTGAAGCTGAGGCATGAAGTGAGGACATGTGAGTATGATGACGTGCACGTGATGTGGGAGATGTTGCAGAGGACGGAGACGGAGATTGGGAGAGTACCGCCGGCGAAGCCTAGGAGACGATCCTATTGGAAGATGGTTGCATGGGCCACTCCTGCTCATCTCTGCCGTTAATTCCTACTGATCTGATAATGTTGTCTTGATATATCTATGGCTAAACACCATGTTAATTACAGAGTGCAACGTCAAACGTGTCTCGGTCGGACTGTGTAGATACAATCCATTGGACCCAAAAAAAGCTCTTCTTCCTCGTACTCAAAAATGATTTTTCTTTCTACGAATAACATTGCATCTAGTGCTTGGATTTTGAGTATTTTATGTTCTCCTCTGTAGAGTAAGTATAACTTTTTTAATGAATGTTTGCTTAGCTTTTGAGTTCTTCTTCAAGTCCTTTGTATTGGAAGTATATCTGAATGTCTCTTTTTGGCCATGGTTTAAAATTTCGGTTTCGGTAACCGTTTCGGACCCGACCGAAAACCGAAATTTCGTAATTTGGTTCGAAATTCCGGACCCAAATTTCAAAATTTCGGACTGAAATTCCGAACCGAAATTCGGTAAATGGCGAAAAATGAAATTTCGGTAAATTCCGGTTTCGGTCGAAATTTAAAACCATGTTTTTGACTTGGAAATGGAACTTTCATCACATTCTTGGCATTCAACTAATACAAAGGCAATTTCCAAGCGGTAACAATAGCAATAAGGATTCGAACTAAAGGCCATAGATTCCACCCCTCAAACCCATCATTTTTACTCATTGTTCCCATCTCTATTCCAGAACTGTACACTTACATGAGATTCTGGCTTACTACAAATCATCGATGGCCACAAATCAATCTAAGATGCATATGGGGTAGTCCCTAATTAGACCAATGGAATTTTCTCTGCTATATAATAACAGAAAATAAGTACTTTCAGATTGCTCTCATACTTTACTTTTTATGTTACTTAAGAACTTAATCCTTTAATAAAATATTCGTATCAGAAGATATTTCAGACTCAACTTTCATTGACGAAAAAAAAGAAGAAGGAAAACTACTAAAAACCCCCCTAGATTAAAACATATCTACCAGAATCCCCTCAAAATTTTCATAATTACCAGTCATACAATTTTGAGCCTTAAATAGCTTTTTATTTTTTCTTTTACCCATTATTACCCTTAGAAATCCGTAAAATCTCTCCATCACTAAGCAAAGTTAAATCCTTTGAAATCTCTCTCTCTCCCTCTCTCTCTCTCTCATCTATTATTCTATTATAATATAGCTGGATGGGGTTTCACTATTAGCTGCTGAGGTGGCAGCACGAGGAAAAAGAAATTTGGCTCCTTTTTATTAGGGATTTACACGTCAGCATTAGTCTTTTACCATTAACCCCTTTGTTGATATCTAAATCTATTTCTATGAGAAGGGTAAAATCGTAATCTACAAGAGGTCAAGAGATATGACAATGACGACAAAGGTACTTTGTATTACTCATGCAGGACACTTGCAAAATATTGACGAATTCCGGGCACCTGACGGGTTGATCAACCTATGGAAATCATTTAACGTGGCACAACCGATTGATGTTGTGTTCCATCCCATGGACGGTTTGGATCAACCTATAACCCTCTGTAGATCGGAGGGTTCGTATCAACCTATGAAAATTGTTTTTGGGGCACAACCTCTGTAGGCAGTGGCCCATCTAATGGATGGTTTGGATCATCCTATGGTACGGGCCATACCGTATATTTTAGTAAAGTGAGGAGTGCGATCATCAAAATACGGTTACCAGTGCCATTATAAAATATGGTAGTGAGGACATTAACACTCGCGGCTCGGGTTCAACCCGAATTTGGGTTGGGACGGGTTAAGCTTTTTCGCAAATCGGGTTGGGTTGGGGTGGAAAAAATCAACCCAAATTGGAAATCAGGTCGGGTAAAAAAACCTATAGGGTCATCTTAACCATCAGCTATATAATTTGAAACCATCGTTGTTACTTGGATGTTCCCACGCGGGTCGGGTTCAACCCCAACCCGATGGGTTCAACCCGAATTTGGGTTGGTCCGGGTTAAGCTTTTTCGCAAATCGGATTGAGTTGGGAAAAATCACCCCGAATTGGAAATCGGGTCAGGCAAAAATATATATAGGGTGATTTTAGCCATCATATTTAGGAGGAGAGAAAAGGCAACGATTTTTTAAATTATTTGAAAATTCTTTCAGATTTAAGAAGAGCAACATATGATGGAAACCTCTATACATTGGAGAGCTAGGATCAGCCTATGGAAATGATTTTTTGGGCACAGCCTATTGATGTTGTGTTCCATCACATGGACGGTTTGGAACAACCTATGATTTGGTCTGTACACTTCTATGTCGGCCTGTGCATCGTGGCAGCAGGAGAGAAAAGGCAAGGATTTTTTTTAATTATTTGAGGGACTGATTTTTTGAATTTTTGGAAAATTCTTTTTTTGACTTTTTTAAACAAAGACACCCATTCAACCCACATATTTTCAATCCTACCCCTCCTAAATGCTTTTTAACAAAGGCACCCATTAGAGCCACATAATTTCAATCCTACCCCCCTCCTTTATGTTTTTTAAATAAAAAAATCTAATGGGTAATCTTAACCATCAAATTTAAGAGGAGCAACATATTATGGAGACCTCTATAGATTGGAGGGCTAGGATCAGCCAATGGAAATGATTTTTGGGGCACAGCCTATTGATGTTGTGTTCCATGACATGGACGGTTTGGATCAACCTATGATTTGGTCCGTACACTTCTATGTCGGCCCGTCCATCGTGGCAGAAGGAGAGAAAATGCAAGGAATTTTTAATTATTTGAAAATTCTTTCAGAATTACAAAATATGGTCAGTTGTGCCATTATAAAATATGGTAGTGAGGACATTAGCACTATATATAATTTGAAACCATCGTTCTTACGTGGATGTTCCCACGCGGGTCGGGTTCAACCCGAATTTGGTTTAGGTCGGAATAAGTTTTTTCGCAAATCGGGTTGGGTTGGGTTGGGAAAAATCAACCCGAATTGAAAATCGGGTTGGGTAGGGTTGGGCTGTCAGGCAACCTGACCCGACCCGAAACCCGAATTTGGGTTCCATCTGAAGAAGTTCTGTATATGTGTTTTTCTTTTTCAACATTGAAATAGTTTCCATAGTCCACCATGGACGGTTTGGATAATCCTATGATGCGGGCCATACCGTACTTTAATAAAGTGAGGAGTGTGATCATCAAAATATAGTAGTGCGGATAACATTTCCCTTTGTTAATTGTTAGTCCCTAATTGTTTTGGATTTTGAGAACCTGTTGTGAGTTAAAAACTGATTATTGGTGGCTCACTATTGCTTCTCAAAATCCAAAACAACCCTGCTCTAGTTAAGGCGGTCAACAATTGGTACCATATCAAATTGGGTCAACCCAACCCAACCCAAATTGGAAATCGGGTTGAGGAAATTGCAAATCGGGTTGGGTCAGGTTGAACACAGCCGGGTTGGAAATCGGGTTGGGTCGGGTTGCACCTATATATATATATAGGAGAAGAGCAAAGGAAAGGATTTTTTAAATTATTTAACAATTCAATGAGAATTACACATATATAGATTAGAGGGCTAGGATCAGCCTATGGAAATGATTTTTGGGCACAACCTATTTATGCTGTGTTCCATCACATGGACGGTTTGGATCAACCTATAATGTGGTCCGTACAGTTCATTCATGCTAGCGTGTCAGCCTCACCTTCGTCTAAATCTTACGTGTCAGCCTAACGTCCAGAGAGAGAGAGAGAGAGAGAGAGAGTAGACGGCAAAAAATTATCGCTCGCGCTACTGCTAAAGTCTTAGCTAAAATCTCGGTATTTTCTATGTTTTCGCTTGCCAACATTATACAATACGATAGGCTTTAAAAAGTTGCCGAAATTAAACATCAACCACAGGTCCAGGGGAAACACAATCCCACAATTATATTAAATTGTGAAAAAGTATTGATTTTTTCTTCGTACTGAGACGGGTTTTAGCCTACTAAAGATTTTGTTGGACTTTATTCGTGCTGTTCCGGTGAAAAACTTTTAATCTTAAAAAATTTGGTACATAAAAATGGGTTGCGAAAAGGCTCTGACATTCAATTTGCATCATGGAATATTTTTTTCAAGAAAAAAAAAACGGGCATACCCAATCATGCACTATGACATTTTTTTCTTAGTTATCCAAACTTAGTGATTCCTTTTTTTCCTTGATAGATGAGTTGTTTTCTAAATAGACTAAAGGAGATGGAAAAATCATAACTGCAACTACTCCTTAGAATCTTCCTTCATGATTTTAGTTAACATTATCTATATATAATTATTTTCCTTCATCTGCTCGTGGTTTCTGCTACTTCTCTGTTTCCGATTTTCTTAACATTCTCAACTGATACATGATTACGAGTTTTTATTTTCTTTTTTTAGGTTATAAAGTCTTAGGATGACCTATGTTGCTAAATACCCAAATTTCAACATTACTAATGTCCTCAGAGAATATAGTCCATCCACTTACGTCGTACCTAGACCTGGCAAAAGCGACCCGTGCCCGCGGGTCGACCCGACCCACCCGCAAATTTGCGGGCATGGGTCTAAGTTTTAGTGACCCGTCAAAACTAACCCGCGGGTGACCCAACCCGCAAAAACACGGGTCGGGTCGGGTCAACCCGCGGGCACCCGCATTTTTACCGTATTTTAAATTTTTTTTTTTTTTTTGAGAATGTTATCAGCACAGCAGCACTACTGTTTTTTATGAGGGAACTCCTCACTTTATAAAAAGTACGGTATGGCCCGCACCATAGGATTATCCAAACCGTCCATTAGATGGGCCATAGCCTAAATAGGTTATGCCCCAAAATTATTTCCATTGGTTGATTATAACCCTCCGATCTATAGAGGGTTAGGATCAACCCTCTAACATTCAGATTGGAGGGTTAGGATCATCCTATGGAAATGATTTTTGGAGCATAACCTATTTAGGCTATGGCCCATATAATGGACGGTTTGGATCATCCTATGGTGTGGGCCATACCATACTTTTAATAAAGTGAGAGTGCGCTCATAAGAAACAGTAGTGTTGATAACATTTCCTTCTATTTTTTATTTTATAAGAATTTGCTACCAAATTTCTCCTATGGCAACTTCTCGGGATGTGGCCATCGTGGTGCAAAGATGCGCACAAATGTTGCTGGCAAACAAAAAAAAGTAATCATTACACAAAAAAAGTAAAATAGCTAAAGTTATAAAGTGAAAATGTTTTAAATGAAAAATTACCTAGAAATGGCTATAAAGTTGTAAAATTACGAAAAAAATACCAATAAAATATAGAAAGTTATGACAATTACGGAAAAAACAGATGCGATCGAATCAGGAGAATTATTACAATCTCTTATTTGCGGGTGACCCGCGGGTTGACCAAGCCCACCCGAGGGCCGCGCGGGTCACCTAAATTCTGACCCGCAAAAATGCGGGTCATTTCCTCACCCGACCCGTGGACCCACACCCGCATCACCCGCGGGTTGACCCGGCCTGACACACCCGTTTTCCAGGTCTACTCGTACCTAAAGCAGGCATGTGTATCATGTTATGCTAAGTTATCATGGAATTCATGATGAAAATCACGAAATAGAGCTACAAAAATACTATCCTAATTCCTCATCATGTTATGCTAAGTTATCAAGGAATTCATGATGAAAATCACGAAATAGAGCTACAAAAATACTATCCTAATTCCTCATCATGTTATGCTAAGTTATCAAGGAATTCATGATGAAAATCACGAAAGAGAGCTACAAAATACTATCCTAATTCCTGACCGCTCTGTTTGGATGCCAGGGTTTTTTTTTTTCCTGGGATTTATGTGGGTATTGTAGGAGACAAAAGAGGGGACAAGCATTAATTAGAGAAAGATATTATGATGAGTGGAGAGAGATGGTGGAGAGAGAAAGAGAGAACACCCTTTTCAAGACAAGATTTTGCTGATGTCAGCAAGAAAAAGCTGATGTGACCACTAAACCTTTACCCACATAAATCCTGGGAACAAAAAAAACCCAGCAACCAGACATGAAAATAATTGGGATCTGCCTAGACAATTCCATGGAAAGCCATTTCCCGGGCCACTTTTTTAGGAGAAAGCAGCCACACATACTCACTTTTTAGTAGATTTTGTCTTATTCATTTAACTCATCCATCTGAGGTGGCTGCTCTCTTCTGCAAAGGCAAGCCGGGAAATAGCTCTCCGCAAAATTTCCAAACATATCTCAACTCTTTTTTTTTGTGGGTATCTTTGAAAGCTTACAGTTGTGAGTAAATTACACTTGAAGTTTCATGTTTTGCTTTGTTTGTTTAAATGAAGAATATGTTGTTGCTAATTAGATACTTAGTGAAGGTCTCATTAGAGAATATCAGACGTTAGATCTAGATAAGAGTGAGAGAGAGGTAGTAAAGATAGATTTGGCAAATGGTTAGGATTAGGATTCTCTTAATCTTATCCTTATCTTCTTATGTTTATCTGTAAGTGCTTATTTAAGCACATGTCATTGATTAGTAAAATCATCCAAGATTAGCGGATTTCTCTAAACGAATATGGTATCAGAGCCACCGATCCTTTTGCCTTGATCATAAAACCAGGTTGTTTTTCTTTCTGGCAGGCAACCACATCGATCGCCCGCCCGGCATCCCAACATCCGGCCTGTTCTTTTCTCCAAGTTTTTAGTTTCATCAGTTGCTTGTTTCCTGAAATCACCTATATCATCATTCAATAAAAAATAGTGCAAGAACCCCTTCCTTCTCTATGCAAAATATCTTCTAATGTCGTAACCATGGACAATCAAGAAAGAAGAAAATCAAACAATGGAAATGCCAAGAGCAATCTTGAGGCTCGATAGCCGACTCACGTTTTGGAGAGAAACTCCAATGGGTAGAAGTGAGAGCAAATTCTCTTCACGGAGTACAGTTCGTTCAATCATCAAAATTCAGCCGTTCATTCTCTTACAATATATAATAATAATGGCAGCCCTAGTTCAGCCAACATCCCAAAAAAAAAAAAAAAAAAAAAAATTCTATGAGAAGAAAAAAAGACAAGAAAAATCAATAAATAAACTAGGTAGCCTGTAAAAGTAAAATTGCCTTAGCTATCTTTCACATAATAGCGACATTGCCTCTGCCATCTTTCACATAACAACATGCAAACATGCCTCCTCACGCGCACTTCACGACGGCAAATTCCCAATATAAAAGATTTAAGCTACTTGTAAAGGCAAGATGGTGACATGGTGTAAGCTCGAACAGACCATTCTTATTCAAAAAAAAAAAAAAAGTTACGTACCACTTACCCTTGGATGATCAAACCGTCCATTTGATGGGCACACCATAGTAAGATCTAACCGTCCATTTGATGGGAACACCATTGTATGATCCAAACCATCCATTTGATGAGCCACAACTTAAATAGATTGTGGCCCAAAAATCACTTCCATAGGATGATCCCAACCACCAGATCTATAGTAGTTTCCATAATATGCAGTTCCTCAATGGATCAGAGGGTTGGGATTATCTTATGGAAATGATTTTTGGGCCACATCCTATTTACATCGTTGCCCATCAAATGGATGGTTGGATCATAGAACAGTGTGCCCATCAAATGAATGGTTGGATCATACTACGGTGGGCCCATCAAATGGACGGTTCGCATCATCCCACAGTGTGACATGTACAATACATTTTGAAAAATAATGGACTATCGTGCTTACACCACATAAAATCTTGCAAGAGATGTTGCCTTCGTAAGCGAGATTTTTAGGCTGTCAAATGAGAGATGTTAGAGGGGATTCTTGTAGATACGTTCATATTATCTAGGGGGTTTTTAGCAGTTTTCCCAAAAAAGAATTAGGCACTACATTAGTTCACAAATCATGAGGAGAAAAGTATGAATACGAATGGGATGGGGGAAGGAAAGTAGACAACAATTTCTGCTTCAGTTTTCCCCTTAAGCACATCATCCATTTGGAAGTTCTTTTGGTCGACTCCAAAAGGTATAAGTTTCATCTCGTAATTCATTCATCATAAGCTTCCCATCCGTAACAACCTTTGGAGGTTTCTCATGGAAAGCAATAGATATTGTCCATGTGTAGGCACCTTATTTTGTTCCCCTTTAACGACTCTAGGGATGAAGGATGTTGAAGTTTACTCCTTGTAGAAAGAACTCAATTAAGGTATGATAGAAGCTCAAGAAATATAGCTAGGTATGAAAGATGCTGTAGTTTTCCCCTTGGATAGAAAGAGCTCGATTAAGGTAGCTCAAGAAATATAGTACAAATATCTCCATGGGTTTCACATGATGAGTTGCAAACCTGTTAGTATTCTTGTACCATACAATAGGAAATGAAATACAGGACCGAGTGGCGAGTCACACATTCCCTTGGAGATTTGCCCAATGGTTTGATGAAACACAGGACCGAGTGGCGTCCTCATCTATTTCTTTCCACCATGTTAGGAAGGTCGGCAAACACAGAAGCCCGATAGACTGGCAAGGGCGAGGGTATATAAGGAGAGTTTAGAATTGTATGATTAGCTTCGTCCTTGAGCTCTATAGGTTCTTCTTGTAATTGATTATGATATAGTTTAAAGTAATGACTGTTAGTGTATTAGGGTTTAAGCAAGGATGCTTAAAGCATTACACCCAAGGTATCTAATTTGGAATACCAAGTTTGTTGCCTCCAGCCCCTATATATAGAGATACACTAGGGTTATGAGAGGTTAATGGGCTCTAGCCCAAATGGGCCCACTACACCTGGTCCATTACCTATTGGGCTTATATTAGAACATACATGGGTTATATTATATATACCCAACAATCTCCTCCTATGTTCTACATATAGCACAATCCAATAGATAGATAATGTGATGTCCAAACAAAATTATTGAAGCACCCATATCACCATATCAATAAAGATTTGTAATCCAATTGAAAACAAAATACTTTAAAGAATAACCAAAAGTTTTAGAAATAATCTAAACTCAAACATAAGCAGTTTCATATGTAGGTGAACTATTTAATCAACGGAAAAGAAATAATAGTTCCCACTGCGCTATAAGGATTCACTCATCAAGTAAGTCATCCTCATCAAGATCCAAATTGAGGCAATCTCCTCCATTTTCGCCAATTCCTGTAAATTATTAAATATGAATTTCATTAAAAAATGAATCCAATCATTTGTGTATTTTACTAAAAGTATCTAGTTCTACCAGAAGAACTTAGTACAATTTCATAATGGCTGAAAAATAAATATTAATATCAATAAGCATCAATGTCAAGTTTCAATCAAGAACAAGACCTAAATAGTTTCTTTTACAAAGAACCATTCCATGTTTCCATTTGGAATGTTACAGGCATCATATCCAAATTGAGTTAAGTTGTATCATCAAGTTTGGAATGAAACAACATTTCCCAAGAAGGACATGTCATCAAATGTGGAATGACATAAAGATAACTGTAAACATCATTGAAACATATCAAGTGCTTATCTTGGCCAAGATAGGGAGATTCGAAAAAATTCAAAATAATAGGAATGTAGGTTAAGACACGTCTACACAGTCTTTAACCCCATCTCCCCCACAGTTTTGAATATTTGATCTTTGTTCAGTTCCTTCGTAAGAGCATCGGCCATATTATCCTTCGATCGCACATCAACCAAAGTGATAATACCTTGTTCTAGAAGATAATTCAGCATGACATGTTTCAGCCTGACATGTCTCCTCTTACCATTAAAGAGTGAGTTTTTCACAATCGTAATTGTAGCTTGATTATCACAGAACAAACTTAAAGAGTTAATCTTTAAATGGGTCAATGAAATGTCCAGGATCAGATCTCTTATCCACTCTGCTTCATCTCCTGTAGAAGCTAAAGCATAAAGTTTCGATTCCATAGATGACAGAGCAATACAAGTCTGTCTCTTTGACTTTCACGCAACAGCAGCTCCACCCAGTGTAAAAACATAACCACTGGTAGATTTACTATCTCCTAATTCTGAGCCCCATGATGCATCAGAATACCCTTCCAGGATAGGAGGATGGCCATTATAACATAGAGCATATCCTTGAGTACCCTTAAGGTATCTCATCAGCCTCAGAAGGGCATCCCAGTGCTCATGGCCAGGATTACTAGTGAAACGACTCAGCATGCCAACTGTAAAGGCTATGTCTGGTCTAGTGCAACTCATAGCATACATGAGACTACCAATCAGTTTAGAATAATCTAACTGATTCACATTGTCTCCTTCATTAGAGATCAGCTTCTTGGTATAATCAAATGGTGTCTCAATTGGTTTACACGCACTGTATCCCCATGTAGAAAGTAGTTTTTCAATATAATGGGCTTGGCTAAGAGTAATCCCTTGCCTTTCAAAACTTACTTTCATACCAAGAATGATGTCAACCACACCAAGATCTTTCATGTCGAATTCTTGAGCTAAAGTGGTTTTCACGTCACTCACTACAGAGAGATCGGAACCAAGAATCAACATATCGTCTACATACAAACAAATAATCGCAACCTTATTCGACACAGAACGATAGTAAAGGCATTTATCTGAGTAACTGGTCTGAAAACCAAAGCTCTTTACTACCTTGTCAAATTTTTGATGCCACAATTTAGGTGCTTGTTTAAGACCATACAAAGATTTGTGTAACTTACAAACTCTGTTCTCGAAACCTTCCATGACAAACCCTTCAGGTTGGTTCATGTAGATTTCCTCTGTGAGGTCTACATTAAGGAAAGCCATTTTTACATCCATTTGATGCACAACATACTTCTCAATAGAAGCCAAAGCAAGAAGAATTCTTATCGTTGCCAAATGACAGACCGGTGAGTAAACATCAAAGTAATCTATCCCACTGACTTGAGTATAGCCCTTAGCTACTAAACGTGCTTTATACCGAGCTATGGATCCGTCAGGATTAAGTTTCTTCTTCAAAATCCACTTACAGCCCACAGTCTTAGCCCCTTTTGGCAAATCGACTAGCTGCCAAGTTTGATTTTGTAGCAGAGAGCTCATTTCATCATCAATGGCTTCTGCCCACAACAAAGAGTCCCTAGATCTCATCGCTTCCTTATAGGTTGATGGATCATTCTCTACATGGTAGGTCACAAAGTCCTCACCAAAGTTCTTGGGTACTCTATCTCTTGTAGAAACTCTTAAAGGTTCTGATGTAGAAATCAGTGTAGGACAGGTGTCAGAAGTATTCTGTTCAAACTCTACATGCGATTCTGTAACCATTTCAGTATCGCCAGGTAGGTTCAAACCATGATCTCTGAGAAATTTATTCTCAAAGAATACTGCATCTCTAGATTCTATAACCAAATTGGTAGATAGATCCAAAAACCGATCAGCAGCACGATCTTCTACACCACCTAGATAAACACAAGTGTTTGTTCTAGGTCTTACCTTAGGTCTCCTAGGGTCTTGTATCCTCACATAAGCAATACAGCCCCAAGTCTTAAGAGTGTCATATCTACAAGGATGTTTATGCCATAACTCATAAGGAGTAGTGGTCAACTTAGAGTGGTGTACTCTGTTCAGGATGTGATTTGCAGTTAAAACTGCTTCTCCCCAATAGCTAGTAGGCATGCCAGCTGTCAATAACATAGAGTTTAACATTTCAGTTAACGTCCGGTTCTTACGTTCAGCTATGCCATTAGATTGAGGTGAGTAAGGAGCAGTAGTTTCAAGTATTATGCCCTGAGAGACACATAATTCCTTGAACTCTGTCAAAGTGTATTCTCCTCCTCGATCACTCCTAAATCGCTTAATTTTCAAGTTCAATTGATTTTCAACACGATTCTTGAAAATTTTAAATTTATCAAAAGCTTCATCTTTCGATTTTAGGAGATAAATATGACAATATCTAAAAAAATCATCTATAAAAGTGATTAAATACTTCCGACCACCTCGAGTAGTGAAACTTTTAAAATCACAGAGGTCAGAATGTATTAACTCAAGAAGTTGTGTGCTCCTAGAAACCGAACGAAAAGGTTTTCTAGTGATCTTGGTTTGTGCACACACTTCACATCTGTCAAATCTAATCGATGTATCTAAAGGTATATTATAAGTTTTAGCAAGTTTGACCAGTTTTCTATAGTTCACATGTCCCAATCTAGTGTGTAACAACTTAGGATCAATCAAAGTGGAACTAACCTGACTAACGGTTTCATTTGCTAAACTCAGTCTATACATACCATCGATTAAGAAAGCACAGCCAAAATAATAAAAGTTAACAGTTAAAGTTACTCTTCCACCCAAAAAAGATGAACACATGCCAGCATTGTCTAAAAGACTAATAGAAATTAAATTCTTTTGAATAGCAGGAACTACTTTTAACATTTTTTAAAGTTAGTATTTTACCTGAAGAAAGGACCAGGTTCGCAGTTCCAGTGTGAGTCACCTTTGCCTCAGCTCTACTAGCCACTGTAACGGTCTCTCTCACGCCAACAGCATCCGTAAGTAGTTTCTTCGAGTTGCAAACATGGCAGGTGGCTCCTGTATCTAACCACCAGTCTGAAGAAGTACTGGCCTTACCATTGCCTAACATGACAATAAAATTCTTAGGCGCAGCACTGCCCACCATCATATGAGCTTCCTTTTGTGGTGTGTCAGATTTAGCCTTCTTTGGTTGTTTACACTCTGCAGCAAAGTGACCCTATTTCCCACAGTTGTGGCACTTGCCCTTCTTTTTCTGAAAGATAGTCTTTTTGGCCTCCAACTTGGGATGTTCACTTTTAGGTGACTTGGATTTCCGAGGAAATTTCTTGGGATATATTACCGCGTTAGCAGCAGATTGTTGCTGTCTAACCATCTCTAAGTTATTCCTAGCTCGATTCTCATCTTCGATTCGAATGAATCGTTTGAGATCATCCAGTCCCACTTGCACATTTTTCCGATACATCTCGGTTTTGAAAGAGTGCCATGCAAATGGTAACTTGTATATAATTGCACCCACAAGAAATGAATCACAGACAACTATTTTTTCATTATTCAACTTAGATCTCAGATTCTCTAGATCAGTAACTTGAGGAGTGATTTCCTTGTCTTCTTGAAACTTGAAATCCATGAATTTGTCCACAAGATGGGTCTTGGACAATTCCTCCTCCTTCTTGAATTGAGCATCTAAGTTGTCCCATATTGCTTTAGCAGTGTTAAATTTACTATAGGTTTCTGCAAGACGATCTGAAAGACAATTCAACAAGTAGTCTTTGCAGAAATCATCATCCCTAAGCCATTGAGATTCATCAACGTCTTCATCCGTCTCAGCAAAGGTACTCAAAACAGTGTAAAAACAGTTCATGTATTTTAGACTGAATTGAGTCTTTCGCTTCCAAGAGTTAAACTCAGACCCACCAAAGGATTGAAGTTTGACCATCTCAAAAGGCATAGAATTCTTTTCCATTTGATATTTCAGATGAAATTAAAAAAAGGAAAAGAAAGAGTGCACCTGATTGGAGAGAAACCCAAAATATATAGATGGTAGTTGAGAAACGTTCCCAAAGATGGGACCACCGAGCAATTCGGGTCCAACAAGTTTTCTCCGAAATCACCAACAAGAGTGGCAGCCAATGGAATATGACGACAAAAAATTCGCCCAACAAAAATTAGGCAACGAGTAGCTGATTTGCCCACCGAACAGCCAAAAACAACAACAGAAATTGTACGAAGGCAAACCCTCGGCCAAATCGAATTCTCTGGGTGATGAAACCCACGCCCAAAAAATTGCTGCGAGGCTGCAACTCTAATGGCTTCTCGGCCTCCTCTGCAAGAATATCAAAATCTTGGTCTACTCTGTAGAACAGATGGAACGATGTGATTGGGCGTGAAAAGAGAACGACTAAGAAAAAGAGAGGAACCCAAAATCGATTGTGAGAGGGGGTCTCTTGTGCACGATGGAAACATCTACAATATTCTGATTCTCACCAAAGTGATAAAACTCCTCGAGATGGTTCGGATAGCAAGTAGTGCGGCAAAAGAGGGTTTGGCAACACTCTATAAACAAGAGGGTGTTTTGATGTCTGGTCTTGAGAACGGCACAAAACGATCCCAAATTGATGCAATCCAACGGCCCTAAACGATCCACTCCTGGGAGATGAAACCCACTTCAAAAAACGTTCCACTCCCAACAACTTCTGTGGGAGATGAAACCCACTTCAAATAACGATGGGAGAGAGAGTCTCACACCCCCATGAGATGCAGACAAAAGCCAAAGCCCTAAAATCCGATTCAATACCACAACCAAATCTATTTGTTTTTGTTGGAGTAAACCCACGCCAAAAAATCGTCTCTGGGTGATGAAACCCACGCCCAAAAAAAAAAAAAAAAACACGAAGCCCTAAAACAATGATGCTTTAAGATTGTTAGTGTATTAGGGTTTAAGCAAGGATGCTTAAAGCATTACACCCAAGGTATCTAATTTGGAATACCAAGTTTGTTGCCTCCAGCCCCTATATATAGAGATACACTAGGGTTATGAGAGGTTAATGGGCTCTAGCCCAAATGGGCCCACTACACCTGGTCCATTACCTATTGGGCTTATATTAGAACATATATGGGTTATATTATATATAGGGCGATGATATTGTCACCCCCCCTGCGTACGCATTCGCCCCCCTTATTAATGCTTTTTGACGTCAAATCAAGCCAAAAGGGGAGCGAATGCGTAATTTAGGGGGGGTGACAATATCATCGCCCTATATATACCCAACAATGACTGTGTCGGTCGTGGGGTTTCCGACTTTTTTCCTCTTTAATAGAATCAACTGGCATTTAAAAAGGAAAAAATGGGAAATGAAAAGGAAAAGTAGGAGACAAGGTCAAAGATCAACTGATATATTATAGCATAATGAGAGCACTGCAAATCCTCACATTGATGAGACCTGATATTAGTTATATTATAATTGTATTTTCAGGTCGCAAAAAGTATCATGAGGTACATAAAAGAAGCACTCAAGATCATGGGTTGTTTTTTAAGACTCAATAATCAAACAAATGAATTAAGGTTGAGGGGTATTTTGATATAAATTGGGCTTGTGATCCTGACACCAAAAGGTTAGATTTACTGTTTTAATTCCTGGAGCAGCAAGAAGCAACTCATTATTGTGAAATCATGCTAAGTGTCAAGCTATGGGTTGAAGAGCACAAAAGTCTTAGACGTCTCCTACAAGAGCTTAGTATAGTACTTATGTTCTTTTATTGTGATATTGGTCAGCAATCAAGTTATAACAAAATCAAATTCTATGTCCATCCTACCTCACGACTTATCTTCACCTCTCTTTTCTCTTCTTCCTTCTAATATTATATTCAAGGAGTTATAACTAATACAAACCCCCATCACCATATTGTCCATTATCTCATTAGCTTCCCAAGGAATGTGAGTGATGGGGTGTGAAAACACCAGCCTCTCACAGGCTGCCACCTGTCCCAGAGTAGGTGAGACTCAGCCTCTCACAGGCTGCCACCTGTCCCAGAGTAGGTGAGACTCAGCCTCTCACAGACTGCCACCTGTTCAGAGTAGGTGAGATCCAGCCTCTCACAGGCTGCCACCTGTCCCAAAGTAGGTGAGACCCAGCCTCTCACAGGCTGCCACCTGTCCCAGAGTAGGTGAGACTCAGCCTCTCACAGGCTGCCACCTGTTCAGAGTAGGTGAGATCCAGCCTCTCACAGGCCGCCACCTGTCCTGGACACCTGTCCAGGACACCTCAACAGATTTTCCCTATAAATAGGGGACTAAAGCTCAGACTGATGGGTAATGCGAAAATCCCTTCTCTCCCTAAACTCTTAAGACATCTCCCCTTCACTCCTGCTCATACTGACTTGAGTGTCGAAGGGCCTGTCCGGAGTAAAACCCGGTCTGGTCTTCTGACCTCGCTTGCCTTGTGCAGGACTAAGCACTCACCGCAGGACTCATACTCAACCTCCCTCGTCGCTCGCTCTCAGCTCTTACGCCACTGCTGTACCTGTTACCGATTTTTGGTCTAACAGATTGGCGCCATCCGTGGGACCAAGAACTAAAAGCTGTTCTTACATCTCACTTACAAAATGGCAGGGCGCAAGAGTGCGCGATTAGCTTCTGCGCAGAACGACCAAGCCGCGCTACCTCGCAGGACCCGGAGTGGTCGAATCGCCTCGATGGTAGTGGCAGCTTCTGCCGACCAAAGCCTTTCTCGCTCGGAGCATCACAATCCCGTGCCCACCTCGGAGCAAGTCCAAGCCCTCTTCCAGCAGATGACGGCCCTTGTTGGTCAGTACCAACAACTACTTCAAGCACCCCCTCCACCTCTTCCAGAGGCCCCGCGATCTGCCCAAGGAGTCCACAGGGGAGAGTCATCACGTCACGGGGAGGGCAGAACTCATCACTCCGCTAGACAAGTTTATCGCCCCATAGTGAGGCACGCCCAGACAGAACCTCATCACCGCGAAAGATCGCGGTCTCGCTCCACGCAGAGGCGCCGGCCTCACGAAGATCGTTTGCCACCGGCAAAATCTCGACCTCGTCGTAGGAGTCCGGAAAGTCAGTCCGGTTCTGCGGCAAGCCCATTTGTGGGAAGAATCAGGTCCCCAGACCGCAGAACGGATCCGCTGCTACAGAGAATGGAGGAGATGAACCACCGGATAGAGGAATTGGCGAAGGATCAGAGCCGGCCCGCCTCTAGAGCGTTCTCAAGCAGAACGCCATTCACTAAGGATGTCCTGAGTGCTCCAGCACCCAGAGGATTTAAGATGCCTGCCGTCCCTCAGTACGACGGCACTACCGATCCCGTGGATCATCTAGAAACATTTAGAACAATGATGCTCCTCCACGGCGCCTCCGACGGCTTCATCTGCAGAGCCTTCCCAACGACGCTCACTGGCGCGGCAAGAGACTGGTACTCCAGGATCAAACCAAACTCCATCAACAATTTCGACGATTTTGGAGAGGACCTCGTCCGCCACTTCATGAGCAGCCGCAGGCCAAAGAAAACAACAGCCTCCCTGATGGCCTTGCGACAGGAAGACAATGAGCCCCTGAAGGTGTTCGTCCGCCGCTTCAACAGGGAGGCACTACAGGTGCCCAATTTAGATCCCTCAGCGGCTATGAACGCACTCCTCACCGGTGCAAGATCTGATGATTTCCGACGAGCGGTGGCTCGGCAAAATCCGCACTCACTGGCGGATCTCATGGCCGGGGCAGAAGAGTACATAACAGTGGAAGAAACACTGGCAGCTCTTAATTCAAACCGGAGGATAACCTCTGAAGAGAAGAATCTGCCTAAACAGCGTAGGGAGGATAAACCTCCCAGGAAAGAGAAGTCTCCACCCCCTCAGAGAAGAGAAGAGAACTTCACACCTCTCAATACCTCTAGAAAGCACATACTGGCAGCGATCAGTGAGGAGGAGTTTGTGAAGTGGCCGCCCAGAATGATCTCCAAAGGAAACAGAAGAGATCCTTCAAAGTACTGTCGGTTCCACAAGGACCACGGCCATGACACAGAGGATTGCTGGCAGCTCAAGGGAGAAATTGAGCAGCTGATCAGCCGGGGTTATTTGAAAAAATACATCCAGAATGACGGCCGCACCCAAGGGCGCAAAGGAAAGAGTCCCCAGGGCCGTAGCCCTCGAAGATCACCGCAGCCCCCTCCTCAGGATAAGACTTCTCAGGTCACCGACGCGCAGCCTGAGGCACCCCGATCTCAACCAAGGGGGGTTATCAATACAATCATGGGCGGACCAGCCGCCGGGGGCACCTCCTCTGCTGCTCGAAAAGCATATGCACGGCAAGTTAACGCCGTTCACACAACCAGCAAAAAGTCAAGAACGGAGAATGAGATCTCCTTCTCGGACGCAGATCTGGACAGCCTTATTTTGCCCCACGACGATGCATTGGTGTTAACCATGCTCGTTGCCAACTGGGAGGTAAAGAAAATTCTTGTGGACAACGGGAGCTCAGCGGATATTCTATACTACCATGCCTTCGAGAAAATGATGATAGGCGACGACCGTCTAAGGCCGGCGAACTCAGATTTGTTCGGCTTCTCTGGAGAGGTCGTGAAAGTAGTGGGGCAGATTGAGCTCCCCGTTCTTGTCGGAGACCCACCTCGTCAAGCATTCGCCATGGTTAACTTCCTGGTAGTGAAGGCCACCTCGGTCTATAATGCTATCTTGGGACGGCCTGGCCAGAATCTGATCCGAGCAGTCGCCTCAGCCTACCACCAAAAAATGAAATTCATAACCCCTAATGGTGTGGGGGAAGTTCGCGGAGATCAGCCTCAATCAAGGGAGTGCTATGCAATGGCACTGAAAGGTAAAAACGCAGTGGAATCACTGCCAATCGAACTGCTTGATGTAAGGGACGAACTCAGGGGTACTCAGCCCGCTAAGGACCTACTCTCCATCCCACTGTGCCCGGAGGACGGTGAGAAAGTCGCTCTGATCGGTCCCTCCCTTAGTAGTAGCATTCAACATCAACTCACCGAGTTTCTCCAGGGCAATGCAGATGTCTTTGCATGGGTTCCTGCCGATATGCCCGGCATCGATCCAGAGATCAGCACTCATAGGCTTGGTGTCGATTCAACCTGCAGACCGGTGAAACAGAAAAGGAGACACTTTGCTTTTGAAAGGCGACAGGCAATAAAAGAAGAAGTGGAGAGGCTTCTGAAGGCTGACTTCATTCGCGAGATTCGATATCCGGACTGGCTAGCAAATGTAGTCCTAGTCAAGAAGACTAATGGAAAGTGGAGAACCTGCGTCGATTTTACTGATCTGAATAAGGCTTGTCCCAAGGACAGTTATCCGCTCCCGAAGATCGATCAGCTCATCGACGCCACAGCGGGTCATGAACTGTTGAGCTTCATGGACGCCTTCTCCGGATATAACCAGATCAGGATGTACGAATCGGATATACCAAAGACCTCATTCGTCACAGATCAAGGGACTTACTGCTACCGAGTCATGCCCTTCGGCCTCAAAAACGCCGGAGCTACTTATCAAAGGCTGGTGAACAGACTTTTTCAGAACCAGATCGGCCGAAATA
This sequence comes from Tasmannia lanceolata, assembly GCF_043159265.1. Classification (NCBI taxonomy): domain Eukaryota; kingdom Viridiplantae; phylum Streptophyta; class Magnoliopsida; order Canellales; family Winteraceae; genus Tasmannia; species Tasmannia lanceolata. The sequence continues at coordinate 3,355,811 of NW_027518681.1, forward strand.
TGGAAGTGTATGTGGATGATATGCTGGTCAAAAGTCGAAGCGCACAGGACCACGTGTCTGATCTCAGAGAAACATTTCAGGTCCTCAAGAAGCACAACATGAAACTCAACCCCACCAAGTGCACCTTTGGTGTCAGTTCGGGGAAGTTCTTGGGATTCATGGTGAGTCAGCGAGGGATAGAAGCAAATCCCGAGAAGATCAGAGCTGTGATAGAGCTTACCGCCCCAAGAACCATCAGAGAAGTTCAGCGGCTCACGGGAATGATAGCGGCGCTGGGTCGCTTCATCTCCAAATCGGCGGAGAGATGCCTGCCTTTTTTCAGTGCGGTTAAGGGCCTCAAAACTGCGCCCTGGACGGAAGAATGCCAGATTGCCTTCGACGAGCTGAAAAGGTATCTGTCCTCCCCGCCATTATTATCAAAGCCGGAGCCAGGTGAGGAGTTATTTCTATATCTCTCCGTTAGCTCCACGGCACTGGCAGCTGTCCTCGTCCGCGAGGAGCACCGCCAGCAAAAACCAATCTATTATGTCAGCAAGGTTCTTCACGACGCAGAAACAAGGTACCAGCGGGTCGAGAAATTGGCTTACGCGCTGGTAATGGCTGCAAGAAAATTAAGACCGTACTTTCAAGCTCATACTGTAAAGGTCTTGACTGACCAGCCGCTCCGGCAAGTACTCCATCGACCAGATATCTCCGGACGACTTGTGAAATGGGCCGTAGAGCTGAGCGAGTTCGACATCCAGTACGCTCCAAGGCCAGCCATCAAGGCCCAAGTACTGGCAGATTTCGTAGCGGAGTGCACCATCCCCCAGCAAGTCGCCGACCCTGAAACGGTACAACTCCCAGTTGCAGAGAAAGCGGTTCCTGACGAATGCATAGCAGAAACTCAGACAGAAATCTTGCAACCCCTGGCAGAGCAGGACTCCATGACCAGCACACCAACTTGGGAAGTATATGTCGACGGTTCTTCAAATAAAAACGGCTGTGGAGCAGGCCTCATCCTCACTGGGCCTGAGGAGTTCACTGCGGATTATGCTCTGAGATTCGGATTCCGTGCGTCCAACAATGAGGCAGAATATGAAGCCCTCCTTGCCGGAATGAACCTAGCAATTCAGACCGGCGCCCGGAAATTAAAAGCATACTGCGACTCACAGCTGGTAGCAAATCAGATCCAAGGGGTCTACGAAGCCCGAGATGAGCGTATGGTTAAGTATCTTGCTAAGGTTCATCAACTCTCCAGCCGGTTTGCCAGTTTCGAGGTCATCAGAATACCGCGGACAGAAAATGCCAAAGCAGATGTACTGTCGAAGCTGGCTGCTTCTGGATACACCACTCTTGGAAGCATACGTATGGAATTTCTACAAAGATCTAGCATCGAAAGGGAAGCCGCAGATATAATGCAGGTGGAGAACGAGCCGTGCTGGATGGATGAGATCATTCATTACTTACGGGACGCAAAACTTCCCGAAGATAAGAAGGAAGCCCGTAAGGTGATACAGAGAGCCGCCCGATTCTCCCTCAGCGGTGACATTTTGTATAAAAGGTCCTACACTCTCCCGTACCTGAAGTGTCTGGGACCAAGTAACGCCGCGTACGCATTGCAAGAGACTCATGAAGGAATCTGTGGAGAACATCTGGGGGGCAAAGCCCTGGCGATCAAGGTACTCCTCAGAGGATTGTATTGGCCCACCATACGACAAGACGCGCTGAATCTGGTTAAAAAGTGCGAGAGGTGCCAGAAATTCTCCCCCACCATCCACCAGCCTGCTGTGGCGATGGCCCCAATTATCAGTCCACTCCCTTTTGCAGTATGGGGGATGGACATTCTTGGTCCTTTTCCACCGGCTTCCGGAAAGCGCATATTCGTAGTAGTGGCAATCGACTACTTCACCAAGTGGGTGGAGGCAGAACCTCTAGCCCAGATCACTGAGCAGAATATACAGAATTTCTTCTGGAAGGCAGTGGTCTGCAGATTTGGGATTCCCCGTGCCTTAATCACAGATAACGGCAAACAGTTCGACTGCCGGAACTTTCGGAAGTTCTGCTCTGACCTAAAGATTGAACAGAGATTCACTTCGGTTGCTCACCCCCAGACCAATGGGCAAACGGAAGTAACCAATAGGATCTTGCTTCAAGGGATAAAGAAAAGGCTGGATGAAAAGGCTGGCCGATGGGCAGATGAGCTCTACCATGTTCTGTGGGCTTACCGCACCACTCCTCGCACGACGACTGGTGAATCACCATTCAACCTCTCTTTTGGAACTGAAGCCGTGATACCTGTTGATATAGGCACCCCATCTCCCAGAGTCGTCAGTTTCCATGAGCAACTGAACAGCGACGGACTCCGCGGCAACCTCGACTTACTAGAAGAAATCCGGGAGGAATCTCGAATCCGGGTCGCCGCTTATAAGCAGAAGGTGTCGAATTATCACGACTCCAAAATCCGCCCCAGAGAATTCAGGATAGGGGATCTGGTCCTAAGAAAGGCAGCCGTCTCCCAGCCGACGAAAGTAGGGAAACTTTCCCCAACTTGGGAGGGACCCTACCGAGTGAAGGAAGTTATCCGGCCAGGAAGCTACAGGCTAGAGACACTGGAGGAGCACCTATTACCTCATGCATGGAACTCCAAAAACCTCAGGAAATATTATCAGTAGTCGAATTATCCGGCGTGAAAAGGTGATCTTGTAAATTTGTATATTTGTTGTTATGAATAAATAATCTTCTTGCAAATTCAGTGTCACTTTTATATCTGGAAACCCAGTTCTTAAACTTGGGTACGCACTGGAAACCCAGTTCACAAAACTTGGGTACTCACTGGAAACCCAGTTCTTAAACTCGGGTACGCACTGGAAACCCAGTTCACAAAACTTGGGTACGCACTGGAAACCCAGTTCACAAAACTTGGGTACTCACTGGAAACCCAGTTCTTAAACTCGGGTACGCACTGGAAACCCAGTTCTTAAACTCGGGTACGCACTGGAAACCCAGTTCTTAAACTTGGGTACGCACTGGAAACCCAGTTCTTAAACTTGGGTACGCACTGGAAACCCAGTTCACAAAACTTGGGTACGCACTGGAAACCCAGTTCTTAAACTCGGGTACGCACTGGAAACCCAGTTCTTAAACTCGGGTACGCACTGGAAACCCAGTTCTCAAACTCGGGTACGCACTGGAAACCCAGTTCTTAAACTTGGGTACGCACTGGAAACCCAGTTCACAAAACTTGGGTACTTGTTAAAAGACCAGTTTGTCGCAATTCGACCATCAACGGCCTCACTCACAGGTTATCAAAATAAAAGACAAAGTCAAGCAAATTACTCAGCTGAGAAGTATCAGAGACAGACAAATTTCATTGATCAGGATATGTGGGGCCTCGAGGGCCATTACAAAATTCACTTTAAACATGCTGGTAAGAGCTGTAGGGTCTCAAGGACCATTACAAAAAGAGGTCACAACAAAACAAAAAAGAAAAATAAAATCTAAGCATCTGGAAGAGAGGGGATGTCAGCAGGAGTATCAGCAGGAGTATCTGGCTCCTCATCAGTAATCTTCGGCCTGGCAGGGAGAGTCATGTTCTGCATCAACAGATTTGGATTGCAGGCCTGGAGCTCCTGGAGGCAGTCGTAGTATCCAAGACTGTAAGCCTCGCTCGACAGGCTGAAAAGTTCAGCCTCCTTTGCCTCTGTGGCCTCTTTTACTGCCTTCTCCTGTCTGTCAGTGGCCCTTCCTCTTTGAGCCTCCATGGCTTCAGCAGCCTTGGCCAGTTTCCTCTTCTCTGCGGCCAGATCTTCTTTTAACAACTTCCTCTCCTCCTCTATTCGCCCGATGCTCGTTTGAAGCTCCTGCACCTCAACGGCCAACTTTCCGTTCACCTCTTCAGATGAAGTAATGGCTTGAGAGAAGCTCTTACTCTTCTCCTTGAGGTCATTATAGTATAGCAAGATCTGAAGAAAGAACAGAAAGAAACAGGCATCAGTATGGTGAAAGAAAGAAATGAGCAGAAAGTTAGCAAATCGAAGCACTACTTCCTTACCTGGTAAGCGGAGGACAACACGGCCTCCTCTCCTGTAGCTGGCGGCTCGTAAAGGACCTGTTGCTTGTCCTTCTGCAGCAAACACTTGCTCATAAGCTCTGCTGCTACCCGGCTCTCGCCTAAGGCAGTGTCATCCTTCAGAACGGCCCAGTTGGGTCGAAAGACTCGCTCACTAATCCCCGCAGGAGGGCGAGCCCCAGAACCGGCTCCGGTAGAAGCACCACCGGACTTAGAAGAGCCACCGCCCTGAGCAAAGGGGCCTACTAGCTTCACCTTAGTCTTGGGCCTCTGGGATGGGGGAGGAATGTCCTGTGACGGGGCCGGACTCCCCAGCACAGTCGCTTTTCTCTTCTGGCGCTCCTGCTGCGCCTGTTGAGCACCTTCTTGTGCCCGCGGTTGAGCTCCCTGCCTGATTTTCTCGACGGTTGATTGTTTCTTCATCTCTGCAAGACAAATGAGCAGCCAACGGTCAGAAGCAAGTATATAAAAAAATAAACAGATTGCATAGACAAGTCTAGCTACATACGTTCTGGAGTCGCGGCACTCACGCCCAGCCCGACCAGAATCGCCTCTTCAGAAAACTCCTTACAACGGATGAGGCCCGATTGCTCAATCTCCTTCCGCATCAAGGCGAATGTTATACTGTCCTCACCTTCGAGGAGCGGCTTTCGACTCAGTTTTGAGGTATCTGGAGTGTCCCACACTAGAGGGACGGACCAGGGCTCACTGGCCTCCTGATCCACAACATAGAAGAATCTGTTCTTCCACGAGTGAATCGACGAAGGAATGCCAGTGATTATCTTTCGTTCAGGGCGCTGGCTAATGTAGATCCAGCCCCCTTCTTTATGCTTCTTCAGGTGTGCACAAGCACGGAACAGTGACAAAGTCACGCTCCTCTCTAACCGACCGTGGACGAGGTATAAAAACCCAACTAATAATCTCCATGAGTTCGGAGCTACCTGGGCCGGGGCTAGTCCGTAGTATCGCAGCACCGCTGAGAAAAAGGGGTGCAACGGAAATCGGAGTCCTGCCCTCAGTGACTCCTCATAAATACAGAGATCCTGGCTCTCGTTGCAGGCTCTGTCTCCCTCTATAGCTGCCCTCAGCTCAAATCTCGGGGGCACACAGTATTTATCCCTGATATCTCCCAGCATAGACCTGGTGAGGTAGTTCTCCTCGACTAGAGCTCGCAAGTTGTATTTTGGATCGGCATCCATCCGCGCTCTAGCGATCACCTCCACGGCCCGGCCAGGAAGGAATGTTGTGGACGCTTCAGCAACGTCGCTCTCAACACTCCCTCCTGCTCGCGGGAGACTGCCAGTCAAGGGTGGAGTGGCATTCAGATCTAAGATCACTTCATCCCTATCCCCTCCGTCGTCACTATCTACAAGGTCTATCCTATCAGACGGACTAGCCAAAAAAGGCTCCTGAGGCATCCTAAACTCCGAAATACTGCTAGTGGAGGACCCCGTACCGGACTCGGAATCGGAAGTACTATCAGACATAGTAAAAGGAAGGGCTGAGAGGAATACCGGTGAGTGGAGCTCTTAAAAGATCTTGGAACGCGACTGCGAGCTACGGGCTGCGAACTGCGATCTGCGATCTGCGATCTGCGGACTGCGAGCTGCGAACTGAGAAGTGGAAACTCCCAGAGCAAGAAGAGAAAAAAGATGAAAGGTAAAAAGTAAAAAATGAAGGGGGGTAAACCTCCTTATATAGTTTTTCAGAGGCGGTGGGGTAATAAATGCGATGCACGCATCTCGAGGCCATCCGGATCGCGCCACGTGTCCCACCATCAATACGATCAAGCACGCGCGTAAACATTCACGTCCCAAAGATGGATCTCCGCACTCCGCACTCCGCACTCCGCACTCCGCACTCGGCATTCAGTCCGGAAAAAACCGTACTGGATATAACGCGTTCTCACAAGACGACAAAAATCAGTCCGGTCCGCACCGAACTGGCCGCTAGAAGACAAAATTCAGTCCGGAAAAAACCGTACTGGATATAACGCGTTCTCACAAGACGACAAAAATCAGTCCGGTCCGCACCGAACTGGCCGCTAGAAGACAAAATTCAGTCCGGAAAAAACCGTACTGGATATAACGCGTTCTCACAAGACGACAAAAATCAGTCCGGTCCGCACCGAACTGGCCGCTAGAAGACAAAATTCAGTCCGGAAAAAACCGTACTGGATATAACGCGTTCTCACAAGACGACAAAAATCAGTCCGGTCCGCACCGAACTGGCCGCTAGAAGACAAAATTCAGTCCGGAAAAAACCGTACTGGATATAACGCGTTCTCACAAGACGACAAAAATCAGTCCGGTCCGCACCGAACTGGCCGCTAGAAGACAAAATTCAGTCCGGAAAAAACCGTACTGGATATAACGCGTTCTCACAAGACGACAAAAATCAGTCCGGTCCGCACCGAACTGGCCGCTAGAAGACAAAATTCAGTCCGGAAAAAACCGTACTGGATATAACGCGTTCTGTGAAGCATTAGGAGCCAGTCCGGTTGAAGCCGTACTCCGGACTGCGAACTCCCAACTCCGGACTCCGGACTGCGAACTCCGGACTGGATATTTGACTCTGTGTTGCGCCAGGAGCCAGTCCGGTTGAAGCCGTACTCCGGACTGCGAACTCCCAACTCCGGACTCCGGACTGCGAACTCCGGACTGGATATTTGACTCTGTGTTGCGCCAGGAGCCAGTCCGGTTGAAGCCGTACTCCGGACTGCGAACTCCCAACTCCGGACTCCGGACTGCGAACTCCGGACTGGATATTTGACTCTGTGTTGCGCCAGGAGCCAGTCCGGTTGAAGCCGTACTCCGGACTGCGAACTCCCAACTCCGGACTCCGGACTGCGAACTCCGGACTGGATATTTGACTCTGTGTTGCGCCAGGAGCCAGTCCGGTTGAAGCCGTACTCCGGACTGCGAACTCCCAACTCCGGACTCCGGACTGCGAACTCCGGACTGGATATTTGACTCTGTGTTGCGCCAGGAGCCAGTCCGGTTGAAGCCGTACTCCGGACTGCGAACTCCCAACTCCGGACTCCGGACTGCGAACTCCGGACTGGATATTTGACTCTGTGAAGCATTAGGAGCCAGTCCGGTTGAAGCCGTACTCCGGACTGCGAACTCCCAACTCCGGACTCCGGACTGCGAACTCCGGACTGGATATTTGACTCTGTGATGCGCCAGAAGCCAGTCCGGTTGAAGCCGTACTCCGGACACCGGACTGCGAACTCCGAACTCCGAAATCCGGACTGCGAACTCCGGACTCCGTGCTAAATTCTTCGATTCACCCCCGAACAACGTCTCCCCATCCAGAAAAACGAGTGATCACACTTTCCCAAGTCCTTCAATGACTTGGAAAACTGGGGGGCAACTGATGGGGTGTGAAAACACCAGCCTCTCACAGGCTGCCACCTGTCCCAGAGTAGGTGAGACTCAGCCTCTCACAGGCTGCCACCTGTCCCAGAGTAGGTGAGACTCAGCCTCTCACAGACTGCCACCTGTTCAGAGTAGGTGAGATCCAGCCTCTCACAGGCTGCCACCTGTCCCAAAGTAGGTGAGACCCAGCCTCTCACAGGCTGCCACCTGTCCCAGAGTAGGTGAGACTCAGCCTCTCACAGGCTGCCACCTGTTCAGAGTAGGTGAGATCCAGCCTCTCACAGGCCGCCACCTGTCCTGGACACCTGTCCAGGACACCTCAACAGATTTTCCCTATAAATAGGGGACTAAAGCTCAGACTGATGGGTAATGCGAAAATCCCTTCTCTCCCTAAACTCTTAAGACATCTCCCCTTCACTCCTGCTCATACTGACTTGAGTGTCGAAGGGCCTGTCCGGAGTAAAACCCGGTCTGGTCTTCTGACCTCGCTTGCCTTGTGCAGGACTAAGCACTCACCGCAGGACTCATACTCAACCTCCCTCGTCGCTCGCTCTCAGCTCTTACGCCACTGCTGTACCTGTTACCGATTTTTGGTCTAACAGTGAGCAAATTAGGTATCTGCCTAGCAATAGTTGAAGAGAGATTCCAAAATTCCTCTCCTCAAGCGTAAAGAGAGAAACCCCTCTCTTCCAAGGGTCACTTGAAAGCCCCCTAATTACAAAGACCAGTGAGGAAAAGCTATCTGTCTTGTTCAAAATCTTTGGTTCCTATCTGCATTTGCATTAAGTTGAAAGTAAAATTAATTTTGGCAGCCCTCCAAAAAGATTCAAATGAGAAAAGATTGTACTGGGTTGATATTCATGGCATTTCCTGCCTCTTTTTGTATATTTCTCTGAGAAAATGGGCAAGCTCAGTGAAGGTAGAAATTGCATTTACTAAATATATTTCGCTAAAGAAAGAGTGTGCTCAAAGCTAATTTGAACATGCTCAACCACAAAGCTAAATGCAGCTGGTAGTTCTGTGTCCAACTTGTAACTCACCAAATCTAATTTCCTGACCTTCATTCATGCATCTGATTATGCAGTCCTGGAGTTATGTTTGTAGAAATTAGAATAATCATTCCCTGATTTTTTCCTTCATCCACATTTCATCATGTTTCAAATATCACCAGTTGCCATCTAACAAAGAAAAACTGTTTGCAAGATACACGTCAGTAAATTACAAGGCAAAATTTTAATTGAAGATATTTTGTGCATGCTTTCTAATATATGAAAGCGGGTTGAGAATCTGGACCTTAGATCCAAGCCTGAAGATTATGAACATTCCTTTTCAAAATCAGATCCTATTGATTGGAAAAACATAATTATAGTTACCAGAACTCTGAAATAATGAAACTATTAAACCATTATCCCCAAACCTCCAATTGCAATTAAGTTCATTTGACTTTTCAGTTCAAGGGCAGACAAATATCACTGCAGAAACAATTTTATTTTATAATCAAAAGAAGAAAATGTTGTCGAGCTCCCTGCTCTATAGTTTGCATTCTGTAATTTTAGGGAAAATTACATGTATATTTTTGTCAAATAGATAGAAGTAGAAATACATATTCTTACTTGATCAACGGAAATTAATATCCATACCATGATTCCAGGAACTGCCTAAAAAAGCTTCCATGCAGAAGCCCATGCCTTGAGCTCTTCAATTCCTTTATGGCACTGTATTTGCATTGGTAAACATGAACCTAGCCAAATAAATTTCAGCCAACAAATGATTTTTGGGTTACATTGTGATTAATCAGTGGCAAGCTACATCTATTACAATAGCTTTTGGCAGTTTCCAGAATTTTAACATTCCATTGTAACTGCCCTACAAACTAGCATGAAATTCTGATATTGAGGGTCCTGGCTTCCACGTTAAAGAGACCCATGACTGAGCATGCTACATTCACACTGACATTCACAGTAACTAAGAAAAGACAAGGTAGGGAGTTACTAGGCCAACATGTCAAAACTCCAAGTCATCCAAATGGCCTAGTTGAGTTAGATGGTTTTTTGGCTTGGTGTATGCACACAAATGTGTGGAGAGTTCTTTAACTTCTGCCCAATATTTTCAGCTAAGTCCATAAACACAATTTTTACCCTTCCTCTCTTTTCTCCATCATTAATATTTAAGGTGGGACCTAATGCTGGGAACATTTGATATATGCAAATGAAATGAGTACATTTGATAATAGGCACAACCCTGTTTGGATAATAGGAACGAACTCAACTTGTCCCATATGCTTTAACGAGCTGCCAAAGGCTGCTGATAGCATTTTGGGATTTGTATATAGGACAAGGTGAGTTCGCACCTATTATCAAAACATGGTTGTGCCTTTAATAACTAATTAATATGTGAAAAATAAAGAAGTGTTATTATCAAAACAAGGGACTGCAGCCTTCATTTGCCATTATCAAAACAATGGGCTCGCTGATATCATTGCAAAAGTAGGTGTTTCCTTGTCTTTGGGCAGAATTGCATCCAGCGTGTGCTGTTCCTGCTTCTAAACTTGCTCCATCTGTTTTGTTTTTCCTTTTCTTGTCAATAAAGCATGGTTTTCTTCACAAGGAAATGTATATACATTGCTGCTTTAAGCACTCCACCTTTACTAGATGTTTTAAACTATTGGGAATGGAAGGCAATGAATGAAATTGTGATGACTCAGACTTATAAAATCCATACCACAGCAAGCTTCAAGGTTTGTTCAATGCAAAAGATAATGGGATAATGCACATGATCTTTTCTCACAGCGTAAAGACAGATTGTGACAATATCAAACAATGTGAAGAAAGCATCACTGTGTACAAAAAATCTTTGAACCTTAAGGAGATGAGTTTGCCTATAATCAGCCTCTTCCTTCTTGCTGATGCTGTGATTTATAACAGCTAATGCAATCTAAGAAAGTATCCGGTAACAAAAAATAGAAACAGATAAAGCATTCAACCTTTCAAAAAGGAAAAAGATAATGCATTCTATTTTTTTCCGTTTTAAAATGAGTTTGAGGATATCAAGATACAGATCTTGGAGAATGACTCTGAACTGTTATAAAAGTATTACCTATCCTACATTCCTACTCAATGCAGAACTTCAGGCTCCTATACCGGTGGAATGAAGCATGTAGGTTATAATAAATATGAAAGGGTTGGTCACAGCAGAGTCGGTGTTGGATTCTCTGCCCCACATCTGAAGCCAGTAATGCCACCGACTAAGGAGGTAATAACATACCTATTATAATTTTGACTAAGTGAATCTTATAGGTTCTATTTTTAATTTATTATTGATTCCTCATGTATACCTTCTCAACAAGGATCAACCATGATGTGCAACAAAACGTCAAGAAACGATGCAGAGAAACACAACAACACAAGAAAACACAAAATTTACGTGGTTAGGTAGTGTGCCTACGTCTACGGGAGAAGAGCTTCATTATTTCGGTTTTAGGGTTACAAAACTCTCATTTTCCAAGAAAACTCATAGAAAACCTTTTTTTTAAGACAATAATATGTTGCTTATATATCATCATATCAACGCCACTACATAAAGAAAATGACCAAAATACCCTTTGGGGCAAAACCAAAAATTAAATTTTCCTTCTAGGGAGTTGCCTCGGAAACTCCGGCAGGGGCTCATTGTCCCCTCCACCCCAAGCGAGCTGACCACGTGTGTGTCACGCACATTAGTCCGTCAGGGTCCTGTATACTACCAGAATACAAGACATCTGCACAACACCTCGTATAAATTAAATCTACTCAACTATTATGGTATTTTAGTTAAAGATGCCGTGTCATATTTCAAGGCATGGGACACCCGTATCTATATCTGTGTCCTACATTTTGGAAGATGCGATCCCTGTTCCCATTCCCGTGTCCGTATCCATAACTGGGTACCATTGCTTTTATTCACCATACTGTACCTGCAGACATAATGAAAAGACGCCTTCAAGGAACTTGAAGAAGTCTAACTCAAATGTGGATAACAATATTTATCTCAATGCGAAAACATCACTTGTTGCAGATGAATATTCTCTTCGCTGGCAATTTAACTCTGATACAACAGAACACATGGCGTGCACCTCTATTTCATTTCCCAGGCTTTTATTTGGTAATATATCGATATTTCTTGTCATCTATCCCAATTGTTGGCACTGGACTAAAATTACTGGATGCTTTAAATACTAATTAGTTGAACAAAAGCTTGATGTCTATAAGACAGTTGAAGAAGGATGTGAAATGTCCACCATATTTTTCCCTCCGTTTTTTCATCTCAGAACCTTCAGGTGGAGAGAATGATTAGCAAGGCAAATGAAGGAGAGTTTGTATCAACATCTTGGGTGGCTAAGCAAGTATCCCCCCTTCAACAAATAAGGTTGAAAAGTATTGTATTCAATCTAAAAGTGAAAAGGACCCATGGGAGAAAAGGCTCCAAATCAAAATCAATAGAAACTTCAAGACGCAAGTCAATATAGTACTGAAAGTTGTCTTTGTTAAGAAATCAAGCAGTTTTGCCCATGTCAATTGTTAAAAAGACACAAATTGCCATTCTTGAATAAAACAACTGAAGCTCATTGCAGACATTGATTGGAAAAATGCACGAGCTGATTGCGGTGGTTGAACACAATTGATTGACTGGCCTAAATCGAATCGACTCCACTAACATTTAATTCTGCACCCATGTTAGGGTTTAGTTAGTAAATGGCTTTGGTCATAGTAGCAAGGACCGGTGAGAGCAGTTTTAGCTTCGATGGTAGGGCCACAGAAAGCACTTTACCAAATACCAATACACATGGGACTGATTGATCTCCACAACCCTTATGGAAAATCAATACACATCAATCATCAGGGTTAAAGCTTTTAAGTACTAACTCTTACCAGATAGGCAACCACAATATGTTCAAATAATAGGCAATACGTTGTTCCTCAGTTTTGTGATATTTACTTGTAATGTTAGCATATAGAACACCTTTGTGTAATCCCTTATACTCCGATCACGTGTCATCAATTTTGAGAACACTGATATAGATCTCAGGTGTATGCAACTAGAAAAAATGTTCTTCTAAGTTATTTTCTTATCTTTTCCTTTGTTCGAATATTTTCTTTCCTGCATCTCATATGAATATTTTGGAGTTCGCCCCACCATATCAGGGTTTAGCCGGACAACCTAGTGGACACTAACTTCACCTTTTTGTCATCAATCATCTCTTTGTATTTAAACATCCTTTATATTTTTGAGACCCAACCAATGAATTCTCTTGTGTGCATGCGCCAACAGAATTTGGTTATTTCCCCTCTTTTTCCAAAGTCACGACTATGTTCCAATGCCTGTACGGTTCCATCTTCATCAAATCGTCTATTGTCAGCATGATGATTAACCGAAGCCCCACGAAAATGTTGTGGTGCATGCTGATTATTAATCTCAGAGATTCTATCCTTGACTACTTCTCTCCCGAGTTTTCTCCAATAGCTGAATTCACGGTCGCTACTAACTGATCCAGTCATTGTCGTGCCACTTGTAATGACTCTTCAGTACGATCAACCCATTCTTCGGAAGTAGCCTTATGCAGAGCCATCTAGTCCATGACTTCCACATGAAAACTTTCTCGGATATCAATCTTGTATAAGGGGTTGAAAAGTATATTGGAGCCATAAACGCATGACTCGCCAGCCGTTGTATCTTGTGCAAACAAGCCATGGAGACGCTTGATCACCTTCTTCTATTTTGCCCTTTCACATTTCGGATATGGATGGGGTTGATTCGTTCATTTGGAGTTTCCTGGGTTTTTCAAAAATCGATTCGGAAGGTGATACTGAATTGGACGGGTGGACTGTTCGGGGATACTGGCCAGAAGATGTGGAAATTACTCCCATACGTGATCATATGGAATGTATGGAAGGAGCGGAATAACCGGATTTTTGAGGAGAAAGAAAAGCGCCTTGAACGGATCAGTATTGAGGTGAAAGTTGAACTTATATCATGGACCAAAAATATCCGAGGGGCATCTTACGGAACTGGTGACATTTTGCGGAATTGGAAAGCCATCATTCTGGAAAGGAAACAGGTGATAAAGAAAACCCCTAAATGGAAGCCTCTTCCTACGAGATTTTTGCAGCTTAACTTCGACGGAAGTTCGATTGGCAACCCCGGAAAAGCAGGAACAGGGGGTGTTATACGTGACAAGTTGGGCAGAATTGTCATGTCCTACTCGGGTCCAGTTGGGATATGTGACGCAAACGAGGCTGAAGTTAGGGCACTTTTGTTCGGGATAAAGTGGTTCTCATATACATGCTCAAAACGGTTGATTGTCGAGGGGGATTCCACGAACTCGATTGCGTGGGCCAATAACACTTCAAAGGCACCCTGGCGGATACATTATCTCGTCGTAGAAATTAAGGATCTGGTGCGTGCGTTAGGACTGCGGATAGTGCATAGAAGGAGCTCGGCTAATGAAATGGCCGACAAATTGGTGAAAAAGGGTGTAACATCGGACGACATGGTCATCCATTGTGTACGCGAGGCTTTCGGGAATAGTTGTCAGTAGAATAACGGAATCATCATGATGTAATTGGGGATGTTAAATCTACTATTTCAGGGGACATCTTGTCCCTTGTTATAGATTTTATTAATAAACGTCAATTTTCAAAAAATAAAATAAAAGCATGACTCGCCCATGATTAATTAAGTTAATTTTCTGGAAATTCAAAGTTTAAATTTATTTCAGAGTTATTTCCAATAAAGATTTGTCCCCAGAATTGCATAGATATCAGAAATCAATAATCTTTTTTGAAATGGAGAAATCAATAATCTTTTTTTTTTTTTTGAAAGATGACATATTTCATTGATATTAGAACTACAGCAGGGACCAGGAGTCCCGCACTAAATTACAAAATATCAAATTGGCATAGGCAAACCCTTGACCAGGAAAGTAAGACAAACAAAGCCAAAAAACAGTAACTTCTTGTTAGCCCAAGGGTTCCCCATGGGTTCACTCAATCACCTTGTTTTGATGATTAACAAACGCAAATTGATTAGTCATTTATGGACTAATTATTTGCCTTGAGTGTTGTGCTATAAACAGGTAATTCACAGGTCAATCTATGCTAGCACACACACAGATGGCCTAAGCTTGAAGATGAACCAAATAAAGGACAAAGGAGCTAGAGCATACTTGGACAATCCATACCTTGGAGGATCAACCAAGGAGAAGTTCCACACAACCATCTCAAAGCATTGAACAAACAAAGGAAGATCAATGAAGGCCAAAGCTTGTGGATCAACAACTTTCAAAGGAGCTTGAACCAAATGGTGGCATCATCCTTGGAAGGTGTCAAGCAAAAACGCTCAACCTTGAAGATCCCAAAGCAAGCCAAGCACACAATTGAAGATCAAATGAAGATTGGCTCAAGAGAACAAGAGAGTACTTAGAATGGTAGTATGTATCACCTTTCTCTCTTGTGTTTTCTCTTATCAAGGCACATCTTAAAACCCCTAAAAATATGTTTTTCAAAGAGACTAACACACCCTTTAAGGACTTAAATGGATAAGTGAATGGCCATGGTGGTGTACCAACATGTTGTGACCCATATGACATTCAGCACAAGAATGAACAAAACAGAGTTCCGAAGCAACAACCTGGACCAGCAACTAAATCCCATCAAAACTTGTTTAAAATATTTTCAAATATTTTTGAAAATATTTTTAATAGATATCTCTCATTTTTCTCATATCCGTAGAGTATAAGAACATCGAAATCCGATGCGAAACGAATGAGATATGAATTTTTCAAATGAGACACTGTTTGCTGGAAATCCAGTCTCGGAACTCCGAGAATTATTCTTGGAGCTCCGAACTCGGAACTCCGAGAAATGATCCAGGTTCTAAAATTAAAAGCTCTGTTTGAATTCTCGAAACTCCGAGCAGTGTATTTGTTCAAAAAATTATAGCCGTTGGAGGCCCAACGGCTAGTTGACTGTTTGACCCGAAAATAACCGTTTTGCCCCTAAAATGGTCATATTGAGTTGGGACACCATATATACCCATCTAATGGGTCTAAAACACTAGAGGAACATTGTCCAACTCTAACAAACTGTAGAAAATCATTTGTGAATCATTTTTGGGTAAAAACTCTCACCAAACTCATTGTGCCTTGATTTTGGGAAAATCATTTGAGATTGGTTTAGGCTTTCATTTGCAAATTATTCTTGAGAGAAAGTGTGTGAGCTACAACTTGTAATCAAGCCTAGTAAGAGGCTAATACTTCTTCTTTTTCATTCGATTGGTGGCAAGGGCATCCGTGTTTAATTCCCTTGGATGAAGCACTTAGAACTCGGCGGAGAAGGAGAGTCATTGTAAAGGTGGAAGGGCATCCTCATTTAATTCCCTTGGGAGTGTAATCGCCTCGGAGCCGGGCGTCGTGGAGGTCTCAATAGTGGAAATCCTCAAGTGCGACCTTGAGTAAAGTGGAGTAGGCCTTTGGCCGAACCACTATAAATCCTTGTGTCGCTTGCGTTGGTATTTCTCGATTTCTCACTCCCTCTCTCACTCTCTTATTTGTGCTTGTCTTAATATTTAGAATTGAGTGAGTTAGCATTGCCATCCAACGTGAATATCTTTACATTGCTAATTAGCCCACTAAATCTCCTAATTAAGTTGGTTGTTTAAACAAGGGTTTTTAAGCTTATATGCATTTGTGAAAATTGGTTAAGCTTAACTAATTCAACTTAATTAACCAAAGGATAAAACTACGATGAAATTAGTAAAAGTTTTCAAAAGGCAAAAGTTTTATAAACATCCTATTCACCCCCCCCCCCCTCTAGGTTGCCAAACCAAGTCTCTATTTAGATTTCAATTGGTATCAGAGCTTGGGCTCTTGATTAAGACCCTAACCGGTTAAGAGTTAAACGATCTAATTTTTGACAACTATAAAAGATGGGATCTAGACTACCTATTTTGGATGGTTCGGATTATGGATCTTGGTTGATCCATATGAAGACATATTTAAAAGGTCTAGATAAAGATATGGTAAAGATAATTGAAAATGGTTTTGTTTTAAATGTTAAATCTAAAAGATTAAATGATTATGATAAAAAATTATCTTTACTAAATATAAAAGCCCTAATTGCAATATGTTGTGCATTACCACCTAACATTTATGAAAAAATATCCTCTTGTAAAAATGCTAAAATGTTTTGGACTCTATTGAAAATCTTCAAAATCAAAACATGTGCTTAATGGGATTATTTAATTAAGACCCCTTGGATAATGCCGAATTCACATTTGAAGAACTTGTTGAAAATGTCCAAGAATTACATAAGAAACTTGAGGATCAACTAGCTAAGAATTCAAACTTGAAAAATATTTAGCTAGTATTCACAAGGAGTTTAAGTCACTAGAAATAGATCATGCACATCTTAGTAAGGAAAATGAAATTTTAAAAAAAGATTTTATTGAACTAAGTGATACCATTGCTTCACTAAGAGAGGAAAATCAACTCCTTAAAGAAGAAGAAGAGAAAATCAAAATGCTTTCATCTCTTGAATTAATAAATTTTAAAACGGAAATCAATGACTTAAACATCAAGAATGAAACATTAATGTTGGAAAATCATTATTTACAAGAAAGTGCAAAACATAGTTTTCATCATAATCATTCTTGTAAATCATCTTGTTCATCCCGTCCATCTACCTACTCATATGTGTCTTGTGATTTTTGTGGTAAATTTGGACATTACAAATCTAAATGTATGTTTAGATTTATAAAAAGTAGTAAGTTTGTTTGGGTTAGAAAAGATACATCAACTAGAACAAACTTGCTTGGAACCAACATGGTTTGGGTTCCAAAATCCCCTATTTGAATCACATCATATGATTAGTAAATTTAGGGGTAACGAGTTTCAAATGAAATATCATTTGAAAATGAATTTTTGATACAATATGCTTATAGTTGGTTAACCTTTTTGTATCAATATCCAATGTGCTTAATTTGAAAATCTTTTCAAAAAAGAAAAGAAAAAAAGAGTGTATAGATACTATATGCCTATCTCTGTTTGAATAACATGTATGTGCTTAATTTGAAAATCTTTTGTGCTATGCTTGTTTATCATGATGAGCTAGACTATGGCTATCATTTTATCATGATAAACCGACACTTGGAGAGTAAGTGTCACTGTAGCCCAAGGGTTGAGTTTAACTTGGTATCTTTTGGAAAATATATCCAAAAACCTTTGAAGTCTATGCAAGGACATCCCCTTGGATTCATGCATTGCATGATTCATTTTCAAAGGGGGAGCCTTAAAGGCCAATCTTGTCATTTATTTCTTATCATATGATTCTAAATGTGTATATCATTCCTCATATGATAAGTACACTCATTTGGAGCATGATTGCTCCATGTGTGTTGTTTTGGGCTTGTCTTGTGCTTTTATGTGTGTTTTAAAGTTTAAGACAAGAGGCCCATAGCCTATGTCTTAGTGACATATTCTTCTAGGTTTTTTGACTTATCTTGGATGATCTAATATGATGTCATCTATTCTGAGAATAAGTTTTGGTGGCCAAGTATTCCATTGTCATATCTTTGGCCTATTATGTCACGTCACGCCATATATCCTAATAGTTAACCATATTAGGATCAAATGTCCATTTATATGCATGACAATTTAAGAAAATATTTTTAACTTGAAAATATATATTCTTGCTTATCATGATGAGTCTATAACTCCACATCACCTCATGATAAGATTCTAATAGGAATTTCAAAAACAAAAGGGGGCTTATCATGCTAAACTATACACTTGCTTGTTTTCTTTCATGATAAGTAAAATATAAGCTTTAACTTGCTAATCTATTATAATATATGGGTCATAGGGTAGATTTATATTGGATTTATATATATATACTAAGATACACCCTAAAAGTTTGTGCTAAAATTGAAATGTCTCTTTGTTTTGCCAACATAGGCTTGATTTGTTTTGTGATTATTCATCTCCTATGTTGATTGTCTCTTATCATGCCATATATACTTTGGATTATACTTTGATTTTAATTGGTAACTCATGATAAGAAGTTAGGGGGAGCATCATATTCTCATTGAATATCTTTGATGCTTTATGTGATTGTGCTTAAATGCTTAATCCTTCTTTTTTGCTAATGCCAAAAAGGAGAGAATTTGTGTAATTGATTAGATCCATAATCATATGCATTCTTGTACAATAATTTATTAAATATAACTTATGCATATGTTGAGGGGGAGTAGTCGCACTCATCTTGCTTATCTAATCCTCATAAGAGGATCCTCCTCCCTCTCTAATCAATTTGGTTTGTCATCATAAAAAAGGGGGAGATTGTTAGCCCAAGGGTTCCCCATGGGTTCACTCAATCACCTTGTTTTAATGATTAACAAAACGCAAATTGATTAGTCATTTATGGACTAATTATTTGCCTTGAGTGTTGTGCTATAGACAGGTAATTCACAGGTCAATCCATGCTAGCACACACAGATGGCCTAAGTTTGAAGATGAACCAAATAAAGGACAAAGGAGCTAGAGCATACTTGGACAAACCATACCTTGGAGGATCAACCAAGGAGAAGTTCCACACAACCATCTTAAAGCATTGAACAAACAAAGGAAGATCAATGAAGGCCAAAGCTTGTGGATCAACAACTTTCAAATTAGCTTGAACCAAATGGTGGCATCATCCTTGGAAGGTGTAAAGCAAAAACGCTCTACCTTGAAGATCCCAAAGCAAGCAAAGCACACCATTGAAGATCAAATGAAGATTGGCTCAAGAGAACAAGAGAGTACTTAGAATGGTAGTATGTATCATCTTTCTCTCTTGTGTTTTCTCTTATCAAGGCACATCTTAAAACCCCTAAAAATGTGTTTTTCAAAGAGACTAACACACCCTTTAAGGACTTAAATGGATAAGTGAATGGCCATGGTGGTGTACCAATATGTTGGGACCCATATGACATTCAGCACAAGAATGAACAAAACAGAGTTCCGAAGCAACAATCTGGACCAGCAACTAAATCCTATCAAAACTTGTTTAAAATATTTTCAAATATTTTTGAAAATATTTTTAACAGATAGCTCTCATTTTTCTCATATCCGTAGAGTATAAGAACATCGAAATCTGATGCGAAATGAAGAAGATATGAATTTTTCAAATGAAACACTGTTTGCTGGAAATCCAGTCTGGGAACTCCGAGCTCGGAACTCCGAGCTCGGAACTCCGAGAAATGATCCAGGTCTAAAATTAAAAGCTTTGTTTGAATTCTCGGAACTCCGAGCAGTGTATTTGTTCAAAAAATTATAGCCGTTGGAGGCCCAACGGCTAGTTGACTGTTTGACCCGAAAATAACCGTTTTGCTCCTAAAACGGTCATATTGAGTTGGGACACCATATATACCCATCTAATGGGTCTAAAACACTAGAGGAACATTGTCCAACTCTAACAAACCCTAGAAAATCATTTGTGAATCATTTTTGGGTAAAAACTCTCACCAAACTCATTATGCCTTGATTTTGGGAAAATCATTTGAGATTGGTTTAGGCTTTCATTTGCAAATTATTCTTGAGAGAAAGTGTGTGAGCTACAACTTGTAATCAAGCCTAGTAAGAGGCTAATACTTCTTC
Source organism: Tasmannia lanceolata (assembly GCF_043159265.1). Lineage (NCBI taxonomy): Eukaryota > Viridiplantae > Streptophyta > Magnoliopsida > Canellales > Winteraceae > Tasmannia > Tasmannia lanceolata. Next base: position 3,375,909 of record NW_027518681.1, read on the forward strand.
TTCTTCTTCATTCGATCGGTGGCAAGGGCATCCGTGTTTAATTCCCTTGGGTGAAGCGCTTAGAACTCGGCGGAGAAGGAGAGTCATTGTAAAGGTGGAAGGGCATCCTCATTTAATTCCCTTGGGAGAGTAATCGCCTCGGAGCCGGACGTCGTGGAGGTCTCAATAGTGGAAATCCTCAAGTGCGACCTTGAGTAGAGTGGAGTAGGCCTTTGGCCTAACCACTATAAATCCATGTGTCGCTTGCGTTGGTATTTCTCGATTTCTCACTCCCTCTCTCACTCTCTTATTTGTGCTTGTATTATTATTTAGAATTGAGTGAGTTAGCATTGCCATCCAACGTGAATATTTTTACATCGCTAATTAGCCCACTAAATCTCCTAATTAAGTTGGTTGTTTAAACAAGAGTTTTTAAGCTAATATGCATTTGTGAAAATTGGTTAAGCTTAACTAATTCAACTTAATTAACCAAGGGATAAAACTAGGGTGAAATTAGTAAAAGTTTTCAAAAGGCAAAAGTTTTATAAACATCCTATTCACCCCCCCTCTAGGTTGCCAAACCAAGTCTCTACTTGGATTTCACTTCTTCTTCCTTTACAGTAAAAAAGTCACACCCACCTGGTATTCCACACCTGCTCTTACTTATCAAACCAAAAATTGTAAAGTAGAATCCAGTCTTAGCAAAAGAACTAACCTTTCATACCAAACTTAGTTATGTGGTTCAACAATTTAATCCCTAATCTATAATCTTATGGTTCAACAATTTAATCACTAATCTATTTACCTAACCAAAGACTTTCATCTAAAATCATGGTCTATACAATAAATCACAGATCTCCAATATTTTAGAATGCGCAGAATTATTGACAGAAAGGCAAAGACTACAAGGAATGAAAGACCACTATTTCTCAGAGGGTGGGTTCATAACACACCATAATGGGTGAAATAAATCACGATATATTTTTTTTCAACAAAAAGGCTCAAAAAATTGCAAGCAATGAAAGAGCACTATTTCTCAGAGGGTGAGTTCATAACACCAAAATGGATAAATGAACGCAGGCTCCAAATTAAGTCTTAATCCTGAATCAGATGATAAAAATCTACAATATGCTTTCAAATCTAGTAGGAAACATGTTTCATAGATATGTTCAAGTCGGCAACATTAAAAAGAAGAAAAAAAAGTAATAATATCCACGATTTGGATTTTGTAGAGGAAAAACTCTCATAGGATGATATGCTTGGTGCTGAAAATAACAATTCCATATGGACAATAAGATGCTCCAAAGAACTCGTCTAGAGCTTCCCCCTTATTTTTATAAAAAATTAACCATATGATATTACCCAATCTGAAAGGAGTCAAACACTAACACCCATAAATTCTCCTCAAAATCTATTCCATCATACTTTTCTAAGCATACCAAGGCACAAAAGAGGGATTTTCATCCAAAATAAGAAACCTCAAAAACTCATCCTAACAAATATAAAAATTCCATAAAAATACTCAAAAAATGCAAGGGTGTCCGCACGGGCGCGCGGTATATGACTATATGCTACCTGTATGGGTGTGGCTCTTTGGCTTAAAGTCATGGGTATGCTCCCCATTGACGCGAGTTCAAATCCCCCCGGGCTTACCCGATGCGTGTGGTTTATGGGTGATAGTCCTGCCCCAAAAATTGGCGTAGGGATACCCTATGTCAAAAAATAAAAAAAATGGTATATGCTGATGCCAGCATTATGTCACTATTTCAGCCCAATTCGGTCCTCTTTTCTTCGCCTTTTCTCCTATACTAAGTTTTAATGACCCTTAGATTTATTTCTGCATCAGTTCATTTCACTTGACTAGACACTTTTTGCAATGGATTTCTTAATCAAGCACTGGTAACAGAGTTCAACACACAAATGCAATGGAAATAAGTACCAGTATACGTTCAAAAAAGAAAAAAAATGAATAAAAACAAGAACAATTTACACAGGGTCAGCTTCTTCAATTCGCCAAGTAACAATAATTTGCAGCAACTCTCAAGTACATTAACAACAACTATTTAAATGCAGTAAATAACAAAAGAAATAAATTGGAACCCATTGAACTTTTGAAACAGAAACTGTATTGGCAGTAGTATAAATCGAGTGAGGATTTACACTTTATTGCTGAAACATGGACACATCCCATGCAGGTAGCTATGGTAATTAGTCCCAATCCATCAGTCCGATCCAAAAACTTCTGAAGGAATTCGCTTCTTATTTTCATCTTAAGTTCATGGAAAAAATGTATAAGATAAGATGCTCAAGACCTACTGTTAGTGAATCTTGAAACACATTCCCTCACAATGGAACCATGGCACACCCAAAATTTTTTATGGCATCCACCGACCCGCATGCCGATATATTACTTCACTCTCAACTCCAAAGTTAAAAAATGGGGTAACTTTCCAATAAAATTAAAGCCTTCAGAAGGACATGATGTGTGGGTTGTTCCAAAATGGGGATACAAACCAAGGACTTAAACCTTTTAGTTATTCCTCTGATGCACGGAAGCATATCTTCTCAAGCTGCACAGGCCAATCTACTCCGAGTAGCTGAGGTCTTAGTTCCATTGCAGTCCGAAAATCCACCAATGACGCAGAAAAGCAATGGTCTGATCTTTGAACACATTGATCGGGCGGTGTAAGCTTACCATTTACCCGCTTCGTATATTTCTCGGTGCACTTTGTTCCTGCTAGTTCCATACAAGGCTTGATCAACCTCTTCAGATACGCACCCAATGCTTTGTTTAACAGATTAACGTAGTCATCTGACACATCCAGACCCTCAAGGTCCAGCTTATGCTTCAAACGTTTCTTCAAAGATCTGGCATCGGGAAGCTTAGAACTACTATGACAAGTCTCGGGGATTTCTGACCCATGGAGATGAATGCTTGGAGACCTTCTTTTACGCGCAACACCGCCACCCATTGTGATACCGAGAGGAGCCTGGATAGGACTTCTACTTAGAACACATGGGCGGTCAGCTACTTGTTCGACCTCTTCCCCATCTTCCAAAGAGACAACTTCAGACAAAGCTTTGCTACCAATTGAAACTTTCCCTACAGCACTTTGTGGCTCTTGGGAACTTTTTAAATCACAAGAATTAGTTACTGACTGTACATTCTTGGCAGGCTCAGAATTGAGCTCATCATACAAGAGAGCTTGAATCTTCCCATAGGGTCCAAGAGGACTCATACGGTCCCTGAACTTGCGATCACGAATGCTTGGAGACCTTCCTTTGCGAGGGGACGGAGGAATTGCATCACCCCAAAGAGAATTGAAATTTTTATGATGTCCATTGGTAAATGTAACATTTGGAGAACCTTCCCCTTTGGTCAAATTAGTGGGAGGTGACTTGGCGAGAAAAGCATTCTTAAGAATGGACCCAATAAACTGATTGTGAAGGGATACATTCGCCCTTCCAATCATGCTAAGACATAGCTTATTGAATTCGGACTTGCTAATTCTATGGCTAAGAAATCGCCTAAGGTGATGGAAATATTTCTCCGATCTCTCGTGCCCAATCTTCCTAACAATTTGATCTTTGAGTTCCAAGATATTGATTCTAGAGTATTGTCGATAGGGCGGCATTTCGATTTCCAAACAACAAATATCATCAAAATGCTCTCTGTCAAACACTATAGACAGAAATAATTAAACCACAAAGTTTCGACGAAGAAAACCACATCTCTAGATTTTAAATCCGAAAACCTAACTTCAAACTTCCAAACTTTGAGCTTATCTGGATTTTCTGGAAATCTCAATAAAAGAAGTACACAATTCTTCCTGATTTTAGCTGGAGAGTTGAATACTGGAGCAAAAAACAAAACCCACCAAAGATATTAGCTAAAAAAAAAAAAATCTGCAAATTTCATTGGACTAATCAACTAATAGAAACCCATCAATCAAGAAAAGCAATACTTGAAGATTAGAGATAATAAATGAAAAAAAGAAAATGAAAACAACAAAGTTTTGTCTCAGTATTTTTCGATCCTACCAAACAAAGTGCAATACCAACAGCATCAAAAAAATAAAACCAAATTGCAGAAAATTCAAAGCTGGAATTTAAAGTCCATACAAAACCCACTTGTAATTTTGCACCAAAGAACCCATAAAAGCAATCAAGCAGCAAAAAGGGGAGAAAAGAAAAACTAAATAAACCGAATAGGAAGACAAAAAAAAAAGATGGGTATGGCGAAAACCCACCTGGTTTGAAGGATAGTGTAATCAGGGCTTGCCCTTTGCAGGGTTCTTTCGTGAGAGAAAGAGAGAGAGGGGTGTTTGCGAAGCTTCTCACGCTCGGGTCAAAGATACGTGTATATTTGAGCTTTTTGCGAAGTATCTAAGGTTTGAGACTTGTCCAGTCGAGTTAGAACTTAGAAGTAGAACTTTCAAAGGCTCAGAACCCAGCTTACAAACCTACTAAGTGGGGTCTTGTTTGACTAGTGGACAAGAGTTATGCCTGTTTTGAATCCCACATATGGTTCTTTTCTACTGATGACTAATGGCTCAATGGCTCACCAATGACAAACAGGGTTGTGATTTTATAGGAAAACACTGGTCAAGTTTGGTTGCACATAGTTGCCTTGTTGAGTAATAGTGAACTCATGGCACATATGTACACAATATTTTTGAATAAAATGATTAAAAAGGTCATAGGAATTTGACAACAAACTCTTGGAAGTAAAAACATTGCCTTTTTATCGTTACTCAATATGTCACACTGAAGAAAACAAGTTCAATGTCTAGTACATGTGTAAACACATGATTTTTTTTTTTAAATCTCCTTTGTTTTATCCCTTTTTTAACCTAAGCCAAAATGTCATGAGCTTTTCACATGTTTACAGCCCATACCCCTCTCCTTTTAAGTATCAAAATAACTAGAAGACTCATTGTATGTACAAATATATTATATATGCCATTTGATTGCTGAAAACTCATTGGATTTTTGCCTATCCAAATCTAGTCTCTTCCCCAAACGAAAGCCCGCTCAAATCTTGCCTTAAATATGTCGTATCTCAAGGGATCCCAATCAATCCCATACCATTTCTCCTCTACAAATGGGCACACCAGCAGCCTTTCAAAGCACGAAAATCAACATGGCAACAAGCCTCTACAAGCTACAAGCTCTCTCTCTCTCTCCCTCTCTCACACACACATTTTTCAAGCAATTTCTTCTATTTTCTTCACCTTTTCTTCATTTTTTTTTTCGCCATTTTAACGCCAGGGCAACGGCTCGCCATCCAAGTCATCAAACAAGGGCCATACGGCCCACCTACACTTCTTCTCTTCCATCATCAGAACAAGAACACTTGCCTCGTTACATCAAAGCGAAGGCCTAATCTCATTTTACATTTATTTTGCTCTAAAAATCTGATTTTAATCCTTCTTTCTATTTGATGTTTATAGTCTGAAACAACAAACACTTGCTATTTGCTGTTGTTTAAAATTTGTAAATCTTAAGTCACCATCATCTTATACTCATTTGCCTGTGAAATAATTAAGTCTGGTTGTTAAACCTCTCATCTTAATTCTTTTTACCGCACCTATACTGTTGGGTGCTGTCTGTTTTCATTTGCCATATCTCATATATTTGGCTTAGGATAATTACTCAATTCACAGTCAAAGGGAAGGAAAGTCTCTGCTCTTTGTCGTATTTCTATCATTGGAACTTAAGATTTACCAGGTTTCTTGTCTCTTTATTGTTTTCATGTCTGAATTAATTTTATTACTAGTTTCAAATCCTGTTTAATCTTTTATCTGTTTTCAACATGCAACATAAATAAAGGGAAATGATATCACCATTCACCACTACCGTATTTTGATCATCACATTCCTCACTTTATTGAAAAGTACAGTATGGCCTGCACCATAGGATGATCCAAACCGTCCATTAGATGGGCCACAGCCTAAATAGGTTTTGCCCTAAAAATCATTTTCATAGGTTGACCCAAACCCTCCGATCTATAGAGGGTTGATCCTAACCCTCTATAGATCAGAGGGTTAGAATCAACCTATGGAAATGATTTTTGGGGCACAACCTATTTAGGCTGTGGCCCATCTAATGGACGGTTTGGATCATCCTATGGTGCGGGCCATACTGTACTTTTAACTAAAGTGCATGAAAATACGGTAGTGGTGGACGGTTTGGATCATCCTATGGTGCGGGCCATACTGTACTTTTAAATAAAGTGAGGAGTGTGATCATGAAAATACGGTAGTGGTGATATCATTTCCCTAAATAAATACTTAATAGAATTTTTTTTTCAAAATTTCTTTTTTGCTAAATCATTTTTTACAACGTCCTAGCAGATTATATTCTATAAATTAAATACTTATAGTTAAAAATCCTTTTCTCAAATTCTTCATGCATACACAAATAAATGTATGAGCACACACATGTGTGCACATACTGAAACAGACATATTCATATGCATACACACAAATAATGGATGAATATTTTGTGATTACCTCCAATTTGAATGAGTTGCCAATTGTGACAACCATGCATGGAAGTAGACTACCAAAAATCAGGCTTGCTTGCAAGATCCCCACGTTTTCTTTTCCTATATCACCAATTCCATAATATCGTCAGATAGGGACTATCTCTCGAGTTGGATCATTATAAGAACCTCGTGTGGAAAAGCCCTGCCATAGCTTCTCAAATTCTATGTCATTGATGGCAATGGACTACGATACCAAAAAAGGCTTGGTTTGGAGCCTTGTCATGGGGGCTATCCAAAGAAAGTAGAAAAGGCTTAGGTAGAGGTAGGGTAAGGGGCCTTGCTTTATAGGGAAAATGACCTCGAAATTGAGGATACATTCAGTGACACTAATCAATCAGATAATCACACAATATCTTGCAAAGATATTAGCGTACATTTCATTTTCGAAATTGACGATACATTCAGTGACACTAATAAATCTGACAACCAAACAATATCTAGCAATGATATCGGCGTGCATTCAAACATGGTGATATACTCTGTATGGCATTATCTTCCCGGATGCCATTTTTGTTAGGATTTTGTGACTTTTATTGTCGCCTTTCAGGATAAGTTAGTCGTTAATCTAATTTATCTTCTTTTATACTCTTGTGTACATCATTGTATGATGGAATATTGGTAAATCCCTTAACCGGTTGGGACCTATATTTCCACGGTGAACGGGGTATCAAGAATGTGTACTGACCTAGTTAGTGTCAGGACAAGACCACCGAATACATCGTGCAAGGGTCATAGGACCATGGGACCCGCCGATTGAATACAACCCTTGAATGTGGTACTTAGAATGTTTCGCCAGGGTTTGTCTAAAGGGATCGGCTCCTGAAGATTGTTGACCGTATGTGTTTGAGGAATCACATGTATCATGTGTTTGTGTGTCACACTTGAAAAATACTCATTCACAGTATGTGGAAATACACGCATGTGCAAGGGATCAGAAAGTAATTCGACGGAATTGGGCTAATGTACATTTTTTTTCGGAATACATTGAATTACGTGCACTGACACACTTAACTAGAGATATGTGCCATGTCTTGAATTACGTGCACTGATACGTTGAATTACGCAGTACACTTAACTAGATGATGTTGTGGTGAAATCTTTGGTATGGGACATAGGGCACTACATTGTAAAGTGTGACAGATGCCCATGATGGGACTCATTGCAATGTGCCATACGAAGTTGAGGAATTAATTGTGGAATTTTTTATTAAATTATATTTAATTTGAGTGTGTTTTTAGAGCTCTCAACAAATACATGAAACTTGAAAATAAATACCTAATTGTACTTGACGGTTGGTCAAGCCAAATTGGAATTTTATCGGAATATTTTTTATGAAAAATTAGTTAATTTTTCCAAAATTATTATAGTATTAAATTATTATTTTCTGGAATAATTATGTCACGCAAATTTACTAAACGATTAACTATTTGGCTGCTCAAAGTTGAGAACAATTTGAAATGAGGCAATCCGAAAATATACGGCTAATTGGAAAAACGGAAACTTCCCTTGATTGAACTCGATTCAAAGTGAAGGGCTTCATAAGTACAATTGATCAGGAAACTGTCCGAGGGTTATGTACACTTGGCTTTGTGGAAATTACCAGTGTATGATGGTTTAACCGGTAATTACGGCACTTGGGAATAGGGCTGTTCATTATTCGGGTTTAACCGAAATAACCGACCGAACCGAATTCGTTCGGTTATTTCGGTTCGGTTGGAAGATCAATCGTTTCGGTTTCGGTTTTCATGGATGCCAAATTTCGGTTTTCGGTTTCGGTTTCAGTTATGTCAAAAAACAATTCGGTTAACCGAAATAATGATAAAAATCATTATTTTTTCAAAAAAAGTATGATACGGGCACTCCAAAGGATGATCAAAACCGTCCATTTGATTGATCACAACTTAATTAGGTTGTGCTCCAAAAATAATTTCGATTGGATGATCCTAGCCCTCCGATCGAAACCAAGATTTTACATTTTTCCCTCTTTTTTCCCCACTATTCGGTTATTCGGTTTATTTGGTTATAACCGAATAACCGAATTTTTAATCGGTTCGGTTTCGGTTCGGTTTTGAAAATTTTCGGTTCGGTTTCGGTTACCGAAATTTGATAACCGAAATTATTTCGGTTATCAAATTTCGGTTATTTCTATTCGGTTATAACCGAATAACCACCCCTACTTGGGAAGACCAATTTGGTCCTTACAAATTGGGAAATGCAAGACCTAACCCTAGACCAAGGGTTTTAGCGAATGTCTATAAATGGCAGAAAGATCCCACTCCCTAGCACTTTCACTATCATATAATTCTGGAATTTGGATTTGGAAGAGAGCACCACCGGACTTGAAGGTGAATAGGGGAGTGGATCAATTTCATTGACGGTCCAAAACATCCAACATCCGCAATCACATTGTCCGCTGTGCACTACGTTTTGAGGTACTATTCTCACTCGTTTCGGATTAAAAGTTTAACTTTATAACAATTTTTACATATTTAGTAGGGGTGTCGGTGGACCAGACGGTCCGATAGATCCAAAAGGTCCGAACTTCATTGTACAAGACGTGGGCAAAATAGTTGGATCTGTCGAATCTAATTTGGATGAATATCATATGGTCCCTAGCAGATCCCTAGTTACAAACTATATATAAGCAAATTTTATAAGCGACTGTTCCCATCCAAGGACAAACAATATACGTGGTTAGATGTTTCAATGTGGGGAAGATGAAGACAAAGATGCCAGTGAAGAAGAAACGAATTTCAAGTTTTACTCAATTTCCTAAGGCTATCGATATTTGCACTACCATGTTTTGATGATCAGAATAACTCACCTTGTCTTTTCTCTTTAGCTGCTGAGAGCTTTTTGGGATGGGATTTGTAATAGCCTTTGACAGCTGGTTAAGTTATAAAAGACAAGGTGAGTTCGTCTTATTATCAAACCATGATAGTGCGAATATCAGTAGCCCCATGAGAGGTACTTTGATGAAATGATTGTAAGAAAACATGGACATGGGTGTATTTGTGTTAATATTAAGCATATAATCAGAGTTAATGGAAATGTGGTAAGAGTAGGAGTCTAGCGGTATAGGAATACAGTAAGGGCGAAATTCTATTGGTTATTGGCTTCTCCATGGAACGAGCAACCCTTTAATTTGTGGCCTCTAAAATGGTGGGTTCAGAAAATATAAGGTTTAGAAGAAAATGATCCTAAGATTGAATTTCTACTTCAAGATGGATTCTGTGCTCATCTTTGTAGTGAAAAAATCATCCCAAACTATATGTTTGTAGTGCATTTATAGCTACTTCTTTGCACAAGAAGGGGCTGTCCCAAGTAATAAATGGGGGTGAATTTATTAAGTTAACATTTTATTGAAATGTTACTTTGGACAGCCCCTTTTCTTGCTTTGGTCAGCCCCTTCAAGTGAATTTATAACTACTGTTTTACAGGAAGGGGCTGTCCCAAATAATAAATGGGGGTGAATTTATAAACTTAACATTTTATTAAAAAGTTAGTTTGGGCAGCCCTCTTTTCTTACTTTGGACAGCCCCATCTAGTGTATTTATAACTATTTTTTTACACAGGAAGGGGCGGTCCCAAGTCATAAAGGGGGTGAATTTATAAATTTAACATTTTATTAAAATGTTACTTTGGACAGCCCCCTCTACTGTACTTATAAGTTATAGCTGCTTTTTTACACAGAAAGGGGCTGTCCAAAGTATTAAATGGGGGTGAATTTATAAACTTAAACATTTTATTTAAAAATAGTGGGGCCAGCACGGCACGGCATGACGGGCCGTGCCGTGCCTAACCCCAATCACATTCGTGCTGGCAGCCTGGCACGACACGTCACAGCATTTCGTGCCGTGCCGTGCCTAGCCCACGGGCTTCAAATTTTCGTGCCGGCCCGGCCCGGCCCATTTGCCACCTTGATACGGTAATTATTCAAAGAGAAGTAGGGAGTATCTAGAATGAGTCTCAAAGGGACAGTCCTAAATTGCTGAAATTTGTATTCCATGTGCATCACGGGAAGTCCTAGTATGGACTTCATGTTTGGCTTACCGGGAAAGCAATGGAGGTAATAATTCTTCTGCTTGGTGTTTCATCCATGCTGAATGAGTCAAGAAGCTATGCATGTTGCCCATATGTTTTCTTCAAGGAAGTTGTGTGACTACATGGCTTGTTGAAGACTAAGTTCTAATTGAGACAATTTATAGCCAATTTTGAAGGATTGTCGACGAAGAAGAGAAAGAAGCTCCAATTTCAAGAGCCTCCCATCTGTAAATTGACATTCAAAGTGTATTGCTAACTACAAGTATGATTGGGGTCAATAAATCTCAATGGGGAGCCAAATTTGTATACCTTTGAACATTAAACACTACAAGGTGGTCTGCATTTGAGATGGTCCAATGAGAAACCCAAGCAAGTTCTAGACTTGGTTCCTTTTTTCTTTGCTAACAAAATATAGATATTGATGGCTCTGACAAGCATGCAAGCTCAAGTTAAAAGATGACTGAGGCAACACGTTGACAATGAAAGATTTTCACTAGGGGGAGGGGAGCATTATATGTTAGTGAAGGAAAAGATATTGAGAAGGAATAACATCCAACGTTCCAGAATCCAGATCTATGATGATTTCAATGAAAAAAAACTTGAGTAGTTCCTTCCAACCCAGGGAGGAGGATGGCGATACTTTAACTGCCAATGATAAGTCCAGATCTGCTTAGGATTCACAGTAGTGGCCTTGAGTAGTGGTGATGAGATCAGTAGGGGGTTCCATCATCATTGAAAAGCTTCAAACTTTGGCATCCAAGATATTAGAAACCCAAAATTCCCAGTATACATGAAATTTGATATGGCTGAGATGCAGTATGTTTGCAGGGTAAAGCAGAAGCTAGGCTCTATAGTAACCAAGGAATGTGTTCAAACAAATAGTAGCACATGTTTCTGAAAAAAATGGAGGTAATGATGTAATGGTAACCTATATGGCAAAATTATACAAGCACCCAATTCTCATTTCCAGCAACTCTTCAATTCAAATCGAACCCTGTAAACCCAATGGGCAGTCAAGCACAAGTCTCTCAGTTGTCAATCCAACATAGTAATGAATGAAGCATTTCCTATCATTTCAAAGACTTCATTCCTTAAAGAAAATCTTAAGGTATCATGCGTTAAACCGTCTTCTTTCAAGGTCATTCAGAGAAGTAATAATAACTGCATGAGCTTTAAGGAACATTTTCATAAGCATGATGCATGCATTCGGCTATAAGGATTGTATTAGCTTTCAGCTTCAATAACTTTTGAACAGAAGCATTTCTAACCAAGGATATAATAGAAAAGGAGTAAATGTAGTGAAAATGCCCACTCTGATTTCAATTTTGTTAGAGGCCATAGCCATAGCTAATTAAAATCCACTACCATACTCATTCAACACTTGCCTTATCCTCTGATCTCATATCACAAATTCCATTTCAAGTACAGAAATCATTCTCAGATGGCTCATTCCCAAATGAACTTCCCACCAAGAAAACTGATGATAAAGGATGCTAGGAATTTAATGCTTCGATCAACCAAGCAGACTAGGCAACTCATGAGTCTTTGTAGGATCCATTTAGGAGTTGATGTCAAAAGGCATTCGGAACTGAATTTAGTCAAAACTACAAGCATTTAGATCTTAAAAACTGTCAGTATTATGTGCTTTGGCAGAAACATGCAATTTGCACAAAAAAGATCAATCTATTCCAGAGCTACGATAAAGTGGGATGAACTTCACTGAAATTGCTACAGAATGGTAGGATTCACGAAGGATTAAGTCAGTGAGATTTTCATCAATTTGAAGCTTGCAAAACTTAAAACAAGAGCCAAAAACGATCATGGCAGCAAGTTCTCGGTTTCTGAAGTGTGCTGTCATGAATTCTCATTCTTGACACTTTTGATCCTAATTTTCCATTGCTTTTCTATCATGGTGAGGATGACTACAGCACTCACTTAAAGATGGAATTTGGCATGAAGAAATTCCCAATCATAATGTTAAAGTATAAAAGATAAATAACGCCTTTCTCTAACAGCTTAAGCTTTTGGAGAAGTTGGTAAGTTAACATGGTATTAGAGCCAAAGGTCTCGAGTTCAAACCTCCCGGATAGCAAAAAATCCACATGCTATGGTCGGCCCAAAGTGGGACCACATGTGCCATGTGTTTGCCAAGTGGGCCACACATGCGGGGGAGTGTTAAAAGTATAAAAGATAAATAGACCCTTTCTCTAACAGCTTAAGATTTTGGAGAAGTTGGTAAGTTAACACATAATACCACAAGGACTGATGTTTCCCACAAGAACATTCCATCAACCAGTAATTTGAGTTCCAACTTATTTTCCTTGAAATTTCTTTGGATGGATTTGGTGAGGTACAGCAAGGAGAAGACAGTCCAGTGACTTTCTGATGAAATCCTTGAAAGCGCAAGGATCGAATTTGAAGAGCAAGAAATGAGGCTTGAAAATCAAGCTGTAAAAACTCTTGGGTAAAATTCAAGAGATTTTTCCCCAAAAAAGTGGAACTTCCCTCCCAAAAGAAAATCTAAGATTCAATTCTCCAATTCAAATACAATGTAAAAACTAACTACAAGATGAATCTAAAGCCCTTATATAGCCCATTACATTTATCAAATCCCTAAAGTACCCTTAGGCTACTAAATGACATTTAAAAACATGGATTAAGCTCAAATGCCTAAACTACCCTAATACATAGAAAGTGATGAAAATGAACAAGAACTTAGCCTAAGGAGCCGAGTGTAGGCCAAGGTCTTTCCAAGGGGTGCTCCTGCATCAGTTACCGCTCATTCAAGATGAATTCGACAAAGGAATGTTTGGTTTCTCTGGAGCCTAAATTTCTAGAGCTTGAGTAGAACTAGGAGATTAGTTTGGGAGGCTATTATTAAATTTTGGATAAAAGTTTCTAGGTGCTTGGACAAATTTACAAAGAAAATTTTGAAGTTGCAGTCAAGAACAAACCGTCTTCCATAATTATTAGACATAACATCTCTAATTTAAGAGAGAGAGAGAGAGAGAGAGAGAGAGAGAGAGAGAGAGAGAGAGAGAGAGAGAGAGAGAGAGAGAATTAGAGTGTTTGTACTGTTTTAATGGGGAACTGACTTAGTATAGCAGGTTAATAGTTTTGTTAGGGCTGTTAAGAAATATGTACATACAATCATTTATGAAGATAATCTGAATCTTTTCTCTTTCATACTTTGTGCCTACAGCTTGAAATTTCAGTGCTGGCACTTTATTTTTCCAGCTTCAAGTTCCTCTCTAGTTAAATTTACAGCCAACCTCATGTGGATTTTTATAATTGTTCAAACGATCTTCATTAATGGCCACTTGATAAACTTGAATTAATTCAAGTTCTAGTGATTGGACTTTCTACAAGTTAGTCCTCCCGACTAATTTCAGATGATTTGCATTATCCTTGTTGATGGCTTTGTATTCTCTCGAACCGATGGCTTGAAAATTTCCCCAGCACAAGCAATAGCCCCAGAATCAGTTCCATGTAAAGGACTTTGGTCCTTTGGATTTCCTTCCCAGTGAGATGGCTTCCTTGTGGGCTATGTAATCTTTTAGTTCAAGTCTGCAAATGACATAAGTTTCTAAGGCACACAAAATTGAATACAGAATGGTTGACACCTCTCTAGAGCTCAATGAAGCATTTGAAACATTTATACATCTAGGTGTTGGCACGCTACCTATAGACAGCTAGTTGTAGGCCTCATCTTTTTAATGATTACTCCACCAGACACACTACAAGAAAGTTGGGTTTTACTGGCAGTCATTTGTCGGCCGGTATAGGTTGCGCGGTTGAAACCGCCACTAATGATAAGGGCGGCCCAGTGCACGAGGCTCCCGCCATTGCGGGGTCTGGGGAGGGCTAGATGTATGCAGCCTTACCCCTGCTTTGCAGAGAGGCTGTTTCTGTGACTCAGGCCCGTAACCACCAGGTCACAATGGAGCAACCTTACCGTTGCACCAAGGCTCGACCTCTAATGAGGTTAATAAAAAAATTATTTCACAGTTTTAACGTAAGATATAGAACCGGCACCACATTGCCCATGTTATCTATGTACTCAATTAGTTCACAGTGCTCCACAACAACCTCATTGCCATCCAGTGACATGTTCGCGCTTTGACAGGGCACGATATCTGATGGGTCATCCATCCCACTTTATTCATTGCCTTAACTGATGTAAATTGAGCAACTTACTATAATTCTTGTCATTTCAGAGCTGCAAAATTACATGTTCTTAGATCCTAGCTTATTCCAGGAAGCAATTTCCACAGCAAAAGCTAGAGGGGACATAAGAGTATGTCTTCCGTCTGTGGTGAAGTTGTTTGTTAAGAAGTTAAGATTCCCTTGCTTTACCTTTTATTATAGGTAATGGAAGTTTATTGAAAGGAAATATACAGTAGGGCACATATACATTCAAAGAAGAGGAAGACCAAAAAAGCACAGAAAACCTTGAAAGTCCCTCAGCTAAGGTCATGTCTTCCAAATTTGTCTCACAATAGAACATCAAGCAGTTCACGTGCATCCAGTGTCCTCAATTCTAACTGCTAACTTCCCCAAAGTTTCTCACCCTTACTCATCCACCTAATGACATCAAGAGATCTGGTGCAGAAAAATGAACAGAGAAAGGTTTTTTCCCCTTGAAGAAAAGAAATCGCTTCAGCCTGAGTGCCTGAGTTGAGGCACTAGAATAGATAGCACCTGAGAAAATTGCCCTTAGTTATCATAAATGATCTCAAATGAAACCATCAATCCTCAAAGGACAAGGGTTTTCAAGAGAGAAACCATCAAGATTCAACCTCAGATGTCCATTCAGTGAGGGCTTTCCGTCATTGAAGAGCCCTTTGAAAACTATACACAATGTCCTCCCTCATCTACGGAGATCCTAAACTATAACGACACTTAATTCTCGACAGGAAATTGTTTTCTTCTTTATCTTGTTGATCACCTTCTTCCAAAAAGAAAACACTATAGGTGACAACATAAGCTTTTGATTGCCTCCAATCTAGTTTCTTACATAAAAAAAAAAAACATACAATTATTATAAAAGAAATACGATGGTCACCCCCTAACCTATATATCGCACTACAAGCAGGCAACTGATATCTTCATGAAATCAATGAACCATGAATGAAATTTATTTTTCATTGGCAACTTATTCCCTCGTTGACATCTACATCATAGCTTGAGGGAGAAACCAAGATGTATTTTCTATAAATGAAGGTATAATCTTCCACTTCTCTCAAGTTGGTATGTCTCAGACTCAGAAACTCAGAGTTGGAATCCTAAAGAAAGACTCCGGAGCACAGTTACCTCACCCAATGGGCTAGTTGCAAGCTGAGACACTGTCTTATAAAGCATTAAAATGCGATTTGGGCTCAACTGATTAGCAACAGTGATGCTCTAAACATGTCCAACCAAAATTATGTAAAACACCTAAAATTATATGTAGACTTATAAAATGAAGCTCAGGAATGGTGATCATCCAGTGACAACAGGTCCATCATGACTAAATTATTGTTGTGAATGACGAAATGGCATGCTGAAAACCATGAATGTGAAACTCCTTGACAAATGAAAGGCTGGCAGACGAGGAGTTCCACTGACAAAGGAAGGAGAAAAATATCATTCCTGAAAAAGGAACCTAGGAAATGCTTATTAATTGTATGCCTCAAATTTGAGGGAAATAATTTTTCAAAAGAATGAAAAGCAATTTACAAATTCCAGGGAAATGGTTGATCAGGAGTTACAAAGTTCTGAAGAACCAGTTTCGAATTAGTTCCCAAATTGTATCCCTAATGAAGTTTACTCTAATGTCCATCAAAGAGAGCATCTCAAAAAGCTACCATGGCTTACCACTAGGATATAGCATTCCCAAAGCGGCTCTATATGACCTGGTAGTGGAAAGAGTTGAAAGGAAGCTGGCCACATCGAAAAAGCAATGTCTATTGTTAGGGGGAGGATTACACTTATAAAAGCGGAATTGTCAAACATGCTAGTGTACTTCATGTTGCTTTACAAAATTTCCGGCAAAAGTGGCAAAGAGGATAGAGAAACTTCAACGAGACTTTTTAGGGAAGGGAGCAGAGAATAACAAAAAGGCTGAAACATATAATGAAGTGGGAGAAAGTGTGCAGACTAAAGTCAAATGGTGGACTAAGAATTGGCAAATTAAGATTGAGAAACAAAGCCTTGATGGGAAAATGGCAAGGAGAAGAAAAAGAGGCTTGCGGCATAAAATCATTGGAGATAAATACGGGCAGGGATGGAGGGATTGGGAGAGTAGGAACCTTTTTTTTTATTTTTAAAAATAGGGTAGGAACCCTGTTATAGGCAAAAGTTCGGGTGCATGGAAATATATATGTGTCAAGACCTTTGTATGAACCATTAGTTAGATTGAAGGTACCCATTTTTTGTAAAAATGGGGAGGGTACCCATTTTTTGTGAGACCTATGGATTGGGGAGTCCTTGTTCTATCATACTTCAAACCTATTATGTCTAGCAAGTAATAGCGGGCTTAGGGTCTGTGAGTATACAGAGAGGGGTTTTGGGGATCATCTATAAAAGTTAGGAGAAACCTTAAAGATAGTAAAACCATCAGTTTTTCCCAACTCCTTAGTCTCCCATTATTACTCGTCGTCGTCTAATAACTACCGTGTCTGGACCCCTAACAGAGGGGTTTTGGGGTCATCTATAAAAGTTAGGAGAAACCTTAAAGATAGTAAAACCATCAGTTTTTCCCAACTCCTTAGTCTCCCATCATTACTCATCGTCGTCTAATAACTACCGTGCGTGGAACCCTAACACTATTGATTCTTTTTCTATTCGCTCTTTCTTCAGCAGGTTGTTCCAGGAGGAACACCAAACACACACACCCCGAATTACGGCCTTAGCATGGAAAGTGGTGAGCAAAAGAATCAACACGAGCAAACGGCTTAAAAGGAGGAACATCTCCCTTGCCAACATGTGCATTTTCTGCAAGAATGATGAAGAATCCCTTGATCATATACTACTTGACTACCAGTTCTCCTTCAACCTATGGAGGGCGAGTATCAAAAGTTTTGGTATGAACTGGGTGTTTCATAGAACCATAAAAAACATGATCTTGCAATGAAGCAAAGGCCCCTTCGGCAACAAAGGGAGAGATCTCAAGAGGTTAGTGCCTTATGCCTTGATGTAACACATTTGGAGGAGAGAAACATGCGAATATTTGAATAGAAAAGGAGAAGAACATGTAGAATAATATTGGAGATAAAAATCTACCTAGTATCTTGGGGAAGGGAGACCTCTACTTTATCCTCATATTCTATGGGAGACAATTAAGAGGAATTAGAAGACAGTGATATGGGAAAGTGAGTTTGAGTCTAAGGTGACCCCAAGAAGGCACTCGCCTCCTCTTGGGTAGGAATTTTTTTACTTTGATCAGACCTCAAAAGGGAACCCAGAGAGCAGGAATTAGAGGAATCTCTCGCGATGATAACAGAGATACACTATTCACTTTCTCCGAACCAACAGAGATACGTGATTCGAATAATGGTATGTGAAAGAACAACAACTATCATTAATCAGTGAAGGCATATCGGCTAATGTCTTGGCATTTGCAAGCAACAAGGCGCAATGACATGAGATTTAGCCTGCACAATTTCAGAAAGTAAGGACCTCTGTAAGACATTAAACCCTGAATTCACTCGCACAAGACGATCTGCAAATGAGTCTGCAGATCACTTAGCAAATGATGGAGCGAACAAAAACCCTCCAGAAGCGACCAGTTGATGAATAGTTAGAGGAAGATGGAAGGAGGCGATGCCCCTGGAATTATAATCCGGCGAATGCTAAAAACGGATATTTGATAGAACCCTAGAATTCTCAAGTGCTAGACATATCTAGGACAAGTGAGCCCAGTAATCTGACTCAAGGAGTCGACTGTATTAACTGGAAGGGGACATCTTGTCCCACTACCTGCTGTAATCAATCATTAATATTAATAAAATTTCATTACCTTTCGTTAAAAAACAGCATTGTAGACACAATTTCTAACAAGACACCATTTACATGATGAATATTATCATCAATAAACAGACATCATTATACACTAAGTGGAAAACAATGAAGATGTTGATACTTGCTATTATCATTCAAACCATAACACTAATGACCTCAACCGCCTCCCTTTGAGACGGCCCAACTTATGAACTGGCTGTTAAGCCTATTTCAGTCTCCTAGTTGGTTTTGTACCAAGACTTCACGTGGAAAAGTCGTTTTATTTTGTAGGAACATGGAATACCATGACATGCTTTGACTGATTACAGTGGTTCCTATCTTTGCTTCATCAAACCATAGCAAGGTCAATTCCTGCTCCAAGAAATAAAGTTGGGCCAAAATTCCTCAAAGGGGCAGATTCTCATGAGATGAATATTAATAATTAGTGTAGCTGTTAGGTAGCCACTCTATCCTACTAATTAGGTTTTAATTAGAAATTTCTCAAAAAATTTCAGTCACCTGATTCCCTGTTTACTTAAATGGCAATGATCAGGAAGCACATGCTCGATTGCTTGCCTTGTTGTGACAAAGCTTCTATAATCGTGATTTATGCATAAATAAAGTATTTCCATAAATTACCAAAAACAGTCAGTCATTAGTAATACCAGTTAGGCCATTAAAATATCTGTATTTAGATACTGCCCCAGTGACAAACACATAGCATGAAGATGCAATTACAATTAAAATTGTATCATGCAATTCAAAGGCCAGTTCCACCTGATAGAAAGTGCTCCTCATCAGGCTAATGTCCAGTTTAAAATCAAACAGTATGGATTTCATCTAGATGGAAAAAAAATGAGAATGCCAGCTCAAAATAAGGATTTTCACGAGTAAAAGCAATACAGAATGGAGCACCCAACTCATAATGGATTCTTCAATCTTTATTGGCTGCAATAATTAAGTCTTACAGAAATTATAATGCCTTTCTAAGCTTACAAACAATCGTGTAATAATATAACATACATTTTTTTTTGCTTTTCGGTAAAATTCAAGAACAGTCATTGCATACACTAAGTATCTACAGTTTTTTCTATTCCAACTTCAAGTCGTCTTCTAACGTGGTGTCAAGGGCATGTTCCTTCTCGATGTATGACAAGTCTGACAAAAGGCTCACAGAAACCTCATCAGTAACTTCCCCATGTTGTTCAGACACAATAGGAATAGGTTCTAAAACATTTTCAGAAGGCATGGGTGCAGGATCAAACCTAGCCCATTTCTTATCCTTAACATGTTCTATAGTAGGATAAAGGCAAACCCCAATTATAATAACACTGCCGCTTACGATAAATGTCTTGGCTGAGGCCAGACACATAACAAGAATAAGCAACAATGCAGGAGGGAGACAAAGAACTACCACCCCAAACGTCTGTAAGGGAACCTTATATGGTCTGTGAAGATCTGGCTTCTTAATCCTCAGTCTTATGAAGGCTGCAAACTCGAGAAGCATCCCTATAGAGTACAGAAAATTAAGGAATTCCACAATCTCCTGAAAGCTCATCCATGACAAGAGAACAACCCCAGTTGCCGAGCATAGGATGCTAAGTGTGGGTGTTCCGTATTTTGACCTACAGGGTAAGTGTTTAGAGTTTAGACAAATCCGTCATGTCTTGCTCAGCTTCAAAATCCGTCTTCATTAAAAACAAAATCCATACCCAAAACCAAATAACTTGAGTAGGAAAACTAGCAGCAATCTCACATACTCAGAAAATACAGTCCATGTTTTGTGTGGTGTCATGTCAATGTTGTAAACATCAAGAATGTTGAAGCGTAAATGATTAAATAACACTAAGTCTAACGCCGTAAGCTTTTGGAGTAATAGGTTGTTTCACATGGTATCAGAGATATTGCCTCACGGCACATCCTGGGTTCAAAACCCAACAACGCTTTGATATTAAAAATCCATATGTATGGCCAGCCCAATAAAAAAAAGAGGGCTAAACGTGAGGGGGAGTGTTGAAGTGTAAATGATTAAATAACACCAACTCTAACAGCTTAAGCTTTTGGACTACTTCGTTGTTTCACAGAGAAGATCTAGAGTACTTTTCAATGATGTTAGTGTGTTACCTTGAGGCAAATACAGAGGGGAGCATTCCCATCTCACTCATTCCAAGCAGCTGGAATGCATCACTACTCATTTCAGCCTCAAATAGTCCCATGTTAGACATTGCGGCCGCAGCTTGAATCCACCACTTGAGCCACACCCCTCCAATCAACATTCCCACTTCAGCAAAGTACCCATCACTCCATTCGCTGGCTGCAGAGTCCAAAGCCCCCGTACCCGCAAGCAATGGTATCAAATAAGACGAAACAACCACAATAACAGCCCCTAACAGCGCCTTTGGGAATGTTCCACTTGGGTTCTCTACCTCTCCAGCCAAAGTACTAGCCTTATCCCAGTAATTCAAATTCCAAAACATACTGTTAAAATACCCCCTCCAATCCACCTTCCCAAAATCCACAACCAACCATTGTTTTGGCATTATGCGAGGAATCGAAAGAAGACCCATTACAACAAATGGACTAAGCGAGAAGACCGCGAGGCCAACCGCAGAAAACCCAACAATGTGAAGTCCTCTATAATTCAAATAAGTCAAAGAGAAGGTAATTCCTAACAAAGCTGGAATTCTAGCAATGGCTAAATTGAAAATTGGAAATGAATGCTTCAAATAATCCAAAAACAATACTGGGTAAAGGGCATTGTCCATTACCCCACTGAGCCACTTCCAAAAACCTTCCTGAAATCCCCAAAAAGGGCCGAAAGCCGCGGATATCCAGAGGACATATCCGCCATTTTTGGGAAAGCTAGTGGCAAGTTCGGCAGTGATTAAAGCTTCAGGGAGGCTCCAAATTAGAGGGAAGATGATAAAACCAAGCAAGGAGAGAAGGGGGCCTCCTCCAGCCCTAACAGAATCTTCTACTCCAAAAGGCCCTCCAGAGACTTCATAGAAAATGAGGGCAATTAGGGGTAGAACAGTCAATTTTGGGTTCCCTTTGATGATGTTATTGTTGTCACCATGAACAGCTTGTTCTTCCTCACCCATTCAAATCTCAATTTTGGGGTTTTGATTGTTGTTTGGCTTGGTGTAGAGATTCTGCTGAAGGATTAATTATAGAGTTTGGCAAAGAGAAGGTGGGTTAAGATCTGAACTGGGGTTTCACGAATTTGGTGATAGATCTTTGTTATGGGGTTTTTAGGTTTTTGGATCGATGAGAAATGGGTACGTTGACCGTTACACGATAGATGCTTCGAAATCCCACAGTTGCAACGTGTTTTTTTTTTTTTTTTTTTCATAGGGCACCACACAGCCGTGGATTCTACATGGATTTTATAATCCAGGATTGTAAAATCATGGATTTTATTAATCTAAAACCTGAGGGGATGTTTGGATACACAGATTTTTGAATCCAGGTTTTAGTTTGAAAACAGTGTAAAAGAATGGTTCATGATCAAACTGTTGTATGCTGTCTTGACAGCGTTTCTTAGCTTTTAAGTATTAAATCCAGGTTTTAGAAATCTCTCCCCCATCATGAGATTTCTAAAAACTCTAGAAACATGGGATTTATCTCCGATCTCTTGCTGTCGAAAAGAAGGGCGAGAAATCAGAAAACGACATTTGTTCTCTTTCTTCTCTCGTCTCTCATCTACAAATTTGAGGAAATCCAAGATTCTAAAATCCGTGTATCCAGCCCGTTTGGATACACAGATTTTAGAATTCAGGTTTCTAGAATTTGGTGATAGATCTTTGTTATGGGGTTTTTAGGTTTTGGGTCGATGAGGAATGGGTACGTTGACCGTTACACGATAGATGGTTCGAAGCCTCAGTTGCGATGTTTCATTTTCAGGGTCACACAGCCATGGATTCTACATGAATTTTCTAATCCATGACTGTAAAATCATGGATTTTACGAATCTAAAACCGCCGTTTGGATACGCGGATTTTAGAATCCGGGATTTCTTCAAAATTGTAGCTAAGAGATAAGAGAGGAAGCGGACTAGTCGTTTTTTACTCGTTTTTGACTTATCGCCCTTCTTTCCGTCAGCAAGAGAGTAGTAGATCCTTGCATATTTTCAGGTTTTAGAATCTCATGATGCAGGAGAGATTATTAAAACCTGAATTTCTCACTTAAAATCCAAGGAACGTTGTCAGGACAGCATACAACAGCTTGATCATGAACCCTCTTTTGCAACAGGTTTTCAAACTAAAACCTGGATAAAAATCCGCGTATCCATGTTTTAGAATCCAAGTTTCAAACAAAATCTTGATCTTGAACCCCCTCTTTTGCAATAGTTTGGATACCCAAATTTTAGAATTCAGGTTTTAGTTTGAAAACCTATTGCAAAAGAGGCTTCATCATCAAGCTTGTATGCTGTCCTGACAGCGTTTTTTGGATTTTAAGTAACAAATCTAGGTTTTAGAAATCTCTCCCCCATTCTGACATTTCTAAAATCCCTGGAAACATGGGATGATCTCCTGCTCCCTTAAGGCTGGGAAATCAGAAAATGACATTTGTGCTCTGTTTGGATGCCGGTAGATCTTGGGAGGATTTGGAGAAGAAGAAGTCAAAGGGAGATTAAAAGCAAATCAAAAGGGAATCAGTCAACGGGGAGATTGAGAGCAAATCTCCCAGTTTGGTTGGGTTTGGAGATTTTTTTTAGGAAATGTTATCAGCACTACTGTATTTTGATGAGGGTACTCTCACTTTATTAAAAGTACAGTATGGCCCGCACCATTGGATGATCCAAACCGTCCATTAGATGGGCCACAGCCTAAATAGGTTGTGCCCCAAAAATTATTTCCATAGGTTGATCCTAACCGTCCTATCTATAGAGGGTTAGGATCAACCCTCTAACATTCAGATCGGAGGGTTAGGATCAACTTACAGAAATGATTTATGGGGCACAACCTACATGGGTTGTGGCCCTTCTAATGGACGGTTTTGGATCATCCTATGGTGCAGTCCATACCGTACTTTTAATAAAGTAAGAGTGCCCTCATCAAAATACAGTAGTGCTGATAACAATTCCCTTTTTTCTTTTTACAGGAATTTGCTAGCCACCTTCGCCGAGGCCACTTGCTCGGCTTGTGGCACATGGGTGCAAAGGTGGCTAGCAAAAGCATAAAATGGAAAAAATAGTAATCATTACGATTTATTAGATTTGTGATAGAAGTGCTAAATTTTAAATGAAAAATTACCGAAAAATGAAAACAAAGTAGGAAAATTACAAAAAAAAAATACGAATGTGTGGTACTAACATATGACAATTACCAAAAAAACTACAGTGAAAGTTATAAAATTATGACAATTACGGAAAAATTAAATTTGCCTGAGAATTTCTCCCATTTTTTCTTCGATTATGAGAAATTCATCTAGCGAATTTTGAGGGTTCCACCTCACCGACAAGCGCCCGACATCCCGGCAGTCAAACTCCCCCATTTCTTTAAATTCCCTACCAAACACCCTTCGGCGAATTAGTAGAATTACATTCCCTGCTTTTTCTCAAAAAAAGAGAACCAAAGAGAGCATTGGTGTTTTTCTCAAAAAAAGAGAACCAAAGAGAGCATTGGTGTTTTTCTTCCCTAGTCTCCCATCTACAAATTTGAGGAAATCCAAGATTTCAAAATCCGTGGATCCAAACTGCCCTTATCCTGGATTGTAAAATCCAGGTGTCAGCTTGTAGAATCCAGCTTATAAAAATAAGATTTTACAATCCTGGATTATAAAATCCATATATCCAAAGGGAACTCTTTTTCCCCATTGAAATACGAGCTCACACATTCCTCGGTTTTGATGGTTCTAAGCCCGTAACATGCATTCGTAGTTTAATTTGCACTTCCAACTCTTTCCTTTTTGCAAATCTAAACGGTAACTTTCTAGAGAACACCCATGTCGGAAAACCCATTTCAAATCTTCGTAAGAACCTACACGGGCTTTGCACAATGCATTCAAACTCACCTTTCCCGTTTCATCGCCCCTCAAGAACACCAACCCTCAAAGAAACACCCATCACTCTTCTCTATTCAGTCCAAATCAACTCTATCAAAGGATTCTATACAGCTCAAAGAATCTCCTTCAGACCCCTTTCCACTTGCCGAGGTACTTCTTTTGTCCTTCTCTTTTTTTTACCTCTTGCCTTTTATGTAACTCTTTTCTCATCAATTTTTTCCTGTTTTTCTGTGACAGCATAGTTTCATTTGATTTTGATGTTTGTTTATTAATTGGGGCTTTATGTATTTTGTTGTTCCAATTTGGGCAAGTTACAGTTATTGATTTGTTGCACCCTGTCTTCCCTTTTTTTTTTTTTTCGGTTTTCTGCTTTGTATTTTGCTTTGTTTGATATCTTGTTATGCATTCAAGTGGGTAATGGGCATTTGCAAGATTGAAATGAAGCAAATAATCGGTTATTTCGTGCCTTTTTTCGTTCTTGAACAAATATATTTGAGATTGCTATTCAGTAAATTCTTCAAGGACTCATTGTTTCTTCTATGATCAATATTGGGCAATCTCCATGTCATGTTTGCTAATATTTCATACCGTTCGTGCATACTTTTTGTGCATTCCTATCACATGTTAAACACAGGCACAATTGGGATGCTTTGCCAGGTAGGCTGAGGCTAAACCCAAACTAGTTTTCGAATAAATTTACCAATCTTCCTTTTGCTGCCTCTATTCTAGGAGTCCAACAGACAAGCCAATGCTCATTCTACTTGAAATAACATCCTGTTGATTTAGCATAAATACACATACTAACCTAATAGGTTGAAAAGACAAAATTGCACTTGCCCACCATACACTTAACACATCCCAATCGTCATTTCTTTGAGAGTATGCTTTCGTCTTATTTTAAACTGAGTTGTTAAATCCCCGCGTGTAGTCTGGCCAGGTGAAAAGGAAAATTATTATGTTTTACTGGTTAGACCATTCTCATTAGTTTGGTGCTCTAAAGCTTTGCCCATATGGTAACTCTTAGCCTTCACTATTGCTGAGTAAACTATGGATCTTGATATAACTTATGTGTTCTTTCCTTTGGGAAATAACATTGAATGGAACCTTCATTGGTGAATTTAGTCAAGAATATCTAGCTCAGATTTGTATGAGCTTGTCCTTTTTTTTATCATCTAACTACAACAACAACAAAGAATACTAATATAATTTCCCCTTTTTTGTACTGACCATCTCGGTCTCCAGGGTGCTTTTACCCTTTCTTGCTTGATATAATTTTCATCATTTAAAACAGCAGCAACAAACAATACAAGTATTACTGTTGTTATTTTGGGGTGAATTTTGCCTTTAGATAACTTGGAAGACAATTTTACAATGTGGATGAAGTTGAAGTTTCCAAAAGCTCTAATCGACATTTCGTGGATATGTGTTTCTCTATATGTTGGAGCTGGACTGTATGGATTATAACAGAAACCAATAAACATTTTGAAATCACTATTTACTCAACCATCAAGATGTCATGAAAATAAAATTCAATTTGAAGAGTTTTATTACGATTTGAAATGCAACCAGAAATGATAATCCTGTAAAAACATGGAAATGTATGTTTGAATTTTTAGATGAAACTTCAGGAAATGCTAGAATATGCATAAATATACACTTATAAGCCATCACATAAACAAAACAATTATCCTCTAAACCCATTTCAACGACCATTGTATTTCTAGAACTTCTCATGTAGAGGCAACATTGATTGCCTGATAGCTTTTGAACATCTATGATCATTCGAAACATGTTGGATCACTCTTAATTGATTGAACAGTCCCTCCTAGAATGTTCATTTTGAAAGTGATGGCTATGATTTTCTCTTGGTCCTTCCGTTGGTCATTAGCTTGTTCATCTTTAGAGGGTGCTTTGGATGACATCAATCTTTTAAAAATGGCTTGGATTTCCACATGCATGAGAATGTCTGTTCCAGTGTTTCAAAATGTGGATGTGGGTCAAAACGCAGACAAAGCAAATCCTAGTTGACTAGGTGCGGCGCGGCCGAGTAATCGGTGAAAGCGGCTGAGTATTGGGTTGATGCTGTCGAGTACTTGGGAGAGTCAAAGGAGTTTTGATTGACTTTGTCGGGCAAAATGCGGTCTTGGACAAGAACGCGGCTAAGGTAAAAAGGAGTCGACTCATGCGACTCAACGATTATGCTGGGGAATTTTGAAACATAAGTCTGTTATTTTCCATCTTGCAGCCTCTTGTGCATGAAGCTCTTCCCATTTGGCTTGATGACAAAAGGAAAACTGTAAAATATTTGTTGAATTTGACAAAAAAGCTTATTTGTGAAAATGCTGAGGGAGGTAGAGGCATTATTTTCCTCCTCTCCTTTTCCTTTTTTCACCTTTCCTATTTGTGTTCTTTCTAGTTGCTCAAAATGTTCTCGTCGTCTTCTTCAACGTTACTACGTGCTATAACAGTATCTCGTTAGTCTATTTGGGCTACCTCTCTTGTTTACATTAACTTCTTCTAAGTTGATTCTTTGATCAGCTCAAGAAATGTTTGATTTGGTTGAGACTTATTCCTGAACTGTTTGTTCATGGATTTTTATATTTTATTTCAATTTCTGTTGTATGTTATTTGTCTACTTAATGCTTTCATATCAATTATTAGTTTTTTTTCTGTGTTTTGGTAGTTTAGACTTGCAAGGTCAACATTGAATGAGTGTTTCTAATCTGTTTTTTGTCTTTTAGGGGCAATCTGCAAGACCTTTGTCTAAAGAAGAGTTAGGAAGGGCTACTTGGACTCTCCTTCACACACTCGCAGCTCAAGTATTTGCTTATCACCTGATTTTAAGATTAAATTGTTTTTGTTGTTGATTCCTGATTATTGGAATAATTTTTTTGTTGTTCTAAAAAATTGTCTCTTTTTTTAACAGAATATTCCATGCAAATGAAGTATGAATTACTCGTCTATGTTGATCATCTTATTTCCATCTCCTACTTAATTTAAATATTTGGACAACATTCATTGCCATTTATGTTGAAAATTCAGTTTATTGGGTTGGTTGAACTGTTGAAGCATAGTTTTAAAGCTCCCCCGCGTCATCGTGGACTCAGCCGCATCAACCAAGTACTCGACAGCGTCGTGCCGAGTTGACTAGGGTTTTCTTCGGCTGTGTTCAGTGCTGCATCCGCGTTTTTAAACATTGGGCTGAAGAGTTGTTCAACATGAATTTGAAGATTCTAATTTTCTTTTTACCTCGAGTGAGCCCATTGTAATAAAAAGTGAATGAGTTAAAATATTTGAACTCAATTAAACATAGTAAAAATGATGAATCTCCTTCTCATTAAGCTAAAGTATTTCATAATTGTTATTATTATTGTAGAACCAACATGGGTGAATCGGAGCTTCACTCATCAAACATGTAGATAACTGAGAAATATCTTCTCAAATAACAATGAGCAACGATTTGCAGAAAGCAACAACAAGATGATGCGAGAAACACAAGCACACAAAGCAAGAATATAAAATTTACGTGGTTCGGCAGTGTGCCTACGTCCACAGGAGGAGTTTTACTATTTCAATTTTAGGGTTAGAAAACTCTCCATCTCGGCCAAGAAAAGTCAAAGAAAATCTTGCAAACTGTAACCCTACTATGTGTTATATATCAACGCCACTACATCAGGAAAATTACTGAAATACCTTGTAGCGCGAAATTGAAAATTAAATCAAAGGAAACAAAACATCTGCACATTAGTCCGTTGGGATCCTATATAATGCCAGAATACAAGACATCTGCACAACAATCTCCACACTGACTTGAATTCTGCAAACACCTGAAGATCAACTCTGCCGTGCTTTGGAACATTCCGCACTTCGGGTACATGAGGCGCCCACCCCGCTCCATGGGGGTGTCCTGCCAATCATCAACTGTTGATGTTGGCCAAGTCCAAGCAATGCTTGAACTTGGTTGCTATAACTAACTTTGTCGACATATTCGATGCATTGTCATCCGTATGTATTTTTCGTAAGTTGATACTTCCATCTGCCACCCATTCTCTTATGATGTCTCACATCTTTATGTTTCGTCCTATCCTTCATCAAATGTATGGCACTTTGATTGCCGCAATGTAGCAAGACTTCTCCTTGCTTCAGCCCCATATCATAAACCAATCCAGCTAGCCAGATAGGATCCTTGGCAGCCTCGCCTACTGCCATGTACTTTGGGTCTTTCGTAGACAAGGCGATTGTAGGCTGGAGAGAAGCCTTTTCGGAAATGGTGAAATCACATCTCATCCAATGTGAACATATAGCTTGCAGTGGATTTCATCTCATCCAAGTCTCCTGCATAGTCTGAATTTCTTTTACCTTTTTTAAAAAAAAATTGTTTATGGTGAAATCATGAAATTCAGAAAATCATATATGAAAATATTAGTGAGAAAGAATCCTAGATGGTCTTTGATTAATTTTTTAATTCTCACTAAACAAGACAAATAAAAACAGGATATTAATTTCAATTTCCCTTTTTTTTTGTGAATTCAAATCATTTGGTTGGAGGGCAATAATGTGGTCATCCCTAGCCCTAGAATCTGCTTTGTACAAGAAAACAACAAAAATCTGATGAAAATAGTGTGAAAAGAGCCATTTTCAAGCTCGGGATAAGGTCCACGGAAAGAGAAAAAGCCTTGGATCTGCCCAAAATTTGGATTTTAGTGCATTTTAACCCTCTCATTTGGTTGGAGAGGGTGAAATACCTCCGCTAAGGCATGCAAATTTCCAACATAACTTGACAGAATCTACAAAATCTGGAATCTCATCATGGAGGACAACTGAAACTGTGGTTCAATTAATTCTGCTTAGAAGAGGGTGTTGACTGGATTAGTTCAGAACGAGCAAAGTTGGAGGATTTTTCTGAAATTCTATCTAGACTTTTTTGTTTGAGTTTCTAGTTTTGATTTATTTTCGAAGTGGAATGTTTTGAAAGATCCATCTAGTACGCAATATGATTTGACAACTATGGCCATGGAGGTTTGATCTTTTCATGGTTTGGTGGCTTTCTACCAATGCTTCACAGAAACTTCAGCACTATTATTGTGTTAACCACTGGTTTTATGCAATATGTTAGGTTTACTTGGATCCTTCCAACTGAGAAGAGCTTTATTTTACTTGTGTACAATCTTGACATGGAGAAAGCCTGGGACAGGCTGGAGTGGGATGTTCTGGATTAAATCTTGGGATGTATGAGTTTCGGAGTGAGATGGAGGGCATGGATTAATTGTTGCATATCCTCGCTTTGGATTTCCATGTTGGTAAATGGCTCCCCAAATGGCTTTTTTCAAATCAACCAGAGGATTGAGACAGGGAGATCCTCTATCCCCCTTCTTATTCATCATTGTTGTGGAAACCTTAAGTAGAATGATTAACAAGGCATAAGACATGACCTCATTGAAGCATTTAAAATTGGTCCACAAGAACTAGTTGTCTCTCATCTTCAGTTTGCAGATGACACTAGTGTTTAGTGAGAGTGATGAGCAGAAGATGTTGAGGCTAAAAGCTGTCATTCGGTGCTACGAAGTAATGAAGGGGCAAAGATCAAATTGCAGCAAATCAAAACTTCCAGGCATAGTACAAGAGGAATGCCATCAGATAGCAAACATGCTTAGATGTTCGATAGATCACTTTTCGGAAACTTATCTTGGGCTCCCCCCTGCGTGAAGGCAGCCTCAAAAGCAGGTTTAGGATCCGGTCATTGGAGGAGTAGAGAAAAGATTTGACACCTGGAAGCCGAATCTAATGTCCTTGAGAGGGAGAATAACTCTTAATCAAAGCAGTGCTGTCGAACATCCCAATTTATTATCTTTCCACGTTCAACTATCTCATAAGTGTGATTAGTGTGATCGAAAAATTCCAAAGAAGGTTCCTGTCAGGAAGGTTAGACAAGAAGAAAATGGCTTCATTTGGTGAGTTGGGAGGAAGTTTGCAAACCAATCATGGCAGGGGGGTGGGTCCAGAAATTCGCAGATTGAGAGAGTTTAATAGAACCCTTGTCGGCAAATGGCTATGAAGGTGTGGGGAGGAGAGGAGTTAACTGTGGACCAAGTCATTGACAACAAGTTTGACACACTACTAGGTCATCGGATATCAGATGACAAATACAGGTTTAGTGGGTTAACTCTGTGGAGAGAAATCTTGCGACAAAGATTTAAATTCAACAAGGTATCTGATTCGTCTACAAATGCGATAGAATGGCATTCTGGCATGAGTTGTGGTGTTACACGACACTGCTAGTAGAATTGTTTCCAGAGTTGTACATGATGGCTATGGATAAGGATGCTTTTGTAGCTGATTACTATGATAGGGTTGAGGGGAGGATATCGTGGAGTATCAACTTCAGACGGTTGTTTTAGAGGAGATTTACAAGGTAGCACGAATGATGGAGGTATATAAAGAAGACCGGAAACGACAAAAGGGTTTGGATCTGAAGCGTGTCTGACTTTCAGTGTGAAGTCATTTTTCCATCACATTGTGCCTGTTCCTCGGCCCTCACATATAGCCAAAGTGTGGAGCATGCCGGGCCCTCCTTGGATCTGTGCGTTTAG
Organism: Tasmannia lanceolata; assembly: GCF_043159265.1. Lineage (NCBI taxonomy): Eukaryota > Viridiplantae > Streptophyta > Magnoliopsida > Canellales > Winteraceae > Tasmannia > Tasmannia lanceolata. The sequence continues at coordinate 3,407,058 of NW_027518681.1, forward strand.
CTGAACAACTCTTCTCAACAAGATTCTTATGGTAGACCATCTTAGAAATCGTGAGATGACCATTATTGACTATTGCGCGTTATGTGTAGAAGCGGGGGAGCCGGTGGACCACATATTCATATATTACAGGATAGCCAAGGAGATTTGGTGTAGGATTGTAGCAAAATTTGGGATGTCCTAGGTCTTCTCACTTTCCGTTTATTTGATAGAGAAATGAAGGATTTTATGGAGAGTGGTGCTACTACTACGCTGTGTGATATGGAAGGAAAGAAATGCTAGAGTATTCAGGGGATTGACAATGAATTCACTATGCATGTACTCTAATGTGATAGCATTAACCATATCTTAGATAAAGACCCTCTCAAGCTTCAGGTTGATCTCTGCTTAGGATCTTTGGAGTGGGTGGAAAGAGATATGCACTAGTGAGGTGCGGGTGAACATGCCTTCGGCAACCTAGGAACCCTATGCAAATGATAGCTAAAGTTAAACTTTGATGGGTCGAACCTAGGTAATCCAGGGCCAGCTGGGGTGGGTGGTATCCTAAGGGATGAGAGGGTGTAGCCAAGTGGGCTTTCTCTTGCCCAATTGGAATCACAAATTCAAATGAAGCTGAGGTTAGAGCACTACTACAGGGTGTGAGAATTGTGGACACTAGGGATCTAAGTAGATTAATTATAGAAAGAGACTCACTCAATGTTATCAGGTGGATGAGTGAGATTTAACCTTACCCATGGAGGTTGTACACGTGATGGATGAGATGTTTGATCGACTCGAGGGTGCACCAGTGACTTTTCAGCATATACGATGATCAGCCAAATCTGATGCTGATCGGCTAGCCTGAATGGGGTTGAAAAGGACAGCTCACCATCTTTGGTTTCATGCCTTTTTGAGAGGTGCATTTCTCTATGGCTACTGTAGACTTTGTATCATCTGCTATTTGTATTCTCTCTTGGATTTGACCCTCTCGGTTGCCACTCTCTCTTTGATGAAATTATTTGCTATTCAAAACAAAGAAGAAGAATGATGGAAGCCTCAATCCTTCCCCTATCAGACTTTTCTTTTGACTTTGAGGTTGAATGTGATGCTTCTAACGTTGGTGTTGTTTGCTACATGTTGGACTTCCATTCTCCTACTTTAGCAAAAAACTCAACGATGCACGCTAGACATATACTAATGTTCTTACTTAGATTTCTGTGCTGTTATTTAAGATATTCCTCAATGGTGGACTTTAATTGTTTGATGTGTCACTAGGCAAACAATCAATACAAGTAGTTGATGTTTTGAGCTGAATGATTAATTTAGTGGGGACTCTGTCCATTGAGGTTTTTGGCTTTGAAGCGAACCTTCAGCCCTCTCCCTCTCCCTATACCCATCTAATGGCCATCGGCTCTGTTCTCCTCTCCAGGCTCTCGAGATCCAAACTGTGAGATGCTAAAAGAGAATAGAATAGGCAAAACCAAATCAAAAAATTCCCCTGCGTTTTTCCAATCCCATAGACCCCATTTTCATCTATTCCACTCCTATTTCTGTATTTAAACCCACATTCAAACCCTAGCATCCTTCAAAATCAGAACCGAAATAGCGAGTCAGCCAAAAATCTGCTTTTTCGTTTTGCCCTAACCCTAAATCCCCCTTTTTCGTCTCTCATCTTCATGCTTTTGGCAAGAGACGGGCTTCCCATCATATACTCAATGTTCCAATGACTTGGACTTTTGAGCCATTGAGTTGAGGTTGTGCTCCTGGTGCCAATCCCTGATCTACGCTTCTTCATGGAGCTTGCTTTCAGGTCTCTCTCTAATGGAAATGAATTTTGGTCATCCTTAAATCATTTTCCTATGGCGCCTCCACGGGTGGTTACGGGTGCTAATCTGGTTCCGCTTGGTGGTGGTGGGGTCTCGGGTAGAAGAATCTTGGATGAAAACTCAGTTCTTGGTGATGATTTGGGTTTTGCCTCTGGAGCTAATCTGATTCCTTTAGGTGGTTATTGTGGCAAGCATGTTGGGTTCTCTGAAGAAGTTCCTGATGCTAGGAATTTGGAGAATGATTCTAGGCGGCTTATCTCAAGAGGAAAGAGGGCTAGGAGAATTGATAGGGTGAAGCGGAGGCGTATAGAGAGGGGTTTGGGTGACTGGAGATGTTGTCGGTGTGGGTTTAAGAACTTCAAGAAAAGAGTGGTTTGCTGGGGTTGTCACAAACCTTGGTCTAACCTAGACTTCAATTTCCCTTACCAGGCAAGAGATGGTATTGTTGCTCCTAATAGTGTGGTGGAAAATCCGGTGGGTGTGTTATCTGGGAAGATTAACCCAGCTGTCTCTGATGGAGCGGTGTTCAATTTGGAGGTGGTTCCTCTGCAATCTATAAGCAACGCGGATCTTGGTATCTGGGGGAAGATTAAACCGGGTTGGTCTGGTAATCTGAAGGCTCTGGAGAGTTGGCTTTTTCGTAAAAATAGCTATACTTGTGAGGTGGTGGTATATAGAATTGGCGAGCTTGAGGTGCTGATTACGCCTGCACTAGGTTTTGACCGATCACACCTTATGGCTTCATGGAAAGGTGATATGGATTCTCCATTCTTAGAACTTCTTCTGTGGAATAAGAAATTTCCAAAAGAGGGGAATTGTAACTGGTGGAGTGTTGAAGGAGTTCCGCCTGAGGCGTGGAGCGAAGAAAACTTTAGGAGAATTGGGGAAAAATTGGGAGAGTTGTAAAGCTTGATTCATCATGCCTAGCTGGTAGCGGGTACTCCAAAGCTAGGTTTCAGATATCTTCTGAAGGGGTAGTGGGTAAGGAGTTATCCATCCAGGTTTCAATGGATGGGACTGTTAGATGGGTGCATGTTCAAAAGGTTGTGGAAGAAGGAGAACTCAGTTCGGATCGTGACTCTGAAGCATCAAATGAATCTGGTAGCGAGCTTGGATCTAGGAGTCTGCCTCCTGCTGAGGATCTTTTGCAAGAGGAACCTGGTCTTTTAATGGTGGAGGAGCATATGGGTGGCTGTGAGGGAGGATATTTGGAGGAGGCTATTTCTTCCCACGATGTTCATCGGCCTCCTGTACAGGTTTGGCCTGGTAATTTATTCCAAGCAGGGGCGGAGGAGGGAGAGGTTTTTCCTATTCCGGGTATGGTAGAGGCGAGGGAGGTGGCGCATGATAGAGTGCCCTATTTAAGCGAGTTGCATATGGCGCATGATAGCTCTAATCCAGTTGGTGAAATATTTGAATTTCAGAATGAGGTTTCGCCTGTGGAGTACAGGTAGCGCAACTTGTGTGGTGTAAATAATACAGCATCAGAAGTTGTGATCCCCTCTGCATCTATTAATTGCTACAACGATATTTTGGCAGCGCTTTCCCCAAGAACCTATAGTAGCGGGGAAAACAGCTATTCTGGAGCCTTGACTCCCAAGTCTTCTATGACAGGCAATGGATATAGGGCCCTAGCCCACATTGATAGTGTAGCTGGTCTTGGGCCTCGATCCAAATGTGAGGTTTTTGGTGGGTGTTTAAACGTGTGGACCTTAACAAAATCCCCTTCCTTTTCCTCAAATGATAATCTCTTATCTCCAGAATCGGATTATAGTTGTATCCTAAAGGAAGGGGATGGTGGAGATATGGTAAGTCCTTCTTTCTTCTTGATCTCACCTTTGGAGGAGAGCCGATTTGTTGGCTCTCTGTCTAGAGGTTGCAGCACGGAGAATCATCTCTACAGATTGAGGTTGTCGGAAGTGGCTGCCCATTTCGACTTTGATAATGCAGAGGAGTGGAATGATGAAGCCGAAGAAGTGATGATAGATGACGACATTAGGATGGCCCCTAAGGAAGGAGTTGTGGTTATTGGTCCGTGTGGCCGCGGTAGTTTGAATGATAATCAGACGTTCTTTCGCATCCTTTATCGTTCTAATTCGACTGGGATTTCCTATAGAGTGTGTGATTCTTTCTGTTTGGAGGTGGTTGATGGATACCCTAAAGAGGACTACGCTTTTGCTAATTTGGCCAAAATATGCTTGGGAAATTTTGGTTTCTGTATGGATTCAATTGATTCTTTTGGAGGGTTGAATCGATATATGGCTTCTATTTCTGCTCGTTGGGGAGTAATGTCCACGGGGGGTTTGAAACACAATTTATCATCTTTTGCAGTGGGGGAATATCCATTAATGGATTTTCGCCATTTACCGCATCTGGAGTTGGGGGTTGGCAGCCCCTGCGTCCGGCCCATCGAAGGTATGAACTCTTCTAATTATGTTATGGGTAATGATTGTTTTTATTCTGGTGTTGAAATGCAGGATACATCCATGTGCAAGAAAGCTGCTATTAGTTCTCTTGGCTGTAAAAGGACCAATGGTCATGGTACATACTCTTATGTCCATACATCGCCAGTCCATGATGTAGCATATGATATAAGGCGAATGTCTTTGGATGATATTGATTCTGGTTTCTCTGATTCCGTGGATCCTATCTTGGAGCAGGGGACCATGAGTTTGGAGGGGGGGAGTTCTGGGTTGGAAGCTGTAGAGGAGTCGGTGAATCATACGGTTAATGTTAGTCACAAGCTTGGCTTGATTTACCCTGGTCCTATGCCCGAGTTTAGAGACATGATTAGAGCTTCAGAGATGAGGGATACTATGGTGTCTGGTAATTCGGTGAGTTATTCTGATGAATCATCAAAGAGAAAATTCAGGGAGTTGGCTAGATTGAAATCCGAGGTGAATTATGGTGGGATTTCAGTTGAGGAAGAGTCAAGCATTTGTCTTTCTGGAAGGAAAAAGAGTGCGAGGAAGGGGAGGAAATCAGTTAAATTAGTTTCCTTATGAAGATACTATCTTGGAATGTTAATGGATTGGGATCTCTGGCAAAGAGGGCTCAAGTTAAAGGGTTAGTTAAAAAGTCAAAACCGGATCTTATCTGTATACAAGAAACCAAATTGGAGGTTATTGATAGGAGTATGGTAAAAAGTCTTGGTGTTGGTTCACATTGGGGTTTCTCTTTTGTTGAAGCTATTGGTGCTTCGGGGGGCATTTTCATAGCTTGGGACGAATCTAATTGGGTTAGGTCCGAGGAATGGAAGGGTAGGTTTTCAATTTCTATTGTCCTTCGTAGGGTGGAAGATGCGGCTGTGTGCTTGTTTTCTGGGGTGTATGGTCCTTCTCTTTGGGCGGATAAGAGGTTGTTTTGGGAAGAGCTAAACGGAGTTAGGGATAGGTGGTCCTATCCTTGGTGTATAGGGGGTGATTTTAATGAAATTAGGTTTGTTTGTGAAAGGTTAGGATGTCGGAGAGCAAATCAAAACATGGCTGCTTTTGCAACTTTCATTTCAAAGCATAATATTATTGACCTTTCATTATCTGGAGCTAGGTTTACTTGGAGCAGAGGTGAAAGTCTTAGTAGGATTGATCGATTTCTTATTTGTCCTGGTTGGCTGAATTTGGCTCCTGAGGTTCTCCAAAAGACTCTCGTTCACTCGGTATCTGATCATTGTCCTCTTCTCTTGGATCCTAGAATGGAGTCTTGGGGACCTCCTCCTTTTAGGTTTGAGATTTCGTGGCTTCAAATTCCCCTCATGGAGGAAAGATTGGGTGTTTGGTGGGTAGTGCATAAGTGTGAGGGTCCAGCGGATGTGGTTATTGGGCAAAAGCTTAGGTATGTAAAGAAAAAGTTAAAGGAATGGGTAGCTGAAAGAGGTCAAGCTGATTCGAGTAGAAAAGTTTGGCTAGAAAATAGAATTGGTGATTTAAATGTGTTGGAAGAATCTGGATTAGGGTCCGTAATTTCGAGGGAGGAATTGGGTAGGGTTAAAGAAGAGCATAAAGGACTGCTGCTTCATGAGGAGATAACGTGGAGGCAGAAGTCGAGAGTGAGATGGTTAAAGGAGGGGGACAAAAATACGACTTATTTTCATGCTATGGCCAGTGCCAGAAGACGGAGAAATAGGATCTAGTCTTTGGTTGACAATGGAATTAGAGTGTCAGGGAAGGATGAGGTTACTAGAGTGATCTTGGATTTTTATACGTCCCTGTACTCGTCTGAGGGTATCATGAGACCACTTCCAGAAGATCTGGAGTTTAGTGGGCTGAGTATGGCTCAGAGGGTTGCATTAGAGAGACCCTTTGAAGAAGAGGAGGTTGAAAAAGGGGTTTTCTCTATTAGTAAGGATAAGGCCCCTGGTCCTGATGGTTTTTGTTTAGCTTTCTTCCAATCCTGTTGGTCGTATGTAAAAGGGGATATCCTAAAATTTTTTGAGGAGTTCTATCATGGGTTGGCATTGGATAAAGGCACTGGGGCTACTTTCATTGCCCTTATCCCTAAGGATTCTGGTGCCTCTAAAATTTCGGAGTACCGTCCAATAAGCTTAGTGGGATGTTTATACAAAGTTTTGGCAAAGGTTCTAGCAGATCGGTTAAAGATGGTGCTTCCATCCATTATCTCAGATTGCCAAAGTGCTTTTGTGGCTAATAGGCAGATTCTTGACTGCTCATTAGTTGCGAATGAGGCCATTGACTTTTATCTTAGAAATGGCATGGGAGGTTTTATGTGCAAATTGGATATGGAGAAGGCTTATGATAGGGTGGAATGGGATTGCTTAGATTACTTGCTTGGAAGAATGGGGTTTGGAAGTAAATGGAGAGAATGGATGAGGGGTTGTGTCTCTTCGGCTTGGTTTTCCATTCTGATTAATTGGTCCCCTAAAGGATTTTTTAAGTCATCTCGAGGACTTAGGCAGGGTGACCCCTTATCCCCTTTTCTTTTTGTCATCGTGGCGGAGACTCTTAGCAGATTGATGAATAAAGGGAGTGGGTTGGGCTTATTCAATGGTTTTAAGATTGGAAGCCAACAAGTAGAAGTGTCTCATCTTCAATTTGCTGATGATACGCTCCTGTTTTGTGAACCAAACATGATCCAAGCGATGAATTTAAAATCTTCCCTTAGACGTTATGAGTTGATTACGGGGCAGAGATCCAATTTTCATAAATCTAGATTATATACCCTAAACATCCCGCAGGATGAGGCGCTTGAATTGGCTAAGACTCTGGGTTGTCAGCTTGATCAATTGCCTTCCTCATACCTGGGACTCACATTGGGGGTGGGGAGACCAAAAAAATCTTTGTGGGATCCTGTTGTAGAGAGAATTGAAAGGAGGTTGGAATCATGGAAAAGAAATCTTGTTTCTAGAGGGGGAAGGCTTGTGTTGGTTAAGGCGGTGTTGGCCAATATTCCCATATATTTTTTGTCTTTGTTTAAATGCCCGGTCAGTGTTGTATCGCGTATTGAACAAATCCAACGTAGATTTTTATGGGGAGGCAATGAAAGGAAAAAAGGGTATTTCTTTGGTTAGTTGGAAGAGTGTGTGCTTACCTGTTAAGAATGGTGGTTTGGGTATTAGGAGAGTGAAAGAATTTAATCATGCCTTGTTAGGAAAATGGTTATGGAGGTTCGGGGAGGAAAATTCTCGGTTGTGGGTTAGGGTAATTGGGAGTAAATATGGGTGCAAGCCGGGAAAGTGGGAATCTAAAAACCATTTCAAGAAACAAGGTTTGACTATTTGGCGTGACATTTTGAAAATGTCATTTGCTTTTCTTTTGAGGGTTAGATTTAGAGTGTATTCGGGGGATCGAATAAAATTTTGGAGGGATGTGTGGTGTGCTGATGAGCCTCTTATGAGTTTATTCCCAAATTTATATCGTGTAGCCGCTGAGAAAGAGAGTTTTGTTTCTGAATGCTTTGCTCGAGAAGGGGGTAGTTTAGTTTGGTCCCCTAGGTTTAGAAGGAACTTCTTTGATCGGGAGCTAGAGTCGGTTGCCCAATTTCTTAAGCTTTTAGATGGTTGCTATGTTAAGAGAAGCGGTATGGATAAAAGAGTATGGACTGCGGAATCATCTGGTTTTTTCTCTGTCAAATCTTTCTATTTCAGCTTGTTGCCTTGCAGTGTATCCTCCATTTCAGCCGAGGTATGGAAATTTCATTGCCCGCCTAGAGTTGGTTTCTTCGGATGGGCGGTATGTCGTGATCGGATTCAAACGATTAACTTCCTCCGGAAGCGCGATATGATGCTTGTCGACCATTGCCCCCTCTGCTTGAAAGATGGTGAATCTGTGGATCATCTCTTCATGCATTGCTCCTTTACGCGTCAGGTATGGAGTTTGATATTTCTGAGATTTGGCATATGCTGGATTTTTTCATTTTCTATTCCAGAGTTGATTCTTCTTTGGACCTTTGTGCCATGGAAGAAGAAGGGCAAAGTATTGTGGAATTTGTGTCTTCTTGCAACATGGTGGGTGATATGGAAAGAGAGAAACTCCCGTGTCTTTGAAGGGGTTGCAAAATCTCCGTATTGGATATATATGAAAATTATTGCGCTCACTATTTCATGGGCGAGAAGTTTACCGGCTTTCCGTTTTGTATCGGCCTTTGACTTATGGGAGGGTTGGAGGATTGTTTGCTTTAGTAGGAAGATCCGGCATCCGATTGTTCAGAGATGGGAGGCTCCGCCTATTGAAATGTTCAAAATTAACTTTGATGGGTCGAGTATTGGGAACCCGGGCCCGGCCGGTGTTGGTGGGCTGTGTCGGGATGCTTGTGGTGAAGTTATATGGGCTTTTGCCGGCCCTCTTGGAGTTTGTGATGCCTCGGAGGCCGAGGTGAGGGCGGTTTATCATGGCATAAAAAGGCTTGAGAGAGATAGCATGGATATCACTATTGTGGAGGGAGATTCTTTGAATGTGATTAAATGGTTGAGGGGGTTGGTGTCGCCTCGTTGGAGATTTTCTTCTATTTTTGATGAAATAGATGATTTAATTGAGGGCTCATCTATTGTTTTCAATCATGTTCGGCGATCTGCTAATGGGGAGGCGGACTCCTTGGCTAGAAGTGGGGTTAGGAGGTTGGAGTTGGAGTGGTTTGACTTCCTTCCTCCCTGAGATTTGTCTTTCTTGTTATTGTTGTTTTATTTTCTTATAATTTTGGTTGAGGCCCACCTCGGTCCCCTTCCTTTTTAATGAATTCATCTTGCCATTTCAAAAAAAAGAAACCTTACCTTCAGGTGCTTGAATGAGTTAGAGCTGACTATGACCCTCTGAGTATATTCTTCATGATCGTTATGCATTTTAATGGAAAAACTTTTTATGAACTGCACAGTTGGGAATTAGGAGATTTTGGGAGAAAAAATGTTGGAGGAGCTTGAAGCAAGGTAGTCTATGTCACTAAGTAGGAAGAAGATATCCAAAGGAGAGTTGGTTATGGTTTCTTTGTGGTGAGAAAGGTTTCCAGTTGGGACTTACAAGAGTTAGAAGGGAATGTAAATAATGGTTTCGAAGTTTAACTGCCTAAAGGTTTATTTGTTTCTCCTTTTTTTCAATGTTGAGGATTTGTTTAATTATCATGGAGATCTGTCTAATTCGTAATCTGAGATTGTGGCCGTTATGAAAAGAAACTTCCTAAGAAGTAGCAGGATGGCAAGACCTCGAATATGAGATGCTGGCTATGCCACGGTGAAATGGAAGATAGAAGTTCATTGGAGAGACATTGATATCTAGAACCCTACATCATAAGGTATAGCCATGTCGGTTTGAGGTATTTTCTGCATCTATTTATTTGAAAAATCATTCTCTATTGGATTCTGATTGTGGTTTGTAAATTGGGTATGATTTTTCCTAAGAAATCCTCTTCTAGATGAATTTATTTAGGGATTTAGCAGTCTCGCTTGGAAATTCCAGCCCTCTCCTTTGTACCAATGCCTCTCACAATTGGGATTTTAGAATTGATAGAATCATGCACAGGTAATTTATTTCATTTATGTTATCCTATATGAAGACATTCGTAAAAAGGTGGGAGTGGCACCAATTGAGGAGAAGATGGGAGAGCACCGCTTAAGATGGTTTGGACATATCCAACGTAGGCCTTTGGATGCTCCGGTGAGGAGAGGCGACTCGTTCCAAATTGATGGAGTAAAAAGAGGTAGGGGCAGACCGAAAACAACTTGGGTAGAAACAGTGAGGAAAGACTTGATAGCTAGGAACATAACAGAGAACATGACCTTGGATAGGATAGAATGGCAGAAAATGATCCACGTAGAAGAACCCAACTAGAACCAGGATTAGAGCCGGGTAGATTCCTTTTACTTTCTTCATGAATTTTTTCTATAGGATTCATTTTAGCCGACCCCAACTAGTTTGGGACAAAGGCTTTGTTGAGTTGAGTTGAGTTGTGTATGTTATCCTATATGTATGCCTTTTGGCCATTTTGTATAAGATAGTTCCTTTTTTTGGATTAAATTTAATTAATAAATAATTCGTAAGTTAATTGAATGTATGTATTCTTGTTTGAAATTGTATCTACATGGTAGAAATTTCTTAAATATGTATGCATCAATAGAATTTCCCACCAGTTCTTGGATTTGAATTATGAAAAGGAATTAATTTCTTCGATTTAACTTGCTTTAGTCGTTTCCAGTGTAGTGATTCTTCAATACATACATTTAATATTTGATTTCTCAGTTTCCAGATCACCCAACCAGGCAACAAAAACGAGATGCAAAAGAATTGGTATGTGATATCATCTCTCTCACACAGGCATGGAGAAATGCATGCTGTAACTGTCACGTATAGCAGTAGTTTTAAAGATTTATTACATGAATGATCAAAATTTGGCTTCGTTCCATATCAATCACTAATTGGCCCATTTATTTCAAATGCATTTTATTTCTAATTACTATTACTCTAATTGTTTAGAAAGTTTATCTTGAGATAACTAATGCAATAATGTTTCATATTATGCTTAATTATTTATAACTGCCTAAGGTATATAGTAGCTTTTGTACAATATTTTTTTTCTTTATTTGGATCAGTAGTTAAGCAAAAGATGTTTGAATAAAACAGCTGTATATTCTTAATCACACTCCGATCTCCATTAGAGCTATGTTGTCTGCGCATCATTTAAAGGTTGGCCTTTGTATCGACTTGAGAAGAGAAATGCCTTTCCATAGGTAACTTGATGAATGCGTTTCAATTTGTTTATCTCATTTCTGTTTTAGATTATATTTGATTAATCTTAAGATTTATTAGTTTGTAAAATGAATACCGTATTTATTAGTTCCGTAAAGGACATTTGGTGATCAAATCAATCTCTAAAAGAGTTGTTCCCAGATTTGTTTCTCATGGCATCTTTTAAGTATAGCTTCGTAAAGGACAATATGGAGGGAAGAAATGGAAGCATTATATGAAGACGCAGTTTAGAAGAAATTTCTTTGACAGAGAACTTGCATCCATTACAAGCCTCGTGGAAATGCTTGAAGGGGCTACATCAAACAGGATGGGAAAGACAAAAGGGTTTGGATCTGGAACTCGTTCGGAGATTTCTCAGTTAAGCCATTCTATCATCACCTGGTGAATAGCCCATTGTCATCCAAGGTAGTTAGAGTATGGTCAATCCAAGCTCCTCATAGAGTTTTCACTTTTGGCTGGGTGGGGGTGAGGGATAGGATCCAAATGGTGGACTTTCTTCAGAAAAGAAATATCCTTATCATAGACCATTGCTCCATGTGTCTATAGGCGAGCGAATCTGTAGACCATTTATTCATTGATTACAAATTTTCTAGGGAGATTTGGGATAAAATTCTTGGTAGATTCGGTGTGTGTTTGGTTTTTCCTAAAATCTCGTTGATGCCCTTCATGGATGGTCAATGGCTTCGTGGAGAGAAAAAGGTAAGATCCTTTGGAATGTATCATTCCTGGCGGTAATATGGGTATTATGGAAGGAAAGAAATGCTAGAATCTTCAAAGGAACCTTTAGAAACGCCACTTTCATCTTCGTCAAAGTGTTAGCCTTAACAGTTTCATGGGTGAAAGCTCTCCCTCGTTTTAAATTTGTATCCGCATACGATATTTGGGAAAGATGGAGTCAGGCGTGCAGTAGTGTGGAGATAAAGCAAAAGATAATTCAGGAATGGAACCTTTTGCTCCCAGTTTCGTGAAGCTCAACTTTGATGGCTCTAGCTTGGGGAACCCGGGCCTGGCCGGAATTGGGGGTGTTCTAAGGGATGAGTTAGGGGAGGTTATTTGGGCATTTGCGGGCCCTTTAGGGTTGGCGGATGCTACGGAAGCAGAGGTGAGAGCTGCCCACCAAGGAATTAAATTGGTGGCTAGAGATCATATAAGTAATATGATAGTAGAAGTGGACTCATGGAATGTCATTCGATGGCTTAATGGACCCCAAAAGCCCCCTTGGAGGTTCGACATGATGTTTGATGAGTTGTTCGATTGGATGAGATCGTCCTCATTTGTGTTCAATCATGTAGGGTGTTCCGCAAACTCGGTGGCGGATAGTCTAGCTAGAGATGGTGTCTTCAAGGAAGATTTGGCGCTTTTCGACTCTCTTCCTCCTTAATCTCTTTGTTATTGTAGTGCTTCTTTTTTTGTGCTATGCTGTCTACTTCGTATCTTGACCATCTTGGTCTTTTCTATCAATAAAATGGCTACCATTTTCCAAAAAAAAAGAAAGAATACAATATTTATATTATTGCAAATTACGATAGTAAACAGTAAATTTATATGTATGTACATTACACCATTTTTAGATCTTTAGGGGTTGCCATGTCAAATACCTCGTATCCATGTCGAAACTAGACACATGAATCCGTGTCTACAAATCATAATTATATATACTTTCTGTGTTAGCCGCATCCCCATTTCTAAACTTTGGGGGTTTGCCCTGTCCAACACTCCGTGTTCGTGTCAACACGCAACACTTAGGAGTGATTGGCTACCTTGCCTCTCCTGCCGCTGCTCGGGTTCCCTCCGTCACTGATCTTACTGCACCTTGCGTTCTTATTTTTTCCTCCCACTTCTGACTACCGGACTACTACTGATCCTTGTCTTACGGCTGCTACTGGAACCTCTTACTTCTGTTCATTTCCTCACCGTTTCGGAATGGCATATACATCACACATACTTGATCGAGTAAAGACTATGGGTTTCCAGCAAGCCACTGCTACCTCCATTTCATTAGGAATTGATGATCTTTTAACAATACCCTCTAAGGGATGGCTAGTCCAAGATGCTGAACAACAAAGTTTGATTTTGGAAAAGCGCGTCCGTGTCCACAAATCATAGTTTTTTGTATTCTTTATTACTTTTACAAGTTAACCTACTTTTTTGCTTGATATTTTAGAAAATTTGACCTAGACCTACACCTGTAGGCTTATTGTTCTTGTTTATTTTACTTTTTAGTTTCTTTTTTAATCATGGGATATATTACTACTTATGCAGTTATGTTCGTATTTTTATTGTTTACTTGATCATTTCTTTTGTTAAAATGATTGTTTGACAGACAAGCAGAGAGACACATGGCTGATAAGTTCTCCAACAGAGTACAATTCTAATAGGTCACATTAATATGATTAAATCATAATTTCTAGATGAATTAGATATCCCATAAAATATTAAAAAAATAAATGTGTAACACAACAAAGTGGTCAAAGCATTGCTTATGTGGCTTGTGTGCACGCACTTTGTTAACAGGGTTTAACTATGCTGGATCCTTGTCAATTTAATAGGCCATACAAGGTAAGTAGACATTGAGGGAGTTGGCGACGAAGAGAATTATAGAGTTCCTGTGTAGCCTTCTCGGCATGTCCATTTTTAGTGTGGCTTGGATTGGTAAAAAGGTCTCTTCATTTTCCTTATCACATGCCGGCTTAACCTTTATGATTGGCAAAAACGTTGCATTCTTTGACTTGGTGTTGAAGATACATGGTGATTTTGGTGAGTTATGCCTTTGAAATGCATCTTTTATCTTGGTCAAGTTTAAAAGAAACTGCCATTAATCTCATAGAGATGCAATTCAGATCTTATAATTTGTCTTTTTAGTGAAATATAGTGACATACCGACATGCCTTTCATGATATCATAAGAGGTTTTCTGATTTTGTTTTATTAAGGCATAATATTTTTTGGTTCAATTGCATAAAACTAATGCCTGTCTCGTTCGAATTGAAGAACTTTTTGGTGCTTTGATAGTAAAAATAACAACATGAACTGGTTTATATGCGCAGATGGCCATAATGTCTCGACTTTACCCTTGCAAAGAATGTGCAGATCATTTTAAGGAAGTCCTGAAGTACGGTACCTTCTCATTTTCATCCACTCTTTTTCGAGGACACAATCATAAACATTTTTTTCAGAAATGGAAATGACACCCAAGATTTTTCCATAATTGGTCCAATTTATCTGATTCTATCGAATGACCAACATAACCTTGTTTCAAGTATGAATTTTTTGCCTCAATGTATTGGAAAGCCGTGACTTTTCCAGGGCCTTACATGAAATCACTCGAACCTTTGCACGGAAGTACCTAAATCTCCGACTCTTGTATAATGAAAAATGAACCGTGGATGTTCAGTGGTGTAGCACACCGTAGAGTAAAAGATTGCCATTTTATGTGGAATGACTGGTTTCTGATAAATAAAATAAAATGCCTAGATTTTGTGAGATTTGATGTGAAAAAGCTTTGACAAGTTGTGGACAATCATAGGCTTACTTGTATTCATTTGTTTTTTTTGTTTCTGAAATGGTTCCTTGTATTAATTTCTTGACTAACCAAAAGCCTTTTCTTCTGCAATCCACTCATTATTTAGAGGCAATGCCACTGAGAGGATGCATTACAGTTTTAGGTCCCAGTCACTCAACTGGCTAGATGGTTTCACTGTCTTAGACTGTAGCTTGCGCCCCCACCCCCCCCAATCCTCCCAAAAAAAAAAAAAGATTTTAATTTCTACTCCTTCGTTGTGTGCTGAAATAAGGGGAAAGAGAATCTTCCATACCTGATCCCATAGTCCACTCATAACTTGTATATTGCAAGATGTCAAATTGTTCATTACTATTTTCCATAATTAATGCAAATATGTTTTCTTTGAATGCTTAACAGAGCAAGTCCTGTACAGGCAGGATCACAAGCTGAATTCTCCCAGTGGCTATGTCATGTGCACAATGTCGTTAATAGAAGGTGTGGGCACCAGTTTATCTAACATGCATACTGTTGCAGAGCATTTTTTTTATGGAATTATTGAAGTACTGCAGTTTCTACATTGAGCCTAATGTATAAAGGATGACCAAACTAACCCATTGAATCTCACAAAGAACCAGCCCTAATGACAAAGCTAGCCAATTTTATGCTAGTAACATGTGTTTTAAGAGTTGAGTTTAATTTTAAAACCTACCTAAAAGTTCAATTTGAGCAAACCCTAAAAACCATACATTAGAGAAATTACCCACTTAAGATTTCAATTTGGAAGTTAAAGAATCCAATCTGACTAGCAAATTAAAAAACCATTCACAAGAAAACCACTAATTAGCTTTTAGTCACACTGAAGGAAAAAAAGGTAGAAATGAAAATGAAATATAAAATCTAAAAGATCTACTCAAGAGAGCCTCCCTAATTATGGAGCTCATTTATGATAATTTCACGATGAGCTGAGGGTGCATTGTTCATCACTGCAGTACACATGATTGTGGGCCCGTCCATGGATGGACTACGGTACAAAAATCTCATCATTGGATGATCCTAACCATATGATACATGGATCTTTTACTGATGGCTATGTATGTATTGCTTATCTTTTTGCTTTGAGTCTCTATTTGAAGTCCATCCGTCAGACAATTAGAATCGCCCCAATGGGTGTGATTTCTGTAATTTGGTCTATTCGCTATAGGACCCACGATAATGGATGGTTCGGATGAGCCATCCAGCCATACATCTACATGTATTGTGATTGCGTGACAAATCCATCTTCGTTCCTCACAATGTCTCCATGATCGGGGTCTTTATTAAATGCAAGCTTTCTCTATTTGAGAAAACGAAACAAGAAAAAAGAGGAACTTTTGGATTTCTTATTCTTGTGTGTGGTTTGTTTTTGACAGCCTTGGAAAAGTGATGTTCCCCTGCCAAAGAGTGGATGCAAGATGGGGTAAATTGGAGTGTAAAGACCGTGCATGTGATCTACAAGGTATCACTACAAACTTCAGTAAATGATTGAGGAAGCACATTATTATCATCTTATATTTGCGATGTTCTTAAAATTAAAATAGAAATAAATAGTGAAATATATGGCAGTATCTGTATCATTGATGGACATCTCAAATGAGTAATGAAGTGGGGGTTTTTTGGCCAAATTTAATGGGTCAATATTGAGACAGGCCATTTTTGGCAGCCATGGATTCTTTTTCCATGGAATGTTAGTTTATCATGTGTTGAGACAGGGGTAGGGAGAGTGTGAGGGAGAGAATTGAGAGAGCATGAGTGAGGAGACTGCACGATGACTGAATAGGGAAAACAAAAAACTCTGTTTTCAGTGAGAGTTTTTCTTTTCCCTGTTTTTTCAGCCACTCCTCACCATCTGCTCACTCATGCTCTTTCAATTCTCTCCCTCTCCCACCCTCTTTGCCCATCCCCCACTTGATAGACTAATATTCCATGAAGATAACTTTCATGGCTTTAAACAAAAGAATCCAAGAATTAACATAAACCAATTTGGATGTATGATTTCTTTTTTTCTTTGTTTTTCTGAGGAAATCTCTATTTATATGGCATTCAAAATGAGAGAGCAGTCATCATACTGTGGGATTTGGCCAATAATGAGGATGTTGTCAATCTCCTCAAGAAACCTCTGACTAAATCCTTGATGTTATCAAGAAATGATCCCTGATAAGGTTCTCGGGTCAGACAGATTTCATGTAATCTTTGTTTCAAAAAATGTTGGCCAATGTTGTATAAGCTGGACTGGTGTTTGTGAGGAAGAGGTCCTGGTTCGGTTCAAACTGTTACAACTGTTCTAACTTGGTTGAACTATAATGTCTTTAACAGATTAATTCAATAAACTGAGAATTTAAAATAAAAAGTGGATGATAGATGAAATAAAGTAAAGAAAAATGAAGAATTTATATGATGGGTGGCCGTGAAAACACGTGAAGTCTAAAAAAGTAGGTACGGCCCGCTTTTTTTGATGATCCAAACAGTTCATATGTTTGGGCACAACGTAAATAGGTTGTGCCCCAAAAATCATTTCAACAGGATAATCCTAACCCTCCGATCTGAACTGATCTGAATATGGAGATTTTCAAAAATCATTTATGGTATCTTCTACAGATCAGAGGGTTAGGATAATCCTATGGAAATGATTTTTGGGGCACAACCTATTTACATTGTGCCCAAACATATGAACGGTTTGGATCATCAAACATAGTGGGCCATACCTGCTTTTTTAGACTTCATGTGTTTTCACGGCCACCCATCATGTAAATTCTCAGAAAAATGAAGCAACCTAGTGATGATCATATGGCAAATCTTTAATTTCTGATTGAACATCAACAGCTTTCAATTAGATTTTCTATATACTAGTAAGAAATGCACGTGCGACTAAGGTATTTTACATGGTTTAATATACCTAGGAAAAGACACTTTTTTTTCGTGAAAATCATCATTTTATTAACCAACTAAAAGGACAACTACTATATAAACTAATGTAACAGATAGTAGTTATAATCCAAACACTACCAAAAAAACAGTGGGCCCACATTGTTTGGATGATCCAAAGCATTCATTTGATGGGCCCTGACATAGATAGGGTGTGCCCAAAAAATCAGCTCCATAGGATCATCCTAACCCTTCAATATGTGGACGAACCGTCAACTGAGGGGGTCTACCTTACAGAAATTGAAACCACAAGGGGTCTACTTATAACTTTTTAAACATTAGGGGTTAAGTTGAATGTGTCAGAAACCACAGTGGGTCCCTAAACTAATTCATGTGACTTCAATATCTATATTTACGTTGAAGGTATAGGAGGAATTATATGTATTCACTCTTGAAATGGAATCAGCTGAGAAGGAAAAGAAAAAAAGAGGGCATAAGGAGAATTTCAAAGCAGAAAAAGTGTTGACGGTATATGAGGAATTATATGTATTCACTCTTGAAATGGAATCAACTGAGAAGGAAGCAAAAAAAAAGAGGGCATAAGGAGAATTTCAAAGCAGAGAAGTGCAAATTCAATTAGAGTTATGATGACGAAAGAAACCTATTGATTGATAAAAAGGTGAAGACCCGGATCAAATTTCGGCCGTTTCCGCCACAAGAAAAGGTGGGGAGAACTCAGTTATTAGATGAAAAGAAGCTTTGTAAAATCACACAAAACCAGTCTGAATTAGGGATTGGGTCTGTAGTTCAATGGTTGAAGCTCACTATCTCAACTTTGAGTTCGCAGGTTCGATCCCAGCTTAACTACCAATAATTCAATAAAAAAACCACTTTGAATTGGTTAGTCTTGGTTTTTGCGCAAACCACCAATCTCACCATAAATTTATTGTTGATCGAAAAATTAAATTAGGTTTTAGGGGGAAAGAAAAGAAATCCCAATGCCCAACAACCAATAATAATAGAATTTAATTATGGCAAACAAAACCTGTAGAAGGAGAAAGAAAGATCCCAATACTCAATCATGAGAATGCCCAACATCAAATAACAATAGAACTGAATTACAACAAACAAAAGCTGTAGAACTAATCTTTAATTAAAGCGCCATCATAGAGAAAGATCGCACAAAGAAGCTTCATTTCAATGAAATGAGAAAGTTGTGCATAGAAATAATAATGGAAGAAGTCAGCAATTATATCCTACTATTATATCCGACTGTTGGTTATTTTTCCATAAAGCAAAGAGAGGGGTTTTCAATGCCCCGGCGGAACCAACCCTCGGACGAAGCTAGTTTACATCGTCTTTGTGAAGGAGCTAGGGTCCTCCTTATATTGTTGTTGAGCTCCCTAATCAGCTCTACATTTCCGCATAGATTGTTTAGGATATTTGACATTTGACTTGTGGTTCTGGTTAATCTCATTGATCATCTAAGATGTTTTGGACTTTGAACAAAGCTCTTTTGAAAGGTCTGTAAAACCTTGTAATCCATTTGGGTTCCATTGCTAAGGCCGAAAAATGTATCCCTGTCTATTTTTCCAAGTGGAAATCAATCCAATCAAAACCAATCCTGCATAAATAAAAAACAAAAGAGTGGAAAAAAGGTTAGAAATAAGGAAAAATGGAAGTTGCTCTGTCAGCTTTGTAGTGGGTACCCATCATTTTATCAGCAGAAATTGAACAAAACAATTAAACTATATAAGTTACAGAAACTCTCTTTATCCTTGTAAAACAACAACAACTAAATAACAACAAGAACGGGAACAAAAAAATAGAATAACAACAACAGTCCCCACATAAAAAAACCAAAGAAAATTGCTTATAAAGGGGCTTTACCAAAACAAAGCCATGGTTTTTTTTTACTCATTTGAGGTTTTTTCTTTTCTCCTCAGGTATACAATTTTTGTTCACAGTTGTCCTCCGTTTTACTAAATTGAAGCCATGATTTTTTTAATGAATTTGAGATGCTTTTGCTTCTCTTCTCAGGTAGACAATTTTTGTTTGCATTTATTCGTTTCTCAGCCAGACAATTTCTGTTCACAGTTTTTCAACCATCTTCCATTGTCTTTTTCCTCGTTCAATTTCTTTTTAAGAAGAGAAGAACGTGAAGAAGTGAATGAAATAAAAAAAGCCCAAAAGAAGGTGGGAAGAAATCCTAAGTAGCAACTTTCATGAAAGAGTAGGACAATAGAGCGATGTGCAAGGAGGAGGAGAGCCGGAGCATAAGAAAGGATATTAATGTTTTTATCACTTTTTACATTATCCTAAGAACTTTCCAAGCTAATCAGATGATCAAGAATGTGATATGGTTATCACATCAAGTCCAGTATTTTATAAAAAATAGTGGAGCTCACTTCATAGGATGATATATACTGTTCATTTGTTGGGCCACAAAGATAGGCAGCACCAGAAGATAATTTCGATAAGATGATCCTAACACGCCGATCTATAGGCTTCAGTCCCTCTACATACCGGAGGATTAGGATCATCCTATCGAAATTATCTGGGGATGCAGCCTATTTACATTGTGGCCCAACAAACGAACGGCTTGGATCATCCTATGAAATGTGCCCCCACTGCACGTTTTTGAAAAATACTAATCTTCATGCGCAAACAACATTTAAAAATTCTACTTATCAATACTAATTGGTGATAAAAATAAAATAATAATATTTCTAACCAATATTTTGCAGTTTAAATATGTACTTAGGTGGGGCACTTAGCTAGATTTGTTCATAGATAAAAATTTAAAAATTTCTATTTAACTCATGATATACGGATTTAGATTGCAATAATGGATTTGTTGGATTATTAGGACAAAAATCCAGTAAATTTGATTTATCCATATTAATTGGGCCCCACTTTTGCATTATTTACACAATCAGATCCGTCGATCGAAAGGGAATCATAAGTCCAACCAAATGCGGTTTAGGCCATTCAATAATTTTTTTTTTTTTCACCAAGGGCATAAAAATAACAAATAAAAATTAGCCCCTAATTTTATGATAAAACACAATCATTCATGTTGAGGTAGAAGAACCAAGATTTTTTCGTCTTATATTCTGTGAGCCTCTAAGTCCATTAATTTTAAAAAAAAAGTTCAGTAGGGCCCACTTCATAGGATGATTTCCAAGCTGTTCATTTGTCGGGGCCACGGTGTAAATAAGCTGTAACATGTAACCCAAAAATCATGTCCGCAGGATGATCTTAGTCCTCCGATCTATAGTGAGACCGCACATTATAGAAACATCTATAGATCGGAAGGTTAAGATCCTCCTATGGATATGATCACGGGCTGCGTTCTATTTACGCCGTGGCTTAACAAATGAACGGTTTGGATCATCCTATGAAGTTGGCTCCACTGTACTTTTTTGAAAAATACTGGATCCCAAGAAAAATACTTCAAATTAGAATACTTAAATCTGTCACCAAGAAATTCACCCCTTTGAAAGAAGAATACACCCTCCCCCCCGGAAAGAAGAACACGGGGGCTGTATTCTTCTTTCAAGGGGCGAATTTATCACCGCGTATATTATTGAAAGAACGTTGAAGAAAGACAGAAAGAAGAACGGTTCCTTGACTTATTGAGCTGTGCACAGTTTGTACTATTATCTTTTCTGACGCAATTTTGGCTCTCTCTTTTCCCTTTCGGTAATAAAAATGGCCTGGCATAGGGAGGATGGCTAATATGCCCTTGAGAAATTGGACATTGTGGGAAGACATAAGAAGCAAGGGTAAGGAATTTAGACGGAAGGCGCAGACGAACTTTCGATGGTTTTCCCTTTTAATAGTAAAGGATTAACAAGGGAACTATGTAAAGGGTGGTGTTTTTTTGTTGGCTATGCGAAGGATACTTGTTAAGTTCTTACTTGTATATATTTAAAAATAATGCTATATTAAGGGCCTGTTTGTTTTAGATTGTGACAACCGATTGTGGAGTCCCCGAGCGATCATTGGACTCAATTTTAGTACAATTTTAGGTCCAATAATTGGTCGGGTACTTCACAATAGGTTGTGATAATCTAAAACAAACGGGGCCTAAGTCGCTAAGGAGCTAATTTTAGTATGTAAATGAATCTCTCAGTTGCACCAAACTGACCGGTGCACAGGGTCTAATTTAAAAACCGGACAGCTCAATTTTTTTTAAACTATGCTAACTTGGTCAAACCAGACCCAAAAAATGACCAGGTAGGATTGATTGTTTGAGAAAATTAGTGAGTTATGTCTAGAGGAGAAATTATATAATAGGTGGCTGTATAAGCTCGCATTTTTCAAAAGGTCAAAGGTGTAGTACCTTGTCGTAGCGGTCCTTATATACTAGTAAGCAACCTGTGCGGTGCACGGGTGCCGAAGAGAAAAAAGGAATGCCATGCATGGGTAGAGGCACGGGTTATCCGTGCTATGGAGGGGTTTAAAGTAGTGAGACCCAAACTAATAAAAATGATGTGCAAAAGGTGGGCCCATCCAATGGAGAAGCCCATGTAAAATGGCAGGCCCATGCCATGCATCGGTGGGCCCGGAGGTGACCCGTGCTATGCATGAGTCTAAAGTGGTGAGACCCAAACTTTAAAAATGATGTGCAAGAGGTGGGCCCCATCCAACCAATATGCCCATGTCAAATGGTAGGCGGGTCCACCCGTGCTATGCATAGGCTTAAAGTGGCGAGGCCCATTAGGATGACATGCACATCCCACATGTTAGAAAAAGTACCATGTTTTCGTCAATTGTTTGCAAGGTGCCCCAATCCGTAATT
This sequence comes from Tasmannia lanceolata, assembly GCF_043159265.1. NCBI lineage: Eukaryota > Viridiplantae > Streptophyta > Magnoliopsida > Canellales > Winteraceae > Tasmannia > Tasmannia lanceolata. The sequence goes on from NW_027518681.1 coordinate 3,429,257, forward strand.
AAAATAACTGGATATAGTCAATATTTTGCAAAGCGCCCCAATCGGTAGTATAATTTCGCATTAAAAAAGCAGCCGCAAATGTTGACTTTGGGTGATCCAAACAATTCATTTGAATGGTCCTCACATAGATAGGGTGTCCACAAAAAATCAGATCCATAGGATCATCCCAACCCTACGATTTGTGGAGGTAAAATGGACGTGTATAAACCTTCACAAATTAGTCCATTTTTTGCCTCCATAGTTTGAATGGTTAGGATGATCCTATGGATCTGATTTTTTGTGGACACCCTATCTATGTGAGGATCATTCAAATGAATGGTTTGGATCACCCAAACAATGTGAGGATCATTCAAATATATATATATATATATATATATATATATATATATATATATATATATATATATATATATATATATAGAGAGAGAGAGAGAGAGAGAGAGAGAGAGAGAGAGAGAGAGAGAGAGAGAGAGGAAACGGTTGGTGAGCTAGCTTGCCCAATCACATGGGGGCCCACTTTGTTAGGATGATCCAAACCATTCATTTGAAAGTCCCTTACATAGATGGGGGGTGTACTAAAAATCAGCTCCATAGGATCATCCTAACCCCTCCATTTGTGGAGGACAAAAATGGGGCAGATTTGTGTCTGTCCATTTTTGTCCTCCACAAATGGAGGGGTTAGGATGATCCTATGGAGCTGATTTTTAGTACACCCCCCATCTATGTAAGGGACTTTCAAATGAATGGTTTGGATCATCCTAACAAAGTGGGCCCCCATGTGATTGGGCAAGCTAGCTCACCATAAGTTTGGTGAGCTTAAGCTCACAAACAGTTTCCTCATATATATATATATATATATATATATATATATATATATATGAGGAATAAGATTGTACGCTCGACCGTACCTAAAGTTAGGTACGGTAGAGTGCCAAATCACATGGGTCCCACATTTTTGGTGAGCATCTAAACCATTTATTTGCAAGGCCCCATCATAGATAGAATGCATACCAAAAATCAGCTCCATAAGATCATCCTAACCCATCCATTTGTGGAGGCCAAAATGGACAGACAGTGTTTGTCCACAAATCTGCCCATTTTGGCCTCCAGTTTTGGAGGGGTTAGGATGATTCAATGGTGCTGATTTTTGGTATGCACCCTATCTATGATGAGGCTTTGCAAATGAATGGTTTAGATGCCCACCAAAAATGGAGGACCCATGTGATTTGGCACTCTACCGTACCTAACTTTAGGTACGGTCGAGCGTACAATCCTTTTCCTCTATATATATATATATATATATATATATATATATATATATATATATATATTGTATTAACAATCGAAATATGATCGAAAGAAAAAAAAAATCTCTATTCGATGGGGCTTCTTTTTTGAATGATATTCAAGAAAATAACATTCTAGAAAGATTCATAGCTATAATTGTAAACCATGATCGAATCCATGGAAGCATTGCTTTATACATTCCTGTTGGTCCCGACTCTAGGGATAATTTTTTTCACTATCTTTTTTCGAGAACCACTTAAGGTTCCTACAAAAAAGATGAAATGATTTTTTATTATCTCAATTGAAGTAATGAGGCTCGTCCTCGTGTACGACCCACTCCATAGGATGATCCGAGCCGTCCATTTGTTTCGGCCACAATGTTAATAGGTTGTGCCCCAAAAATCATAACCATAGGAAGATCCTAACCCTCCGATTTATAGAATGATTGGAGCCGTGTTGTCCCTCTAGATCTTTTTATGCTCCCCTCACCCCCACCATCTCAAGTCTCTCCCTCTTCTGCATATCTCTTACAACTAGACTCCTCAAGGCCTCAAATGCCTTGTGGAATATATTTTCCTGTTTGCAAACACGCACTAAATAACACCTAATCAACGAGATAAGTCATTAATAAGTCACTAAAAACACTACGATTCCAGATTTATTGCTAAGATGATTAATTAGGGTGCATTTGGATTGGGGGAATCAGGAATTGCTCTCTCTTCGGTCCCTCTGTCTATTAATCGCAGCCCAATCTTTCCAAAAGGCTGTAAATATTTATAAAAACAAGAGAAATGTTGATAGGGCAAGGATTGCCTTTATCAATAAAGGTGGTGCTGATATCTATTACTATCATAAAAAACCAAAGCATTTAGTGCCGTTATCACAACAAGGTAGTGCCTGAGAGCATACGTTGTGCAGATGGGTGGTAGATATACATTAGTAAATTGAACAACGTCCCCTCAAAGATCTGTTATGTAACGAAATAAAACTATGGGGCATATATAGCATCATAAAATATGAAAGTTGGGCCATATGCATATAAGCAGCAACACATGAAACCAAATCTATCATCTGACCCATAAAAAAAGAAACAGCCCGTCACTCTCCTATTAAAAATCACAACACTTTGCCCGGGCACGTCGCAAGTCCTTCTCTCCACTATGGTAACAATAAAGTATTAGATAGAAATGAATCTCTCTATCTATATAAACTCAAATAACCTTAACCCAATTCCATAATCACATTACCATCTCATCTCTAGTCTCAGTACTCTCCTCCATGGCTTCAACATATCAATGCTTCTTGGCGGCCTTCTTTATTGTAGGAGTTTGGGCTTCTCAAGCTACGTCCAGAACGCTCCTCGAGCCATCCATCTCCGAAAGGCACGAGCAGTGGATGGCACGATATGGGCGTGTGTACAAGGACGTAGCAGAGGAGGAGCAACGTTTCAAGATATTCAAAGATAATGTCGAACTCATAGAATCTTTCAACAAGGACGCAGGCAAGCCCTACAAGCTAAGTGTAAACGAATTTGCAGACCAAACTAATGAGGAGTTCAGGGAATCTCGTAATGGGTATATACCCTCCCTAACAAGGGGATCGTCCACCTTCATGTATGAGAACGTCAGTGCAGTGCCATCTACCATGGACTGGAGAAAGAAAGGAGCTGTTACACCCGTCAAGGACCAAGGCCAATGTGGTTAGTAACCTATTGCCCACATGTGTAGGATTATCTCCTTTCTCTAAATTTATCTAGCGACGATACACCTTTATTTAGTTTGATTGATTACTGTGAAACAACCAATTACTCCAAAAGCTTAAGAGCGTGTTCGTTTAAGATTGTTACAACCGATTGCGAGCCTAAAACCTATTATTGGGCTCAATTTTACATTTAAATTTGAGCCCTTTAGCACATCTGGGGCTAACAATCGGTTGTCACAATCTCAAACGACCAGGGCCTAAGCTGTTAGAGTTGGTGTTATTTAATCATTTATACTTCAACACTGCCCCTCACTTGTGGGCTGTGGCCCCTCTTTTGTGTGTGTGTGTGTTTGTTGGATGTACACTTGGCACATGTGGCCCCTCTTTTGGATAGGCCGTACACATGGTATGAAAGATTTTTTGTGTTTAGAACTCAAGACCTTCCATTAGGCAATAGCTCTTATACAATGCGAAACAACAATTACTCCAAAAGCTTAAGCTGTTAGAGTTGGTGTTATTTAATCATTTATACTTCAACAATTACCACAGAATATTTGAACATGACATGCTACTTTCAAATTTTGCAAATAGGATGTTGTTGGGCATTCTCTGCAGTAGCAGCCATGGAAGGAATAACCAAACTCAAGACGGGTAAGTTGGTCTCTCTTTCTGAACAGGAGCTAGTCGACTGTGACACTAGTGGTCAGGATCAAGGTTGTGAGGGTGGTCTCATGGATGACGCGTTCCAATTCATTCAACAAAACCAAGGACTTACAACTGAAGCTAACTATCCTTACAAGGGAGTTGATGGCACTTGCAACACTAAGAAGGCACCTGCAGCCAAGATCAATGGCTACGAAGATGTGCCCGCCAACAGAGAGAAAGCACTATTGAAGGCTGTTGCGAGTCAACCCATTTCGGTTGCCATTGATGCCAGTGGAAATGCCTTTCAATTCTACTCTAGTGGTGTTTTCACTGGTGATTGTGGCACGAATCTCGACCATGGGGTTACTGCTGTGGGTTATGGAACAGCTAATGATGGGACCAAGTACTGGCTAGTGAAGAATTCATGGGGCAGTGGATGGGGTGAAAATGGATATATAAGGATGCAAAGGGATGTTGATGCTAAGGAGGGCTTGTGTGGCATTGCTATGGAGCCCTCTTACCCTACTGCATAATCTATTATAGTTCCTACTCTCATGTTTATCGTATTATGTTCTATGTGAAATTTCCAGAAAGAAGTGTGAAGTATCATGTAATTCAAATGTATGGTCGATCCTTGTTCCAATACCTGTTTTGGGAGTAAATGTTCAATATTGGTGGTAATGTTTAATGAGCTCAATAGATGAATGCCTTTACCATTTGATCCTTAGTTATCGATTATGTTTTGTTCGCCATTTCATTTTGGTCCGTGGAGCGGAACGTTTCGGTGTTTCGACCATTTTAGAAAAGATGCTACGAACGAAGAAATTTTTTTAAAAATAAAAAAATAAAAAAATGCTTAAAAATGGAAAAACATGGACATTGATCTTATGAAACTCAATCCATCATAACATCAAGATTGTAAAGATGAAACATTTACTTAAAGGAAAATCAACATCAACTAAAATGTCTGTGTTGACCAGTGCCTGATTAGATGAAAAAAAATTTAGAGACTAAATCATGATATTCTTTTCTCGAAATTTTGGTATTTAATAATGTTTGGACATTATAGAATTTTCGAATTTTTATATTTGAAAAAATTCTTCATTTGGAAGTATTTTTTTTTCTAAAAATGTCTAATTGTACTAGAACCGAAAAGTTAACCTTTTATCCTTTTAGAATTCGGTCTTGAAACTATTTTTAATAAATCTAAATGGCGGTTATTATTCTATTTACAAGTGAAATTTAAGTACTTAAATGACTTTGCTTATAAATATCCAATTTCTATGGAGCAAGGAAAAGAGAAGAGAAATACCCAATTCTAAGAAGGGGCAAGAAGAAGAGAGGAGAACTAAGAAGAGGGAAAAGATCAAAAGAAGAGAAGAAAATATAAAAAAATAAGTGTTTCGGTTGAAACACCCCATTTTGGATGAAACAAGGTAAATCGGGACGAAATTTGGGACAAAACAGAATGTATGGAGATTCCGTTATGGAATACAGAACGGATAAATCGGCTGAAACGAAATGAAATTCATAACTAAGGTGATCTAGTGGGGGTAAATAGAGGGTAAAGCATTTGTTTACCCCTTACCTAAAAACAGTGCTTGTTCTAGTGAGCGTAAACTCACATACTAACCTCCTTTTACCTTGTAAGTGGGTTGCCCTTCCTTCCTTCGTTTACCTCCAAACGTCAGAAATGACTTAACACGAGAACCACAGTAAGTACTATGAAATAACTAATCGTGTAAGTTTGTAAATTCAAACTAAAAAAATAAAAAATGCAAGCATTTTAAAACTCCTAAAAAAAATTAAATAACCTTTCCTCATAGGAATGGACAAAAGTGATCAAAATATCCTTATTTCCTAGATAATGACCAAAGTAACTCTATCTCATAGAAAATGACCAAAAGACCCTTATCTAATAGAAAATGACTAGAACACCTTCATCTCCCATGTTTACCGTGTTATGTTTCATATAAAAATTTCCAAAAAGAAAGGGAAATGTTATCAGCACTACTGTATTCTGATGAGGGCACTCCTCACTTTATTAAAAGTACGGCATGGCCCGCACCATAGGATGATCCAAACCGGCCATTAGATGGGCCGCAGCCTAAATAGGTTGTGCCTCGAAAATAATTTCCATAGGTTGATCCTAATTCTCCGATCTGAATGTTAGAGGGTTGATCCTAACCCTCGATAGATCTGAGTGTTAGGATCAACCTATGGAAATAATTTTTTGGGCACAACCTATTTAGGCTGTGGCCCATCTACTAGACGGTTTGGATCATCATATGGTACGGGCCATACGGTACTTTTAATAAAGTGAGGAGTGCCCTCATCAAAATACAGTAGTGCTGATAACATTTCCCAAAAGAAATTGTTAAGTAGTTTTCTCATGTAAGATCAATCGCCTTATCAAACAACCTGTTTTTGGAAGTAGATGCTCAATAGTGTTTAATGAGCTCGGTGAATGAATTTTGTTCTAGTAACACTTCTCCATTGTATCAAATTATCCAACAATGATAGAAATGGTAGTACAATCATCCAGAAGAGATCATGCACAATCATATACTGAAACTGAAACTGAATCACTTCAACCTCATAGGCTTAGTCCAAAACATATCATAATATACTACTGTCATGCCCCAAATCGGGGTCCCTGTTACACAAAGAACATGCGATGTATCATGGTATAAACTTGAGAGCAACACAAAATACAATTTTCATGATACAAAACATGTAACGATTCTCATTCTACTAGATATAGCTATGTACCATGGGAACTCTCCAATAAGCACGCGTTCCCACTCGGAAGGCAAAATAATACCATGGATATTATGAGAGCTCTCTCATAAACACACTTCCACTCGGAAGGCAAACAAATACCATAGATATTATGAGAACTCTCACATAAACGCAATTCCACTCGGAAGGCAAAACAATACCATGGTTATCATGGGAACTCTCCCATAAACGCACTTCCACTTCGGAGGAAAAACTATACCTCTACCTAGCCATACTATACTCACCGTGCAAATAGCACCAACGATTCAGTCGGAATAACCATCATATCAAAACGATAATCAACTAAGATTTATAAGCAACAAAAGTCCAACAGATCATAAGACATATTTTAATTTGTAGATTTCCATGCAACAAAGCATACGCGACAAAACCGAGTACTTGATCCAAGTATTCATGCATTTTATCAAACTAAACATGTTTTTCGAATATCATAGATATATCGGCTCCAAAACATAAATTTCATATTGCTAACACGGTTTGTAAATCAAAATTTTTATGCAGTAAAACATCCTACATAGAAGCACAAGTTACGTACCATTAATTTGAGAATCAATTCCTTCACAAATCCTTCAAGCTTGATCCCCCAAATTACCTAATATTCATGTTGTAACTATTTTAGAATGTTGGTAACACTTTTAAAACAATTTATAGGTCTTTACAACATTCAAAAACTACACAAAAGGGCCGAAACCCAACTCTGTAACTCAAATAGTAGTACCCGAGGGGTGTCTGCTTGGCCGACCAACCTCTGCTTGGCTGGCTATCAGAAAGTTCAAAACAAGGCTCGGCCGGCTGACTATCGAGAACCCTCCCTGGTTCTGTTTTGCGCGCGAGTCTCCCTTTTTTCCTCATACAAAACTATCCGAAAACCCTTGTTTCTTCTCCTAGAACATAACTAAAACACTTGATTTACCCCTTAAATTCAAAACATAATTTGGATTCTTAAATCTCATAAAGATTATGTAAACCTTGGGTAAAAACGAATTTCAGCCCTAGTCTTCTTACCAAATCAATCCCTACAATTTATCTTCTTTTAAAACTGATTTCTCCTTTGACAATCAACATAAAAGCATCAACATTGATCTCAGATTTGTAAATCCGATTACTTTAAACTTCTACCCGGCCCAAGAATTCAAGAAGATCAATTTGTGTATTGGGTTTAACAATCAACAATTGATTCACGCATCCAAGATCGAATCTTGTTTCTCCAGTCACAACATTAATTACTGATTTGGGAAGGATTTACAGATCAAAAGAAATTAATAAAACCCTTCACATAAGTACTCTTTGTAGAAAATGTCTCCATCCTCCTAAGAACTCCACACGTTTTTCTCTAAAGGAATACCACATGGGATTTTGGTGTCAAAATACTAAAGCAACAATATTACTTACCTCGGATGAAGACCCAACTCTATTTCGGACTCCAAACTTCAATCACATATTACCCAATTCCTAATCATTAGAAATGTTTCTTAGTAACCATAAACATTACAAAGGTGTCACATAAGATGCCCGAAGTGGGCTAAAATTAACTCTGAGGCGGACATAGGTTCGGTTGACTGACCCTTGTCTCGTCAACCGGACCTAAAAATAAAATTTCCCTTGTTTTGCCAGCAGAACCTAAGTTTTTAAAAATCTACTACTAAAGCTTCGGTTGACCAAAGACCTATTTGGTCGACCGAACACAGACTTGGTTGTCCAACTAGGTGTTCGGTCGACCATTTCTAAAGAACATGAGATTTCTCTCGACGGGGGATTTTATTCCCATATTCTCAAACTTTAATAGCTTCTAAATTCTTCGTTTCTCACTGGAATCGAGTAATGAGGTTGGTCTCATTGGAAACCTCGGGACGAGAGATTTCTAAAGACATCAAATAACTCGTCTAAATTCCACCGGACGACAAAAAAAATGAAGAAAAGTCCCTTCTTAAACCCTAATCTTCATGAAATCAGAATAACGGATGTCAAAATCGAACTCTAACAAAAGTTCTCTGGTGTCCACAATGATCTCCAGCGATCAAATCTCCCTCGCCCCCACTCTATTCTTCTCCTTTTCCGTCTTTCTCTTTTCTCTTCCTCTCTAGAGGTAAGATAGAATCTCTCTTTCTCTTCTTTCTGAGAAAGAGACATATGGCAAAACACAGATTTCTCAGTGGACAAAAATATGCAGAGATTAAATCTTTCTCCTTAAAAATAGAAAACACAACCAACTCTTAGAAAAGTAAGCGTCCCACACTCCCTAGAATCCTCTCCATAAGACTACACTTCCCTCTTTAAACGTCCAACTACAACCCAATTAGAGACTACTTCAATTGGGATTAAAAATTCTCTAAAACTAATTGAAGTTAAAGGTATCCGAATACGCTTCTTGTGTGTGTGGGGCCTCACAGATTATGTTGAGCTAATTTTAACTCTAACTTTTGGAAAAAATACCCCTTCTTAGAGACGAATTTACATACGTGATTGTGTGGGGTATTACAGAATCCATGCCTTTAAACCACTGGCATGGAGAAATTAAATTATAAACACCTTGTTGGGCTTAACTACCTTGTCAAAGAGGTTAACAAGAATAATGCAGAAGGTAAATGTAAGGCAATCATGAGAACCATTGCCATGTTACACAACCCAAGTTAATCCATCACCTACATTGGAGAAAACCAAGTTCTTAGAACACTATTGGGTTGCTGTTTTAGCTTAACATGCATGAGCTGGTGCAACATAAGCGAGATTATTGAAACTGAATGTCTTGTTTGCATGGCTCGACATTCGAAAAAGTTGTCTTTATCCCTTTGGATTCAGTATGTTTTTGGAAAGTCGAAGCATATATTAGTAGTCTAAGTTTGTGTGCTATGCAATAAAAGAATTCAATTTTGAAAGGTATCTTCACGCACATGGTAACATTCCTTACTTTCATGGTTAGACCTTTGTTTGTTTTGGCGTCTTGATCGAGGGAAACAAATGGCCATGGGTGCAACAGTCTCCCCTCAAGAAATTCCCATCCATGCTTCAAGTGTTTGTACCACACCTTCTGTCCTCTAGTCCTTGTTTCTCAAAGCTTAGGAATCGTCCTCAAAATTCTCATGGCGTATTATTAAAATCCTTGATTTAACTTACTTGATTCTCCTTATATGCTTCCCATAGATTCTTCTTATACTCTTCTTGAGTTCCATACTTTTCAACACCCAAGAAAATCCCCATACTCTACAGTTTTTTATATTAAGAAACCAAGTCTTACCCTTCATGCCTTTTGAGAGTTGTTTTAAGATTACATGTGGGACGTTTTTTAACTCCCCCATAAAAACCCAAGTAGTAAAGAACATGCACGTACTTTTTCTTCTATTTGACTTGGGTTCTTTTGAACGATCTTGTCACAAGAGGTTTTTCACGTAACCACAGTATTGTAGCAGGATCCTTTAAAATAGCCATGACTTTTCAGTCTTTTCAGCGGCTTTTCTGTTCTACATGCAAGTGTACAAGAAAAAAAAACTAGTGGGACCCGCATTAAGGGATGTGATATATTCGCCCACTTTTTTTTTACTTGGGACAGCCCCCTCTAGGGTAATTACCACTCCACTTTTACACCAGAGGAGGCTGTCCCATGTAACGGGGTAAATATATCATTTCCCGTGGTCTAAAGATAGGTCATGTCCCAAAAGAACATTTTCATAGGATGATACTAATCCTATGATCTATGGAAGTTTAAAATGAAGTTTAGACTATCCAACTTGGGCTGTCTTGGATCGAGTTGAGACCAACCCTAACCGAACCCAAGGTAGCATTACCTAAACCCTAACCCTACATTCAGGAGCAGGGTTGACCCAACCCGCCTCTAAATCTCTCAACCCTAACCGGTCGGAGGGGTTCAGGTTTGCACAGGACAAAAACAAAATATGCGAAAATGGACATAAGTTTCGAGATCGAGTTGGCTTGGATGGGGACGCAATAAAATCATGATAAAATTTGGGACACCGGGTCGAGACTGTTGGGTCGGTTTGCCCAAGGCCTCAACCCTAAACCAACCTGAAATTAAATCAGGTTGGCTTTTTTCAACCCTAATATATATTCTGTTGAACAGATAGAAGGATGATAGCAACATGAAAGGAGCGAAAGAGAGCAAGGTCAGATAAGTGGACATGGAGGACAGACAAGAACATAGAGCATGGTTTTCCAGGATGGACGATAGCAACAATAAGATGTAGGTGGGACCCTTTAAAATTTTGGGGATTGATGGGGTTGATGATGATGTGAAAAATGAGGTGCAACACAAAAGCCAGCAAAGGCTTTTTAGGTGGGGGCAGTGCGAGGATCGAGTAGTCTATTTTGAGTCGGGCAAAGGGAATTGAGAGCCAGTCCTTCATCTTAGGGTACAGAAGAAGAGTGTGTGTCACGTGTGGGCATGCTTTGCTGTTACTCACATGATATATACAGATATAATACAATCTGTCTGCCTTTGGAGATCCACATTCCTAGTGGATATCTAAACACGGGGAGTGGATAGGATATGTGAGAGAGAGAGAGAGAGAGAGAGAGAGAGAGAGAGAGAGAGAGAGAGAGAGACTTTGTTTCCCACAAGGTCACAAGGCAATGGTCCCGGGTTCAATACATACATGCTTATCTAGCAAGAGACCCACCAATGAAAATGACATAGATACATGGATATGCACACAAAAATACATACATCTATCTGAAATATATACTATGTCTGTATCTTTCAAAGAATTTTTTTTATTGGAAAACCTTTTCTTAATACCTCATGTTTTGTTTCAATAAGGTGGGACCAAACGCTTTAGACCCAAGTATAGCATGGGTGGGGGTCACCGTATTATACTTGCTCTGATGGCCCACTATCTTACACCTCATGCTATGAGGGGTTGGGGCCCACCATTTTATAACAATGCCTAGAATGGGTGGGGCCCACCATTCTACACCTCATGTTTTGATGTGGTGGGCACACCATTTCCACACAAATCCATGCATAGGGTGGGGCCTACCATTTTACATCTCATGTTATTGATGGGATGGGGCCAGCGTTTTACACTCATGTTTTATGAGATGGGACCTGCCATTTTACACCTCAAGTTTTGGTGGGTGCATGGGGCCCCCATCTCTATTCTCTACACAAACCTATTCATAAGGTGGAGCCTACCATTTTACCCCAAATGTTAATGATGATGCGGGGTTCACCATCTCTATCCAAACATAGCATGGGACCATAATACTAGTACACACATATACATGTGAAAATATACACAATTTTTGCATGGAACCATAATACTGGTACACATATACATGTGCATATATACACAAGTATTGTATGTATATATGTATACAGCATGCATGGATACTAGAAGGGGTTTGTATTAGACGCAAACAAGGGAGGAGGGTTGAGTTCCCCCTAAAACAAGTCTCATCCAAAACTAAAACCCTAAGTTGAATTCCAGGACACGCTTGAACCGAAACTGTTCCAAATGATTTCCTCATGATATAGCCGTGAGCCCCACATCTCTCTCTCAATTCTCCCCTCATTACATGACAAAACCCAACTCCCACGTCCAGACAACCCCATGGCCGGCCATTTCACATGCCCCCAAATAAGAACACAAAGCCAACCCCTCTATAACCTCCAAAACCCCACAACACTCTCTCTCTCTCTCTCCCCACCCTGACAAGAGATACCCTTTTCCGGCTACCAAAACCCTAATACTTCTATCCCCTCATTGCACTCTGATTCCAACTGGAAAAGCTGATATGCTTATCTGCTTCTTTGTGGAATTTGACCTCAATCTTGTTTTTGGGATGTGGGTTTCTTTTGGTTGAGTCCTTTTTTTCATCGGAAGAACTAAAAATCCCAAAAGCTGAACTGTCTATTTTCTGAATTCAGTTGCAGAATTTTCCCTAAATATACTGAATACACACAAAAGGGTCGTTTCCCAAGGCCACCTCTATTTGACTCGTCTCTTTCCCCTCTTGCTCACCTATCTTCAATTCTCTCTCCACTGATCCTTCAAAACTTTTCTAAAATTCTCAAATTTTCTCTCCACTACTCTCTCATTCCAACTGTAAGGTATTTCAGACGTCATCACGTACCAGTGTCCAACCTCAAATTCTCTCTCCAAACACATCTCCATGATGCAATTCACAGAAAACCCACCACCATCTTTGCACCAGAGTGGAGTTGGGCCAACATCAAATCTTGCCATGAACAAGAACTCATTTTACCAGACCCCTCCATGGCCTGATTTTCCTACATCAAAGACAATAGGAAATTTCGGCGACACGAATTGCATGGAGCAACTGCTCGTCCACTGCGCAAATGCGATCGAGAGTAACGATGCAACTTTAGCCCAACAAATTTTGTGGGTCTTAAATAATATCGCCACCCCCGATGGCGATTCCAACCAGCGCCTTACTTGTGCCTTCCTCCGAGCTCTCATAGCCCGTGCAGCGAAAACTGGTAGCTGCAAGATACTCTCCGCAATGGATTATTCTAATTCCATCCTCTCAATCCAAACCCATAAATTTTCTTTAATTGAGCTTGCAAGCTTCATTGATCTTACTCCGTTTCACCGTTTCGGATTCTCCGCCGCGAATGCAGCCATTATCGAAGCCGTCGAAGGATTTTCGGTTGTTCATATAGTCGATTTTAGTGTAACTCACTGTATGCAAATCCCTACATTGATTGATTCGCTTGCTAACCGCCCCGAAGGCCCTCCCTTTATTAGACTCACCGTTGCCGGCACAGGTGGAAATGTCCCGCCGATGCTCGATCTCTCCTACGAAGAATTGGGTTCAAGACTAGTGAATTTTGCAAGGTCTCGGAATATAGGGATGGAATTTAGAGTGATTCCTTCAAGTTCTTCTAATGGTTATGCCTTCTTAATTGAACAAGTTCAAGCCCAACGGCTAGTTTTTTCGGAGGAAGAAGCTCTAGTGATAAACTGCCAGATGAAAATGCATTATGTTCCAGAAGAAACCCTAACCCTAGGTGCAATTTCCAGAACACATATATATATAGATGATACGCTCGAGTGTACCAAGCTTATGGTACACTCGAGTGCCCAATCACATGTGGGCCCACTTTGTTAGGATGATCCAAAGCATTCATTTGAAAGGCCCTTACATAGATGGGGTGTGTACCAAAAATCAACTCCATAGGATCATCCTAACCCATCCATTTGTGGAGGTCAAAATGGACAGACACTGTTTGTCCACAAATCTGCCCATTTTTGCCCTCCACTTTAGGAAGGGTTAGGATGATTCAATGGAGCTGATTTTTGGTACACACCCTATCTATGATAGGGCCTTGCAAATGAATGCTTTGGATCACCACAAAAAATGTGGGATCCATGTGATTGGGCACTCGAGCGTACCATAAGCTTGGTGCGCTCGAGCGTACAATCCTTTTCCTCATATATATATATATATATATATATATATATATATATATATATATATATATATATATATATATATAGAAAACGGTTCCTACACACGTGTAGATAAGTTATCTACACACTAGCTTAAGATACAGTGGGGGCCACATTATTTGGGTGATCCAAACCATTCATTTTTAAGGCCCTCACATAGATAGGGTGTCCACAAAAAATCAGATCCGTGGGATCATCCTAACCATTCGAACTGTGGAGCCAAAAATGAACTGATTTGTGAAGGTTTAAAGACATCCATTTTACCTCCACAAATCGTAGGGTTGGGATGATCTTATGGATCTGATTTTTTGTAGACACCCTATCTATGTGAGGGCCTTTAAAATGGATGGCTTGGATCACCCAAACAATGTGGGCCCCCACTGTATTTTAAGCTAGTGTGTAGAGAACTCTCTACACATATGTGTAGGAACCGTTTTCTCGGTTAGGATGATCCTACGGATCTGATTTTTTGTGGACACCCTATCTATGTGAGGGCCTTAAAAATGAATGGTTTGGATCACCTAAATAATGTGGCTCCTACTGTATTTTAAGCTAGTGTGTAGATAACTTATCTACACATGTGTGTAGGAACTATTTTCTCTCTCTCTCTCTCTCTCTTTATATATATATATATATGAGAAAAGGGTTGCTGCGCTCGAGGACAGCTAGGCTTAGCTGCGCTCGAGCACAGAAATAGGGGGTGGGGGTGATCCTAAGCATTCATTTGGAAGGTCCCATCATAGATGGAGGGCCTACAAAAAATCAGCTCCATTGGATCACTAATGGGTGTCCATTTGTGGGGGAAAAAAATGGACAGATACTGTTTGTCCACAAATCTATCCATTTTTAGCACCACAAATGGACACCCTAAGGTGATCCAATGGAGCTGATTTTTGGTGGACACCCTACCCATGAAAGGGCCCATCAAATGAATGCTTTGGATCCCACCCAAAATGTGGCCCCACCCTGTTTCTGTGCTCGAGTGCAGCAAATGCATGCTCTATCTCTCTCTCTCTCTATCTATATATATATATATATATATATATATATATATATATATATATATATATATACATATGAGGAAACTGTTGGTGAGCTTAAGCTCACCAAACTTATGGTAAGCTAGCTTTCTCAATCACATTGGGGCCCACTTTGTTAGGATGATCCAAAGCATTCATTTGAAAGTCCCTTACATAGATGGGGGGTGTACTAAAAATCAGCTCCATAGGATCATCCTAACCCCTCCATTTGTGGAGGACAAAAATGGACAGACACAAATCTGCCCCATTTTTGTCCTCCACAAATGGAGGGGTTAGGATGATCCTATGGAGCTGATTTTTGGTACACCCCCTATCTATGATAAGGCCTTGCAAATGAATGGTTTGGATCACTCCCCAAAATGTGGGACCCATTGGATTGGGAAAGCTAGCTCACTATAAGTTTGGTGAGCTTAACAGTTTCCTCTATATATATATATATATATATATATATATATATATATATATATATATATATATATATATATATATATATATATATATATATATATATATATCTTCCCTCTTTAGAGTTAAAATGGTTTTTTCCCGTAGTAATTTTTCGAGGAGTTGTGACGAATTCCAAATAAATATTGAAATTTCTATGTACTGAACATGAACGTGAGCAGTTGGATTAGAACGATAGTCCTATTGCAAATTTTGATATACCATAAGTGAACGTGAGCCGTTGGATTAGAACAATTGTTGAGATTATGGATAAGGGCATGATATAAAAGCCTTCTCATTAGTGAGTGAACGGTCAATCCAACACGTTCAAGAGCAAAAACCCCTTGGGAGGAGTAGTCCCTCTGCCACTGTAGCCCAGAAGATAGATTATTGGAATCTCTCTAAGCTCTCTCCTCTCATTCATCCCATTAGCATTCACTGAGCATCTCTATTCATCCCTGCATTCATCTTTCATTCTCATCTGCTCTGCTAGCGTTGGTTTTCAAATTTCATATCTCATATCACATGAAATTGTACCCGTTGCATATCGTAACTACATAAAATCAAGAGGTCAGGTGAAGTTGATTAAGCCTAAGAAGAATGAGTTCAAATTGAACGCGGATTGTGCTTCCAAAGGCAATCCTGGTTTATCATGTGGAGGAGGAATTATAAGAAACCATAAAGGTGAGATTTTATTTGCTTTTTCTCACTTTTATGAGAATGGCACTAACTTACAAGTAGAGATTAGAAGTATGTTAGACGGGCTGAGGTACTGTAAAGTATTTGGCCTATCTATCATTTGGCTTGAAGCAGACAATAAAACCTTGATTGACATGGTCGTTGACAAGAAGGATCCCCCATGGTCCATTAAATATTATTGGGAAGAACTTCAATCTTTGGTTTTAGAGTTGAGGGCAAAAGTGTCGCATCAATTTAGAGAAGCTAATTAACCTGGTTGCTGACTCTTTAACTATTTTTTCCTACAAAAGAAAAGAGAACCACACATACCGGCAATGGAAGGCCCTTCCTAGGGCTAGGGGCACATTAAGATGTGACTCTTTGGGCATTTCAGGTATCCGTTGTAAGTAATTTCCCTTTCATTTTGGTTTTGAGGTAAGGTGGTATGTTCCCTCTTTTACTTTTTATTCTATCAATAAAATTTTGCGGTGCGCTTGGGTTCCTTGATAAATTCCGGAAAAAAAAAAACTATATATAACCAAGAGAGAGAATGCAATTGATGTTGGGGTAAAATTCTGACCTACAGTAAGGCAGCAAAATGTGGCACAAATGGCGCATGAGTCCCAGTCAGTTCATTTCAGGGATCTCAGACTACTCATCCAGCTGGTTCAGAGTCAGCCCTCGCAGACATCTTCAGCAAGACAGCAGTGGGCCGGGTGGGCCGGGTCTATACGCTAACTCAGCAAGACACACTCCTGGTGTTAAATTGTTAAATTTTGAGGATGAAATTTCTTTAAGGGGGAGGATGAAATAGCCCAAATACCCCCTGCATGTAAGTAGACAAGAGGGGCCTTTTTTTGTCTTCTGGCTTAAGTTAGGTTATAAAAACCTCATTTGAGTCTTTTCATTTTTAGAAGAAACTTTAGAAAGGGAGAGAAGCTGTTGGAGAGCATTTTGATGCCGGGGAATTCGATCAAAGGTAAGAGTGTGGTTTGGGTATAGTTTTATTGCAAAGTTTTCTTTGATTAGCATACAAGAGAATTATTTTAGAAAAAATGAGATTTCCTCTTGTTTCTGACATATGGCGAGTTTCTGACGACATGGTTGAACCCGTTCGAATCCTTTCATCACAAGCTTTCCAACGAGTCCGACCTTTGTTGATTTTGTTGGATGGATAGTGAATTATGAAGGAAGGAAGTTGGTGAGAATAAGAAAAATCATATGGTTGTAGCAAAATTCTGTAACCGACCTAAATGGACAACTGTGGACTAAGACGGTCGATCGTCCAAATGTTCGATACCTTGGCGCAGTCGACCATGACCCTCTGTATGGTCAATGGTCCAAGTTCTTTGATCGATCGAGTGTTGGTCTGTCAACCATCTGGGAGTTTGGTTCCCTGGCAAGATTTCCTATGATATTAATTCTAAAGCTTATTTTTCGTTAAGCTATGTTTCTTCTTTCTAGATGATTTTGATCATTTTGTGATTGGATTTCGAACCCGAGAGACTTGTGATTAGCTTTTGAGGCAAGTAGAATGACACATCTTTAGTAAAATTGTGTTATTTGTTTTTGAGAAAAGCACTTGAGTACTCATGAAATCTTGAAAACTATGTTAGCATGTTTTAGTGAAGGATATTCTTCTGCTCTTCAAAAATCCGGTCTAACATGCCTTGTTGGAGATTTCAATTGTTTCGTAAGCATGTTTTAGTAAAGGATATCGAACTATTTCATTATTGGGATTTCCATTATTTTGAAGCAATGTCTTTGAAATATTGGTGTAATATTTATAAGAAATTTCAAAAGTATTTCAAATGCTTGAATTGACTTGTATGTGAACTTGATGGGATATTTATGCTATGATTCCAGACATATTGTGGCATCTGTTATTATGCTATGCTAGGCATATATTCTGTGATAATAATTAGGAAGCCATAGTGTTTTATGTGGTATCTCATGATGATTGTGATCCCCCTCCTACCAATAAGAAGTGGTACGTTGGCACCCCATGATGCCAAGGAGGTATAAATACTTGGCCCTATCAATTTGTATTATGAGAAACTAGTTCTGATCCGAGCTAATAGAGGTTGATTATGATATGATCAATCATTCTATACACATGAGGTTCTAAGTTTTCTTGATATGTTCCACATATTTCATTTTGGTTTCATCGGTTTTGATGCAATGGGAATTCTTGATAATCTGCTTTGTACTTAGACGTTTCTGCTCATGTTTTATACGGATTAATTCTTGGTATTTCTTTGAGAAATCAACAAGGAGCTTGCTTTCTGACATTTTGGAGTGAAATCAACAAGGAGAATATCTGAATATATGTTTTGTGCCGAGTTATGGATATTAATTAGTTTTCATATGCTTTATGCCATCCAATTCCTGACCATACATTGTTTAGTCGTATTCTTTAGCTTCTGTTCTTGGAGTGCTCAGATACAACTAAAGATTTGCTATACTGCTTCCTAGCTTTTGAGCTCGCTCATGTTGTTTTCCATTTTTTAGATCTTGATAGTTGATGTTTCGTGGGATCAGAGGGAGTGTCTGATTAACCTAGTATTGAGAAGCTTTTAGAAAATTTTGGAACTTGTGTATAAGAAGTGAGTAACTACTTATTTTAGATAATGTGGATGAATGATAGTGAATTGGACTTAATGTTGGGATTGTAAGTAAGGACTTTGATTGTTGTGTTTCTAGTTAGTTATGGAGATTTTAGTTGCTCTGATTTGTTCTCTCCAATGTATGGTAGATGTAATCTTGCCATTGTATGAATATTTAGTAAGAAAGCCTTGCGTGCTTACGAGGTTATGCCTTGCGGGTACTTGGTGCCTGTCGCGTCTTCGGGTCGAATAGTGAGATGTGTATAGACAATATAGTTCTAGCTGGATAACAGATGAAGGGAAAGATAGGTGCCAGAAATAATATTTTCCCAGCATGGTCTAGCCATTTCTAATTTTAAGCCCTTGCGGGCGTGGAAATTATGATAATTGGAAATAGCATTTCTCATATCTATACAGGGGAAATAAGGTTCTAAGCAAGTATGGAACTAACAAGTTGCATAGCTTTCAAAAGTACTAACGAACCCACCAATTCTCTTATAAAAGACTAGTATTCTGGGCCCATGCTATGCATGGATGTTAAATGGTGGGCCCCACCCATCAAAATATGAGCTGTAAATTGGTAGGCCCCACCCTAATGCATGGGTTTTCGCCTAGAGATGGTGGACCTCACCAATCAGTAACATCATGGATGAAATTGTGGCTCGTACCCTATGCATGGGTTTGGTTGAGATGGTGGGCCCTACTCTGGTATAAAGCTGTGGCCCCATCCCATAATAACATGAGGAGGTGTAAAATGGCAGGCCCCACTCTATGCATGGGTTTGGGTGGAGATGGTGGGACCACCCCATCAAAAGATGTGGTGTCAGAGCTGACCAATGCAAGCCATGGTTATAAATCGTTGGGCCTCGCCCGGCATGTGTTAAACAGTGGGCCCAGCCATATAGTGAAATGCAGAAATAAGTGGCAAAACATTATTCCATAATAGTTGCAGTAAAATTAAAAGTTGAAGGCAAAATGTAGCGGAAAATAGATTTAAGTGGCGAAACCAATTAAGTGGTAAAATTAGAAGTTTGCAGTAAAATATGGGAGATGATTTTTTCTCCCCTGCAATACATGCACGCTTCCCTTATGACGTGAAAAGTGGGCAACTTTATGTTAAATCACGTTATAAGGGGGAGCGTGCAAGTAATGCGCAGAGGGTCAAGGTGGCAAACGGGCCGTGCAGGCACGAAATTTCTCGGCCCGATGTGGCCCGCGGGCCAGGCACGGCATGTTTCGTCCAATGGCCGTGCCAGCACGGTACAGAAAAGTTGAAGGTTAGGCATGGCACGGCCCATATCGTGCCGGCCCGGGAAAATAGCCCTAAATACTCACTTTTACACTAATTTTACCGGGCCGTGCCGTGCCGCGGGCCTAAACCCCACAGCCCGGCACGGCCCGCGTCACTGTAGCTAGCCGTTGCTTGCCGACATGGCCCGTGGTGTGCCGTGCCTTGCCGGGCCGTGCCTTCCCCATTCCTGGTCATTCTCCTTGCGCTCACTCTGGATCGCTCTCTCGTTGCCCACTCCCTCCTGGAGCAAGTTCGTTATCCATGCGCTCGCTCTCACTCGTTCTAGGATAGTCTAGAAAGAAAGAAAGAAGAAAAAAAAGGAGAGAAAAAGAAGACAAGAAATTGAGGAAAAAAGGAAAAGGGGAGAAATTCACATAAAAAATCTAAAGCAGGGGAAGAAGAAGAAAAAGAAACCCGCGGAAATGGGAAAAAAATAAAAAAAGACTCCCAAAATAAGGGAAGAGGAATGAAGATGAAAAAAATAAACAGAAGTCAAGGAAGAGAGTAAAAAAAACATGTAAAAACTCCCAAATTGGGAAATTATGAAGAAGAAAGAAGAAAAGCAGGAGATTTGGAAAAAAAAACAACATAGTAAAAAAAAAGTGCTAAAATAGGGGAAGAAGAAAGAGAATGGGAAGAACAAGAAAGAAAGCAGAATGAAAGAAGATGAAGAAAGACAAAGGAAAAGTAGAAAAAATAGAAGACAAAATTGGCAAAAAACTCTTACAAATAGGAGAAGAAGAAGAAGCAGCAATTTTTTTTTAAAAATGACCCTAAATTTGGGCAAGAATAACAGAAGAAGAAAATGAGGATGAAAAGAAGAAGAAAATGAGGATGAAAAGAAGAAGAAAAACATAAATTTAATATCAATTTGAGGCTTCTCGAGATGAGGCATTCGTCCAAGAAATTTTCTTCCATAATCCAATAATTAGATTAAAGTTATGATAATTGGATAGAGATACAATGTAATTCTTAAAATTATAATTGGATAGTTATTTTATGTCACATTATAAGGTATTATCTATGAACTTGTAAGATGATTTTTACCACTTGATATTGAATGATAAAACATCATACGAAATTAAGAAGATCGCACTAACCTTGGAAATTTGAAACACTAGTACCCATAACTTATTTTTACCATTACAATCTTGGATTAGAAGTTATGATGATTGGATGGAAATGCTGCATAGTAAAAAAAAAAAAAACAAACATCAGACTTGGCATTCTGCTAGATAGAAGTTTTACATTGTAGGGTATTTTAATTACACCATAATACCATATTCTGGTAATCGACCAGAGGTAGATGCATACATGGTAGGGTATTTGATGCCATTATACAATGTGTTTTCTATGTACTTGTAGAGTACTTTCTAACACTGATGATGTATGAATGGTAAAATATCATACAAAACTTTGAAGGGTCATTGGAAACTTTGAAGAACCCTAAAAACTGACAAACAATATCTTAGAAAGTTGAAGTTCTAGTACTCTTCGCGTGATCATCATAAAATTTTAATCTGGGCATAAAGCTAAGATAAATTTTGTAACAATTTAGGACTACTTGAGATGAGGCATCCATCTATAAAAAATTTCCCCAATATTATAAGTTATGGGGATTTGCTAGGGTCCATTGCAAAAGGCATTTCACAGCTGGTTTGTCGTATGTCAAACCAGCCACCTCATGAACGGAGACAACAGCTCCCAATTCCCTGTACAAGGGTTTGCTAGGGACCATCGCATATGCCATTTTTGCAGACCCGCTGTTGCATGAGAGAGCAGCCATCTCAGATGAATAAAAGAATAAGACAAAATCTGAGCCTATGTGGCTGCTCTCTAATGCAACAGCCGGTCCACAAAATGCCTTCTGAAATGGCCCTAAGCAAATCCCATGTGTATGAACATCAAAATCTCTGATACAGAGAAGAAAAACATTGCAAGAAAAATATAGGGGAGTGATAAATCGACCCCAGTATATCTTAAATCGAACCCCAAGTAGGGCAGTGCAGAGAGAGAGAGAGAGGTATGGGGGTCGATTTAAGATAGTAGGGGGAATATATCGATGCTAATTAAGGCCTTTGTGGCTCACAATCGTTTGTCATAATCTGTTTGTGTATAGACTTCAACTCCTAGGTGTTCAAATCAAGTATCTCAGGACCCGATTCTGACCCTTGGAATTTTTATTTTTTTTGTTTTGATCCGATGTCCATAACAAAGAAGTAATCAAATTTCTCAAACACCAACATTATTTTTTTGAAGCAAATTTCCGAACACTTGTAAGAAACCACTGTCTATGAATATGCCTAGCACTGGCCTCTTGGTTATATTACACCACTTATTTCCCAGAACTACATGTGAATTTCAAGGGGGGAAATTACTACAATATGCATCTTGAGTATAATATTGTGATTTGACCCTCTTAAATGACATCGACAAGATCGATATTTTTCACCCAATGGATCCCTCCAGGTAAATGACATATGCTAAAAAAAACTCTGATGATCCGACACGTCCAATCAATAGCTGGAAAATAAACAGTTAAGAAAGTTGAGCAGTGATCTACATTCAAACCCTGTAATTAAATAGCTAAGATCCGCCATTATGTGAAAGTGTTTAGGCTGTTTCATCTGGAAGGGAAATATCAGAGAGTTTCTCATATGGGTGAATCTCTTATCATTACCCCCTACATTTAAGTATCAAGTTGTATATAATACAAACATTCCAAGCTTAAAAATAACCATCGAATTAAAGAAACACCACTTATTAAGAGTTTCACATGGGAGAGTCAGCAACCAATGACTAGGAGCTTCCTAGCTAAAGAGCTCAAGAAAAAAGCAACCCATATGAGTTATGTGGAGTAAGCTAAATTAAACTCAGCTCAAGTTGCTTTTACAAGAACAAAAAGAGGTGCTTCCCCTAATCGGTCACGGCCCTGCAGCAGTGAAATGCACATTAGTCTTCATGAGTAGAACAGATTAAAAGTGAAGGGCGAAAAAATGGAACGAAATAACCCCAGTACACAGTGAGGAACTCGTGCTCAAATACTATGTTAACAAACATTAGTGCATAAACAACTGGCAGAACTCGAGATTTTGGGGTGATTGCTCGGGAATTGAGACAGTTGAATTTCACTAAAATAGTATGGGAAGGAGCTGCTTGCTGCTAGTGGGGGTACTGCTAGTGCAAGATCGACTTCTTGATCTATTTGACGGCAGACTTGAAAATCCACCTACAGACGCTTTACACCCAATCATTCCGGATAACGCTTGCTGATCTCCTACTTGAGCTGCACGAATGTTTGTGGAGCGCTAGTTCAGTCGTGTTGCATCACAAGTTTAACCACCACCGGTAGCCCTCCGGTTCCTTAGACATATAAAGATGGGGTTTCCTTAGCTTTAAAGGGAACCCAAAGTCCATTCCTGAAGGAAGGGATGAATGAAAGAAGGAAAGACAGAGAGGGAAGAGATATATCATAGTCGACTACGTTATCTTAAGGTCGATCAAACTTTCAATTGTTCCTTGTTAGAGACTCGGAGATTGCCCATGGAAGTTGTACGATCCAGCAATATCGTGTGAGTGGAGAAGGGCAATGCCCGCTTGTAAAGCTCTTTCGTCGAGTGCGCGATCATGACAGGACTTCAGGAAGAAGCCCCAGCTCCTCATAGTTGTCCCTTTAACACCAATGGTAGATAGGAACTGAACTGTCTTACGACATTCTAAACCCATAAATAGAACTGATATGCCCAGATATATAGAACTTCTATGCCCTATTATGTAAGGAGGGAATTGATAGCAGAAGATATAGGGAAATCTTAATTCATTGGGCCTTTCGATACAATCAAATAGATTGCCACAAGGGCGCCATATTCTAGGAGCCCAAACTATGTGATTGAATAAATCCTCCACATCTTAATATATAATGTCGATTTCCAGCTGTTACTGAGTCTTCTTGGTTGGAAGGAAGGTCTGTCTCCGACGATTGACACTTTTCATTACCTCCGCTCTCGTTCACTTGGTAGTCTTTCTTATAGCCTATCATCATTTACAGCAGCAAGGAGAAGTGAGCAATCAGACAAAGCCTTCCTATTTTTTTTATTCAGTTTAGTTTTCCTAACTCTTCATCTTTTAACGTATGCCTAAACGCTCTGGCAACGTATGCCTATGTTTTTAGTTATTGTTGATTTTTTTTTTAAATGGGAGGTATATCTCTGAAGTTATGCATCTATTTGCTTATGTTTCTTCTTATATTTACATTTTTATTGTGGATTGGAACAAGAATTCTATGTCTTAAAATTGAAATGAACTTTAGGTTTTAATTTAGAGCAAGTTGTGGGAATGCATGTTAGGCAGAAAGAGTTCGAAATGATCCTACCCGAGTTTTAAATAGCTAAAGATGCACAGATTTTATTCAAGAATTGAGAGAAAAGTCAAAACTTAAAATACCCAAGCCTACTTTCTTAATTATTCTTCAACCTAATCTTTAAGATATTTATTATATAAACTTCACAAGGAGACTTTAGAATACCAGATGTAAGATGATCATACAAAATAAATTTTGAAACTACTCTCCAAGCTTGCCCTTCGTATTTTTAAAAAAATGATGACTTAATTTTTGGTTATTTTCCATCTATATTCTATAAAAAGCTAGCGATAGCACCAAATACTCCCTCCCCACTAACCACCCCCCCCCCCCCTCTCTCTCTCTCTCTCTCTCTCTCTCTCTCTCTCTCTGAGGATGCCAATCCTCCTACTCATGAATGCTTGCAGACCCTCATATTGGTCCAGTAACTCTAGCCACACACACACACACACACACACACACATATATATATAGATGATACGCTCGAGTGTACCAAGCTTATGGTACACTCGAGTGCCCAATCACATGTGGGCCCACTTTGTTAGGATGATCCAAAGCATTCATTTGAAAGGCCCTTACATAGATGGGGTGTGTACCAAAAATCAACTCCATAGGATCATCCTAACCCATCCATTTGTGGAGGTCAAAATGGACAGACACTGTTTGTCCACAAATCTGCCCATTTTTGCCCTCCACTTTAGGAAGGGTTAGGATGATTCAATGGAGCTGATTTTTGGTACACACCCTATCTATGATAGGGCCTTGCAAATGAATGCTTTGGATCACCACAAAAAATGTGGGATCCATGTGATTGGGCACTCGAGCGTACCATAAGCTTGGTGCGCTCGAGCGTACAATCCTTTTCCTCATATATATATATATATATATATATATATATATATATATATATATATATATATATATATAGAAAACGGTTCCTACACACGTGTAGATAAGTTATCTACACACTAGCTTAAGATACAGTGGGGGCCACATTATTTGGGTGATCCAAACCATTCATTTTTAAGGCCCTCACATAGATAGGGTGTCCACAAAAAATCAGATCCGTGGGATCATCCTAACCATTCGAACTGTGGAGCCAAAAATGAACTGATTTGTGAAGGTTTAAAGACATCCATTTTACCTCCACAAATCGTAGGGTTGGGATGATCTTATGGATCTGATTTTTTGTAGACACCCTATCTATGTGAGGGCCTTTAAAATGGATGGCTTGGATCACCCAAACAATGTGGGCCCCCACTGTATTTTAAGCTAGTGTGTAGAGAACTCTCTACACATATGTGTAGGAACCGTTTTCTCGGTTAGGATGATCCTACGGATCTGATTTTTTGTGGACACCCTATCTATGTGAGGGCCTTAAAAATGAATGGTTTGGATCACCTAAATAATGTGGCTCCTACTGTATTTTAAGCTAGTGTGTAGATAACTTATCTACACATGTGTGTAGGAACTATTTTCTCTCTCTCTCTCTCTCTCTTTATATATATATATATATGAGAAAAGGGTTGCTGCGCTCGAGGACAGCTAGGCTTAGCTGCGCTCGAGCACAGAAATAGGGGGTGGGGGTGATCCTAAGCATTCATTTGGAAGGTCCCATCATAGATGGAGGGCCTACAAAAAATCAGCTCCATTGGATCACTAATGGGTGTCCATTTGTGGGGGGAAAAAATGGACAGATACTGTTTGTCCACAAATCTATCCATTTTTAGCACCACAAATGGACACCCTAAGGTGATCCAATGGAGCTGATTTTTGGTGGACACCCTACCCATGAAAGGGCCCATCAAATGAATGCTTTGGATCCCACCCAAAATGTGGCCCCACCCTGTTTCTGTGCTCGAGTGCAGCAAATGCATGCTCTATCTCTCTCTCTCTCTATCTATATATATATATATATATATATATATATATATATATATATATATATATATATATATATATATATATATATATATATATATATACATATGAGGAAACTGTTGGTGAGCTTAAGCTCACCAAACTTATGGTAAGCTAGCTTTCTCAATCACATTGGGGCCCACTTTGTTAGGATGATCCAAAGCATTCATTTGAAAGTCCCTTACATAGATGGGGGGTGTACTAAAAATCAGCTCCATAGGATCATCCTAACCCCTCCATTTGTGGAGGACAAAAATGGACAGACACAAATCTGCCCCATTTTTGTCCTCCACAAATGGAGGGGTTAGGATGATCCTATGGAGCTGATTTTTGGTACACCCCCTATCTATGATAAGGCCTTGCAAATGAATGGTTTGGATCACTCCCCAAAATGTGGGACCCATTGGATTGGGAAAGCTAGCTCACTATAAGTTTGGTGAGCTTAACAGTTTCCTCTATATATATATATATATATATATATATATATATATATATATATATATATATATATATATATATATATATATATATATCTTCCCTCTTTAGAGTTAAAATGGTTTTTTCCCGTAGTAATTTTTCGAGGAGTTGTGACGAATTCCAAATAAATATTGAAATTTCTATGTACTGAACATGAACGTGAGCAGTTGGATTAGAACGATAGTCCTATTGCAAATTTTGATATACCATAAGTGAACGTGAGCCGTTGGATTAGAACAATTGTTGAGATTATGGATAAGGGCATGATATAAAAGCCTTCTCATTAGTGAGTGAACGGTCAATCCAACACGTTCAAGAGCAAAAACCCCTTGGGAGGAGTAGTCCCTCTGCCACTGTAGCCCAGAAGATAGATTATTGGAATCTCTCTAAGCTCTCTCCTCTCATTCATCCCATTAGCATTCACTGAGCATCTCTATTCATCCCTGCATTCATCTTTCATTCTCATCTGCTCTGCTAGCGTTGGTTTTCAAATTTCATATCTCATATCACATGAAATTGTACCCGTTGCATATCGTAACTACATAAAATCAAGAGGTCAGGTGAAGTTGATTAAGCCTAAGAAGAATGAGTTCAAATTGAACGCGGATTGTGCTTCCAAAGGCAATCCTGGTTTATCATGTGGAGGAGGAATTATAAGAAACCATAAAGGTGAGATTTTATTTGCTTTTTCTCACTTTTATGAGAATGGCACTAACTTACAAGTAGAGATTAGAAGTATGTTAGACGGGCTGAGGTACTGTAAAGTATTTGGCCTATCTATCATTTGGCTTGAAGCAGACAATAAAACCTTGATTGACATGGTCGTTGACAAGAAGGATCCCCCATGGTCCATTAAATATTATTGGGAAGAACTTCAATCTTTGGTTTTAGAGTTGAGGGCAAAAGTGTCGCATCAATTTAGAGAAGCTAATTAACCTGGTTGCTGACTCTTTAACTATTTTTTCCTACAAAAGAAAAGAGAACCACACATACCGGCAATGGAAGGCCCTTCCTAGGGCTAGGGGCACATTAAGATGTGACTCTTTGGGCATTTCAGGTATCCGTTGTAAGTAATTTCCCTTTCATTTTGGTTTTGAGGTAAGGTGGTATGTTCCCTCTTTTACTTTTTATTCTATCAATAAAATTTTGCGGTGCGCTTGGGTTCCTTGATAAATTCCGGAAAAAAAAAAACTATATATAACCAAGAGAGAGAATGCAATTGATGTTGGGGTAAAATTCTGACCTACAGTAAGGCAGCAAAATGTGGCACAAATGGCGCATGAGTCCCAGTCAGTTCATTTCAGGGATCTCAGACTACTCATCCAGCTGGTTCAGAGTCAGCCCTCGCAGACATCTTCAGCAAGACAGCAGTGGGCCGGGTGGGCCGGGTCTATACGCTAACTCAGCAAGACACACTCCTGGTGTTAAATTGTTAAATTTTGAGGATGAAATTTCTTTAAGGGGGAGGATGAAATAGCCCAAATACCCCCTGCATGTAAGTAGACAAGAGGGGCCTTTTTTTGTCTTCTGGCTTAAGTTAGGTTATAAAAACCTCATTTGAGTCTTTTCATTTTTAGAAGAAACTTTAGAAAGGGAGAGAAGCTGTTGGAGAGCATTTTGATGCCGGGGAATTCGATCAAAGGTAAGAGTGTGGTTTGGGTATAGTTTTATTGCAAAGTTTTCTTTGATTAGCATACAAGAGAATTATTTTAGAAAAAATGAGATTTCCTCTTGTTTCTGACATATGGCGAGTTTCTGACGACATGGTTGAACCCGTTCGAATCCTTTCATCACAAGCTTTCCAACGAGTCCGACCTTTGTTGATTTTGTTGGATGGATAGTGAATTATGAAGGAAGGAAGTTGGTGAGAATAAGAAAAATCATATGGTTGTAGCAAAATTCTGTAACCGACCTAAATGGACAACTGTGGACTAAGACGGTCGATCGTCCAAATGTTCGATACCTTGGCGCAGTCGACCATGACCCTCTGTATGGTCAATGGTCCAAGTTCTTTGATCGATCGAGTGTTGGTCTGTCAACCATCTGGGAGTTTGGTTCCCTGGCAAGATTTCCTATGATATTAATTCTAAAGCTTATTTTTCGTTAAGCTATGTTTCTTCTTTCTAGATGATTTTGATCATTTTGTGATTGGATTTCGAACCCGAGAGACTTGTGATTAGCTTTTGAGGCAAGTAGAATGACACATCTTTAGTAAAATTGTGTTATTTGTTTTTGAGAAAAGCACTTGAGTACTCATGAAATCTTGAAAACTATGTTAGCATGTTTTAGTGAAGGATATTCTTCTGCTCTTCAAAAATCCGGTCTAACATGCCTTGTTGGAGATTTCAATTGTTTCGTAAGCATGTTTTAGTAAAGGATATCGAACTATTTCATTATTGGGATTTCCATTATTTTGAAGCAATGTCTTTGAAATATTGGTGTAATATTTATAAGAAATTTCAAAAGTATTTCAAATGCTTGAATTGACTTGTATGTGAACTTGATGGGATATTTATGCTATGATTCCAGACATATTGTGGCATCTGTTATTATGCTATGCTAGGCATATATTCTGTGATAATAATTAGGAAGCCATAGTGTTTTATGTGGTATCTCATGATGATTGTGATCCCCCTCCTACCAATAAGAAGTGGTACGTTGGCACCCCATGATGCCAAGGAGGTATAAATACTTGGCCCTATCAATTTGTATTATGAGAAACTAGTTCTGATCCGAGCTAATAGAGGTTGATTATGATATGATCAATCATTCTATACACATGAGGTTCTAAGTTTTCTTGATATGTTCCACATATTTCATTTTGGTTTCATCGGTTTTGATGCAATGGGAATTCTTGATAATCTGCTTTGTACTTAGACGTTTCTGCTCATGTTTTATACGGATTAATTCTTGGTATTTCTTTGAGAAATCAACAAGGAGCTTGCTTTCTGACATTTTGGAGTGAAATCAACAAGGAGAATATCTGAATATATGTTTTGTGCCGAGTTATGGATATTAATTAGTTTTCATATGCTTTATGCCATCCAATTCCTGACCATACATTGTTTAGTCGTATTCTTTAGCTTCTGTTCTTGGAGTGCTCAGATACAACTAAAGATTTGCTATACTGCTTCCTAGCTTTTGAGCTCGCTCATGTTGTTTTCCATTTTTTAGATCTTGATAGTTGATGTTTCGTGGGATCAGAGGGAGTGTCTGATTAACCTAGTATTGAGAAGCTTTTAGAAAATTTTGGAACTTGTGTATAAGAAGTGAGTAACTACTTATTTTAGATAATGTGGATGAATGATAGTGAATTGGACTTAATGTTGGGATTGTAAGTAAGGACTTTGATTGTTGTGTTTCTAGTTAGTTATGGAGATTTTAGTTGCTCTGATTTGTTCTCTCCAATGTATGGTAGATGTAATCTTGCCATTGTATGAATATTTAGTAAGAAAGCCTTGCGTGCTTACGAGGTTATGCCTTGCGGGTACTTGGTGCCTGTCGCGTCTTCGGGTCGAATAGTGAGATGTGTATAGACAATATAGTTCTAGCTGGATAACAGATGAAGGGAAAGATAGGTGCCAGAAATAATATTTTCCCAGCATGGTCTAGCCATTTCTAATTTTAAGCCCTTGCGGGCGTGGAAATTATGATAATTGGAAATAGCATTTCTCATATCTATACAGGGGAAATAAGGTTCTAAGCAAGTATGGAACTAACAAGTTGCATAGCTTTCAAAAGTACTAACGAACCCACCAATTCTCTTATAAAAGACTAGTATTCTGGGCCCATGCTATGCATGGATGTTAAATGGTGGGCCCCACCCATCAAAATATGAGCTGTAAATTGGTAGGCCCCACCCTAATGCATGGGTTTTCGCCTAGAGATGGTGGACCTCACCAATCAGTAACATCATGGATGAAATTGTGGCTCGTACCCTATGCATGGGTTTGGTTGAGATGGTGGGCCCTACTCTGGTATAAAGCTGTGGCCCCATCCCATAATAACATGAGGAGGTGTAAAATGGCAGGCCCCACTCTATGCATGGGTTTGGGTGGAGATGGTGGGACCACCCCATCAAAAGATGTGGTGTCAGAGCTGACCAATGCAAGCCATGGTTATAAATCGTTGGGCCTCGCCCGGCATGTGTTAAACAGTGGGCCCAGCCATATAGTGAAATGCAGAAATAAGTGGCAAAACATTATTCCATAATAGTTGCAGTAAAATTAAAAGTTGAAGGCAAAATGTAGCGGAAAATAGATTTAAGTGGCGAAACCAATTAAGTGGTAAAATTAGAAGTTTGCAGTAAAATATGGGAGATGATTTTTTCTCCCCTGCAATACATGCACGCTTCCCTTATGACGTGAAAAGTGGGCAACTTTATGTTAAATCACGTTATAAGGGGGAGCGTGCAAGTAATGCGCAGAGGGTCAAGGTGGCAAACGGGCCGTGCAGGCACGAAATTTCTCGGCCCGATGTGGCCCGCGGGCCAGGCACGGCATGTTTCGTCCAATGGCCGTGCCAGCACGGTACAGAAAAGTTGAAGGTTAGGCATGGCACGGCCCATATCGTGCCGGCCCGGGAAAATAGCCCTAAATACTCACTTTTACACTAATTTTACCGGGCCGTGCCGTGCCGCGGGCCTAAACCCCACAGCCCGGCACGGCCCGCGTCACTGTAGCTAGCCGTTGCTTGCCGACATGGCCCGTGGTGTGCCGTGCCTTGCCGGGCCGTGCCTTCCCCATTCCTGGTCATTCTCCTTGCGCTCACTCTGGATCGCTCTCTCGTTGCCCACTCCCTCCTGGAGCAAGTTCGTTATCCATGCGCTCGCTCTCACTCGTTCTAGGATAGTCTAGAAAGAAAGAAAGAAGAAAAAAAAGGAGAGAAAAAGAAGACAAGAAATTGAGGAAAAAAGGAAAAGGGGAGAAATTCACATAAAAAATCTAAAGCAGGGGAAGAAGAAGAAAAAGAAACCCGCGGAAATGGGAAAAAAATAAAAAAAGACTCCCAAAATAAGGGAAGAGGAATGAAGATGAAAAAAATAAACAGAAGTCAAGGAAGAGAGTAAAAAAAACATGTAAAAACTCCCAAATTGGGAAATTATGAAGAAGAAAGAAGAAAAGCAGGAGATTTGGAAAAAAAAACAACATAGTAAAAAAAAAGTGCTAAAATAGGGGAAGAAGAAAGAGAATGGGAAGAACAAGAAAGAAAGCAGAATGAAAGAAGATGAAGAAAGACAAAGGAAAAGTAGAAAAAATAGAAGACAAAATTGGCAAAAAACTCTTACAAATAGGAGAAGAAGAAGAAGCAGCAAATTTTTTTAAAAAATGACCCTAAATTTGGGCAAGAATAACAGAAGAAGAAAATGAGGATGAAAAGAAGAAGAAAATGAGGATGAAAAGAAGAAGAAAAACATAAATTTAATATCAATTTGAGGCTTCTCGAGATGAGGCATTCGTCCAAGAAATTTTCTTCCATAATCCAATAATTAGATTAAAGTTATGATAATTGGATAGAGATACAATGTAATTCTTAAAATTATAATTGGATAGTTATTTTATGTCACATTATAAGGTATTATCTATGAACTTGTAAGATGATTTTTACCACTTGATATTGAATGATAAAACATCATACGAAATTAAGAAGATCGCACTAACCTTGGAAATTTGAAACACTAGTACCCATAACTTATTTTTACCATTACAATCTTGGATTAGAAGTTATGATGATTGGATGGAAATG
Organism: Tasmannia lanceolata; assembly: GCF_043159265.1. NCBI lineage: Eukaryota > Viridiplantae > Streptophyta > Magnoliopsida > Canellales > Winteraceae > Tasmannia > Tasmannia lanceolata. Next base: position 3,461,680 of record NW_027518681.1, read on the forward strand.
CTGCATAGTAAAAAAAAAAAAAACAAACATCAGACTTGGCATTCTGCTAGATAGAAGTTTTACATTGTAGGGTATTTTAATTACACCATAATACCATATTCTGGTAATCGACCAGAGGTAGATGCATACATGGTAGGGTATTTGATGCCATTATACAATGTGTTTTCTATGTACTTGTAGAGTACTTTCTAACACTGATGATGTATGAATGGTAAAATATCATACAAAACTTTGAAGGGTCATTGGAAACTTTGAAGAACCCTAAAAACTGACAAACAATATCTTAGAAAGTTGAAGTTCTAGTACTCTTCGCGTGATCATCATAAAATTTTAATCTGGGCATAAAGCTAAGATAAATTTTGTAACAATTTAGGACTACTTGAGATGAGGCATCCATCTATAAAAAATTTCCCCAATATTATAAGTTATGGGGATTTGCTAGGGTCCATTGCAAAAGGCATTTCACAGCTGGTTTGTCGTATGTCAAACCAGCCACCTCATGAACGGAGACAACAGCTCCCAATTCCCTGTACAAGGGTTTGCTAGGGACCATCGCATATGCCATTTTTGCAGACCCGCTGTTGCATGAGAGAGCAGCCATCTCAGATGAATAAAAGAATAAGACAAAATCTGAGCCTATGTGGCTGCTCTCTAATGCAACAGCCGGTCCACAAAATGCCTTCTGAAATGGCCCTAAGCAAATCCCATGTGTATGAACATCAAAATCTCTGATACAGAGAAGAAAAACATTGCAAGAAAAATATAGGGGAGTGATAAATCGACCCCAGTATATCTTAAATCGAACCCCAAGTAGGGCAGTGCAGAGAGAGAGAGAGAGGTATGGGGGTCGATTTAAGATAGTAGGGGGAATATATCGATGCTAATTAAGGCCTTTGTGGCTCACAATCGTTTGTCATAATCTGTTTGTGTATAGACTTCAACTCCTAGGTGTTCAAATCAAGTATCTCAGGACCCGATTCTGACCCTTGGAATTTTTATTTTTTTTGTTTTGATCCGATGTCCATAACAAAGAAGTAATCAAATTTCTCAAACACCAACATTATTTTTTTGAAGCAAATTTCCGAACACTTGTAAGAAACCACTGTCTATGAATATGCCTAGCACTGGCCTCTTGGTTATATTACACCACTTATTTCCCAGAACTACATGTGAATTTCAAGGGGGGAAATTACTACAATATGCATCTTGAGTATAATATTGTGATTTGACCCTCTTAAATGACATCGACAAGATCGATATTTTTCACCCAATGGATCCCTCCAGGTAAATGACATATGCTAAAAAAAACTCTGATGATCCGACACGTCCAATCAATAGCTGGAAAATAAACAGTTAAGAAAGTTGAGCAGTGATCTACATTCAAACCCTGTAATTAAATAGCTAAGATCCGCCATTATGTGAAAGTGTTTAGGCTGTTTCATCTGGAAGGGAAATATCAGAGAGTTTCTCATATGGGTGAATCTCTTATCATTACCCCCTACATTTAAGTATCAAGTTGTATATAATACAAACATTCCAAGCTTAAAAATAACCATCGAATTAAAGAAACACCACTTATTAAGAGTTTCACATGGGAGAGTCAGCAACCAATGACTAGGAGCTTCCTAGCTAAAGAGCTCAAGAAAAAAGCAACCCATATGAGTTATGTGGAGTAAGCTAAATTAAACTCAGCTCAAGTTGCTTTTACAAGAACAAAAAGAGGTGCTTCCCCTAATCGGTCACGGCCCTGCAGCAGTGAAATGCACATTAGTCTTCATGAGTAGAACAGATTAAAAGTGAAGGGCGAAAAAATGGAACGAAATAACCCCAGTACACAGTGAGGAACTCGTGCTCAAATACTATGTTAACAAACATTAGTGCATAAACAACTGGCAGAACTCGAGATTTTGGGGTGATTGCTCGGGAATTGAGACAGTTGAATTTCACTAAAATAGTATGGGAAGGAGCTGCTTGCTGCTAGTGGGGGTACTGCTAGTGCAAGATCGACTTCTTGATCTATTTGACGGCAGACTTGAAAATCCACCTACAGACGCTTTACACCCAATCATTCCGGATAACGCTTGCTGATCTCCTACTTGAGCTGCACGAATGTTTGTGGAGCGCTAGTTCAGTCGTGTTGCATCACAAGTTTAACCACCACCGGTAGCCCTCCGGTTCCTTAGACATATAAAGATGGGGTTTCCTTAGCTTTAAAGGGAACCCAAAGTCCATTCCTGAAGGAAGGGATGAATGAAAGAAGGAAAGACAGAGAGGGAAGAGATATATCATAGTCGACTACGTTATCTTAAGGTCGATCAAACTTTCAATTGTTCCTTGTTAGAGACTCGGAGATTGCCCATGGAAGTTGTACGATCCAGCAATATCGTGTGAGTGGAGAAGGGCAATGCCCGCTTGTAAAGCTCTTTCGTCGAGTGCGCGATCATGACAGGACTTCAGGAAGAAGCCCCAGCTCCTCATAGTTGTCCCTTTAACACCAATGGTAGATAGGAACTGAACTGTCTTACGACATTCTAAACCCATAAATAGAACTGATATGCCCAGATATATAGAACTTCTATGCCCTATTATGTAAGGAGGGAATTGATAGCAGAAGATATAGGGAAATCTTAATTCATTGGGCCTTTCGATACAATCAAATAGATTGCCACAAGGGCGCCATATTCTAGGAGCCCAAACTATGTGATTGAATAAATCCTCCACATCTTAATATATAATGTCGATTTCCAGCTGTTACTGAGTCTTCTTGGTTGGAAGGAAGGTCTGTCTCCGACGATTGACACTTTTCATTACCTCCGCTCTCGTTCACTTGGTAGTCTTTCTTATAGCCTATCATCATTTACAGCAGCAAGGAGAAGTGAGCAATCAGACAAAGCCTTCCTATTTTTTTTATTCAGTTTAGTTTTCCTAACTCTTCATCTTTTAACGTATGCCTAAACGCTCTGGCAACGTATGCCTATGTTTTTAGTTATTGTTGATTTTTTTTTTAAATGGGAGGTATATCTCTGAAGTTATGCATCTATTTGCTTATGTTTCTTCTTATATTTACATTTTTATTGTGGATTGGAACAAGAATTCTATGTCTTAAAATTGAAATGAACTTTAGGTTTTAATTTAGAGCAAGTTGTGGGAATGCATGTTAGGCAGAAAGAGTTCGAAATGATCCTACCCGAGTTTTAAATAGCTAAAGATGCACAGATTTTATTCAAGAATTGAGAGAAAAGTCAAAACTTAAAATACCCAAGCCTACTTTCTTAATTATTCTTCAACCTAATCTTTAAGATATTTATTATATAAACTTCACAAGGAGACTTTAGAATACCAGATGTAAGATGATCATACAAAATAAATTTTGAAACTACTCTCCAAGCTTGCCCTTCGTATTTTTAAAAAAATGATGACTTAATTTTTGGTTATTTTCCATCTATATTCTATAAAAAGCTAGCGATAGCACCAAATACTCCCTCCCCACTAACCACCCCCCCCCCCCCCCCCTCTCTCTCTCTCTCTCTCTCTCTCTCTCTCTCTGAGGATGCCAATCCTCCTACTCATGAATGCTTGCAGACCCTCATATTGGTCCAGTAACTCTAGCCTCTCCAATCCCTCCAACCATGCCCCTCCTTCCATTTCCACTAAATGAACCAATTACCTATCACCGTGATGGCCCCATTCTAGGCATAGAAAATGTTGTTCTCATTTCTGTAATGTTATCCTAGGCTTTCTCCCCTGACTTACATGTACTCATGATCGAGGTCTTCATTAGACATTGTCTTCCTCTTCCTCAGCACTCCTGTGTCTCAAGAATTCTCTAGTACTTTTCACTCTTTCATATGTATTTTTCCATTGTGATTTATTCTTCCGAGTGTGTCTTTTTCACTTCCGAGAGCACAGACTCATAACCCATAAATTTGGCTTTTTGATATGTCGAACGTTGTTTCAATCAGTTAATGCCACCACTACAATGATATGGCATGAGTTACACATCAGTCACAACATATTCTCATCCATTGAATGTGCACGCTGCCACCCAATATTTGGATTGTCATCTCTATCACCACAGCCCCTCCCATGGTCAACACTTGTGTGCAACTTCAACCATTGGTTATCCCGTTCCAGCTATGAATTTTTGAAGTTGAAAATTCTGCATTAGTTATCCATTCGGCATTAATATAGCAGAAATAAAAAGAAAAGAAAAAGTTAAACAGCAAAAAAACCAAGAAAACAAAGCAAAGATAAGGGAAAAAAAACAATGTCACATATTTTTTTACTAAGAAATTAGAAAAGCATGCAAAAAATAACAAAAGCAAGATAAAAATAATCCGAAAAAGGAAAATGGAAAACAAGCACAGGCATACACACATAGATCAAACATAAAAGTAAGACAAAAATTTGTATCCATAGAGATACACAAGTCTCAAGTTCTCATAAGCATTATCCTTGGTTAAGAAGCTAATGGATAGATGTAAGAGATGAAAGAAGTAATCACACCTTTAGCTCTGGCAATTCGATAACACAGGCACATTCAACCACCTCTACCCCAACACGTTCTGCAAGGGAGAACAAATCTAGGATGAACAACAACATAATAGCAAAACAGGAGAAATACTTCTTATGACTGATCAGGGAAAACAAAACCATACACAAAAATGTTCATAATAACATGCTGAGACAACAAAATCTAGCATTTCTTCTTGAGGCACTACTTCAACTGATTGAAAAATGAAATACTAGAAAATAGAAGTCTTTGATAGAAGAAAAAGTGAAAAACACTACAATAAAACAATAATCCAACTAGACACTAGTTCAAATGCAACACTGGATGTCTTTTCAAAATATCTAAAAACAAAAAAAGAAAATCCATGTAGGAACCAAGGACAGATTCTAGCAGGAAAAACAAAATGGTATGCAGACAGCATTACACTTCCTGGTACTTGTATGTCCAACCTTGTACTATACCTTAGATATCATATAACATACAAAATGTGGCAAATTTATCATTAAACTATAGAGACAATGAAAAGAGAGTGAGTACAGAGTAAAGCCAAGGAGTACAATTTCAGAAGTAGCAAAGAGGGATATTGATGGCATTTTATAAGAACCCCTTTACTTTCTTGCAACTATAGGAGAACATTTGATGTATGAGCAACATCAAAGTCATTCTATAAGAACTCTAGGAGTTCTAATCCTTACATATGGATATTGTTACTTTTTATTTAGGTTTCAATTAGAAGAGGACAGAATGGTGACACTGTTTATTTTATTCCTTCGGGGTTATTTAGTAGCATAAGGGTATTTTTGGGATTTCCTAATAAAACTTTAACAAGAGGGTTTTTACGAAAGTAGTGGGGACTGCTTGGGAGTTTGTTAGAATAATGATTTGATGTTTCTGCTCACGACAAACACCCCTAGGGTTTTCCTGCTTTTGCTTTTGGAGCTTGTTTAAGTCATTATGGCAGCAGTGAGCAGTCTCTAACGTTGCAGTGATGCGCACTACCAGTATCACTCCAGCAGTATTTAGAAGTACCAGAATCATCGGAATTATTCTCATTATGCTTCAAATGGTGCATAGATCCTTCTCAACTCACGAATGTCGAACAAGACTCTATGTACGTGTAACTCAAAACATCGAGCAAAATAATAAAGTGGTAACTAGCTCATACAAGCAAAGTGAAAGAGATATATAACAAGAACTCTCATCATCCCAACAACTAATTAATAATAAATTTTCTACAAATATATTGTATTTCTAGCACACCAAAGATTAACAGATTACCTAGTAGCCTGATAGCAGCACATAGGGTCCCCCCAGTTGCAATGAGATCATCAACAATTAGGGCACGTTCTCCTGCCTGTACAGCTCCTACATGCATCTCCATTTGGTCGGTTCCATATTCCAAAGAGTACTCCTCAGAAATCACCTCACCTAATGAATCATCAAGATCATTAATATATTCGTGAAATGATAAGAATCATTAAAAGACTCAAACAGAAGGCTATACAATCAATATATGAATATGAATAAAATTACCACAAAGGCATGTTTAGCCCTCATAATATCTCACAAAAGAGTGCATAGTACGGAGAAAGATCTAAGAAGTGATGACATTTTAAAAATAGTATAGGATAGAATTCTACAGACACAAATCCAAAGTTTCGGAGGTGAGTCAAATAAACCATGTTATGTCAAATGCACAAAGAGAGGTGACATGCCAATAGAAAATCGATAACAACTTTGGTAGCCTCTTCCTCCTTATATACCCTAATCTGTTAACAATGGCACCTTCATACCACACATAATTTTCAACCAATATTCTGACTCTTGAGATAAGAGAAATATATGACAGGTTTCCTGATACAAAAAGTATACCGGAGTAAGTGGAGCAGCACGGTGTGAGTGCACCTGGAGCCCGCTGAAACTTAGGATGAGTAGCAGGAAGAGGGCTTCCTTGAGGGCATTGGGGTCCACCCAGTGCTGGATGAGTAGAACAACACAAAGGTGTCAAAGGTAGTAGTGTGAGCCATCGACTTGGAGGAGCCCCTTGAGGACTTAGTTCCATACGTCACTATTAGTCTATGAGAAAAACCCAAAAAGCTTGGCAAATGTCAGAAAGGTGGTCCTGGACATAAGAGACATGGTCGAGGTAGAACAATAATCACCAAGGCACTCAAGAGTACATTGGGCCTTATTTGTGCAAGCAATTAGGTGTGGGATATCTGCAAAATGATCGAAAAGGGTCATCATCTTCACGATATATTGATGTATGGTAAGCTTTCCCTTTTGTTGTTTTGCAGTGCAACCAAATAGAAATGGAGGGCCCACCAAAGTACTTGGGCAAAGGTAACATCAAGGACCTTGGAGAGAACCTCAGGTTATAGTGTGGGGATCAGAAGTTGGTCTTGAGCATACTAGGCATCGTTTTGTAGGCAGGCATTTTTGTCTTTTTTTTTTTTTTTTTTTTTTAATATTAAAAAAGTAAAATCAGCATTTTTGTCTTTTTATGTTAAACTATGTTCATATGTAGATATAGCAGAAGTTTTACTTATGAATTTGCAATTTTATTATAAAATACGGGGGAATGATATCTCCTCCTTCCCTCTTTTCTGACGGATAAAATCCCCCCCGCCCCCCCCCTTTTAACGTTATCTGTTAAGTTTTAAAGTTAAAGAAAAACATTAAAGGGGGTGAATTTATCCTCAAGCAGTGAACCATTCTCACAGAAACCATTAAAGGGGGGGATTTTATCCGTTTAGAACGTGGGGGATATCATGTCCCTAAATATGATGTTACAATCTGTTAGCTATGATTTGTGGACACGGACACAGCAAACTTCCAAAATTTAGAAATGGGGACACGGCTAAAATAGAAAGTACATATACTCATGATTTGTGGACATGGATTAGTGTGCCGAGTTTCGACCAAGTTTCGACACGGATCCAAGGTATCTGACATGGAAACCTATAAATAGTGTCACACTCATACGCATACATACATATAAAGTTGCTAACACTTCTAGCAATACACCTAAAAGTGTCTAAAAGAGTGTCGACATGTGTGGACACGGGTGTAGTGTCGGACATGACACGACACGTGTATCGGCAATAAATTCGAAGTGTCGGTCAAATCATAGTCTGTTAGGATAAAGAAAAGGGTAATTATCTGCACAAAACTAATCATGTATTTATCAACATCATTTTCTTATAATATTTTCTACCATAGCATATAATGATTATAATTTTCTATATCATACTTTGGTTTTTATATTTGTGTTTCGCTTTTCTTTCAGCCCCGTTATCCCCGTCAACTATCCACCTTTCTCTTTGCAAATGCAGGTATCTCCTCATCTTTCTTCTCTATGAATACAGAAATTGGTTAAAATCAGAATTTTGGAGTTTCATTATTCAATTCATACAATGTCTTACAGTCACAAAGATTTACAGACTGATAAAACAAAAACTAATCAGATTAAAATACAGTCATCATATATGCTCGAAAAACATTACAACCATAACCATCCTTCAACCAATGTGAAACGCATGTGCACTTGTACTAGTTAGTCACAAATCAAAAGACTTCTTAGTAGAGGTCTTAACTAGTTTAGGTCTGACACAATCAATATAGTTGCCAATATTATTCGCACAACACCAAAAGGGCTTTTGAACGATTAAACGTTCAGTAAAGAATTATTGACCTTTAGAATCTAGATCTAGGATTTTATTATGGAGAATATGAAAGGAGAAAGCAAGGACTGAAAAGAATGTTTTAATACCAACTAGAAAATAAAGAAAATGAAATTGGACAAAAGATGTCTTTCTGGGTGTGGTTAATTGCTAATATTTGCTAATATTTGTTAAGGACACATATTAGAATAAATTGCAATAGCATCCCTACTAAAAAGAGAATCAAATAAAACATAAAAAATATATCCCTAAAGCTTCCAACATTTTTAATCTATTTATCTAATCTAGAATGTTGCACAGCACTCCTTCAATCTACATGCGTCAACGAAGTATTCAGAAACTAATAGTCAACTACGCAATTACCACATGAATGAAATAGAATGGATAAGAAAGAGGTACCAGGCAATTTCTTTGGCTTTCTCAAAGGGACAAACTTCGCCTCAATAGCCAAAGCAATAGGTGGGCCAAATATAAAGCCTCTTGCTTCAATTCCTGCAATATAAACAAAAAACAAACCCACTCTTGTTGGAATACAAACAAACCAGTCATAGATGTCATAAGCACCTAATAAATTATTTGGATAAGAGGATTGAATAACTAACAAATAAACAATCTAGATTATAAGGTAATTGAGTTATAATATGTTGTCTGCTCAAATTTTTTCTTGGAAAACTATTGGAGGGAAAAAGTAGAGGTGGGGGAACTGTCCGACGATCCAAACCATTTGTCTGCTGAGCCCAACTTTGGATTAGCCATTCCCAAAAAATTTCCCTATGGGACAAACGTAACCCTTCGATTTGTGGATGTATTCCTAAATCAAGATCCTCATGCTTTTTTATATTTTAACCATTCATTTACAGGCCAAAATAAAAAGGATTAGGATTGTTCAATAGGAGATATCATTGTGGCGTGATCTATCCATGATGGGGACGAGAAGATAATAATTTAGATCATCAACAGTTGCTAGTACTTTTGAAGCAAGACAGCATATATTAGCTCAAACAAAATTTTTTAAAAAAATCAGGGAGTTAACATAGGGCTCACCCTAGGTTAACCTCTGGATCACCTTAAATAAAATTGAGAAAATTCAATCATGAAGGAGCGGTTCTATGGTAGTGGGACTGTGGGAGTACCATAGTATGGTAGTCCACTAGTCCTGGCATTCATATTAGCAGACTTTTATTATTTACTTTAGTTCGCTTGAGTGTGGGTACAGTTGTCCACGGGGCTCAGCTTTGTTCAAGCCTTCAATATTGCTTTTAAGTTTTGATGTGGTTGAGTGGCCAAAGTGGTAGTGGGGATATTAGAGTCTTTTAACTTTATTTCCCTAGTTTAATAAGAATGGAGGATGAGTGATATAAAGGGGACCTTCTTTATTGTAAGGAGACTTTGGATTCTATTGAACGAATTGGTGGGTTTCCCTCTTTGCTTGTAGGTTTTCCTAACGATGACAGTAACACCGTGTTGGTTTTCCCTACCTACCTAGATTTTTCAGTTGTTACTGGATGAGATCAGTTCTCGCGATCTGATTTGCTTGTGAAATCAATTGCTGTCCTGCACGAAATTGGTATCAAAGCCGAGTCAATTCACATGGCTACACGTGGTAGAGGCCGTGATGCTAGTTTAAATCAAACATAGGAGTTGCTGGAGTTAAGGAGAACATTAGAGCATCCGATCCATGAGAAACAGAATTTACAGCGTCGAGAGTGAGCAGAGGCCTGAATGGAGGTAACGATGGCAACCGCAATGAAGAAACTGTTGATTTTTAGAATATATTGGAGAATGCCATACTGATGAGTTGCTCAATCCTTTTCATGAGCCTACGTACCAAGTACAACCTGAACGACTTGAACACATGTTGGCTAGGGCCTTAGAATCGAATTCAGGTAGGGTGTGAAAGGAAGTGTGGGACTTTAACAGAAGAATGCACACGGAAGAGTTTCTTGATTGGTGAGCTTGAAAAAGTATTTCAAGTGGAAACCGATGGTGGAAGGAAGGAAGTTGTTATTCATAAAGATAAAATTAAAAGGGGTTGGTCTTCAATGGTGGAAACAATTAGAGAAGCAACGAGTTGGACAAGGGAAGATGAAAATCAACAAGTGAAAGCATATGATGCAAAAATTACATAAACAATTTCTGTCGGCTGATTACACAATGTCAGTGTATGATAAGTTCCATGGGTTGCGACAAAGGGAGACAAGTGTGCAAGACTGTACAGCCGAGTTTCACAATGAGTTCCTATGTGTAGGGCTGAATGAAAACGATGAGAAGTTAACTATGAGTCATATTTCGGAGCTGACTACGCTATATGGGCAAGAGGAACCACAAAACCACACAGGTACAACTGGGAATTTAAGAAGTTTAGGTGTTGCTCGTGTGTTGCGACCATGGTTTTGAATTTCATCCAAAATCTGAAATTTGCCTCGCCCGAATTTCAGCCGAAATTTCGGTTTCGGTCAAGGGCGAAACCGAAACCGAAATTTAAATCCATGGTTGCAACTGACCAAAACAACTTTAGAATGTATCAGTCAGACCCTACATGTTGGAAGCAGTGATCAAATAAAGGGAAGGAATGGGTGCGTAATGCACCTTCTGATCATGAAGTTAGTTGCACAAAGGGGGCAGCAACTCATCCCAAGGAAGCAGGATTCTTCCCTGGGAGCTTTCGATTCCCGCTTTCGATTCCCGCTCTGGCAACCTTGAGCAGGATTCTTCCCTGGGAGCCTTCGATTCCCGTTTCGATTCTCGCTTTCGATTCCCGCTCTAGCAACCTTGACTCATCCTACAAAGAATCTCATGTGGGGAGCATGGGCATGTCTCCAATTCTTGTCCTCACCATCGTAAAAGCTTTTACGGCTGTCACTTCTGGCAAGGCTAGGTCGGAGAAGGTCACGAACCCCTTCTTGAAACATGAGCATACCAAGGCTCCGAAAATCCACAATACAATATGGGAAGTCATCATTTTTCATGTACTAGCCATATAGAGTTGTGTTGTAAGGTGCCCCTGGAATCACCACCCCCAGTCTTCAGGAGTGGCTCAGTCCTGCAGGATCTTTTTCATCTGGATCTTCTCCTCTTTAGTAGGGCGGTAACCAAGGTCGAATGTGTCTTGGACTGATCGTATTTCCAGCCATGAGGCTACCCCTTGGGCACGTCAGCCCAATCCCAGCCCTATAAACTAGAAAATATCACTGCCTTCTGAGCATCTTCGAAACATGTGGGTTAGGGATGAATGGGAAGGGTAAGATTTATTTCATTGCGTCGGCCCAGGAGATTTGAGATACTTCTAGAGAATCCAGTGACACTAAACCCTTCTTATTTTCCTTTAAGTGGTACAAAAGCTTCTTGAGGTATTTGGCCAATCCGGAAGTCGGAGCCCCCTTTCACTATCATGATCTTGTTTCCCTTAATGAATTTGAGTTTCTAATGCAGCGAAGATGGGACAGCCCCTTCTGTAGCCAGGGCCGGCCTAGGAGAAGGTTGAATAACCTCCTTGAAATAACTCCAAGATGGTTATCAAAACTTGCAGATTTGAAGAAACTCCAATATCTGACCATCCTGTGATCCTATTAATCTCTAACTTGGATATCGTCTTCCAAAGTAATTTTTTCACCACATATCAAAATTTCAAATAGATCCAACGGTCGGATAGCCGTCAATCCTTTGGGCCAGTTTCCAAAAATACACAATTTTCCAAATCTGATAATTTCCTACTTAATTTCATGAAAATCCGAGAGTGAATCCCATTTGATTTTCTATTAGAATCCGGTCGTAGCCATTTCAACCCTCTGAGTATTCCCTTTTATAGAAGCATCCTACATCAATTGAAAAAGAAAGAATAGGACAAGTTACCTTTTTCTCCCGAAAACCTAAAAGGGAGATGTGGCACATTAGCACCCCTACATAGTGATCTATTGATAAAAAATATGAAAAAAAAGAAAAATAAAGCCTATTTATCCAATGGTGGGAGTCTCATGTATCTCACTATTAGAAACCATATAATGCAATTTCAGTAAGAATGGTAAATCAGTTCATGCATTGGTGATGCTAGTTTATCCACTAAAAGACTAAAAACTAAGATATTGTTCACCACTCTAGTAATTAACCCAAATACCAACCAATGGCCTCAGCCACAGGAAACACTGTTGTGATAAACCATTTAGTGGTAGAAAGGGTGTATTGTACTCCAAGGTCTAAAGGAGGCCGCATTCCCAAGCCATGCAAACTGGAATTCAAGTGTTTGGCTACAGAAAGATTTTAAAGTAGATCGGAAAATTCTCGCAAGTTCCATGGCCTATGAAGCACGGGTACGGGTACGGGGTGCGGGTACGACACGACACGGGTACGTGATTTGCCAAAAAAACCGGGTGCGGGTACGTTCGGGTATGCCGAATATAATAATATATTTTAATATTTTATTATATATTTATAAAAATTAAAAAAAATAAAATTGTAGAGCAATCAAATAACAATAACATCACCAAAATGGAAAATTCTAATATTACTCTTCATTTCTTAAGTGATTAAGTTCCATATTTCATAACATGAGGCATCAATACATCATTCATTAGAAAAAAAAGTCTGTCACCAGTGTGTTGACCAGTGCCTGACAAGATGAATAATTTTTAGAGACCAAATTATGAGATTTTTTTTACTGGACTTTTGGGATTTAATAATGTTTGGACAAAATAGATTTTATGAATTTTTAAAATTTGAAAAATACCCCACCGTTTGGAAGTTAAGAAAGTTAAAATTTTGACCGACCCTTTTTCTTTGAATTTTGTACTAGAACTGGAGAGTAGACTTTTTTTCCTTTTAGATTTGGGTGTTGAAACTATTTTTAATAAATCCAAAGGGGGGGTATTCCGTTATTTACATGTAAATCTTAAGTAAATGGACAATAAACATGTAAATACGAAGTACAGGAAAGTAGAGAGAAGTACAGAGAGAGATGGTTTACATGTAAATACGAAGTACAGGAAAGTAGAGAGAAAGACGGGAGAGGAAAGAGAAGCAGCAGGAAGAAGCAGGACGTGTCGGGACCCCGGGAGAGTACCTGTGCTTCCTAGTCCATGGCCTTGAACCGCACAAATCATTTTGAATCAGATCAACTGTGAAAATGAGAAATTGGCTTTTCATGTGGAGAAAAGCCAATGCATGAGGTACCATTGTTATCTCCTCTCACCTCTTCTTCGAATTACATGAGGACAAGCTGTCAGGTACTATGAAATCTTGCAATGACACACCCGGTTGATGAATTGAAATGGTAGGGTTCTTGTCGAACACTAGAATTACAACTTTAGGGGGAAAAGTCAGTCCCATAGAGGAAAAAATCAGTCTCAATAGGTTTTTTTCACTCTTTTTCTGGAAAATCAGCATTTGCATCAATCAGTCCCATCGATCGAATTTGTGGCAGTCAAACACTACTCATATTCCATCCAATCCAGTTTTTATGAAAAAAACAAACAGATCAAACTTCAAACTAGAGAATATGTGGCTCAAGGAATGATTATGACACCATTCATTCAGAGTGAAGAGCAGATTGCAGACATATTACCAGACCTCTAGTAAGGGGATTGTTGTGTTATGTGGCTTGTCTCCCATGTTTCCCAAACAGTTACTAAACAGTTTTGTGCGTGGAAACATGAGAAGAAATTTCTAATTTGAAAATGAGAACGGTTATTCTCAGGTAATCTCTCTTGTAGGAAAAAAGAGAGAAGGTGAGTGATCAAGGTTTACCTCTTTGGAAAAGGGATGGAGAAGAAGAACACAGGTGTTGTTCGGTTTGATCTATTGGTGAAGAAGAAGCATCTTGGTTATACCGGTTATTTTTCTAGAGTTAAAGAGAGGAAAGGAAAGAGATTAGAGAAGAGAACTCTCATCTCTGGGAAAAAGGAAGAAAGGGCACACTTCGTGTTTTGGCCTTTCTTTTGTACAAAGAAGAAAAGATAGATTTTCTCTTATGGGGATGAAGTGAAAGTTCTTTCTCCTGACGAGATTAGAGAGAAAGGGTGAGAGTTTTACCACTTGGGTGTAGGGTCTTAGTTCGATTTTCATCTTGTATTGAGAAGACCGAAGAAGGTGAGTTGTTCTCGCTTCTCTCTTGTGGTTTCCTTTTGTAATAGAAAATGGAGTTTTCTTTCTTGTATAGAGAAAGCGATTTAAGAGAGAATGGTGTCCATGGAAGAGAGCAAAGAGGGTTACGGGTTTACGAGATTGTGTTAATCCCGCTTTTGTAATCTTGTTATCTTTTCTCTAATGGTGGAAGAATTGATCTCACCCGTGGATGTAGGCCATTGTGCCAAACCACATAAATTCGTGTGTTCTGTGTATTGTTGCGCTCTTGCGATTCTTTTGGTTGTTTCTATTTTGCCTTCGATTGTGTTATTTGATCGGATTTCTTGTCCAACAGGGTTTTTTTTATAGACAGGAATCAATTCCTAAAGTTCCTGTTAAATCTTGGCAAGATCAAATGGAATTATAGCTTTATAGAAAGTTCTAATATGTGTAAGAGAGTGTTTAACATTACTCATTCTTTATAGAACTTGTGTATATATTTCATTGATACAATCTACTACTAAAGCAGATGTGACCATGCTGATTCAATAGCCATACAAACTGTAAAGCCAAGTAAATAAACATTTCTATAGGTCATGAGTGATTGGTTACCTGCAACAACAGAGATGTTTTTATCTTTGTATCTCTCTACAAACAAATCAATGGTGTCCTTAAACGCTTTGGGATCAAGAAGCAAAGTCGTAATGTCCTGAAAAATTATCCCTAAAAAAAGGAAGACAAAAATCAAACCCATCTCTAAAAAAAGCTGAATTATTGAATATTAGAAAAAACCCAGATGAGAAATCCATGGATGTGCAAAACCCCACTTGTATTTTGAGTCAAAGATTGAAACTTTACTTTTAGTTGAATTGAATTACCTGGTTTGGGGAAGTCTGGTATGACCCTTATTGAAGAAGAAATTCTTGCAATTCGATCATCTTCATATTCGGAAGCCATTTTCTTACAGGAAAGCTGCAGAAAGAGAGGAGAGGAAGACCAAGGAGGTGAAAAAGGCAGGGGATTTTGAAAGGGAAAGTGAAATATTGGCCCCTTCTTTTCCTTGGGCCAGCCCCATCTAGTGTATTTACGACTATCCTTTTGCACTGCAAGTGGGTGGCCCAAAGAAGAAAAAGGGGTGGAATACATCATTTCCCTTTCGAAAGACTTTCTCAGACGCTTGTGTTACGCTGGTTTGCCTTATTTGTGTCACAGAGATGTGAAATGACTAAACTACCCTTATTCTTTTAATCATGATGGATTAGGAATGCAACTTGGATCGCGGTCAACCAGCATCCCATGGGTTCAACCCAATTTTGGCTTGGGTTGGGTTAGGGTTGAGTTCTTGGGCAGCTGGACCCGACCTCCATCCTTTAATTTTATCACGCTTTCTTAGGGTAATGTTTTTTTTTTTTTTTTGGCCATAGGTTAACCCGAACCCAAGCTCACTCAAACTTAGACGGGTTGGGTTAGGGTTGGCCATTGACCAGAGGCTCAGATTTCGTCGGGTTAGGATTGAGGGAATACTATCTCGGTTTGTTTTAGGGTTGGCCTCAACCCGATCCAACCCGACCCGAGTTGCACCCCTAAGAAGGATAAATGTCTTGGGCATTTTACTAGGAATCTAATGGGTAAGTGCGGTTTGTGATTAGCTGTAGTGGTTATGGCATTTTGTTTGAAAATAAAATACTTAAATGAGGGTATTTTTGTCATCTTGATCTTTTACTTTTTAAAGGGTTGATATCCGCACTAGCATATCTTGATAATGTTACCACTCACTTTGTTTTATGCTTTTCTAATTGGATGTTATTAGGGTCTTGAGTATTATAACAGCCGTGAACGGTGACAGGCTAACTAAAAGTTTAAAAACAAAGTCAGCAGACCTTGGATCGATGGACCTGGTCATGTCCAGGTGAACCCAAGAGTGATACATGCAATGTATCTTGGCCCTCCTCCCTTTATGCTGTTTGTTCACTAAAGGGGGAGAGAATAGTAGTGCGAAACAGTACGATTTGACATTTTAAAAGAAAAGAGACAAGGGCTATTTAGTAATTTTATGTGGAGAATTGGCATAATGCAATGTACATGGTATCATTAAAGGGAGAGAATAAGGATTAAAGGTATAATTTAACGAGGTGAAAGGGCTGGTGATAATGCAATGTACATGATATCATGCATTAATAACGGCTGAAAAGTCAAATATGATGGTGATGTGCAGCCAATAGGGGAGCCCTTTCACCTCTTTTTTGCAAGGGCTCCCTTCAGTTTAAACTTCCCCTTTAACGATTGAGTAATGCTACCAAAAAAGTTGATTAGGATGGTACTTTGGCGGAAAGCCATTTCGGGGAATTGTCTAGTGAATCTCTTAATATAATTTTGACGCCTATGAACAAAAAGGAAGAAATGCTAATGCATTCGTTCATCTTGAATTGTGCTTTGGAGAAAACTAACACAATATCCCTATCATGCGAGTAAAATTTGCAAAGAATAAATGTTGGGGGTTCCACGCAAAAGCAAAGATAAATCCTAGATTGGAGAAGTGAGAGGACGTGGATGGGCTTATAAAGACTTGGGCACCCTCCCCTTAGCGGCTAGCTTTTGAAGTGTAAGTCCTACTTATGCCCCTACAAACTGGAGACAATATTGCGTCAAAAGAAAGTCTGGCAGGTGAAAGGCGATCTACTGGTTGTTGGGAATTCAATTGAAATCTTACAGGGTCCCTTTGGATGCTCCAAAAGGTGGAGAATCAAAGTAGCACACATTTTCCATTTCATTTCATTTGGTTGGATGACATTTACTATTCACCTTGCAGGTCCTTGTCAGTTGTAAATTTTTCATGATGCAACTTGTGCACTATTGGCTTAATTTCCTCTCAAATCAAGAGAAAAAGGAAAGTAAAGAAATGGGAAAACTATGTTCCTTTTCTTCTACTACTATATAGCGTGCATCCAAACATACCCATGAAGACTTAAGGTTGATTTAAGATTGATTTTACAATGGTCAGCCGGCCTCCTTTCATCAGCTTAACTCTCCTCTTGTGCCACATCTGTGAAACAACCAATTACTCCAAAAGCTTAAGCTGTTGGAGAAGGCGTTATTTAATCTTTTATACTTTTACACTCCCCCTCATGCGTGCCCCTCATTTTAGGGTTGGCCTACACGTGGCACGTGTGGCCCCTCTTTTGGGTTAGCCATTACACATGGAATTTTAACATCAGGGAAACAATCAATTACTCCAAAAGCTTAAGCTGTTGGAGAAGGCGTTATTTAATCTTTTATACTTTAACAACATTGCCTAGGCGGAGGGAAGTCAGTCACCATTGAACTTGCCCTTCCACCTGTACCAATGATGCCTTTTTTCTAAAAAAACAAAAATTAGTCCCATAAGTAGTGTTGTTTTTTGTCCTTTTTTCATCATAAAGGATTTTTGTATGTAAATAGTGAGATTTTATATGCTCTATGCGACATGAAGTCCAGTATTTTTCAAAAAGTATCATAGGGCCCACTTCATAGGATGATCCAATCCACAACATAAAAATTTGTTCTCCAGAAATCATCTCCATATATAGGATGATCATTACCCTCCGATCTTTAGATGGACTGCACATCTGCACATTTTAGAAACCTCTATAGATCATAAAGTTAGGATCATCCTATGATTTCTTCTTTGTTTTTCCCATTCTTTTTCTCCATCGCAGTTTCTATATGTTTCCATTTCTACGCCAAGTAGTTCTATTATTTGATTTATGTTTGGCTCTTTTATTTCTGGCAAGGATCCAGCAGCGACTAACCCTAATGTGTATAAATGAAATTTTAGGATTTTAAAGAGGGCAAATATGGAAATTTACATTAATCTAGGGTCAAGTAGATATAAATACTCATTAACTCCAATAATTCATCACTTTTCTCAAGAGAAAACCCTAGAGAGAGAACTGATGAAGGAACCCTAGAAGAAGGAGAAGCTGTTGAAGGAGATTCTTAGCATGGAGATATCGATCATAGAGGAAAGAGATATATTGGTCATCGGTTTAGGTAGATAGTTATGTTAATTAGTTAAAGATCAGTGATTATGGATGATTAATTAAGAGTTTTCATCGACGGTCGATGCTGATTTGCTTTCTGACGAATTGTTGGGCTCGTAGGGATCTTCGCCTTACAAAGATTCCAACGAATTCGTGTTGGCCAACCTCGATTGAGAGGGGAAAACTTGAGAAATCAAAGATTAACTCATTTTCTAATAATAATTTTTTCTTAAGTACTTATTTTTTCTTATCTCCAACCACCCCCTACCTTCAACCTGTAGCAACCAAAGAACCATCCATCAACACCCCCTACAAGCTACTTGACCAACCTTCAAGAACAACTATACCACATTAATTTCCATTCAAGAAATTCCAACAAAATCACCATTCCACCTTAATTAACCAATTACCCCTACAATTCACACATAGCATTTCCTTTACACCCACCTTCTTCCATTAAAAATTCTCATTAGTTGCAACTACCTTTCCATCCCCTCAATTGTCCTTTCAACCCTTTCAACAACACCTTTTCATTTCAAACCAGTGCTTCAGCATCTTCTGAATCAAGAGAAACCAAAGCTTTGGCATCTTATGCACTATGAAAGGAGAAGAAAGAAGAGGGTCGATAGGGAGAGGTGGAGAGTACAAAACATAAAGAGAGGGGAGAGGGGGGAGACTTGAAAAGAGAGAGAGAGAGAGAGAGAGAGAGAGAGAGAGAGAGAGAGAGAGAGAGAGAACGTGATGCTAACCAACTTGATAAATCCTTTAATTTTATTTAATTCCTTGGAGCGAGAAAAATCCACTCCAAAAGATAAGGTCTAAAAAATTAGGAAGTTTCTTTAGAATAACTTATTAAAGTTGTTAAAGGATCAGATACATGCAAAACTTTATTCCCTAGAGTGAAAAATGCGAAATATAGCTCCTGAAAAATGTTAAAGAACACATCCTAAATTAGAATGCTTGCTTAGAACATACTTGAACAAAGTAAAAACGCTTTTCAAATGAAAAAAAAGAAGAGAGAAATACTTTTACACTCCTTCCTAAAAAGCACTTACTGGGCCTTTATGCATTGTTCATGTGATCGAATCTATTGGTTACAATGGCTACCATAAAGCTAGCCAAATGATATTAAAATCTCCTCGATCAAATGATCCTGGGCGCTTGATCTATCAAGCTTCAACCAAGCCTCATTTTTAGTTCTATAAAGCTAAACCAGTGATTTTTCTTGATGGAACGCTAAACAAGGTTGTTCTTAATAACATGGGATTTGCTAGGGACCATCGCAGAAGGCATTTCGCGGCTAGGTTGTTGCACGAGAGAGCAGCCACCTCAGATGAATTAAATGGATAAGACTAAAAGTGAGCCTGTGTGGCTGCTCTCTTATGCAACAGTCATTCTGCGAAATGCCTTCTGTGATGGTCCCTAGCATATCCGTAATAATTGTCCCGATGAATGGGTGTTTTAGGGATCAACGGATCTAATCACATACACATGGCAAAAGTGGGGCTCAGTAATTGCCCTGAAATTCCACTTAGCAACCCAAGAGGGGGTGAATTGGGTTTCTTTTCAAATTTTAAGGATTTTGAAAACTTAGATTGCACTAGTTTTAGATTGAATAGGAAATCAAAAAAAGTATTTAAAGCAATAGTAAAAAGCTTACCACAAGAAAAGAGGTGAAGAGACAAAGAAGCTTTGACACAAGGATTTTTATAGTGGTTCAATTTTAGTTCAAAACCTATTCCACTCTTCTCAAGTTACTCTCCTTGAGGATTCCACTATCTTCTCCAAGGAACTTAAATACGGCGTTCCTTCCGCCTTGTACAAATCGAGCTTCAAGCTCCAAGGGTCTTCTACGGCGCCCTTCGTGCCAAATACAAAGAAGATGAAAGGTTTTCGCTTGCTTGCCTCTAGATAGGCTAATTTACAAGTAAAGCTCGCTCACTCTCACAAGAACAAGATGAACAAATGAAAGTCCTAAAGTCTCTCAAGAATAATCTAAGGTAAATGGCACAAGAGAGAGATTGAGAGTGAAGATCTTGAGGAGAAGGAGAATGAATGCCTTTTAGTGCTCTTAAAATATTTGTAAACACCTTAGATGGTGTTCCAAGAGTCCCAAGGTTCATATATATAGAGGGGAGAAAAATACACAATTTTTAAGCTCCCCAACGGTCTTCTCGGACTCCGGGCTCGGAGCTCCAAGTCCTTATTTTTTTGAACCTGGAACCATTCTTGGAGCTCCAAGAATTTTCTCGGAGTTCCGAGGAGCCTACGAACAGTAGATTTTTTCTTATATTTTTGCTGTCTTTGTTTGGGCTTTTGGAACTTTAATTTATCAAGTTAAATGGGATGTCATGAGGGTCCAACAATGTTGGGACACCACTATGAACATTCACAAACCCATTAAGTTCTACTTAGTTTGATTTTAACTCTCCTTTGTGCCATAGACCTAGATTATACATGAAGGACCATTTACATTCTAAATTTACTTGGTCTTCAATCTTGTTGGCACCTTATAGAGGCTTTGACATGTCTTCACTCGGCTCCATTGATGCTTGAGCCAAGCTTGAACTTTTGAGTTGATTACCATTCTTGTTAGGCTAGAGTTCAACCTTGTCTTTGAATACCTTTGAGATGATGATGCCTTCTTCATGCCTTTGATATCGCTTTGAGCTTGAATGATTTGCCGTTTGTCATGCACTCTTGAGGATGCTACACTGTGAACATCATAACTTTGCCAATGTAAATCATTAGTGTATAAAATCTTTATTTTATAACAAATTGAGTTTGTTAATCATCAAAACATTTCAATGGGAGTACTTGTTGAACCCTTGGGCTAACAATCTCCCCCTTTTTTATGATGACAAACATAATTTGTTTTAGGGTAGGATCTCCCCCTTTAGGGATGAATAAAATAATTTGTGCTCCCCCTAAGAGTTTGATTTAATTGAACATTTAAGGCATTACTTTTAATGATTGAAATTTGATTGCAAAATTATAAGCATAGAGCTTTGCTCCCCCTTAATATATGCATGTTATTATGACTTGGGAGCTCAAATATTATCCCCCTTTTGTCATCACCAAAAAGGTGGAACAAAGGAAGGAGTGTAGGTGAGAGCCAATGAGACAAGTGAAGTGCAATGCAATAGAGAAAGTAGGCATAAGACAAGGTATGCAAGCAAAAAAAATATAACAGAGAAGCACACCGCACAGTAAACCAAAGATATATATATATATATATATATATATATATATATATATATATAGATGATGTGAAATGGCATACATAAAAGTGCATAGAACCAGTCAAAGGACATAGCATCCACGACACATCATAACAGTGACAGAAGTAGATAAACCGAATACATCCCAAAAAGATCCAACTGACTATAGAAGCATCTAGATAAATAGGATCCATACAACCAACTTATAATCCAAAGACGAGGCAAATAGAAATGTATAGATAAGCCTAAGATAAAGAGAAATCGGAGCAAAACGGGATCCATCATCAGAGAACGAGAGCCATCTACTGCTCCGGAGGAGGCGGTGGCTGATGAGAAGAACTGCCCGGCCCCTGGCCCCACTGGCCACTGGAGATGTAGCGATAATAGGTGGCCCACTGGTCATCAACGTGGGTAGTCATGGTCTGGAAGCAAGTAGAAATCTCAGAGTCGACATGGGTAGACAGCCGCGCAAACTGTGAGGCCATGGATCGCTCAATAGCCTCCTGCATGTGAGCCAAATCCTGGCGAGTGCAGAACTGAGATGTATCCTGTGACGGCTGGGGTGCCGGTGCAGCCTGGTCCTCGGCTTCGTAGCCGCCTCCATTGTCAGAATCAATGTCAATCGCTGCTTGATTTAGAGCCATGCGGTTAAAGGTCTGAACATCAAACGGGGCAGTCGGAGTCATGGTCATCTCTCCATCCAAGATGATGCCAAAGTGGCGGAAGACACGGGTGAAAATCATGCCATATGGCAATGAAGAGCGGTAGCGGCCAGGGGTCTGAAACATGTAGCGGAACATGATATAAGGCAGACAAAGCTGGGGGCCCTCTAGGATGCTGTAGATGATATATGCCTCTAAGGGTCTTAGGGCTTCACGCATCCCAGCACGAGGTATGAAGATGTGGTACATGAAGTTATGGAGCATGCGCGCAACGGGAATGAGGTCGGCAGATTGTACGGGCATATTAGGGTGGTAGCGCCATGTCATCAAGTGAATGTGTCCCATCTTCCGGCCAGAAATAGTGTAAGAGGCCCTCATGGCTAATCCCAAGAAGTGTGGCAAAAGTTTGATAGTTGAGTTTGATGACAGTTTTCTTGATCTTGGATTCGATTTTGAAGAATGAAGGGAAAATTGTGAGATTGGCATAGAAGAGACGCATCAATCAAGGGTAAACAGGTTCATTGAGGTGAAGGATGGGTGTCCAATGAATGAACGGCATCAAATTTGGCCTTTAAATCAAAATTTTGAAGGACAGGGGGATCAATGTACCTACCGGTGAGGATGCCCCTAGTGCTGACGTCGGCCCAGAGTTTCTTGGCCTTATCTCCAGTGAAAAAGGAGTTGGACACAACCTCGGCCGCCATAGCCTTGGCCTTGGCCTTCTTCCTCGGGAACGTCTTCAGGAACGTATTTGGGGTCTGCAACTTGGGAGGAGCCTCCAATGTTGAGATTTTTTATTTTAGGAGGCATGGTGAGAGGAAATGTAGGTGGAGAGAAAAATAATGTGTTAAAAAAATAGAGAAATAGCCCTAAAATGGAGGAGAAAAAGGAGAAATAGAGAAAGGAGGAAAGAAAAAATGAAAAAGGGGTGAAATCCTAGGGTTTGAATGGAAAAAACTTGGGTTTTAGGAAGAAGAGAGGGATTTAGAAGGAAGAAGAGGGTTTTGGAGGAAGATGTAGGGAGAAAATGAAGAAAAACAAGGAAAATAGAGTTAGGGTTTGAAGAGACGTGGAAGGAAGAGGGAAAGAAGAGAAGAAAAGTAAGAAAAAACGAACCGGGTCCAGGGTTATAACGCTCCTGGCCCGATTCTCGGAGTTCCGAGAATACACGATTTTTTTTTCTACTGGCCCGAGTTTCGGAGTTCCGAGAAATTGTCTCGGAGCTCCGAGGACCACTTGGACGAAATCTCGGAGTTCCGAGAACCTTTCTAAGTGCCCTCTGCCAATATTCTCGGAGTTCCGAGACAAAATCTTGGAGTTCCGAGAGTTTTTTTTTTTTTTTTAAATGTAAGGAGGACATAGTTACACACATACACATAGACAGATAGATATATGTGACATTGCAAGTACAAACCATGATCCAATGCATGAATTACACATATGACTTACCGAAGGTTTAGATGATGGCACATGGCCAAGGGTTTAGGTATCTTAATTAAGGGTGATGGTACCGACTCCCCCTTGAAATGAAGTGGGCTATGGGTACCAATTGAGTGAGTTTTACTAAAAGCTCGGTTGTAGTTTCACTCTAAGCTTAAACATATATATATATATATATATATATATATATATATATATATATATATATATAGAGAGAGAGAGAGAGAGAGAGAGAGAGAAGGAAAGGTGGGAGGTGGATCCAATATATATATATATATATATATATATATATATATATATATATATAGAGAGAGAGAGAGAGAGAGAAGGAAAGGTGGAAGGTGGATCCAAAGTCTTCCCAGTCTTCGCAACCTCACCGTTCATAAATTTGGACCGTCCAAATGTCTAAAGTAGAAGCTGAGCTCACAAATAAGGGAAAAACGCATAATAATAGTGACATCTCATAAAGAGTGAGACCCAAAACTGTGACAGGAAAGGTCGTCTCTTTTTCTATCCGTGTAACATGAGAGTCAAGAGAATACTTCCACTGCGTGGCTCACACTCTAAATGAGAATTAGATCAAAGACACTTTTGGTCAATCTAGGTCGTCTCTTCTCTTCTACTGCGTGCCTCACACTCTAAATCACTCATCAATAATTAAAGGATGGTAGGTCTCACACTCATTATCATTTTGTGTAACCTTTATTTATGTATTTTCTATTTATTTAAAGAAGATGCAGGTATATATATTACAAAATGAGAATTAGATCAACGACACTTTTGTTCAATCTAGACCGTCAAAAAACTACAGAGCTGTCCATGATACTAATCCCGTCAAAACCTACCAATGGATCATCCACAAAAAGTGACCGTTAGGATTTGCTTGAATATAGGCTCTGTTCGGATTGCAGGGATTCTCTCCATTAAGGAAAATAGAGGAAAATGATATGGTTACGGCTTGTTTAGAAAAATACATCATAAATTGAAAGTTTGTTTTTCACCAAAAATTGAACAGGTTCAAGTTATTTTTTTCATATAAAATCAAACAATGAAAAAGAAGGAAAATTGGATAAGTGTTTCCAGCTCTTTATCCAAGGGGTTCCTTGCATCTATCATTCCTCTACATATAAATAATTCGTTTGGGTCACCCTGTGCCCCAAAATTCATCCCCTTAGGATGATCCTAATCCTCCAATCTGTATCATTTTCTGTAATGTCGTCGTTCTGTTGATCCGGGGTTAGGATCATCCTGTGGAGATGATTATTGAGGCATAACATATTTATGTTAGGGTAATCCATATTAAGGGTTTGGGTCTTCGAACAAAGCCGGACCGACTTTTTAAAAAAAATACTCATATCTAAGCACAAACATCATATTTAAAATTTAGAACTATGTTTTCATAATAAATTTCCTATTTGTTGAGTTATACAAAATTTGTATGGGGCAGAGCAAAAACAAGTGCCAACTAGCAGGATGGGACCAAGCAGATGTAGCGGATCTTTATCTCAAACTCGAAGATAAAAGGGAAGAGACGAAATGACAAAACTTAAAAGGAAAGGTATTTTAGGTTTTTTAATTCCTTATGGTTAAATTTTAACTTTTAATAAAATTCAGTAAGTACTATTTTATAAAATATTTAGCTAGTTATTCCCTCGTTGATGGCTTATGACTAGTAAAAGCATATGGGACCCAACTGAAAATGAAAGGACATCTCCTGTGGACGACTCTCACTCCTATGAAAAGGATAAGAGAAGGGCGATGATAAATTCGCACCCCTTGTAGGATGATTCGCACCCCTTTTACATGTAAAAAAGGTTATAGTCTGCCACTGGATGTGAACTATCATCTCCCAAAAGATTGAAAATCTTAATTTCTGGGACCTATCATCCTTCGATGGAAGATGAGACGGTTGTGTCTAGTATCTAGCATGGAGTGCGGGTCGGACTGTATTTAATGTCTACTAGTGAAAAAGCAGTCTTGTTGATAGATATTTGAACAATTAAAATTTAATCGTCAATGTCGTGTCATATACGCCACATGACTATCACAATCACTCGTTAGTAAGTTCCTCCTTACATTCATTGATAACAGGCCCTAAGCCTCTCATACCAAGCTCTAGGAGCTTGCTTTAAACCATACAAGGCTTTGTCCAACCTATATACGTGATTAGGGTATTTGGAATCCTCAAAATCGGGAGGTTGTTCAATATAAACTTCCTCCATAATATACCCATTTAGGAATGCACTCTTCACATCCATTTGATACAACTTAAAGTTTTTGTGGGATGCAAATGCAAGTAGCATCCTTATGGCTTCCAATCTAGCAACCGGAGCAAAGGTCTCATCATAATCGATACCTTCCTCTTGGTTGTAACCTTGGGCTTCTAATCTAGCTTTATTCCTTTGAATATCTCCATGCTCATCGAGTTTGTTTCTAAACACCCATTTAGTCCCAATAACCGGATGATCACTAGGCCTAGGAACTAGCCTCCATACTTGGTTTCTCTCAAATTGGTTTAGTTCCTCTTGCATAGCAATCATCCAAAATTCATCATTTTCAGCTTCTTTTATGGACTTGGGTTCTATTTGGGAGATATAGGCCATGTGGGCACAAACATTCCTATAGTGAGATCTTGTCTTAACTCCTTGTGAGGTTTCACCTATGATTTGAGTAGAAGGGTGACTAGACATGATTCTACTATATTTGGGAAGACCTTCTACTTTAAGTTCTTCTATAGGTTGACCTTCTAAATCAAGATTTTCTAAGGGTTGAACAATGGACTCTACTTGACTATGAGACTCTAGAAGATTGACACTGTCATCATCTTCATTAATGACTTTAGGAGGTTCAAATGACTCATCAAATTTGACATGCACGGATTCTTCCACAATTTGAGTTCTTTTGTTATAGATTCTATAAGCTTTACTATGGGTTGAATAGCCTAAGAAGATACCTTCATCGGATTTTGAATCAAACTTGTGCAAGGTGTCTTTCATGTTTAATATAAAACATTTACAACCGAAAACTTTGAAATAGCTAACTTTGGGGGGTGTTCCACTCCATAGTTCATAAGGTGTTTTGTTAAGGTGAGGTCTAATGAGCACTCTATTTAAAATATAGCAAGCCGTGTGAACGGCTTCCTCCTAAAAGTTTCTTGGAACATTGTGCTCATTTAACATGGTTCTAGCCATTTCAATAAGTGATCTATTTTTCCTTTCAACTACCCCATTTTGTTGGGGAGTTCTTGGAGCCGAGAAATTGTGCTTGATTCCATTTTCATTACAAAAGGTATCAAACTCAATATTCTCAAACTCGGTTCCATGATCACTTCTAATTTCATGTATAAAAACCCCTTGTTCATTTTGAATTCGCTTGCACAAGTTGACAAATTTCTTGAAGGTTTCATCTTTACTAGTTAAGAATAACACCCAAGTGAACCTAGAGTAGTCATCAACAATCACATATACATATCTACTGCCTCCTCTACTACGAGTCTTCATGGGACCAAATAGGTCCATGTGAAGGAGTTGTAGTGGACAAGAGGTAGATAATACACTTATGGTTTTAAAAGAGTCTTTAGCATGTTTTCCATGAATGCAAGCACTACAAACTTTATCTCTAATGTATTTGAGTTTAGGTAACTCTCTCACAGATTCTTAGAAGATAATCTTGAAATCAAATCCATATGAGCATGAGCAAGTCTCCTATGCCATAACCAAGGGTTATCATCCATGGCGGAGAGACATTGGATGTTTTGATTTTCAAGGTCTTCTAATGCTAATGAATATATATTGCCATCTCTATATGCAACAAATTCAACTTCATTATTTTTATCCTTCAAAATCTTACATCTATCTTTTTCAAAAAGAACTTTGTGACCAAGATCACATAGTTGACTAATGCTTATCAAATTAAATGAAAGACCATCAACGAGCAAAACATGTTCAACTTTAATGTCCTTAATTTTAATGGTACATTCACCGATGATTTTGCTTCTTGTATCATCCCCAAATGTGACATTTCCTTGATGACTCATGGAGACAAAGGCGAACTTGGTTACGTCTCCCGTCATGTGCCTTGAGCAACCGCTATCCAATTGTCCTTTGAGGGTTTTCCTTTCAAGCACACCTACAAGAACCAAAGCTCATGTTGAAGTTTTAGGTACCCACTTTTTCTTGAGTCCTTCAAGGTTAGCAACATCATAAAGCTCATCTTTTCTAACCCACATAAATTTAGATGCTTTTCTTAACATTGCATGCAAACCTTAAGTGTTCTATTCTACTACAATAGTGACAAGTAGGAATAAAAGCACTAGTGTTAGCATGGATGTGGGAGGAATTCATTATAAACTTATTTTTGAATGAGGCTTCTCCTTTAGAAAGTGGTTGGTAACCAAGACCATTTTTTTCTAGAGAGACAAGCTTATTTTCAAGAATTTCATCTAGTTTGTTTTTGCCACATGAGAATTTTCTAAATGTTAAATCAAGTTCTTTGCATTTCAAAACAAGTTTCTCATTTTGCTCTTTCAAGCTTTTGTTTTCAAAGATTAATTTGTCTACTTCTTTATTCAAAGCTTTGTTTTCCAAAATCAATTTTTCACTTGTATTGGTTTGCAAATCGAATTCCTTTTTCAAGAACCCAAAATCCCTAGTTATATCTTGTAAGGACTTTTTCATTGTTTTGTTTCTGGCAAGTTGTAAATCCAAATTTTCATGAAGTTTTTCACAAGCAAATATTAGTTCATGAGACATATCATCAACATCATTTACCTCGGATATAGAGATATCTTGTGTCACATCGGCGAGTCCTATGTAGCAAAGGTTGTCTTCATCCTTTCCGTTTGATTCATTTTCGGATGAAGCATTCCCTTCATCCCAAGCCGCCGCACACAAAGCCTTTTTGCCATTTCTTCTATTCTTCTTATCCTTGTCATTGTTGTTGATGAGTGGGCAATTTGGCCTTATATGACCAACCTTGTTGCACTTATAGCATCTCATCTCCTCTTTGCTTGAAGGCCTATTTCTTCCTTGGCTAGAGTTTCCTCCTCTCTTGAACTTGAGAAATTTCTTGAATCTCTTGGTGAAGAGAGCAAGATCATCTTGTGTGTCTTCTTCACTCTCTTCCTCTTCACTCTCAACTCTTGCTTTAAAAGCTATGCCTTTCCTTTTTGTTTAAGGTTTCTCTTCCTTTTAACACCATTTCAAAAGTTATTAAGGATCCTATTAAGTCTTCTAAGCCCATTTTTTATACGTCTTTTGCTTTTTAAATGGCGGTGACCTTGGGATCCCAATCTTTAGGTAATGACCTAAGTATTTTGGTAACTAAGTCCTTGCTAGACAATTGTTTACCTAATGATCTCAACCCATTTGTTATGTTTGTGAACCTAGTATGCATTTCGGCAATGATTTCATTAGGGTCCATCATGAATAGTTCATACTCTCTAAAGAGAAGATTCATCTTGGACTCTTTCACTTGATTTGTCCATTCATGAGCTATCTCTAGCATATCCCAAATCACCTTAGCGGTTTCAAGAGTAGAAACTCGATTGAACTCCTCGGGAGATAAGGTACAAATCAAGGCGTTCATTGCTTTTGCATTGATAGTGGACTCTTTTCTTTCATTTTCATCCCATAGTTCCATATCAACACTAGGTTCTTTATATCTATTTTGGATACTTCTTCAAACATCAAAATCTAAAGATTTCAAAAATACTTTCATTCTAGCTTTCCAATATGGATAGTTTGAGCCATTGAAGAAGAGATGTCTAGTAGTGGATTGCCCCTTATTGCTATGAGAAAAGGTTGCCATTTGGATCTTTTCCTTGTAGGTTTTCAAAGTGAAATCCTATGTAAGAGCCTATGCTCTGATACCAAGTGAAATTCCACTTAGCAACCCAAGAGGGGGTGAATTGGGTTTCTTTTCAAATTTTAAGGATTTTGAAAACTTAGATTGCACTAGTTTTAGATTGAATATGAAATCAAAAATAATATTTAAAGCAATAGTAAAAAGCTTACCACAAGAGAAGAGGTGAAGAGACAAAGAAGCTTTGACACAAGGATTTTTATAGTGGTTCGGTCTTAGTTCAAGACCTACTCCACTCTTCTCAAGTTACTCTCCTTGAGGATTCCACTATCTTCTCCAAGGAACTTAAATACGACGTTCCTTCCGCCTTGTACAAATCGAGCTTCAAGCTCCAAGGGTCTTCTACGGCGCCCTTCGTGCCAAATACAAAGAAGATGAAAGGTTTTCGCTTGCTTGCCTCTAGATAGGCTAATTTACAAGTAAAGCTCACTCACTCTCACAAGAACAAGATGAACAAATGAAACTCCTAAAGTCTCTCAAGAATAATCTAAGGTAAATGGCACAAGAGAGAGATTGAGAGTGAAGATCTTGAGGAGAAGGAGAATGAATGCCTTTTAGTGCTCTTAAAATATTTGTAAACTCTTTAGATGGTGTTCCAAGAGTCCCAAGGTTCATATATATAGAGGGGAGAAAAATACACAATTTTTAAGCTCCCCAACGGTCTTCTCGGACTCCGGGCTCGGAGCTCCGAGTCATTATTATTTTTTAACCTGGAACCATTCTCGGAGCTCCGAGAATTTTCTCGGAGTTCCGAGAAGCCTACGAACAGCATATTTTTTCTTATATTTTTGCTGTCTTTGTTTGGGCTTTTGGAACTTTAATTTATCAAGTTAAATAGAATGTCATGAGGGTCCAACAATGTTGGGACACCACTATGAACATTCACAAACCCATTAAGTTCTACTTAGTTTGATTTTAACTCTCATTTGTGCCATAGACCTAGATTATACATGAAGGACCATTTACATTCTAAATTTACTTGGTCTTCAATCTTGTTGGCACCTTATAGAGGCTTTGACATGTCTTCACTCAGCTCCATTGATGCTTGAGCCAAGCTTGAACTTTTGAGTTGATTACCATTCTTGTTAGGCTAGAGTTCAACCTTGTCTTTGAATACCTTTGAGATGGTGATGCCTTCTTCATGCCTTTGATATCGCTTTGAGCTTGAATGATTTGCCGTTTGTCATGCACTCTTGAGGATGCTACGCTGTGAACATCATAACTTTGCCAATGGAAATCATTAGTGTATAAAACTTTTATTTTATAACAAATTGAGTTTGTTAATCATCAAAACATTTCAATGGGAGTACTTGTTGAACCCTTGGGCTAACATGCCCTTTAGGAAGGAGCATAATATTGACTTTGTTGAGTTGGCCGGTTAGGGTCCAAAATATTGTGTGTGACCTGGATGCGGCCAGTTTATTGGCCCGGCCCGTTGTAAGTGTTTTGGCCCCGATTTAAGCATGTTATGGCCCACTTTATATAAAGGGGTTTTATGGCTTATTTTCGTTGTCTTGTCTTTGAGAGGAGGGTTGGGAGCTCAACAGGGGAAAAAGGGTGTACTAGGATTTCTTGTGGGTTGGATTAAGAGATGCTGATACGCTCTTGTAATCTCTTGTTCTTATAGTGGATCTTCTCGTCGCCTCTGTCATGGATGTAGGCTTTGCCGGACCACGTAAATCTTTGTGTCTTTTTGTGATTGCTTGTGTTTGTTCGCTTCGATTTGGTTCACCACTGAAATTGCCGATCACTATTTTAAAGGGGTATTTCACAACAAACTTTCTTTTTGGAGTTTTTCTATACAAATTGTGAGAAATGGGTTAGCTATTATAGGTACTTTTTTTCTTATTGGTATTTGGCATTCGAATTTGGTACTGTTTCAATAGTGTGTACAGGTTGTTGCTAGCTCTACCCCTTAGGCTCAACGAGTTATGGGTAAGAACTTCAATGGACAGCTGAAGAACCATGTGGGAGCCATTTGGGTACCGAGCATGCATGCACGCGACTCGCGAGGTTCAATTGAGAAGCTTAGTATACCTCGCAGGTGCCCTAATCATGCTTTGTGTGTTGGCTATGATTTATCTAGCTAGAAAGAGTTTAGCTTTCCTGGTCGAGGTAGGGGCTAAGGATAGTGTTCTGTTGGTTGGGTTTCAACCTTCATCGTACATATGGAACAATGTTGAACCTTATTTATGGAAACCTTTTTTATAGGTTTATTTATAGATCAAACCTTAGCATTGCAATACATCTTATAGGACGGACAATTGGTCATGAGCGTGTCTAGGTGACTTCAATCACCTACGCAAGACAGAGGTCTTGTAGAGCCGCCCATAGGGCATGCTTTCTCCCTGTATAATCCAGCCAAAAGGGATGTTGCACAAGGTGTGCATCAGCCAAAAGTAATGTTATTCTAAAACATTACTTGATGATCACTTTGGATCTTTGGCAATGAAAAACAAAGAAAAACTTGAATTCAACGAGATGGGTTTGATGTACATTTCACCGTGACTACCACTTTGAAGCTTGAAATCCAACGAGTCTTCGATCATTTCTAAGCACAATGAAGGCCTAGAAATGCCCCTTTGTTCTTCTCTTTCTTTGCACACCATTCGGTCTATGGGAAAGCTTTCTTCGAGCAGACTTTCAATCTCTCGATTGCTCTCAAGTTCATAGTGTGTAGAAAGAGGGACCAAGGGTCTTTTCATAGGCAAAAAGCTCCCATAGAATTTCTATTTATAACCCAATTCGTTTGGCTATTTTACACTCCAATTAGCAAGTGTAATTGAATTAACTTTCCTCTTCCAAACGTTTCTTATCTCAAGGGATTTCCCTATGAACATGAAAGATTACTAAATATGCAAGGCCGTACAACTTCAGTAACTCTAAACATGGCAATCTATGTTCTAGAGAATCCAAATTCAAAGGAAACTTTTAAGTTTAGATACTCAAAACTTTTAGTAACTTCCAACATGGGATGTATGGACATTGCTACAACATTAGGCATTGCCTCTTGGTGTGGCCATATAAGAGCGTTCGAGATAGAGGACTTTGTGGAATAGAGAGTGGTTGAACTAGTCTCTTTCACAAATATTGCAGAGATCGAGTTTCTAGGTTGCCAGCGAAGGTGAAAATTACTGCAATAGGGATGAAATATAGATAGATCTCTCTCCATGGTTGTGTGAGTCAACTGGTTGGCAGCTAGACATGTGCATTGGCCATGTTGATTGAGTTAGATAAAGTCCAAACCAGGATAGTTCGCGGGTATGTAGCTGATAATTCAGAAGGCCAATGGTGGTTTGCGATGACAACAAATTGGTAGCAACATCAACATACAATCTTCAAGCAGCTGGCAAAAAAAAGATGAGGTGGAGATTTTTGGGAAAGAGATTGCTGCAAAAGAGAGGATCTTTCTTGGCATGCGACATGGAGAGAGAGAGAGAGAGAGAGAGAGAGAGAGAGAATCTTATTGGGATTTTCTCTTGCAACAAATTTTGAAAGAAGGGTTCGAAAGAACACGGTCATTACTTTTGAAGAATACGGAGGTCTAAAGTTGACTGTCTTTCTCAATCGAAGGGTTGCAGTTTTCGGGTTTCGGATTGATCATGTTGTCATTCTCGTATTTTGTTTTCTTATAGTTGAAGATTGTGTTCTCGCCTGTAGATGGAGACATCTTGGACGAACAATGTAAAATCTCGTGTGCATCTTGTAACTTGTTTCCCTTTTCATGACTATTCTGTTTATTTGTTCACGATCGGAT
Organism: Tasmannia lanceolata; assembly: GCF_043159265.1. NCBI lineage: Eukaryota > Viridiplantae > Streptophyta > Magnoliopsida > Canellales > Winteraceae > Tasmannia > Tasmannia lanceolata. Next base: position 3,494,894 of record NW_027518681.1, read on the forward strand.
CGGATTTTGCTCGATGGATTTTCTCAAACAACTACAAAGGAAGATCCCTTAATCTAAGGAGTAATTAAGGAGTATGATTGACCTTCGAAGTACCGGTAGAGGATCACATGCATCACTCGTAAATACAATAACTAGAGTGGTTTTGTTTCTTCTAACTACTCTCCTTTAATTAATACCCTATAAAACCCATCTGGATATGACCATGCCAAAATAAAGAAAGGCTCCTCAGTCCTCATCCATTTAACTTTCAAGAGAAATGCAGTTGCACCTAAACTCTCACACCGTTTAGAACTCTTAAGAGAGTAGGTGTGTTTATCTACTTACTTGCATACGATTCTACACGTTCAAATTGCTTAACTATTAAATCCATCAATTCAATGAATTTTTTAATCTTCCGAATGTGGACAGTTGGAAGGTCTTTATAGACTATCATAGCAGACCTTAAAAACTTCTCAAATCAACGATTAGGATCAATCGATCAACAAGATCTTGGGCCCACTTAAAATTAGGCCTACTGGACCAATAGTCCAAATAAATAGAGCATGCAAACATCCCATGTGTGTGTATCTGGTTAGGCCATTGCCGAAGAGCGTCACGCAATCATAGAGTCAACAAATTGTAATTCTCAAGCATGGCGGGCTAACCATCTGGCCATTGAAGAGTCACCCAATGACTTTTCTCCTTGAATTCGGTCTACAGTCCACATAATAAGTTGTTCAACGGACTCCCACTTCTCTATTTCACACACTACGGAAGCACACTCATCACCACACGTCATGCAGAGACAGAGAGATGGGGTCCACGAGATTACTAATTAAGGTGGTCCCCTGAGTCTCTTGAAGTAAATTAATAGGGCCCACCGTGAAATTTCTGGGTTGCAACTTGCAAGTAGAGCTAACAATGGGACCCACCCGACTTCTTGAATGGGTCTAAAACAAAAACAAAAAAGTGGGCCCGGGCAGCATCACTATTGCTTGAGAACTAATGGCAGGAAACCTTGTATTTCACTCGTCCAAAATCCAAATATCATTACAAGTCAGTAGTATGAGGCGGTCCCACTCCCACCAGCTAAAGGTGGGTCCCACTAATTTCCAAAAGGACCATCTAAATCTCTACCGCGGTGGCCCTACACACAACTTCTCTTCTCCCTTTACTTAACACGCAAGCAACACAAATATAGAGGATTGGGGTGAGAATCACGTGTTGCCAACGTGGAGGGTTTCCACGAAGAAGCCGTGCCATTCTAGAAAGTCTTCTAAACAGAAAAAAAGAAAGAAAAGGTGTGCCCTTAGAAAAATCAACCCCCCTAACTTTACATTCATGAAAAAATCAACCTCCCTAACTTTACATTCATGAACCAGAAAGGTTCACTAAACCACCATCTTTTGACTTGGAATCAGTCACTACCAGTACTCACCCTCTTCATTGACTCTCTTTCTATATGTAATCTCTCTTTCTCTATACTTTCTCTCTACCCCACAAAAACCCACTCTACTAAACGTGGTGTGACCACTTAAAAGTTAAAACCCCAAATACCCACCAATTTTGACCCCCCATTTTTCCTCCTTCCCACCTCTCACGCAACTTCCAACCCCAAACCCCCTCCTTTATAAACCCCTCCACTCCACACTCTCCCCACTCACCAAACTCAACCTTCTTACCTTTCTTCTCTCAATCAATCTAAACTTCCGTTAACTTTTCCGTCAGAAATTCAATGGCACTCGAAGCTTTAAACTCACCTCTCTCTACCGTTCCCTCTTTCCCCTCTAACGACGTTAACCTCAACTTCCTTGAACCATGGATGAAGCGAAAACGTTCCAAACGCTCTCGTCTCGAAAACTCACCCACTGAAGAAGAGTGTCTCGCTCTTTGTCTTATTATGCTCGCTCGTGGAGGTGCTACCACCGCTCGTCCCATCTCACACTCGCACTCTCCACCACCACCACCCCCACCTCTTCTAAAACTCTCCTACAAATGTTCTGTTTGTAACAAGGCCTTTGCTTCATATCAAGCCCTAGGAGGTCACAAAGCGAGTCACCGGAAACTCGCCGCAACCCTAGAAGAGCATTCCACAACGACCACCACCACCACCACCTCCGGTGGTAGGGCCCACGAGTGCTCAATTTGCCACAAGTCATTTGCCTCGGGCCAGGCTCTAGGTGGGCATAAGCGTTGTCACTATGAGGGTGGGGTGTCTTCTTCAGAGGGGCCCACTTCTAGCCACCGGGATTTCGACCTGAATTTGCCTGCCTTGCCTGAATTTTGGCCGGGTTTTCATATTTCCGGTGATGATGAGGTGGAAAGCCCTCATCCTTTGAAGAAAGCCCGTCTTTTGACTCAAGCTGAGATGGGTTCTTTTTAATTTGTAACAAAAGGAGAGAATAGTTAGATCTTCTCTCATGGGTTTATTTATTTTTTTTATTTTTGGCTTCTCTTTTTAGGTATTTTCCTTGATCTTTGTACAGAGAATCATTTATTCTTTGTGAAATTCTCTCATGTTTGAAAGTGGTTATTAATTAATGAATTATTTATTTATTTTCATGTTTATTTTCCAACTTAAAGTGATGACAATGAGGTGGGTACTTTATTTTCTTTAGCTCGAAGGATATAACATGGTTTTAAATTTCGACCGAAATCCGAAATTTGGTGGAGACCGACACCGAAATTGAGTAAACCCGAAACGGTCATTTATCTCGGCCGAAATTTCAGCTTAAACCCGAAACGGTCATTTATCTCGGCCGAAATTTCAGCTGAAATTTTGGTTTTTTCGAAATTTGACCCAAAAAATGTTTTTTTTAATATTAATTTAATATTTCTCCGAAGTTTGGACCGAAACTTCAGTAATTTCTGCCAAAATTTAATATTGAATAAAATATTAGTTTCGGATCAAGTACCAGATTTCGACCGACCGGTACCGAAACCGAAATTTTAAACCTTGGATATAAGAGGGAAAGCAAAAGAGAACAAGTGGTTTGAAGTTTGAAACTACTACTCGGCATCTTTTTAGTGTAGGACTTTTTCCATGCTTATCGTTGCGTATTATTTTATATCTTGCCGACTTACTAAAACTAAGGGTAGCAAAATCAAACCCAACAGCTAAGTCTCAAGCAAGTGTGAGAGGTACAACTATAATAATGCTGCCATTTGTCATGGAAGCTTCCTTTTGTTTGGTTGAAGGTAGTTACCTCCTAGAGTAGTGGTGAATTAAAACTAAATTAAGTAGTCAACATGGAGGAGACAAGTCAACTAATCTCCTTGTAGTTTACCTTGTAGAGTAGTGATAGGAGGTGTCATTACCAATATAGATATAGAGGATAGTATAGAGAGAGCATCAATCTTAAGATTCTACTAGCAAAAAACCATCTTTTTTTGCTAGCAGTTTGCTAGTATGCTATGTCACAACAGAAAGAGAAGTCAATTAGTCTAGCCCCTGATTCTTTTGCTGACCTGGGAGCTAAAAACCACATAAAACTCCTACAAAATCCAGGATATTGTGCTACCTAACAGAAATGCCTAGAAACAAAAGGATAGACTTCAAGCGTATCCAATGGGTTAGTTAACTAGTCATTTTCATTTAATACGTGAGCTAACCCCTTTTGTGTTGTCATCATCCAAACCCTCACACGCATTTGGATTTATATAATATTTTCTATAGCAACACACGCATCCTACATGTGGTACAAGTGTTGGAACACGCAATGTCTAGCGAACTTAAAAAAGGAGGGGACCCCATTAAAGGTTAGAAGAAGATATGTTTAAGAAACGATTTAGTCATGAACATTGGCCATAAATAACATGGGGGCTTTTCTTATTTTCACACTTTTGATAGCATGGCAGTAAGTATATAGTCACATCTCTGCCAACTCATTTGAAGGGAAATTAAGATAAGAAGTCTTCCTTCAAATTAAAATGGACCGATTACCAATAGGGGACAAGCCTAATCAATAGGACCCATGCTTTTCAAAAACTATCAACGAGGGACAAAAGAGGTCTTGTCAGTAAAAGCTGGACGAAAATGCCCTTTGGCATTTACAACACGTTTTGACCTTGTTTTTTCCTTCTTCCCTCTTCTTTTACGTTTCCATTATCACCTTTTTTTATTTTTTACCCTACTAGTCATCTTCCTCCTTGTTCAGCCACCATTATTGCTGGCAAATTTTGAAAACTTGAATGTTTAGTTCTTATTATCTATCTCTCTGTATCTAGGTTTTGTTTTTCTTTTTTTTTAGGGTTTTGCACTATTTTTCATTCATCTGTTTCTGATTTATCATGTTTAGGGTTTAAGCGGTTTGTATTTTAGGGTGTGTTTTAGAGATAATGCATAGATGGCTTCACTCACTTTTTTGGAAGACAAGTGGCCGTATAAGAAAAAGTTGATGTAATACATGAATGGATGGCTACACATTTTTTTATTAACTTAATTTTTTTTTTGTAATACACAAATTGGAATGTAATACATGAAGCACATTTAATGAAAACAACATCCATGTCTTTTGTTATTAGAAGAGTTGCTATAAGCAGGGGGTTTTGTAGCAGAAGGGGTTTACCAACTCTCTGGAAGGGGGTTAGTAACTCTCAAAAGTAGGGTTACCAATTTTCGAATGGGCTTATCAAGTGCTTGAAAATTGGCCGAGGGTACTGGAGTTTTGGAAGGGGGTTTTCAAGTCTCTAGGACTGGGGTTATCTAATATAAAAAAATGGGGTTACCAATTTCAGAATGGGGTGATCAAGTCCCTGAAGATTGGCCAAGGGTACTGGAGTTTTGGAAGGGGTTTTTTAAGTCTCTGGGATTAGGGTTATCTAGTATAAAAAATGGGGTTACCAATTTCCGAATGGGCTTATCAAGTCTTTGAAAATTGGCCGAGGGTATTGGAGTTTTGGAAGGGGGTTTTCAAGTCTATGAGAATGGGGTTATCAAGTATCAAAATGAGGTTACCAATTTCCGAATGGGCTTATCAAGTCCCTGAAAATTGGCTGAGGGTACTAGAGTTTTGGAAGGGGGTTTTCAAGTATTTGGGATTGGGGTTATCTAGTATCAAAATGGGTTTACCAATTTACGAATGGGCTTATCAAGTCTCTTAAAACTGGCCGAGCGTACTGGAGTTTTGAAAGGGGGTTTTCAAGTCTTTGGGGTTGGCGTTATCCAGTATCAAAATGGAGTTACCAAATTCCGAATGAGCTTATCAAGTCCCTTATGAACACGTTTTTACTTCCTGTTTTTTTTCACTCGTTCATTTTCACCTTTTTTTTCTTTCTACCCTACGACTCATCTTCCTCATCCTCCATTGAAAGGGAGAAGGAGAAATGTAAAACCCTAAAACAAATGAAAAACAAAACCTACACATAGAGAGATAGATGGGAATGAACTCACGTTTCAATTTTTCGAGCTTTCCTGCTTCCAATGGTGGCTAAATAATGAAGAAGATGACTGGTAAGGTAAAAAAAACAAAGTTAAAAATAAAAAAGTAAAAAAAAAAAAGAGGGAAAGAAGAGAGAAGAGGGAAAAGTGGAAGAGCAAAACGTGGGGTTACCAAATTCCGAATGAGCTTATCAAGTCCCTTATGAACACGTTTTTACTTCCTGTTTTTTTTTCACTCGTTCATTTTCACCGTTTTTTTCTTTCTACCCTACGACTCATCTTCCTCATCCTCCATTGAAAGGGAGAAGGAGAAATGTAAAACTCTAAAACAAATGAAAAACAAAACCTACATATAGAGAGATAGATGGGAATGAACTCACGTTTCAATTTTTCGAGCTTTCCTGCTTCTAATGGTGGCTAAATGATGAAGAAGATGACTGGTAAGGTAAAAAAAACAAAGTTAAAAATAAAAAAGTAAAAAAAAAAGGGAAAGAAGAGAGAAGAGGGAAAAGTGGAAAAGCAAAACGTGGGGTTACCAAATTCCGAATGAGCTTATCAAGTCCCTTATGAACACGTTTTTACTTCCTGTTTTTTTTTCACTCGTTCATTTTCACCGTTTTTTTCTTTCTACCCTACGACTCATCTTCCTCATCCTCCATTGAAAGGGAGAAGGAGAAATGTAAAACCCTAAAACAAATGAAAAACAAAACCTACATATAGAGAGATAGATGGGAATGAACTCACGTTTCAATTTTTCGAGCTTTCATGCTTCCAATGGTGGCTAAATGATGAAGAAGATGACTGGTAAGGTAAAAAAACAAAGTTAAAAAAAAAAAAGTAAAAAAAAAAAAGAGGGAAAGAAGAGAGAAGAGGGAAAAGTGGAAAAGCAAAATGTGGGGTTACCAAATTCCGAATGAGCTTATCAAGTTCCTTATGAACACGTTTTTACTTCCTTTTTTTTTTTCACTTGTTTATTTTCACCGTTTTTTTCTTTTTACCCTACGACTCATCTTCCTCATCCTCCATTGAAAGGGAGAAGGAGAAATGTAAAACTCTAAAATAAATGAAAAACAAAACCTACATATAGAGAGATAGATGGGAATGAACTCACGTTTCAATTTTTCGAGCTTTCCTGCTTCCAATGGTGGCTAAATGATGAAGAAGATGACTAGTAAGGTAAAAAAAACAAAGTTAAAAATAAAAAAGTAAAAAAAAAAAAGAGGGAAAGAAGAGGGAAAAGTGGAAAAGCAAAACGTGTTGCTTAATAAACGGGCATTTTCGTCCAGCTTTTAATGACAAGACCTCTTTTGTCCCTAGTTGATAATTTCTAAAAAGCATGGCCTGTTGATAATTCCGCCTAAATTTTGTCTCCCATTGGTAATTGTTCCATAAAAATAATTGCAGAGATGGGTCATGAGAGTTATCGCTTTTACTATTTATTTATATATCTAGCCAAGACTCAAGCAGAGGTAGGACAGAGCGGGTCATACACAAAGGAGATGAGGAGAAGCTCTAACATAAACACACGTATACGTATACACACATGAACATTTCCAAAGTAGCTGACCTTTTCAAATTTCAATTCTTCCTCCCAAGAAGCCTCTCTCTCTCTCTCTCTCTAACGGTGGTATTGTTTGCGTTCAATGTTTCTAGTGATGAGAGGTATTCTTCAATAGGGGGCGACTTCATCTTGATGTACAGCCAAGTGGGTTCCCTGTTGTAGTGGGTTCTAATTTTGATTGATCCAAACCATCTATTTGGGAGCCTCGCTTTCGATCTCTTATTGCCCAAAAATTGCATCAATTAGCTGATCGTTGTTGGGGGTTCCACATGAAAGCAAAATATCCCACATCTGACAGGTTGAAGGATGTGGATGGGCTTATAAGGATTCGGACACCCTCCCCTTAACAGCTAGCTTTTAAGGGTGAGTTCTACCTGGGTCCCAACAAGTGGTATCAAAGCCGGGGCGTGGTAAACCAGTTTTAGTCTCCGAAGATGGAAATATCCTTCAGAGAAGATCTCCTAGTTCCCACGGTCACCCACGTGGATGAGTGAGATTGTCCACATTGCTTCCACGTGGACGGAGAGATTGTTGGGGTTCCACGTGAAAGCAAACGATCACACATCGGACAGGTTGAAGGATCCCCTTAACGGCTAGCTTTTAAGGGTGAGTTTTACCTGGGTCCCAACAATGTATATTGTTGCCCACCCTGTCTACGACTTTCTGAAAACTTGATATATGAACTAATATTACATGGAAAAAATTACCTTGGTTGCCAAACATGGCCTTAGATTGCATGATTGGGGTTATTGAGCCAAAAGACACCCAAAGAAAGGCCCGTTAAATGAACAGTTCGGATCAAACCAAGGCGGGCCCAACTATATACCAAAGCCGCTGCACTAAATTGTATTCGAATGGGGTCGTAGCCTACCAAAACATTCTTATCTAGTGATATATATGGGCTTAATTGTTGCATGTACCAAGTGTTGCAAAGTTGGGACTCCATTTATAATTATCCGTGAAGGCAAATGTTTGAAAAATTGAGGAAATGTTTGAGAAGAGTGGAAAAAATCACTTAGGCCCTAAATTTGAGCCCAATACAAACAGGGCCTTAATTTATATCTACGTGGTGTCATGTAAGATTTGCCACCTTTGATATTTGATCCAATGACAGTAAAATATAAAATTGCACTATATTCAAACCACAATAAACTAAGGGCCTGTTTGGATACCTCATACTCTGTATTTAGATTTGGAATTGAGGTTTGAGTTCAAAATGAATAGATCCGGCAGCTCATGTTGAGGGAGAGAGAGAGGGGGAAGGGGTACTTCTTAGTGGAGGGGAGAGGTTGAGGAGCAAAGAGGGTAAAGGAAACTGCCACATCTTTGGATTTCCAATTTCTTATTTCCACGGCAAACTTAGAAATCTGATTTTTTTCACTGTCCGCAGCTGAATTAGAAATCCAAGAATTTGATCCTATCCAAATTACAATGCAAAAAGGGCTGCAAATGTGAGAAATCCAAATCAAATTCTTCTCGGCATCCAAACGGGCCCTGAGGGAAGTGACATATCCGCCCCTTTTGAGTAAATGGGACACCCAGAGCAGTGTACGTGGCAATCAGCTCCATTGAAGCCTTCTGACTAGAAGTACATCAAAAGGGGCGGATTTATCACTTCCCTAAAATAAATTTGCCCGATTTTGGAAGGCGGATATGGTGTGGACATGGTATGTTAGGGCGGAGACTTCGTGGCAAGCTAGAATGCAAAACAACTAGTGGATGGCATGGTGGTATGGAGTCCAAGACAGCTAAGTCGACAGCATTAAGGTTACTTAGTAAGCAAGCACAAATACAGAGAGGAGTATAATGGGAGTATTAAGAGTAGGATATGTGCTTTTGGATCATAAATGAATAAAAACCCCACATTGCCTAGCCACAATTAGTGTTAATTAGGCACCTTGTTGCGTGTTGTTTCACAAGATTGAGATGGGGAGAGGTGAAACACCTCATTTTTTATTGACGGTCCCACACCGTCAAAACATGATGTGTAAAACGGTAGGCCCACCCATGGTTTTAAATTTCGGTGGGGACTGAAACCGAAATTTGAAATTTCGTAAAAGTTTGGAATTTTGGTCCCAAATTTCGATTAAATGCCATTTTTAATTTTTTTTAAAAATGTGACAAAATTTCGGTCCAAAATTTCGAGCCAAAATACCAAATTTCAGTCCGCCGAAATTTCGGATTTCGGTGGGGTCCGAAATGGGTACCGAAACTGAAATTTAAAACCTTGGGCGCACCCATGCTAGGCATGGTAATTGGTAAAATGTTGGCCCTTAGCATGATGGGTAAACTAATGGACCCCACAAAATGCTGAGTTGTAGAAATTGAGAGAGAGAGAGAGAGAGTTCCGGGGGTGTTGTTATTGAGCTCTAGAGGAAAAGGTTTTCTAATAAAAAAATTTCTTAGGAAAGAAAACTAATCACAATGGAAAGAAATTCGAATAAAAAAATTCTCGGAAAGAAAACCAATGACAATGGAAAGAAATTCTAATAAAAAAAATTCTTGGAAAGAGAACTAATGACAATGGAAAGAACATGGTTACTATGGATAAGGCTGTGTATGTTTTCAACGGAGAAGGAGAAGGAGCTCTCACATGAGTTTATTTTGTAGCCCTTTCCTGATCAGAAGGTCCTAACTCATTTCCATTCTACAGCAGAGCTCCTCCCATTTATCAGCTGGTATGAGATTTGTTCTACGAAATTAGGGTTCCCTTTTCACGGTTGCATCATATTCCTCTGCAAAAAAATAAAGAGTAGGTGCTTGTGGGGTAGTAGTAGTACTCATCTCTATATGGGTATTTTTCAGTAGGTGGACCATTTGTCCCTTCACATTGAATATTCAGTTTCTAGTACTTTTACAACCTCATCGGCATTTTTACAAATTTTTTTGGAATGTTCAGTTTCCAGTAGTTTTACAACAAGATTAGGGATTCGGTGAATTATCCCATAATTGTTTATGGGATGTGATTTCTTGCAATTGTGGAAACGTAGGCCGCAGGTAGTTATTGTTAGAGTAATTAGGTCAAGCAAGAGATTGCTTGAAGCATTACACCTATCTAATTTGGAATACCAAGTTTGTTGCCTCCAGCCCCTATATATATTAGATACACTAGGGTTTTAATAGGTTAGTGGCTCTAGCCCAAATAGGCCCACTACACCGGTCCATTATCTTATTGGGCTTATATTAGAACATACATGGGTTATATTATATACCCAACAATCTCCTCATATGTTCTACATATAGCACAATCCAATAGATAGATAGTGTAATGTTCAAAACAAAATATTGAATCATCCACATCACCATATGGTCTATATCATAAAAGATCTGTAATCCAAATGAAAACATGAATCCTTTTATGACAAACCAAGAGTTTTAGATATACAACAAGCTAAACTCAACCAAAAGGTAGTTTCATATATAAGTGAACCTCACTGATCTTAGTTGAATTCATTCATGAAGTATGATTCTCATCGAGATCCAAAATAAAGTTCCACAAAAAAGTGAATTCTATGCATACTGAAATGTAAGCATAGTCTTTATGACTTTAGAAGATTTACTCATCAAGTAAGTCATCTTCATCAAAGTCCAAATCAAGACAAGCTCCTCATTTTTCGCCAATCCCTGTGAATTGTCAAATATGGATTTCATAAAAATAAATCCAACCAATATTATAAACATGAAAGTATCTAGTTCTACCTAAAGAAGAACTTAGTACAATTCCATAATTCACGAAAGTATCTAGTTCTACCTGAAGAAGAACTTAGTACAATTCAAAATGGCTGAAAAAGTATCAGTATCACTCTCACCATAGGCATCATTATCAAGTTTCAGTAAAGAACAAGACCTAAACAGCTTCTTTTGCAAATAACCATTCCTAATTGTCAAGTTTCATTGAAGAACAAGACCAAATAGTTTCTTTTGCAAAGAACGATTTCATGTTTCTTTTTGGAATGTTACAGTCATCTTATCCATATTTGAGTTAAGCTGTATCATCAAGTTTGGAATGTACAACCTTTCCCAAAAAAGACATGTCATCAAATATGGAATGACACACAACAACTGTAAACATCGTCGAAACATATCAAGTGCCTATCTTGGCCAAAAGGGAGATTCGAAGATTCAAAATAACATGGATGTAAGTTAAGTCCCGTCTATATAGACTTTAACCCCATCTCCCCCACAGTTTTGAATATTCGATCTTTGGTCAGCCCCTATATGAGAGCATCGGCCATATTATCCTTCGATTTCGTATCAATCAAAGTGATAATCTCGTGATCTTGAGATAATTCAGCATGATATTTTCAACCCAAGATATCTCTTCTTACCACGAAGAGTGAGTTCGTCACAACTATAGTTGTAGTTTGAATATCACAGAACACACTGAAGGATCTAATCCTTAACGGGGTCAGTGGAATGTCCATAACCATAATTAGATTCTTTTTCTCTTCTACTTCATTTGCAACTGAAGTGAGAGCATAAAGTTCAAATTCGACTTCCACACAACAGCAGTAGATTTGCTGTCCCCTAATTTTGATCCCCATGACATATCAGAATATTCTTCCAGGATAGGAGGATGGCCATTATAACATAGAACATATCCTTAAGTACCCTTAAGGTATCTCAGCAGCCTCATAAGGGCATCTCTGTGCTCATGGCCAGGATTACTAGTGAAACGACTCAGCATGCCAACTGTAAAGGCTATGTCTGGCCTAGTGCAACTCATAGCATACATGAGACTACCAATCAGTTTATAATAATCTAACTGATTCACACTGTCTCCTTCATTAGAGATCAGCTTCTTGGTATAATCAAATGATGTCTCAATCGGTTTACATTCACTGTATCCCCATATAGAAAGTAGTTTTTCAATATAATGGGCTTGGCTAAGAGTAATCCATTGTCTTTCAAAACTTACTTTCATACCAAGAATGGTGTCAACCACACCAAGATCTTTCATGTCGAATTCTTTAGCCAAAGTGGTTTTCACGTCACTCACTACAAAGAGATCGGAACCAAGAATTAACATATCGTCTATATACAAGCAAATAATCGCAACCTTATTCGACACAGAATGAAAGTAAAGGCATTTATCTGAGTAACTGGTCTGAAAATCAAAGCTCTTTACTATCTTGTCAAATTTTTGATGCCACAATTTAGGTGCTTGTTTAAGACCAAAACAAATTGTGTATAATCACAGACAAATATCTACTTACAGCCCATAGTCTTAGCCCCTTTTGGCAAATCGACTAGCTGCCAAGTTAGATTTTCTAACAGATAGCTCATTTCATCATGAATGGCTTCTGCCCATGTAGACACCCCATTTTGACCGGACCCAAGTTTGCTGTGCTTGGGCGAAGCCCCATCTAATCACCAAGTTACATATATCCTTTAGTTGGTGTTAGTGGAGTCTTTGACTCGTGTTTTTCATCTCTTTTAGAGAGTCTTTACTCATTAATCCTTTAGTTAATGTTAGTGGAGTCTTTGACTCGTGTTTCTTTTCCTTTAGAGAGTCTTTGACTCATTTATCTTTTAGTTGGTGTCATTGGAGTCTTTGACTCGTGTTTCCGTTTTTAGAGAGTCTTTGACTCATCTGTTTCATTTGCAGTATTATTAGAGAGTCTTTGACTTCGTTATCTCATTTCAGTGTTATCAGTTGCTCTTATTAGAGAGTCTTTGACTCGTTTATCCTTTAGTCGCTTTTATTAGAGAGTCTTTGACTCATTTATTCTCCAGTTACTGTCATTAGAGAGTCTTTGACTCATTTGCTCTTATAATAGTATTATTAGAGCATAGTTGATTTGCCGTAAGTGTTTGATAGGTAGAGAGTTCGTTCCGAACTACGTTGGCTTGATCCTCTTCCACGAGGTACGTAGTGCAGCTTGGGATCCACATCCCAAGTCCAGCCAAACCTTTAAAAATAAAAATTTTAAATCTTTCAAAGTTACAAAAATATTCAAACCATTTTCAAAAAGATCTTCCTCTAGAGTTAGGAGTATGTCCTAGCTGTTTAGGTTGTGTTCTAGAGTTAGGAGTTTGTCTTGATTTGTATTGATATGGTATGTCCTGTCGTGTGAGTGTCCCTAGAGTTAGGAGGCCTCGAGTCGATCGGTTAGACATTTAGTCGAACCGATGGCTAGACTAGGCATATAGTCAGCCCGTGGTTTTCATTAGGTTGCACAGCCTAGTTACACATAGGATTGTAGGAACCACCTGCATTAGCCTAAGGCTAATCAACTTGCATTAGTTAGGGCATATAGGGTGTCCTAAAATCCACAATTCACTGGAATTTTAATAATCATACAAGAAGCTTTAATAACTGGTTCGGTCTTTTAGATCGAGTCTAGAATAGAGGGCTAGATGTCTTAGGCATCATAATTTAGAATAGGGCATCGAACTACGTGGGCTCCGATTCTTCCCGAGGCCGGGATACGTAGCGCAGCTAGGATGGATGGCCATTCTGGTCCGAGTCCAGTCCTGCATTAGAGTTAGGACTTGTCTTGTCCCGTCATACATAGCATAGATTTGTGTCTCATGTTTTGATATGTTTTCTTACTTTCTTGTACTGATACTATACCTTTGGTTGTAGCTTGCATGTGCGTGTCCACTAGAAACTTAGACACCCATTAGGCATGTCACTCATAACCTAGCTTTGCTTAGGTGACACATTTTTCATTTCATTTTACGTGTTTATTTCTCCATTCTCAGGAAATGCATGCTTAGGTAGACGATTCCTGAGGATTGTTCCCATTTCACATGATTTTTACTCAAACTTCTTTGGAATTAATGAAAATGGCATAAGAGACCAAGTGCTTGCACTCGGGCGAATTGGGGGTGCTCTCAGACCTTCCCCATTCGTAACCAGGCACGAACCCATATATATTTCTGGTTATCCATTGCACAGAGGATTTGATTTTAGGGTTCCATGGCCTATCCATGGATGGCGACTCTGAGTTCTTTTTAGGTACATCTCGGTTTCGAGCCCTGGCTCCTGATCAGGATGTATCTCATTCGTTTTGTATCGCCACTCGTGCTATGCTGTGAGGGTGGCATCCGTTTCGAGAGTTCCTTAGCAGAGCTCTCCTTCACATTGTGGATGATCTTAGAGGATTGCTGTGGGGACCTCGCGTCCCTCACCGCACTCGTATCCTCTCCGGATCGGGGTCCACAGCCCACAACATAGAGTCCCTAGATCTCATCACTTCCTGATATGATGATGGATCATTCTCCAATTGGTAGGCACAAAGTCCTCACCAAATTCTTGGGTACTCTATCACATGGAGGAGCATTTAGAGTTTTAGGATGTGATTTGCAGTCAAAGCTGCCTCTCCCCAAATGCAACTACGCATGCCAGCTGTCATTAACATGGAGTTTAACACTTAAGTTAACGTCATGTTCTTACACTCAGCTATACCATTTGATTGAGGTGAGTGAGGAGCAGTAGTTTCAAGGATTACGTCCTGAGAGGCACAGAATTCGTTGAACCATGTCAATGTGTATCTTCTCCTTCTCTATCACTCCTAACTCTCACACTTGTCAAATTTAATTGACATATGTAATGGTATCTTATGAGTGTTAGTAAGTTGGATCACTTTCTGATAGTTTACATGTCCCAATCGGTTGTGCGGTGAACTATCCTGACTAACAATCTCATTTTCTAAACTCAAACCATACATACCATCTGTCAAATATGCACAGCCAAAATAGTATAATTTAACAATAAAAAATGACTCTACCACACATAAATGAAGTGCATATGCCAGCATAGTCAAACAGACTAATGGAAAACACTTTAACATCTCATAAAGTAAGCAGTTTACCTGAAGAAAAGGGCCAAGTTCGCAGTACAAGTGTGAGTAACTTACATGTCTGCTCCACTAGCCACTGTACCAGTCTCCTTTACTTCGATAACACTTAGTGAAAAACTTTCTTTGAGTTGCAAGCATGGCAAATGGCATCTGTATCTAACCACCGATCTGAAGAAGTACTGGCCTTATCTTTTTCCAACATGGCAGTGAAACTTTTAAAATCACAGAGGTCAAAATGTATCAACTCAAGAAGTTGTGTGCTCCTAGAAATCTGACGAAAAGATTTTCTAGTGATCTTAGTTTGAGCACAAACCTCACACTTGTCAAACTTAATTGACATAGCTAATGGTATATTATAAGTTTTAGCAAGTTGGACAATTTTCCGATAGTTCACATGTCCCAATCTAGTGTGTAACAACTTAGAATCATTAGAGTTGAACTAACCTGACTAATTGTATCATTTGCTAAATTCAATCTATACATATCATCGATTAAGAAAGCACAGCCAAAATAGTAAGAGTTAACAAATAAAGTTACTTTACCACCCAAAAAAGAAGAACAAATGCCAGCATTGTCTAAAAGACTAATGGAAATTAAATTCTTTTGAATAACATGAACTACTTTAACATTTTTTTTAAGTTAGTATTGTTCCTGAAGAAATGACCAAGTTTGCAGTGCTAGTATGAGTCACCTCCGCCTCTGCTCCACTAGCCACTGTAACGGTCTCTTTCGCGGCAACAACATCAACTAGTAGTTTCTTGGAGTTGCAAACATGACAAGTGGCTCATGTATCTAACCACAAGTCGGAAGAAGTACTGGCCTGACTGTTGCCCAACATAGCAACATAACTCTTAGGCTCAGCCTTGCCCACCATCATATGAGCTTCCTTCTGTGATGTCAGATTTAGCCTTCTTAGGTTGTTTACACTCTGCAGCAAAGTGACCCAATTTTCCACAGTTGTGGCACTTGCCCTTCTTTTTCTGAAAGATAGTCTTTTTGGCCTCCAACTTGGGATTGTAACTTTTATATGACTTGGATTTTTTAGAAAAATTCTTGGGATTTGATACCGCGTTAGCAGCAGATTGTTGCTGTCTAACCATCTCCAAATTATTCCTGGCTCGATTCTCATATTCGATTCGAATTAATCGTTTGAGATCATCCAGTCTCACTAACACCTTTTAACAGTCGATTGCAATAATGCCTTTATCAGACATGGGATGTCATTGGATTGGGTGGAAATATCAATTTGGCTATGTGTTGCTTTTCTAAACAAGCAAATAAAAAAAAAAAAGATAATTCCAACACGTTACTGTTACAAGAACCGTGCCTTTTGTTTTTCCTTTTATGGTTGTCAATAACAACCAAGGGGTGTATGGAATTTAATAGGAATTATACTTTTAAAGTGACTCTTTAGTCTTATCATGCGTAGGTACCATAAACTTTTACCCCTTTTCAAGGTGAAAACATACACCATAGATTGGGTGTATGTGTCTTCAACCTTAGGAATAATTCCATTCATTGGGTGTAATGCTTCAAGATTGTTAGAGTAATTAGGTCAAGCAAGAGGTTGCTTGAAGCATTACACCTATTTAATTTGGAATACCAAGTTTGTTGCCTCCAGACCCTATATATATTAGATACACTAGGGTTTTAATAGGTTAGTGGCTCTAGCCCAAATAGGCCCACTACACCGGTCCATTATCTTATTGGGCTTATATTAGAACATAGATGGGTTATATTATATACCCAACAGTTATCTTGTAGATTAGTGGTATTAAGTAGTGAATACTGAATACGGTAGGGGTGCAACTCGGGTCACGTTCATCCCGAAAAAAAGTCAGGTCGAGTTTGGGTCGGGTTCGGGTTGAGTTTTCCCAACCTGGATTGGAAATTGGGTCGGGTTGGGTTGAGGGTTTGGGCCACCCGACCCGAGTGATGCCCGACATTTTTAATCAGAAAATTTTTTTTTTTGTAAGGTTGGGTCGGGTTGGAAAAAAGGCTCCCTTGGTTGGGTCGGGTTGAAGCTTGTCAGATTGGAAATCGGGTCGGGTTGGGAAAAAGGGTTCCTTGGGTTGGGTCGGGTTGGCCTCAAGCAGACCCAAGCCAACCTGAGTTGCACCCCTACAATAGGGAGGAGACAAACATTTGATTTACCTCGTAGAATAGTGATAAGTAGTGTTTTGTTACTAGCCTCGTAGAGTTGTGGGAGGGTGTATCATTACTGATATAGAAAGAGAAGAGAGAGAAAGAGAGAAGAAGAGAAAAGGCATCATTCTCCAAGCCAAATTCCACCTTTTTTCGAGAAATTTGGATTGGAAGGTATAAAGAGGGGACATGGATGCCACGTCATTAGACATACAATAATGACCTATGAAACTTGTCTCGTAGTCTCTAGAAATTCTGATACTACATTGACAACCAAACGAGAGATTTTGTTGACATGGCAACCAATTGCAAAGCAAAACTCCTAAACTCTCCTGGCTTTTGTGCAACCATTTGTGCAATCAAACAGGAGATGATGCACTTTCATTACTTTGTTTCGTGAAAGAATAGGGACTCCTTCGGAAGAGCCCACAAACGATAGCTCATGATATTGTTAGGGCCACCCATCCCGATGGGTAAATCACCTTTTATAATTTAAGACCATTATTTTTTATAATTGCACCCAGAAAAAACTAATACTTATATTTTATTTGCTTATGTCATTACACTGCCACTAATCTTGACCATGTCTTGGTTATCGCTACTCCGTTTGGTTGCCGGGTTTTTTTTTTCCCTGGGATTAATGTGGGTAAAGGTAGGAGACAAAAGAGGGGACAAGCATTAATTAGAGAAAGATATTATGATGAGTGGAGAGAGAAGGTAGAGAGAGAAAGAGAGACCACCATTTTCAAGACAAGATTTTGCTGATGTCACCAAGAAAAAGCTGATGTGACTACTAAATATTCTCCCACATAAATCCTAGGAAAAAGAAAACCCAGACTACAAAGAATTAATTTTATGTCCAATAATCAGTTTTGGATTCAATGCATTTTTGACATAAGTATAATAATAGTACCTTAATTTTATGTTCAATAGGTGGATATTGCATTGCTACCTAGGCCAGTGGTTGCCATTGATTGAAATTTTAGGTTCGTGGTCACCAGACTCACCACCATGTGGAAGGTTGATAAAGGATTGTTGTAGAGTGGGTCGGTGCCATGTATGGTTGAGCTTCATCCGTCACTATTCATCGCTAGGAAACCACACCTCAAGAAGGAGTACCCCGGTTATGGGCTTCACAATAGGTAAAAGGGGGTGGATGTGGGAATCTTGGAGGCAAATTTATCACCGCTATTTTGGTTATTTGTTGTTGGGCCCTCCATCTTACTCCTTGATTAATTTACATGTCGGGTCCATTACTTTTTTGTTTGGACTCTCTAAGTATCCCTCACTAGTCTATAACTCATTACTATAAATGGGCCCCATTGGTTTTTTTTTTGTCATGGGCCCTCCATAGTCCACTTAGTATATCACTTATTAAGTTATTACTACAAGTGTGAGGTCCATTACTTTTTCAACCATTATGCTCTTTATGTGTACCCTACTAGTTTATAACTCATTAATATATATAGAACAGAAAATCAGAGGTGTGTTTAGTGACAATAACGGCGCCATTATCAACATATTTTCTGGTCTGGTTTGTATAAAAGATTCTGTTGAAACCGAGGTCCGCGCTCTTCACTTTGGCATGACATTTTTTTAGGGATGAGATAGAAGGTAAGGTAGAGGTACATCGGTCCATGAAGATTAGCAAAGTTCTTGGATGAGATAAATGCCATGATTGATGACAAGTTCTTTTTGTTAGGTACCTTACCAATACGCCAAAAGATGAACACGTTAGGCGAGGCCCTTTAAACCTGCCCCATACCAGGCTGGGTCTCACCCAGTCCCATACCTAGGCGGGCCCCCACTTAGGACCGTAACACTTTTCTTTTCTACATATTCATAAGAGCAACAATGATGCGGATTGGTTGGCTATGTTGGGGCTGCTGAGATGCGCATTTATTCTAGGTCCCTCTTTCCCCAATGATGTGAATATATAATTTTTTATTTATTTGTATATATATATATATATATATATATATATATATATATATATATATATATAATAAAAAAAATAGTGTTGATCGAAGGTTTTAAATTTTGGTTTCGGTTTCGGCCATAATGGAAATCGAAATATTTCAGTTTCAGTGGGAATTTCAGCCGAAATCTTGTAAATTTCATGGAAAATTTTGGTTTCTCTAAAAATTTGGTGGAAAACTTGTAAAAAAGGGCAAAATTTAGGTGAAATCTTGTAAAAAAAAAAATGATTCCATGCATATTTTGTTTTGGTCTGGTGGAAATCCGAAAATTTTAGGTTTCGACCTAAATTTAAAACCATCTTTGCTCCACTAACAAATCAATAATCTCTTATTTGTTGTGTTGACTCTACGAGAGGTAAAAGGCTGAGTTGATTTTTCATGCTCATATTGGATCTGTCTATCCATAATTTCTCTTCTCCATATTTCCAAGAGAAAGGGGGAACCCATCCCCCTTTCTCTTGGAACTTACCGGGATCCCTATCCATGCAGAAGAACACTGCCTTGTAGGATGTGATAGCATCTTAGAATGGTATCTTGTGTGAAGGTTTTCTTGGCATTTTTTGGGTTCAGTTTACTTGCATTTTCTGGGTTCATTTTACTGGCATATTTTTCTGGGCTGGTTGTATCCGGCAGGGACCTCCACCCATAAAGGATGAGTCCATGAATGATTTGCATTTCATGCATGCAAGGGGGTCGTGTCAGGTGTTTACCTCTCTGTCTTGTTACATACCCAGTTATATTGAGTGGGATTAGGAGAACCCTACCCTACTCCCTGAGAATCTTAGCCTACTCTCTCATGGGATGTTTTGTGAATGTGGGGCTATGTGGGCTCCTTTCACCACCATATGTGCAGCGATTGAGAAGGTGCATTCTTCACCTTTCATCTTCTCCTTTATTTCTGATGCAGGACACACGTGGAGGCGATATACTAGCTTGCAGGAAGAAAGTGTGTGTCTATTGTCCTTTAGTACTATCAATATGTTCCATCTAATTTCTTCAGGAATGGTAACGTTCAGTTCAGAATTAAGGTTGGCCTTAGGTCCAAGTGCAAATTAAATGGCTTAACTTATGGAGAATATGATCTGAACCACTACCAATTCATGGACAGAGTTTAAACTTAGAACAATCTCAATCCCCAATTACAATAGCCAAGTCTTCATGTATGGGCTGTTAAGGAGAGTCTCAACCCCCTGATGGAAGAATTCTTGGATTATCCACAAAGGAAATTAGCTTCCAAAATCCAAGCAATTACAGATGTAAGAAGTAATGCCACTGTTCATCAACTTGCCAACCGCCAATCAATCCAATAAATTAAATCGGTTCCACCCAACACAATCTAGGTTAAAGTTCTATTATCAAAGGTGCATGTAAAGAAATGAAACCCAATCTTGATAAAAAGATCAGCTCACAACATATACTATTAGAAACTGGCAGCGGGAATAAATGTGTATCTTTAGAATTCTACGCCAACTTTCAACTCAAACTTTTCTTATTTCATTTGCTTAGTATGGGCAATTCAGCTGCAGGTGAATGTCGACTGAACATCAAGTTGTTGTTGCTTCAGGTCAGCAGAAAATGTCTTTCCAACATTTGAATTTTCTGAGCAAGGATCCTCACCACGGCCTTATCCAATTCCCACAATGTAAACAGATGGTGTGCACCTGGAAGAGTAAGCTTCAATTCTATAGTCAATCACTGTATTTACCAAACATGTAGAAGTTTAGAGAATTTGAAAGAAAATTCCTCTTTAAATCATCACAATCAATATACAGGAGCCTTTTGAACTGTATAAAAAACATCCACAATTCAGATCCGTACACGGTTTCACAAAGAATTCAAATCTTCACAGTATTCTTGTGGTCTTAGGATCAATTTCAAAGGTAATGTCACCAGATCAAATTTAAAACTGCCAAAGTAGTTCAAAATCTGCTTTGAGCTGCAATTTCTGGGCGCTAATAAGTACTAATGCTTTTCAATATTCTATTATGCGCTTTCTTGCAAGAACAAAATTTCTGCAAGGAAGAGATTGGACAGATGTGCAGAATTGAATTCAAATAATCAGACTGGAACCAGAACTTTCCATAACTAGATTTGGATTATAGAGGATAGAAACTATGCAGCTAGAACAATGAGCATAAACACACTAGCAGATTGAATGTTTCGACAAGGGAATTCGTCTACAATTCTGTTGTAATCTATTGAAAAGAACAGATAAGAATTTAATCTGCTTACCAGGCTTTAATGGAAGTATTTTGAATACATACTTCACAAGAGAAACAAAGCTTCAACTAGCATAAAACCTGCCCACACAGTCATGGCAAAAATCTCTGCTCATCCACGAACACTTCACTCAAAGACAAGAACCAGTGGTGACGTGCAGATTCAAGCACAATTTTCAGAACAATTCGAACATTTCTTGACCATTCCGGGCCATTTCTTCACTGGTAATAACTTTGATCCTGCAAGAGAATGCTCGAATCTTGAAGGAGATGAAGAAACCTTTCTAAACAAGGTGAGAACAGACAGATCAAGAGATGAAACTTAGAAGTCAAGGTTGCCAAACCCTTGCTCAGAAAGAAAATCATCAAGAAAATGACCACACTACAACAAAATTTAAGAAAAGACCAAAAGGATATGGAAAATGAGCAAAATGACTAAACTAGCCTATAGGCTTAGTGCAAATGAAGTAAAAAGAAACTAAGCTAATGAGCTCCATGGCTGATGTAGACTGTGAAAAAGGGAATGCTCCATCAATTTCCCATTCGTTTCCTTGACCATTTTCACTTTTCGTTGCATTGGGAGGAGGGCTTTTTTTTTATGCAAAAGAGTAGTTATATTCAGAAACTAATGAAAACTTACACAATTTTTTTTCCACGCGCATGGTCTTGAATAAACTGATTTAAGCAAGGCATGGATCATTCAACCAAGTGTGGTAAGGTGATGGTGGAAGTTAGCGATAAGGATTGATTCTCAGATCATAGTACATTCTTATCAGCTATCTCTAATACTTAGACCTTCTTCATGGGACACTACTTAATGAAAAGGAGGGAAAGTGTATTCGCTAATTTAGCGCATTCACTATGCTTGGCAGGGTGTCAGATGTTAGAGTTAACAATGAAGAAAGATAAACTTTTGAGAGGAGGAAAGAGATCAGGAGACTAAAAATATATTTCTATTTCTCTCGTTTTTTAGTGATTGCCATACATGGATATAAATAGAAGACATGAGAACATTCTAGCTATTGAGTACTTCTAGACTAGTCAAATAAAGCAATAACTCTCTTAGACTTTCAAAACCGACTTTCCAATTCCCACTACATTCCAATACATAGTATTTAATTGGTTTACATTTCCAACACTCCCCCTTAAACCAAATTCCCTCCATCAATTATTCCAAGAGAAGTTTTGAACTTGTAAAACAGCTCGGCCTTCAACGGCTTGATAAGAATATCCGCAACTTGATCTCCGGACTCGACATGAACCAATTCAACCTCTTTTTTCTTCACATGATCTCGAATTGAATGAAATCGAACATCTATATGCTTGCTTCTTTCATGATAAACCGGATTTCTTGCTAACTCAATTGTCGATCTATTGTCAATGCAAATCTTTGTAGCCGTAACTTGATGAAAATGAATTTCTTTGAACAACCATCTTAGCCAAATAGCATGAGAAACACATGATGATGCCGCCACATACTCAGCCTCACAAGTAGAGAGAGATACAATAGGTTGCTTCTTGGATACCCATGTGAAAGGAGTATCACCCAAAAAGAAAACAAAACCGGTGGTGCTCTTCCGTTCATCCATATCTCCACCCCAATCACTATCAACATAACCAATGAGCTGAAAATCATTTGATAGTACATAATGCAAACCATGAGTAATGGTACCTTTGATGTAGCGAAGAATCCTTTTAGCGGCTTTGAGATGTGTCGACCTAGGATTCTCCATGTAACGGCTTACTAGTCCAATTCCATGCAAAATATCAGGTCTAGTGACAGTCAAATACCTTAAACTTCCAATCAAACTTTTGAACATAGTTGGATCCACCATTGCACCTTCATCATTTTTGGATAGATTGAGCCCGCACTCCATCGGTGTATTGACCGCATTGCAATCTTCCATCTTGAATTTTTGAAGAACAGTTATAGCACATCCTTCTTGTGAAATGAATATCCCTTTCTTGGATTGCTTCACTTCAATGCCAAGAAAATAGGACATTAGGCCATTGTCAGTCATCTCAAATTCCCGAACCATTGCTTGCTTGAATTCTTTGAACATAAGAGAATTATTGTAGACACCCCATTTTGACCTGACCCAAATTTCCCAAAAATTGAATAAATCCCAAAATCTGAGTTTCGGAACCAAATTCGAAGTCCCTAAGAATCAAAGTCAGTCTCAAGTTCCCGAAGTGTCTAAAACCGATTCCCGAAAAGTCCAAGAGCCAAATGGGAAGAAAACCCGAATGATTAGTTACCCATTGTGCCCATTCTTGGGTGCGAAGTTCCCAAGAGGTTGTTCCCATTCCCAAGAGCGCCCTTGCAAAATTATAATTAATTCGGGCAAAAATTTGAAGAAAGGACAAGCAGAGTTTGTGCCTTTGTCAAATATGGGTGTGTGGATATCAACTTCCATTTTTTTTGCGTCATGAGAGAATGAGAAAAGGGCAAAATGAGTGTGTCAATATCAACCCCTTGTTTATGGGTTTGCAATTACCAAGTGAGGGCCATTAAATATAATTGTGTTTTCCTAATTAAGTAGAAGAGGGGTGAATTATTGAAACTAGTGTGTGCCATTACTACTTCTCATGTGGAAATAATTAAGTAGGCAAAGAGGGCAAATGGGATGTGCAAATATCAAAGCAAGGATGTGCCAATTTCTTATAAAATGGACCATCCGATTATTTTTTTTTTGGAGAAGGGAGGTTTCATTTTCAAATGAAGGTAGCTGCCCAATAAAGGAAAAGAGGGTGGAAAAATATTTCATTTTCTTAAGATGGTGGCTTACTAAAGCAAGAGGGTGCCTATACCAATGCTTGTGTACATCTTAATTAAACATCTAACCAAAAGGAGGAAAAGACAAAGGCAAGGTGCAAGCAACAAAGCAAGGGGGGTGCTGAAATCAGCACACCCCTGTTTGTATAAGAATGGTACGATTGGGTTTTTGCAAAGGAGGGGGGAGGAGAACAACAACACAGAGAGAGAGAGAGAGAGAGAGAGAGAGTGGTCGTCGCCAACTTCGATTTCTCCGGCGATTTTGCCGGAATCCAGCACTCTTCCTTGCCCAATATCACCACCGTCTTCAACCTTCTCCACCTACTCCTAGCAGCCCCTACCTCCATCATTTTCAGCACCAAAACCCATCTCATTCACCTTAACATCCATTGATTCCGGCGATTTTGCCGGAATCCGACCAACCTTGCCGGAGATCCAATCCAAACCCACCAACAGCAGCCACCAAGGGAGAGAGAGGGAGAGACCACCATCTCCATTGATTCCGGCAAGCTTGCCGGAATCCGACCAACCCAAACCCTCTTCCTCTTCCACCCTTCTTCAACCCCCACCTCCCTTGAAACTATCTCCGTCCGATCGCCACCACTACCACCAAATCTCTTCGCCACCATCACCATTTCCACCCCAAACCCACTTCAAAAACCCAAATCCATAACCCTCAAACCCTCTTCCATTTCAGCCATTAACACTATCATAACCACCACCATCAACCACCTCTAGCCGCCATCACTTCAAGCCGGAATCCGGCGAAGCCTCATCCATTACCGGAGCCACTCTGCCCCTCCATCGCTCTCCACCACCGCCATCCTCCTCTGCAACCCATTTTTCTTTTTCTTTTTAATTTATTTACAAACCCTCTTCAAATCAGACACGCAAATCTTCAATTTCAGGTAATTCGCTCATTCCTTCTATTCATTCTCAATCTCGCTATTTCTCTTGTTGTCTCTCGCACTTTTTCTACATGATCTCAATTCCATGCAATTTGGTTTTGGTTTGGGAAAACAAGTGACAGACATGGGTTTTACTTGCGCCTATGATCTATTCGATAAAATGCCCCAAAGTGCGAAATGCCTGAGTCGCATTGAATTTTCATTGGATGTGCTTTTTTTTTGTTTAAGGCTCTATTGTTTGTGGTCACAACATATTGGTTCATGGCAGTCCGCATATGAACAAAGTCTAATTTGATGTCCAACTAACTAAGAATCAGCCTATCAAGTGATATCTATTGAATATTTCAGGTTTGTCCATCTAGTAATTCTCATTATCACTACCTGTCATATGATTTTCATCGTTAATTATCATTGTGTTATCGAATGGCTTTAAGCACGTCAAATGATTTACGTTAATAATCTTGAGTTTGACCATCTTGCAACCTTCATCGTGTTTACCCATTTTATACTTTTCGGCATGGTTTTGTTAGGTCACCAAGTGGTTTTGGAACTCGCAAAATAGTTTTTATTGAAAACTCAGGGTCTGCCCATCTAGAAATTTATATTGTGCCTGCCTTTAAATGCTTCACTTTGCGATTTCCATGGTGCTGCCGAGTGAGTTTTGGTTCCGTCAAATGATTTCTATTGACAGTTTAGGTCTGCTTATCTCAAAACTCTCAACATGGCCGCCCGGTGAATGACTTTCATTGAGGTTTTCACCATGTTACAGCATGGTTCTGAGCTCATCAAGCAATTTTCATTCGAAACCTTAGGCTTACTCACTTGGCAATTTTGTTGTGCCTCCTCTTCTCATAAAAATGGATCCTGTGTCAGTGCATGCCTTCAATTGTCCTTACTTGACATACATTTTTAGTTTTCTGAACAGCTGCCTATGCCCAAATTTTAATTCTCCTGTAGTCCATTTAGTTTGGATAAGAATGACGCCATTGTTGAAATATAGTGTATGGGTGGGTTCTCTTACTGAAGTGAAGGGACGCAATAATTCACTTTGTTGTACCTCATTTACTCAGATAATTGCCCATGTCCACATCCTAAGTACCATGTCCCCCCTTACCCTTCTTGTCTCCTTTCATGTTCTGGGACTTCTCATGGGGTTTAGCGATTCCTCATTTTTTGAGGCCTTTGCTTCTTATTGGGTTCAAGGGTTCTATCTTGTCTTCTTTTGGGACTACTCTCATTTCTAGGGATCCTACTCGAGCTTCGAGATTCCTTCGATTATAGGGACTTTCCCTCGGGTTTCTTCTTCATTCAGAGTCATTCTCCTTATGTTCCTCGGGATCTTTTTCGAGCTTCAGGATTCCCTCGATTACAGGAACACTTTATCGGGTTTAGGCGATGACGGACGACAACCTCTTGAGCCAAAACCCTCTTTCGATCAAAAGGGATAAAAATACATAAAAATCAAACAACAAAAATTCAAAAAAAATAAAAGCGTTTTTCGAAAAGCTGTTTCGAACTACGTTGGCTTGATCCCTTTCTACAGGGTACGTAGGCAGCTTGGGATCGTCATCCCAAGTTCAGTCAAACTTTTCAATAAAATCATTTAAACCCTTCAAAAAATCATTCAAACATCCAAAAAATCTTTCCAACCTTTCACAACAAAAATCAAAATGGGCAAGGATGATGATTGCCAGGTCACTCGGAGCCTTCCTTTCATTTCATTTCCGATTTTGATCGTGGTTTTCCGGTTTTATCGGTTTTCCGACGTTTTATCGGGTTTTGGGATGGGTGATGACGTAGCGTGGCCCCTTCACAGGGATTGTCCTCGATGAGCCCAACGATAGGCTATGACGATCGCGAGACTTGTCCGATCTTTAGCGGATCAGGATCACTGAGCTCGATTCTTTTAGAATCGCTCCCTGAGTCTATCGTATGTCCCATTTTCTTTTTCCTGGCATTTTGGGTTTGTACATACCGTCTATTTTCTGATTCCTTTCTTCCCTCGCATCTTTTAGTTTATCGTGTGTTTGTCTTTGGTTCCTTGTGTGTTTACTTTCAGCTTGCTTATTCCTTGTGCGTTTAGTTTCACATGCTTAGCTGTAGATATTTACTGCTTTTCTGCTTATCATATCTGCTATTACTTGCTTAGCTGTAGCTGTGCATGCGGATGTTATTGCTTTTCTAGATGTGATGGGTTAGGAGTAGATGCGGTGAGTTAGGATTTGGATGTTTATTTTCTTTCGCCCATCCCCGAGTCATGCATGCTTAGATAGACGTTTCTTCGGGGGTGCTCATTCCCATTTCACATGATTTTAGCCCAAAACTCTTCAAAATTAATTAAAAATGGCATAAGAGACCAGGTGCTTGCACTTGGGCGAATTAGGGGCGCTTAATACCTTCCCCATTCGTCATCAGGCACGGACTTTTGTATCTCTGATTATCCATTGCAACAGAGTATTTCATGGGATCCAGGGCCTACTTCCTTAGATGACGACTCTTCTTTGTTATAGGTACATCTTGATTTCGGGCTGGTCCTTGAATCGAGAGGTATCTCATTTATATCGCCACTCATGCTGTGAGTGGCATCATTTCGAGAGTTCCTTGGTAGAGCTCTCCTTCACATTGTGGAGATCTTAGAGGACCGGCGTAGGATCTCGTGTCCCTCGCCCACCCGTCCTCGTGATCGGGGTCCACAATTATTTCCTGTAAAATCAAATCCTTAACGTACAAGCAAATAAGCAAGATATCACCATTAACTTTTTTCATATAGAGTGACGGCTCATATGGACATTTGTACATATCCATTTGCTTTGAAGTAGGAATCAATTCGAGAATTCCAAGCTGGTGGTGCTTGCTTCAATCCATACAAGGCCTTCTTCAAACGCAAGACTTTGTCTTTTTCTTCTTCTTTGGCATACCCCATTGGTTGTTCTATATAAACTCTTCTTCAAGATGTCCCTTCAAGGATGCCGACTTGACATCCATTTGGCAAATCTTCCATGAATTTTGTTCGGCTATAGAAATGATCATTTGAACGGTCTCCATTCGAACAACGGGAGCAAACAATTCATCATAATCAATCCCTGCCTTTTGCTTGTAGCCTTTAGCTTCCAACCTTGCTTTATACTTCTTAATTTCACCACTTGCATTTTTTTTGATTTTATATACCCACTTGACACCAATAGCTTCATGATTTTTGGGAAGTGTAACAAGCTCCCATGTTTGATTCTTTTCGATGGCTCTAATCTCTTCATTCATAGCATTCTTCCACTTCTTTTCTTGAACGGCTTCTTCAAAAGTGAGTGTCTCACTATCAACAAGAAGGCAAAATAATTGCAAATTGTTGGATTCTTGAATTACCGCATCTGTTCTATCATAAATGTCTTCAAGCATCCTTACGCGGGGTGGTGGTGAATCACTTGGGCTTGCTTTGGAAGGTGATAAAGCCCTCGGCTCTTGAATTGGTGAAGATGGAGGTTCTTGTGCTTCGAGTGAAGATAGTGGTTGTTCCTCCATTAATCCTTTAATGATGCCAATTTTATTACTCCAATCCCATGTGCCTGTTTCATCAAAATCAACATCTAGAAATATGAAGCTTGTAGTTAATAGGATCAAATAATTTATATGCTTTGGATTTGGAATCATATCCAATGAAAATAAACTTGTTACTTCTATCATCCAATTTTGTTTTCCCTTGAGCCGGAATATGTGCATAGGCAATGCTTCCGAACACCTTCAAATGAGAGACGCTTGGCCTCTTTCCGCTCCATGCTTCTTGAGGAGTGAAATCTTCCACACCTTTTGTTGGACATCTATTTTGCAAATAGACTGCACACTCCACCACTTCAGCCCAAAATTCCTTTGGTAAATTCTTGCTTTTGAGCATGCTTCGAACCATGTCAAGGATGGTTCGATTTTTCCTTTCAGCCACCCTATTTTGTTGGGGTGAATATGGGGCTGTTAAGAATCGTTGAATCCCATGATCTTCATAGAATTTGTTAAATGCAATTGAAGTGAACTCTCCTCCACGATCCGTCCTCAAGTTTTGGATTTGATACCCACTTTGCTTTTTAATGTAAGACTTGAATCTTTTGAATATATCAAACACTTCTAACTTTTCCTTCAAAAAATACTCCCAAGATTTTCTTGAAAAATAATCAATAAAGGTAAGAAAATAATGATGCTTACCAAAAGATTGAGGAGTGACAGGACCACACACATCTGAATGTATCAACTCAAGTGGCCTCCAAGCATGATATGTGGCCTCCTTAGGAAAGCTATTTCTGGAGTGCTTTCCAAATACACATCCTTCACACAATTGATCATGATCAGGATGATCAATTTGTGGAAGCCCATGTACCATATTTTTCTTGGATAGCAATTTGAGACCACCAAAGTAAAGGTACCCAAATCTTAAGTGCCAAAGCCATGTAGTATCTTTCATACAAGTAACCAAGCACTTTGCAACTTCATTCTTGATGTTTAATACAAACATTCGATTCTTTGACATATCAACTTTTGTGATCAAATGATTTTGTTGATTTCTCAATATTAGGCTTTGGTCCTTCATAAAAATATTATAACCCTTCTCAAGTAATTGTCCCAAGCTTAGAATATTTTTCTTCATATTCGGCACGTAATAGACATCATGAATAAATTGATGAGATCCATTCTTTAAACGGATTAAAATTTTACCTCTGCCTTTCACCGAAGTCTTTGAGTTGTCTCCATAAGAAACTTGACCTCTTAGTTATTCATCCAACTCAACAAAGAGTTCTTTTCTTCCACACATGTGGTTACTTGCACCGGTATCCAAATACCACGCATCTTGGTTGCCAATGTCTCCATCACATGATAACAATAGTTCATCTTCATCTTCCTTTACAAGGTTTGATTTTTCTTCAACTTGATCTTTGTACCAACAATCCGATGCATAATGGCCAACTTTTTCGCAATTATAACAACGATCTTTAGAAGTGTCATACCGTTGATTTCATGCCATGCCTCCTCGGGAACCTCCTCCTCGACCTCGATAGTTAAATTTTTGAAATTTTTGTTGATCTTCTCCTTGACCTCCTCTTTGGCCTTGACCACGTCCGCTGCCTCTTCCACGGCCACAATTCCATCCTCGGCCACGACCTATTTGGTTGTTGCTTCCTTTCGAGCTTTCTTCATCATCCTTAATTTCTTCATCATCCTTAATGGTGAGCTTTGTTTGAAGCACCTCTTCAATCGGCTCTTTTTTCTTCATAAGCCGTTGTTCATGTGCTTGCAATGAACCCATAAGTTCATTTATTGACATTTCCTCCAATTTTTTTTTATTCTTCTATAGCTACAACAACATAATCAAACTTCGCGTCCAATGAACGTAGAATTTTTTTCTACAACTCGCCCATCTTCAATTTTTTCACCATCTCTTCTCAATTAGTTTACAACGACAAGGACCCTTGTGAAATGATCTGAAATAGCTTCAGATTTCTTCATTCTAAGAGACTCAAAATCTCCTCAAAGAGTTTGGAGGCGAATTTTCTTCACCTTTTCTGCACCTTTAAAAGCATTGTTGAGCATGTCCCATGCTTCGTTGGAGGTGGTGGCAGCCGCAACTTTCTCAAAAGTGCCTTCATCTAGAGCTCGGTAGATGAGGTACAAGGCCTCTTTGTCTTTCTTCCTTAAGGTCTTCAAGGCCTCCTTTTGAGCATTTGTCAACACCGATTCATTTTCATGTTCGGTGTAGCCATTCTCTACCACATCCCACAGATCTTGGGAGCCAAGCAAAGCTTTCATTTGAATACACCAATTTTCATATTTTTTATCACTAAGTTGGGGAACCGGAAAATCGGAGGACATTGTTGTATTTTTTGCCATACTCTGATACCACAATGTTAGAGTTAACAATGAAGAAAGATAAACTTTTGAGAGGAGGAAAGAGATGAGGAGACTAAAAATATATTTCTATTTCTCTTGTTTTTTAGTGATTGCCATACATGAATATAAATAGAAGACATGAGAACATTCTAGCTATTTAGTACTTCTAGACTAGTCAAGTAAAGCAATAACTCTCTTAGACTTTCAAAACCGACTTTCCAACTCCCACTACATTCCAATACATAGTATTTAATTGGTTTACATTTCCAACATCAGAGATCTATCTGGGCTCCAAATCTATGGCGACCAAACTTGCAACAAACGAAATTGGTTCATCACTGATCATTGTCAACATAACTTCCACAATCATTCCAACATTGTCATTTCTTAACCAGGTACTTATTGATGATGGAGATCAATCCTAAGAAATCTCACATATTCAGAGAGGAAAACATTGTTAAAAATGCTTTTGCTAATGGAGCTTGATGGATCTTCAAAGTTTAACATGACTTATTGGAATCAGGAGAAGCTTCCTATTTTGGCAAGAGCCAAAGCTTGATGTGACTCCTTGGCAAGAGTCAATGCTTGCTCTTCAAAGTTTAAGAAGACTTATTGGAATTGGAATTCCCAATTTGTCTCAAGTCCTATCTGTGGTTTTGGTTATTTCTTGTAATGATGGCTATATTCTCATTGCTTTATTTCTTGATTATGAGTTATACGCTTTGGGGTTTGTGTCAAGGCAGGTGCGTCCTCTTGTAATTCCTTCATTATTATTAATACAATTGTGCGTCCAGCTTAGTTCCCCAACCAAGTTTTAGGTTAAAACATCATTCTTAGATCGAAAGTTTCTTATTTGATGGATATATCATGATTTGTGATGGAGTGATTACACATATGCTTATGCTTTTATTTTATATGTTGTAGATAGAACATAACTTCAGGATGCTAGATGAGAACCAACTTTTTGGTCCTAATACATTTGACTGGAAAAGAAATCTGCCATTGTCCTTACTGTTGAGCAATAGCCTATGGGAAATGATATTTCCCCCATCTTGACAGATAGAATCCCCCCCCAACACACGCCCGCGCGCACCCATGTTATCCGTTAAGTTTTAAAGGCAATGAAAAACGTTAGAGGGGGTGAATTTATCCTCAAGCAATGAACTATTCTCACAAAAACTGTTTGAGGGGGGGGGATATCATTGATTCATTTCCCTAGCTTATGTACTAATCACCGACAAGTCAGGCTTCTTTGGTCCAAATATCACAAGGGTATTTATCAATAACCACTGTTCAAAAAAAATTAAGGAGGAGGTATTTATGATAAATCACAAAATAACAAAAGGCATCAATATGATGAGATGACCAAATATTACATATTTGGTCATATGAACAGCATGTTTCAAAAGTAGCATCACCATCTTCTCATGCCTTGGGATATGTGGTAAGTATCATTGAAAATATTTAGAGAATATAATCGTGCTGCAAGGCAACTTGCCATGAAAGGTCCCATAACCACTAATATTGTGAATGAGACACCACTTTAGTACTATGTCTTGAAAATGGTCGCCTATCAACAAGTTAAAATTAGGGGAATGATATCACCCCACCCACGGATAAAGTCCACCCCTTTAACGTTACTCGTTGAGTTTTAAAGGCAAAGAAAAATGTTAAAGGGGGTGAATTTATCCTGAAGCAAGTGAACCATTCTCACAGAAACTGTTAAAGGGGGGATTTTCAGTCCTTGTTGAGTTACAACGTGAAAAATTTGCAAGTGAGTCTTCCTAAGTTGTAAAACATGTTACGGACGACAGAAGACATCATCAAGAAGACAAAAACATCCATCGGAGAGGAAAAGTGATGCAGGGGTGCTCGTGGAACTTCAATCCCAAGATAATAATTGTAAAACAACTAGTTACTCCAAAAGTGAAAGCAGTTATACTTCAACACTCACCCCTCACGTGTGGCCCCTCTTTCTTTGGGTTTGGCCTACACATGGCACATGTGGCCCCACTTTTGGGTTGACCATTGCATGTGGATTTTTGACATCGAGGAGATTTGAGCTCGGGACCTTTGCTCAGATACCATGTGAAACAACTAGTTACTCCAAAAGCTTAAGCTGTTGGAGAAGGCGTTATTTATTCTTTTATACTTAAAACAATAATGAAAATAACATTAATCCTCACGACTTTAACAAAACAAATTTTCTTGAACTGTAGCTAAAAAACTAGCTCCATTCAGAACCGTCCAAGGTACATATAGGAGAGTTCTCCTTTTAAAACTCAAAAGAGAAAAGTCAGCTTCCTAAAACAGCCAACACATGTCCAAAGGCAATTTACCATTTGTTCCAAACTAAAAGGAATGAACTAATAAAATTCAGCAAGTCTCTATGGAAACATTGCCATTCTCGCCCAAAACAGTCATGGATCTTCATCCATTAAAAACTCCTTGATGAGCGGCTATGATTCCACCAAATAACCCAGCAACTGCCATTCTTGGAAGGCACCTCGACTTTGATTAGTTAAGTTGGTGTTCACATCAACAAGAAAATATAAGCAGTTGATATGTTGTCCTCTCATTCGTTTGAGCTAATGTCACTTCAATTGCCAATTTTGACAACCATAAATTAGGAATCTATTGTCTTATCCTAGGTAAGGCAGAAATGCATACTCATCTAAGCTACTCTCTTTCTCATCCTGAATGTACAAAGAAGTGGTTTTCCTTGGAAGACAATGGTAGCCAAAAAAACCGCCAACAAACTAAACCAGTTGCTTTTGTGAGCACCTTAAAAGGAAAGTTTCTAATTGACAATAACTTCAAAGAGTAAAATGGCAGAAGTGGGATTTCTAACTAGGGTAAAGAGGTTGCAAATATTGATTATCTGAATGGAAATTGTTAAATAGAAAATTCAAAATTCCCATGAAATGATCTAACGAAATTGGCACATTGATAAAATGGAAAAGCTTATTTAGGCAACTACTAATCTGAGAAACCAAGAAAATGGAGACGATTAATATAAGATTTAGTAAGTGTTTCTAAATCTTATAGAACCAAAATTGGAAAGCTTCCATCTTAGGTAAAACTAAAAATGGAAATTACCAAATTGGAAGTCAAAATTCAAGTTTATAAAGGGTTTCTAAATATAGGACTAATGAATTTGGAAACTGACACAAAATGGGAAACTAT
Source organism: Tasmannia lanceolata (assembly GCF_043159265.1). Taxonomy (NCBI): domain Eukaryota; kingdom Viridiplantae; phylum Streptophyta; class Magnoliopsida; order Canellales; family Winteraceae; genus Tasmannia; species Tasmannia lanceolata. The sequence goes on from NW_027518681.1 coordinate 3,528,700, forward strand.
CAAAATTAGAAAACGACAAAAATAAAAATTCCCAAAATGATAGGTGCCCTGATGATGCCATTTCATCGGTCCGATTTTCCATCTGGAGCCTTTATGGGGTAGATCATCGAGCTGAGAAATTTTGACGGCTCGATCGTACATCTAAGGTTTCTACATGGCCGTTAATATGAAGGATCCAATGAGATGCACGTGCATCATAACCCCTTTGAAAAGAAACTTGTCCACAAGTTCAGTTTCACATGTTTGCTAGTGTGGGGAGTAAGGATTAGGATGGTGATAACTGATGTGTTCCTTGCGCCTACCTCAAATGGAAGTCTTTTCCATATAACCAAGAATTTCAACCAGCCTGGCCTTAGAAATAGGAATCATCCCTCGGGGTGCCGCTCCCAACTCAAAATCTCGATTCGGCGCTCCTTAGGAAGGACCTTCGAGGGAGCGCGATTCCGAAAAGATGAAAACCGCTCCCATGACGCTCCCAACCTGCTCGTATTACTCAATTAGTACCCCTTCACCAATTTACTTGCATCAAACTCTTCCAACTATTCGAAGTACTTCATTGGAGTAAGCAAGGAGATAAATCTTCATAAGGCATGAGGAAAGATGGTATGAAAATGAAGATAGCTAAAAATTACTAATTTTGATGTACTTAAATTTTGAAAGATGTATATGAAGATAGTTAAAAATTACTATTTTTATGTACTTGAATTTTGAAAGACGTAAGATGAAAATATTGCATTAATGCTCCCACGACATTCCCAACCTTAGACTCTTCTAGACCCCTCCCCCCCTCTGCACCCTCTTCGTGCTTCTCTGGGCCTGGCAGTCGTCCATGTTTGGGCGGGTGGTGGGATTTTATTCGATTGAAAACTATATTATCGAGGAACTCTTCGATCTGAGGTAGCTAGGTAGAAAATATCCATTAGTACACTCGGTATGAAGAGTGGGGCAATCACTGAGGTGGCACACTCGGTAGGAAGAGCTCTAGCACATGGAATTTGGGACTTTTATTTAAGACGTGAGTAATTACTCGTTTAAAACAATTAGGATGAACTAAAGTGGTTTGGACTTTGAGCTGGGATTGTAAATATTGACGTTCATAGTTGTTTATATATTTAGTTACGGAGACTTTAGTGGCCCTGATTAGTGCTTAACTGTATTGTGGATGTATTGATGGAATTGTATGAATATTTAGTAAGAATGCTTTGCGGGCTTGCGAGATTTTGCTTTGCAAGCACGAGGTGCCTATCGCGCCTTTGGGTCAGGGGCGTGACGGGAAAATTGGTCGATATGATGCCTAAAACCCCAAACAAAATCCCAAACATGAGGTGAGTCTCTAAAAAAGAAAACGAAAAGGTTTCTATATGTTATTATTGAATATTTACACCTGATTGTGAGTTTAAAACTGATTATTGGACTCAAAATTAATTACACATAATTTTGAGTACAATAATCAGTTGTGGACTAACAATCGGTTCTCAAAATCCGACATAAACATGGCCTTAGAGATCTTATCAAAGGTATATCTGGGGAAAGCTTTTAAAAATTAGTTTCATATTTATATGTTTTAAATTTAGATGTTTACAATAGCCATTGTACTGCTTACAACCATCATTGCATGCAACGTGCCCCTTTCAGTTTACATGATTCGAACCATGATAAGCACATGGCTTTCACACTATCGGGGAATGTGACTTCCCCACTGCTACCAAGCGTGCTATGTTTGCATAAGCTCACCTCCCATGGTTTGCAATTGTTAGGAGTAACCCATTAATTATATGCCCATTTTCTTTAGATTTAGTAGCAAGAGTAAGGTTTGGATTTGATTTGCAGCTTTGCTAAGCTGCTAAAAGACTACTACTAATCAGAGAAAGAAGAGAAATTATGGAGTTCTGAGTACTTGAATGTGTGTGTGTGTGAGAGAGAGAGAGAGAGAGATCATTGCTCATATGTAAAGACCCAGGGTGGAGCTATCATGGGTTTGGCATTCCTATGGTGGAGCTTAAACTCTCCCTGAATCTCTCTTTGGTTGCCATCATTTTGATTGGTACTTGCCACTACATAAAAGCAAAAATAAAGACTCAAAGACAGGGACTTGGACCACACTCTTTAACAGTAGCAAAAAGCATCTCCATCCCTTTTCTGAATTATATGCATCATATCAAGAGCTAAACATTGGAATCTACATGCATATATAATTCCAAAACACAAAATCACATGTTGGGCAGTCCAAGTGTACCTTATCTCCAAACCAATTTTTTTAAAGTACAAGGATAAGTTGAGCCACCAAAATACCCTTATACATCATTGGTAGAATCTGGCTCATTAACCATATAACCTAAGAAGTTAGGTCTATCACATGACCAAAGCCACAATTCGAGGGACTTGAAACTACTCACTTGTGCTAGAAGTGATCTATCTTTGATTAAAATATTAACCATTATAACATTTTGTTGTCGGATACTGTGTCGGTTCATAGTATCAAAGCCCTCTTAGACAAAAAGGGGAAGTGATATATTTGCACCTTTTTTTTACTTGAGACAGCCCCTTCTAGTGTATTTATGATTACTCTTTTACACTATAGAGGGGGCTGTCCCAAGAGAAAAATAAGGGTCGAATATAATACATAGTTTCACAAAAAAATAATACTAAATTGGGTTCTTTATGGCATAGTGGGTCCCATCTTTGTTTGATCTAAACCACCCATTTGATTTTCCTTTCTTTGGATCTCTTATGGCCTAAGAATCATGCCAATTAATCATAAAATCCTAACAACCGATCCAGTGTATTATTAGAATGAGGTGAAGGACCGAAAGATTCTAACTAAACATGCATCTCTATAACTTTTTTTTGGTTTTCTTTTCCCCTTTTTGCGTGGCATGTTTGCTAATAGGAGTTTATTGGCCATATAGAATGCATTGAATTTTTTCTCATTTGAAGATTGATGGGATAAAATTTTTATTTCTACGTGGTGTCAATGGGCTCTTTTTCTTTGTTCTTGGATTGACAAATAAAGAACCCTAAAGTTACAAAAATGTATCTAGAATATCAAAGGCACATCAGATATTTACAGCAAAACCAGACTGTAGGTAGAAGGGATCTCCCTTGTTTGATATTCTTCGGTTGTCACCACGATTTCATGTCTCCACTCTGCATTTTGATGAAGCAATTAAGTGAAGATTTTGAGGATCATTAAGAAATAATAATGTAGATATTAAACTCACTTGGAGGGAATTTTCATGATTTGAAGGAGATATACACATGATGTGGAAGATCATAATCTCATGAGAGCCAACAGATATAGATGTGGGCAGGTCTGTACCACACCAAGCTTGAGAGATCACATGGTGTTTTAGGGGTGCAACTTGAGTCGGGCTCAACCCGAACCCAACATCTTCAACCTGATTTTGGCTCGGGTTGGGTTTGGTCCGACCCAAACCCAGCATCCATCTTCTAATTTTATTTGTGATGTCCAAAGACAATTTTTTTAGGATGATGATATTTTGCCTCAAATCGTGTTAAAAGGGGGGCGAATGCGTACTGGAGGGGGTGAAAATATCATCGCCCTTTTTTTATTATATTTTCTATTTTTGCCCTACAGTAACCAGAACCCAATTCAACCCGATTTGGAAATAATTGGTTAGATGCATGGGTGGGGAGAGGGTTGAGAGAATTATTAGTGGGTTGGGTTAGGGTTGTCCATCTTCGACCCGAGGTCTGGGTTGAGTCAGGTTAGCGTCAAGGAAATGCTATCAACGGGTTTGACTTCAACAGTTCAACCCAACCCAAGTGGCACCCTCATGGTGTTGGGTCATAGCAAAGCATGTCCGATATGTAAGAACCATGTGGCCACTGATAGTTAGGGCCTCCACCAGTCTCCTCTCTTCAGACATGTGGGGACCCCAGGCCTTCCATAAGTGAGACATGCTGTACTAAAGCCACCTATTTCTTCTGGAATCATCTCTAAGCTGTCTAGATTCTCCAGACCGTCTGGGTGCCCAGAGAACCACATGTGCGCAGAGGAGGGGATAGAATGGGACCCAAGAAAATATGCTGGGCCATGAGGTAGAAGCAAAGTCCAATGTACATTGGGACCAGGTTGAAGGAATATAATGCATGTTGATGTATGAGAACATTGTGGGGGAGGAGAGGGACCTTAGCATGTGAAGTGGGGAATAAAAAGATGAGGCAAGGAGGGTTGTTTGTGGTCACAATACACCCACCAGGGCAAGGGGAGGAAAGTTCATGTTTCATCATTGGGGCATGAACTATCCAACTAGAGAAGGAAATAAACAAAGGAAAGTATGGAAGTTGCAGTGAGAAGAAATTATTATATAAAAACAAGAGGACTTGTAAAGGTGTTTGCAGTCCATTCACATGTGAGGCACAGTGTCTACCCATATCCAAAAGATATTTCAGAAATATTATTATTTAGAGAAATGATATAAATTAACATTCCTTTGTTTTAATAATGGCACCCTTCTCCTTGTTCACTCTTTTGCGTAGTGGTTGGAGATTATAACAATTCCCCATAAACTATCAATATATATCCAATAGGAAAAGTGCCTGGTCCACATGCCGGGCACCTAGGGAGGGGCAGTCCGGGGTACACCACCCTCTCTAGGGTCCTCAAATCATTTTCCATAACAAAGTGAAGAGAAATGATATATTCACCCCTTTTTTTTTATGTGGGACAGTCCCATCTAGTGTATTTATGACTATTTAGGGGGCTTTCCCAACAAAAAAAAGGCGAATATATCACTTCCCTAAAGTGAAATGTGCTATTATCAATGAGAGCGCAAATATCATTCCTATGTTATTAAAGAAGATTGCTATGTTACTAAAGAAGGAAAAAAAGCAGGGCAAGACTACAAGTGTTTTTTTTTTTTTTTTTAAAATAAAAACTAGCAACACACCACCTTTTGAGGGTAAAAAGAATAAAATATCATTTCTTCTTCTTCTTCTTCTTCTTCTTAATTAATTATATTATTTTTTTTCAAACTTAGAAAAAATTCAAAATTTGGAAAGAAGAGATGTAAATAGGAAAAAAAATAGAAATCTCCTAAAATTGGAGAAAATAAGGAAGTGAGTAAGAAGAATAAAAGAAGAAAAATGCAAAAAAATAACAAACTAGTAAAAATTAGAAAAGAAAAAGAACAAGAAAGAGAAGAAGATATGACAAAAAAAAAATTTTATGGAATCTTATACGTACAACGAAGCTAGCGTTGCTCCATTGTGACCTGGTGGTCACGGGTTCGAGTCACGGAAACAACCTCTCTGCAAAGCAAGGGGTATGACTGGGTGCATCTAGCCCTCCCTAGACCCCGCGATGGCGGGAGCCTCGTGCACTAGGGCGCAAATTTTTTAAGGGTATATATATACTACGAAGATAGTGTCTGTGTCATTAATTCTGGGGTACGGTGGTGGATGAATTGTTTAAGGGTACTATGGTTCCATCAATGGAACGACAACTTAAAAGTATGGAATGATAATTCAAAATTGGCGGATGACTTAGAGTCATGTGTTCACTTTGTAATATGATTTGTCTGTTTCAAAGTAGTTGAGTCATTTAAGGGCAATGTCTAGAATTCCAATAAGTTAGTGCATGTCTAGTTATCGAGCGAAAACAAAACTTTGTTGGAGGACAGATGAAAATTTTCGTGTGAAATGATAGTATGAAATTTGTTTCACTCTAGGGTAGTGTCTGTATATTTATAGGGCAATGGGTGTTGCTCGAGCGTAGTGTCCGTAAAGTTCCAGAGTATTGTGCGGATAGATATATTGGATGTAGCCCTTCACCAGACTTAAGTTATTCTTCTATGACAATGTCTATTTCTTACGAGGGTTGTGCATATGTCATTTAGGATTGTATTTGTAGAGATTTTATATGGCGGCCGACCTTTACATGTAAAGGTCAGAGAGAGAAAACCCCCCACCCTTGATTTTTTTATCCAACACTGTTCGATAAAAAAATCAAGAGTGGGGAGTTTTCTCCCTATCCGCCCTTGTTTCCACAAGGTAAGCCGACATATAATTTCCCTGTATTTGTATATATAGTTTAAGGTTAATAAGCTAGTCTATGCTGGACAATAATGTTTTGACCCTATTTTTTTGTTCACACTGCCGTATTGGGACAAATTTTCTACTGATTTGGGAATAGCCCTTCACACTGTCTATTTCAATATTTCTTACAAGGGTTGTGTATATGTCATTTAGGATTGTATTTTTAAATATAGTTTTAAGGGTAATAAGCTAGTCTATGCTGGACAAATGCTTTGACCCTATTTTTTGTTCACACTGCCGTATTGGGACAGATTTCCTATAGATTTAGTATTTTTTTCCTTTTTTCTATTTTACTTATCCTCCTATGATTGTAAGGTTTACAACTTTTTTGCTATTTTTTCTTCATTTTCTTCCATTTTTAGTTAATCTTCTACTAGCGAGTTGTTAAGCAACATTGTCAAAACTACCAAGTTGCCAAGATTTTAAAGAAACTATCAAACTAACCGAGTTTTGAGGATAAAAAGACTAGTACCTTCTTAAAAGAAACCTACCCAAATCCTTTGTTTCTCTCCTCCTCTCATGTGCTCCCACTCTCTTTTTGTTCCACGCCTCTACTTTACCACTCTCTTAATCTCTTTCTCTCATTTCTCCCTCTTAGGTCCTTTCGTTCCTTCTTCGATTTCTCTCTTTTATATTATTGCATTCTAACACACACACGTACCCTTGGTCACAAAGAACTTGCTCCTGGCTTTTGGGTCACCATATTTTTGTTCGAACTTTGTTCGAACAGGTCAAAGGTATGCTCTTTCTATAATTTTTACTATAATTTTTTTGCTGCCCTAAGAGGTACCCACTACGCTAGAATGACACACCCACCATACTAGAAGGATATACCCACAACCCTTCTAAGAGCACAACCGCTACCCTATCCTTTCTTGTATAACGTATTTCATAAAGGAAAAAGAGTAAGCCTTTTGCCAATTGAAAAAAGGTAACCCCCCACAACTAATGCCGATTCTAGAGAGAGAGAGAGAGAGAGAGGGGGGGGGGGGGGGGTTCGTAGTCATGTCTTAGTCTTTTTTACTAGCAAAACTTGAATTCCTAATTTTAAGGGGTTTCTGCAAAAGAAGTGAGAGAGAGAGAGTGTGTGTGTGTGAGTGGTTAGGCATGTCTTAGTCTTTTTTACTAGCAAGAGAGAGAGAGAGGATTATGTTGGAAATAAACTTGGGTAAATAGATTAGTTCAACAATCTATTCAATATGTATTCCGGAAAAAATGAAATTGAAATTACCTTTGATGATCTTGAATGTAAACCTCAAACCCGTTAGCAAGAACCAAACTAATAATAATAATAAAAATGAAATGAAATTTCAAATAGAGATGAGTGGTAGAGGCACGTTACGGATTAACGCTACCCTTAAGATAGATTATCGCCCCCTCCACGAATGGTATGCAATCGGGTTCTCTTGCGACCTATCTCCAGGATACAACACCACTATACTTGTCTTTGACGGTGTGCACGCACCGGCTCGGACCTTGCGAATAACGGTTGATGCCAATCAAATTGCCCACTTAAAAGAGAAACTTGCAAAGCTTTGAAAAGATTGAAACTTTCGAAACAGTACTCAAGAATAGAAAAGAATGAACAAAACTTCAAGAAGAGGAAAACGTGTGTGCGTCAGAGGAAAAGAGAGAGCTGCTCTTGTATACACTGTTGTTGTGTATATATTAACACTCTTCAACGGCTCTTTATCTCTCTTAATGCACACAACGTTTGCAAAATAAAGACAAAAAATAAAAACGTATAAATATTCAAAGGCATTTAAAGATTGCATAGTAACGATGAAATTTCAACCGTTTGAAATTTGATTCACATAAGACAAAAGAAAAAATCTTTAAAGCCAAAGCATTAAAAGCTTTAAATGATTAAAAAATTCAACAATCCCCCACATGAATCAAAATTCAAATTAAATATATTAAATCAAATATGGGCAAATTTGAAATATCATGCAATAGGTGAAAGTGTCTTGTAAAGGTGTCTTATGGACTTGAACCTCCACTTAGTGTTCATATATTCCAGTCTATAAAGATTCCAAGTGAACTATGTCTTGAACTAAGAATCTTCAGTAATAGACCTTCATATATTACACACACGATATCGGCAATGTAACCGTGTTCTATCGGGGTAGCACATTTCGGCCATACGCCGGTCCTGTTTCATGAGCGCTCTAGAGAACAAGCCTTAATTCTCATAGGAAGCGGCCCCATTTCCACACTCATATAGGTGAGTCCATCAAGGGTACCTGTAACCATGAACCCCGCTTATAAACAGCTATAGACCCATTCAGAGCAAAGCTCTTCCTCCATATCGTTACAGTTAGTACTATTTACATCTTAGGGATAGGCCAAGAGAACTCTTTCATTCTCTTGATAATTTAAGTACAGTGCTTTCACCGATCACTCGAATAACTTATTTTTCCCATTGAACCTAGTTCGTGGGATCTCCAGTCGTATAGGTTGGGTTGCCGTTATTGGTGATTCTATTTGATAGGCTTTAGCCCCATCCCTCTTGATGTTTCAGTCACTAACTTTTTAGCTAGTCCTTTGGTCAGTGGATCTGCCAAGTTTCTCTCTGACCTTATAAAGTAAATTGCAATCACTCCATCAAAAAGCAATTGCCTCACATTATTATGCCTCAGACGTATGTGTCTGGATTTACCATTATATGTTCTACTCTTAGCCCTTGCTATTGTAGCTTGGCTATCACAATGAATAGATATAGCTGGAATTGGCTTGCACCATAGAGGAATATCTGCTAACAGATTCCTAATCCATTCCGCTTCTTCACCTGCTTTATCTAAAGCAATAAATTCAGATTCCATGGTGGAACGTGCTCTACAGGTCTGCTTGGTAGATTTCCAAGCAACAGCACCACCACCCAAAGTGAAAACATATCCACTTGTGGATTTAGTTTCTTCTGAATCTGAAATCCAATTTGCATCGCTATATCCTTCTAATACAGCGGGATAACGACCATAGTGGAGTCCAAACTCCATTGTGCCTTTCAAATATCTTAAAATCCTAATAAGTGCATCCCAATGTTCTTGACTAGGGTTGCTAGTGTATCTACTTAGCCTACCAATTGCGTAAGATATATCTGGTCTAGTGCAATTCATTAGATACATTAAACTGCCTATAATTCTGGAGTGTTCTAATTGGGATATACTTTTTCCAGTATTTTTCTTAAGTTTTGAACTAGGATCATATGGTACACTCAAGGGAGTACAATCAAATTTGTTAAATTTTCTAAGGATCTTTTCAACATAATGAGATTGTGTTAAAACAATCCCTTTTGAATTTCTAATTATCTTAATCCCTAAGATTACATCTGCCAATCCAAGATCTTTCATGTCAAAGTTCTCTGACAAAAGATTCTTGGTGTCATTTATAACATCTAGACTCGTACCAATGATTAACATATCATCGACATACAGGCAGATCAAAACTCCAGAATTACCTTCAAATCTACTGTATACACATTTATCAGAATCATTTATGGTAAAACCATTTGATAACACTACTTTATCAAATTTCTCATGCCATTGTTTTGGTGCTTGTTTTAAACCATAAAGAGATTTTATAAGTTTACACACTTTACGTTCTTGACCTGGGACTGCAAATCCCTCAGGTTGTTCCATGTAAATTTCTTCTTCTAATTCTCCATTTAGGAAAGTGGTTTTAACATCCATTTGATGGATTTCTAAGTTATAGATAGCTGCTATAGCTATCAACATTCTTATTGTTGCAATCCTAGTTACAGGAGAATAGGTGTCAAAAAAATCTATCCATTCTTTTTTTTTAAAACATTTGGCTACTAATCTAGCCTTAAATTTTTCTATAGATCCATCGGTTCTAAGTTTCTTTTTAAAAATCTATTTACAACCTATTGGTTTGCACCCATGAGGTAAATCTGTTAACTCCCATGTGTTATTTGACATAATGGATTCTATTTCACTATTTATAGCTTCTTTCCAAAAGTTTGCATCCAAAGAAGACATAGCTTCCTTAAAAGTAGATGGATCATCCTCCACCAAAAAGGTATAAAAGTCAGAGCCAAAGTTAGTAGCTTTCTTTGCTCTTTGACTTCTTCTAGGTTCTACCTCTAGGTTACCTTCTTCTCTACCTCATTTTCTTCCTTTAGGTTCTTGGTTTTTTATTTGAGGAATACCACGACTACTAGATGCAACTTCTGTTTGAGGTATTAGAGATTGACTCACACTAGTTTGTTTAAGAGGAAACATCTCCTCAAGAAATTCTGCATCTCTGGACTCTAATATAGAGTTTACATCTATGGAATTATGATCAGATTTCACCACTAGAAATCTATAAGCTGCACTGTTTTGTGCATACCCTATGAATACACAATCCATTGTTTTAGATCCTAACTTAGTTTTCTTAGGGGGAGGTAAGCTTACTTTAGCTAAACACCCCACACTTTAAGGTATTTAAGACTTGGTTTTCTACCTTTCCATAACTCGAATGGAGTTCCATTTTTATTTTTAGAGGGTATTTTGTTTAGTATATGACAAGCCGATAATAAGGCTTCCCTCCACATGTTAAGTGGTAGCCCTGAACTAGTTAGCATGGCATTTACCATGTCAATTAGAGTCCTATTTTTTCTTTCTGCAACTCCATTTTGTTGTGGAGAATAAGGTGCCGTCACCTCATGAATAATTCCATATTTTCTACAGTATTCAGAAAATTCATTTGAGGTATATTCACCACCTCGATCTGATCTAAGTATTTTAATTCCTTTTTCTAACTGATTTTCCACTTCAGTTTTATAGGTTATAAATTTTTCTAAAGCTTCATCTTTAGATTTAAGAAGATATACCATTGCAAATTTTGATTTATCATCTATGAAGGTAATAAAATATTTATTTCCTCCTCTAGTAATAGTGTTCTTTAGGTCGCAAACATCACTATGTACTAGTCCTAGAATTTTTGAATTTCTCTCTATTGATTTAAATGGTTTTTTGCTAAATTTTGATTGAACACATATTTGACACTTTGATTTTTGTTCAATAGAAACATTTGGAATCATACTTAAGTTCACCATTCTTTTTATAGATTGTGAATTTACATGTCCTAATCTACCATGCCACATATCATACGATTCAATAATATAAGCAGAAAAATCAGAAATTTTATTGATTTCATTGATGGATACATTGAGCTTGAATAAACCTCCACAAGCATAACCCTTTCCAACAAACATCCCACCCTTGGTGAGAATAAACTTATCAGATTCGAAGACGTGCTTGTAACCGTGCTTGTTCAACAAGTAGCCAGAAATTAAGTTCTTCCTGACTTCTGGAACATAGAGAACTTGGTGCAGTGTGAGAACCTTGCCGGAAGTGAGTTTGAGATCAACCTTCCCTTTCCCCATGACCTTAGCCGTTGAGGAGTTACCCATGAAAAGCATTTCGCTTTCATCTACTTGATGATAGGTGACGAACGCACTTCTGTCACAACAGACATGTATAGTGGCTCCAGGGTCTACCCACCAATCACTCACATTGAACACCATGTTCACTTCAAAGTCTACGGTTATAAGCTTCTTCACTTCGGTTCCATGAATAACAGTTCCGGATTCCACCATATTGGCTTGAGGAGCGGGTTTCGCTTAAGAGTTTCAGACATTTTGGAAAGTGTCTTTCCCCTTTCTATGTCGACATTGTCTAGCATAGTGTCCAAGTTTTTCGCAATTGAAACAACCCTCTTTCTTCTTATTTTTGTCTATCTTTTTGTTACTTTTGAAGTGGTTTCGGTTCTCCATCTTCTTCTTGTTTTGATGAGACCCAAAGTTTTTATTTGTTTTCTTCTCACTAGTCTCAACAAGATTGGCCTTAGAAAGGAGTTCTGATTCTTTGTCATTTTGATCACGATTCCTATGTTCTTTTTCTATTCGGAGTGTTACTAGGAGATCTTCTAAAGATAATTCATCCTTTCTATGTTTAAGACTTTTTTCGAATTCCTTCCATGAAGGTGGAAGTTTATCAATAATGGCCGCCGAATGGAAACGGTCATCCATTTTGATTCCTTCCGCTAGGATCTCATTCAATATGAGTTGGAATTCATGAACTTGTCCTAAGACGGGTTTTCCATCTACCATCTCAAATCTGAAATAGTTTCCAATTACATATTTTTTCACTCCGGCATCTTCGGTTTTATACTTTTTATCTAAAGCTTCCCACATTTCTTTGGCGGTCTTCATTCCAAAATACACGTCATACAAGAAATTCGTCATGGCACTAAGTATATAACCACGACACAAAAAGTCATCATTTTCCCATTTTTAAGTAACCTCGGATTGAGCGGGCTCATGCTCTTCGGGACTAGGCTTGAGTGTGGTCAAGACATAGGTAATTTTAAGAGTTGAAAGCCAAAAGAATAAGCATTGTTGCCAACGCTTGAAGTTCAATCCATCAAACTTCTCTGGACAAGTGTAATCTTCACCGGCCATGTTGAACTAATCCAATATTCTATCTTAAGATTGTTGGAAATAAACTTGGGTAAATAGATTAGATCAACAATCTATTCAATATGTATTCCGGAAAAAATGAAATTGAAATTACCTTTGATGATCTTGAATGTAAACCTCAAACCCATTAGCAAGAACCAAACTAAAAATAATAATAAAAATGAAATGAAATTTCAAATAGAGATGAGTGGTAGAGGCACGTTACGGATTAACGCTACCCTCAAGATAGATTATCGCCCCCTCCACGAATGGTATGCAATCGGGTTCTGTTACGACCTATCTCCAGGATACAACACTACTATACTTGTGTTTGACGGTGTGCACGCACCGGCTTGGACCTTGCAAACAACGGTTGATGCCAATCAAATTGCGCACTTAAAATAGAAACTTGCAAAGCTTTGAAAAGATTGAAACTTTCGAAACAGTACTCAAGAATAGAAAAGAATGAACAAAACTTCAAGAAGAGGAAAACGTGTGTATGTCAGGGGAAAAGAGAGAGCTGCTCTTGTATACACTGTTGTTGTGTATATATTAACACTCTTCAACGGCTCTTTATCTCTCTTAATGCACACAACGTTTGCAAAATAAAGACAAAAAATAAAAACGTATAAAATATTCAAAGGCATTTAAAGATTGCATAGTAACGATGAAATTTCAACCGTTTGAAATTTGATTCACATAAGACAAAAGAAAAAATCTTTAAAGCCAAAGCATTAAAAGCTTTAAATGATTAAAATATTTAACAGGTTAGGCATGTCTTAGCCTTTTTTACTAGTAAAACTTGAATTCCTAATTTTGAGGGGGTTCTGCAAAAGAAGTCAGAGAGAGAGAGAGAGAGGGGGGTGTGTTAGGCATGTCTTAGTCTTTTTACTAGCAAGAGAGAGAGAGAGAGAGAGAGAGAGAGAGGGTTAGGCATGTCTTAGTCTTTTATACTAACTAGCAAAACTTGAATTCCTAATTTTAAGGGGTTTTTGCAAAAGAAATCTGCTACTTTGCCTTATTTGCAAAAAGAGTAATGCTGGGGAAATGAGAGTAGGACCTAAAATGGGACCTAACAAATTGTTTCACGCCACAACATCACTAGGGATGTGACCAATCCCTTAAGTTCAGGGAAATCATTAAAAAGTGAATTTTTCTTTAACTCATGGCATATTCTCATTGCAGGTCCCGTTTTAGGTCCTACTCTAGGTCTCCATATCTTGCAAAAATAGTCTTCTACTTTGTCAATTTACAAATAGTCACCAGGTTTAAGTGACTTTTGCAAATCCATTCTCGCCATATAGTTTTGACCAATTTATCCATTATAGATTTTTTTTACTCATAAAATGACCAAAATCTATGTTATATACTTAACATCTTTCTTTCCTTTGTCATTCATTTTCTTTCCATAGAAATTTTTTACAAGCTACTTTTTCCATCGAAAATTTTACTAGAAATTTTCTATACCAGATATTTTTTACACCTCATGCATAGCATGTGTGGGGCTCATCATTTCACCACACATATTATAAGGTACGGCCTAGGGCTGCAACAGGGTCGGGTTGGGTCGGGTTTTTCAAAACCCTAGCCCAACCCTGGATCCCATTATCTCGGCCCTGACAGCCGAAAAACTTCAACCCATGGCCCACCCTACAGGGCTCAGTGCTGGCCCTGGCCCTCCCTGATTGGGCAGGGCCGGGCCGGGCCGAACTGACCCTAATTGACCCTAATGCAAATACTTGTTAAGAATGCCAAAAATAAAGCAACCACTTATCATATAGAACAAAATGATCAATAAACAGAGAAAGGGAACAAAATAAGACAATATGAATTCAACAACATGACGGGCAACAGAGACAATTAATAATATTAATCTAAAGAAACACCAATCCAAGATAATAGAAAACATTAGCAAAAGAAACATGCATAGATGGTTCAATTCTATAATAGAAAACTTAGGGTCGGGTCGGGTCAGGGTACCCCAGGCATTAACCCAGAACCCGACCCGACCTAAGTCACGGTCTAAAAAAATGAACCCTGGCCCGCCCTTAGGGTTGGAAAATCCAGCCCTGACCCTGTTCGGGCTCAGGGCGGGTCAGGGCTGACAGGGCCAAACTTGCACCCCTAGTACGGCCCATAATTTACTCCCATGGCATGGGAGGGGATTTTACACTTCAGGTTTTGAAATGGTAGGGCTCACCATCTCTACCCAAATCCATGCATATGGTGGGCCCATCATCTCCACTCCATTCCATGTATAGGGTGAGCCCCACCAACTCCACTCAAACCCATGCATTAGTTGGGTCCTAAAATTTTACCTGATGTTTCCATGGGGGTGGGTACGGAAATCTATTAGAGTGCGGGAAGAGATAAAAAGGGGATACTTTTATCATTTCTGAAACTAAATTAAGGTTCATACTTGATGTTATTTTTGTCTATTCATATACAAGGATATTTTGGTCATTCTATGAGTAAAAGAATCTACCATGGGTAATTTGGTCACATATTTATGGCAAGACTGAATGGGTAAAATTCACTCAAACATGATGACAATTTATAAAGGGCAGTGATAAATCGACCCCCATACAGGGCAATGTTTAGAGAGAGAAAGAGAGAGTAGAGAGAGAGAGAGAGACACGGGGATGGATTTAAGATATTAGGGGGTAGATTTATCACTGCCCTTTATAAATTGTCAAACTAGAAGACTACTTTTGCAAATGAGGCAAAGTATGAGACTTCGTTTGCAACCCCTTCCTCTTAAAAGGATACTGATATTGGCACTATCATGTTTTGATAATTGCACAATCTCAGCTTGTCTTTTCTTCTTTAATTTGCTTCTGTTAGTTTCTGGGAACTCTAGTAACTTCTAAGAGTTGTTTAAATAAGAGATTTTTGCCGATTAGTCCCTCCATAGAAAGATAAATGCTAAAACGTCACTGAGAATTAGGTATTATTCAAAGAGTCCTACTTTTGGAAAATCGTTGCCAAAAAGTCCCTAAAACAAACCAACTTCAATATGGTATGTTAACCATCTCTCCGAGAGACAATCTCTATTTTATTCCCCCAAATAGAACATGGCCATATGAGCGGATCTGTAGAAACATCCTAGGTATGAGTCTATATTTCGATGTATCTATCTGTCTATCGAGATATTTGATATATGCATGATGCAGCATGCCCATTTGTTAAGTTAATAAAAAAATTCCCCTCGACTCCATGTCCAAATAAAAATAAAATAAAGTGGGAATAAGTTCAAAAGGATCAATGGATTCATGGTTAAATCCCTCCATGATGCATTTTATGCCAATTTGGACTTAAAGATGGATCAAATGGTATAGTTCATTTGATTCTAATTGAAGTGTAGGGTTTCTTCAAACAACAAGGAGTTGAGGCAACTAT
Organism: Tasmannia lanceolata; assembly: GCF_043159265.1. NCBI lineage: Eukaryota > Viridiplantae > Streptophyta > Magnoliopsida > Canellales > Winteraceae > Tasmannia > Tasmannia lanceolata. The sequence goes on from NW_027518681.1 coordinate 3,544,622, forward strand.
TCAATCAAATGATATTGAGCATGTTTCCCATCTTTTCTCGAGAAACAAGTGAGGTATTTCTTTACAAAATTGTGCTCAATTTCATATGTGGCCATTCCGCCATGATCTCTTCATTAGTTGGGGGAAGAATCAGCACGAATCGGATGTTTTGAGGAAGGTATCGAGAGAGAATTTGATTTGGCTAGACAATGTATGGTATAAGGTTCCTCCTCCGAGTGAAATTCAATAGGGTCGATAGAGACCATGTCTTCATCCATAGGATCCCAAGTGCCCGGATCAATCGAAAGTTCGATTATTCTATCTGAACTACTCATTTTCAAATGATATCCACATTGTTCAAAAATATTTATTTTTGACCTAAAAAATTTCTTACCCTCTGTCAGAGAAAAAATAACGAATTGATCTTGTAGGATTCCCAAGAAATTCGTCGATTTCTTCCTGAAGCAAATGATTATTCATCTGCTTCTCACGTTCCGTGAATAGCAGGGACATTTAGGAACATCCAGAAAGGCATTTCGGGACGATCTGATTCTATCTCTGTTCAGAAAAATGACAATACTACCCTAACTTCTCAGCTTTCTGACTTTCTCCCAATATTTTCGGCAAACTCTCCCAAACGCTTTACCTTCTCCACTTTAATTAAAAATATAGTTTCTTTTTTTACCAAAGATTTAAGATCCTAGTTAAAGATGAGAAATTATACGGTGGCAGTCTAAAAATACAATGGCTCCCACATTGTTTCGGTGATCTAAACCATTCATTTGTTGGGCTCCAACCTAGATAGGGCATGCCAATAAAATCTTCTCCATAAGACGATCCTAACCCACTGATCCTGGGAGGTTTCTATATAGTGCCATCCATTTTATACCTCTACAAATTGGAGGGTTAGTATCATCCTATGGTATTCTCCGTAGGATGATCCTAACCCATTGATCTGCGGAGGTTCGATATTGTGCCGTCCATTTTATACCTCTACAAATTGGAGGGTTAGGATCATCATATGGAGAATTATTTTATGGGCATGCCCTATCTACGTTGGGGCCAACAAATGAATGGCTTAGATCACCCAATGTGTGGGCCCCAATGAGGACCAAAGAGGGTTCTATGGCACGCCCCAGTTAAAATATCATGGATTTTGTTTCTTCGGTTAAAATTGTAGAGAAATTATATGGTGGACGACCGTGCATGCACATGCAACCCCAAAAAACAGTGAGGTCCACATTTTTATGTGATCCAAACCATTCATTTCTTGGGCCCTAATGTAGATAGGGTGTGCCTAAAAAATCTTCTCCATAGGATGTTCCTAACCTTTCGATTTGTGGAGTTTTAAAATTGACGGAACAATATAAAAACCTCCACAGATAAATGGTTAGAATCATCCTATGGAGAAGATATTCTGCGCACACCCTATCTACATCTTGGCCCAACGAATGAACGGCTTAGATCGCCCAAATAATGTGGGCCCCACTATTTTTGGTGTGCATATATGCAGAGCTCGTCCACCATATAAATTCTCTAAACTGCAATAGTTGAAAATGATATCCTTATGCAAGACTTCAACTAATCAGAAAAGTGTGTAACAAAGGTATGTTAATGGGTAATTTTGTGATTTAGAAAAAGTTTAACAGAGAAAGCTAGGAAATTGTCTCTTTTTAATTTTCTAAAAGCAGGACTCTTTGAATAATACACAATTCTTAAAGACTTTTTAGTGTTTATTTTGTTACTAGAGAGGGACTAATTGGAGAAAATTCCTTTAAATAATAAATAGTCCTGCTACAATAACTGTTCTCCAAACCAAGAGTAAAAACTAAAAACTGTCCAAATTCCTTCATGCCATGGGAGGGGTAGTTTTGCCATTTTAAGAAATAAGGAATGAAAATAAAGAGTAAGATTGCTAATGTGTAAAGATGCTATTTGTTCGGTTCTACATTCGGTGCCCAACTTGGTTACCATATCACTGTTCAATAATAAAAGACAATATGATTTAGTGCAATTATCAAAAGATGGCAGTGCCGACATCAGTAGCCTCTTTAAGAAGCTTTGCCATTTTAAGAAATAAGGACAAAAAAAAAATAGATAGTAAGATTGCTAATGTGTGAAGAAGGCATTTGTTTGGTTCTACGTTCGATTCAAAACTTAGTTACCAATTTACCATATCACTGTTCAATAATAAAAGACAATATGAGTTAGTGCAATTATCAAAACATTGCAGTGCCAACATCAGCAGCTTCTTTAAAAGACCGTGGCCTCGGAAAGTTGCTTTGCAACTTGAGTTTTGTCTGGGAATGCTTGGCAAGTAGTTTTGGAAAAGGAAACAAAGGACCCACAACTAAAAAGTAAAAACCCTGGTGAGGGGTTTATATGTTTCGAATTCCAATGCATTTTTTAGGTGAAAGATCTCGAGAGGGTTGTATGGTGCAAAATATATATATATATATTTTTTTTCTGGTGAAAAATCTCGAGAGAATTGTATGATGTTTTCACTAGTAACGAGACAGAGAACATTCGTTGCTTGGCTTTTTGTGATAGTGTGAAAAACTTTGTTGGTTTTGAGTTAGTTTTGGTTACAAGAGAGTGAATGTCTCTATTGATTGATTGTTGAGAAAGGAAGAGGAGAAAGAATGCAATTTTAGGTGGGTTTTGAGAGGATTTGGGTATGTTTTTTGTTTTTCATTTAGTGGGTTTTGTTTGTTCTTTTTGGTTAGTTTATGGTGTTCCCTTTTTATTTAGTGATACTGGGTTTTTCTTTTCTTTCCTTTTTTTTTGTTGTTGTAATTGATACTGGTTGTGTTTCTTTGTTGATTTAGTTGGTTTGGGTGAGATTTTTATTCATCATGAGATGATTTTTTTTGGGTTCCTATTTGAGATGTATGGCTGCTTTTCTTTTTGTTTTGGAGGTAGTTCTAAGCTTTTAGCATTATGATTTTTTATGGGTTTTCATTTTGTTTCATTATTTGAAAAAAAAAATTTTCACTTTCTCACTTTGAGGTGATTCAGTTTGGTTTTTGGGGTTTTTTGACATAGATCAGGTGTTATTTTTTTTGCCTGGGTTCTACTGCTATATTTCATATTTGATATGACTTGATTTTATTTTATTCAAACCCTGAGATGACTTTATTGGTTTTTGTTAATCTTTGACCAGTTTTGTTGATTTTTGCATTATGTGAGGAGTTATTGCATTTCTAGACAGTTTTTACTTTATCTTGGTGTTGGGTTTTCCTGCTTTCTACGATTCTATTAATGTTCCTTTTTTTTTTCTCCCTTTTCCTCTTTTTTCCCTCTTTGTAAGATTCTTTTTGTCTACCGTTTTGGTTGTGTTTTTGCCTAATTCCAAGATGCTGTTTTTCATTGCAGGTAATTGAAGGAATGTGGATTCTGGTGCTTGGGACTTGAAGCTCTAGATTTGGGGATCTTTCATGATCCATGTTAAAAAACAAAGGAAACTAAAAACAAATGCTTAAACAAATGAGAGAGGGGTGGTGGTGTCAGTTTTGTGCTTGTGGGTGTCTCTGGTTTTGGATTTTTTTAGTCTAGAGACTCTGTTGGCTATGTCTCCTTCTCTTACCGTTGGCCCCCCGCACTCCGTGGGCTCTGCCGTGGACTAAGTAAACAACATCTCCCATTCAAGAGAAGGTCTTTTTAATTTGGAAACCCATGAAAAGATTAGGTCTTCCCATCTGTTAAATGTAGGAAGTCAACCACCTTGAGAATCTCTTACTTGGGTTTCTTTTTTCTTTGCTGTTTCTTTAGTTTTTCATGTTTTTGGGTGTTTTCCATATTGGACAAGTTTGTTAGTTTGAGAAGTTAGGTGGCGGTTGGTGCGTAGCATTTCAGTGATTGATTGAGAAGTGGGAGAGGCTTTTTTTAGCTGTTTAGGAGAAGAGAATCAGATCTTTTGTTTGCTAAGATGAAGTTTATGAAACTTGGATCGAAGCCCGATACTTTTCATGCCGATGGGAACGATGTCAGGTCAGCTCTCTAGTGAACTTATTTCTGATTTTTAGCTTATTTCTGTTTTTTTTCCTTTGAATGTATTACAGAGGGGTTTTATTGGCTTTTCTTTGCTCTAGCTAATTTTCTGTATCATTGGGTTTCTTAGCAGGCGCTTGAAATTAGTAAAAACAATTTTATTTTTTTCTGGGTTTGGGAGATTTTGCTTCATATTAACCTAAGACTAATGATTTTTCTTTACATGGTGGAATGGATACCAGTAGGGTTTATTTGATTTTAGTTTTTGAGATTTGTTTTAGACTCCTTTAGTTGGCAAGGTACTTGCAGAGGCACATATAGTTGCACGATAGATTAACTGTTTCTATATTGGGGGACTTCTAATTGGCACTTCTTTTGGTGCTGCTGAAATTATCTCCTGCACTCAAATGCAATAATAGTACTTCCTGGTTTAGCACATGGTTTGCTGCTAATTTCTGAGTTGCTCTTACATGATTACATGGCCAGTATTTGTTATGGATCTATAATCTTCCATCCTTCCCGTTGAACCATTCAAAATGATAACACAGAGAGAGGTTTGTGATCTGTACATGCCTTGGGGTTTTACCTGAGGTTTTTGTTATAGATTTGGGAATCTTTCATGGCTTTCTTCCTTCTCAGAAGACTACGCATCTTCTCTTAACATTGGCAGGCATCATGCTGAAAAACACTTTGTTTTCTGGAATGAAATGTAGGCTTCGAAACTGGCCTACATTTTTTATTTATCAAGGTAGAGTATAAAGGAATTTCATTTATAATTTAGAAGTTTCAACCTTCAATGATGCATGCCGAAAATCATTTTCGATCATTAACTAGGTATTATTCAGTTTGAGAAATTCCTGTAGTTAGTCCATACAGTGGGCAGAGTTGCAAAGCTTTTGTATGAAAGTTTACGATGTTTCTTTTCTTAAATACGTGTCCTGTTTTATATAGCATTCTGCATCATTCAGCATTTTTCTGGGCATTTTAGTACTATAGACACGTTTTCAATAGGCACTTGATACTATAAATTCCTGAATATTAGTGTTGGTCCCTTGATTTGTATTGTAGTATTCCTTGTGCTGTACTTTAGCCCTTTTCTTTCTATACTTCTCTTCAGTCTGTTGTTCTTGCTTCTCATGTTAGCATGGCATGGATCAAAAACTCAATATTGGGTGCCAGCTTTGTCCTACTAAAAAACCTGAGTTATTTCAATTGAGGTTCAGTTCTACTTGGGTAAGTTATGGTATGCTTTTTTGAAAAAAAAATCAGAAAATTGGAAACCTTAGAAAAGATGAGAAATAGAGGAAGAATTTTTTGAGACCCGATAACATTATAAGCTGGTAGTAATGTACTAATTCCGAGCCAAGTTCGGGCCAAGTTCTGGTATCCTGACATTCCTAAGGACAGCTTTTTGCACGAGTACCTGTTTTAACCACTTAATGTATATTGTCAATACCTATATTTGCTATCTATATGCAGCCTCACACTTAAAAATACTAGCCTACAGTTCAGTAACTGGATTAATTCTGAAAAATCGGAAAAAAATTGGGCTTTGATGGTTATAGTTTCAAATTTCTGTTTTAGAAGTCTTAGGTCATTAATAATATGTTATTAAGATTTTTTGAGCGATATCTGTTAAAAGCAGGACAAACACACCCACCATTGGTCTCGAACCCACAGCCTAGAGTGGGAAATATTTTAATGAAGCAACCAAAGCCTAAGTGGATTTCCCTCCCTTTCAATCCAATGTTGAAAATTTAGTAGTTCTCAAGAAGCTACAAGAAGAAGGGCAGTTCCACAAAGGCTTCTGCATCTTCTCTGCTGCACAAAAACCAGGCAGATTTTCCTGTGGGCCCAACTGCTCACCATGTGCCACCCGCCCCTCTCCTACCGAAGCTCTCTCTTTCGCTGGTTCTTTCCTTTTTCTTTTCTTCCAATGGAACTGTTTTTTATTCCTTCGTTTCCTTTTTTCTTTTGTTTTCCTTTTTTCTTCTTCTGGCCACGTCATTTTGACTGTTTCTGACTGAAGGAACGCAACTGAACAGAGCCTTGGTGTGTGAGCGCTTCAAAAATTGAGATAATTGTATGCATGGTTTTTAACTTCCACCAGCATGTGTCGAGTTCGGCTGACATGCGTCGAATTCCATTGGGTCGTTCACAATCTTTACCATTGGGTCGTTCACAATCTTTAAGAACATGTGAAATATCTATGTTTAGAGTGAATCTCACTGTTCCAAACAAGCGCGATACCGCATTTAACTAGGTGTTTGATCTTGTTAAACCATTATGGATGATTGTCACACTTGTGGGATGGTCTCTAAGTGTGTATTCATGCTTATTCTAGCATTTCCTAAAGTTCCATAATCTCCATGGTCTTATATAAACTTCCATGACTTTAAAAGATTATTATGGACTTCCATAAAGTTCCATGAAGTAATTTCGCTTCCATGCAGACCGAATCCGAAATGAAATCAAAGTTTGTATCTTTGATTGTATGTCATAGACCTTGACCTTGTTAACCTCTCACCACATGAGCTTGCTGATGTCTGAACATCTTTAAAATGCCCTAGTAAGCCTAAAATCCCATATGCTCTAGCCAAGGTTTGAAATTTCGGTTTCGGTTTCGGCTTTAATAAAAAATGAAATTCCAGTGGCAATTTCAGTTTCGGTGGAAATTTCGATGAAATTTTTATAATTTCAGCTGAAATTTTTAGATTTCGGTTTTGGTTTTAAATTTTGGTAATTCGAATTTCATGGCTCTAGCAAACAAAGGAGTAGTTATTGTTTGGATTTTTTTTGAATAATTTTCTAGCATAGAATATTTAAACTTGTGATTTGATATTCTTACATGGCAAAATTTTCAAGGCCCCAATTCTAGATTTGTAGGCTTGAGCATTTAGAAACTCGAACTTGTTTAGTGCCCCTTCTACCCTTGGAAAATAGACATGTTATTCCTCCTAAGAGCCCAACTCTAAACCTTGTACCTTATTCAATTTTCAATTTTACCAAGTGAGATGCCCTTAGAAGTGTATGCCATAGTTTAGAGCTTATGGGGGTAAGAATTAATGAATGTAGGTGATAATTATTAGGGTGTGTAGGAGCCGGTTTTTTCCCACCGCTCGGTTCTGGAAATGCGGGATCACCACATCGGGTTTTTTTGGGAGTGGGAGTGTTTGTTTGTCTGTGTTTCTTGTGAACTCCGGATCGATGTCCAGATTTCACAAGAGAGTTTCAAAGTCGCCACCTAGGTTAGGGCCTAGGACCCATGTCTGCTTTTCTGATGAAACAAGGATAGATATCCGAATTTCATATGAAAAGCAGTAACCAAAGTTGTACTCTAGGTTTAGAGCCTAGAACCCGTACTTTTACTCTGTTTGTTAAGGCTTGGTCTTTACAGAAACCTGAGTAAGGGTTATGGTTACATTCGGGGACGGTGTTAGGCACCCCTCATGCCCGGGTTAACCCGTTTTCTTGACTTGATTTGGCATTTTTAAAGAACTTTATCAGAAATCTTCACTTTTTATCCTTTATTAGGATTAGGCTTAATTCCTGTGCGTAAATGAAGTGGATTCGCAAAGAAAAGAGGAAAAATCAGTTTGGGTGTTATCCTGATTGAAATTATAGACACTGTGTATTTCGAGTCCCGGGAGGATCTCACAGTGTCACCTTAATCAGAATAACTAAAGTAAACAGAAATGACAAGACATAAAGGAAAGACAACAGTGGGTTTCTGATTCCATCCGTTTGTCTGAGGCCGTTGGAGAACCAGGGCTCTCGTCTCTTTCTCTTTTGTCTATGGTAGGATCAGAGACAGAGTGGCGGGATAAGGAGAGGGAACATAGCCCTATTTACAAAGAGAGGTAAGGGATTTACATTACAGGACCCAAGGCAATAGGTGCCCTAGATCCCGTAACTACCATGTACCCGGTTTTATAACAGAAATGTAGAAAGATGGGAAATAAATGTAATTTACCAAAGGAGCGAGGATGCCTTCCGAAAAAGTCGGTGGCGTAACGGCGCTAGTTGGATGGTGTAGCTTCGCGTTCTCCGAAAAATTCGGCAGAACAATGGCGCTAGTTGGATGGTGTAGGTTCGTGTTCTCCGAAAAATTTGGCAGAACAATGGCGCTAATCAGACGATGGAGCTTCGGGTCCCCTGAAAATTCGGCAGAACAATGGTGCTTTTCGGATGAGGTAGCCCCGAGTTCTCCGAAATTCAGCAGAACAATGGTGCTATTTGGACGATAGAGCTTCGGGTTCCCCGAAGATTTCGCAGAACAGCAATGCTAATTGAATAAGATAGCCCCGAGTTCTACAAAATTCGGCAGAACAACAGTGCTATTTAGATGATGGAGCTTCGGGTTCCTCGAAGATTTGGCAAAACAACGGTGCTATTTGGATAAGATAGCCCCGAGTTCTCCGAAATTCGGCAGAACAGCGACGCTAGTTGGAGGGTGTTGCTTCGAGTCTTCGAAAATTTGACAGAATGCCGACGCCCAGTATGAGCTCCCTAAGAATTTCTCTACCTTCTCTCTCTCTCAGGTAAAGAAACTAGAGTTTTTTGGACCGAGTTTACTTTGAAAATGGTTGAAAAACAAAGAGCCAGAGGTTTTTTTAATCTAAAAACCAACTTCTAAACCAGTTAAATTTTGATTTTACTCTTACCCCCCTATGTATAGGGTTCGGAATTTGCAAAATTCCCAATTTTGCAATTTGCGAAGTTGCATGTTTGTTGGGTGTATTTTGGTCTAAAACTTGGTTTTTCTAGGTTTTTTGGAACTTCGAAAGACCATATCTTATCCGTTTTGGACTCCAAATCGCATGCGGTCAGATCCGTTGGATTCCTTGTTGCAAGGAGAATCCAACAAGTCTAGTCTCGCGAGTTGGTTGGGGTGCGAAATGTTTTTTTTTTGGTAAAAACGTCCATTTTTTACTCAAAGTTAACTTCCGGTTGAAATGCCATTTGAAAATGGGTTTTTTGACTGTGCCGTAAAAGGCGGGTGCCGTGTAAAGACGGGCTTTTTGTTCGTAATTTTGGGACAAATTTGTTTTTGAGAAATCTTTCCCGTTTCATGAACCATAGAGAGAGACCGAGAGAAAGAGAACAGGGGCTCTGGGCTCGTCATGAGACTCTTCCTCGCGACAACCTATCATTAGTACCACCTTGACAAAATTGGGTGTCTACAGGGTGTATGCCCCTTCTTTGGGTCCTTGACACTATGCAAGCACATTGTTTTAAATGCTGATTTCGGTATTCATGTTGGTCGCCAGAGAAAAGGTAATGTGTTGGTTTTAGTGGAAATCCTGTAAAATCACGAAAGTTTATGGAAATGTATGCAAATGATTGAAATTTAAGATGAAACTTTAGGAAATGCTAGGATAAGCACAAATAGACAGAGAGCAAGACAACCATGAAGTTGTAAATTCCGTTTCGGTCGCCATTTCGTTTTGGCCACCGAAACGAAATTTCTGTGGGATTTCGGTGCATTTCGGTCGAAACTTTTCGGTCACACAAAAAATATATTAAAAAATATGAGAAAAATCCAAAAAAAATAAAAAATCAATAGAAAAGGATAAAAAACTAATAAATAGTCCAAAATATGTATCCCAAAAGGCATATTCATTACTTAAACATATAAATCCAACTGATAGTCTGATACATAGAAAAACATAAAAAAAAAGAGATACATGAAAGTGAAACATAGACAATAGCTAGTAGCAACAACTCTCAGTCATCATAACCCAGATGATCATACTCAATGTCTTCTTCGTCGTCGTCGCCGCCGCCGCCGTCATCACCACCTGGACCACCAGTAGGGACATCTTCTTCAAGAGGCATGAGAAAGTCGTCGTCGTCCCCGGCCCCAACCACAGCAGTAGGTGCTTCAAGATTTTCCCACCCAATGTCTTCCGGCGTGAATATGACATCTTCTTCTTCTGCAACCCAATCCATCATGACATCCAGATGGTCTATGCTCAAAGGGTCACTAGTGGTAGACGATTTCCTCAACAAGTCCCTGAAAAGGAACACATTAAGTTTAATGTCAAAGGTTAAACTTAAAAGCTTAAGGTGATGAGGTGAGAGTTAAAAACATTATATTACGTTGTATACCTTTGTTGAAACTTAAGATTGTAATGACAAATACCAAGTCATCCAATCACTGGTGCTCCAACCTATTTCTCTTTGCAGAGTGAATGTGTTCGAAGGTGCTCCAATTCCTTTCACACGCAGTCGCACTGCAGGTCTAACTGAGGATTCTGATCGCAAAGGTCTGTAATTCTTCCACGTCACCTCCGAATTGATTTCACCATGCAACTGTAAAGTAACAAATAGTAAAGCATTATTTGTTGAGAAACTGAAAGTTAAAATGAATTATACTTAATTAAACAAACAACTCAAATATACCTGGTCCCAACTTCGTTCGGTTGCGGATTGCAAGCTTCATTCCAAACATACCCTTAGTCTCTCGATAATCCTCAATCTGATTGGTGATGAGGTATTGTGTAGCTTCATCAGGTACTAGTCGAGTGATGCATGCCAACAAGCCTCTGGTTACTTCACTGTGCCTAGAGAAGGTAGGAGTGAAAAAGAGAGCAGGGTTAAGAAAATATCCTGCTGCATGGAGAGGACTGTGGAATTGCCTATCCCATCTTTGGTCGATGATCCTCCAGATGGGCATGTAATCTGATTTTCTCTTCAACCTCTCCTTGATGTTCTCTTTGGCCCTATCCATGGCCTCATATAGGTAACCCATCGCCGGTTTGTCCTGCCGATCTACCAAATGCAGCACTCTCACTAAAGGCTCGCTGATGTTTAGAATGTACTTGCATTTGTCCCAAAAAGATTTATCCAACACAGTACTAACTACCCCTTCACTCAGTGGGTATTGGACAAACCTATTAGTACTATACTCATCAGACACAAACATCTGCTGAAGTGCTTTTCGATTCAACACCAGACTTTGTATTCTAATGAAATTTGTAGCAAATCTGGTTGCAGCAGGGCGGCACAACTCCTTCCCACCTGTGAACTTCTTCCTCGTCAAATTCAAGGGGCTTCCATTGTTGTAGATGAACTTTGTAATCGTCTGAGCCCTCTCAATTGTGGTTGCTATGTGAGGAAATACAGTTGGTTTTCACAGATGCTCCAAGATGAGATCTAAGCAATGGGCTGCGCACGGAGTCCAGAAGAATGTACCAAACGTGGCTTCTAGCATTTTCCCAGCAGCTTTGTAACTTGGCTCACTGTCAGCTACAAATTGCACCACATATTCCTGATTCACCTCTCCGACAATCTTTTCAAAGATATTGTATAATTCATCGGCATTCTTCACTATGCCAGATGCATCAACAGATTTGAGGAATATGACTCCTTTAGGGCAGTACACCAAAAAGTTGATTAGGGAACGTTGTTTGGTGTCTGTCCATCCATCTGCCATAATGCTACAGCCAGTGTATCTCCATGACATCTTAATGTCCTCCAAGTAGTTGTTTACCTCATCCACTGTATTCTTCAAAATGGAACCCCTTAAAGCATGATAAGTAGGTGCCTTATAACCCGAACCCACGGCATTCACAGCATCAAACATAGGTTGCCAGAAAGGTGAATTGGCAACATTGAAAGGGAGATTGGCATCGTAGTAAAGCATGCCAATCGCCATGTCTGCTCTATCCACTGTTTCTTTGGTAGCCAAAGCACTTTTAATGCTTGGCTGTGCTCCAAGGGTTGTTCGTGGTGCAAAGAAATTCCTGATCCCTCCTGTGATTCCCTTCTTCTTCCTTTTTGTACCACTCAGTTCTACAAGAACTTCCTTACCCCTTCGTTGAGGCAATGGTGTGCCAATGTCTTCTTCATCCTGCTCTTCTTCTTCGTCTAGTGTGCCATAAAAACCTCCAACCTCTGCTCTGGATAGGCTCATCCTAGCCCTTTCTTTTCTCTTTGCATCTAAAAGTTGCTTCATTCGATATTTTACATCTTCAGTCACTTTTTTGCATGATGCTACTTCACCAGAAACAGCCGCTAAATGTTCTTTCAAGCGGGTTATACCTCCACCCGATATGACTTTGCCACAGAATATGCAAGTTACTTTATTTTTTTGACCCGGAACCAATGTACCGTAAGCCCATGCCGGGTCATCCGATCTAGAGGGTGCCGAACCAATAGAGGATGCTCCTGCAGAAGGTCCCGAGCCCGACCCACTCATTCTGAAATGAAGTAGAAGAAGGGGGAAAATGAATTAGAAGAAAGGAAATTGAAACAAATTACAAAAAAATGAAGTAGAATGGGACAAATGAAGTAAGAAATAAAAGAAAGGAAATGGAAAGAAATAAAGAGAACCTTGAGATTGAACTTGATTTGAAGAGAATAAGATAATATTAGCCTTCCCTCACTTGAAATTTGTAGTGTAACTTGTAATTTGCAAGCCTTAGGAAATAGTTCGTAGTTGTAAGTTAAAGGTAGGCCTTCCCTTTGCTCCAAAATGGACTTGGATTGAGTTGAAGAAGAGTGTAGGCTTGTAGGAAATTTATTAGAATAGATAGTGTAAGTGAAAGTAGAAAAGAGAAGGAGAATCACTTATGTGAAGGTGGAGGAGAAGATGGTAGGGGAAAGGCTATTTATAGAGTTTTTTATTGTTTGTGCAAGTAAAAATGACTAAAATACCCTTCCCAACAGCTATAAACGGTCACATTTGGAGGCTAAAATGGTCAAAAACCGAAAAGAGCTATTACAGGGGCACTGATGTAATTTCTGCAAAAAAAGTCAAACTAGCCATTATAGGCAATTTCGGACTAAATTCAAAATTTCGTCCAAAACGAACGAAATCCGAAATTTCGGTCAATTTTGAACGAAATTGACCGAAATTTTGGGCGAAACGAAATTTTGAGGATTTCCGAAAATGAAATGTTTCGTCCATTTCGGACGAAACGAAACGAAATTTATAACCTTGCAACCATCCATAATGGTTGAATAAGATCAAATACATAATAGCGTGCTATCCCGCATGGAACATGAAGCCCATTCTAAGCTGAAAATGTATTCAACGACATACATATACTTCAAATAAAAACAAAATGAAGGAAGAAAATCATTCTATTTATTAATTTTGTGAAAGTACCAGTTACTCCAAAAGCTTAAGCTGTTGGAGATGGCATTATTTAATCTTTTATACTTTAACACTCCTCATGTGTGGCCCCTCTTTTTAGGATTGGCCTACATGTGGCAGATGTGGCCCCTCTTTTGGGCTGACCATTACATGTGGATTTTTAATATCAAGGAGTTTTTTGTTTTGAAAAGTAAAATATCATTCATTAGCCGACCCCAACTAGTTTGTGACAAAGGCTTAGTTGAGTTGAGTTGAGTTAAGGTAAAATATCAAAGAGTTTTGAACCAATGACCTTTGTTCTGATACCATGTGAAACTACCAGTTACTCCAAAAGCTTAAGCTATACAATATAATGATGAATTTCTCTTAGAATTGAGTACAATGTAATGATCAATTTCTCAATTTCACTCATGAAGATCTGTCCTCAAAGATCTTGCTCAGTCGCACGTTGATCAATAGGAGCGGGATGGACACGCGAGGTGTTCGAGGCGGAAAATGGTTAGTTGAAGGTTGTTGGAAGGGCTGGAGTCGGGATTGCGAATCCGAAGTTCAGATTAATTTCCAAATAATATGTTTGAAAACAGATTCTCAATACCATCTCTCTTCATGTTTCTTCGTATTTGGAAATATCACGGATTTGGCACTGATCCAAATACAAAAAGTGAATTGGGTAGCCAAACACTAAATTTAGATTCAGATTTCCAAATCCTAATCCAAGTTGCCAAATCTAAGGTGTCCAATTGGCCCCTTGTGGATTTCTCTAACCATGTTGACATGCTTACATAACATTTGTGGGAGAAAAAGAAGATGCTACTTTGCTGTTAGATTCCCTAGTACATCTATATGAATATACCAACATTATGGAAAATATATTGAACATTTTCAGTTGTTATACAATATTATAGTTTCCTTTTAACTCGTATTAATTTCCTGTAAAATAAATAATGATTGACATACAATGGTAGGAGTGTGTTAAATTAGGATGTTTCACATGCAAGTTTCTTGGTTCTAAGGAGTGTGTTAAATTAGGATGTATCACATGCAGGTTTCTTGGTCCACCTTAGAATTGACCTGTTCTTATATTATGTTAAATCGGAAAGTTCGAAATTTGTGTAGAATCTTGTGTTGTGGTTATTTTGGAATAAAAATAAAAAATAAAAGTAGCTGCTTTCTTTTTCCAATGGTCACTCTTTTATAACTGTTCTAGCCTATATCTTTGATTTTATTATCTCTGCATCTCCATATAAGTTCCATGATCTAGTTGATGCGCCTATACGAGGTTTTATCCATTTTTTGGTGAAATGATCAAATGATTTTTCTCATTTATAGGTACGTGGCAACGGAGTTGGCAACTGACATCATTGTTATTGTAGGAGAAGTCAAGTTTTATCTACACAAGGTAGTCCCCAGTTATCACAGCATTGATTACATGAAAAGATTTTTTAGGTTTTTTGCCAATTTGTAACACTTACATTTAGATGCTTTATCCATAAGCTTGAATTAAGCATGCTTTAATTCAATTGCAATTATTATTATTTTCTTTGTAACTCTTGATTAATTCAAATAAATTGCAATTAATTCAAATATTGCCCCGGTAAGGTTGGTCCATTGTGACCTGGTGGTCACGGGCAAGGTTTTAAATTTTGGTTTCGGAACCAATTTCTTTCTGGGCTGAAATCTGAAATTTCAGACCGAAATTCGGTAATAATTAAAAACTATTATTTAATTAATTTCGAAATTCCAAAATTTCGGCTGAAATTTTGTAATATTTCTTTTTTGTTTAAAAAAAATATGCATGTTCTTGAAATTTAAGCCGAAATTATCGAAATTCCAAATTTCGGTTTCGCTCCCGACCGAAATTCGAAATTTAGGTCCCAAATTTCGGATTTCAGCCGAAATTTAAAACCATGGTCACGGGTTCGAATCACGGAAACAGCCTTTCTGGAAAGCAGGGGTAAGGCTGTGTACATCTAGCCCTCCCCAGACCCTGCAGTGGCGGGAGCCTTGTGCACTGGGTTGCCCTTTTTTTTTTAATTCAAATGTCGCCTGATAATTTTGAATATTCATGAAACCCCAACATTATGAAATTGTGCCCATGACCTCTACAACCGAGCGGATGTAATTAACATTGTTCTTAAAATCGGGTATTGAATCGTAAATTATAGTAGGGGCCAGATCATATTGGATCACAAATTGTATCATAAGGAGTAAGACTTATTTAAATTTATTTATTGTTTTGAAAATATCATGAAAAAATAAGAAATTAACCAATAATCCATTCCCATCCAAATCCATTGATTAAAATAGCAACTACGATAATTAGTAATTGTGTGTCAAACAACATAATTCGATAACTAATAAAGTTAATTGAACCATATGATAAGATCTGAATCTCAAAAATAATACTAAGTTACAACTTAGAAGCAGGAACCTTCTCTTGGGGTGCCGCTCCCACCTTGGAACCTCGATTCGGCGCTCCTTAGGAAGGAGCTTCCGGGGAGCGCGACCCCAGAGAGACGAGAACCGCTCTAATAACGCTCCCAGCCTGCTTCTATTACTCTGTAAGTCCCACCATCACTAAATTCCTTACATCAAACTCCCCCAACTCTTCAAAGTGCTTCATTGGAGCAAGCACAAAGGCTTGTGCATCTTCAGAAGACACGAGGAACGAGTGAACATAAATGAAGATGGTTAGAAATTAGCTTTTAGATGTATTTAAATTTTGAAAGATACATATGGAAATGGTTAGAAACTATTATTTTTTTATGTACTTGAATTTTGAAAGATATATAAAGAAAATATTACATACACGCTCCAACGACGCTCCCAAACTTAGACTCTTCTAGACCCCACGCTTCCCCGCCCCCGCCCCCGCCCCCGCATCTGCTTCGTGCTTCTAAGAGTTACAATAGATGCAGGAGGAAGAGAGATGGAAGAGAAGAGAAGGGGAATGAGGGAAATGGTGAAGAGGGAGCCTGGATTTATTTGTCGACCGCTTTCTCTCCCTCGGAGATTAATGATGTGTAAAATTCACAATAATGCCACTGCTAAGTGACAATGAGGAAATAATATAATTTTATTCCTATAGACATGTATAAACCTTTTAAACCCCTATAACGCAACGCTCCCCCTCAAGTTGGTGCAAAATATCACTCGTGGCCAAATTGCCACTGATCTGAGATGGTCGGTCTTTGGTTACTTCTTTTGTAAGGATCTCTGCTAATTGTGCTTGGGTAAGAATATATGGGACACAAATCAGTCGTTGTTTGAGCTTCTCTACAATGAAGTTACGATCAACTTCAATATGTTTCGCTTAATCATGTTCAACCAGATTGTCTGCTATTGCTATCACAATACAGGTTCATAGGGCTATATGTAGAGTCCCAACATAGATAGCAGTCTCTGAGGCCACATAGTTCACAAACACATGAACCATGAATCTATATTTTGCTTCTGGCAGTTTCTTACCGTGCCAGTTGACAAAGTTACTTCATACAAATGAGCAGTAACCAATGTTAGGTAGCGATCATGGGCAGATCCAGCCTAGTCAGCATCTGTATAAGCCTCAACTATCAAATGACCATGTTTTCAAACAAAAATTCTCCTACTAAGTGAGTATTTTAGATTCTGCTGAATGCAAGAAACAATGTCAAGGTGTGAGGTCCTCGGGACGTGCATGAACTGACTAATGAACTTACAACATGTGCAATGTCAGGTCGGGTAAGAGATAGGTAAATCAATTTACCCACTAATCGTTGCAAACGAGTAGCATGATCAACCTATCGTCATCCTCATCACTCAACCGGTGATTCTACTTGATAGGTGTCGTTGTTGGATTCGCTCCTAGGTTGTCTCGTTCCTTCAAAAGATCTAGAATATATTCTTTCCGAAATGAAGATACCCTTTTTCGACCGGGCCACCTCAATCCTATAAACTTTCCATATCTTTTATCTCAAATTCATATTGTGGTTTTCAACTCGTGAATCTCCTCACGGTCATTGTGGTCTCTAATTTTTTTTTAGGGAAAATTATTAAAAAAAGCAAAGTTTATGCTAAATTGTGAATGAAGGGTAGACATTTCAATTTTATAAAAAATGGGTTGTCAGGTACGAAAATATGCCCCCCTTGCTTTTTCCCACCATATTTTTAGGCTCTAATCCCTAAGCTATTTTCACCTACCCATTTTACCTTTTTCTTTCTTCTTCCCCAACCCTTCCAACATGAAAAAAACCATTGCCATACTTTACAAGCTCAATTCCCATTGTATTTTGGAAAAAAAACACCATTACTTGTCACAAATTTCTACTTGGGTGATAAACTTAGCTCCAAGTAGGTCCATTCTCCTCTACTTGAATAGGGTTTACATCTTCTTTTCATGTTTTCATGCTTTCATGTTATTTGTGCTTTGGTTTATTTTCATAGTCTCTACCAGCCTCTATGTTTTGTTATTACCATGTTTATCTTGACCTCTCTCTATTTCTCTCTCTCTCTGTGTATAGAGAGAAGCCTGAATGGACATCGTATGTATACTTGGACTCTTGGAACCATTACTTAGGCCTCGAAACCACAATTTAGTGGTAGTAGTTCCGAGGAGGTTAAATAGTGGTTCCAAGACTGTAAATTATGGTTCCAAAGTGGTTACATTGTAATACTACTTTATTGGTTGTGAAAGTAATCATAACTATATCATTGGTGCTTTAAACATCTTGGAACCATTACGTAGGCCTCGGAACCACAATTTAGTGTTTCCAAGAGGTTACATAGTGGTTCCAAGAGTCCAAGTAGTGGTTGGTATATGGTAATAGTATTTTAGTGGTTGTAAAAGTGATCATGACTGTATCATTGGTGTTCTAAACATATTGGAACCATTATGTAGGCCTTAGAACCACAATTTAGTGGCTCCGAGAGGTTACATAGTGGTTCCAAGACTGTAAATTATGGTTCCAAGAGCCCAAGTAGTGGTTGGTACATTGTAATACTATTTTGGTGGTTGTAAAAGTGATCATGACTGTATCATTTGTGTTTTATACATATTGGAACCATTACGTAGGCCTCGGAACCAGAATTTAGTAGTTCCGAGGATGTTAAATAGTGGTTCCAAGACTATAAATTATGGTTCCAAAGTGGTTGTTACATTGTAATACTATTTTATTAGTTTTCAAAGTGGTCATGACTGTATCATTGTCGTTTTAAACATCTTGGAACCATTACGTAGGCCTCAGAACCACAATTTAGTGGTTCCGAGAGGCTACATAGTGGTTCCAAGAGTGAATGCGGTGGTTCATACATTGTAATAGTGATCATGAGTGGATCATTGCTGTCTTAAATATCTTGGAACCATTATGTATGCCTCTGAACCATAATTTACTGGTTCCGAGGGGTTAAATAGTGGTTCCATGAGTGTAAAGTATGGTTTGAAGAGTGCAAGTAGTGGTTCCTACATTGTTGGTTTTTCTGTACAAAGTGGCATTGATTTTGGGACCCTTGTTACTGTACATGATACTTACTCACACGGAATTGGTAGAAATTAAACGTTGTTATAGCCACTATTTGGCCGGAAGTGTACATTTTTTGGAACCACAATTTTGATTTGGTCATCATTTAATTGTTATTGGATACACCCTGTTCATATTAGAACCACTGTTTCTGAATTTGGAACCATTTCTCACTAATCCATCCCAACTTCCAGTGGAACCCTTCTTATGAACTACCTGTGATATGAGAGGCCAGCGGACTGTTAACAACTTCCATACTGGAACCACTATTTGGAACCCATTCGGAAGTCCGCAACTTTCTTCGGAAGCGCTATTCGGAAGTCCGAACCAAGATTCGGATTTCCGACTGGAGTCTAGTAGATTGGGCATTCTACTGGACTCTAGTCGGAAGTCTGAACCTTTGTTCGGAAGTCCAAACCAAGCTTCGGATTTTCGAGTGGAGCCCAGTAGATTGGGCATTCTACTGGACTCCAGGCGGAAGTCCGAAACTTTGTTCGGAAGTCCGATTCCGAACCAAGCTTCGAATTTCCGACTGGAGTAGAACAACTATATTTGACTTCGAAACCACTCTTACCATAGTGGAACAACTTTTTGGACGTGGGAACTACTCTCTATCGATATTGGAACCACCACTCTTGGAAGTCCGAATAATGTTTCGGAACCCCGAATGAATTCCAGTAGTTTTGGCTTCACACTGGAGTGTAATCGAGAGTCCGAATCAATCCATCGGAAGTTCGTAGGAACATTCGGACTCCCGATTGAGTTCCAGTAGAATTCGCAAGAATCTGCGTTGTAATCAGGAATCCGAATGGTTCCTACCCCCTTATTTTTTAAAACTATAACGAGTTCAAAGATCTAAAAGACCTAGATTTTCTATGGTGCGATCTAATTGACGTACATGAAGTCCAATATTTTTGAAAGGTATAGTGAGACCCACTTCAAAGGATGATCCAAGCTGTTCATTTGTTAGGCCACAATGTTGATAGTCTGCACACCACATATCATCTCCATAGGATATAATGATGCTAACCTTCCGATCTATCGAGGTTTCTATAATGTACAGTTGTTGTACAAAAGGGAGGGTTAGGATCATTCTGTGGAGATGATCGGTGGGAGACATCCTGATGCAGAACGTGCGGCGTGGATCAAATCCTTTATTTTTTATTTCTTATTTTCGTCATTTTATTTGTGGTATTTTTTTAGGGCATCAAATCTTGTTCTTTTGGCATGATTTTGGTGTTTTTAGAAAGGTTTTTCGATTACCTATCTAAAGAGCCCAAGATTATGCGATTTGGACTTGATTTGGGTAAGTTATAGGCATTTTACGAATATGGTATAGTTATATTACGGGATTACTATTTTAGGAAAGTTTGTCATGTTTGTACTTCTTATTTATGTTGCTTTAGTTAGAAGATTGAGAATAATAGTTAGGCAATAATTTAGGGTTGCTATTCTTAGGTTTTGGATTTTTTATATAATGTAATGGCATGAGGAAAGAAAGGAGATTGAATAAAGTTATTTTTGGGACATCTCTTGTGAAGAGAGCATTGGCTCTTTCACGTGGGAGAAGGAGCTTCGCTACTTTCACGTGTTATATTGGAGTTTTTCTCCGAACTATGGCATGAGTTTTCAAGCCCCCACGAGATTATTTTAGTCGCTGCTTGTGTTGATCTCCATCTTGTGTTGCTGCTCCACGCTCCCTCCGTCACATCCTATTTACGTCACGGCCCAACAAATGAACGGTTTTGAGGTTTCTATATAATGTACAGTCCTTGTACAAAAGGGAGGGTTAGGATCTTCATGTGGAGATAATGAACGGTTTGGATCATCCTTTGAAGTGAGCCCCACTGTTTGCAGCATATAAAATTCCTGCACAGACAGAGAGAGAGAGAGAGAGAGAGATGGGTAAAAAGAAGGTTTTTAAAAGACAAGGGTATGTTTGTCATTTCCCGTCCCTGACTGGACTTGACAGCCCCTCTGTCATTATTTTGAAATGTCTATCCTACATTCACAATTTAGCATAAACTTTGCATTTTTTTTTATAATTTTCCTTTTCTTTATCTAGCCAGGAACTAGTCAACACATGCATTTGCATTTCAGCTGATAGTGGTTTTCTTTCAAGTAAATGTTGGATCTATACAACTTTGATGTTATGATGGATTGGGTTGCAGAGGATGACCCTGGATGACTTTGTTCCAATTTTTAGCAATTTTTTATGTTTTTGGATTTTTAAAAAAATTTAACCATTAAAAAAAATTTCTCTAGTCGTAGCGCCTTTTCTGAAACAAAACGCCAAATTGGTCGAAACACCAAAACATTTCGTTCTACTGGCCAAAACTTTAACTAAGGTGCTGATAGAAAACAAATACTCAGATGAAATTCATTTTGGCAACCAGACCAAATGTCTACTGGTAATCAAATGCCTATGTGTCCTTTGGCCACAAGACGAGCCTTCAAACTTTCGACCAATCCATCCCGCTTTTATTTTATGGTATGCATCCATTATTAGTCAAACTCTTGCGAGTCGTACGAGTCAACTCTCGAGTCGAGTCGAGTCGAGTCGCATGGGTGACTCGCCTCTGTTGAAGACTCTTACTAGTCGTCAGGTGACTCTTACGAGTTGCTGCGAGTCGAGTCGAAAAAATAACTCTTATGAGCCAAGTCGAGTCTCTGGGCCTGGGCTTTCTTTTTTTTATAGTTGAAAATTTGGAAGTTGAAACTTAAAACTTAATTATTATTATTTTTTAATGGTAGGCAATTACATTAAATGCGAGAAAAACACCGAGGGGGTCTATACAAATAAGGAGAAAGAAAAAGGAAAAGAAAGATAACAACAAGCCCCATTGGAAGGGTCAAGGAGGAACAAAGTCAAATAGCTAAACTCTCTCCCTAGAGACACCATCTCTAGCTAAACGGTCCACCACACAATTAGCTGACCACCTAACATGATGGAAAGAAATTGATGGATCCCCTGCCCTGTCTTGGATCCCATCGAAGAAAGAGGCAAATCTCCAAGGGAAGGAGTGAGAGCCACTATGCCACCTTATCACATTGAGCGAGTATCTTCTACCACTACCTTATTCAAATCTTCATTTTCAATATACCTTATTCCTTGGTAGACGGCAGGAACTTCAGCTTCATTAGCGTATGCGACTCCAATGGGATCCGCAAAAGCCCATTTCATAGCTCCAAATTCATCGCTCGAGACTCCCCCAAACCAGGGTTCCCCTTGTTAGACCCGTCTAAGTTTAGCTTCAAAAAACCATGTGTGGGAGGCTCCCAGCCTTGGACAATCTTGGGTTCTTGGCATGAAACACCACAAATCTCCTTCCAACCATGCCATAAATCATGGGCGGATACAAATCTAAAGCAAGGAAGGGTTTTCACCCATGAATAAGTTCCAACCAAAACTTAATAATTTTTGTGCATGCAAGTTAGTTAATTATATTTTTAGCTTAGTGCTTTATCTATGTGCTATTGGGTTATATTTTTTACATGCTTCATCTTTTGATATATAATTATATATTTTCAACTAAATTTTTGTTCTTGTCAAAACTTCTTACGAGTCACGGGTTGACAAACTTAATCCCACTAGTTTCTGTTGTCTAGGAAGGTACACTAATTCCCAAGTGCGATTTTCTTTCTAGAGCTCTCGTCTCCTCATACCTAGCATCCGTCCATTTAGGATGAGACTAGCATTCTTAGCCCGTGCTATGCATGGACGTAAAAATGTTGGGCTCCACCCTATCAAAAAATGAGAGGTGCATATTAGTGGGCCTCACCCTATGTATGGGTTTGGTTAGAGATTATGGGAAACCCACGCATCAAAACATGAGGTGTGAAAATGGTGGGCCAGTTTGTCCATATTTTGGTTAGAGATGATGGGAGACTCACCCTACGATTCGTGGAGTTAAAAATGGACGTGTATAAACCTTCACAAATTTGTCCATGGTTTCCTCCACAGTTTGAAGGGTTAGGATGATCCCATGGAGCTGATTTTTTGGGCACACCCTATCTATATGAGGGCCTATCAAATGAATGCTTTAGATCATCCAAATAATTTGCCCCCCCCTATGTTTGTGAGCTCTCCTCAGATAAGCTTATATGAGCAGCTGCTAACAAACCATTTCCTCTAATAATATAGTAGGGAAAGGCCACTATATATCAGAATGGTACTTGTACTAAGACTTATTTGGAAGGAAGTACGACAATGTCTAGCAAATTCACACATTACAATTAAATTTTAAATTATTTGAATCAAATAACTAGTAAAATAACTGGGAAACAACCGTCTCAAGTGTGGAAAAGATAAATGACCAAGTCTAACATTCCTCTCCCTCAACACATCTATATGATATTTAGGACTACTACTAATTATACTAAACGGACGAGCCACTAGAGGTTGAGAAGTGATCTCGAGCGGATAAAGTCCCATTACTTCCAATCATCATCCTCTAATGCAGTCCTGAAGTACACAATAAGAAAGAAAAATGTGACAATGTAGTTCAATAATAAGTAGGGCAAGGCCACTATATATCAGAATGGTACTTGTACTAAAACTTATTTGGAAGGAAGTACAACAATGTTTAGCCAATTCACACATTACAATTATATTTTAAATTATTTGAATCAAATAACTAGTAAAATAACTGGGAAATAATCGTCTCAAGTGTGGAAAAGATAAATGACCAAGTCTAATATTCCTCCTCCTCAACACATCTGTATGATATTTAGGACTACTACTTCTTATACTAGACGGATGAGCCACTAGAGGTTGAGAAGTGATCTCGAGCGCATGAAGTCCCATTAGATTCATGGCCACTCTCAATCATCATCCTCTAATGCAGTCCTGAAGTACACAATAAGAAAGAAAAATGTGACAATGCAGTTCAATGATTTTGTAATAGAAGTAATGGGCAACATATTATTAATAAGTCTTGGAACATGTAATAAATATAATAATGATAAAGTGGAAGTGATGAGAACTTTGATAGAGTGGAAGTGATGGGAACTTCCCCTTTCCCTGTGGAGGCAAGGGATCCATCTGCAACCTTGACTTTATCATGTCCAAAACAAATAGAATAGGTGGAAAGTATTAAAGGCATACCCGTCATGTGGTCTGAAGCACCAAAATCAATGATAAAAGTACTATATATATATATATATATATATATATATATATATATATATATATATATAGGGCTTACTATTCCTGCGCTCGAGGGCAGATAAGCTTATCCGCGCTCGAGTGCAAAAAAAAAATAGTGTGTGCCCACATTTTTGGGGAGATCCAAAGCATTCATTAGGAAGGCCCTTAACTAGATAGGGTGTTCACAAAAAAACTTAAGTCCACAAATATGCCCATTTTTTCCCTCCACTTTTGGATGGGTTAGGATTATCCTATGGATCTGATTTTTGGTACACACCCTATCTATGGAAGGGCCTTCCAAATGAATGCTTTGGATCACCCCAAAAATGTGAGCCCGCATGATTTTTTTGCACTCGAACACGAGAACACTTTTCTTATATTAGTGCGTAAGTCTCCCCAATTTTTCCCGCTTTTCCAAAAAAATTGCCTTCGGCAAATTATGCCTAATTCGAACATGATAACTGTGAGTTGGACTTGCAGCTCCATATTAAAAGTACTAGCTTGGAAAAACTCTTTCAGATAGTTCGGTTAATAGATAAAAGTACTAGCTTGGAAAAACCCTTCCAGATAGTTCTGTTAAAAGATAAAAGTACTAGCTTGGAAAAACCCTTTCAGATAGTTCTGTTAAAAGATAGGATAGTTTTTCTTTTAACAAGTCCATATAAGAACTATTTGGACTCTTATGTACCATTCTAAAAAAAAGGTCCATTTGAGTACTCTTATGTAGCTGGATAGCACTCCCAAAGTTGCTACTATTTTCAGTAATGGTGTCTTGACATTTTATGGACAATAATGCAAACTTTTGTTCAAGTTCTTTCTGGTAACATGGTTGCAGAGACCAGTTCATGAGAAAGTAGACTTGTATATGCGTTAGCCTAGTACATAACTTATAGGCTATATGTATGGTTGGGGGGAGACTGCAGTAATCCTTTTAATCCAGCCAACTGTAACTTTGAAATTTTGATTGGAAGTATGCTGAACATTCTTATATGATCCATGAATCTTGAGTTTAACATCTATTTTAGGCCCAAATACTCTACAACCTTTTGAACTTGCTCAGAACATTTTATCCTCCATCATTTGTGAGGCAAATAATTCTTTGTTTTCCTCCATCGGCCTCTGCTTTGAAAATAATTGGCTTTAGCCCATACCTACCTGAGATCTTCAGTTCGCAACTTCGCATAGGTTTGATCCAAGGCCCATACCTACCTGAGATCTTCAGTTCACATAGGTTTGATCCGTTATTTAAATACTCCCTTTGTCGATCAATAGAAACTTCTTTATATTCGACAATAAAAAACTTCTGTGTCAACCATCTACTCATCTTAGTTGACTCGCATAAGACATGTTTTAAATGCTGGTTTGATCTATAAGCCTCAAGATACCAACAGACATATGGTTGCTCTTATCCATCATTAAAAACAATTGCCTACTAAAGGAAATCCCTAGAAATACTAATTGCCTATCGCTCTCTGTTTTTCCCCCAGATAACATTGATAGTCTCATACCACTTAGTTTCTGCATTACTGAAATTCTGGACACATACATAAGGAAAACATAGCAAAGACACAAAAATATATCTACTTAACGGTTCAATTACAAATATTAGGGAAATCTCTACATTAAGGAAACTGCTTTCCTCTCATTCTTCCTTTAGGCAGCATAACAAGCTAATTCTCATCCTTGTGAGAAACCTAACATTCCTCATCACATTCTAGACCCCACCATGTTCTAGAATAACATGGTAACTAGGTTATCTAACTAAAAACAAAAATTCCTATGTGCTCTGACTATTGTTAGCTATCCTATCATAAGTCCCAGTAATTCAACATAGAATATCTCAAAACCTCCACCACAAAATTCTAAATCAGAAATGACTTCAAGAAGTATGATGTCAATGTTTTCTTTCAAATGAATTTATGTGATCTCCGGATACTGACAGTTTTTGCCCACTGGTACTGCAGTTTCCCCTATTGTCCAAGAGTGCTCATTTGCAGAAATTCGTGGCTACTACTAATGAGGAAAATGAAGATGAAATTCACATTCCTGACATTCCTGGCGGCCCTCCTGCCTTCGAAATATGTGCTAAATTTTGTTATGGCATGACCGTCACCCTCAATGCATACAATGTGGTTGCAGCTCGCTGCGCGGCCGAATTCTTGGAAATGCATGAGAACATTGAGAAAGGGAACCTCATCTATAAAATTGAAGTCTTCCTCAACTCCAGCATTTTCCGCAGTTGGAAAGATTCAATCATTGTTCTTCAGACAACAAAATCTCTGCTACCCTGGTGCGAGGACATGAAGGTGGTCGCCCGTTGCATTGAGTCTATAGCTTCCAAAGCCTCCATTGATCCGTCTAAGGTCGAATGGTCTTACAGCTATAACCGAAAGAAGCTCTCATCAGAGGATGGCATCGAACCACAGTGGAATGGTGTCAGAAAAGAGCAGACGGTGCCAAAAGACTGGTGGATCGAAGATCTGTGCGAGCTTGAAATTGATTTCTACAAGCGGATTATAACGGCCATCAAAACCAAGGGTAGAATGTCTAGTGTAGTAATTGGGGAAGCTCTGATCGCTTATGCATCGAGAAGGCTCCCGGGCTTTGGAAAGGGAATGGCTCAGAGTGGGGATGTAGTAAAAAATCGGACACTGGTAGAGACCATTGTCTGGCTTTTGCCTATGGAAACTGGTAGTGTTCCATGTAGTTTTCTACTCAAGCTATTAAAAGCATCAAACTTGTTGGACTGTGGAGAAATGGCAAAGAAAGAGCTGGTGAAGAGAATAGGGCGGCAGTTAGACGAGGCTTCAGTGAGTGATCTTTTGATTCCTGGTCCCACGGGGGAGAATCTTATGTATGATGTCTATGTGGTTCAAAGCATAGTGGAGGAGTTTTTGATGCAGGAGCGGGGCCTTGTGGTGGAGGGAGAGCTGCAGGAAACAAGAAGCCCGGCATTTGTACCAAGTGCTTCCAAGCTTGCAGTGGCAAAACTAGTTGACGGGTACCTTACTGAAATTGCGAGGGACCATAATCTTCCTCTATCGAAATTTGTCGATCTAGCGGAAATGGTATCGAGCGATTCACGGCCAGTTCATGATGGACTTTATCGTGCCATTGACATGTATCTGAAGGTAAGTTCATGATGGCCTTTTCTTTGTCTTGATGCTCTTTTGGGTTGTTGAAAGGTTTTCCTTCCATTGCACTTAATTTGTGGGAAATTAGCAACATGAGAGAAGATTTTTTTGCACCAGTTACTTGCCAATGTTTTGAAAGGTGCACACCCTTCAGGTTCAAGTAGGCCATATAGTTTTTTCCGATTTGGGATCATGAGTAAATCAGGGGCTAGGGTTTCCTATTTATCCATGCACTTTCCATATCCCACGGCAACGGGATGCTGTTCCACATAATCAAGTCAGGGATATAAAGTGGCCATCGTGTGACTCTGCTACCCCATCAAGAGATGCCAATCTTATGGGGATTAGAGTTGACTATCGATAGCTTTCTTGTAAAAATTATGTATCGACAAGTGGGATTATATATATATATATATATATATATATATATATATATATATATATATATATATATAGAGGAAACTGTTGGTGAGCTTAAGCTCACCAAACTTATGGTGAGCTAGCTTGCCCAATCACATGGGTCCCACATTTTGGGGAGTGATCCAAACCATTCATTTGCAAGGCCTTATCATAGATAGGGAGTGTACCAAAAATCAGCTCCGTAGGATCATCCTAACCCCTCCATTTGTGGAGGACAAAAATGGGACTTTCAAATGAATGGTTTGGATCATCCTAACAAAGTGGGCCCCCATGTGATTGGGCAAGCTAGCTCACCATAAGTTTGGTGAGCTTAAGCTCACCAACAGTTTCCTCATATATATATATATATATATAGCCGGGATATATTCGCTCTAAATTTACTTGGGTTGCTTTGGAATTGAGAGATTTGATACATTGGCCATTTAGAAGTATCAAAATCATCTTTGTCTTAGGGTAGCCATTTTGGCAGGTATGTGTGATTCCTCACCAGTTTGGTCTTTGGTTTTCTTTGTGCAGGAGCACCCTGGGCTGATTAAGGGTGAGAAGAAGAGGATCTGCAGGTTGATGGACTGCAAGAAACTGTCTATGGATGCATGTATGCACGCTGCTCAAAATGAGAGGCTACCCCTACGGGTCGTCGTCCAGGTCCTATTCTTTGAGCAGGTGAGAGCTGCCAGACCGTCTTCCACAGGCCGGCCTGACGTCCCTGGGAGCGTCCGGGCCCTACTACCTAGGGAAAATGGTGGGTCCCATGGTAGCTCAAGATCTGCAACAACTGACACAGACGCAGATTGGGACGCTGCCCTGTTGCAGGATGAGATCAAGACCCTCAAGGGGGAGCTCGCATCCATGAGATTAGCAGCTGAGAGAAATGGTAGTGATACTGTTGAAAGTAGTGATGACAAGGGAAGTAGAAAAGTGATGGGAGGGATTTTCAAGTCTAAGAAAATACTGAACAAGCTATGGTCAAGCAAAGGGGCGCAGAATGGTGAGAACAGCAGCTCTGATACCTCTGAGAGCCTGGGCTCGGGTTCGGCCAACCCGGAGGAGACAAAGTCCACGCCTTCGATAAACAAGAGGCATTCAGTCTCTTAGTAAAGAGAAAAATTAGATGTGCTGACTTTTTGTGGTTAACACAAGCTTATGAGAGAGAGCTTTTCCATGTTTTGAGCAGGTTTGAGGAAATTGGGTTTGCAAGTTTCTTCACCAAGGTAAGAAAGCAGGGGGCTTTTCTTTTTTGTGGGTAGTGTTGATGACCCAGTTTTGTTGTACCCCAAAAAAGAGCAGGAAATGGTATGTTTGATTCATCTTTTCTTGCTTTTCTGTTAGAATGTAGGAAGAAGAATGGTGTCGTTTACACCAATTATAACCTATGTAACAAGGGCACTTTGTTTAATACTGCTTCACACTGTTATCATCTCTGACATGGCAACCAATGAAAGCCTGAGCTATCTAATTTTGCACTTATCAAGTGTCAACATTGGCTTTCTTTTCATCCTTAAGAATAGATATCAAACAGTTGTCAATCATGCCCAGCTTACACATCAGAAATTAAGACCGTTAATTTTGGGTGGATTTAGTTGCTACATTTGAAATCTAATAACTATTATATTGTGTTTTGATGCGTTCCTTGTTTCTCTTTTCGGTTCTAAAGAGCAAGTAGCGCCACTTGTTCTTTTTGCTGCCCATATTTTTCCAATACTTCATATAAGAATCCTTACCAAAATACAAGAATTGTGAACTGAGGACACACTTTTGAAAAATTGTTAAAGAGGGTTGATACCCCCTTTTGAGAGTTTGATAACCCCCATATAGAGATTTGATAACCCCATTTCGTCCTCTCTAACAATTTTTCAAAAGTGTGTCCCCAGTTCACAATTCTTGTATTTTGGTGTCACCCATTGGCAAATTTTCCTGATAATTAGAAGTTGTTGTGGAAAGCTTGTGGGAAAACTTAAAAGCTTAGTCTGACCTAGAAAAGTTAGAAGAATTAAGAGGGGTTAGTAAATAATCTCTTTTTCAAGGTATTTCTTTTACCCACATGCTTAAATTCAATGCGTGAGGCAAATGTATATTTCGTACGAACACATCAGCTCAAATTGTGATTACAAGTCTTAATATTTTTCCCCGTATAAATCTAGGATATTGTGTTCATAATCAACATCATCGATCGTGATCATAATCAACATCCTATATTTTCCGATGATCGTCTTGATCATAGCTTTCTTTTCTTTCCAATTAAATCTCTACCAGTTAAAACAAATGAATTTGATCATAAATTACGATAAAAAAAAAGGGAAAAAATTACGATAAAAAGAGGGAAATGATATATCCGCCCCTTTTTATCACCAGGAACACCCCTTGTCAGTGTATCAATGACTAAAGAGGGGCTGTTTATTACGGCGCTTGGAAGAGGAGACTTAATTAATCTCACGTCCGGGGAGATATCCTCAAAAACAACAGAAGAATAGGGGAAGAAGAATACTATTTTTTCATTGATAATCCTCAAAAGAAAGTTACAAACATTCTTTTATTCTCTAAAATCTCTCTCACGCTACTTTCCCTACTAAAAAAATTCGTAACATATCACCTTCCAAATAAATAAAAACTAATATAGCCTTCTCCTTCAAAATAACCTTGTCCTCAAGGTCTAAAATTTTACAATTTTTGCTGAAAGTCACGCTAGTGTCATCATGTGCTGGATAAGATTCGTAGTGATATTTGCTGCCTGTAGGGAGCATGATTGTGCTAGAATTCCTTGGCTCATATGTTGAGAGTCCATTGTTTGAACATCACCCGAAGTGGAACCCCGTAAAACAAATTTCGTGCCACCACGAGAAAACTCCATACGTAAATTTGCAAAATCCCACATTATTGGGCCTAACATTGTCAACCATTGTACCCCTAGAACCATGTCATAGCCGCCTAATGGCAATAAACACGCCTCAACATAAAAATTATTTCCACGCATCGTCCACTGAAATTCACGACAAATCCCTGTACTAAAAAGTCGAGTACCATCCACAGTAGTCACCGGCAAGGGATTTGTTTTCTGCGTGACAGAACCGGATCGTTTCGCCATTCGTGGGTCCAGGAAGTTATGTGTGCTCCAGGAATCTACAAGGATCATAATCAGCATTTTTTTTACAAACCCCTTAATACGCATAGTTGGGAATGACGACGAGCCTGTGAGTGCGAACACAGATATCTGTAAATCCGCAGGTGGAACTTCTTCAGGAGAAAGATCAGTATCTTCCATTTCTGCCTCAACCTCGTCGTTATCACAACCTTCTAATAGAAACAGTTGGGGTCGCTTACAACGGTGTCCCAGTACAAACTTCTCATCACAGTTGTAGCATAGGCCTTTTTCTCGGCGTTCCATCATTTGTTTTTCGGTGAGGTGTTTGATGGGAGGAAGGCCATTCTTACCATCAATTTGAGGTTTCGAACCTAGCGGTGAAGGCAATAGAGCAGGTTTAGGAGGGGGTCGCGGACGACGGTTAATAGCATCAATTGATTCCTCCTCTAACCCGGCCAACTCAATAGCTTGATCAAGAGTTGTAGGCTTGAGCTTTTGTACACCTGGTCGAATTTCATCTTTAAGTCCCGCAAGGAATGCACTTATAAAAAATTGATCACGAAGATCTTCAGTTTTACTGGAAAAATTTTCAAAACGCTCTCGATATGCTGCAACCGTCCCAGACTGCCACAACGGGATCTTCGCTCACTCTTGGTCTAAAACGCTGACAAATAGCATTTTTTAAGACCGGCCAAGAAATAACTCCATGAGTGTGCTCAAACCATTGAAGCCATTGAACAGCTTTTCCTTCTAAGTGAATCGAGGCGAGTGCCACCCTCTGATCCGTATCAATTCCATTAACCCCAAAAAATTTATCACAACGATGAACCCAACCCTTTGGATCATCACCTGCAAATTTAGGAAAATCGATCTTTGCATAACGGGGTTGGAAAGTACCTGAAGGAGGGGTTGAGATTCGCGGAACAACGATCCGATCAACAGTATTACCTTCCATTTCCGAACCCGCAGGCACATTAGGAATGGTTATCGCTCCCAAGCATCGTAAAATTTCTGTAAACTGACTTGTAGTCGAAGCCTCTAGTCGTGCAAAGCATCCTGCAACTTCGTGAGCTCTTCCGAATGATGAGAGGCGGATTCTTGCAATTTAGAAATTGCCGTAGAATGGAGTTTCAATTCCGCCTCGATTTGTTTAAGTCTAGTTCCATCTGCCCCTGATTGCCACAAACACTGACAGGGGTGTTCCTGATGATCAAAAGGGGCGGATATTTCATTTCCCTAAAAAAATCATAAATTTTCCAAAAAAGAAAAGAAAAAAGGGACCTTTCACACTCCCCGTCACTCCCACCTTCTCAAGTTTCCCTCTCTCCCACCTATCTCTCACAACTAGCCCCACAAATATTCTATCAAATGTTTTTCCGAGGTTTCTAAACATGGCTTAAGTTGTCGTGCACATTCAATATTTCTAATTTTCTTTTCTATTAAACAACTTGTCGATAAAATTCTTAATGATAAAATTCTTAATGAATCAAGGGAAAATGAGTATTAAGACTTATTCACACTACCATGTTGTTTTAAATCCTTTTTGTGGTTTTTTCCCTTTTTTATGTTTTCTTTGAATTTTTCTTGTCTTTTTGGACCTTTTTTTCTGTTGATTTTTTTTTTAAGGATTTTATATGGTGGGTGCACGTGTAGTCCAGTATTTTCCTAATAGTACAATGGGGAGCCCGCTTCTCACAATGATCGAAACCATTCATTTGTTGGGCAACAACATAAATAAATAAGTTGTACCCCATAGATCATCTCCATATTATGATCCTAACCCTCCGATTTGTAGATGGACTGCACATTGTAGAAAGATCTATAGATTGGAGGGTTAGGATCATCATATGAAGATGATCTATGGAGTACAACCTATTTATGTTCAGGCCAAACAAATGAATGGTTTGGATCATCCTATGAAGTAGCCCCCACTGCACTTTTTGAAGGAAAAAAAAAGGAAAAATTCTCAAAAAAATGTGATTTTTATCATAAAATCTCAAAAAAGGGTGAAGTTGGCTAATTTCTCAAAAATGGGTGAAACGCATCCCAAGGATTGTTTTAGGACGAAAATGCCCTTGAGTTGCTTTTCCCTCCACCTTTTTTAGAAACGGATCACAATGCATTTCACAAACCCTGTTCACCTTTTTTTTAGATTCTTCTTCCCCATGCTAAGTGTTGAAAGTCTTGCTTTTGGTAAAACTCCATTGTACAGCCCCCTTCTAGGATGAATTCAACCCTTATTTTTCAAAATAGACTATACAGCCCATACCATAGGATGATCCAAAACGCCCAATTGATGGGCCACAACATAAATAGGTTGTGCCCCAAAAATCATTTCCATAGGATGATTCTAACCATCCGATCTAAAGAGGGACATAGATTATGGAAACTTCTATAGATTGGACGGTTGGGATCATCTATGGAAATAAATTTTGGGGCAGAACCTATTTATGTTGTGGCCCATCAATTGGGCGGTTTGGATCATCCTATGATGTGGTTGTATAGTCCATTTTGAAAAATATGAGGTGAATTTTCCCACTGTCCTTCTACAAATTGTGTTCAATTACATAAATACTTTTGGCTTTTGACTTAGTGGTAGGGAAGACCTATATTGTTTCTTCATGAGAAAGAGTTTTTATATGGTGTAAACCCATATATTCCAGCATTTTTCAAAAAAGTATTGTACGGGTCACACCATAGGATGATCCAAACCGTCCATTAGATAAGCCACAATGCAAATAGGTTGTGCCTTAAAAATAATTTTTACAGGGTGATCTAATGAAATACAATGCAAATAGTATTGTACGGGTCACACCTGAAGGTCGACCTTTTTACATTCTTCGCAAACAGTGCGAATTTGCCATAATAGGTCGACCTGCAGGTCGACGTTTATAGCATATGTACAAACAGGTGGAAATTTGCCTTGATAGGTCGACCTATAGGTCGACCTTTTCACCATTTGACCAAACAGGTAGGAAGACCAATTACAGGTCGACCTTTCCACCATTCCATCAGATAGGTGTAAAACATGTGAAAAGGTCGACCTTTCCACCATTCTGTCATACAGTGTTCATAAATTCTTTGCAACATTGACACCCAATGAAGCACTATTAGATTGTGTGAAGCAATATTTCTACTCTGAAACCACTATTTATACCTTGGAACCACTACATAATGGTAAATAGTGGTTCCTAGGTATAATTAGTGGTTCCAAGTATAATTAGTGGTTCCTAGGTATAATTAGTGCTTTTAAGTGTTTAAAATCCTATAAATACAGTCATTCTCACAAGTATTAGGCCATCTAAACTATGAACCACCATAACGTCCAAGTATTTAGAAAACTATTTAACACGTTGTTCATAAATTCATTGCAACATTGACACTTAATTAAGTACTATTAGATTGTGTGAAGCAATATTTCTACTCTGGAACCACTATTTATACCTTGGAACCACTACATACTGGTAAATAGTAGTTCTTAGGTATAATTAGTGGTTCCTAGGTATAATTAGTGGTTCTGAGTGTTTAAAACCCTATAAATAAACTCATTCTCACTTTTTATAGTGCTTTTGAGTGCATAACTTTTTGTAATCACAATTTAAACTCTCGGTACAAGTATTAGGCCATCTAAACTATGAACCACCATAAAATCTGAGTCTTTAGACAACTATTTAACTCATTGTTCCTAAATTCATTGCAACATTGACACACAATGAAGTACTAGCAATATTTCTACTCTGGAATCACTATTTATACCTTGGAACCACTACATACTGGTAAATAATGGTTCCTAGGTATAATTAGTGGTTCTTAGTGTTTAAAACCCTATAAATAAACTCATTCTCACTTTTTATAGTGTTTTTGAGTACTTAACTTTTTGTAATCACAATTTAAACTCTCGGTACAAGTATTAGGCCATCTAAACTATGAACCACCATAAGAACTGAGTCTTTAGACAACTATTTAACCCATTGTTCCTAAATTCATAGCAACATTGACACCCAATGAAGTACAATTAGATTGTGTGAAGCAATATTTTTCCTCTGGAACCACTATTTATACCTTGGAACCGCTACTTACAGCTCGGAACCACTACACAGTGGTAAATAGTGGTTCCTAGGTATAATTGGTGCTTCTGAGTATTTAAATATTGGTTCCCACATATCAACAGTGGTTCCGATGACAAAATATTGCATTTACACATTAAAATAGTGGTTGTAATTGTATAGATATGATTTTCATCCAGGTTTACTCTAAATAGAAACATAAAGGGCAATAGGGAGATTATGACAATACACCATAGCATTGTAAAGAGAATGATGACAATAACAAATGCCTAACAAAACCATAACAAATTCCTAACAAATATAGAAGATGATGAAAATACACCATAGCATTGTAAGGAACATGTTCAAACTATGCAAATGTATCACAATGGACCTAGAAGAGATGCTTAGGTTTCATAGCCAAAGAAAAATAAAGAAGTCCAATAAAATCTTGATTTTAAGATTTTAAGAGAGGGGACTTTCACCTCTCTGCAATGGAATTTTGAATGAATTTTTACAACATTTCCTACCCAATGGAGTTTGATTTCGGCGTGGGGAAGAAGAAGGTCAAAAAGTCAAAATGTTAGGTGAAATGCATTGGGATTTGTTGCTTACTTTCTTAGAGGGAAAGGCAACATAAGGGCATTTTCGTCCTAAAACAATCCTTGGGATGCGTTTCACCCATTTTTGAGAAATTAGCCAACTTCACCATTTTTTGAGATTTTAAGATAAAAATCACATTTTTTTAAAGAATTTTCCCAAAAGAGAATACTGGAGAGACGTTTTTTAATTGAGTCATGCATGAGGGAATAATATATGGGACAAATCAATGGGGGGTAGGCATGGTTAGCTGCAAAGAAGTGGGCCCAAGGTGGGCAAGGACTAAGGAAGAAAGTGGGGCCCACACTGGTGACCGACAAACCTAAAACCAAAATACGAAATAAAGAGATCTAATGACAGGAGAGACTTGGGCCCCACAAATCTGTCTATCTTCAAAGTACAGAATATCTACACCTGCAACTAAATCTCTGCTCTGTCCCCTCTCTTTCTCTGCAAATCCTCAGCTGTACTCCAACACCAGACAAAATGTGTAGAGCATCTTCGCCATTTCCTCAAACGACAAAGGGTATTTTCGTCAACTAAACCTGTCTCGGATTTATTTGCCAGTTGTCTGAATCCGATGGGTAATTATTTCGGATCACATCATAGGGTTCTGAAATGTGTCCATGAAACCTCGTAATGTGTCTAGATCCTGTTAAATCGATGGATCATCCGGGTCCATCGACACCCCTATAGACTATAGTCAAGTATTTTTCAAAAAAGTACTGTAAAGTCCACTCCATAGGATGATCCAAACTGTTTATTTGTTGGAAATTATTTCCATAGCATGATCCTAACCCTCCAATCTGTAGAGATTTTCATAATGTGCATTCCCTCTATAGATCGGAGAGTTAGGATCGTTCTATGAAAATGATTTTCGGGGCACAACCTATTTACATTGCGGTCCAGCCAATGAAAGGCTTGGATCATCCTATGGAGTGGGCCGTACAGTACATTTTGAAAATTACCGGTCCTCTGCAAAATACTAAAGATCGCGTCTTTCTTTATGTTTTTAGGGTCTGTTTCTTTCTACAATTCTACGTAAAATAGGTGCAAAAATTTGTTTACTTTTACACCCATTTTACTAGGTCGAAAGAAAGGGAGACTCAAGGAATGCTAAACTCAAGGCCGCCCTTGAAAAAACCCATCAGCATGTGAGATGTGACCCATGTGATCTACATCACTCAACTGCATCTGTAGAGGCACTAAAAAATTGCAAAATTAAAGAATTGATAGATGCATTTGAATGGCGTGGATCATCCAATGGGTAGCCCTCGCTGCTCATTTTTTTTAAGGACAACCTTTAATTATATTCGCCCCTTTTTTTTACTTGGGGCAGCCCCATATAGTGTTTTTATGTCTACTCCTTTACACTAGAGGCCGCTCTCCCGAGTAAAGAAAGGGGCGAATATGTCATTTCCCTTTTATATTTGTTTAGTTCTATATTTAGGGCGGAGAGCCCTTGTCAATGATCAACTAATGACACAGCTAAGATAGGTTTATTTCTTTGAAAATTTGTAAAAATTAATGCCAACGAATAGTTATGGTTAAGGGGTCGTTGTAGTCTAGTCAGGGTGTAAACCTCAATAAACCTAAAAGGACTTCTATCTTCTTGTCTTTCCTTCTACTTTAATACCCATTTTTCATACCTAAGTCAATTGAAGGTCTCGATGACAAACTCAAGTGGGTACATGTCCAAGTCATTGAAACCTATGTCTTGCTAAAGTGTGAAAAGCCAAAAACAGAAGAGAAGAAAAAACTAAAATAAGAAGACACATATGAGTAGTAATTAAGCTCTTTAACTAATCTCTATCATTCCTCGAGCCACACCACCCACTCATTTCTCTAAGGCTTTTTTTGGGTCAACTTGACAACCCCCACTCTTTTCATGATCTCACATTTGTTAATTTTTATAAAACTACACTAACAACCTTGTCATTTCTCTCTCCTTTGCTAAGATAGGACAAATTTCCAAGATTATTGCAGACATGTTTTGCCTAGTTGCCCATTTTTTTTACATCCCCATGTTTGGTTTCCTACAATTCGAGGAATTTAGAGGTAGTTTGGCTCCTCCTAAGTTAGTCTCACTATGTCCTTCAGAGCATTTTAGGGAGTCAAGCCTCCCTCCATGTGATGTTTTGGAGAAACATTGCCTGATGTAGAGGCCTTTGGTTTCTCACCGGCCCTACATTGTTGGTTGTGCTCTGCGCCCTGGCCGCATAAAATAAACGAGGTAGAAGGGCATGTACGGACAGCCAGCTAGATTTAGTTGATGGGGGGAACATGATCGATCTTTCTAGTTGACATATCGAGGCAATTGTCCTGCCTTTTGTCTCTACTTGTTCCTTTTCTTCTCCTCTTCTCTTTTTTTTCTTCAGTATTGTAAACAAAATGTAAGAAGACCCATGTTATGTGATCTTTGTGGGTCTGTTTTTTTTTTCCTTTTGTCTTTAGAGTAAGGAAGATTATTGGGTTTTGATTGGCATTTTTTATTTTTTTTTTGTCAATACAAGGATGATGTCATTGATGATGTCTTGTCCTTACTAATTACAAAATCATTCAAACAACATGGTGGTCCTATTCACATTGCTCAATCATACTTCCTCGAATTCGATTCTTCCTTCGAGAGCTGAGAAGTCCATTCAAACTGATTTGTTACAAGGAGATCATTCAAAAATAATTTGTTTTAAGATTAGTGGTCAATTCAAAATTATTTTGTTTTAAACTAGAGATTGAACTCTCTAGGTGATACTCACGATCGGTTTTTTTTAATTAGTAAACATGAATTTTGTAACATAAGAAGCAAATGCGGACGATGTCGAGCCAATAATAATGAGATGGGTGAGTGCGATCAATGATCCTCTTCATCGTCATGATAATTTTCAACATCGTCATTGATGAGATCATCATCATGTGCTTTTAAGGCCATGTTCGGCAACCATGAATTTTTTTTCACGAAATATTAAGCTGTCAAGTGGTGAGAGGAGAAGAAAGAGCGGGACAGGGTGAGAATTTGAGAGGGCAGGATTGAGCGGGACAGGGTGAGAATTTGAGAGGGCAGGAGTGAGGAGATGGTGATAATTGGCTGAAAAATAGGAAAAATTAAATCTCTATTTTGAGTAGAGCTTTTCTTTTCCATGTTCTTGCACTTTTAACCCTCTCCTCACTCACTCATGCCCTTTCAATTCTCTCACCTTCTCCCACCAAATAATCCTCATCGAGCCTCTCCTACTTCTAGATAAACTAATATTACATGTGAAAAAGGGAGAAAGAAATGCACACAGAGGGGTGGAAATGTCATTTCCAAAATAAAATTGATATGAAAATAAATGAGATCCTCATCAAAGTCCTTGAAAATAAACAAGTACACTCAGCCTACAGGAGGCATATAATTCCCATAATAGCAGTCAGAAGATAGAGAAATGATAGGTAATTAGGTATAATCCTGTAGTCACCATCCCCTATTTACTGCCATAGGTTAATGATAAGAGGAGTGATAAATCGACTCCCCATGTGATGGGAGTCGATTTATCCATTTGGGGAGTGGATTTATCACTGCCCTAATGATAATCATAGATAAAATGATTAAAAAAAAATTAATTAATTAATAACTACCCAACTTTTTTGGTATTTAAGGGTAATCTCGAGCCCTCAACCGTGAGATTGTGACAGAAAGCAATGTAGGTTTGAGCTAATTATGGGTTTTATTTCAGAAATTGATACTCACACTCCCTTACATTTATTGACCGTTACTGTTACCCACCTTTCCCAAAAAAGAAGATAAAAAGTGATATCGAGTTTCAGCTTCCAACGTATATCTTTTCAAATTTCCAAATAGTAGAAGCGATGTTTTTTACTCCAAAAATGATCCGATGAATCACGTTTGGACCACCATATTATCGTTCTTCCTTCTTACCTAGCGTTGATCCAACGGCTAATATTTTCCCATCAAAATAAATTTCTGGTCCTTGTGGATTTAAAGGTGGAGGGCTAACTAGAAGGACATTCCAAGTGTCAAATGTAGAGTTTGACATGTATGTACGACATCGTACGGATCTATGGTGTATGATATGGGCATTGTAAATTTCTTTTTTTTTGAATTGAGGCATTGTAAATTTCTACTGCTGAGTTTAACTGGTATGCATTGAAATTAAGAAGGGAAAATTACATTTACACCCGCTCTAATTATGGGCACACCCTATCTGAGTTTAACTGGTATGCATTGAAATTAAGAAGGGAAAATTACATTTACACCCGCTCTAATTATGGGCACACCCTATCTGGGCCCTGAGACTGTTAGGGTGTGCCCAAAAAATCAGCTCCAACGGATCATCCTAACTCTTCAATTTGTGGAAGAACTGTCAACTGAGGGAGCCTGCCTTATACAAATTGAAACTACAGGGGGTGTAGTGATCACGTTTTAAACTATAAGGGTAGAAGGGGATGTGTCAGAAACTAGAGGGGATGTAAATGTAATTTTGCCAATTAAGAAATTCTCATCTCTAGAATATGGCGATATAATAGAAGGGCAATGATAAATTCGCACCCCATGCAGGATAATTCGCACCCCTTTAACATGAATTGACATTAAAAAGAGTTAACGTCTCCCTCCTTTACAGGGGTGCGTATTATCCAACAGGAGTGCGAATTTATTATCGCCCGGAAATCGATTTTATTAGATTTCACCATTAACGAACAAAGCCGCTCTGACAACTTATACGGGCAGTTGTTTATGACCATCGGTAAATGTCCAACAGAAAAATATATATATACATATAACATACATGTGGTTTTTAAAGACTGTTGGCAAAAACTTAATAGTATGGAAAAAGCCACAGCAGAAGTCCTAATTTTTCATCTCCACCATTTTCACCCGCCCCCTTTCCATTTTCACCCGCCCCCTTTCTGATAAAATAATTGAGTTTTACTGATTTTAGAATGAATTATGATGAACCTAATGAGTGTTTAAATAGATCAATCAAAGGATAATAATGAAAATGATTTAAGATAAGGAAAGAAATAATATCAAGCTAATACAGGTACTTACCTCAATTTTGATCCAACGATCAGATCTTACCATATCCAATCTGCCCCCTTAAACGTTCAATTTTGAAAATCTGCATGTATTTGATTATAATAAAAATGATCCCAAGACAATTAGCATAATTTGCACGCTGTCCAAGGTGATGATGAAGGTTCGCTGATGCTGAGTAAGGGTGTCAATTTTGGCTCGGGCTCGGAAGCTCGCTCGAGC
Source organism: Tasmannia lanceolata (assembly GCF_043159265.1). Classification (NCBI taxonomy): domain Eukaryota; kingdom Viridiplantae; phylum Streptophyta; class Magnoliopsida; order Canellales; family Winteraceae; genus Tasmannia; species Tasmannia lanceolata. The sequence continues at coordinate 3,584,871 of NW_027518681.1, forward strand.
TCGGCTCGAATCCTTAACGAGCCGAGCCCGAGTTAGGCCAGGCTCGGCTCGGCTCGTTAAGGCTCGTTAAGAATTTAATATATTTAAATATATATATTATATATTAATATATACATTAAAAGGGTTGTCCATGGAGTGAAAAGGGGGGGCAAAATATGTCACTTCATTTTTGGAACCCCATTTGTTACTAGGACCACCCCCCATAGTGTAAAAAAAGTAGTCAAATTACACTAGTAGGGCTGTCCAAGGAAGATGAGGGGTGTGAACATAATATAACCCGAGCTCGGTAAGCCTTGCGAGCCTCACTTGTGAGCTTAACGAGCCGAGCCGAGCCTGGCCAAGCTCGGCTCGGCTCGGCTCGTTTACACCCCTAATGCTCAGTAATGCTTCTCACCGTATGTCCATTGGTGTTGGTTTCCAAAAGAATTATAGCTTGCAAATGAGTAGCGAAGGTTCTTAATGGGCTAGATGTGACTCAGGGCCTCAACGAGCGAGTCTACATAAAATAAAATGGGTCACTATTGATCAGTGCCTCAATGAGCAAAGTTAAATCTCAATGGACAAGTCGTGATGGGTCAGTTTTGAGTACTGATCCTTATTCTAGGGATGCAACTCGAATCGGTTTTAACCTGAACCCGTCGGGTTCAACCTGAAAAAATCACGGATTGAGTTGTGTTTGAGTCGGGTCAGGGTCGGGTTGAGGAAGTTGAGCCCGAGTCGGGTCGGGTTCAGGTTGAGGTGTCCGGTTGACCCGACCCACATCAAATCCTAATATAGAAGAAAAAAATTATTTTTGAGCGCAAGCAAAGACCGGGAGGAGACTAATATAGAAGATTGAGGATAGGAATCATGCTCCTCATCACGCCTATTCCTTCATCCGTATCCGCCGGATACGGAATGGCTTAAGTAGAACTAGTCTAGTGCCGCTCCATCTCTAAATGGCCGTCTATTTTCTTGAAGTTTTTCACTAAAAATGTGAAAAATAAACCAATCATACATTCAATTGAATGCCTCCTGGGGCATTTTTCGCGCATTCGGCGGCAATTAATTTCTTATACCCTCCAAGTCAAGTCCAGAGACCGGGTTTACCCGGGCATGAGGGGTGCCTAACACATTCCCCCCATGTAAACATATCCCTTACTCATATTTCTGTCTAGACCATGCTTAAACAGAATTGACAACTCTTGTTTGTTTCGGTCCCTTGTGAGTTTGGTCCCGCGGCCCCGGCTCCGTACACTATACCAACCTAACTAACGTACTCCACTCACTAACCATAGTCGCTCTCGTTTACCACTCCATTCGTTTGCTACACTTGTTTGATTGCAGCATCGAACTAAAGAGGAGATCGACCGATCACTAAATAGATCTGATTCAATTTCAAATGTGGATGAGATCGAGACTGAAAGCATGGATGCTAACGCTAGATCTGTTCGTTTCAAAGAAGGAAAACAAACTATCAACATCGTATATTTGACCTAATTGACTTGCTGGATCACAGACTCGTTGATGGTTCACAAGAGTTTTTTATTTATTTATTTATCAAATAACTTATATTATTTCATAATCTATATATGCCACATCCAAATAGATCATGGCCATTGATTTTCGCCAAGGACATCAATGCTAGAATCTAATCCAAATAGAAGGAGAACAAGAGAAAGAAGAAAAATCAATATAATTTTTTTATAATTTATATAGTTTTATTCTTAAGCTTTTCCCCTATTTATTGTGTCCTTGTTATTTTTTTTTCTTGGTTTTTCCCCATCATTTCATATGTAGTGCAAAACTGATACCCTCTACGTAATATGGCATGTTGGCGATAGTTAATATTTTCTCGCACTTGGTTACTAGTTTTGGTAGTCTAATGTTCTAGTTCGAAAATTAGAGTTTCTCCTATGAATTCACCAAGCATAGGTCTATGTTATGATTGTTGTATGTGAAAAGTGACCAGTTCTCTACAACCAGAGTGTGCCATGCGTACAGTGATCACCTTCATGGTGAGTTTTCCAATTAAGTCAAGTGGAACAGAATTTTGGAATTGGAAGAGTGCACCATCTATCTCAAAGTTGAAAAGGGGGTAGATTGAATTGGTCGATGCTTCAGAACTTCTAGATCTGCGATCATTAATCAGTCCGCTATGCATGAATCAACGTAATTTTCTTGCATTTTGTAGTTACTTGTAATCACCTGAGTAAACACTCTAATTAAGGTCATATTTGTTTTGGATTTTGAGAATCAATTTTGAGTCTAAACTGATTACTGGACTCATAATTGCGTTTAATATATCTATACATAAGTTAATGTGTAATCTCATCTTAAGTTTAATTTGGTGATGTAATCAAAGATGCCGTATAGTACTTAATAGATACAAATGTAGCTACATATACATAAGCTTAATAAACTTGTAATCACCATAATTCGGCAAACAGAGGGCGATTCGGACACAGACCGGACAACTGACCAATTCAATTACCTATAAGATCCCTAAACGTATTTGCAATGCAATCGTTAGAATTTGTAATGAAAAATATGCAAGAGATACTGTATTAATTAATAGATTTGTGTAGCAAATACATAAATATTTGTAACGAAAAATATACATGTACGAGAACCTCGATGGTAATAGATAAAATGTAGCTACATATACAAAAATTTAATTAATCAATACATGTAGTTTTTTTTTTTTTTTTGGTAACGAAGGTTGTCCCCACCCCCTTCGGGGTAGGACTATTTCCCTACGGATGTGCGCAATCACCCGGAAACCACGCGCATCGGGTAAGCAAGGGGGGATTCGAACGCTCGTCACTGGGGAGCAAACCCATGACTTTACGCCAAAGAGCCACACCCTTCCGGTATTGATCCATACGTAAGGGTAAGTTGGCAACATTCGAAATATTATGACGGTTTGTGCATGACAACTCGTGTTTTGTCATGATATTATTTTATATATGCAAGAAAATAACACATCCTATGCATTAAAACTATTTATACGATTGACATGTGCTTATAGACTTCAGGGAAGTGATATATTCGCCCCCCCCTTTTTTTACTTGGGACGGCCCACTCTAGTGTATTTATGATTACTCTTTTATACAAGAGGGAGCTGTCCTAAGTAAAAGAGTACCATTTCCCATTTTTTATGAGGGGAAAATTGAACTAGACCTTAAAAATATAAGGTTGTTTAAAAGATCTATAACATCTACTTAGTATGTCGAACCATAGAGAAATTTACGTGTATAATATATCTAATAGGGATAAAGAAATTTACATTTAAAATGTTTTTGATAGTTGAAAGGAACTTCACATTTATACGGTTGAAATTCCCTCGGGTCCACCCAATTTTCCTATTTTATTATTTGTTATGTAAGGAATTTAATACTCAACTCAACTCAACTAAGCCTTTGTCCCAAACTCTAGTTGCAGGCGGCGGCTAATGTAAGGAATTTAATATTTATAGAAAATTTTAAAATACAAGGTTTTAAATAACTTACTTATATTATATGAATTATTTAATACATAATGATATTTACATTTAGGGCAAGTGATAAATCGACCCCCTGATATCTTAAATTGACTCCCATGTCTCTCTCTGTCTCTATCTCTCTCTAAGCACTGCCCTATACGGGGTCGATTTAAGATACATGGGGGTCGATTATCACTGTCCTTACATTTATAAGATTATAAATAGTCTAGGGTCTTATGCACGTGCCCTATACGGGGTCGATTTAAGACACATGGGGGTCGATTATCACTGTCCTTACATTTATAAGATTATAAATAGTCTAGGGTCTTATGCTCGTCAGAACATAAGCTTTCTCATTTACTTTGTTTCCATTTATTTTAACGATTGGGAAATGATATTTTGCCTCCCTTAAACGGATAAAATCCCCCCCTTTTACCGCTCTTTAAATACTAAAAGACAAGAAACATGAGCGTCTGGTATCAAAACATGGTTGTGTTGAAATCATTTCCCTAGATACATACAATATTTACATATAAACTAAGAAGGAAGTTGATTACACTAGATTTTCTACTACCAAGATATAACATAAAAAGGTTCATTGTGTCCTTTAGGTTGTTTGTTAATGAGGAAATAAAACAGGCCCTCAAACCTCTCTCTATCTCTCCTTCCACAAATATGTTATCATGGAATGAAAGACTTATTGCCATTTCTTTCTCTTTTCATTAGTGCTACTAAGTGCCAACTTTTCTCGGTCATTTTCACACACAAACTCGCACATACCAATTTCTCGCGAGCTAAAGGGGGCTTCAATTTCTCGCGAGCTAAAGAAATAGTACCTTCATCCCCACCCTTTCAAAATCATTGTGGAAACGGTTTTTTGGCCACAATTAAATGTTCCTAATCTCATTAATTAAGGGACTAATGATCAGATTAACGAAATAAAACTGCTAGAAAACGAAGAGGAGAAAACACATGCCCATGCATATGAAAGACCATCATGGCATGTATTTTAGAGAGAGAAGTAGAGGTATGTATGTATGTATGTATGTATGTATGGGGGCAGTAATGAGTACAATAGGGTGATGATGGGAAAGCTCCCTTTCGTAGAAATAAATGATTAATGAAGAGCAAGACTGCGCAGCCAAAGCCGCCATTTGGCCACATTCATCCTTTTTCGTGATGATTATAATTGCTAGAGAGGCAAAATCAATTAATAAATAAACGATTCTAGAGAGAGAAATAAGAACCAGCAACAGAAAGATATGTAACAGGGAGAGAGAGAGAAAGAGAGATAGGTGTATTTAAAGCTAATAAAGCTCCAATGATAATCTACTCACTAGTGAGGAAGCCCAAAAGAAAAGAAGAAAAAGACGAAGATTGAGTGTTCTATCATCAGTTATAAATAGAGAGAAACATAGATAGAAAAAAGCTGAAGAGATTTGTCTTTCTAAATACTTCTCTTTATACTCATACTTTGAGTTTTATTGAGAAAGAAGAGAGGTTTTTAAAGGAGAGAGATGGGAAAAGAAGTGATTGTGGTGAGAGAGTTTGATAAAGAGAGGGATTGTGTGGGTGTGGAAATGGTAGAAAGAAAGTGTGAAGTGGGTCCAAGTGGAGAAATGTCTCTCTTCACAGATTTGATGGGTGATCCCATTTGCAGGATTCGCCATTCTCCAGCTTTTCTCATGTTGGTATGTGTCTTTTCCTTATCTGGGTTTTTCTTTTTCCTTCTTTTCTCCACTTTAGTCTTTGTTTTTTTCCAAATCCTTGACTCTGTTTTACCACTTTTTACTCAGGTAGCAGAGATTGGTGTTGAAAAAGAAATCGTGGGTTTAATCAGAGGATGTATTAAGACCGTAACATGCGGCAAGAAAGTCTCTAGAAACGGGAAAAAAACCTCAGATTCTAACGTTACTGTTCTTCACGTCCCGGTTTACACTAAGCTCGCATATACTCTAGGCCTCCGTGTATCTCCTTCTCACCGGTATGTGTATTTGAGTTTTTTAGATTTTATTATATGCTATGTGGCCCTACAGTCCTATATTTTTCACAGAGTAATTCATTTCCATAGGATGATCTCAACCCTCCAAGGCTCCAATCTATATAGGAACTGCAACCTATGGAAATAGTTTTTTTGGGGCACAACCCTATTTACATTGTGGCCCATCAAATGGACGGTTTGGATCATCCTATGGTGTGGGGCCGTACAAATATTGGACTATTCGGGCTCAGACTATATTGGATCATCCTAAGGTGTGGTCCATAGCAAATCCTACGTATTAAATATGATAAAAATAACAGAAACCCGTTAAAGACTTTTCATAGAAAACAGCCTTTTTTTTCTATCTACATAACTACTCACTTCTTCTTCTTTTTCAGACGAATGGGGATTGGGTTGAAACTCGTTTCGGCAATCGAAACGTGGTTTCAAGAGAACGGGGCAGAATACTCTTACATGGCAACTGATAAAGACAATGAAGCTTCTATTAAACTCTTCACTGAAAAATGTGGCTATGTTAAGTTCCGTAACCCCTCTATCTTGGTTCAACCCATTTTTGCCCACCGAGTCAAGTTACCTAGCCGAGTCACCATCTTCAAAATCACCCCTCACGATGCAGAGTCACTCTACCGTAGACGATTCTCCACTGTTGAGTTCTTCCCACGAGACATTGATTCCATTCTAAACAACAAACTCAATCTCGGCACTTTCGTAGCAATACCAACAGACACTTACCAAACCTGGCCCGGCTCAGAACGATTCCTAGCCGAGTCACCCGAGTCATGGGCGATTCTCAGCATTTGGAACAGTAAAGAGGTGTTTAGATTAGAGGTCCGAGGTGGGTCTCGGTTGAAAAAGGGGTTGGCGAGAACGAGTCGACTCGTTGATAAAGCCTTCCCATGGCTCCGAATACCGTCTGTTCCGGAGGTGTTTCGGCCTTTTGGGTTGCATTTTTTATATGGGTTGGGAGGTGAAGGGCCGGACTCTGTGAGATTGACTCGGGCACTGTGTGGACTCGCTCATAACTCGGCTAAGGAAAGTGGGTGTGGTGTGTTGGCTACTGAGGTGGCGAGTTGTGAGCCGCTTAGGTTAGGAATTCCACACTGGAAAAGGCTATCGTGCGCTGAGGATATTTGGTGCGTGAAGAGGCTCGGTGAGGATTACAGTGACGGGGCAGTTGGTGATTGGACCAAGTCTCCACCTGGTCTTTCTGTTTTTGTGGACCCCAGAGAGTTCTGAAATGGAGTCACAGACAAAATGGAAAAATGAAAAGAATTTTCTTTTTCTTTTCTTTTCTTCTCTTTTTGATGTTTTTTTTTGTCTGAGGGGGGTTTTGTAACAGTTTCAGAAGAGGAGAAACAGATAGCTTTTGGTATTGGCACAACCATGTTTCGATATCTGCACGAACTCACCTCTTGGTTTCTTTCTGAAATTGTGAATTGTGATAATCATTGGCATCTCGTTAAATAGTAAAATACAAGGTGAATTACTGCAATTATAAATACTTGGCAGTGCAGATATCAGCAGCCTTCTTTTTTATTTCAACAACTCAATTTAGATAGCAAATTTGGAAGTGTCATTGAAAAGGTGGCTTTATATGATGTGTGCACATGAACTCCACTATTTTTTTTCAGAAAGTAAAGTGGCCCCACTTCTTACTATGATCCAAACCATTTATTTGATGGGCTCCATGGGTCGATCCTGACCATCTGATTTGAAAAGGGATGCACATGGCCCATCAAATGAACAGTTTGGATCATCCTAGGAAATGGGAGGAGCTGTACTCTGTGAAAAATACAAATCAGATAAATTCCCATGAAAAGGTATGTTGAACCACCACAATTTAAGTCTTATGTACACATTCAACTTGTGATATCCTTCTAAATAAGCCATAACCATATCATTTCAGCACAAAACTTGAAGATGAAGGAGTGTGCATCTTTATGTTGGGTGTTCTTCTGTCGTGCGACCCGGCGGCTTATGTGCGACCTGTTGCCCACGCCTCCTATTTGTTCAGGGCGGGCGGCGTGAACTCTGATTCGATCCGGGAATTCAATCCCGCCAACATGTCCATTGTATATACTGCCAATATTCTTTGTTTAAGATATGGTGTCTTTTCATCAGGGTAGTGTGTTACCCACTACATTTACTTTTTAAGGGGACCTCCTCTAATTTTGGTATTAGAGGTCATATAAAATTAATGTAATTATAAAACAGAAGGACGTACTCAAGAGAGAAATCGAAGAGTCCTCCATAGAATAGACATTAAAGGGGGCAAATGATTGGGAAACTATAGAGTCTACTCCAAATGTTGTGGATGAACCTTCTTTAAAGCAAATGAAGGGAAATTTGAAATGTAAAAAGAGAACCTCTTGTATGTTAAAGGTTATTGAATGTTATAAAATATTTTTAATTTGTAGAACAAGGTGTTTGAACCATAGTTACTAGGGTGGAAAACGGAAACGGGAAACGGAACGTGAAACGGAAACAGGAAACGCATGAAAAAAAATAGGGGAAACGAGAAACGTGAAACAATAGAAAATGGTATAAAAAATGTATTAAGAAATGATGTGTTTTTTCCAAAATGATTTTCATAAGTTCCACATATGTTTCTTACACGTTTCATATGCGTTTTCTACGAGTGTTGCATACGTTTATCACGCGCTTACACATTATTTACATAAGTTTTCCATATGTTTCCCATGTGTTTTAGAAATATTTCTCCAATTTTGTATCATATTTTGAAAATATTTCTGAAACGTATTTCCCTCATTTTAAGGGAAACGAGTTTCCCAACCGCGAGAAACGCATTTTAGGGGAAACGGGTTTCCCACCCGCCCAAAGAGTTTCCGGCAACTATGGTTTGAACTCCAAATTTGTTGAGTAATGCTCTCCCAATGTGGTGAACCTTTAGGGTCTATTTGGATGCATGTACAACGGAGGGATATGTAGAACATAGGAAGGAGACAGGAGTGGGAAAACCCAGAGTCACCTGGGTTTTCTTGTGTAACAAAATATTTTTTAGGTAAAATATTGTGTAGGTTACATGTATGAACTCTTTTTTTTGTAGCAATGTACAAAGTGTAAGTACTCTATCCTGTAAGGAGATGCTAATTACCCAAACAATAGAATACACGACCTTGAAAGTGTTAGTGTTGTCGTTTAGATGCTAGACACACAATATCTCTAAATGGATTGCATACAGTACCGAGGAAGGAGACACACTAACTTCTCATCTAGATGAGATAGAGACACCAACTTTAACGATACATGCACTATTCTAAAGGAAATACCAGTACCATGGAGGGAGAATTACACTATGCTAAGAGTGTTCTTGTTGTCGTTTGGAGATTCAAATTTCATCCAACGAAATATTTTAGAAAATAGCACACTAAGTGCGCGTTTGAATACACGGATTTTAGAATCTTGATTTCCTCAAAATCGTAGTTGGGAGACGGGGAAAGAATCAGACTGACTGCTTCACTTCTCTTTAGAATCTTGGATTTTACGTAAGAAATCCAGGTTTTAGAAATCTATCCCATATGCTGAGATTTCTAAAATCTGGAAACATGGGATGATCTCTTGCTCTCTTCCTGATAGAAAGAAGCGTGAGAAAACAGAAACGATGGCTGGTCCCCTTCTTCTCTCGTCTTCCAATTACAATTTTGAGGACATCCAAGATCCTAAAATCCGCGTATCCAAACGGCCTCTAGAGGGAAAAAAACTAATTCAAGGAAACATTTTTGACCTATCATTCGATGGAAAATAGTCCGACTACTAGACACACTCCGCTTAAACATACATACTACTCTACAAGGAGATGCATACTATCCTTGGTGGAGAGACACACTCCCCTCCTCGTGATTAAGTGAATGGGTTGTTGTCTAGAGGAAAGAAACACCATGCCCAATCATGCTTACAACTATTCTATGAGGTAAATACTACGAGGAGACTTCAAGGCTTGTACTCCTAGCTGTTGACTACTTGCACCACTACTCTACAAGGTAGTTACCAGCTGCAACCAAGTAGAGCCTAAAGGGTTTTCCTCGGCGATTTCACGGAAAGCCATTTTGCAAAAAGAGTGCCATTCCTTATTTCTATTCAATAAGGTACCAAATAAGGATCGATATTGGTGTTATCTCTCACTTTTGGAGGAGAGAACGACCACAGGAGCTCACTTCTTAACAGATTTTGTCTTGTTCATTCACTCATTCTTGCGAGGTGGGTGGCTGTTTGTCACGATCCTGACTGGGGCCTACCTAGGTATGGGATTAGGTGGTTCTTGGCTTTTCTCTCTTGCAAAAGTGTGCTGCAAAATGGCTTTACCCGAAATTGCCTAACAAATCCCATGTGTCAAAGAAACTTTCAGGGCCGTTTGGATATGCGGATTTTAGAATCTTGGATTTCCTCAAGATTGTAGATGGGAGACAAGAGAAGAAAGAGACCAGCGGTCGTTTTCTAATTTCTCGCCCTTCTTTCCGACAGCAAGAGAGTAGGAGATCGTCCCATGTTTCTAGGTTTTAGAAAACTCACGATGGGGGAGAGATATCTAAAACCTGGATTTCTTACTTAAAATCTAAGAAATGTTGTCGGGACAGCATGCACCAGCTTGATCATGAACCCTCTTTTACACTGTTTTCAAACTAAAAGCTTGATTCTAAAATCCTCATATCCAAATGGCCCCAAGGTTTTTTTGTGGGTTTTTTAGAAAGGAATTTGTTAGGGACCATTGCATAAGGCATTTCACAGCTGGGCTGTTGCATGTGAGATCGAATAGCCACAGAGGCCCAGATTTTGTCTTATTCATTTAATTCATCTGAGGTGGTTGCTCTCACATGCAACAGCCCATGCGCGAAATGCCTACTTGAATCCCTAGCAAATCCCAGAAAATAATATTCAACCTTTCTATCTCAAATTTGAAGAATGATAGAATGATGGGCGCCCTTGCAAAAAACAGCTTCAAGAGTGCCCCTATTTGTTGATTTCTACAAAGTCAACACGGTTTCCAATTTTTAAGGCGCCATCCACTTTTTTCGGCACCACCATAAGTGCACTTTGCAGAAAATCAACAAATAGGGGCGCCTTTGAAGCTGGTTTTTGCAAGAGCGCCCTTCACTCTATCATTCCTCTTCAAAATTTATTACAGAGAGAAGCTTTCTTTAAAAGCTGGGCAACTAAGGTAGTTTACCAGATTTACCACTTTTGACCTTTCTCTTAAATAAGTGAGGCGGCGGTTGTAGCAACGTTTGTCGGTTATGGGGTTTGTTTTGTAGCTGCTTTGAGATTTGAGAAATGAGAAATTTGGAATATCGTTTTTTTAGAACTGTGGAATTCATAAAAGCGTTCTTTCGGAGCATTTATTATTATTATTTTTTGGTAACCACTTTTCTTAGAAGGAAAACGATCTTTCCTCTTTGTTTCTTTTAGCTTGTGCTTTTTGTGGGTTGATGTGAGGGTTTGAATGGGTATTTTTTGTCTTATCTGAATTTTTTTTATGTTTTTATTTTTTTTAAATGTATGGTTCTTTTAATCTGGAAAAAAAGGCTGAATTTTCAGACAAAAGGAGATAGCGTAGGTGGTGACGTGTCAGGGACACGTAAGGGCAGAGATTTTAATGGGTTTTGGACACCAACATTGACGTGAAAGATGGACAGGGGGTGTCCAGTGCAAATACTGGCCCCTGAAAATGACAGATTTAGCTTCTCCTCTGCTCGTACATGACAAGTGTGCGGCTGAGATTTCACCAGACTAAAAGTAATATCCAACAACGATTTAGAGATATCATTGTTAGAGAATAACATCGTATTAAGATCAGATCTCCACGGATTTGATTTGATTGGGCTATATTGAGTAGTTGGGTTAGATTAGGTTTATCTATTTCCCTTCTTATAATGATCTCTTTCTATGTTTATCCCTATGGGTGTTTTATATAAACACACATTAGGGCTCTTTGTAAAGAATCTAAGAAATCCAAGTTTAGTGAAAATCTCCTAAATTTATCAATCATAACATGTGAAATATTTCGTGCTGTCATCGTTGGATCCCCACCGTCCATAGTATGGTCAACTTGATGAATGGGATGGAAAACCCTCTTCTCTTTCCCGAGATTGGAGGGTTGGGATCATCCTATAAAAAACCTCCGATCTGTAGTGGTTTCCATAATTTGCAGTTCCTCGATAGATTGGAGGGTTGGGATCATCTTATAGAAATGATATTTTGGGCAAAACTTATTTATGTTGTGGCCCATCAAATGGACGGTTTGGATCATCCTATAGTGTGGTCCGTATAGTACTTTTTGAAAAACAAGGGACTATGAGGGCTTACACCCCATAAAAACTCCTCTTTCCCATCTCTAGGGATTAAACCCAGGTGTCAATGGACTCGGACTGCCTTATGGATCCAAAGGATCCGAATGTGTGTGGGAGCTGAACGTGTTTCCGACTTTCACTAGCTCTACTCACGGGACTAGCTCTACTCAAGGACTAGACTGACTCGCCTACTCCCTACGCCCTACAACCCGAAGATTTGGGCCCAACAATTGGATTCAAAATGTGTCCATTGGATCCACATCCTATGGTTCAAGTTTACTTTGAATCGTGTGACAGACATAGCCATGAAATCTGATGGACCATCATGTAGGAAAATACTGTTCATATATTTCTATTAATTATGTCTAGGGGTCATTTTGTAACATTAAAAACTACTCAAAAACAACCATTTCATTTTCTATCTTCATCTCTCTCTTCTTCCTTCCTCCCTCCCCTAATCCTAATGATAATCTTTTACTAGAGAATTAATCACATTTTACAGATTATAACAAAGTTGTGGAGCTCCTTCCAATGGGCTAATGCAACTTCATTTAGTCTTTAACTATAATGATATCGTAATTTCTTTTGAGTCTTTACACAATGATATCTCTCATTTTAAAACCCAACCATTCTTACTTGATTTTCTTTATTCGCCAAACTTCCAAGCCAAATTTAATTGGAAAAATGGTGTGATCTAGCATTAGGACCATATTTTTTTGTGGATATGCTTTGTTTTTATATTACTTGGATCATGTTTTAATTTAATTGATTAGTCTTGTTATGGAAAACCCCTTTGTAAAGCAATCTTCGATTTCAATGGCAAAGCAAAACTAAAGAGCAAACACAAGCAATCGCACAAAAGACCCAAAGATTTACATGGTTTGGCAAAGCCTACGTCAAGGCAGTGGCAACGGGAAAATACACTACAAGATCAAGAGATTAAAAGAGATGATTACTGTCTTTCACCAACAACCCCCAAGAAACCCCAGCACGCCACTTTTTTCCCCTTTCAAGCTCTCAACCCTCTTAGAAAGATGAGACCACGAAATAAGCTCTAAAAGCCCCTTTATATAAAGCGGACCATAACTTATTCTTATCGGGCCGAAAACACATAAAACGAGCCGGGCAATAAACGGGCCTTATCCAGGTCATACACCTTATTTCGGACCCAACAGGTTTAATTCAAGACACCCAACCGGGCAATAAACGGGCCTTATCCAGGTCACACACTATATTTCGGACCCAACAGGTTTCATTCAAGACACCCAACTCAACAGTCCTAGATGTCAGGGATGCACATATCAATCCTATGGCTTGCTACCTTAATTACTCATTCTACCAATTGCCCACCATCTAATGCCCTAAACCCAAGCCCAAAACCCTTCATATATCTTATTGGTCCTTTCTCATGGCCCGCTACTTAAGGCCCATAAATTCACAGTATAATCATATTGGTACGTCTATAGTCCACTATTTAAATCCCACAACTCACCATACTAAACCCATATCCCTATATGAAATTGTTGAGAAGACCCCCCTCCCCCCCTCCTCCCTCCTCCCTCCTCCCCTTCTCTTTTTTGGCGCCACCCCATCGTCCTCTCTCCTTAATTTCCTTCTTCTCCCTCTCTTCTCTCTCCTCTCTCTCTCAGGTGGTGCGCAATGGCCCCTTTTTTCTCTCCTTCTTCCCCTCTTCCTCCACGCTTTATCGCACTCCCAACTCATCTCTATGAGCCCATTCACAATCACTACTTTTCTCCCCCATCTCTACCTTTGTATTCCCCTCTTTTTCCGACTCCTAGCTCACAACTGTGAGTCTCTCTCTCTCTCTCTCTCTCTCTCTCTCTCTCTCTCCTTACATATCACCTGCATGTAGTAGGACAACCAAGGCATGAGGCCAGAACGCCACTCCTCCTTGAACCCTCCTCCCTATCCTTTTCTTATCCCCATTTACTCTTTAATCTTTCTCCGACTTTCTTTCTATCCATTTAGCTAACTTCTTCCATACCCGGTTGCCCCTACCATCTGATCAACCTGATCCCATTACCTATTACCAATCCTTAGCCATCATTAGGTATTGTTTGAGCCATAGGTGAATTTATTTTGTAGATATATTCATGGTACGTCTGATAGCTGCTGTTAGACCTAAAATCGGTAACAGGTACGGCAGTGACGTCAGAGCTGAGCTGGAGGACCCGAGGAGCCGAAGTGAAGGAGATAAGGAGGTGAGTCCTGCGCAAGGAGCAAATGAGGTCAGAAGACCAACCCGGAGTGTTACTCCGGACAGGCCCTTCGACACTCAAGTCAGTATGAGCAAGAGTGCAGAGCTAGTTTAAAGAGTGGTGGGTGAGAAGATATTACCATTGGTTTGAGCTTTGAAAGCCCTTTTATAGAGGGATTTCCTATCCCAGGACAGGTGTCGGCCTGTCATAGGTTCGAGCCCAGGACAGGTGTTGGCCTGTCATAGGCTCGAGTTCACCTACTTTCCGACAATTACCGAATTACCCCTGTGCTGACGTGGGATTTGTGGTGGGCCATCCTGGGGCCACGTGTCGACAGTTGATTGGCTGCTGTTTTTATACCCCATCAGTTGCACCCCAGTTCTCCAAGTCATTGTAGTGATTTGGGGAAGTGTGGTGAGTTACATTCCTGATCGGGGGGGCGTCTGTCCGGCGAAGCCGTTTGTCCGGCCTGGGAATCAGTCCGACCAGAAAATCAGTCCGGAAATTTTGTCAGTTCGGCAAGAAAATCAGTCCGGGAAATCTGTCTGTCCGGCCTGGAAATCAATCCGGAAAATCTGCCTGTCCGGCCTGGAAATCAGTCCGGAAATTTTGTCTGTCCGGCCAGAAAATCAGTGCGGCCAAGCCGTCTGTCCGGCCTGGAAAATCAGTGCGGCCAAGCCGTCAGTCCGGCCCAGAAAATCTGATTTTTGTCATCTAGCAGACGCGTCATATTCAGTGCGGCCAAGCCGTCTGTCCGGCATGGAAAATCAGTGCGGCCAAGCGGTCAGTCCGGCCTGAAAAATCAGTGCGGCCAAGCCGTCAGTCCGGCCTGGAAAATCAGTGCGGCCAAGCCATCAGTCCGGCCCAGAAAATCTGATTTTTGTCATCTAGCGGACGCGTCAAATTCAATGCAGCCAAGCCGTCTGTCCGGCCTAGAAAATCAGTGCGGCCAAGCCGTCAGTCCGGCCTGGAAAATCTGATTTTTTTCATCTAGCGGACGCGTCATATTCAGTGCGGCCAAGCCGTCTGTCCGGCTTGGAAAATCAGTCCAAAAATTTTGTCCTATAGCGAATCACGTCGAGTCTTGGTCGGCTTCAGATGACCAGAGTTTTGTCCTGTAGCGCATTGCGCTATATCCTGGTCGGCTTGAGATGACCTGAATTTTATCCTGTAACGCGTTGCACTATATCATGGTCGGCTTGAGATGACCTGAATTTTGTCCTGTAGCGCATTGCACTATATCCTGGTCGGCTTGAGATGACCTGAATATAGCGCAATCTGCTGAAAGATAAAATTGAATTTTGTCTTGTAGAGAATCACGCCGGGTCCTGGTCGGCTTTAGATGACCAGAGTTTTGTCCTGTAGCGCATTGCGCTATATCCTGGTCGGCTTGAGATGACCTGAATTTTGTCCTGTAGCGCATTGCACTATATCCTGGTCGGCTTGAGGGACGATGAACCTTCTTCAGGTTAAGTTTTACACACGCGTTATATCCAGTCTGGCTGGAGATGTTCTGAACGGCTTAGGATGACCAAGTTTTATTGAACTTGGGTTTTTGCAAGGGTTTGGTTTTCTGCCCGGGCCCGTTCCTGACTATGAGTGCACTCCCGGTCTTTGTGGAGACGAGCCGGGGCGAACCAAGCAGCGAGTACCCTAGTTTTAGCGAACTGGGTTTCCGAGCAGCGAGTACCCTAGTTTTAGCGAACTGGGTTTCCGAGTGGCGTTGGCTTTTGCATCCGGGCTTGTTTCGGACCAGGAGTGCGCTCCCGGTCTTTGCGGAGACGAGCCGTGGCGAACCAAATATCGAGTACCCTAGTTTTAGTGAACTGGGTTTCCAAGCAGCAAGTACCCTAATTTTAGCAAACTGGGTTTCCGTGTTGTACGAGGAGATTTGCAAAAAAGCTTCTGTCATTCACATTCAGTATATATTTACAAAGTCAGTTTCACGCCGGTTGGTCTACTACTGATATTATTTTCTGAGGCCTTCGGCGGGTTCAGTCACCTATGCTTCGTCTCTCAGATCAAGTGGTTCAATCGTCAAGGATTCCGATGCATCTTTGCTTTTTGAGTGCCATGGCATAGCACTCCCTGGACTATGGTTGATCTCCTCTGACCTCACCCACGCCGTTTGGCGTTATGAACTTCATTTTCTGGTGATACGCTGAAGCAACTGCGCGGATTAAGTTCTGCCCGTGGCGTCCCAAGATAGCGTTATAGACCGAAGTGGCCCTCACTACCTGGAAGCTGACCATCGCGAAGGCTTGACAGGGCGGCTCTCCGACGAGGACTAGGAGTTCAATTTGTCCTTCAACTTTGACGACTTCTCCAGAGAAACCGAACAGATCTGAGTTTGGCGGCCTTAAGCGGTCGTCACCTATCATCATTCTCTCGAAAGCATGATAGTACAAAATATCGGTTGAACTCCCATTGTCGACCAGGATTTTCTTCAACTCCCAGTTTGCGACGAGCATGGTTAAGACCAAGGCGTCGTCGTGAGGTAATATCAAGTTGTCGAGATCCACATCTGAGAAGGAGATCTCATTCTCTGTCTTCATCTTCTTGCTGCATGTGTGCACGGCGTTGACTCGGCGTGCATATGCTTTTCGAGGAGCAGACGATGTACCCCCAGCGGCGGGTCCGCCCATAATTGTGCCAATGACTCCCCTTGGCTAGGATCGGTGTGTTTCTGGTTGTGAACCGGATGGAGGAGGAGATTGGTTCGTCGCAGGGGGCGGCTGCGACCGTCGAGGGCTGCAACCCTGAGAACTCTTCTCTCTGCGCTTCGGTCTGTGGCCGTCACTACGGACATACTTTTTCAAGTAGCCCCGGCCAATCAGCAGCTCGATTTCTTCCTTGAGCTGCCAGCATTCGTCCGTGTCGTGACCGTGGTCCCTGTGGAACCGACAGTACTTTGATTGGTCTCTCTTATTTCCCTTGGAGAGCATTCTGGTCGGCCACCTCACGAACTCTTCTCTACTGATAGCGGGCAGTATGTGTTTCCGAGAGGTATTGAGAGGGGTGAAATTCTCTTCCCTCATCTGCGGGGACTTCTCCTTTCTGGGGACCCTGTCATCCCTACACTGCCCGGTAGAGTTTTTATCCTCAGAGGTTCTCCTCCGATTTGAGTCAAGGGCTGCCAGTGTTTCTTCCACTGCTATATATTCATCCGCTCCGGCCATCAGATCCGCGAGTGAGTGCGGATTTTGGCGAGCCACTGACCGGTGGAAGTCATTGGATCTAGTGCCTACGGGATCCAAATTCGGTACTTAGAGTGCCTCCCTGGTGAAACGGCTGACGAACACCTTCAGAGGTTCGTTGTCCTCCTGCCGCAAGGCCATCAAGGATGCTGTTGTTTTCCTTGGCCTGCGGCTGCTCATGAAATGGCGGACCAGATCGTCCCCAAAGTCCTCAAAGTTGCTGATGGAGTTCGGTTTGATCCTTGAGTACCAGTCCAGGGCCGCACCAGTCAGTGTGGTCGGGAAGGCTCTGCAAAGGAAGCCGTCTGACGCGCCGTGGAGGAGCATCATTGTCCTGAATGTCTCCAAGTGGTACACAGGGTCAGTGGTCCCGTCGTATTGCGGGACGGTTGGCATTTTAAATCCTCTGGGCGCTGGGGCACCCATGACATCTTCGGTGAACGGCGTTCTGCTTGAGAACGCCCTCGAAGTGGGCCGGCTCTGATCCTTTGCCAGCTCTTCTATTCGGTGGTCCATTTCTTCCATCCTCCGTAGCATCGGATCAGCCCTACGGTCTGGTGACCTGTTTCTCTCCACCAATTGGCTCGCCGCGGAGCCGGACTGGCTTTCCGGACTCCTACGATGAGGTCGGAGTTTTTGCTGTGGCACGCGGTCTTCCTGGGCTCGATGCTTTCGTGCAGAGCGGGACCGTGATCTCCGGCGGTGGTGAGGTTTTGTATGGGCGTGCCTGGCTCTGGAGTGCTGGGCTTGTATCGTGGAGTGGTGAGTTCGGTCCTCACCGTGGCACGTTGACTCTCCCCTGTGGGCGTGCAACCTTTCCTGTACAGGTCGTGGAGCTTCTGGGGGATGTTGGGGAGGCGCTTGGATCAGCTGCTGGTATTGACCAACAAGGGCCATCATCTGTTGAAAAAGAGCTTGAACTTGATCCGGAGTGGGTGTGGGATTGAGGTGGTCCGAACGAGCCGGGCTTTGTTCAGCTGTAGCAGAAGTGGCTACCACCTGTGAGGTGATTTGCTCACTCCGGGTCCTGCGAGGTAGCACGGCTCGAGTAGTCCGTGCAATTGGTACCCGAGCATTCCTCCGTCCTGCCATTTTTGTAAAGGGGATTTGAACAGCTTTTAGTTCGTGGTCCCACGGATGGCGCCAATCTGTTAGACCTAAAATCGGTAACAGGTACGGCAATGACGTTAGAGCTGAGCTGGAGGACCCGAGGAGCCGAAGTAAAGGAGATAAGGAGGTGAGTCCTGCGCAAGGAGCAAACGAGGTCAGAAGACCAACCCGGAGTGTTACTCCGGACAGGCCCTTCGACACTCAAGTCAGTATGAGCAAGAGTGCAGAGCTAGTTTAAAGAGTGGTGGGTGAGAAGTTATTACCATTGGTTTGAGCTTTGAAAGCCCTTTTATAGAGGGATTTCCTATCCTAGAACAGGTGTCGGCCTGTCATAGGTTCGAGCCCAGGACAGGTGTCGGCCTGTCATAGGTTCGAGTTCACCTACTTTCCGACAATTACCGAATTACCCCTGCACTGACGTGGGATTTGTGGTGGGCCATCCTGGGGCCACGTGTCGACAGCTGATTGGCTGCTGTTTTTATACCCCATCAGCTGCTTTCCTTTATGGACTTGATTCATGGAACGAACTTGGCTTTGTTTATTTCCTATATTATGTAATACAATAGTTTTGATTATGGCAATGACTATGAGAAGAATTGGGTGACTTAATTTATTTTTGACAAGTATTTTACAAATAAAAAGTTTATTAATGTATAAGCTATTAATGTCCACAGTCCACTGGTATATGATGCTTATGTTTTCAAATTATGCATGCTAAAAATTCAAAAAATTTATGATAAAAAATCAAGAGAAATGCCCAATTCCTATGAACGATAAGTACTTCACAATGAAAATGAATGAAAGAAACTCATAAATCAAAAACCATGTGAAACATTGTCCTCGTTGTAGTCATCGTCGACGGTGTCCTCGTTATAGTCATCCTTCCTTGATGCAAGTTGTCATCAAGCACATGGTTCAATTAAGAAGGGATCGGAACTGAGTTATTTCTAAAGAAAGTCCTATTTTGTTTTAGGGGGCTGATAAATTCATCCCCTTTTTACCAGTTGTAAGTTCTCTTCTCTCGTGGGCCCAACAAGGAATGGTTTAGATCTTTGAAGTGGGTGGACACCATTAAAAAATTTGGGCTCTCTTTGTTCGAAGATCCAAACCATTCATTTGTTTCGACCTAGTGTTTATAGGACATGCTCCCAATGTATATAGGTCATGCTCCAAAAATCATCTCGCCTGGATGAAACTAACTCTTCGATCCATATGGATTTATATATGGTTCCGTTGTATTGGCCTCCTTTACCGGTTGTGAAGTCCAACCGGTACAGCTTACAATTCTCTCTCTCTCTCTCTCATATTAACCTTCAGTGGGGCCTAACAAGTGAATTGGTTAGTTCTTTGAACAAGGTAGGCCTTATTCTCACACTAGGACTCTCTATTCTTTCTTTGAGCAGACACCCTTGGTGGGGCCAACAATGAAAGGTTTAGATCTTTGAAGGTGGACACCATAAAAAGTTTTTTTTTTTTTTAATCAGTTGGGCCCACCTGGTTCGAAGATCCAAAACGTTCATTTGTGGGTCCCCAACATAAATAGGCATTGCCCATAATATCATCTCCATAGGATGATCCAAACCCTTCAATCAGCCTTTATCAATCGGAGTGTTAGGATCATCATTTGGAGATGATTTTTGGGGAGAGGCCAATTTACATTGAGGCCCATCAAATGAACGATTTGGATATTGGAATAATGTGGGCCACAATGAATTTTCTAATAAATATGCCTTATATGGTGTATGTATGTAGGTACGTGTATTTATTAAAAAATAGAGCGGAGCCCACCTTGTTCAAAGATGTAAACCATTCAGTTGTAAGGCCCAGCGCCTAATTACCACGAAAAACATCTCCAATAGATGGTCCTAACTCTTCGATCAATATTGCTATATGGTGTAGTTTATCTTCATACTAGAGGGTTAGGTTCAACCAATGAAGATGATTTTTGGGGCCCAACAAGTGAATATTCTGTATCTTCGAATATGGTGGGCTTCATTTTATTTTTCAAAATATATGCACACTGGACCCCTCCTATTATAGGCCACCTACGTTCATACATCATATGGTGCGCATTTTTTATAAAATTCATTGGGACTACTTTATTCAAAGATCCAAAGCGTTCATTTGTTGAGTCTCAACGCAAACAAGCCATGCCCCCAAAATCATCTCCATCCGATGATCCTATGCTCCCGATCTAATATGATGACACCACATATGGATTCAAGATCCTAGGGAGATGATTTATGGAGCATTGGGTCGAAACAAATGAGCAGTTTGGATCTTCAAACAAAGTGAGCCAAGGTGATCTTTAAAAAAAAAAATACGCTTTCTTGGTGTCCACTTTCTTCAAGCGGAGAGAGAGAGAGTAATGGTTGTTAAAATAAGTACGGGTGGGGCCTATCTTGTTCAAAGATCTAAATAATTGAGTTGTTAGGACCGCCCCATCAAAGGTTCATGGACCTGGCAAAATGGGACCCGTACCTGCGGGTACACCCGGCTCGCAGGGGTACGGGTACCAATTTCATTACCCGCGAAAAAAATTACCCACACCCAACCTGTACCCGTGACCCGCGGGTGGGTCTGGGTCGGGCGTTGGTGCCCGCGTGTTACCCGCCATTCGGTTTTCAACTTTTTATTCTTAAGGCCTAAACACTAAACAGTAAAAAATAGATTATGTGGGTGGGCCAACAAAACAAGTCAAAGCAATCAGACTATGTGACTAGTATCTTTGGTTGTACCAAAACAAACACTTGTTAAAGTAAATGAAAAATTGTATGATGAATGGGCGTATAAACATGTACTCATCATCCCATCCTTGATATCTGATCCAACAGCAGCTAACTTGTTAAGAAGCTGCTATTGGATTAAATATCAAGGCTTGTACATCCACCGTACCACCTTTATGTGTTCATACACCCATTCATCATATAATTTCTTTTGGTATATATATATATATATATATATATATATATATATATATATATATATATATATATATATAATTTCTTCTTTAAAATTGTCGGGTTACCCGCGGGTATACCCGTACCCGCCCGGATGGGTTCTGGGTTCATGAAAGGCTACCCGTACCCGCGCCGGTATTTCTTACCTGTACTCGTACCCGTACCCGCGCGGGTTACCCTTTTGCCAAGTCTAATGGAGAGAGAAAGAGAGATGTACAATCCCACAACCTGTAAAAGGGGGTGAATTTATCACCCGCATACCCGCGTGCGGAAAAAAAGAAAGAAAGAATTAATTCTTATTTAGCACGAGAGGCTACTTGTAGAATCCAAAGTTAAGAAGAGTGATGAAACTATACATTGTGATGGTCAATATACATATGAGGAAAGTGAAGCTACACCGCCGGTGTAGCTAACTTAGCTACACCGCCGGCTTAAAATACAATGGGCCCACATTGTTTTGGTGATCCAAACCATTCATTTGATTGGCCCTCACATAGATAGGGTGTCCACCAAAAATCAGCTCCATAGGATCATCCCAACCCTACGATTTGTGGAGGAAAAAATGAACGTGTAAAAACCTTCACAAATTTGTCATTTTTTGCCTCCACAAATCGTAGGGTTGGGATGATCCTATGGAGCTGATTTTTTGTGGACACCCTATCTATGTGAGGGCCAATCAAATGGATGGTTTGGATCACCAAAACAATGTGGGCCCATTGTATTTTAAGCCGGCGGTGTAGCTAAGTTAGCTACACCGGCGGTGTAGCTTCACTTTCCTCTATAGATATATATATATATATATATATATATATATATATATATATATATATATATATATATATATATATATATATATATATGTTGTATTCAATGAGAAACACAATTTATTCGTTGGTTGTTTCTTTTGATTGTACCATTTGTAATAGATAAGGCGATGTTATTTTCACTCCCTCTGCCTTACGCGTGCGTCCCACTTATAACGTGTTTTGACGTAAAAAGCGTTAAAGTTGCCTACTTTTCACATCAAATCACGTTATAAGGGAGGCGCATGCGTAATGCGGGGGGTGAAAATTATTATCATCTCCCGAATAAAAACCAAAAGAGGGATGTGTGGACCCCGATCCCGAGAGAGGTGGGGGGACGTGCCCCCACGCGAGTCTCAGGATCATCCATGTGATGGAGAGCCCCACCAAGGAACTCTCGAAAGAGTGCCCCTCACAGCATGAGCGGTGATGTAAAGTGAGATACCTCTCGATTCGGGGACTGACCCGGATTCGAGACGCACTTTAAACAAAGAAAGAGTCGTCATCTAAGGAAGTAGGCCCTGGATCCCATGCTGTGCTCTGTCGCAACAGATAACCAGAGATATAAAAGGTTCGTGCCTGATGACGAATGGGGAAGGGGTTAGGCGCCCCAATTCGCCCAAGTGCAAGCACCTGGTCTCTTATGCCATTTATTAATAACTTTGAAGAGTTTTGGGCGAAAATCATGCGAAATGGGAACGAATATCTCCGAGATAACGTCTAGCTAGTCATGCATGTCTCGGAGATGAATAAGAAACACACACAAAAGAAATGAAAAACATGGCACCTAAGAATAGCTGGGTTATGAGTGTCATGCCTAATTGGTGTCTATGTTCTGGTGGACAAACACATGCATGCTACAGCTAAAGGCATAGGATCTGTACATGAAAGTAAGAAAACACAGCAAAACATACAATATGACAAACCCTAGACTCTAATACGATACTTGACTCGGATCAAGATGGCCATCCATCCTAGCTGCACTACGTATCCCGGCCTCAGGAAGAATCAGAGTCAACGTAGTTCGGCGACCTATGCTAAACTACAATGCTTAACCCTCTAGGACCGCTATCCTAGACTCGATCAACTAGACCTGACTAGTTTTTAAAGCTTCTTGCGTCATTACTTAAGTTCAAGTGAATTGTGATTTTTAGGACTCCCTATATGTCCTAACTAATGCAAGCGGGCCCTACACCCTATGTGTGACTAGGCTGTGTGTCCTAAGGAAAACCATGGGTTAACTAATCGCACCCTAGTCTAGCCATCGACTCGACTAAGTGTCTAGCCGACCACGACTCGAGGCCTCTTAACTCTGAGGACACTCACACGACAAGACACAGCAAATCCACAAAATCAGGACAGACTCCTAACTCTAAGACACCCCAAACGCTTAGGACAGACTCCTAACTCTATGGGAAGATCTTTTGAAAATGGTTTGCAAGGTTATTTTGAAGAATTTTTGTATTTTGGAAAGGTTTGAAAGGTTTTGAAGCTTATGGAAGTTGTGGAAATTGTGAAAATTGTGACTGAACTCAGGATGCCAGCTGCACGCCTGAGCTGCCTACGTACCCCTCAGCTAGGGATCAAGCCATCCGTAGTTCGGACAAGACTTTCCTAACTACACTCCTAATGACTCAAGATTTTTGAGATTTTTGGTTTTTAGATGTTTTTGAATTTTCAAGTGTTTTTTACTCAAGAGGACAAATTCCTATCATCATGAGAGTATGACAGACTCCTGATATCCCGCAAAGGTTGGACAGCATCCTATGCTTTGCGGGGGAATGGGACAGAATCACGACTCTGCAAGGGTTGGACAGCATCCTATATCTTGCAGGAGCGGATAAAATCACATGACTTGGTGAGAGATTGGACAGAATCCTAACCCCTATGATGATAGGACAGACTCCTGAAAGACTGAAGGACTGACTCTGAAAGATGGAAGGACGGAACCCTAAACTCTCTATGACAGACTCTAAAGAGGAAGAAATCCCTTAACCTGCGAAAACTCTAAGGCAGGAAGGGAAGGGGTTGGCTCAAGAAACGTTCCGTCATAGCCGGTGCTGGGGAAGTTTTTGAAAATCGACGAAGGTATCGAATGCTAACGACAATCTCGAACTCCACTGAAGACTCCAAAAACAAAAGGAAACTCTAGAAAACGAAACCCAAGCATCAACACAAACTCCAAAAGAATGAATGAAAAAGGAAGGGTAGGCTCCGAGATTCCTACGATTCAACTAGAAGTACACAAAGAAAGCCCAATTAGCAGGGAGAAGAAAAATGGTCTTAGGGTGTCACCACACAACCAGCTAGTCAAACAAAATGACCAAGAATTATCGATGCCCTGAGTGAATATATCAATATTAGTCAAGAGCATCTGAAGGAAAAATACCCCATAGGCCAACTGGATGGTCGAATCTATTGGGAATCATAAGCCTGCTATCATTAACCGGTGGCAAGGATAATCACAGAGTACTACAACTAAATTCAGTTTGTAAGCACAGAGGTATCCAAAAACAAGTTAGAATTGCAGAGTACATTAAAAGACCAAGATCAACTTGTGAGGACCGAGCAATTCCAAATTGGTTTGTGATCAAAGTATATTACAACTGAAATTTATTTGCAAACCCCAATCATAGCCCAATCTATCTGCAATTTCAGGACATTCAAATATATATATATATCAAAGCCACAACTAAAGAGGACCGACTATCACAACATTACCCAATGCTCAGGGCCAAAATAGATTCTCCTATTGAAACCAAATCATGCAATAGACACCATTCAATCGAAAGAAACGAAGCAAGAATAAACATTCTAGTGCGATCAACATTAGAAATAGATGGAAATGTTACCTGTATCTGCTCCTCAAGATAGGGTCAAACGATGGTGTCAAAGTGGAATGGAGTTTGCGCGAGACATACCGGCAGTGATTGCGAGGTTCGGACAATGCTCAGATCATAGGCGCACAAGGCCCAATCTCCCCCTCTTCTTCTTTCAGACTATATACCAAGAGCGATGGGGCTACCGATGTGGATTGCCAGAATTATAGAGAAGAGGGTCACTGGAAATGTACAAAATCATGGGATATTGCTGTGAGTTGTTGGATCCGACGGTGACTTCGATGAAATTACAGAGGTGGTGGTACATGGGGTAATGGGGTTAAGGGGTATATGGTCGAGATGGGTTTGAGGAAGATGGTGGCCGAGGGTTAGGCAAGGTGGAGGCACGGCCGGAGCTCCGGTGATGGACAAGTTGCGGAGATGATGGGTTTGCAAAGAAGATAAATTGAGTGGGTTTGGGGTGGAGGTGACGATAGGAAAAAGGAAAGGGGAGGAGATGCAAAGGTTGTGATCGGAGATGGATGGCGGTTGGTGGTGGCGAATGGAGCTCGAGCTCCCTCCATCTTCCCTCTCTCTCTCTCTCTCTCTCTCTCTCTCTCTCTTTCTCTCTCTCTCTCTCTCTCTCTCTCTGCAGAAAGCCCTTTTTTTTCTTTTCTTCTTTCACCCTCTTCTCTGCAAAGAGCTCCGGTGATGGGGGTGGTCGGAAAAATATGGGAGAATGACCGGAGGTGGTAGAAATGGTTGTTAATGGGTTTTGAGGGTGAAAATGAAGAAAGTGGGTGGAGATGGGAAGAGGGAAAATGAAACGGGTTTGGAGTTGGATTTTCGAAGTGGGTTTTGGGGAAAATGGTAGAGGGTGGTTGGTGGCGGCGGAGAGATGGAGATGGAGGTGGAGGATGGTAGATGGAGGTGGAATAGGCTTGCCGGAGAAGAAGATGGATGAAGAGGGTTTGGCTGGTTTGCAGAGGTTGAAAATGGTGCGAGTGAAAATGAGTTTTGACAGAGGGTGGCTGAGATGGGAATGAGGGTTTGGGTATGGTGGAAAAATGGTCGGAGTTGCAGAGGTTGGGGTCGGAGAAGATGGCCGATGGGTCGGATTCCGGCAAAGTTGCCGGAATCGATGGAGATGGGGTTTGCAGATGGTGTTCGGTGGCTGATGGTGAAGATGAGAGGAGAAGAAGGAGGAGATAGGGGGGCTTGGCCGGAGGTTGGAGGGTGGCCGAAGGATGGGCTCCCTCTGCTTCTTTCTCGCTCTCTGTTTTCTCCCTCTCTCTTTTGCAAAAATGAAAAACCTCCTTTCAAAACCTAATTCGATGGCATATATAAGAAGGGAAATGAAAATTTTACCCCCCCCCCCATTCTCCATGGACAGGCACCACCTAGTGCATTTTTTGACCATTTTTAACCAAAAGGGGGGGGGTCCGGGTAGAAAATAGGGTAACAAATTCTTTTCTGTTCAAATGATCCTAACCCCTTGATTTGATCCAAGGGCCATTAAGGTTTGCTTACACCTTAAGTAAAATTAGAATTCCAAAATCACCCCTATAAGGATGGCAAATCACCCTTATACCCAACACAAATATCTTGCCTTTTATGAAAAAATGAGGGCGATATCTACACAACCAAGCTTTGATAATTCACCTTATCCCAACCCAACTTTGATTATCGCACACACTTCGCCTGTCTTATTCTACATTTTTTGCCTGATTGCCATGAAATTTTGCAGGGGTATCCCTGAGAATACTAACAACCTCCTGGGGAATTTGTACCCAGGAATACGCACAACAAGATGCCCAAAACCCGAGCCTTCTTTTCATTTTGGGCCCAGTCCCCAAGAATTTTTGAGATTAATTTCAGAATACTTTGGGACTCGGAATTTGGGAATTTCACTGGATTTTTGAAGTTCTTATTCAATTTTGGGGACTTTAGGGCCTTGTCAAAATGGGGTGTCTACAGGATGGATTGCAAAGAAAAACAAGAGATGCTTCTAAGCAAAATAAAGGCTTGTCAATAACTAAATGAAAAATTTGAGAAAAGAGTAGGTACTCTCTGGAGTAGATAACTTATCTACACCCTAGCTTAAAATAATAGTTGCAACCACATTGTTTGGGTGATCCAAGCCCATTCATTTGATGGCCCCCCACATAGATAGGGTGTGCCCAAAATATATGCTTGATAGGATCATCCTAATCCTATGTCATGTGGAGGCAAAAATGGACATGTATAAACCTGCATAAATATGTCCATTTTTTGCCTCCACAGTTCATAGGGTTAGGATGATCCTATCGAGCTGATTTTTTTAGCACACCCTATCTATGTGAGAGGCCATCAAATGAATGCTTTGGATCACCTAAACAATGTAGCTCCAACTGTTATTATTTTTAAGGTAGGAAGTAGATAAGTTATCTTCTACTACTACTAGAGGGAGTACCTACTTTTTTCTCATGAAAATCTATGGTTTTTGGTGAAATATACGAGAGTGAAAAGGAGCCTAGAACGGAAACAAACACTCATAGAGGCTTGCATTTATCAAATCAAAGTCGTAGAAATATCTATTTCCAAGAAAACTTATCGTTTTGGGTGCATAAATATCAGCTCTCAATGAAAACTTCTCATTTTGGGTGCAGTTTGTGTGTGAACGGTAATCCAGAGTGTATCCAAAACTGACAAAATAGTATCTGCAAATTTCTGTATGATCTCCGACATTTGAGTAGAGAGATTGCAATTGGTTTGGGCTCTGTCACTCTATATGTCTACCTCTCTCAATCTGGACATCATCAAAATCAAAGCAAAAGTGCGAACTTTCGAGAAAGATATTTCTGATCTGTTACAATGATATGTCAATATCAAGCAAAGATTTAGAAACAACAGATTATTGCAAGTTGCAAACCTGCCTTTGGTTTTCTTTTTCTCCTTCTTTGGCTGTCTTTTCATTTACTTTATAAGTGCAAAAATTCCATTTTCCACTTAGAAAACTGCTCTGGTCGGTCCATTCAAAGCATAGACCTGAATTTTGCAACAGAAAATGATTTAGCAAAAGACACTCACGTTCCTGTGGAAATAAGCCACCTCTTTTTTTTTTGGGATTGGCTAAGCCAACTTTACCATGCCTTATTTCAGAAATTTCTTAAAATAGCTGGTCATTTGTCAAAGGAGAAAAAGACCTAGAAAATGCATAAAAATTCGGAAATTTGCGGCTAATGATAGTCACGGTCGGTCCATTCAAACGGGTGTTGGCTCTTCGGCATAAAGTCAAGGGTTTGGTCCCCAGAGACGAGTAAAGGGTTTGGTCCCCAGAGACGAGTGTTCGAATCCCACCTGGACTTACCCTGTTACACGTGGTTTGTAGGCTAATGTGTGTGCATCCGTATGGAAATAGTCCTGCTCCTGGGAGAGGTGGGGACACCCTGCATCATCAAAAATAAAAACAGAGATGATTGGAAAGTGGCATCGTACAACCAAAATGCCCCTTGGGATGATATTTCTTTGTTTCAAAACTTCTCTCCCATTTTCATTGTTCACTGCTACATTTTCACCGTTCACCGTCTCCTTGCCTCCATTCACCGTTCACTGTAAAAAAGAAGCAAGAATTGTTGGCTAGCTCCCAAATTAGATATTTTGATTTTCAAAATCTTGTGTTTTGGTCAAAATATAGTGTTATGAAAAATGTTTCCTAAAAGTGTTCGGGAAAAGAAAAACTTTTCTTTTGAAAAAGTTATATTTTACAAAAGATAAAGAAGTGTGGTGGGAAAAACAGTCCCACATTAGAGGTTTAGATAAGTGGAGATTGGTATATAAAGCTTTACCCTCTTCAGTCTCTTGCTTGTTGCGCAATGGGTTTTAGCCATGGGTGGATCTGTGCACCACCCGTCCACGCGCGCTCGCGTAGGCTGTAGCGCTAGTGGCGCTTTTTTGTACACTTTGCACTTTGCACGTACGCATCTGAGTTGTGATTTGATGATAAGTCGCGATATAGCGGCTATAAAGGGGCAAAGGTTTTACACAAATCAATAGCCGCTCCAAGATTAATCTGGATCATAAAATCCTGGATGGGGACGATCTAACGGTTAGAATTCAACCCATTATGAAAAGGTGCCCTGTAGGGGTGTAATTCAACCAGAAGACTAAGTTACTAGAAGCTCTATAAATAGAACAGAATTCACCCATTACATATAGAATTCAAAATTCACTTTGCCAAAACCAAATTTAGTAATTCCAGAGACATTTCTCACTCTGTTAACACCTCCACATCTTTCTAATTTACTGTATTTTTGTATTATTTCGTCCCGGGTGGTATCATTTCCCATTATTTATTTGGGAAAAGGATGGTAGTCGTGCGAGACCCACCATGGATGGCCCACTTAGATGAAGTGTACTGGATTTGGAGTCAGGGACTTTGTTGAATTGAAAGAAGATCGAGTGGAGATAGATAGGATGGTAAAAATAAAAAGGGATAATTACATTTACACCCCCTCCAGTTTCTGACACATCCACTTCCACCCCTATAGTAGTTTAAAAAGTGACAAATACACCCCTGTAGTTTCAATTTGTTTAAGGTTTGCCCCCTCAGCTGAAGGTTCGTCCATAGATTGAAGCGTTAGAATGATCCGATGGAGCTGATTTTTTGGGCACACCAGGGCCCATCAAATGAGCGCTTTGGATGATCCAAAGCGTTCATTTGATGGGTCCTGATATAGATAGGGTGTGCTCAAAAAATCAGTTCCATCGGATCATCCTAACCCTTCAATCTATGGACGAACCTTCAGCTGAGGGGGCAAACCTTAAACTGAAACTGCAGTGGTTTATTTGTCACTTTTTAAACTATAGGGTGGAAGTGGATGTGTCAGAAAGACAGAAACTAGAGGGGGTGTAAATGTAATTATCCCAAATAAAAATTACCATCATCATCAGTGAAACTTTTAGATAGAATGGATGATAAAAATAAAAATTACCATCATCAGTGAACGGTTACAAAAGTTTTAACACTAAAACACACGTTTTCCCAAATAGATTCACTTTCGTTCCCAGAAGATAAGAACAAAATCACAAGCCCTGCCACGTCATCAAAATAACCATGTCATTTCCACATCATCATCATCATATCATGACATGCAACTTACCATACATACATTCATCATCTTAATGAAACGAGAGTCACCATCCGTGGGCCCTTTTTTTTTTTATGGGTTACGTGGGTTACGTGGGCCCTTTGGAGAGAGGGAAAGTGGGTCCGGCCCGCAGGATGCCAAATATTTGTAGGCATGAAAAGCTTGCGAGACCAAGTTGTCGAGCTCTTACATGGTTGCAACTTGCAAGTATTATTTTTTTAAAGAAAGAAATATTATGGCCTACATTATTCGATGATCCTAACCACTCATTTGTGGGCCCCAACTCAACATCCGTACATTATATAGGCCGGGTGATTTTTATGATATTTATGTCGGATTTCAGCCTGTAAGAGGTGGACCCAACACTTGCCAGGAAAAATGAGTTTATTCACCCAACATTTGGTGGCCATGAAAACGTTAAATAGCAACAAAAGACAAACCTACAATCTAAAATCTAAAGTTTAACAGTCTTTTTAGTTGTATTCTGGCCTCAGGTGAAATGAATGCATAAGACAAAATCTGCTAAAAAGTGAGCCCATGTGTAAATGTAGGGAGCGCAACGGCAACACAAGATGAAGATCAACACAAACATAAACTAAAATAATCTCGTGGGGTTTGAAAACCCATGCTACGGATTTGGAGAAAAACTCCAATATAACACGTGAAAGTAGACAAGCTCCTCCACCCACATGAAAGTGTCAATGCTCTCTTCACAAGTGATGTCTAAAAAATAAACTTTATTCAATCTAAAACTTTCTTCCTCATGTCATTACATTATATAGATGCCAAAACTCACAAATAGAAACCCGAAATACTACTCACCCAAACAATTGATCTAAATCTTTCTTCTAAGGTAACACAAATAAAAGGAGGAAACCTTACTAAATCCGAAAATAGAAATCCCTTAATAAGCATGCACCATATTCGTAAATTGTCCATAACTTTGTCAAATCACGATCTTAGGCTCGTTAGATGGGTAATAATAAAACCTTTCTAAAAATACCAAATTCAAGCTAAACGGGCAACTTTTGATGCCCAAAAAATATGCTACAAATAAAATGATGGACATAGAAAATAAAAATAAAAGACTTTTTCAACACCACACATTATGCATCAATGTGGCTGTTTGAAATGGAACTTTCAATGAAATTTCGTAGTTGTATAACTCAAGTTTACTTTAAAAAAAAATTAAAGGGCGGTGATAATTCACTTCCTTAAATGTTAAATTCACTCCTTTCCCGTAATTTGGTGGGGGGCAAAAGTCATGCCGCATGGGCCGATGTAGACACCCCATTTTGACCGGACCCAAGTTCGTGTTGGTGGTGCGAAACCTCGCCAAACCAGTGAGTTAGGGCCTCAAATTACACCCTAAGCTAGGTTAGGGTCCCCCATAGGTCCCTGTAAAATTTCGTTGGAATCCGAGCTCGTTTGATCAGCGAACGGACCGAGTCAGTGTTGTAGTATAAATGCAGAAGGGGGGGTAAATTATCCGCACAATGGGTGTGCTTTTGAAAAATTGGCCGAGGTTTGTCTTTGATAATAAGACAAAGCGGCGGAGGTGCGATTATTGAATCGCGCGCCTCATCAAAAGGGGGTGCGAATATCAACCGATATTTTTAATATATAAAAAAAAATCGAGAAGGAAGAGAGCACTGTTCATTCTCGTTCTCAGTAAAAAAAAAAAAATTTGAGAAAGCAGAGAGCGAGAGCTGGGTTTTTCCATTTCCGTTTTCCTTCCCCGCGGATCATCTTCTCCGATCCACCTCCGGTGGGCTCCGGCCAAGCTCCGATTTCATCCTCCTTTTTCTTCTCCTTCTTCTTCCACCTCCGGTAACCTCTGCAAATCCCGCCGGTAACCTCCTCTCCGACACCTCCTCTCTGCAACTTTCCATTTCCGCCACCTCCACTTCTTCTCCTTCTTCTATTTCCTCCACCGCCACCTCTCTTGTCTCCGAGCCGGTCGATCATTGCCAGATCCGAGATCTAAGATCTGAAATCTCAGATCTGAGATCTCAGATCTGAGATCGAGCGAGAGAGAAACAGAGAGAGAGAGAGGAGGATCTGGATCCTGTCTCTTTCATCTTTTCCGGTGGTTCTTCCGGTGGTAATCCTACCGGAGATCCGGCCCAGCATTGACCCCATTATCACCTCCAAGCTCCGGCCGTTCATTGGTAGATTCCAAGATCTGAGATCTTAAAATCTCAGATCTGAGATCGAGAAAGAGAGAGAGAGAGAGATAGATAGATAGAGATTTAGGGTTTCCATTTTTCTTTTTCCGATTATCTTCGCGTCCGATCTCCGGCGAAATTCAAGTTGATCTCCGGCCAATGATTTGATTTTCTTCCCATTAGTTTTTCTCATCTGGTGGATCTTTGGTCACTTCCTTGATCCGTGATTATTGCCGGCAATCAAAAGATCATTACATCTCTGGTTGCAATTCATCAATCCTGGGAGTAGGAGATCGAATCAGCTCCAAGATACTTCACCTGCTCAACTTGTAATTCTTCAATTATTCAGGTATGATCTTGTTTATTCCTTTGATTTTAATGGCTGAATAGAAATGATGATGTAATTGTTGAATGTTGATTGGTTATTCTTGTGTGAATGTGATTTGTTAAAAAAAATAAAAAAACTAAAAAAATGCGATGCTATGGACGGGAATTAGATCTTTGATTGGGATAGCTACTTTCTTTTTGCCGTAATATCACAATAGCCATTACAGATTTCTTTTTCTTTCTTCATACCATTGTCTGCTTAGCTACATGATACCTGCAAAGTGTTTGGGGAAATTCCCCAGTCATTATTCAGGTGAAGCATGATAGAAATGATGCATGTTTGGAAAATCTGTGGGGTTTTTAAAATTATAGAATGTTACATGTCTGAGCAGTCCTTTGGTATAAAGAGTTAACTCTCAATGTCCGGAGTTAAGTAATTAATATCAAGATGATCTGTAAATTTTAATGCTGTCCAGATATCTTTACAATGGAGGAATAATTTGAAGTTTGAGTCCCAGATTCTGGTATTGTTCCTATACATGCAAGATATGTCAATAGCAAGGCTTTTATACTTATATTATGAAAGATAGAATGAGCTAATACAATCCAAGAATGTAGCTATTGTGTTCTTTCAGGGAAATTTCAGAAAAAAAACTTCTAACTGAAATGATCATGCTTTAGCTTCAATGCTATGCTTTTGGTTTTGTTCTGTAATGTCTAATCCTTTACAGCTCTTGTAGTTGGTGAAACCACCATTGACAGCCATGATTTTTTAGCGCTACTTTGTCTTCATAACCAATTAAAATGGGAGTCATTTTAGCTTAGCTCACATCATGCTAGTGAAGCTAGCTAGGGGGGATAGCTGCTGTCTCAGGATATCTCTAAATTTGCATGATTTCCTCTTCTTAGACGCACTCCATATGTATGTTCCATATGTATAAATGATTTAATGAGCTTTAACATGGAACAGGGTGACATCATTTCCATTATATCCTTGCACATAATAAGTGTTCTATTATTTTGCATTTGATGAAGCTATAACTGTTTTGATGTCATGATAGAAAAGCTCGTTTCGCACCTTGGATATTAGTTATTTGTTAATGACCTGGTAAAATCTTCAGTTCCCTGTAGAAAGGTGGTCAATGGACTTCTCTGTTTTTAGGATAAACTTGGGCTTTTATTTGAGGAGGGGGATGTGTTGGAGGCAATCTATAACAGGGAAGGAACGATATGTGAATATAAATGTATAAGTTTGAGCGTGAGAAAATAAGATATAATGGAGTGGCAAATTTGTGCAAGCGCTGTGTGAATGTGTTGTTTGTATGTCTGTTGTGAATGGTAGTGTAATGTCTTTCACGTGATCACAAGTTGTAGGTTAATTTGTGTTAAGTTGAATCAATGTCGTGAAAATTTTAGTAGGCCTTACTTTTAATGTGAAATTATACAAGGCGAGTCTGTTCGTGTTTTTATACTTGTTTGTCTGTTAGAATGGATTTGAGTGGGCAATGAAGGCGCTAGCCCAAGCCCATCTTTTTAGGAGATTTGCTAAGTCCCGTTAGTTTTTCCCTTTTCTCTTTTAGGAAGACTTTCCCAGTCTTTTAGATGCTTTTAGATTTTAGTTCCCTTATTCATTGCAAGGGCGATGAAGGCGATAGCCCAAGCCCATCTTTAGGGGACTCGCTCAATCTAAGTAACGCTCCCCTCTTTTGTTTAGTAGGCGTACTCAACCTTTCAGATATGCCCCTTGTTATGCATCAAAAATTTATAAAAATCAGAAATATCATTGTGTGCATTTGTATAATCTATTAAAAATTTTAATATTCTTCTTTTGTACTAAACTTTGAGTTAGGTTCTGAAGATGAATGGACTGTCCAGGTGAGACTATTTTGAAAGCTTATTTTACTTAGGCTACCCAGCGGCTGGTCTGGGCTAATTAATTTTATTTCAATAAATTGTTTAATTGAAGGAGGAAATCAGATGACTACTCTATTCGATATTATCGACATGAGTACTGTCTGATTTCAAGGCGGTTTGTAGGAATATTATCCTGTGTATTTGTGATATCAGATGATTACTTTAGCATCATCTGATTTCACCCCCATATCGGGGCAGTGGTACTTGTGGTTGGGCATAGAAGTGTTTAATGTTGTTTCTTGCTTTATTAGGCTATCCAGCGGCTGGTCTGGACTAATTAATATTGTTTATCATTGTATGATTACTATTATTACAGATTGTGCACTCTTTAGTTGTAGATCATATTTTGCTGATATTTGATTTGTTTTTATAATAATTGATTGGAATTTGCGATTATCTGGTAGTATTTTCCTCTCTCTTTGATTAGACTAGCACAGTCTTTTAGATTTATGTTAGATTTCTTTAGATACTATAACCTGTACTAGGAGACATATTCTGTCTCGTTAGGCAATCCTCCTTTGGAGGCAAGCCTCATTTGTAGAATCCTCTCTGAGATTACACCTCAGTTTGTTCATTTGTTAATTAGAGACCAATTTGGACTTTTTGGCTGAAGAATAGTGAGTTTTTCACAAAGCCAAACGAATAACAATTTGGCACACCCATAGAAACTATTCTGAACCTTTTGATGGTCAATACGATCTAGTCCAAAAAAAGTTTCTGCCAGCATAACAGGGACCGGATTCCTTCCTTTGTTAATTTGGTCTACTACCCCGAGCAAAGCCAACGGGGCGACACGGGAGTCTCCACGAATGACATGACGCGCAAAAACTCCAAAGATTAAGGCGCTACGCCGACAACTCTGAAAATGGGAGTTAGCGGGGTCAATGTTCTTAGAAAAAAGTTTAATGAGATCATAAACTTCCACGTATGTGCCCTTGAAACAAGGTAGAGCATCAACAATATCATTTTGAAATAGCTCATTGAAGAGGGAAGGAGAGTCCATGCTTAAAGGTCGAATCCAGAGTCCTTCAGGTGGAATTTCTAACAAGGCGCACCAATCTTCAAAGATTGGACAGAATTCAAAAGGACCAAATCGAAAAACATGAAGGGTAGGATCCCAGAATTTTGCAGCTGCTTGGAGAAATTTTCAATTCACATCAGATACGCTCAGATGATTGAATGTGCTTATAAATCGATCAACCGTACTTCTCTCATGTTCCCGCGGGAGAGCTTTGATAGCCTCACTAATCCAATCTTTCAATACATTGTTTGACATGATCAAACCTAAAACCAGACAAAAACACGATCATGAGAAAAAGGAAATATCCATAAGCAAATGATAAGGATAAACTTGATGATCAATTTAAAGGGGAGGATACAATTGGGGACATTGAATTTTTCATCAAAGATGAGAGATAACCAAGAGATCAGACAATAGACCACGGCCACAAAATGACAAAAGTAGGTCGCAAACCGGATCTAAATCTGGCGATGAATATCATCAACTGTACGATCAAGAAGATCAAAATGATAGATCATGGTCATAGGGACAACGGACAAGCCATCAACCAGATCTAAGACAAAACAGGTTGACAAATAAGGATCTAATCCTACTGAATGATGTATACATGGGAATCCAAGATAAGGTAGACCGACTCCAAAGGATAGCAATCATGCTTAACATGTTTTTGGGTAAAATCCAGCAGCATAACGGCTATACGAGGAGGTCAAGGTCCAAACTAAGTAAACTGACTCTAAAGAGTAGCAGTCATGCTCAAAATGTTCTGCGAAAAAAATCGACAGCATAACGGCTAAACAAGAAAGTCAAGAGAAGGCAAACTCACGGTTTTCCTAATTCTAAGAAATAGCGATTATGCTCAAAATATTCTGCGAAAAAATTCGGCAGCATAACGACGCTAGACAAGGAAGTCAAGAAAAGGCAAACTCACGGTTTTCCTAACACTAAGAAATAGCGGTTATGCTCAAAATATTCTGCGAAAAATTCGGCAGCATAACGACGCTAGACAAGGAAGTCAAGAAAAGGCAAACTCACGGTTTTCCTAACACTAAGAAATAGCGGTTATGCTCAAAATATTCTGCGAAAAATTCGACAGCATAACGACGCTAGACAAGGGATCCTCGTAACTCAATCAAAGATATATGAATAATGATTATCAGAGAAAGGTGATCAACTAAAAGACTGACCAAAGGTGAGAATATACAACAACAGGTCAAATCCTATAATCAAGAGATCAAAGACCAAACCTGGCCAAGGAAATGGCGGTAAAAATCCCACTGACTAGATCTAGATCTGAATATCGAAGGGATACAACTGATTGAAATGAATAAGGAACTCTAACTAAGAGGAGAACCCTAATATACATAATCAGTATATATAAGTATATACACATACACACAAATCCTAACCAGGGGCACCAGCCCTAATTCTAATTTAGCTAAGTCAAGAAAATCTTGACTCAAGACAGACTGATAAGTGTACTAGGACCGCGTCGTAGCCATGTAAAATGAGCTACCCTAGTCTACAAATGGGATAAAGCTCCTAACTCTAAGCTCTACATGTGTAAGCAACACACGTTCGACCCTTATATGAATGCAATACAGATGTATATAAACACAGGTACTTCCTAGTTGGGTTTTACTAGGTCAGTAAGTATATACATAATATATAAAACAAAGTAGGGCTCCGGACTCAATCTACAGGGTACTATGCGTATGAAACATACTTAATATGTATAACTCAAGTGCACCGAGTGTTATACATAGTATGCTTCATTGCTCATCGGCTGCTGTAAACACAAGTGCACCGAGTGTTTACGGCTGCAGCGCTGGCGCATAGCTTGGAAATAAATTCAACAGTACCATCAGGGTGAAGACATCCCAGTCGGGTACGCATCGAATCTATCCCGTGGAGCCAAGAAGGAAAAACAAAAAATAATAAAAAAAAATAACAAATATGATAATGCATGAAGTGTAGTGTGTGAATCCCTTGTTTTAATTATGCACCTATCTGGTGCCCCTGGATTCTAACGATAGAATTCCCATTTAAAATGATTTTAACTCAAATTTCTCCAAAGTTAGTAAAAATGGCATTTTTATAGAGTTAGGCAATGTTTCAAAAAATCCCCAGCAGAGTCGCCAGCCTGTGGACCCCGATCCGAAGAGGTAGTGAGGTGAGGGAAACTAGTCCCTACACCATCCTCTGGATCATCCACGTGAATGGAGAGCTCTACCAAGGAACTCTCGAAACGGATGCCACCCTCATAGCATAGCACGAGTGGCGATATAAAAGAAAGAGATATGTCTCGATCCGGAACCGAGGTTCGAAACCGAGACATACCTGAAATAAACTCAGAGTCGCCATCCATGGATATACCATGGAACCCTAAAATCAAATCCTCTGTGCAATGGATAACCAGAAATATATATGGGTTCGTGCCTGGTTACGAATGGGGAAGGTCTGAGAGCACCCCCGATTCGTCCGAGTGCAAGCACTTGGTCTCTTATGCCATTTATTATTAACTCCAAAGAAGTTTGGGTAAAAATCATCTGAAATGGGAACAATCCTCAAGAATCGTCTACCTAAGCATGCATTTCCTGAGGATAAAGATAATAAACACATAAAATAAAATGAAAAATGTGCCACCTAAGCACAGCTAGGTTATGAGTGACAAACCTAAAGGGTGTCTAAGTTCTGATGTGCAAACACATGCAAGCCACAGCAAAAGGTATAGGATCAGTACGAGAAAGTAAGAAAACACATCAAAACATATAATAACAACATAATAAATCCTAAGACTCTAAATTATTAGCCCGAGTCCTCGGATGGTCTGGTATTCATCCAAAGAAGCCTACGTATCCCCGCCTCCACGAGAATCAAGGCAACGTAGTTCTTCGCGCCTATTCTAAGCTATGATGCCTAAGACACCTAGCCCTCTATCCTAAACTCGATCTAAAAGACCAGACCAATTATTAAAGTTTATTGTACGATTATTTAAATTCCAGTGAATTGTGGATTTTTAGGACATCCTATATGCCCTAACTAAATGCAGATTAGCCCTAGGCTAATGCAGGTGGTTCCTACAACCTATGTGTAACTAGGCTGTATTTCCTAAGGAAAACCAAGGGTGGACTAGCGAATCCTATTCTAGTCATCACTCGGCGATGTGGATCGCCGACTGACCGGACGGAGGCGCTCCTATAATTCTAGGACAAACCCCTAACTCTAAAAAAAAATCACAATCAAGCACACAACAAAACAAAGGTCAAACCCTAACTCTAAACTCTCTATCTAGGACAAAGTCCTAACTCTAAAGGAAGAGCTTTTTGAAATCAAATGCTTATTCAAAAAGATATAAAACCCTATTTACAAAAGTTTGGCTGGACTTGGGATGTAAATCCCAAGCTGCACTACGTACCTCGGAAGAGGATCAAGCCAACGTAGTTCGAAACGAACTCTCAAAATAACAAACACTTACAGCAAATCAACTATTTTTTATGTTTTAAATTTCTAATGTTTTTTTTTTTTATTTTTAAAATATTCAATGTTTTTGGATTTTAAAACTTTTTCCAATGCTTTTGAAGTTTTAAAGTGTTTTTTCACCCTTTTGGTCAAAGACCTAAGGGAAAATACAAAGAAAAACCCTAGGGCCAAACCCTAAAGCCAACAGGGGAAACCCCTAAACCAAGTAAACTAACGCCAAAGGCGAAGGAATGATCTAAGATCACAAGCGAGCATAGCTCTCCGAAGAAGACAAATGAGTTAAAGACTCCCTAACCAGAACAAATGAGTCAAAGACTCCTTAACAAGAACCAACGAGTCAAAGACTCTCTAATAACACCAACTAAGAGATGAAAGCGTCAAAGACGAATGAGTCAAAGACTAGCCTGAAAGAGAATGAAACACGAGTCAAAGACTCCACTAATAACAACACAAAGGAAGCAACCGAGTCAAAGACTCTCTAATAAAAGCAACTAGAGGATAAAAGAGTCAAAAAATCTCTAAAGATACTGCAAAAGGAAAGGCGAGTCAAAGACTCTCTAATAAATCCAACTGAAAGAACAAATGAGTCGAAGACTCTCTAGAAAAACTGCGAAAGAGATAAATGAGTCAAAGACTCTCTAATAACAACACCAAAGGAATAAATGAACCAAAGATTCTCTAAAAGAAATGGAAACACGATTCAAAGACTCTCTAAGAGAGACGAAAACACGAGTCAAGGACTCCAATGACAACAACTAAAGGATATACGAGTCAAAGACTCTCTAAGAGATGGAAACACGAGTCAAAGACTCCACTAATACTAATTAAAGGATAAATGAGTCAAAGACTCTCTAATAACACTACATTAAAGACAAAATGAGTCAAAGACTCTCCTAATAACACCACCTAAAAGGCGAATGAGTCAAAGACTCTCTAATCAAGGGCTGACTCCTATGCGAAAGGACTACCGAATAAGGAGAGACTCACAAGCAAAAAGAATAAGAGACCTTGTGCATATTTGGCAAAGGTAAAAACATCCAGCCGGGCCGGACAGCTACCTAGCCCTCAGGGTGCAACAAATGTGCAACCCAATACCCATAAGGGTAGGGGTATGAAGCCAAGCCGAGTAGGGTGTTCTTCCAAAACCAAACGGCGCACTCTAATAACACCATCTAAAGGATGAATGAGTCAAAGACTCTCTAATCAAGGCTGACTCCTATGCGAATGGACTATCGACTAAGGAGAAGCTTACAAGCAAAAGGAATAAGAGACCTTGTGCACATTTGGCAAAGGTAAAACACCCAACCGGGCCGGACAGCTACCTAGCCATCAGGATGCAACAAATGTGCAACCCAATACCCATAAGGGTAGGGGTATGAAGCCAAGCCGAGTAGGGAGTTCTCCCAAAATCAAAAAGCACACAAAGAGGATTAACGAGAGAATGAGACCGGACGGGTCTCCCAAACACACAAAGATGGGCTCTAAGCAACCTTATCATTGCCCTTGCAAGGGGGAAGCAAGGCTAAGACAACTAATACTACCTGAAAAATTTCCCGTCCTGGCAACCGATGGCCAACCAACCGCAATCCATTGATGAGTGGTGTAATTGGTTACAGCACGTGGAGAAAAGTCAGTTTTGTTGTGTGAGTCATCCGTGTTTACATGTTATCACCAGTACTTACCCATATCCATTTGTGTATCTCATGGGTTTAGAAAAGTCAACCTTTTATGCGCCAATCCGTTTACTTCATCAGATCACAGGACATCCATGTTCTCCTGGGGCTGTAACACCTCCTCCTTGTGAAAAATTATCTCCTGATCTCATCAGAAACATTATAGCTGCTTGGAGAAATAAGGTTGTAGAGAAAAGATTTGGTTTATCATCTAAGGTCCGATGTGGGGAATTACCGGGAAAGCTTGCAGCCAAAAAAGCTCGGATCGCCGAATCTTGAAGATCATCAGCTCG
This sequence comes from Tasmannia lanceolata, assembly GCF_043159265.1. Lineage (NCBI taxonomy): Eukaryota > Viridiplantae > Streptophyta > Magnoliopsida > Canellales > Winteraceae > Tasmannia > Tasmannia lanceolata. The sequence goes on from NW_027518681.1 coordinate 3,625,754, forward strand.
AGATTGCCATTTCTTTTATTGTTTTCATTAGTTTACTTGAATATAATCAGAGTCAAAAATTGTAAATCTGATTTCATTATAGATGAAAATTTAAAGAAAGAAATTTTACTTGATACATGTTATAGACAGACGGTAATTCAGGGTTTCGTCATTTTTCATGTAACCAATTGCTGGCGTTGTAACCTGTCAATATAATCAATACAAAGGATGTTTGTTTTTCTTTCCTCTCTATTGGTGCAAATTATCTTATTTCATTTGTCAATCATTTAATCTAGTTTGTTAACTTCCAATCAGGATTCTGAAAGATAGCAACCATCGCTCCCAAAAAGGACTCCCAAGCTAAACCTGCCTGGTCTAGACCTACTTCAGTGTCTAGACTTGTTCGTCACTTTGATTCTCCTGTGTCATCCGCAGTACATTTACCTCCTTCACCAGAGTCTTCCGGTTCCTTTGAAGTGAACCAGATGACTGACTCGACTGACCTTCTGCTCAGTATGCAAGAGATGATGAAGAATCTCACTCGAGACATGGCAGGGATGAAAGAGGAGATGGCAAATATGAAGACCCAGATAAGTGATAAGACTTCCACCTCTAGACCTGTACTTCAGAATACTCGCGCTGCATCTCCGGAAGCGCGTAGGCCTGATATCTCGCCCTTTGAGGTTGATATAGATGACGCCCAATATGCTGCAGAGTATTGTGCTCCGGGGGCTGATAAAGAAAAAGAGAAATTTGAAAAATTTGAGAAAGAAATGTCCGAAAAATTTAGCAGGATGGCTCATGATATGGAGCAGATGAAGGTCCAGGGGCCTAAGAAGTTTGATGTCTCTGAACTGATACTGTCTTCGACAGTATCTCTGCCACCCAACTTCAAAGCTCCTGATTATGACAAATATGACGGAACCGGGTGTCCGCGTAACCACATGAGGTGGTTTATCATTTTGTCCCAGCAGTACGGTCTGAGCCGTGAGCAGATGGCGCAGTTGTTTCCGATCTCTCTGACAGGAATCGCTAAGAAATGGTTCTTGAGGTTGAAGCCCGAAGAAGTGAGAACTTTAGAAGACATTTCTGAGAAATTGATAGAACAATTCTCGATGGAAGAAGGCATAGAGGTCACGAAGAGGGACCTAAAACAGCTGAAGCAAGGTCCTCAAGAGACCTTCACTTTCTTTATTAGGCGCTGGAGACGCAAATCTGCCCAGCTAAGCCAGAGAATGACTGAATCAGAGCAGATAAAGCTGGTTCTGAAGAGTTTGTCTCCTCAATATTTCCATTTTCTAGCACCTCAGCATTATCCAAGTTTTGATCATCTAATCAAGACTGGTACTCAGACGGAGGATGCTATAGCAAAGGGTCTGAGAGCAAAGGTTTCTACAGAGATCCGAGATGGGAAAAGACCTATGGTCCAGCCCAAAGAAGTTCATGCTGTCAGTTACACCAGGCCTGTGGCCAGAGTTGCTGCAGAAGCTGCCAGAGCGCCAAGGAGAGGTACCTTTGACAGAAAATTTGATCCTCTTCCATATCCTATAATAATGATATTCAAGAGGCTCATGAAAGATAGAAAAATCCGGCTCCCAGACATCAAACCTCCACCCAATCCTTTGCCCGCATTCTGGAAGATGGACCAATATTGTGAATATCATAGAGGTCCAGGGCATTTGACTGAGAATTGTTTGGCCTTGAAGCATGCCATTCAAAATATGATTGACAAAAATGAATTGGCAGTGGAGAGACCAAACGTCACTCAAAACCCACTTCCCAACCATCATGCCATGCCTCCTTCTACTACCAATGCCATCTTTACTGATGAGCCTTCGCTTGATCCTTCAACTCTCATTTGTACCATTACCCCAGAAAAAGCCTATGTCATGACGTTTGATGATGGGGAGCTGGAAGCATCAGAAAGGAGGAAGCCTTATGTAATTTCATTTGACGATGATGAATTGGCTGAATCGTCTTCATCTCAGATGAGTACATTTCAGATTGACGGTGCTAGAAATACAAGGACAGCTCCTTATGTCTTAAGGGCTGAAGATTTCGAAGAAGATGAGTTATTGTTGTTGGATAACCATTGTGATGAGATGCGTCATATGACCCGCGGTGGGCGTGTATTCAAGCCTCAGGAATTGTGTGTTGAAAATCCTGCAGAATTTGCAAGGAATGCAGAGAATCCGAGGCAGAACAAGGTCAGTGTAGATGAGGAGGAAGAGAGCTTGTTGAAGCAGCTGAAGAAGACTCGGGCTAATATCTCAGTATGGGGTTTACTCATGGCCTCGTCCAAGCACAGAAAATTAGTCCTTCAAGAGCTTAATTCAGCACAGATTTCAGTTGACACTACTCCTGATGAATTGGTGAGCTTGGTTGCCATGACAAGGGTATCTAAGACCTTGTCTTTTACTGATGATGATTTGCCTTCTGAGGGCCGAGACCACACCAAATCTTTGAAAATCACAGTTGTCTGTAACAAGAAGAGAGTACCAGAGGTGTTGGTTGACAATGGCTCTGCTCTGAATGTCTGCCCGCTGAGTACAGCTACAACTCTTGGGTTTGGTCCCGCAGACTTCATCCCATCTGAACAGGGTATTCTGGCGTACGATGGTACTCGCCGAGATGTTATCGGAACCCTGGTAACTGAAATTCAAATCGGAGGAGAAGACTTCGAAATAGAATTCCAGGTCTTGGACATCAAAGCCTCATTTTTGCTGTTACTTGGGCGCCCTTGGTTGCACAAGTTCGGGGTTGTTCCATCCTCTCTTCACCAAAAACTGAAATTTCTTCGTAAAAACGGAGTAGTAACAGTAAAGGGAGACCCAGACCTTGAAGTAGGGCTAATTACTCAGGACATGACTAGGGAGAAAGCTGAGGATATTAGTTTGACTGGGTTCTCACTAGAGGTGAGTGTCATCACCTTCAAGGAAGCTATGAATGAGGAAATTTGTTTCCTAACCAGCACAAACTCGAATGTTGTTCGGATGGTTCGCCGACAGGGATACATGCCAGGTGCAGGACTGGGTAAATATCATCAGGGTTTGACTGAGTTTCCTGAGTTCGAATCCTTCAACGGTCTATTTGGGCTGGGATACAAGCCCTCAAAGAAAGAGGTTAAAGAGATGAAGCAGCTGATGCGGAAATGGGCTGAATGTCGCCGAAGAGGGTTAGAATTACCAATGGCGCCAATTAATTTGACAATGAATGGCCGGTTTAGACAAGAGGGTGCTGATGTCCCTTTCTGTGGTTTTGCCGAAACTTGGTTGGATGAGAATTCAGGACAGAGGTTGCCAGGTTTTGAAATTTTCTTCGATTTGCAGTTAGAGGACAAGCAGATCGGTGTGCAGACAGAAGCTGAGTCAGAAGCTGATTGGGCAGAGCATATAGAGCCGAGCCTGCTGAATTCAATGTTCCTTGAAGATTCGCAGATTATTGCTGTGATTGATCAGAGGGCCGTGATTCTGAATCCTACTCACTTAATCACCCCGGCAGAGGAACCATTGACTAACTGGACCTTTCAGGTCATACCTCAGGTTACTTTCCTAAACAGTCGTGTCCCTTCAAAAAAGTCTGTTGTTCGTAAGTCCATGTCAGTCTTTGAGTCTGATTCAGAGTCTGTTTATTCTAACAATTCTTTTGATGCAGGTACTATAAAGGTTGAGTCTTCCGAGGTCGATGGTGATTCTCCTTCTTCCAATGGAATTGAGTCAGATGCTGAATCAGATATTCTTTCAGTACATAGTTCAGAGTCAATTGACACAAATGTCAATCTATACGTTGAGTCTGTAAATTTGTTTCAAGAATCTATTGTAAAGCCCGATGTGGGTAATTCATCATTTGATGTACTTGATTCAACATTCAATGAAATAAAGGAGTTTTCTGAGTATATTTCTGTCCCTACTTTTATTTCTACTGTTTCTGCTTCAGAATCTGATAAACTTAATAATAATAATCAAGACTCCCCCTCTGATGAAGATGCCGACGACACTCCCTCTGAAATCAAATACATGATTCAACAGGATGAGAGTCGCCGAGCAAAACCACTCGAAGAGGAAATTGAAACTGTGAATATAGGTGATGAAACCTTGATTCGGGAGATTCGAATTGGCAAAATTTTATCTCCTGAAGAACGTGAGGAATTAATCACCTTGCTCAAAGAGTTCAAGGAAGTTTTTGCTTGGTCATATGATGACATGCCAGGATTAAGTGAAGAAATTGTTCAGCATCGCTTACCCTTAATCCCTGGTATTAAGCCAAAGAAGCAAAAACTCCGAAAACTCAAAACTGAATGGGAGTTAAAGGTTTATGAAGAAGTAAAGAAACTGTTAGAAGTAAAATTCATTCAAGTGGTTGAATACCCAGAATGGCTTGCGAACATCGTACCGGTGCCCAAAAAGGACGGAAAAGTTCGAATGTGTGTCGATTTTCGAGACTTGAACAAGGCAAGTCCTAAAGATGACTTCCCTCTTCCAAACATTGATCTCCTGGTTGATAATACAGCTGGTCATGCTCTTCTATCCTTTATGGATGGATTCTCAGGCTACAATCAGATTAAGATGGCGCCCGAGGACATGATGAAGACAGCGTTCATTACTCAGTGGGGTACCTACTGCTACAGGGTGATGCCGTTTGGTCTGAAAAATGCTGGTGCTACATATCAGAGGGCTGCTACAACTCTTTTACATGATATGATCCATAAAGAGGTCGAGGTATATGTCGATGACATGATTGTAAAAGGCAAGACTCGACCTGAGCACACTGTTGCCCTGAGAAAGTTCTTTGAGCGAATCAGGAAGTATCAGCTTCGCCTAAATCCGAATAAGTGCGTCTTTGGTGTTACATCAGGAAAGCTCTTAGGGTTTATGGTCAGTGAAAGAGGGATCGAAGTAGACCCGCAAAAGATTAAGGCAATTCAAGAAATGCAGCCGCCGAAGACAGAGAGGCAGATCCGAGGTTTCCTTGGCAAAGTTCAATATCTGAGACGGTTCATATCACATCTGACGATGACGTGTGAACCCATTTTCAAGCTTCTGAAGAAGAATTCCTCGAAGAAATGGAATGAAGAGTGTCAGGAGGCTTTTGAAAAGGTTAAGCAGTGTCTATCCTTGCCACCTGTTCTATCACCTGTCATTCCAGGCCAGTCGTTGTTGTTGTACTTGTCTATCACAGATACAGCGATGGGTTGCATGCTTGCTCAGCAAGATTCATAGTCTAAAAGGGAGAAGCCCATTTACTATATCAGTAAGAAGATGCTGGAGTACGAGCTAAAGTACACGGTGTTGGAAAAGACATGTCTAGCATTAGTTTGGGCTACCCAGAGGCTTAGACATTATTTGCTTTCGAGCAAGATCTTTTTGCTTTCGCGGATGGATCCGTTAAAATATTTGTTTGAGAAGCCGGCCCTTACAGGAAGAACCGCTAGGTGGTTGTTATTACTGTCTGAGTTTGACATCACCTATGTCACTCAGAAATCAATTAAAGGGCGTGTCGTTGCTGAACAGTTGGCCGATGCACCCGTTGAAGAGAATGCTTTTCTGAAGGCAGAATTTCCGGACGAAGAGATCATGGATATTGAAGAAGAAGCTTCGGATACTAAGTGGCTTATGTACTTTGATGGAGCTGTAAACAGTCGAGGACAAGGAGTAGGAGCTGTGCTTATATCCCCTCGGAAAGAGTATATTCCTGTTTCTATCAAGCTACAGTTTGAGTGCACGAACAATATGGCCGAGTATGAAGCTTGCATCGCCGGGTTAGAGGCAGCCTTAGCTTTGGAAATTCAAGATATTGATGTGTTTGGGGATTCTATCTTGATCATTTGCCAGATTAATGGGCAATGGAAAACTCGAGAAGATAAATTGATCCCTTATAACACTTATTTGGAATCTTTGGTCAGAAAGTTTAAGAACATTACGTTCACTCACTTGTCAAGGACCAGAAATCATTTTGCTGATGCTTTGGCTACTTTGGCCTCGATGTTAGACATTTCTATATCAATGGAGGTTCAGCCGCTAGTTGTCAGACTTCAGTGGGCCCCTTCGCATGTGAATGCAATAGAGATTTTAGCCAGGTGTCCAGATGGGAAGCCATGGTATATAGATATCAAGAATTTTATTACTGGTAAAGGGCATCCTTCAGAAGCTTCAAGTAAAGAGAGGAAGACTCTTCAGAAGTTGGCTGCCAACTTCGTTATTTGTGGTGAAGAGCTGTACAGAAGGTCATTTGATGGCATACAGCTTCTCTGTGTTGATGAAGACAAAGCCGCAGAGCTTATTGAGCAGACCCATGAGGGAGTTTGTGGTCCTCATATGAATGGAAAAATGTTGTCAAGAAAGATTTTGAGACTTGGATTCTATTGGCCCACAATGGAAGCAGACTGCTTCGCATTTGTGAAGAAATGCCATAAGTGTCAAGTCTATGCAAATCTTATTCATGTTCCTCCTTCGGAGTTGCACTCTATGACTTCTCCATGGCCGTTTTCAGTGTGGGGAATTGATATAATTGGAAAGGTTTATCCGAAGTCTTCGAGCGGACATGAATACATTCTGGTCGCCATTGATTATTTTACGAAATGGATTGAAGCCGCTTCGTATGCTTCCATAACGTCGAATACAGTTGCGAAGTTCATCCGTGCCAACATTATTTGCAGATATGGAGTGCCTCACGAGCTGATTTCAGATAATGGGTCACATTTCAAGAAAGAGGTGTTACACCTGTGTGAAGAATTTAAAATAAGACATCACAAGTCATCTCCTTACAGACCTCAAACAAACGGGGCTGTAGAGGCGGCAAATAAGAATGTTAAAGTCATTATTAGCAAGATGACTGAGACTTATAAGGACTGGTCGAATAAACTTCCATATGCCTTATGGGCTTATCGGACATCGATCAGATCTTCAACAGGTGTAACTCCATATTCTTTGGTGTACGGAATGGAAGCAGTCCTCCCCGTTGAGGTAAGGATTCCCTCTTTGAGAGTGATGATGGAAGCTGACTTGCCAGAGTCTGATTGGGCTAGAGCCAGGCATGATGAGCTGCATATGATAGACGAGAAGAGGTTGAGAGCTTTGTACCATATCCAGGGATATCAGAGGCGAATCGAGAGAGCTTTCAACAAGAAAGTTCGTGTTCGAGATCTGAAGTCTGGAGATCTTGTTTTAAAGTCCTACAGAGCACCGGTGTTTGACCCGAGAGGTAAGTTCAGGCCAAACTGGTCTGGTCCTTACATCGTTGATGAAGTCTTGCCTGGAAAAGCCGTAAGACTCCTCAATGAAAATGGAGAAAAATTAAATGAACCTACAAACATGGATCAGTTAAAAAAGTATTATGCTTAAATACACCAGGAGGCCGTCTTTGATCGACCTGAGCTTTGAGTCAGCAGCCTAAATGTTTTAAACCGTTTTGCAAACCCTTTGGGCCTATAAAACAATTTATTTCTTTGATGAACCCAAACTAGGGGCATTTTTTTTTATATATATAAAAAAAAAGAAAAAAAGAAAAGAAAGTAGTTTGAACTACGTTATGACCTGATCACTTTTTAAGGGTACGTAGGTAGCCTGATTAATTCGGGTTCGGTCACGTCTTTTGCAAAGCCAAATGGGGCGAACTACGCGGATCTGATTCCCATTTCTTCAGGGATACGTAGGAAGTCTGGAGGGTCCAGATTCGGTCCAGTAACATGCAAATACATTAGGGTTTAGCCTTTTTGAACCTAAGCCTACCTGAAAGTCCTTCTGGTGTATTTAGGCCAAGGTTTGTAGAGAAATAGAAAAAGAAAAAAAAATGATGGAGTCTTAGACCCGCTAAGCTGAAAACCCGAAAGGGCAGTTTAGGCAAAAATCAGGGCATTGGGCCTGCTGGATGGAAAATCTGCAAGGGCAGACAGTCCAGGCAAAAATTAAGGCACGCGGTCCGCTAAATCGAAAACCCAAAAGGGCGATTTGGTCATGGCAAGACTTCACGAAGGATAGAGCTTTTTGGAAGCCAGTTGAGCTTCTATTTTTCTCTTTGACTCTTCTTTAATGTCTGAGTAAGTGCCATCAGAGCTTCTTTTGCTACTCTTTGAGTCAGGAAATTGAAACTAAACAATCTGAAGAGATAATAACCATGACGGAGATCTTGAAAAGAGTTTGAAACATCTTAAAACATGGTATTTAAAAGACTCTAAGAGTGGTAGACCTTTAACCATTTTAAAATGTTTATCAGTTTAAGAAGCAGATTCAGTCCCTTTTGGAGTCTTGTTTAAAACTCGCCTAAGTCTTTGGTCATTGTCTATCAAAGTCAGTCTGTTGTCAAGTCAAAGTCACTTTCCAGAGTCCTGTTTAGTCAGTATTCCTCCCAAAGCCGGGGTGATAAAGACTCAGAGGCTCAGAAAGGCAGAGAATTTGTGGTTCCTGTGGATAATGTAAAGCAGAGCAGTGTTCAGATGTCGGCAAGCTTTCAGCTCAGTTCTGGTATCAGCAGATGGCAGAGATGAGGAAAATTTGAATAGAACAAGTTTCTTGTACCGGTGGAAGGCCTTGTAAACCCAAGTGTTTATCAGAAAATTTGTTGTAATCTCAAATATTCAGTAATAAAAGCCTTTGGCCCATTCCCTTTTTGTTGCTCTCTAATGAATTTTGTCATGGAAGTAATCATACTAGGGGCATCTTTTATGACTTATGTCATAAAAGATATCGAGTAATCATTGATGCTTGAGATAAATATCTTTATAAAATAGAGACTAGAGAAGTTCGAACACTCTTTGTATTGAGCTTTTTAGTCAGGTTATTCTCCTTTGGAGTTAAAATTCCTGGAAAAATCTTTGTCTCAGAGGAGTTTAGAATTTACTCCAGCGATTTTTAAACTTCAATAGGATGCTTTGCGTCTTTGAAAAAGGTTTGACCTCCAAAAATTGTGTCAAGTTACTTGAGTCCGGTCTTTGATAAAAATCATGCATCTTAGTTACTCTTTGCGAAGAGATGACTGGTTTATCAATGAAATCATTAAGAGTTGATCTTTTCTTTCAGTCATTGTGAGTTTCTCAACTTCCTGCTGTCTTGAAGTTTTTCTTAATAAAGATAGAAATTACCAGAATATGTGTTACACGATCTGGTCTTTTCTTCAAGTGTTTTGAAGAGTGTTTTAATAGAATAAGAAATTATCGGATTTGGTGTTGCACTATCTGATTGTTCCTTCAATCTGTTTTTTTAAAAAAAATTTACAAAGAAAAAAAAATTACCGAACTTGTGTTACACGGTTTGGTCATTTTTGAGAGGTTTTAGATAATGGAGGTTACTGAATCTGTGTTACACGGTTTGGTCTTTTTGAAAGAGATTTTTAACAGAAATGGAAATTACCGAACTTGCGTTACGCGGTTTGGTCTTTTTGAAAGATTTTAACAGAGTTTGAAATCACTGAACCTGTGTTACACGGTTTGGTCGTTTTGAAAGAATTTAATAGAATTGGAAATTACCGAACCTGTGTTACACGGTTTGGTCTTTTTGAAAAATTTTAATAAGAAAATATTTCCGATCCTGTGTTACACGGATTGGTCTTTTCTTCCTTCTTCTGGGTATTTAGTACCCTGATGATTAGTATTGCAATGTCACGTAGTGACTTGCCTGATCATCGTTCCGCAATGTGCAGCTTCCTAACGTGTTAGGAGTCATGTATATCTGCGAAGAGGTTTGTATGGGACTGTTTAGCAGGACATATGAATTTGGGTTTGCGTAGAACTGTTTAGCAGAACCGCGTGACCCGGAGTGATTCGCTACCTTGAAAGAGAGGAGTCAGAGTTACTCGGATAGTTAAACAGATTTATTTTCAGCAATGGTCTGTATATCTATCGCTGGGCTTGAGACTTAGTTTCGCCTCGGTATTAGATGTTTGAGTTTAGCTCAAATATTCGAATACCCTAATAATTGATCAAGTTTTAGACTGATCTGCATAAAAATAAAAAAATAAAAACTCTTTGAGTGTTTGAAGTGATTTGGTTTGTTAGTTTGGATTGGTGCTCTTTGAGCAATTGTTATGTTTACTTTGGTTTCACCTGATAAAAAAAAAAAAAAAGGGGGAAAAGAAAAATAGTGTGTTTGTGTTTTACAATTGTTCGTTCATCTTTGCTAATTAGTTTAGCTAGTTGAGTCGTGAGTATTAGTGAGAGGCTATCTCTTTGAGGTGTCATAGTTGCCGAGTTAAGAGTCGGTGAGAGGCTATCTCCCTATTGTTGATAGAATTTTATCTTTATGAGTATTGTTTAAAAACTGAAAATCCAAAAATTTGCTTTACTTTCGGGTCAGTCAAAATGTGTCGTCTGTTCAGCTTTGCCATTCGCGTGTTACACACGCTCTGCCAAAGAGGGGCATCTGTAGACACCCCATTTTGACCGGACCCAAGTTCGTGTTGGTGGTGCGAAACCTCGCCAAACCAGTGAGTTAGGGCCTCAAATTACACCCTAAGCTAGGTTAGGGTCCCCCATAGGTCCCTGTAAAATTTCGTTGGAATCCGAGCTCGTTTGATCAGCGAACGGACCGAGTCAGTGTTGTAGTATAAATGCAGAAGGGGGGGTAAATTATCCGCACAAGGGGTGTGCTTTTGAAAAATTGGCCGAGGTTTGTCTTTGATAATAAGACAAAGCGGCGGAGGTGCGATTATTGAATCGCGCGCCTCATCAAAAGGGGGTGCGAATATCAACCGATATTTTTAATATATAAAAAAAAATCGAGAAGGAAGAGAGCACTGTTCATTCTCGTTCTCAGTAAAAAAAAAAAAATTTGAGAAAGCAGAGAGCGAGAGCTGGGTTTTTCCATTTCCGTTTTCCTTCCCCACGGATCATCTTCTCCGATCCACCTCCGGTGGGCTTCCGGCCAAGCTCCGATTTCATCCTCCTTTTTCTTCTCCTTCTTCTTCCACCTCCGGCAACCTCTGCAAATCCCGCCGGTAACCTCCTCTCCGACACCTCCTCTCTGCAACTTTCCATTTCCGCCACCTCCACTTCTTCTCCTTCTTCTATTTCCTCCACCGCCACCTCTCTTGTCTCCGAGCCGGTCGATCATTGCCAGATCCGAGATCTAAGATCTGAAATCTCAGATCTGAGATCTCAGATCTGAGATCGAGCGAGAGAGAAACAGAGAGAGAGAGAGGAGGATCTGGATCCTGTCTCTTTCATCTTTTCCGGTGGTTCTTCCGGTGGTAATCCTACCGGAGATCCGGCCCAGCATTGACCCCATTATCACCTCCAAGCTCCGGCCGTTCATTGGTAGATTCCAAGATCTGAGATCTTAAAATCTCAGATCTGAGATCGAGAAAGAGAGAGAGAGAGATAGATAGATAGAGATTTAGGGTTTCCATTTTTCTTTTTCCGATTATCTTCGCGTCCGATCTCCGGCGAAATTCAAGTTGATCTCCGGCCAATGATTTGATTTTCTTCCCATTAGTTTTTCTGATCTGGTGGATCTTTGGTCACTTCCTTGATCCGTGATTATTGCCGGCAATCAAAAGATCATTACATCTCTGGTTGCAATTCATCAATCCTGGGAGTAGGAGATCGAATCAGCTCCAAGATACTTCACCTGCTCAACTTGTAATTCTTCAATTATTCAGGTATGATCTTGTTTATTCCTTTGATTTTAATGGCTGAATAGAAATGATGATGTAATTGTTGAATGTTGATTGGTTATTCTTGTGTGAATGTGATTTGTTAAAAAAAATAAAAAAACTAAAAAAATGCGATGCTATGGACGGGAATTAGATCTTTGATTGGGATAGCTACTTTCTTTTTGCCGTAATATCACAATAGCCATTACAGATTTCTTTTTCTTTCTTCATACCATTGTCTGCTTAGCTACATGATACCTGCAAAGTGTTTGGGGAAATTCCCCAGTCATTATTCAGGTGAAGCATGATAGAAATGATGCATGTTTGGAAAATCTGTGGGGTTTTTAAAATTATAGAATGTTACATGTCTGAGCAGTCCTTTGGTATAAAGAGTTAACTCTCAATGTCCGGAGTTAAGTAATTAATATCAAGATGATCTGTAAATTTTAATGCTGTCCAGATATCTTTACAATGGAGGAATAATTTGAAGTTTGAGTCCCAGATTCTGGTATTGTTCCTATACATGCAAGATATGTCAATAGCAAGGCTTTTATACTTATATTATGAAAGATAGAATGAGCTAATACAATCCAAGAATGTAGCTATTGTGTTCTTTCAGGGAAATTTCAGAAAAAAAACTTCTAACTGAAATGATCATGCTTTAGCTTCAATGCTATGCTTTTGGTTTTGTTCTGTAATGTCTAATCCTTTACAGCTCTTGTAGTTGGTGAAACCACCATTGACAGCCATGATTTTTTAGCGCTACTTTGTCTTCATAACCAATTAAAATGGGAGTCATTTTAGCTTAGCTCACATCATGCTAGTGAAGCTAGCTAGGGGGGATAGCTGCTGTCTCAGGATATCTCTAAATTTGCATGATTTCCTCTTCTTAGACGCACTCCATATGTATGTTCCATATGTATAAATGATTTAATGAGCTTTAACATGGAACAGGGTGACATCATTTCCATTATATCCTTGCACATAATAAGTGTTCTATTATTTTGCATTTGATGAAGCTATAACTGTTTTGATGTCATGATAGAAAAGCTCGTTTCGCACCTTGGATATTAGTTATTTGTTAATGACCTGGTAAAATCTTCAGTTCCCTGTAGAAAGGTGGTCAATGGACTTCTCTGTTTTTAGGATAAACTTGGGCTTTTATTTGAGGAGGGGGATGTGTTGGAGGCAATCTATAACAGGGAAGGAACGATATGTGAATATAAATGTATAAGTTTGAGCGTGAGAAAATAAGATATAATGGAGTGGCAAATTTGTGCAAGCGCTGTGTGAATGTGTTGTTTGTATGTCTGTTGTGAATGGTAGTGTAATGTCTTTCACGTGATCACAAGTTGTAGGTTAATTTGTGTTAAGTTGAATCAATGTCGTGAAAATTTTAGTAGGCCTTACTTTTAATGTGAAATTATACAAGGCGAGTCTGTTCGTGTTTTTATACTTGTTTGTCTGTTAGAATGGATTTGAGTGGGCAATGAAGGCGCTAGCCCAAGCCCATCTTTTTAGGAGATTTGCTAAGTCCCGTTAGTTTTTCCCTTTTCTCTTTTAGGAAGACTTTCCCAGTCTTTTAGATGCTTTTAGATTTTAGTTCCCTTATTCATTGCAAGGGCGATGAAGGCGATAGCCCAAGCCCATCTTTAGGGGACTCGCTCAATCTAAGTAACGCTCCCCTCTTTTGTTTAGTAGGCGTACTCAACCTTTCAGATATGCCCCTTGTTATGCATCAAAAATTTATAAAAATCAGAAATATCATTGTGTGCATTTGTATAATCTATTAAAAATTTTAATATTCTTCTTTTGTACTAAACTTTGAGTTAGGTTCTGAAGATGAATGGACTGTCCAGGTGAGACTATTTTGAAAGCTTATTTTACTTAGGCTACCCAGCGGCTGGTCTGGGCTAATTAATTTTATTTCAATAAATTGTTTAATTGAAGGAGGAAATCAGATGACTACTCTATTCGATATTATCGACATGAGTACTGTCTGATTTCAAGGCGGTTTGTAGGAATATTATCCTGTGTATTTGTGATATCAGATGATTACTTTAGCATCATCTGATTTCACCCCCATATCGGGGCAGTGGTACTTGTGGTTGGGCATAGAAGTGTTTAATGTTGTTTCTTGCTTTATTAGGCTATCCAGCGGCTGGTCTGGACTAATTAATATTGTTTATCATTGTATGATTACTATTATTACAGATTGTGCACTCTTTAGTTGTAGATCATATTTTGCTGATATTTGATTTGTTTTTATAATAATTGATTGGAATTTGCGATTATCTGGTAGTATTTTCCTCTCTCTTTGATTAGACTAGCACAGTCTTTTAGATTTATGTTAGATTTCTTTAGATACTATAACCTGTACTAGGAGACATATTCTGTCTCGTTAGGCAATCCTCCTTTGGAGGCAAGCCTCATTTGTAGAATCCTCTCTGAGATTACACCTCAGTTTGTTCATTTGTTAATTAGAGACCAATTTGGTCAATTAGTTGTCTTAGCCTTGCTTCCCCCTTGCAAGGGCAATGATAAGGTTGCTTAGAGCCCATCTTTGTGTGTTTGGGAGACCCGTCCGGTCTCATTCTCTCGTTAATCCTCTTTGTGTGCTTTTTGATTTTGGGAGAACTCCCTACTCGGCTTGGCTTCATACCCCTACCCTTATGGGTATTGGGTTGCACATTTGTTGCATCCTGATGGCTAGGTAGCTGTCCGGCCCGGTTGGGTGTTTTACCTTTGCCAAATGTGCACAAGGTCTCTTATTCCTTTTGCTTGTAAGCTTCTCCTTAGTCGATAGTCCATTCGCATAGGAGTCAGCCTTGATTAGAGAGTCTTTGACTCATTCATCCTTTAGATGGTATTATTAGAGTGCGCCGTTTGGTTTTGGAAGAACACCCTACTCGGCTTGGCTTCATACCCCTACCCTTATGGGTATTGGGTTGCACATTTGTTGCACCCTGAGGGCTAGGTAGCTGTCCGGCCCGGCTGGATGTTTTTACCTTTGCCAAATATGCACAAGGTCTCTTATTCTTTTTGCTTGTGAGTCTCTCCTTATTCGGTAGTCCTTTCGCATAGGAGTCAGCCCTTGATTAGAGAGTCTTTGACTCATTCGCCTTTTAGGTGGTGTTATTAGGAGAGTCTTTGACTCATTTTGTCTTTAATGTAGTGTTATTAGAGAGTCTTTGACTCATTTATCCTTTAATTAGTATTAGTGGAGTCTTTGACTCGTGTTTCCATCTCTTAGAGAGTCTTTGACTCGTATATCCTTTAGTTGTTGTCATTGGAGTCCTTGACTCGTGTTTTCGTCTCTCTTAGAGAGTCTTTGAATCGTGTTTCCATTTCTTTTAGAGAATCTTTGGTTCATTTATTCCTTTGGTGTTGTTATTAGAGAGTCTTTGACTCATTTATCTCTTTCGCAGTTTTTCTAGAGAGTCTTCGACTCATTTGTTCTTTCAGTTGGATTTATTAGAGAGTCTTTGACTCGCCTTTCCTTTTGCAGTATCTTTAGAGATTTTTTGACTCTTTTATCCTCTAGTTGCTTTTATTAGAGAGTCTTTGACTCGGTTGCTTCCTTTGTGTTGTTATTAGTGGAGTCTTTGACTCGTGTTTCATTCTCTTTCAGGCTAGTCTTTGACTCATTCGTCTTTGACGCTTTCATCTCTTAGTTGGTGTTATTAGAGAGTCTTTGACTCGTTGGTTCTTGTTAAGGAGTCTTTGACTCATTTGTTCTGGTTAGGGAGTCTTTAACTCATTTGTCTTCTTCGGAGAGCTATGCTCGCTTGTGATCTTAGATCATTCCTTCGCCTTTGGCGTTAGTTTACTTGGTTTAGGGGTTTCCCCTGTTGGCTTTAGGGTTTGGCCCTAGGATTTTTCTTTGTATTTTCCCTTAGGTCTTTGACCAAAAGGGTGAAAAAACACTTTAAAACTTCAAAAGCATTGGAAAAAGTTTTAAAATCCAAAAACATTGAATATTTTAAAAAAAAAAAAAAACATTAGAAATTTAAAACATAAAAAATAGTTGATTTGCTGTAAGTGTTTGTTATTTTGAGAGTTCGTTTCGAACTACGTTGGCTTGATCCTCTTCCGAGGTACGTAGTGCAGCTTGGGATTTACATCCCAAGTCCAGCCAAACTTTTGTAAATAGGGTTTTATATCTTTTTGAATAAGCATTTGATTTCAAAAAGCTCTTCCTTTAGAGTTAGGACTTTGTCCTAGATAGAGAGTTTAGAGTTAGGGTTTGACCTTTGTTTTGTTGTGTGCTTGATTGTGATTTTTTTTTAGAGTTAGGGGTTTGTCCTAGAATTATAGGAGCGCCTCCGTCCGGTCAGTCGGCGATCCACATCGCCGAGTGATGACTAGAATAGGATTCGCTAGTCCACCCTTGGTTTTCCTTAGGAAATACAGCCTAGTTACACATAGGTTGTAGGAACCACCTGCATTAGCCTAGGGCTAATCTGCATTTAGTTAGGGCATATAGGATGTCCTAAAAATCCACAATTCACTGGAATTTAAATAATCGTACAATAAACTTTAATAATTGGTCTGGTCTTTTAGATCGAGTTTAGGATAGAGGGCTAGGTGTCTTAGGCATCATAGCTTAGAATAGGCGCGAAGAACTACATTGCCTTGATTCTCGTGGAGGCGGGGATACGTAGGCTTCTTTGGATGAATACCAGACCATCCGAGGACTCGGGCTAATAATTTAGAGTCTTAGGATTTATTATGTTGTTATTATATGTTTTGATGTGTTTTCTTACTTTCTCGTACTGATCCTATACCTTTTGCTGTGGCTTGCATGTGTTTGCACATCAGAACTTAGACACCCTTTAGGTTTGTCACTCATAACCTAGCTGTGCTTAGGTGGCACATTTTTCATTTTATTTTATGTGTTTATTATCTTTATCCTCAGGAAATGCATGCTTAGGTAGACGATTCTTGAGGATTGTTCCCATTTCAGATGATTTTTACCCAAACTTCTTTGGAGTTAATAATAAATGGCATAAGAGACCAAGTGCTTGCACTCGGACGAATCGGGGGTGCTCTCAGACCTTCCCCATTCGTAACCAGGCACGAACCCATATATATTTCTGGTTATCCATTGCACAGAGGATTTGATTTTAGGGTTCCATGGTATATCCATGGATGGCGACTCTGAGTTTATTTCAGGTATGTCTCGGTTTCGAACCTCGGTTCCGGATCGAGACATATCTCTTTCTTTTATATCGCCACTCGTGCTATGCTATGAGGGTGGCATCCGTTTCGAGAGTTCCTTGGTAGAGCTCTCCATTCACGTGGATGATCCAGAGGATGGTGTAGGGACTAGTTTCCCTCACCTCACTACCTCTTCGGATCGGGGTCCACAGCCGACAAGGGAGAGACAGGGCAAGTAGTCTCTAAGTAGTTTGAATCAAAACATGCAACCAGTGGATGGCTGTTGCAGTCCATGGATGGCTGTTGCATGAGAAAGCAGCCACATCAAATGGACAAAATCAATATCAATTGGACTGGTGCCGATATGCCGGTCCATTCCACTTTAATATTTTGTAATGCAGGATAGGACTACTGATCCCGATTGCTATCTCAATATTAATGAAATATGTCAATTTTCAAAACAAAAAAAAATGCAACCCAAACATCATTTGTAGATGATGTGACACTACACAACCAGCTGAAACATCTAGCAAACCCCTAAAATATTGCAACCAAACAGACCTTCAGAGATCTACTGTCTTTCAAGGAGACTCTTGGAAATTGCACATCCATTTGAAAAATCCCAATCAACCATAAATGAGCCCTGGAAATTGGTTATACCATCTCTCTTGCCATGGAAGATTGGATTGTTGTGCTCTTACTAAATAGACTCCAGTGTGGTTAACAATGGACTTCTCCGAATCGATAGAAGGAAAAAAAAAACAACAAAATTCCAAAAGAAATAACATGAAAAAACACATGGCCCAACGAACACCACTTAATGAGGAGCAAATAAAGACCTAAGGGTTCGTTCACTTGTTTTCTCGGGAAAGCAAAGGAATCTGACGTGGCAGAAAGGAAAGGAAAGGAAAAAAAACTGTGCAGGAAAAAGAATCCTACTCCTGTTCACTTGCGCAGGAAAACCTGAGAAATCCAGAGAAAATGTTTCTTGCGCCTGTTCACTTGCCAATTAAACTGTATTGGAAAAACTAAACAGAAAAGTCACATTGAACAATATTTCATAGTCTGACATAGTTACAGGCCTACAAAATAGAAAGCATAGTAACAAACACCACAATAAAACCTAACTGGAAGAGGAACTTGCTGAGGCTTGAGAATCCCCAGGAATGTTGGTCTCTTCTTTTCTATCTTTGTTGGGCCCACTAATGCCATGTAAAAACGCAGTAAGTTCAGCTTCTGCCTCATCTCTACTCCCATACGAACAAAAGCACGCTCCACTAAACCTGTTAACTTGAACATGACAGTATTGCCAATTGTCATATACGCCTACCTGCCTTCCCTTAACTGTTAGTGCAGCTGTCGCAGCCGCTATTAAAGCTGCAGCTCGTATAAGCAGTGTCCTCCTATTTGCTGGCTCTCAAGGCATGATGGTAGCTCTAACACATAATCGGAAAACCATGTAATCATAGATAAGCACCCACCAACCAAAACCACCAACAACCTATGTGAGGAGCACTCAACCATATCATCAACACCCATCCATGTCCAATGCCACATTGCATCGATAACCCAAAACCGAGAAACAAATATCATCAACACCCACAAAAATACAGACCATCACAGCCCAAAAAACAAAATAACAACAACTACAACAATATTCAATCCGAAACCATTAACCCAATGGAACCCTCATCCTCAACAACAATGAAACCCAAATCTTCCAACAACAATGAAACCTAAATGCCAATGCCAAGCAATAGCTACTAGTACATCAAGTAACATCTGATAGCTATTGCAAAAAAAAAAGACCACAACAATGTTCAACCAATAGATCCAAAACTATTTTGCAAAGAAAACAGAGAGAGAAAGCTAAACCCAAAAAAGGAGAAAAAATAGAGAGAGAGAGAGAGAGAGAGAGAGAGAGAGAGAGAGAGAGAGAGAGAGAGAGAGAGAGAGAGAGTTGAGGGATATACCTGGCCGGAGAAGACGAGTAGGTCACCGGAGTTCAGACCGCAGAGAGAGAGCTAAAACCCACAAAAAAAAAGGAAAAATCAGGGCCTATGTCGGCCAGAGAGAGAGAGAGAGAGAGAGAGAGAGAGAGAGAGAGAGAGGGAGAAAAAACATTTACCTTGCCGGAGAAGACGAGGTAGCTTGCTGAAGACGATGTTCTCGCCGGAGACGATGATAATGGAGGAAGCTAGGGTTTTCACTCTCGTCAAGTTGTGAAATGGGGAGCCCAACTTTTTTTCCTTTCTCGCAAGAAAAGGAAACGTAATCTCACTGTTTTGGTGCGAAAGCAAATCCCGTCTTGGTGAGAAAATGATATTTCCACGTAATACTTTTCTAATTTCCACGTGGGTAAAACTAGTTTCTCATGAACGTAGCAGAACAACGCTAAAATAGGATTCTCGGGAAAATAGGCAAATAATTCCTTTCCTTTCATGGGGCGCAAAAGCAAGTGAACAGGGCCTAAAAGCCTCTAAAGCAAAAGGGCAATGAATCAATACTTGCTGGAGAGATACCTCCAAAGCACACAACATGATGTAGTGAATTGGGATGTGCTGAATATGATCAAATAGAACACCATAAAGATTTTGTGGTGGCCATTAGTCCAACAAAAAGGTAATATAAGTCTAGGGCTCAAGAAAGACCAGAACTTGTGGACACAAGATTTTTCCCTATCTTTCCAAAAGAGACTTGTACACATGTTAAGTAGGCTCGGCTCAAGTTACAACCATGCATATGTAATTCGTGCGAAGTATAGATGGCCAACTACATTATAATTAGGGCAATGATATCTTCACCCCCGGAGTACGCATTCACCCCCCTTTTGATGTGATTTGACGTCAAAAAGCCTTAAAGTTCCCCACTGTTCACGTCAAAAGTGGGGCAAATGCGTACTGGAGAGGGGTTGAAAATATCATCTCCCTGTAATTATCCATTTATTTATATATTTTTTTTTCTCAATGCTTCATTAGTTTCCATAATTTTTTATTGGGTGATGATAAATTCACAACCCCTGGATAATTCGTACGCCTTTTAATGTGATCAATTGTGACAAACTTTAAAGCTTTTATCCTACATGGGATGCGAATTTATCATCACCCTTTTTTATTTTTTTTGAAAAGAAAGACTTTTCCATTGATTGATTACACATGGAAAAGTGATTTGAACCACAGGGGGCCTTTTAATTAAGAGAAAAGAGTGTCTACTCCATGGAGTAGATAAGTTATCTATTCCGTTGACCAAAAATATAGTAGGGCCCACATTGTTTGGGTGATGCAAACCATTCATTCAATGGGCCCTGTCATAGATAGGGTGTGCCCAAAAAATCAGCACGATCCCAATCCTTCAAATTTGTGGAGGTTAAAAATGGACAGAGTTGTGAAAGTTTATACCCGACCTTTAAATCAAAGGGTTAGGATGGTCCTAAAGTGCTGATTTTTTGGGCAGACCCTATTTATGTCGGGGCCTATCAAATGAATGCTTTGGATCATCCAAACAATGCAGACGCTTTTTCTTCTTTAATTTATAGCATGTCCCTAAAATTTATCGTTTCCCTCTAAATTGCGTAAAAAAAAAAAGATTTCCTAGGAATTTTCTTTCCTCAAGAAATATTTTTCTTGCAATCCAAACAGGGCCCACAACTTGAAAGAGGTAATTCAGTCATTAAGAAGATAATTAGGTGGTAATTTAGAGATTTCAATTATAACAATCGAGGTGCCAATCAACTGTTGGCGTTTTTAAGCGGGAATATCATATCGTCTCTTCAGTCTTCAATGCTGAAACCGCCGACCTCAAAAAAGCCAAAAGTGGGTTTTCAAACTCGGAACCTTCTTCCTACGCTTCCTTATTCCAGACCCGTGTTAGGGTTTTATATCTCAAAGAGAGAGAAAAAAAATAAAGGAGTTAAGATTTTGTGCTCTGTCATGGATGAGGTAAAGGCCACCTCTGCTTGGGTTGCAAATCGCTCTTCTCACGTCTTCGTTGATTACTCTGGTATAGTCTCTCTCTCTCTCTCTCTGAAATGCAATTTATTTCTGATTTTAGTAGGGTTTTATTCGATCATGGGGAATGCTAGTGATTTTGGAGCTATTTAGGGTTAGGCTGTACATTTCAAATACCTGTTTCTGTTAATGTTGAATGTATGTGCTTTAGGAGCTCTTTAGGGTTAGGGCTCAAATTTATCTGTTTCTGTTAATGGGGAATGGAAGTGATTTTGGAGCTATTTAGGGTTAGGTCTGACATTTCTAATACCTGATTCTGTTAATGGGGAATGCAAGTGCTTTAGGAGCTCATTAGGTTCTGTTTGGGTTGCAAGAATTTTCTAGTAAATTTTGGAAAGGGAAAATATTTTATACTTTTTTACACATGATAAAATACAACTTGAATCAACCCTATTCAATTTTTTCATTTAGGCCCTGTTCATTTCAGATTACACCAACTGATTGTCACCCCTAAACCTATATTTGGACTCAAATTTTAAAAATAATTTTGAGTCCAATAATAGGTTTTGGACTTACAATCGGTTGTCATAATCTTAAACGGACAGGGCTTTAGAGGGACCTTCAATTTATGATTGTATTCCTTTAAGTTAAGCATAATCATATCATTTCCCTCTAAATTGTGTGAAGAAAAAAAAAAAAATTTCCCGAGAAAAAATTCCCATCAGAAATGTTTTTCTTGCAATCCAAATTGGGCCTTAGAGTTCGGCCTGACATTTCTTAATGTTTTCAAACGTCTTTCTGTTTCATAATTAGGTTTTTGAGGGTCTGTTTAAAGAGTTTCTACTTTGACATCTTTTGATTGAGAGAATGCAAATACCCTATTGAATTTCGTATTCCGCTAATATTAGCAACCTTGAACATTAATTTTTTTTTAATGGTGAATTACTTTTAAATTATTTGAAAGATGGGTTTTGTAACTATGGAAATTATATTTCAGGAAAATGACGACAGCTCACTAGTTGCAGGTTTTGTTACTTAGTGGAGAAAATTAACATGTTTTAGGTTCTAGTTATGCAATAAATTATATGTGTAGAATAAATTCATTCCTTAGCATCAAATGATGCAAAAACATACTAGAATGTTTGATTCATCATATGTAGGGGTGGCAATGATTCGGTTTCGGTTCGGTTCGACCCCCAAACCGAACTGAACTGAAATTTGAATCGGTTTGGTTTTACCAAACCAAAACCGAACCAAAACTGAATTTTCGGTTCGGTTCCGCCAATTTTGCCACCCCTTACTCATAATAATTGGAAATATTCGGTTTCGGTTCGGTTTGATCCCCAAACCGAAATTTGAATTGGTTTTCGGTTCGGTTTAGGCTCGGTTCCAGTTCGGTTCGGCCAATTTTGCCACCCCTAATCATATGTAGTAGACTCGAGGGATGGAATGTTTGATTCATGCTTTCTCCACTTTATACTGGGTCTGGGTATGCCCAGCCCAGTACAAACTGATATTTTGTACCGCAGGATGGGACTACTGGTCCGAATGCTTTATGGATATTAATGAAACTCGTCATCTTTGAAAAAAAAAAAAAACTAGAATGTGGATAATAATTAGCTTAGTGTAGCTTGTGTCTAAAGAGTGGAATATGCAACTTGGATGATTGTAATTTTTCTTCCATCAACAAGTGCACTTTACTTGCAATACTCTATTTATACTAGAAGTGTTTCGACCCATGTTACCTTCTTTTGCAAATTTCATATGAACCTAGTTCTCTAGAGGTAGGCTTCTTCATTTCCTTTAGAGTGGAATATGCAACGTGGATGATTGTAATTTTTCTTCCATCAACAAGTGCACTTTACTTCCAATACACTGTTTATACTTGAACTGTTTCGACCTATGTTACTTCCTTCACTTGGTTTGTGTTCGGGTTCTGTTTGCAAATTTCATATGAACCTAGTTCTCTAGAGGTAGGCTTCTTCATTTCCGAGTTTAGTTTGCTTTTCTCTGTCATTTGGTTATTCTAAAGAGAATCATTCAAATCCTCCTCAAATCTTAATACATATGGAAAGTAAGAAGTTGAGACCAAAAGTGGGAAGCCAGAAAAATGTATATCAGTTGGAAATAAGAATTTTGAAAGTCAAAATTGAGCAACGAATTGCTTAACTTCACGCCGGTTCATAATTTGCTGGTTTCGGTGTATTATTTTGAACGGTATTACGAACTGGGTTGCTTGTACCAGTTTGCATTACTGTACCTCATTGAGCGAACCAGGTAACTACGGTTTCGACGTGCCTAGTTTTCACTTCATCTTTTTGGTTTTTAATGTCTATTCCGTGCTTCTTCATAAGCTCTCGAGTGGTAAACTTCTGCTTTTGGGAAAAAAATGAAACGGACATGGGAAACCTGGGTCCCGCTTGATCTGTTACACCCTTGCGAAATTGGTTTTGGTATTATCAGTCGTTAGTTAATGGTTCATGACACATGCATACGTTGCTCTTCTTTCTTTCTTTCTTTCTATTTCCCTCCATTTAATTTTTGCCGGTCTCTCCCAATAAGTTTTATAGATCTAAACAGTTTGGTTACTTCCCAGTCAGAGAAATTAAAAAAAATAAAAAAATCAATTCAGCTATCCTTATCCACTTGAATTTTCTTCCTTTATGAAGAGTAGCAGGAAGACTAGAATACACAGAGATTGATGCAAAGAGTCTTTAAGGATGTCCGTATCCAAGGAATATGGATGATGAGTGATAACCATGGTTTTAAAATTCCACCAAAGTCAACACAAAAAGCTAGAGATGTTTTGGTTTCCATCCCCATCAAAACATATGTCGAAACCAAAATCAAAATGCATAACGAAACCAAAATAGTAAGCGTATTAATGGCATACTATACCAATGTGTGTGTGTGTGTGTGTATATATAGAGGAAATATGGTATATGCATTAGCTATAAATATTTATACAAGTTACACGTGAAATATGGTATGTATTGAATGTGATTGTGTGCGGTCCCTCTAGGAATAGAGAAGTCACACGATAGATCTGGGGACTATAGGTACCAAAAAGATGGGAAATAGTGGTTAAGAAGGTTGTAACCATCAAGGTTATCAACCGGGGGAAGAAGGAAGTATGAGGGGAAGTGCAAAGGAGGGTGAAAGTGGAGGCCAGGGGCTGTCTGTTGTGCACAGTTTTGTGCGCTGCTGACCGATAGTCCTAGGGGACTGTTTGAACAATTAGAGGGGTAGAAAGTTGAGTAGGGGTGAAAGGGGAAGGAAGGGGAGGTGAGGAATAGAGGAAAAGGTGGGGGAGTAGAAGGAGATAAGAGGTAGCAACAAGGTAGGAGGATTAGGACTGTTTTCTTAGTCATGCGCATGCAAACGAAAAAATTGAGAAGCTTGAGAGAGAGAGAGAGAGAGAGAGAGAGAGAGAGAGAGAGAGAGAGAGAGAGAGAGAGAGAGAGAGAGAGAGAGAGAGAGAGATTCTCTACCTTGCACGTTAAGGGGAGGGAAGGGGCTTCACACGATTTTTCCAAGATTCAACTTTCGTCCCCCTTGGACTCTTTAACCAGGTTTTAAGTGAGAGAAAGTGTGCCCCCTTCTAAAGGCCAATGGGTTAACAATATACTGAAATATAAAGCCGAGACAAAATAAAGAAAACTTAATAAATGAGGAGTCTCTATAGATGGTCGGAAGACGAGGGCGAATCACATTAGCATCTCTCTTGGTGTTTGATGGGTGATAAACAATCATGGGTGGTTGATGTGATGGGTTTTCAGTGTGTATTTGTGCTTATTCCAGCACTTCCTGAAGTTTCATCTTAAATGTTAGTCATTTGCATGTGTGTCCATATGTCTGTAAGTTTACAGGATTTCCACCAAAATTTCTATTAGAAACCGACATGCTTCTATTTCCATCACTACCAAAGCACATACCGAAACCGAAACATGAAACCTTGGTGATAAAAATTATTAGATTGTTCTTTACCTCATGTAGGTTTGAATTTCTTTGAAATCACTATTATGATCTTTATTACTTGAAGTTTGAAAAACAAAGGTTAGGACCGACTGGGGGAGGAAGGGCTGGAAGGGACATTCTCACTTCAAAATGTCTAAGACCCAATGGAGTTTAGTTACCTTCTCGAAATGAGAGTCATCATCATATAGTACATGCATACACTACGTGGGCCCTTTTGGAGAGAGGGAAAGAGGTCTCCACCCACAGGAAGCCAAATGTATTGTAACCATTCAAAAAGAAAGAAAGTTTAGTTACCTTCTCACTCGCATCCTTATCCTTCACTGTTAGGTACACAAAGAGCAAATATACTTTGCCTGCGAAGAGGAATAATGAAAGTCTCGTGGAACTTACGTCTCTGGACACAAGCTATTTTACCTTAGGATCATAAGCATTTTCACATTTTAGGGTATTACATTACCCAAGTAAAACATATTTAGTCAAAATGTTATCTGGTTTATATATACTTGCGTCAAATGAATGAACAAATGAGAAACATCCAAAACCCTGATACACAAGGGAATGAGGCATCAATAAGGTTCATCAACATGACAAGGAGACCTGCACACAAATACCCTTAATTAGGAAACCTTGGTACCTACATCCTTGGGAGGAGAATTTTTGTAACCTACAAAATATGAAAATTCATTCTTTTGTCAGTTTGTTATAGTGCACAAGGGAAATATATCTTGTGTTAATTTCAATGTTCTAAGTGGTGAGGATTTACTTTCATGTATTCTTTGGTAACACTTTTATAAGTTTTCAATGGAAAATGCATGTCATTATAATTTCTTGGATGACTGTCGGGCCAATTTTTGTTGACTAACCTGGTATCTGTCTAGTTAACTGCTTTCCTTGGTAAACACAGTTGAGTAAGAAACTTAAAGCTTTCATCTTTTTCATTCCTGAAAACATGCTGAATTTCCTTATCAGGCTTCAACTTTTGGAAGGCATCAGTGGTATTTCTAATTTTGTGTAGACATTCTTTGAAGCACGTTTCTCAATATGCACATTTTGCTACTATTAAAATCTTTTAGATACTTCATTATCAATTCGATGATGACTTTGTTCCTTTTCAGATTGCTTGTATTGTTATAAACCATGTCTTTTGTATCTGTAGGACTTGAGAAACTAGTTGATAAAATCCACGCTTCAATTCCAAAAGTTGTTTGGGATTTTGAAGGGATTCACTATTTCGATAATGGGCCACTCACTGTTCAATATCTATTTGTTTTGGATGCATTGAACTTTTGTTTTTGGCCAGGTATGCTATGTCGCTTACTGCACAATACATATTTGTTATTACCCAGTTATGCTATTTCCTTTTCCATCTTATTTTCTTTTTTCCTCGACGCTGTTTAGATCCCTTTATTGCTACGTATCCATGGTTTTGTTATAACTATATGTTTCTCTTTAGCTTGTTTTTCTGACATCTTCAAATTGGCTGAATTTGATCAACATGATCTCCAATACCATTGTTAGAATATTTGTAATTTAGTCTATCCACTCTATAACTATATTTGGTTGTGAGACATGGGCTCAATGTATTTATGTCAACTTTTATTTTATAAGTTGTATTTATACCAATTCTAAAGAATTCATTAGCCGACCCCAACTAGTTTGGGACAAAGGCTTAGTTGAGTTGAGTTGAGTATTTATACCAATTCTATGAAGAAGTTATTTCCTTCTGACCCCACTCTCTGACATGATATTACAATTTTCACAATATCAGAGTGGCAAAGCCCACAAAGGTCCCATTGGTGATCATGGTGACATATCATGCAAGGGAGAGACCTTTCTCGTTGTTGTTGATCAGTCTCTTTACATACATTCTGCATTTTTTTCTAAATCAAAATATCACCTCATTGATTAATTTTTTTACAAAAGCGAAAAGAACACCAAGACCAAAAAGTTCATGCTTTGTTTTTTCTTCCAAACCTTTCGTCTTCAGCAGGTCCATCATTTGGCCTGCAGAATGAAAAAAAGAAATTGTCATCTATCATGTCAGGAAGGTGACGATATGGAATGGAATGACTATTACACGATTGTATAGGGCCCCATCACTAGCATCTTAGTGATCTGGCTCCGTGCTGACCAAGTGAATCATAATATGTTGATGAATTCCTAAAACAACAATGTCACAAAATGTCAACTTCCTTGTTACAGAAACTTCTGCAAACATATGTCACAAATATCATTCTCGAAAATTTCTCGGGAAGAGAAAATCTCTGGATATTAAAAAAAAAATTTATGGGTTTATTTAGGGAAAGAATCGAAAAAACAAAATGCAATATAAAAAAAGGAAAATCAGGCAACTCTGTTTTAAAAATTATTTTAAATTTGTTTGACCTAAATTCATTATTCCCAAATTTGTTGAGAATCATGATTTTTTTAATTCTTAGTCAATTTTTGTAGTATATAGAAAGGGTATATAGCAATTCACAATTTTGTGATATTTTTTTAATCTTTAGACATGGACTAGATAATGAATGATGTTCGAAGTAAAGAGAGTGGGCTTACCTATCAAACATTGGGGTTATAAATGGACACTCCATATTTAACATTTAATTTCTTTTCCTAGATGAGGGTGGGCCGCTATTATTTTTATCCCTTTCTTTTGCTCTTTTTGTTCATTAATATTTTTGTACTAAATGAACGAGGTATCCTTTTTCTTATCCTCCTATTTGCATGTTCACACCAAACAAGGGAGGGAGGGAATTTTCTTTGCGTCCTGATTCTTGTTTTATTTTTCTGTTTCCATTCTAATATTTATTCATCATCATCGTCTATTTCTTCTTCATTTTCTCTTGCAAATACAAACCATAAAAATAACAATCAAGGGAAAATGAAGAAAAGTAAGATAAAGGAAACTTAACTCGAGAGCTACTTCACCAAATCTGTGATTAGGGTCGGGTTTTTTGCTCGTTAGTGGCTTGAAGAGAAAAAGGTGAGAACCGATATCACATCAGGGAATTTTGATTCTTCAATTTTTATTTTCAGCTTAGAGGAAAAAAGCATAAATATCACGAGTAAATGCAGATAAGCCCGATAAAACTGTATTTTTTCTCTTTCTCGACATTGTCATAAGTATTGCATTTTAATCGGGGTTTTTGCTTTTAATAAAAATGTTTATTTTTTTTTTGTGATTATTTCATAATATCGCTGCTATTGTGACGAAGTTCCAAAATACTTACTGACCTTTTTGTTGCTCCTCTTCATTTCACTTCATTTCATATATCCATTACCATTTCATTCTGTTATCATTTTCTCTTTTTTTCATCTTTTTCATCAATCAATTGTAGTCATTATGAGAGAGTTACTCTACATAATGAAGAAGTTATCCTTTTTCTTATCCTCATTATTGCATGCTCACACCGAACTGACATAACGGGGAAGGAAAGAGAAAAGAGAGGAGGAATACAAAAGCGGAAGGGAGAGAGGGAGGGAGTGAAGGGGGTGGGGGGTTCTCTTTTATCTATTGGGCCAATGATTGTGTTTTCTCTTGTTTTTTATTCCTGTTTTATTTCTTTTTTTCCATTCTAATATCTATTCTTTTTCTTCTTCATCATCATCTTCTTCATCTTTGTTTTTATCTGCAAATACAAGCCAGAAAAATAATAGTCAAGTGGAAGATGAAGAAAAATAAGAGAAAAACTTACATCGAGGAGTTCAAATTCTCCTTCTACTTCACCGAATCTGTGACCAGTGTTTGGAAACAGCTAACAACACCTATTCCAAACTTCAATTGTCGACTAATACCTTGATTCATATCTTTTTTGGTTGATATTGGGAATCCCCATGAAACCTCAAAGAACCTTCATTTTTCTTGAAAATAGCAAAAAAAGGCCCTAAAGTTGGCTCTATAACTCAAGGTTCTGTATGTTTCTTATCCGTGTTTGTAACAAGTATAACAGGTTAATGTATTCCTCTTTCGAAGTGATTGTTTGGAACGAAATGCCTGAATTGTAAATCCTTTTTCCTCATTGTGTCTTTCTGAGGTGTTTGGTTATCTGGCAGATTTGGTCTTTTCTTGTTGCCCTTTGTTTGTTTTCTTTCTTTCTTTTTTATTGCATTTTTTGCCTTCAGCTTCTTGGCGTTTTAATGAATCACATATTAAAAAAAAGTCTCAAATGTTTAAAGAATGTATTGCATGATAAAAATGGAACAAGGTGAAAATATTGTGTTTAGTGATTTTTTTGGACTTTGGAGATATCTCGTGGGTGTTTAGTGATGTTTTTTTTTTTTTTTTTGGGAATTTGGACATGATCTCGTGCGTGATTATTCCCTTTGCGGTGATGTGGGAAATTGAGCTGGAATGGAATGCTCACACCTTTGAGGATAGACACTCCAGTCAGTTTGATTGCATGGAAGAGAGTTTAATATTGCAAATTGGATGATACATATAAGGAATTTTGGGGATATTCAGTGGTACAAGTAGTAGGAATTGCATGCTTTAGTCATGGGAAGGGTGCCTAAGATGAAAACCCAAGGCTGTGTGGGGGCCTCCTCCTCCAAAGTCTACCAATCTAAACTTCGATGGTTGCTCTGTTGGAAACCCTAACTGATCGACATTTGTGACCTTTTTCGGTATGGAAAATGCAACATTCTTCCCTCATTTTCTTGTCTGATCACCCATTCTGATACATGAGATGCTGAGGTGAGGGTCTTCCGCTTAGGCTTACATATATTTTTTCAGCCAGACGGAGAGGAGATTAGAGGCGGAAGATGATTCATCAATAGTGGTATCGTGGTCCGAAGGGGATAACTACAGGCTATGGAGGTTGGCTAGATTCATTGATGAGATTATTGATTTATGTAGAGATTGGGAATCACTTTTGTTCATATCGTGAGGAGTGCTAATGACCTTGCTGATAAGTTGGCAAAGTCAGGAGTGTAGATAATATATGTATTTTGGGCCACTATTGCCCAACGACATATCGTTGTGATCATTTTAGGGTGCGTTTGGATTGCCGGAATTAAGAATGGGCGGATTAATGGAGGTTTATACCCGTCTATTTAATCTTCACAAATGGAAGGGTTAGGATGATCCTATGAAGCTGATTTTTTGAGCATACCCTATCAATATGAGGGGCCTATCAAATGAATGCTTTGGATCATCCAAACAATGTGCCCCTGTCTAGCTCACAAACACTGCCCCCCCACACCCACGCACGCACACACACAGATATATATATATATATATATATATATATATATATATATATATATATATATATATATATATGAGGAAAGTGAAGCTACACCGCTGGCTTAAAATACAATGGGCCCACATTGTTTTGGTGATCCAAAGAATTCATTTGATTGGCCCTCACATAGATAGGGTGTCCACCAAAAATCAGCTCCATAGGATTATCCCAACCCTACGATTTGTGGAGGCAAAAATGAACGTGTAAAAACCTTCACAAATTTGTCCATTTTTGCCTCCATAGTTTGAAGGGTTGGGATGATCCTATGGAGCTGATTTTTGGTGGACACCCTATCTATGTGAGGGCCAATCAAATGAATTCTTTGGATCACCAAAACAATGTGGGCCCATTGTATTTTAAGCCGGCGGTGTAGCTTCACTTTCCTCTCTCTCTCTCTCTCTCTCTCTCTCTATATATATATATATATATATATATATATATATATATATATATATATATATATATATATATATTCTGGTCAGCGGACCAGATAAGTTATCAGGGCTGCATTTATTTGGTCGATCGACAGGATACTTTATCTGGTCCGTTGTCAAGAAATACACAAACACACGCGTGTGCGTACGTCCTTTTATCAATCAGTTTTCTTCCTACAAGTTTTAACGAGGCTGCATTATTTGTTGTCACTTGGATGACCTCATCCATAAGTTTGAAGAGGTAGTTTGCATCCTTTACTTTGTTCGATGCATCGATGGACTTATGCAATACACTCCCATGGTTGTGATATACTAAAAAAATAATTATCAATTTTCTCGTAGGTCGAATTTAATTGTAACTCGTAGTCAAGGTTTCAGGCTTCGATTTCGATAAGCATTTCGGTCGTGAAGGAAATGTGAACATGTCGGTTTTGGATGGAAATTTTGATGGAAATCCTATAAAATCATGGAAACATGATGGATATTCAGGATGAAACTATAGAAATTGATAGAAAAGCACAAATGCATACTAAATACCATCACACAAGCACAAATGCATACTAAATATAATTATTTAAGCCACAGGATAGCGTACCACTCATACACTTACAATTTTGGTTTCAGTGTGCGTTTCGGTTTCGGTATATGTTTCGGTGGATTTAAAATCATGCTCATAGTAGTGACTGATCACTCTTCATGTATGTGTTTGATTTGTCCAATCCCTCAATATCTCAACCTCATCATAAGCTAGTTGTTATGCACTGCATAAGCGATCAGTCGTCTCACACCTAAATCTCTAGCGACATTGAATATTGGCTAGAAATAAGGGGGCCTATAGCATACTAGCTGAAAGATGATTATAAAAATAATTTTGAAACTGCTCTCCCAAGCTTACCTTTCATATTCTTCAAAAATGCCAGCTTCATTTTTGGTTGTTTTGTCGTATCTGGGTCTATTGGACCCATTATTGCTAGATTCACCTCTCTATATCTGTCTTTGTATTCTCCCTATCTCTAGTAGTCTTAGGATGTTGTGGCCCTTACGCAGAAATGTTTGCAGAGTGATGTATTAGTGCTATAGCTCTTGTAGCCTATCAACTTCATCTAGGCCCTACACCTCCCAAGCTGCTTTAGATGAACCACCCACCTCCCAGCATCGTGGCCTAGGGCTGCACATGGTTCAGTCCGGTTTGGTTTAAGGGTGTTTCTTGAACCGAACCGATCCCATCGGTTTGGTTTTTTCCCAAACCGTAACCGAACCGATAGGCAGTCTAACCGAACCGAACCGAACCGTTATTGACCGGTCCGGTTCGGTTCGGTTCATGGTTTATTCGTATTTGAGCAGTGAAAAACTTAAAATAACTACATAACTAAAAGGTAAGCCAGAGGTTAAAACTTAAAATATGATTCTGAAAGGATTTCTTACCTTTTTCAAAACCCACCTCAGTCTTTTCTCCTTTTCAAGATTGGGTTTTTTTTAAGGAGACAAGAGAAGAGAGAATGACGAGATCACTATTGTGCTAACTGCTAAGTGGTAAGTGGTGAAGGACTGAAGTCTGAAGGGTCGGCTGTCGGCGGAGACAAACAGAGAAGGGAGAATAAAATTTGAAAGAGAGAGAGCTAGGGTTTCAACTTTCAACTTTACTTTTCTTATTTTTCTTTCCCCTTTTTTTTGTAATTGTCATATGTCAGTACACCTATTTCGTATTTTGTTTGTAATTGTCATACTTTGTTACCCTTTTTCGGTAATTTTTCATTTAAAACTTACAATTTCTATCACAAATCTAATAAGCCGTAATGATTACTATTTTTTTTTCTACGTTTGCTAGTAACCTTTGCACCCATTTACTTCTTCCAATCTTTGCATCCGGACGGGCCACAAGCCGAGCAAGTGGAATCGGCGAAGGTGGCTAGCAAATTCCTCTAAAGGTTTGCCCAGCATGGTTTTTTTGCCCACTGTTCTGTAGTCTGTACTTCTGTTCACGTTATAAAGGATTAAAGGGGGCGGATGCGTACTTCATGGGGAGTGAAAATATCAACTCCCGTCTGTAATCTGTAATCTTTCATGGTTTTTTACTTTTTTATACGTTTCTAACAATTGCCGGTTCGGTTCGGATTTTTCGGATAAAATTTCTTTGAATCGTAAACCGAACCGATGGGATCGGTTTTCTGATTTTAGAAACCGTAACCGAACCGAGGGGCAAAAAAACCGAACCAAACCGAACTGAAAGGTCCGGTTTGGTTCGGTTTATCGGTTTGAACGGTTTTTTGTGCAGCCCTATCGTGGCCCAACTATTCACTTAGAAAAATGTTCTCGTTTCTCCTCTAGATGCATGTTGTTTTGCACGACATTTATGTACTAATGGTCAGTATCTTCATCAAACCCCATTTCTTCATCTTCCTCATCGCTCTCTATATTTCAATGCTTCTGCTTGTCTTTCCTTGACTTTTTTTTTCTTTTTGATTTTTCCAAGTGTTTTCTCATAAGCTCTATAACTTCTTGAGATACGAGCTTACAAGCTATAAATTGGCCATTTTGATGTGCCCAATGCTGCTGATACTGTATCAATCCAATACGAAGTGGTTGATACTATAAGTTTCTACTGATGTTTTAAACCATGATGGAGAGGCATTAAGTCTTGTAGTGAAGTTGAGAATAATTTGTTTAACTTTTGCTTTGGCAAACTTGTATAAATAGACACTACCTCAAATGATTGATAAGAGTCACGGATTGAAATCTTGGCTGAAATCAAATTGTTCTGTCATACCCAAGATGGAACTATATTGCAAAATATTGATTTGGATTGTTACTTTGTTGTTTCAGAAAGTTTGCTCTGTATCGACTTAGTTTTGGAATGTTTCAGCCTAAACATTCATGTGAATCATGTTGGTTTGGTGCATTATGGATTGCGTAAGGAAACCCAATTTAGGGAGAAGAAACTCATCTTCTCACTCTCTTCTAACTACAACTGTTCTTGTGTTCAAAATCAAAGCGAGAAGAGGGGGGTGGGGGTGGGGGTGGGGGTGGGGGGAAGGAATGAAATTTATGTGATTTAAAATGTTAAATTGACAATTTGACTTCATCAACAACCTATTTTAGTTATTTTTCATTTGAGGATGCCTTTTAGACTAAGCATGTGTATTGAGATTTTTGAGGAATATCTATAATATTATTAGATCGAGGATTTGGGACCAAATCCATGTCATGCTGTAATTACTTGTAGATTAATATTATTTGTATTTGTATTTTTTTGTTTCTTAAATAAGGAATAAAACATCATAAATACATGGATTTGGCACTATATCCATGCATCTACGATGTCAGTTAGTGGACATGGGAAAAAATAATCACCTTTTTAATTGATTTACGTTTTTTTTTTCCCTCTTTTCCTTGTAAATAATCTACAAAACATTGTAGCTGGATGAATTTGGCATGAATTGATGCCTATTACCGGGCCAAAAGTAATACTTAATTATTTTTACTTTTCTAGGATTTTGTTTTTAACAATTAAAAAATCTTATAAAGAAACATTAAAAATAGCATGGGTTTGGAATTATTCTTCAGAGAACTAGGGGAGTTCTCTGCCAAATCTTTTTACCTGCAGTTGGTGTCTTGTTCTGATTCCCCCGAGATAGCTAGAATGTGGTCCATCCATGTTCCTCCAAGGGCTGGCTTATTCGGTTGGGCTGCTATACAGAAGCGTATTCAAACGATAGATTTTTTGAGAGAGAGGAAGATGTTGATCATTAATCATTGTGCGCTTTGTATTGAGGATGGTGAATCAGTTAACCATCTTTCATTCATTGCAAGGTGGCTAGGGTTATGTAATGAAGGTGGCTAGGGTTATGTGGGGTAGTGTTCTAAAGAGATTCGGGATTTCTTGGGTGTTTCCCAAGGATTTTGTTCAGCTTTAGGAAGGCTTGATTTTTTCTTCATGCTGGGGTAAAGGAAGAGTGTTGTGGCTTATTTCTTTCTTAGAGGTGATTTGGGTACTATGGAAGGAAGAGTGTTGTGGTAAAGGAAGAGTGTTGTGGCTTATTTCTTTCTTAGAGGTGATTTGGGTGCTATGGAAGGAAAGAAATGCTAGAACCTTTGGTTCTAGTAGAAGGGCTCTTTATTTATCTTCTCAGGTGACAACGCTCTCGATCTTTTGTTCAAAATCCCTCCCTAGTTTTAAGTTTGTTTCCGCTTTTAATCTTTGGAATGGGTGGAGCGTAATGTGCGATAGCACTGTTTCTTCTTACAATATTGCTCAAGTTTGGGAGTCGCCGGAAAAGGGTTATCTCAAATTGAATTTTGATGGATCGAGCCTCGCAACCCGGGGCTGGGTGGTGTTGGGGGAGTTCTAAGGAATGAGAATGGAGTGGTTAGGTGGGCCTTTGCAGGTCCATTGGTTGTCCCAGATTCTAATGAGGCAGAAGTTCGAGCGGTATTTCAAGGTTTTAAGTTATTGGAGGGTGAGGATCTCAATCGGGTTGTTGTGGAAGGCGATTCCCTCAATGTAATTAGATGGTTGTCCCGATCTCATGGGTTTCCTTGGTGCTCTGCGGATTTTTTCAATGAGATTAAAGACATTGTTGGGCTCGCCAAAAAATATCTTTTCGACATTTTAGAAGACCGGCTAACAGAGAGGCGGATAAGATAAGCCAAAAGTGGGGTTCACTTAGAGTCTCTGGAATTATTTGACTTCCTTCCTCCTTGATTGTTCTATGTTTGTTTTTACATTTGTTTTTCTTCCTTGTATTCTTTGACCATTCTGGTCCTATCAATGAAATCTTAACATTCCAAAAAAAAAAAACATTAAAAATAGCACGAAAAAGAAAAAAAACTAAATATGCCATTCAAAAAAATAAATTTTTAAAAGCATTAATGATCATGAAATCCATTAAATGCATATATGATTCAGGGATTAGAAAATCTTAAAAAGAAAAACATTAAAAATAGCATGAAAAAGAAAAAGAAACTAAATATGCCTTTCAAAAAAATAAATTTGTAAAAACATTAATGATCATGAAATCTAGTAAATGCATTTATGATTTAGGGATTTTGTGCTTTTTTGTACTATTTTATGCTGTTTTGGATTGCGTACGTAATTTATATTAAGTATGGATTAGGTACATTTAATCTCTTTTCTTTTTTTCTCTCTTTTTGGCTAAATATTCTTGATTTTGAGCATACAAAGTAAAACAATGCCACACCTTTGAGACATTGCTTGGTTGCATGGAGTGGAATAGATGAAAGCTAAATGTAAATCATTATAAAATCGTGCAGGGGTATCACTTGTTTTAAAGACCATTGAGCCGGCTAAATGGATAAGTTTTACCTTAGTATCCCAAAACAGGTGAATGCTTTGATGACAGAGTCCTTAGCTAAAGCAAAGAAAGTTAATGTCAACTATTAAGCCAAGTAGGGAAGAAATTATCTTTGATGCGGAGAAGAGTCTTTACACTGATGAAGATACTAGGAAACTTAGGAGAGGAATATGATCGATCTTGGATAGTCGGTATAAAGCTATAAAATAAGGTCATGGGACCTAAATTTTAGTACCATATGATGTAGAGGGATATCTCTTTGGGGTGGGGGTGTTACAATTGAGGCACATGTAATTCATCTTGATCTAGATTAAGAGAACATCAGCCCCATTGAAACATGCTAGTGGCCAAGGATGACCAAGGCTAAAATCTTTATTTTAAAAACTTGGGAGAAAAAAGCTAAAGAAAGCTGATCACATCCCATCCACCTCTAGTAACCAAGTAACCATTTTACCTTCTCATGTTTGATGCAGTCACAGAACATTTGGTAAAGGGGCTAAGGAGCCTATCCATTACATGATCAGAGGGCCAGGTCAGGTTACTGAATTAAAAGCATGCATTGAGTCCTTCAGAACAATTTTGGTAGAATATGGGTGCGGAATCATGTGTATTGGATGGGTGGTCCCTTAAGAAGATCAAGCATAGATTTATGGTATTTAGTATTTGGGCGTGATCTTTTAGAAGTTCGTTTATGCAGTGTATCAGGTAAAGAGTGAAGACTATATTTCATCTCAAAATGTTTGCTTTGGAATCTGTGTACATCATTTTATCGCTTTGTTGCTGTCCGATAATGCTGAATTATATATCACTGAACTATGCTTGAGAAAGGAAATAAGATAACCTCTTTCATCTACAATCATCCATGGCTGGCCGATCTTTTCAAGAGACATATTAACCACAAGTTACTATGACCAGGCATAACCGCATAAACCATATCCTTACCACTACACTGCTCTTGAGAGCCTATGTAGGCATAAGATAGGGTTGACCCAGATGTTTACTTCTAATGCTTGATGGTAAGGTCAAATTTTGGGAAAGGTGAAACGCGTGTTACTTTGAAGGAGGTCGCTAAAAAATTGTTCTCACATATGGAAAGTTCTCAAATGAGGATGAAGACATAGTAAAGAAAATAAAGGCTCTTGTTAAGGTCTTCAAATTGATAGGTGGTAATAACAACCTACTATGGGTTGCATATGAGGCGGTGGATGGAGTGAAACTTGCAATTCGACAGTCCACTAGATATTAATGGAAGGTACAGGATTTTATCGACAACAGATGGGAGAAGCAGCTCCACCAGATTTACATGTGGCAGCTGCAACTGTCACATGCCTGATTCTATATTTTCCATTTACGCCATAGTTCAAAATGCAAACTCAACAATCTTAATTCACTCCTATGGGAGACAAATGGATAAGAAAGTTGAGAGCTAGAGGAGCTGAATGGATATAATCAATTCCATTCTTCTCTCTTAGGTCTTAGTTGGTGAAATGTTTCAATTTCATGGCAAAATATCTCCATCCTTGCCTGTTTGTAGGATGGTGGTCTGTGTTAGTGATGGAGCTATTCAATCCACTCTGCTTGTTCTCTATAAAAAGGGAATTGCTATCTATAAGGTAATAAACCGCCTTCATGTAATCATGTCACAATTATGTAGGTGGTATGCTCAAGAAAACTTCTCAAAATTCTATATGTTCTGAGATGTTGATATAATTCTCGACCATAGTGAGGTTGACTGGCATGTTAAACATGAGTTTTCATGAAAAACAGCTCTTTGTGAAGTTGGAGGCTTGGATTATGTGGACCAATCCCCTTTGTGGAATGCAGAGCTGAGGCAGGAGTGTGTTTGCCAAAGATGATGTATTATTATTTTCTTGTGGATGAGATCAGATGGAGGTAATAGGGTAGTGTCCGGCACGCTAGAGGGGAATTTCGTCAAATTGAACCATCATGCCTCAATTTACTTCCATTGACATGATTTCTGCTGATTGAGCTGAATTTATCTTTTTATGTCTTTTATGAGGCAATTGGTAAGGATTTTTTCCTTCATTTCAATATTATTTTGCAAAGGATTCTCCACCCCTTGCTGGCATCAATTGTGTCCCATGGCTTTATTTGAAATTGAAACTTGAAGATCGAAACTGGGACATGGTTGTAATTCTTGAAGATGAATCATGGGTAAATAAGACCAAGGTTTTAAATTTCGGTTTCGGTGTCGGTTTCGACCACCACCGAAACGGAAATATTTTGGTTTCGGCTGAAATCATGTAAAATATGTTAATTATTTTGTTTTTTTAAAAATTTGACCAAAATATCTAAAATTTCGTTGTAAATTTCGGCGATTTCGGCTATGTGGTGAAAATTTCATAGGAAATTATTACATTTCGATGGACATTTTTAAATTTTCGATGGAAATTTTGTAAATAAAGGCTAAAAATGAAATTTCAACCAAAATTTTGGCGACATTTCAGCCAAATTTCGGAATTTCGGTGAAATTTCCCCGAAATCATGTAAAGAAACGACTTCATGTGAATTTCGTTTCGGCCTTGGCCGTTGTTAGAATAAGCCTATGGGCATTCTAGTAATTGTACCTTATCTTTAAGTATATAAATAAATCAGTGAGGGGGAGACAATCCTAACTCACTTTTCTCTTTTCTCAAATCTCTCGTAACATGGTATCAGAGCCCTAGGGCTTCTGATCCGTAGGGACATCCATTAGCCTCCATCTTCTTCATCTCCAAACCTAAACCCTAACCCTAACCCTAACTCTATCTCCCCCATCTTCTCTTCACCCCTTCACCCACTACCACTCGCCCCTCTCCTTTTTTCCCCACCCAGCACCCTCGCCCCTCTCCCTTCCTCTTGTCACCCCCTTTCCCCACCCCCTCACGATCCCCGTTCCCCCTCCCTCACCCCACCAGACCCCCCCCCCACTAACGCCTCTCCTTTTCCCCAACCAGACCCCCCGCCCCCCCTTCCTCGCCCCCTCCCTCTACCCACCGTCGTCTCCCTCCCTCCACCCCACCCGACCCTCGTCCACCCCCCCTGCTCCCCCCACCACCGCGACACCCCTTCCATCCCCTCTTCCACCACCGTGCACCCATCTCCCTGGATCCTTCCCCACCTCGAGCCTTTTTTGTACCCCCCTAAACCCCGCATCACTATACCTATCCATTATCTCTTCTCTCTACTCCTATCTCATAAACTCTAACCTTAATTTTCACTATTTTGTCTTCCTTACATCCTCATGTGCTGACCTAGCTCTGTTCCCATCACTTTCTCTTCGTGACTTCGTCCCGTTGTTGCTATGGCTCCATCTCCCCTCTTGTTCTTGGCCCGTGATGCCCCTCTATGAGCCATCGCCTTGATTAGTTGTGCTGTCCATCACTCCTTTTTCCTCTTTTTGTAGCCATTGTTTGTGGATATCTTCAGTTCTCTCGTCATTTGTTGTCCTTATCATGGATCCCTCTCTTGGCATGACCACGGAGGTCCGTGCCCCTCCCCAACCTTTGGCTACCTCTTCCTCTTCTTCTCCTAGCTTGGCACCTTTGGAGGGCTCTTACCCACAGCTGAACATTGCCAAGTTTGATGGCACCAACTACTTACCCTGGAAAGTTGCGGTTGAGACATACCTTCTTAGACGAGGTAAGGTCAGTTTCCCTCGTCAGGATCTCCCTCCGTCCAAGGACCCTTTGTATACTCGCTAGGAACAGAAAGACATTTTGATTCGGAGCCTTCTCTGGCAGAGCATGACCCCCGCTATTTCCTTCACCATGATACTCCTCCCGACTGCGAAGGAGATCTGGGATCACACTGCCTTGACCTATTCTGGAGTTGAGAACCTAACCCGTATCTGTGCCACTTATTTTGAGTGGATGCATTTGCGTTGGGGTGACATGTATCTTAAGACTCACTATGGGCAATTTATTTCCTTATGTCAGCAGCTTGACATCTTCATGCCTCTCACTTTTGATGTTAATGTCGGCAGCGAGAACAAATTCGAGTGGTGCACAACCTTGAGAGCCTGGGTCCGGAGTTTACCTATCTACGTCATCAGATTCTCGGGTTCGGCAACATTCCGTCGTTACGTGAGGCCTATTCTCGTGCACAACAGTGCCTTGGCGAGTCTCCATCACGGCTCCCCTCTGATAGTTCGGCTCTCGCAGCATATGATGGTGGTGGTGGTTCTCGGCCACCCAGAGGAGGCAGTTCTGCTTCCAGAGCTCGTGGCTGTGGCCGTGGCCGTGTTGGTAGTGGACGTGGTCGTCCTTATTGTACCCACTGCCCAATGTGATGGCCACCAGATCGAGATGTGCTATACGCTTCATCCAGAGCTTCGCCCACCTCGATCAGCTCACCTCACCACAGTTGGCCCTTCTGATACAGTGACTCTTGCGCCAGATTCTACCTCTGTTGATGAGTCCTTCAGTTTTACGAGGGTAGATTATGAGGAGTTACATCAGTTTCGATAGAGCGCCTCCCATTTCACTGCTGGCTTTGCTCAGCCAGGTAGTTCACCCATGACCTTACTCTCTAGCTCAGGGTCTTGGATCATTGACTCAGGAGCCTCAAATCATGTCTAGTAACTCATCCCAGTTATCTTCTTTTCACTAATTTCCATCTGTTTTTCAGTCTATTACTCTAGCTAATGGTTCCACTACTCCCATCACTGGTATTGGTACCAAGGTTTTAAATTTCGGTTTCGGCGTTAATTTCGGTCCCCACTGAAACCGAAATTTCAGCCGAAATCCCGAAATTTGGTAATGGGACTCGAAATTTCGAATTTTTGGGCCTAGATTTCAGCCGAAATAACCGAAATTTCGAACGAAATTTGGTAAAGGATTAAAAAATTAATATTTCGGACGAAACACAAGCTGTACATTTGATTTTTATTTTTTTTACTTTTGTGGCTTGCATTGAATGATGTAAATCATTTTTTCATTATTTTAAATATCAAATGGCTTTGGGTAGAGATCTCTGACAAAAACAACCTATTTTTTTATTTTGTTTGACTTTTGTAGCGTGCATTGAATGATGTAATTCATTTTTTTTCTTATTTTATATATCAAATGACTTTTGGCAGAGATCTATGATGAAAATAACTCATTTTTTAATTTTGTTTGACTTTTGTGGCATGCATTGAATGATGTAAATCATTTTTTCTTATTTTATATATCAAATGGCTTTGGGCAGAGATCTCTGACAAAAAACAGTCTATTTTTTTTAATTTTGTTGACTTTTGTGGCTGCATTGAAGTACTCTCCAAATTTACGTTTCAGTTGAAATTTCAGCAATTTCGGCCGAAATTTATCGAAATTTTGGCAATTTCGGCCGAAACTTGCCGAAATTTCACCGACACAGTGTAATATTCCGAAGCCATGTACTTTCGGTGTCGGACATGATCGAAACCGACACATTTCAGTCGAAATTTCGGATTTCAGCCGAAATTTAAAACCGTGTGGTACCACTTGTCCTTCCCCTCATCTGTCACTCTCATCTGTCTTATGTGTCCCTAAATCTCCTTTAGTTTACTTTCTGCGAGTCAACTTACGAAGAATCTTGCTTGCTCTATCTCATTTTTTCCTTCTTATTGTGTATTTCAGGATCTTTCGATTGGAGGGACGATTGGATCTGGACGTGAGGTGGATGACCTTTACCGCCTCGACCGCAGTCCTTCTACTGCTTCACATAGTTCCGTGGATGCCTTTCAGTGGCACTGTCGACTTGGTCACCCATCACTTCAGTGCCTCAGGCAAACATCTTTAGTTCCTGCTTCTATTTCTCCTTTTCAGTGTCAGTCTTGTGATCTCGGAAAGCATCATAGTGTCTTTCGCTTCCCGAGTCGTTAGTCTGTTTCATTTGGTTCATTCGGATGTATAGGGACCTTCTAGGGTCGCGTCAAATAGCGGATTCAAGTATTTTATTATCTTTATTGATGATTATTCACGTATGACATGAGTGTATTTACTGAAGGACCTCTCTCAGGTCTTTTCTGCATTTCAAAATTTTCATTTTGAAATAAAGAATCAATTTGGTTGCTGTCTTAAATGTCTTCGCACAGATAATGCTCGTGATTCTTTCTCCGCTTCTCATGGATTTCAGGATTATCTCTCCTCATGGTATTATCCATCAATCTTCTTATGCGTGCACCTCACAACAGAATGGTGTAGCCGAAAGGAAATTGCGCTATCTCCTTGAAGTGGCCCGTACTCTACTCTTTCAGATGCAGGTTCCTACATCCTTTTGGGGTGAAGCCATTCTTACTGCATGTTTTCTGGCAAATCGCCTTCCGTCCTCTGTGCTGAATGGCGATTCTCCATATCACACATTATATCCATAGTAGGACCCTTTCCCCCTTACGCCCCGTGTCTTTGGTTACGTCTGCATTGTTCATCATTTGGGCCCTGGTCGCGATAAACTTGATCTTCGGTTAGAACGGTGTGTCTTTCTGGGCTACTCTCGTACCCAGAAAGGATATTGCTGCTACAGTCCCCGTCTATGTAGGTGGTTCGTATCAGCCGATGTTACATTCTTTAAGTCCGAATCCTTCTTTGGTTCTGGTTCTGTCCCTACCTCCTCCAGGTTGGAGCCTGAGGTGTCCATTTCTCTTCCTATCCTCTCGGACAGTGCTCCTGCATCGCTACCATCTCCTTCTAACTGCCCTCCTGGTCAGGTCGACTCCTGTACTCCCCTAGTGGATCCTCCACCTATTAAGTTTCAATATCAACGTCGTCAGCAGCAAGCACAACAGCCTCACCCCGACAAATCATCTTCACAGGCAGAGATCCCCTTATCCTCTTCTCAGGTAACCTCCTTTCCCTCTCCTGTAGTTGTCTCTGACTCGCCTATTGCTTCGCGCACTCGCTCTCATTCTACTGCACATCCTATATCTCAATTTGTTTGCTATGGTCGTCTAACTCCCACTTTCAAAAGTTGTGTCCTCTCTATGTCTTCTGTTGTGTTACCACAGTCTTTGGATGAGGCTCTCAATCACTCAGGGTGGCGGGTTGCCATGGACCTTGAGATGGGTGCTCTACATTCTAACCAGACGTGGGATCTGGTTTCTTTACCTGCTGGTGCTCGACCTATTGGTTGCCGTTGGGTGTTCTCCATTAAATATCTGCCTGATGGTACTGTTGAGCGATTGAAGGCTCGTCTCGTTGCAAAGGGGTTACACTCAGACTTTCGGTGTTGATTACAATGAGACATTTTCTCCAGTTGCGAAGATACCTTCAGTTCGAATTTTGCTGTCCCTTGCAGTCAATAATGGCTGGCATCTTCACCAGCTAGATGTGAAGAATGCCTTTCTACATGGCGACCTCCTTGAAGAGGTGTATATGGAGCAACCTCCAGGGTATGTTGCTCAGGGGGAGTTGTCCTTTGTCTGTTGCCTCAGGAAATCCTTATATGGGTTGAAGCAGTCCCCACGTGCATGGTTTGGCAGACTCAGTGAGGCAGTTATGAGGTTTGGCCTGAAACAGTGTGTTGTGGATCATTCAGTCATCAGCCCTCAGTCCTCAGTCCTCAGCAGGATGCATTATGTTGATTGTATATATCGATGATACCATTATTATAAGTAGTAACTTAGGGGGAATTCAGAAACTGAAAGCTTTCTTACAAAAAAAGTTCGCTACAAAGGACTTGGGGCGTCTCAGACATTTCCTTGGGATAAAAGTGGCATACTCCTCTAGTGGCTTATCTCTATCACAGAGAAAGTATGTTTTGGATTTGTTGGAGGAAACAAGAAATCTTGGCGTAAAACTTGTGTCTGCACCTATGGATCCTAATGTAAAACTAGTTCCAGAAGAGGGTGACTTGTTGGAGGATCCTGGTAGGTATAGAAGGCTTGTGGGCAAGCTCATATACCTTACTGTTACTTGTCTTAATATATCTTATGCCGTTGGGGTGGTCAGTCAGTACATTACCTCCCTTCATACTTCACATTGGAGTGCAGTACAAATTCTCAAATATCTAAAGGGGGCACTAGGAAAGGACTTATTGTTCAAACGGCATGGTCATATGCGAATTGAGGGGTTCTTTGATGCTGATTGGGCTGGATCTCCTGCTGATAGGAGATCGACTACCGGGTATTGTACCTTTGTGGAACGCAACCTGGTTTCATGAAAAAGTGAAAAACAGGACGTCATTGCCAAGTCAAGTGCTGAGGTAGAATACAGAGCAATGGCACATACTAGTAAGAGATTATCTGGTTGAGATCACTACTGTCTGAGATTGGTATTGTGGTTCCTTCGCCTTCATAGTTGTATTGTGATAACAAGGCTGCCATCTTTATTGCGACAAATCCAGTCTTTCATGAGCGAATAAAACATATCGAAGTCGACTGTCATTTCATTCGTCAGAGAATTCAGAAAGGGGAGATATGTACCGTATTCACTCGTTCTACAGAACAGTTGGCTGATATGTTCACAAAACCATCGAATAAAGCAAAG
Organism: Tasmannia lanceolata; assembly: GCF_043159265.1. Classification (NCBI taxonomy): domain Eukaryota; kingdom Viridiplantae; phylum Streptophyta; class Magnoliopsida; order Canellales; family Winteraceae; genus Tasmannia; species Tasmannia lanceolata. The sequence goes on from NW_027518681.1 coordinate 3,669,837, forward strand.
TTGAGTGACATTTGTAGAAAGCTCGGAATGTATAACTTATACATTCCAGCTTGATGGGGAGTGTTAGAATAAGCCTATGGGCATTCTAGTAATTACCTATCTTCAAGTGTATAAATAAATCAGTGAGGGGGAGACAGCCCTAACACTTTTCTCTTTTCTCAAATCTCTCGTAACAGCCGAAACTGAAATATTTCGGCCATTTCGTTTCGTTTCGGCCGAAATTTAAAACCATGAATAAGACCCGAGTTTAGATATTGTTCTGATGAGTTTCTATGCTTGATTCTAGCATACAATCAACATTCAACAATGGCATCTTGAAAGAATACTAGTATTTCTTGGAGAAAAATTGCCCTCTAAAGAAGGCAAGTGTCGATTTAGTTCTCGTGCCAAAGATTCAAGGATCCAGAACTTCTCTTGTTTTTTGCGCCCTTTTTCTTTGTTTGGGTAGATTGAGAATTTGGTACTTCCTGTTCATGTTCATGTTGGATTATCATTTCTGCATATAATATTGTAGATCATTGAGTCCGAGAATTCTGCCTCTACTTATTTGCAGCTAGGGGTGAAACTTCATCTTAACAATAAGCACTGTCATGACTGCATGTATGACTTTAGTTTCTCTTTTCCCTGCCTAATATTTTGTTTCCATGCATGCTTTGTCTTCTTTTGTGTTGCAGTTTTGTGTATATGACAAATTTCCCTTTAAACTGCTGCGTACTTTGTATATTATATTGAAATTGTTCCACTTTTTTTTTTTTTTTTGGTCAAAGCTTATACAATTTTTTAGTTAGTTTCACTTTCAAATTCTGCAAAAAAAATAAAAATAAATAAAAATAAAATCCTTAGTCACTGTTTATAAATGAGACGTTGCAACAAACATTGTTGATCACATATTGCTTATATTAAACAGACAAGGATCTGAATTATGACCATCTAGCTTTAGGGCTGAAAATAGCTTTGCAAAAGGACAAGTCTGGTCACTGTTTATAAATGAGACGTTGCAACAAACATTGTTGATCACATATTGCTTATATTAAACAGACAAGGATCTGAATTATGACCATCTAGCTTTGGGGCTGAAAATAGCTTTGCAAAAGGACAAATCTGCCTTTGATGCGGATCGTCTACAAAAATATACCGGTATTTATCCTCTCTCAAATCTGGCATCTTTGGTGTGCATACATATTTTCATATTAATCTGACACATGTTTCCAGTGTTCTTAGGATGGAGTGATGGATATTTAGCACTTTCCAAATTCTACTACACCTTTTGTTACTTCTGATGTTTAAATAGGCGCTGATGAATTGCTTGATAAATTATTGTCAGGTCCTCAACTGCGTGAGTTGCTGAACTGGCCCCGTCCACTCCCCCTAGAGGATGAGCGCATCCGCTTACTGCATGAGGTACAAACCGTCTGGAGATTTGAGGACTTGTTCAAATAGAGATTTTGTTTTGTTTTGCTTGTAATCTATGGTCTAAGGTCTCTCTAATACAGTTTTTGTGCTATATTTATTCCTGCTCTACATTGATCTTCTGATTCCCACATTTGGCTTTGATTTGCTTCCCATAATTTGCTATTCTTATGATATTAAGCAGATTAATTTTCTCAGATGCTACCTGCAAAAATATTAATAATGACATTTCACTATAAGTCAAGGTAAATTGCCTTCCACTTCAATTTATTCAGGTTGGGCTGGAACTTGAGAGAAGTTTTGGGGGAAAAGCAGCTAACCTCGTCGCATCCTGTGGAAAATCTGCTGCATCTCTTGTTGACCTCATTGCACGTCATTTCCCTGGTATGTTTTTCTCCTTATTCTATGATGTCTAATACACAAACAAAAGATCTGCGCCATTAGGAAATAAAGCGAAAATAGTTGAGTCGTGTGACTTAAGACTCATTGTTAGGAAATATATATCGGGCTAGAAAAACAAACTTGGAAGTACTTAAATATTTAATTATGTTTATTTTGAGCTCTATTGAATGGACGTTGCTGTAATAATAACTGTCATATTTGGATTTGGGAGAAAGAAAGGTCATAGCGGAAGAGTTTTTGATGCACCTGAATTTACCATTGAGACAGAAAACCTAAGTAACTTAAACATCAACATGTGTCCATTAAGCTGAGTTTGTTACATAAAAATGGTTTCATAAAAAATATGATACATTACTCATATGGATAGAATATGATAAAACTGTATGAATAAATGAATAATATCTGGAAACAAGAGAAAAAAAAAGAGGATAATTGAATCTTTGTTCTCGTAGATCTGCCTTCTCTTTATTTGTGTCACAGAGATTGGAATGGATCCTCAGGCAACTAAGTTTATATATTTCTCAGCGCACCTGATTCCATTATGCGATGCTGAGAGGATATCTATTTATTTACTTGCTGTTATGTAAACCTAACATCCATCTATTCGATTAGGTAGTTGGAACACACTCATGGCCGTTGCATCTTATTGCTTGTTAGTTCTGTTTTATTTGAATATTTTGCTTGATCTTTGACCCACCATTCAATAATTTATGCTATTTCTGGTTGCTCCTCCTTTCACATGCTTATGCTGTGAATGAATCTTGATGTGTAGTTGTAGCCAGTTAACTAGAGATTTGAATAATAGCTCTTTGATTCTTCCCCTATTAATACCATTCCCCAATACTTGAGGGGTTGTTTGGGTGTAAAATAATATTTATTATTAAGATATTTTTTTTTTGAAATTGAAAAAATGGACGGAGATGGTCAAGATACAAAGAGAGAAATAATACAACAGTATAAAGAAGACTACAAAGACAATCATGGAGGTAGAGAGTCAAAGAGAGCTAGAGAATCCTTGTATACTCCTTCTCTAACTAAACTATCTGCAACCTGATTAGCTGATCTCCGGACATGATTAAACTCTACACCCATGGATTTGACCCAATCAAACATCTCATCAAAAGGCCTGTCAAATCACCATGGAGGTTGATGAACACCTTTGAGCCAACTAATTACATTTAATGAGTCTCCTTCAACCACTATATTATCAAGTTTGTTTTTCTTAACCAGCTCCAAACCTTGATAAGCAGCACGCACCTCTGCCTCCGAGGCGTCAGCCGTCCCAATAGGCCCTGCATAAGCCCATAGAACCATTCCATCCTCATTTTTTAGAACTCCCCCAACTCCTGTAGGACAAGGGTTCCCCAAGCTAGAACCATCAAATTAAAGCTTTAAAGCACATGGCGGAGGAGGCATCCAATCTTGTGTCGTCTTCTGTTTCCTTTCCCCACTAACACAAATGTCCTTCCATCTTTCCCAAGGTCATAGGCAGATACAAATTTAAATGATGGGAGAGATTTTACCCAAGAAATAATTAGAGTAATGACTTTAACGAAACAGTAGGACGAGCTCTTAGATTTGCCTTAAAATATCCTAGCATTCCTTTCCTTCCAAATGACCCATAATGTGGCTAGGATGGATACATACCAGAGAATTTTGCCTCTCTCTTTCCATGGATTAGCCTTACTGCCAGAAACAAGTCTGGAAATGATTCATGAAAAACCCAAGATATGCCGAACCTGTTAATCAACTTACTCCATATGTCACGAGTGAACTTGCAATGAATGAATAATTGGTTGACTGATTCCCCCGCCTCTATGCAAAGGCTGCAATAATCAATAATAAGAAGTTTTCTTTTTCTAAGGAAATCCACTATCTGGATTCTTTCCTTAAGGACCACCCATCCAAAAGTACCGACTCTGTGGAGGACTACCCATCCATGAGTTCAAAGATTTTTTATCAAAAGAATTAATTTCATTAATTTTGACTTTTAGTGAATCCGGTGCATTAAAATCAATCTACCCTGTATGGATGATAGATCTGTTGAAACTGCTTCCTTGGTGACACGCTAGTCTTTGACTATAACAAAATGCCTCTTTATCACCTTTCGCTAATTGGGTTCCAAAAGTTATTGCACTTGTATGGATGCATTTTTTTTTTTTTTTGAAAGTTGACGATTTCATTGATACTATAAAAGATACATTGGGGACCAGAGGTCCTGACTTGAATTACATAACATCAAATAAGATTAGCCAGGAGTATACTCCTAGACCATTAAAAGTGTCTAAAATAAAAACTACCTATGCCATGAATAAACACCACTAAAGCTTCCTCCAAACCTGCACAATTACGTTTCAATCCCTCAAGAACTAAACTTCTAACAGTGTCCCAAAAGCTATGGGAGCCACCCTCTTTTTGGGCATCTTCAACAACATCTCACCTTTAAACGGCTCACCTATGTTGAGAACTTCTCCAATTCCTCCAAGATGTGCTGGATTTGGAAATCCGATATGTCAATGAGAAGTTCCTCTGGCATCCGATACATGCGAGAAGGGTTTTTTCTTTCAGCAATCATTTCTTCCACTAACCGGATGCCTACTACCTTGTTAGCTTCCCAAATCATTCTCCTCTCCGCCCTTTCTTCAGCTAACAGTAGTTTGAAGAAATGGTGTTTAAATAACGGCGAGTGGGTATCTTTGACCTCACCTGTCTGTGGGACCCAATCCCGCGAGAGGGGCGCGACCCGCCTCTCTTGGTCTCTCGTACCCACGCGAGCGGCATGTGCTTTTGATTATTAATATGAATCACCTTTTCCGTGAACTTGGGATCACTAAAGAAATCCGAATTTCACTCAAAAGTGAATAACCAGAGTCGCCACCTAGGTAAGGGACCTAGGACACATAAGTGACACTGCAATGATCTGCGATCCCAGAAATCTAGATCCGTTGCCTGATCACATGAATGGAAGGTATGATGGATTACCATCGTATGCACCATTCTCGCCCGGTAATCCGGTCTTCAATTCCAAAGATTAACTCACTTAAATCTCTTTTAAAATGCTCATTTAAACTCCCTTGATGTGATCTACTGGACATGCACCCTAAATGATCTAATTTCAATGTGGTTCCTAGATGCATCTTTTGATTATCTCAATTTGGTTTGATTCAATCTATGTGAAAGTTCTTCATAAAAAAAAATCTAAGTTGAGGGAATCCTAGATGATTTATTTGATTTATTTTAGTTAATTTAGGATTCGAAAATGATCAAGAAATAAAATACAACTCTAAAACCCTACTGGAATGTCTGTAGGGTCGACTTGAGCTTGGAATGCCATTCAAGTTGCCCACGTACCCAAGCTTCACTGGGATCAAGGTCGACGTAGTTCGGTGACCTAAACTAAGCTGCATGTGCCTAACTCATCTAGGACACCGATCTAAATTAGACTCTCTGTTTCAACAATTTATGAGAGATTAATTAATTCAAGTTGATTAAGTTTTATTATCTTAGGACTCCATTTAAAATGCTATATGATCCTATCTAAATGCAAGACACTCCCTAGACTAATGCAGGTGGGCCCTACATCGTAGGTTTACCTAGGCTTATCCTATAGGGAAAGAGGGTTAACTATGTGAAATCTAATCTAAAGCTGAGTTACTAATTATAGCAACCAGCTGTGATGTGGCTTATTGGACTCCTAACTCTAGGACTTCTTAAGACCTAAAACTTGACGCGACCTAAGTGCTCCTAAATGGGGCTCTAAAGGTTCCTACGAGGCAGGCCCGTGATCCAACGGTTCCAGAATTGATCTGAGTTTGGGTTTGCCCAACCCAAATTATTAAGTTGGTAAATTTCATCTTTTAGAGGTTCCTATTACCTAGAAATCAGGCTATTCTAAGGCTCTAAGGGTAAATTCACCTAGGCTAGGGTTTTGACTAATTTAGCAGGTTGTGAAAACTCTTAGTGATTTTTAACAATTTTTACTTTAGTAACTTGAGGATTATGATAGTTCTGGAATATGTTGATGTTCTAGAATTTTTCAGGATTTTACGAATTATGGTTAATTTCTAATGATTTTTATCAATTTAAGCAATTTATTAATGTTCGAAAGCAACTTATAGCAAATATAGCCCAATTCGGTCCAAAACAGTACTGCAACATGTTTATAACAGTAGAAATTTCACATATTTTTACTGGAAGTTATTATTTTTAGTGGATTTATTTAGATTCAAGCTGATTCAAATAAAAATCACTAAAAATATTAAATCGTGCTAAAAAATTCTAAAAAATTCATAATAAGATATTAATAGACCAATCCATCTTATTCCAGAATTTTAGCTTCCGAAAGGTTCGTTTGATAACAACTCCTTAATACGTGTAGAAAATAATTGTTTTCCATTGAAAAATCCAAGAAAAATAATAATCACAAAATTCCTTTAAATTTTTTTTATGTTCTTTAAATACCAAAAAGCTACTGGAAATAAAATTTCGTCAGATTCCGAATTGATTTGACATGTAAACGAATTTTTATTCACCAAATAACCCTTTTCGATGTATTTCTTTAATGAATTTTTAGACCATCAAGATGAAATAATTCTACTGAAATTTTCAATTTCTAATGTTCTTTTGACTTAAATAAAACTCAGAAAACAATATCTTTGGAAAAATCTTTGATTTTAGACTAGTTGCTTTGAAAACGACTTAAAAATCAATTGAAACCCTATTTCCTTGGATATCTTTTCTTTTTATTTAGAACGGCTTTTCTTCCACCAAGATCAGCACTAACATGAATTGGTTTATCACATCATATTATATTCATGGAAAACATCACATGTATTTTCTACGGGAAAACATGAAAAAACAAGAAAATAAACCCCTAATCATGCTACTAGTTCTATTATAAAAGGATTAGAGTACTAACCTTTGATCGCTAATCCAAGGTCTCTAAGGTTTTTGATCCAAGATATAAACTTTGAAAAGCCTTTTAATCCGCAATAGAAAACCAAAATCGCCGAAGGAGATGAACCACTTCAAAGATGATCGAAGGAGAGATGAAAAATATAGAGTTTTATGGAGTGTTGTGACCAAATCCTCCACCAAAAGAGATGGACAAAAATTTTTTGGAGGGGAAGGAAGGGCTGCACGAATTTTCAAGATAGCCAAAAAGAGCCCAAAAGAAAGTTTTTTTGCATTGATTGCTTTTTGGGTGTATATAGAGATTGAGATGAGAGAAAGAAAGCAACTTTCTATTCTCATCACCTGCTAATTTTGCTTTGTTTCTTTCTCTTTCTTTGTTTCTTTATTGTGTTGCCGTTTTATAAGAAAGACTACAAATATCTTATACTAATTAGGCAAATTGCTGTACTTTGCATTTCTAAATATTGTAGTTTCCAAAATAAAATAAAAACAATGCAAGATATCATGGTGATTCTCGTCCAAGAAGCACTGCCCAACTTTAAAGCTCGTTTTTGATCTATTTAGCGTAAGAATCACGAGAAGTTGTAAACTACAAAGTTGTAGCCCTTTGAAAGATATTTCCAACTCATATTTACACTTTAAATTTGGCCAATCGGTTAAAGAGTTATGCCAATTTTAGTGGGCTGGAATTCCCGTCCAAATGGCACTGCCTGATTTTTAAAGCTCGTTTTTGACTTATTTCGTTGAAGAATCACGAAAAGTTGTAAACTAGAAAGTTATAGCCCTTCTCGAGATGTTTCCAACAAGTACAACTTCGAATTTTTTAGACAAGTGGTTAAAAAGTTATGGTTGTTTTAGTGATATGATCATATTAGCCCTTTCTCTTTCTCATCTTTTATTTTTATCAACCAAGAATCTACTTCAACCGATATGCCCTTAGGCACGGCCATACTTAACATAGAAATCACACTTGGAAAGGGTGGACAATTAGCTAGAGAGCAGGTGCTCTAGCGAAACTGACTACAAAAAATCTATTCAATATAGGGAAGCCCATCATGTGGGGACCACCAATATGGCTGAGCCACGCATTTGGCCGAACTACACATGTGGTTCCCACATGGGCTTTGGTCCATGGGCCTTGATCCATGGGCTTTTTTGGTCCATACTTTGGACTTTTATGAAATCCAACCCATTTCAAAGAATAATTCGAAAGTTATAATGGTGGGCCCACACCATGTGATGCACATGGTGGGACCTACACACATGGTCTAACCTCATTCACCCATTGGAAAAATCGTTTTTTTCCAAAATGACCTCGTTTGATCAACACATCAAAAAGTGACCAAAATGCCCTCGAACCGGAATACCCCTTTAAGGGTGAAGTTAAAAATAGCAAGTATGCGAGGGAAATTAAAAAATAGTAAGTAATAAAGTTCACTTAAGATGATGGATAACATCAAACAAGACCATTTGGAATTCCCTGGAAATGCCCAAAATGCCCTTAGAACACAAAATTTCCAAGAAAGATAGAAACCTTGAGAAATTCTAAAAACAGCAAGTTTCCCAAAATACTTGAAATCATTCATGATTTCTCAGACAAACTTTAGGGATAATATGGGACACACTAGAGAAAATGATAAAAATGGGAAAAACCCTGAGAAATTTCCAAAATAGCAGGTTTTCACACTTGATTGAAAACACAAGATATCATCATCTGGAGACTAATAGAACCCCCTGGAGACCTTCGAGACTGCGAATCAACACCAGAACACTTGAAATGAGGTGAAATTTACCCTAAAATGCAAGAATTCATAACCTAATGCAAGAGGACTAACTTGGGATTTGGTGGACCCATCGAACCCTTTGCTTTTTAAAGCATAGCAAAATGGGGGTGTCTACACTGTCCCACAAAGACTGTACAAAGAAAAGGGGCAATCTTGGCATCTTGTTTAAAAATTTTCCACTGCTTCCGAAGAAGCTCTTCGGTCATTTCTTTGTGGATCAGATCGATAATAAAAGCCTTCTCCTCATCATAAGTCATCGACTTCATTCTCGTGAGGATAGTTTCTAAGATTATAATCTTCGTGAATAACCGTCTACTCCGCCCAACCGAGCCAGAGGAGGAACCATCCGTGTTTTCTTGATTATCCATTCTTGAATGCTAATTTGATTACCCAGAGGGTGGAAGAGTCGCCCAATACCTACTCCTTTGGATTTCTTACTTCTCTACAAAGTACTGCATAAGCATTTCCTATGAGTCAAAGTCCAACCTTACACCTTCCCACTCTTCAATAAAAGGGATATGTATTATTTTAGCACTAAAAGTTAAAGTGGCCCACCCCCCAAAGTTCAACCATTAATGAGTGTGTAAGAAATTTATCCTAACCCCAACTAAAGCTTGGAGCACCCCTCATCCATTTACGACGCCTACTTTGGGTAGTAAGGGGACTTCAATAGACCTCGATTTATTTATCCATTTACGACGCCCCCAAAGTTCAACCATTAATGAGTGTGTAAGTCAAAGTCCAACCTTACACCTTCCCACTCTTCAATAAAAGGGATATGTATTATTTTAGCACTAAAAGTTAAAGTGGCCCACCCCCCAAAGTTCAACCATTAATGAGTGTGTAAGAAATTTATCCTAACCTCAACTAAAGCTTGGAGCACCCCTCATCCATTTACGACGCCTACTTTGGGTAGTAAGGGGACTTCAATAGACCTCGATTTATTTATCTTTAAAGCTTCAACCCCTTTTGATGTGAAATTCAAGGGGATGCCCCTTATGCCCTTGAGTAATCTTCCACAAGGTGACCTCTCGACTGAATCCTTGTTTCCTTAGTCATGAGCTTTTCGTCTTTTTAAGTTCCGGATATGTATCCTGGTTGAGTAATCCAGAGGTCCCAGGCCTAATGATACCCAAATGTTTCCTTAACTTCGCAAGTCTACATTTCAATAGCTTTTGACGCATAGAACTGACATGCCAAGATGAGGCCCTATGCCCTTTCATAGGGAGGGACAGGAAGGAGGGAGGCGCACTACCCTGCGAGAGACCTGACGCTGTTGTTAGATGCTGAAATTTGAAATTTGAATTCAAAGGCCCCATAGGGTCAACGGTCTCCCTATCCAGATCCGAGTGGTGCGATAACGAGGTCTCCGGCACCGCCGATCAAGGAAGCAGGATTCGTTCCCTGGATTGGGGAATCCCGATTTCCCGGTACGCGGTTTGGATTCGGGAATCGAATCGAATCCCTGAAAATTGGGAATTGCGGTTCGGATTCGTTGGAACCCCGATTCCCAATTTTGTGAACCGTGATTCCCAGGCGATTCTCGGTGAATCCCCGACGAATCCCTGGTGATTCCCCAACGACTCTCTGGTGAACCCACGATTCCCGCTCCCGACCATCCCCGGAGCCTTCAATTTCCGCTTTCGAATCCCGCTTTCGATTCCCGCCCTGGCAACCTTGCCGTGGGTAGCTTTTCCGGGGTTTGAGTAACGATCTTCGAAGGGTCAAATGCCAGAGGGGAAGGGGCCAATCCAGATTGGGGATTCTGAATTTTGGTAGCGGAACCCAACTGCCGACTATTACTCCGGATTTTGACTCTGACAAAGTAACAATGGCCCAATGATCGGATCTGAAGAGAGGTTGGAAGTAACTTCTACCAAGGTACGAGAATTTTAGCTGATACGAATGCCATGCATTGTTTATGAACCCTTTTCATTTTAACTTCCAAAACTCGACCAAGTAGGCCACCTAAAGCTTCAACTGTTGATAATGCCCAAACATGAAGTGGGATTCCATATCGCCTCCACACCTTGGACATACTCTGTACCCCAAATAGAAAGGGAATGCATTTTACTATCCCATACTGCCCTTCCTTTTCCCAAATGCACAGGTGTGGAAGCTATAATTGTAAACCACGATCGAATCCATGGAAGCATTGGTTTATACATTCCTTTTAGTCTCGACTCTAGGGATAATTTTTTTCGCTATTTTTTTTCGAGAACCACCTAAGGTTCCAACAAGAAGGATGAAACAAAAAAGATGAAATGATTTTTTATTATCTCAATTGAAGTAATGAGCCTCCCAGTACAATATGGGAGGTTCATTATTTCAACTAGTCCCCGTGCTCCTCGAATGGATCTCTTAGTTGTTGAGAGTGTTGCCCAAAAGCGGTATATAAGGCGTACCCAGTAAAGCTTACAAGTGAACCAGATATGGAGATGGCGGAAGTATCTTTATTGTCAAAATGAGTACTAAAATATCGCATTAGATTTCGTACATTCCCATCAATTTTATATGTTGTCTTCGAAAAAAAGGAAACCTTTTCATTCTTATTTATTTTGGCTAGGATCGAGGCGGCTTCCACCTCCGACTCAAACATAAACAAAACCTCATTCTTTGATAGATCGCATGGGCAAGAGAGAGAAGGGATATTCTAAGATTTCTTAGCCCACTGCCAAAGACCTCCAAGGGATCCTGAAATATTCCTCTTCTTCCCGATGAGGCAACTTTTGAGAGTATCCAGTCTTGTTTCCACTTCCTTACCCGAGATGATTAAAGACTGAATACCCCCCTCGATCAAATGAGAGATCGTCCCCGAGTCAGGCCATCGATCAGCTTCCTTATTAGCATTATCCAATCTGGAGTCCGGGTTGGTTTTTTCCTTACCAGGCGAGAGAGTACCCTTCACAGTCAGATGGCATCTTCGACATTTGTCCTTCCATCTAAAATTGGGGTAGTTGCAGGATAAACAATTCCAGTCCCCAAATCTCCAATTTGAATTCACCTTATTTCTTTTTTCCTTTAACCCCCATCGTGGATGTGGGGTTGTAGCTCCAGACAAATTCTCCCGATTGTTTAGATTACACCATTGACAACAACGTCGCCATTTGAAGTTCTAGTAAGCACATGCTAAGCAAAACCAATCTTTCTCTTTTTCTCTCATACCTTGTTCCTAGTCAACAAGATCTTGAGGCTTCCACTTCAGCTTCGAACAGGAAATGCTTGCCAAAATTGAACATCGAAATTTAGTGAAGCTACTTGGTTACTTTGATCAAACATGGTATGAATTTTGAAAAGCACACGTCTCTCTTCCAAGTCTGTCCTTGTATGGATGCATTTATTTTTTTGTTTTGAAAATTGACATATTTTTATTGATACTATGAAAATTACATTGGGGACCAGGAGTCCCACCTGGCATTACATAGCATCAAATAAAGCTGGCCAGGGCATACCCTGAGCCAGAAAGACTGAACAAAAACAACAAAAATCTGGGCCCTTTCTTCCTAAACCATGCCATGGGCGAGTCTTACACTACAATCAATTCAAAAAAAGCTTTCCCCGACCATGCCCAGACAACTGCCAACTGCCCTGCACTACAATCATTCCAATCTAAATCCATCATCTTCCTCAAACAGCCTCCAAAAAAACCCCATCACTTCTTTAGCAGCAACACCACCACATTCCTTTACTAACAGCAATGTAGAAGAACTTCTAGGCAGCAATGCCTTGACAAGCAAAAGACCATGGTCTCTCAGCTATTGAGGATCTAATACTTTCCTTGGCGCACCTATGGATGCATTTATTGAAAATGTGTTTTCTCCATTTTAATATTTTGAGAAATATCTTTGAACTCTTTGTGCAAGCTTATCTTTGGTGCTAGCTTCCTTTCAGTTCTGAAATTGTGCTTTAACTCAAAATCATTTTTGATGCTGCAGGCTTCCGCGATCACTCAGTATACAAAGGTCACCAAGTTTTCTTATACAAAAGAGCACAGATATTTGCAGCAGATTTGTGGGGTGCATTCAAAGGTCAAGGATATGGAAATTTCAACGACGTAGGCTCAATTACTATATTTGCGGACTATATTGTTCCAGCGGTGCTTAGGCAGCTGGGTGTGTTAAGATATAGTTCAGCTTTGGCTGACACCATTGACGCTAATAAAGAAATAAGTTCAGGTAGTGAGGAGGAAGTCGAGATACGGGCTTGCTCTATTTATGCTGTGGAGAAAATGAAGGAGCTGATTAAGACAAGAGCCGGAAAGCAGGTTGATTACAACTTTATGTTTGTTTATTCAGCGGTATCGACATGCTTATTTCTAGTTCCAAGATTTATTTCTTAGATCCTGGCTACATGTTAGGTTCTTCTTGGGATTGAGCCTCTAGCTCAATGGTCAAGGCTTTGGCCCTCAACCTTGAAGTCGGAGGTTTGATCCCAGCTTACCTACCAAAAAAAAAAATATTAGGATCTTTTTTATATTTAAACTGTGACATCGACCTGTCAACATGTATACATCAACCAGCTCATGCTTCTCAGGGTTTTAGGAATGCATCTCCCATCTGTGCCTCAGAATTAGGATAATGTGTGTCGCCAAGGCAGAAGCTTGCATTGCTAACATGTTCTCCTGTGTTTTTTTGTTCAAAGCATTCTTCTTATTTAATCTACCAGTCTTTCTCCAATGGTTACTTTTTCCCTATATATATATATATATGAGAAAACATTTCCTACACACTTGTGTAGGTAAGTTACCTACACACTAGCTTAAAATACAGTGGGGGCCCACATTGTTTGGGTGATTTTCATTTGAATGGTCCTCACAGAGATAGGGTGTCCACAAAAAATCAGATCCATAGGATCATCCCAACCCTACGATTTGTGGAGGTAAAATGGACGTGTATAAACCTTCACAAATTAGTCCATTTTTTGCCCCCATAGTTTGAATGGTTGGGATGATCCTATGGATCTGATATTTTGTGGACACCCTATCTATGTGAGGACCATTCAAATGAATGGTTTGGATCACCCAAACAATGTGGGCCCCCACTGTATTTTAAGCTAGTGTGTAGGTAACTTACCTACACAAGTGTGTAGGAAATGTTTTCTCTCTCTCTCTCTCTCTCTCTCTCTCTATATATATATATATATATATATATATATATATATAGAGAGAGAGAGAGAGAGAGAGAGAGAGAGAGAAGTGTTCCTGCGCAGATAGCTTATCTGCGCTCTAGTGCCAAAAAATCATGTGGGCCTACTTTTTTGGGGTGATCTAAAGCATTCATTTGGAAGGCCCTTCCATAGATAGTATACCAAAATCAGATCTATAGGATCATCCTAACCCATCCAAAAGTGGAGGGAAAAATGGACAGACACTGTTTGTCACTTTGTCCACAATAAAACTCAACTCAACTCAACTAAGCCTCTGTCCCAAACTAGTTGGGGTCGGCTAACGAATCCTTTAGAAAATTTTCATGAAGAAGGTGAAAGGATCTACCCGGCTCAAATTGACTAAGTCTAATCCTGACACTAGTTGTTCATCTGCATGGATCATTTTCTTCCATTCTCTCCTATCCAAGGTCATGTTCTCTGTTATGTTCCTAGCCCACAAGTCTTTCCTCACTGTTTCTACCCAAGTTGATTTCAGTCTGCCCCTACCTCTTTAACTCCATCAACTTGGCACTAGTCACTTCTTCTCACTGGAACATCTATAGGCCTACGCTGGATATTCCCAAACCATCTTAAGCGGTGCTCTCTCATTTTTTCTTCAATTGGTGCCACCCCCACCTTTTTACGGATGTCTTCATTTTTAATTCAATCTAACCTTGTGTGGCCGCACATCGATCTAGGCATTCTCTTCTCCTTTACACTCATCTTATGCTCATGCTGCTTCTTGGTGGCCCAACATTCTGAGCCGTACAACATGGCTGGTCTCACAACTGTCTTATAAAACTTTCCCTTCAACTTGGTAGGTATTTTACAGTCGCACATAACTCCTGATGCATGCTTCCACATCAACCAACCTGCTCTTATTTTATGGTTATCATCCTCTTCAATCTCTCCTTCCTTATGTTTGTCCACGAATCTGCCTATTTTTTCCCTCCATCTTTGGATGGGTTAGGATGATCCTATGAATCTGATTTTTTGTGGACACCCTATCTAGGCAAGGGCCTGCCAAATGAATGCTTTGGATTACCCAAAAAATGTGGGCCCACCCTGGTTTTTGCACTCAAGCGCAGATAAGCTTATCTGAGCTCTAGCACAGGAACAATAAGCCCCCACACACGCACGCACGCAGTTGTCAACCCTTGACTTAACTCGTGACTCGAAATCTTAATTTTATGACTCTTGGCTCGACTCATGACTCGTAAGAGTTGACAAAAAGATGAAGCATGTAAAAAATATAACCCAATAGCACATAGATAAAGCACTGAGCCAAAAATATAAATAATTATATGCTTGTAACTTGCATACACGGAAATAATTAAGTTCTGGTTGGAACTTTATCATGGTTGAAAACCCTTCCTTGCTTTAGATTTGTATCCGCCCATGATTTATGGTATGGTTGGAAGTAGATTTGTGGTGGTTCAAGCCAAGAACCCAAGATTGTCCAAGACTGGGAGCCTCCCGCACATGGTTTTTGAAGCTAAACTTTGACAGGTCTAGCATGGGGAACCCTGTCCCGACAGAATTGGGGGAGTCTTGAGGGATGAATTTGGAGCTAAGAAATGGGCTTTTGCAGGTCCCATTGGACTCGCAGACGCTAATGAAACTGAAGTGCGTGCTGTCTACCAAGGAATAAGGTATCTTGAGAATGAAGATTCGAAAAAGGTAGTGGTAAAAGGGGACTCGCTCAATGCGATAAGATGGCTTAGTGACTCTCATTCCTTCCCTTGGAGATTTGCCTCTTTCTTCGATGAGATCCAAGATGATGGGGGGTGCATTGATTTCTTTACATCATGTGAGGTGGCCAGCTAGTGGCGTGGCGGACAGTTTAGCTAGAGATGGTGTCTCTAGGGAGAGAGTTGAACTATTTGACTCAGTTCCTCCTTGATTCTTGTAGTGGGCTTTTTCTTGTCTTTCTTTTTCTCTTTCCTTCTCTTTATTTGTATAGAGTATAGACCTCCTCGGTCTTTTTTCGCATTTAATGCAATTGCCTACCATCCAAAAAAAAAAAAAAAATTTCTAAGTTCCAAGTTTTCAACCATCAAAACAAGAAAGCCCACGCCAAATGACTCGACTTGACTTGTAAGGGTCTTATTTTTTCGACTCGACTCGACTCGCAGTGACTCGTAAGAGTTTTCAACAGGGGCGAGTCACCCATGCGACTCGACTCGACTCAAGAGTTAACTCGTACGACTCGTAAGAGTTTGACAACTGTGTGTATGAGGAACAATTCATGTTCTAGTAGGAACAACACATGATTGTGGGGAAATATTTCGCCAAATCTTGATTTGCATTCTTCGAAAAATGTGTATAGAACATGTCTAATTCTACTTGACCCAACACTGATTCTCAAACAAATGAAAAAACACAGAACTATAAACTCCAAATTAAGATGTAGCAAACTGAAAATTTAGCCCCTGTTTTGTTCTTTGAACAGAAATAATACATTTCATTTAAGCTTGAGATAAAGGCGAGATGGAAGTGAGAAACAATGCTTGATTCTTGGGAAACACTGCACCAATGCTTGATTTGACTTTTTCTAATACAAAAGTACATAAACCATGTCTAATCTCTCTTTCTTACCTCAATACTGATTCTGAATCAAATAAGACAGAACGCAAATATAATTGGATGTTCTATAGCATGGGCCCTTTGTGTTTCCATCGCCATTGATGGTGTGTGTTAGGGTGGTCTTTGTCCTTCAAGTAGCTGATAATGTTTTGTTTGAAAAAACATTGTATCAGGGTCCATGCTATAGAACAACCCTCAGTTGTTGATTTTACTGGTATTGCCTGGTAATGTTCATCACTAGAGCAAGAATGAACTTGTTAAGAGGGATTGAGCCTCTAGCTCAATGTGAAACCTTTAGGTCGGAGGTTCAATCCCAGCTTACCACACCCTCTCTTCCCCCCCCCCAACACACACACACACACACACACACACCAAGTTCATTTCATGCTTGTCTGATTATATTTGATACAACTGAAAGTGCATCCAGCGTACTTGACAGCAGCTTTATGGAGCCCTAGTCAATAGCGTTGACTTTTTCCATGTCTTGGAAGACTAGTTTGTCGCTTTCTAAGGCAAACTTAGCTCCTTTTCACTTTGATCAATTCAGAAGTGAGTGCTCCACTTGTGTACTTGGATTTGTAGAACTTAAATTAGGCACAAAGCTTCTCCAATTGAGCACAGATTTTAGTGGTAGAATAGTACGCCGCCTTTTATGTTTTATAGGAAGTTGAACTCCATATGGTGCATTAGGCCTGATATTCTGGTTAGTTTCAGGCACACAAATTTGAATACATTACACAAATTTGAATACATTAGAAAGCTCTAACTACTGCTAAGTTATGTCTTATGTCACAAATATCTCCGATATTTTCAAAATATAGCGTTTTTTATCGCGAGATTTTGATAAAACGACCAAATTCCGAACTAATCCCGAGAATTTAAAAATATAGCGATATTTTTGTTTTTATCATAAAATATCCCGATAATATCGCAATATTATCCCGGTATTTTTACTATATTTTTATTTTATATCCTTTTCTTAAATTTAATATTTTTATATATATTTTAAATAATTTTAATTTTACCATTTATTTCCTGATTTACACCTGAAAAAATTAGTAAAAATTAATATATCCCGAGATTTTCCCTTGCCGAGAAATTCCCGAGAATGACATTTGTGACATAGATGTCTGATCAGCTGAAGGCTTATCATGGACAGTAACTCAATAGAAGGAACTCTGAACTTCCATACCCAGCTACAACCTATTGGACTACTATCCGTAGTTGTTGCAACAAAGAACTAGGTTAACTTTCCAAGGCAAATTCAGTTTTTTGAATTCAAACTTCTTATCAATCTGATTGACCGATCTACACTAAAACGAAAAATTTCTAGATGCCTAATTACTTGAAAATTTGCTACATTCAGAATTCAACAAAATTGTTCAAAACAAAACTAGAATGACAAATAAGCCAGTTACTCATATTCAAATCATGAGACAAAGTATAAAATAAAACTGGAGAACCAGTGACCATGCATGCAATAGATTTAACAAAGATTGAGAAAAGCCTGTCCCCCGCCATTTTGATATTATTGAGTCTAAGGTGTCGAGCATCTTATATACCAAACACCCTTCCGATCTATTGTTTCTACGGTGTTCATGAAATGCGAAAACTAGTTTGGAATTGCAAGTATATGGACTCCCACTTAGCAGATCTGTCTTAGATGTGTTTACGCTTTAGTTTTCTTCCAAAACATTGAGCACCTGTGCTAATCCTGAATGTGCCTTTCTTATTCAGGTACTAAGTGTAGAACTGGATCTCTGGCTTTGGTCTTCTGGCATTCAGTTCACTTCTTTACAGCACCACCGGACACTCTCGATATACTATTGAATTGATCAGGTACTTTGTCGACCTTATCATGGAATATTTCTTTTCTCCTCTTAAAAGGATGAAGAAAGTAAATTCATGGCATGGAAGTTCAAACATAATTTTCTCAGTGTAATTATTAGTTCAATATAGTTTCCTGAGTGGAAAGCGATTGGGAGCAGCGATATATGAAGTAGAAGCAGGAAGCAAAGGGTATAGAGAAGAGAATGCTGGAAGTGAAAAGCTCTAAGATGAAATGCATGGGAAGCATCTGAAAGTTAACATGAAGCAGGTAATCAAAGTATCAAACCTCATTGAAAGCAAACAAGAAGAGTAGGGTTATAGTATTTTAGGGTTACAAGTAGTAAAAAAGAGTTTGCAGCTAATTAGAATTACAAGTTTTAAGAATTTATACTTTCATATGTTTTATTCATGTACGTTGAATATTAATTTTTTGGAAAAAAGATTAAAGTAAGTTTTATTTGAAACCCAAGAATCGTGTTTAATTTTTAAATGTACTCTTTTTTAAAGACGTTCCTTTGATATTATCAAAAGGGAAAACAATTGTCACCTAACTATAAAGCATGCTCTTAATTGAAAGGAATTGTGTAAGAACTGAGAACTTAGCTTCCAAAGCGAGCTTACATCTAACCTGAGAGCTTCCACTAACTATGGTTTAATATCCCAACTCACTGTTGGGGCTACCACCACCACTTTACGGCTATTTGAACAACGGTTATTTCAGGGTATGTATGTATAAAAGAAGAGCTCCAACGGCTAAAGGACTTGCAGCTCCTTCTATCCCTGAATTCCCTTTTTTGGTCTATCTACATTCCAGGAAATTCATACGCTCCATGGACGGAGCAAAAAGTGGAGTTTTGGTCTGAGCAAGTCGCCCTATTCTATTACCAGACATAATTGGGAGAAGCTCATCCAAAACCATCGGAAAGGGTCAATGTCAACCTCTTCAAATTTGATCACTAAAGTTTTGTTCAAGGACAGATACATCCATTTGCTCATTTCCATTCATGCAAACCAAATATGATGCTTGATTAAGAATGACTGAATTGATTGTCATAGTGAATTACAGAACTTGTGATTGAAATGGAAGTAATTTGGAAGTAACATGGAAACTACGAGATCTTCCCTGAGGTATTTTCTCCGTCCTCGAGGGTACACTGTGGTTGCTGAGATCTTAACCGAGAGATTTTTCCATCCATGAGGGTATGCCGAGGTTACCAGGCCCCGGCCCAGATACCACTTGTGGGACCCGGGTAGAACTCACCCTTAAAAGATGGAGGGTGGGGAGTCCTTATAAGCCCTTCCACGTCCATTTACTTTTCCGATGTGGGATCTTTATTTTCACGTGGAGCCCCTGATGCAGAAGCATCCCATCGACATTTTACATCGGCTCACATGACTCCTTTAGTTTAGTTTTTCTTTCATTTGATCACTTGCTTATGTAGTGCCTAGCTTTGTCATTTTAGTGGTTTAAATGTTCTTTATTGTCATTTACCTTAAGTAGGGGTAGTTTAGGGAGAATTCTTGTTTTAGGACTGCCATATAAAACCCTTCTTTGTCTTTCTTTTGGGGGGAGCTTTTGAACATTTGAACGAGGTTTTTTTCCCCCCTGGATTTGGAACTTCTTTATAAGAAGTTTCTTGTTACTATCTTCGTTGGAATTGAGGAGTGTAAGCTGAGTTTCTTCAGCTTTCTGTCCAAATCCGATTTTATATTTCTTTATGAATCAAGGATACTTATCAATGATCTTGATTTCGGCATCAATTCACTGAAATCTCAAGTTTCTTGCTTGAATTCTATGAAGAAATGTTGAAAATTCATATCTCTGTGCATGAAATGCTTTGCTGCTGAGATTATGTGAAGTTGGATGTTAAGAATTTTATTCTCTGGAATCAGTAGGTAACCTCTCTAATCCCACTCTTTTTAATCAGATCTGTAATATTTCAGCCATGGAAACTAGTTTGGGGTGGAAATTCCATGCTAAAGAACGAATTACAGTCCAGATTTTGTTCTCGTTTGAGCCGACTGGTCGATCGTTTACTCCTGTCCACATCTGGAATTAAAACATCCCATTCCAGACCTGAAAGTGAAAATCAGTTCCTTGGCTGCTGACTGTGTCTTAATAGGATCCGGACCAATGGAGAAATATTTAGAAACCGAATGCCCAATTAGTTTCAGCCGAAGTTAAGTAGGAACTGATCCATATGAATATTTGCTTGCTGTTACAAGATTCGGAGAAGATTGAAGTTCACCAATCTGTATGGTTAGGCTTGAAGATCGATCAATTGGTGAATGAAACTGTGAAGATAAGTGATGAACCGACCTACCAGACCGCCTGTTCGTGGTTTGGCCTAAGCTGAGTTGGGTTGGAATAATGGCTCAGATATGTGAGTTTGGGGTAGTAATTCCCACCTATTCTTCAAACTGTACTTGTGAATTCTGCACTTTTGTTGTTAAAGATGGATAAACACACCAGCTGAGTGCCCTAAGCAAATTTCCAATCATTAGCAGCAGATATGAGCCATGGCCTAGATCAAAATTGCGTTGTCCGTGAATTGTCCTCCAATTTTAGTGATACTTTTAAACTCCTTTTCAAAAGAACCTGTAATCTGCCCAGGAACCGACCTGCCTATCGAAGAGTCATTCATTCAACATATTCATCTTGGTTGATCTCTAATCCTAGGTTAATTAAAGATGAAACTAAAAGGCACAGTCCACCCGAATTCTGCCATGAATTAGCAATGATAGCCACTTTGTTTCCTCACTGTTGGCATGAATAGAACATTGAACTGCCTGATTTGATTTATATGAAGTCCGAGTTTGGGAAGACTTCCAATTCTTGAGTTTGGGGGATTCTGAGTTTCTGTGGCTCTTCCAGAATTTCCAGTAATGTTGAGCATTCCATTAACTGGTTGTTGTTGTCAACCAGTACATTAGAAGCTGCTACCAAGAACTTTTTGTTAATGTGTGTTGGGTTCTGAATATTAGTATGGATCTCCATATTGGAGCTCAAGTCTCAGTCGGGGTGATGCTCCATCAGTCGAAGTAGGATTTGGCCTTATTTTATTTTTTTTGTAAGATGACAATTTTTTTTGAAACTATGGAAAATACATTGGGGACTAGAGGTCCCAACTTGCAATACATAGGATCAATTAAGGATGGCCAGGAGCATACCCCTAGACCAGATAAAAGCAAGGATTTGGCCTTGTTTGGAAAGGGAAAGTCTCCCAAACACATTTTCAACCACTCCCACGTAGACCAGTCTTCTAATGGACTATGGTTTACGCATTTGTTCCCCACTACCATGCCCCTAATATATTTACACTGCATCAAAAGGGAAGTTCTTTTCAAGAACGGGAGTTTGATGTAGAGCATACCGTGTTGCATCGGCTTGACACGTGGATTGCATTAGCTTAGCGGTAGTGCTAGTGTTTTAACAGTATGTTCCACTTAAGGAATGGGCATCTAAAAGTTCTTTTAAGCTCATTTTACTTGGAAAGAAATAGAGCCCAGGGACTATTCACCCTTACTAGTCTAATCTTAGGCCTTGTTTGGATTGTTGGAAATATTTGTAGTCACTGATAATGTTCCTATTTTATTTTTACACACTAAAAATAATAACCTGAATCAACCCTATTCAGAAATGTTTTTCTTGGAATCCAAACAGGGCCTAAAGAAAATGGTTGTTCATTTCGAACACATTTTGACATTCAGCAGTGTTGTTGAAGTTGAACAAGAAAAATCCGATGGCCAATGAAAATGCCTAATGGGTACCATTAATTTCCCATTTTAGTTCAAGAGAAGCTTTGAGGGTCAGGAAGTATAAGACTTTTGCTCAGGATATACTGATATAGCTTATCAGACGAAGTATCAATTTCTTCATTGGAGAAGACTCTACCCTTTTATTTCAAATAAAACCAACACCCACATTGTAGGAAGCTAAAGAATGCCATCTATGTGAGTGTTGCCACTGTTGTGTAAAATTGCACAAAAAATTAGCAAAGTAGAGAGGATAAAAACAAGAAAGCAAAGGAGATTAAGGTTAGGGTTTGTGTTCTTCTTCATTGGAGAATGCGAAAGGGTGAGAGCTTTGAGAAGATCTGTTGCTTTTTAGGGTTTATTTCTTGTTGAAATTGAAGATCTGTTGCTTTTCTTCCCCTACTTCTAGAGTTTATGTCCCCTTCTTTTAGTTAGTTTGTGGAGTTGATCTGATTGTTGAGCATTTTTTTACCTCTCGAGGGGGATTTCAGTGAGAAAACGGAGGAAGATGGTGACTCCGGATTCAGCCTCTCCCCCAGCATAATCTCTAGCCTATTTCATCAGGGCAAGCTCATTTCTCCAAATACCCATTTTATGCGAATGGATGCAGGATCTGAAAGATGTTGCTAAAGAGGGAAAGCTCGATCAACGGTTGACATCACCTTTAGAAATGTCAATGTAGGAAAAAATGGAATTGCTGAAAAGGATTGATGATGAACTCAAGTCCTCGAGTGGGTCTCCAAAGGAAAAGAATTCACGAAGTAAGAAGTAGAAGAAAAACAGACAAAAATTGAAGAACTTTCTTCAGCAAGACATAGAGGAAGATGGCAGTGTTTACAACCTCCTTAAAGCTAGCCCACCTGGTCTAGAAGATAGGTTTTCAAAGAAACTTCCAGATCCGGCAGCTCTCAACTCACGAGAATTTGCCGAAAGCAAGACTCCCATCCTTGTGAAAGAAGATGGCAGGAAGGCAGCTAAAACGATAGACATTTCGAAGGTTTCCCATGGGCTCTTCCAAACCCCATTTCCTGAAACGCTCTCATGCCACCTCATCGAGCATATTTGGAGGGGTCAGCCCCAAAATTCCAACCACCATTTTCCCTTACTGTCGGCGATACTTTGAAGTTTCCTGGAGCTCCTTATTTGGAAATGCTATAGATCAATCCACAAGGCTTGATTATTTAGACCCATCGGAGGAAGAAGAACACAGCTCGGAGACCTCCTTTGAAAACAAAGATTTCAATGAAGCTGAGCAAAAGTGGGCCAATAGCCTTGTTGACTATTTCTTAGGTAGAAGACCCTACTTCCTCACCTCAGGAGATTATATCACAAAGAAATTGAGACTAAAGGGGGATTTCTAGATCTTCACGCTCTAAGGAGGCTTTTTTCATTTTCAAATTTACAAATTCATAGGACTGCAACTCTATCTTAGAGCCTCCAAACCATAATTATGGAGGAAGGCCTCTAATTCTATAAAAATGGTCCCCTCATCTAGCCATGGAGAATTTGAAGCTCTCAAAAATCTCTATTTGGATCCGATTCCCCGGGTTCTACTTAAAGTTTTGGACAACCAGAAACCTCGGTAAGATTGCAAGCCTTGTTGAGAAGCCTCTGTGTACGGACACCTAGATGGCAGAAGTTTCTAGGCAAAACTATGCTCGGATTTGTGTCAAAATAAATGATGAAAAATCCCTCCTTGATACCATTTGCATCAATACTCCAACCGGCACCATCATTCAATAAATTGAGTATGATTGGAAACCTAAAGCATGTAAGACTTGAAGTGTTTTTAGCCACTCGACAGGAGTTAAAATCAATCCAATGGCTATCTCAAAGAAATCAAGCAAAAGTGGAGGCTGAAATCACATATAAGGAATGGAGAGGCAAAAATGGACCCATAAGAAAATTTACAATCAAAGAGGGCAATCCGAAGCAAATTGAGTCCCATGTAGAAGTTTCATAGAGACAGCCCCTCCAGAGTCAAGTGAATAGATTCTCGCCTTTAGATGCCCTGGAGGAAGGGAGTCTCCACATTGAAGAAGGAAACCAGAATATGAAATGATCATCTTTCCAATTGGAATCCAATCCACTGAAGAAGGCTCATGACAAAAAGTCTAGAGGAAAAATGGAAAACAGAAAGCTGACGAAGAAGAGCATAACCAACAAAAGAAAACAGAACTACTCCATCAAAGAAAAACAGAACCCCAATGGCTCAGGAGCCGAGGAAAAGCTAGAGAATAAGGAAGTATAGCCAGAAGATGATAGATCTCTTGGATCCCAGTAAACATGGCCTCACTTGAGTATGGGGTCTTGCTCTAGGGATCACATGTGTCCCAAGCCTCACCAATTGAACAAATCCAGCTTGTCTATTTCTTTTATCTTGCTTTTTTGAGCTTCTTTTCAAGGGTATCATGACCCTAGTTGTTTTACCCTTTTCCATAGACATTGTTCTAAGGATGGGGCAGTGGTCTTGTTTCCACTGTTGGTCATCTTCTTTATTTAATATGTTCGTAGGGGTCCGCCTAACCCCAGCTTACTCATAAAAAAAAGAGAGGATAAAAGGACATCCATTCTTTTCTCTTGGGGTGTTTTTTTATGTCTATTTGTGTGGAGAGAGAGAGAGAGAGAGAGAGAGAGAGAGAGAGAGAGAGAGAGAGAGAGGGGGGAACATGGGGTTGGTCAATGGTCAAAGGTGGGGTCAACAGGGAGAGGGGATTTGACTTGTTGACTTGCTTGAGATTAGAGTGGGCCAGGGGACATCAAGGGATGGGTTAGCTATTGGGTCAATGGTCACGCCAGGCGGAGGGGAACGAATGAGACAAGGGTGAGAAGATGTGGGGTTGGTTTAGGAGGCCCCCTGCCCAGGCTAGTGTCCATTAATATAATATTTCGTTTAGTAAAATTACCAATATCAAAGGCTATTGATATTGGCACTGCCATGCGGTGATAATTGCACAGACACATCTTGTGTTTTATTATTTAAACAACTCTCAAAGGTTATGACAGTTCCCAAAAGGTCTCGTGAGCCAATTAAAAAAGAAAAGACAAGCTGAGTTAGTGCAATTATTAAAACATGGCAGTGCCAATAACAGTAGCCATATCAAATCATTTAGTCATTTGATCAATTGTTTAATCTTAGAACATATCATGTTCATACTTACATCACCAACATAAACCTGAAATGCAAAATGGTCCAGATTTTGTCAATCATAGATATTTTGTCTATTGCATGCGTCCATTCGATGTCCACAAAATAAAATAAAACAAGAAGAAAACAACCATAATATCAGACCCAACCAACACAACAAAATTCATGAACCTAATACAAACCCCCACTATCAAAGACAATCAGAATCATCCATTAAACTCATGTGACAACATGATTTGTAAAGAGCTTAGGTAGCAAGACTTTAGTCATAGGGTCCGCCAACATGTGGGTGCTTATGCATTTCATAGACAAGCTAATTCTAAACTCTTTTCCTCACGACAAGATATTTCAAACCAACATGCTTCAACCCATATTTGAATTTGTTATTGAAAAAGAAGAGCAGGATTAAATTCTCATAGTAGAGTCTTGAATCGATCACTTCAAGTCCAGAGACAAATTTTCATAAGCACAAGGCGCATAAGCCGATGCCTCCAACATACTGTAAACTTTGCTTACATGGTGGATGAAGTCATCATTCTTTGTAACTTTGTTTGGCTTTTCTCCAGAACACAGAACTTCCTGAAAGCATGAAAACATAACCTTACAGATCTCAAGGTATCTCGACAGTTTGCAAAGTCTGAATCTGCTTATAATATTCTTGACAGCTTTCCAGTGATCCATACTAAGTTACTTTAGTCTCTCCCAAACATGTTAAGTACATTAGCTTATATCATGACAAGTTTCAGCCAAAATCCAAAATTTTGGACCGGAAATTTTGGGTTTCGATCAACCCCGAAACCGAAATTAGGGATACCCGAAACGTTACATTATTTTGACCAACTTCCCATAGTCAGCGCACTTCGAGAACAAGCACGAATCAATGCTTCGTATAAATATTATTTTAAAAAAAAAATTGAATTTCTCGATATTTCGGTTTCGGTCCCACGGACAAAATTTAAAATTATCCTTATCACATATGATGCTTCACTCAGATCCTTCATATCGAAATTCCTCAATAAAAATTGGTTTTTCTCATTCAACATTCCAAATTACTATTGGTGAGTAGTATATAACCAACGTATAATATAAGGCTGATAAATCTACTTTAACTAACCTTAAACCATGCAATTTTTTCCTAAACTCGAAACTAGACACTATCTCATGAAACACTTAAAGTACCATTGTTGAGAGACGTGCTCTAAACATAGATAAACCTTTTAAATCTATAGACCATGCGTTTCCAAATGGTGTCTTCAACTATCATGATTTGGCTATAACAATTACAATTCTCTTTTGTTTTACGATCAACGAAATAATAAGAGTTCTGTGTATTTTCTTTTGTCCACTTTTCTCTTCTCATTTTTATTCTTTGGCCGGGCAACCAGAATGTTATTATCTCTGGCTGTGTAGATTATCTACATATCAATTCCAAGAAAATAGGTACCATTAAGGGGCATGTAAGTGTTCATCATAAAAGGAACACGGGCAACGGATCTTTGACGGTCCAACTTTGAGAAAATCACAGTTAACCATATGGATTGAAATTGAAACAGTAAAATAACATATTGCTTAGGCCACATCCACCGTTAATCCTAACAGGGCATACAAATTTAGTGTAAAAATAAATGAAAAATGAGACAAGGGGTAACAAGATTACTAATAGTCTGGTCCGAGCATTAGCTCCATTATTAAAGACAATGTTCTTCAACCCTACCAAAATAAAAAGATTATTAATTGTTATTTCACATCTGCTTATATTATTGTTATCAGATAAGAAGAGTGCTAAACATAAGGCTGCCCTTGCAAATATCAGCAGCAAGGACGCCCCCATTGGATCCATGTCATCAGAGTGCAACTAATATTCATTAAGTTTTGCAATTTTCAGTACTATTATAGATGCATCTTGGTGAGCGGCCTTACCAATTGGTATTTGCAAGAGCGCCCTTGCGTTTAGCATTCCTAATAAATTAATGGTATTTTTATTCTTTTTAGAAGAGCACGGTGCTCAATGTAGAAGTGCTGATTAATAAAACGAATGATCGTCATAACCAGGGAAATGATATACCCACCCCCTTTTTTAACTTAGGCCACCCGCTTGTTGTCATAAAGGGCTGCAAACGAGCCGAGCTTTGGGGTGTTCGGGCTCAGCTCGTTTAGTTTTTAAGAAGGCTCATGTTCGGCTCGGCTCGTGAAATATTTGAGAAAGCTCGGCTCAGCTTAAGCTTGTCTCGTCTCAAGAATGATAAAAATATACATCTATGAGATCCAAGCTTTAAAGCTCGGCTCGGCTCGTTTATGAACCGAGCCTAAAAAGCTCATGAGTTTTTTCGAGCCGAACTATAAAAGCTCAAGTTCGATTCGTTTATTTTGGCGAGCCTAATTTTTGGGCTCAGGTTCGGCTTCGGCTCGTTTAGTAAACGAACAAGCTTGAGCCGAGCTCTTAACGAGCCGAACCCAAACATGTTCGCGAGCCGGCTCGGTTCATTTGCAGCCCTAGTCATAAATACGCTCTAGAGAAGGAAAAGAGAATGAATTTATCACTTCCCCGTACAAGCCACGGACTTCATGACGTTAATTTTAATTAACTGGCCCCACACGAAAATAATAGCTAGCCTCAAGAAAGGGATAGGATATATTGGCCCCGACTTTTTTTTTTAACTTGGGACAGCCCCCTCTAGTAAAAGAGTAGTCATAATAAATACACTAGAGGGGGCTGTCCCAAGTAAGAAATGGGGTGAATATATCACTTATCGTAAAGAAGTGATCCCAGATCGAGGTCGTTGTACGCATTGGTGGGCCCCACTATACTAATTGTACGGTCGTACCCATCCAATTATGGTGGGGCCCACCTTTGATCTTTTTAGCGTACCAAAAGCCGAATCAATAGGAAAAGGGAGATGATTTTTTGCCCCCACTGTAGGATAATGCACCCCCTTTTAACGTGAATTGTGGGCAGGCTTTAACCATCTTGACGCGAAATCACGTCAACAGGGTGGTGTATCATCCTACAGCGGGGGAGAGGGGGCGAAAAAATCATCTCCCTAGAAAAAAAATACCAAATACCAAATAAAATTCGGTGGGCTAAAAAAAAATAGTCATAGTGGATAGTTTGCAGCAACATGAGAACGTGAATAGAGGATAGGGATTTGATATATTTTTCTATATTTGTTTAAAGCGATTGAATTATCTTAAGTTTGCAAGTGGGTGAGAGTGACATAAAGATAATACAAATACGAAGGGCTTCAATTATTTGTTCTCTTCTATTGCATATTCACTTTCATTTTTTTTATGACCCTTCATTTCCTCTCCCTCTCTCTCTCTCTCTCTCTCTCTCTCTCTTTTCAAAAGTATAATAAAGCACTTCTTTCGGCCCGCATAGTGGGTCCCATATTTGATTGATCTTAACCGTCCATTCCATTTCTCATCCGAATTCTAACATCTAATACTGTAAACTTTTTTATTCTCGGACACAGTTGAATGTGATACAGTTAGCCTATATGTAGTTTTTGACCACTCATGTTCAACCACATGTTAGGAGTTGATGATTGAAGTGGAATTTGGGTAGTAAGAGATTAGATGGAACCCCGTTTATTCGAAGGATGGCTCACATCAATCACGAAAGCCATCGATGTGGTTGACCCAGTAGAAACTAAGATTGGGTTCGGCAACTATTCTTAGAATGACTCTTCTTCCACTTTTATCTATGTGGGGGAAATAAGAGCTAAGAGATCAGATGGAGGCAGCTCGCCAAAACTTAGGTCGTGTTCGGAAGCCAGTGTAATAAATTGTTTCTATGGCTTTTTTAGGTGTGCATGATGAAAAGTGCTAAGAATCCTGAAAAATCTCATTCGGCGTTCTTGACCCAAAGTCCATTTCCAAGTTTTTTGTGTTTTGGGCTAATAAAAGATGGGATTCTGCAGAGCGACTTAGGCTGTGTCCGGCAGCGACGATTTTTTTTTTTTTTTTTTCATAATAAATCGGTGTCTTCATGTGGCGAGAGAAGGGTATGGTAGTGGGAGAAGGAGAGAGATTTGAGAGACCACGATTGAGATGAGCCTGAGAAGTGGCTAAAAATCAAGAAAAAGTCGATCCTATTTTGAGTTGAGTTTTTTGTTTCCGAATTTTTAGCAACTTATCATCACTTGGAGATACTAGTTTCCTGTTTTTTTGTTTCCTAGTCGATTTTTAGTCACTTCATCCTCATCTCCACTTGTAGAAACCGATTTATCATGAAAAAAATGCATGGTAGCCAAACGTGCCCTTAGACCCATTTCAGCAGATTCTCTACTCATACTTCTCACTACAAAAGGGTAGGGGAGAATGAGATTTCTGCCTATTATTTTAGAAATACCCCTTGGCTACTAGACACGCTTTGAACCTCTCTATCGCGCCATCTGCTTTATGCTTTACCTTGGAAAGCCATTTGCATCCAACAACTTGAGGCTAATTTCCGGCGGGGTTGCTTCTCTCTCTCTCTCTTTGTGTGTGTAAGGGGTCTGCTTGGATGCCTATAATAAAACTGGAAAGTAAAAGTAAAGTGCGTACTTTCCCGGTTAAACCCCATTAAAATTGTGTTTGGGTGATCAGGAAAGGAAGTTTTTCAAAAAAGGAGATTTCCTTATCCCATCGTTGTTCGACGTGTCAACAAAACCCATCTATTGAATTTCCCCCTAAATCGAGTGGATTTGCCCACTACTAATATTTCTCACTACAAAAGGAAGGGGGAGAAACGCATGCCACACAGGGTTGCTTCTCTCTCTGTGCATCAGGGGGTCCGTTTCGTCCCTAGGGTCTGTTTGGATGCCCATAATAAAACGGGAAAGTAAAATTAAAATGTGTACTTTTCCCGGTTAAACCCTATTAAAATTGTGTTTGGGTACTCACGAAAGGAAATTTTTCAAAATAAAGAGATTTGCTTGTCCCATCGATGTCATTCGACGTGTCAACCAAAGCCATCCATTTAATTTCCCTCTAAATCCAACGGATTTAAGGGAAAAGTAAAATTTCTCTCTCTCTCCCTCCCTCCCCTTGTGTCAAGAACAACCTACAATAAAAACCTAGAAGCTTGAAATGGAATGAACGTAAATCTCTTTTTCTTGTTACGTATGTCAAAAATTTTGGGTAGGGTTTATGAAAATCTCTTCTTCTACAGTTCGAAATCTCTAAAATTCCGGCTTCGGATATAGGGGTTTAGGGTTTGTTCTATTTTTTTCTAGTTGTTTTAGATGTGCTCCTGTAGTTCCGTGAGAAATGTGACCCTTGTCGACGATGAAATGGCACCGGCTAAAGAGAAAGACAGATTTCGTAATACCGAAATATCCGTTTCTCAAATAGTGAAACCGAAGTTTATACTAGCTTAAGATCTACAACCTCAGTAGAAGAAGAACAAACACCAACAACATGTCATTCGATATATGATAGAAAGAACAATACTACAAGATATGGGCCCATACCCGAATCCAAACACTACCAAAAAATCATCCAAATAATGTGGGCCCACATTGTTTGGATGATCCAAAGCGTTCATTTGATGGGCCCTGACATAGATAGGGTGTGCCCAAAAAATCAGCTCCATCAGATCATCCTAACCCTCCAATCTATGTACGAACCTTCAACTGAGGGGGCCTACCTTAAACAAATTGAAACTACAGGGGTGTATTTGTCACGTTTTAAACTATAGGGATGGAAGTGGATGTGTAAAAAACTAGAGGGGGTGTAAATGTAATTTTCCCAAAAAATTTGGGAGAAAAAAATTGTCCGAAATGTTTTGTCAGGAGCTTCCTAATAGCCCCTATCTATTTTCCCATATATCCATCAAAATCTTTAACCTGGACCGCGTAAATGACAATTACGCCCCCGCCCTAAATCAACATATTTCAACAAATGACAAGTATACCTCTATGTGGGGTAAATGACAACTATGCCCCCTACATAGAGTCACAAAAATTAGAGACGTCCTGACGTGGCCCACACACACCCACACGAATAAGCACTTGCGAAGGTCAGTAGCACTAAACAAACTTCTACTTCCTAGATACGATCCTACGGAGCTTTCAAGTACCAAACTACCAACTATAGAACTACGCTGAACAGAAGATTGATATCCGCGCGACAAAGTTTTGATAAAGGAACACCAGCATAAAAAGCAAGTGACCAAAAAAAGGAAATAGAGTCCATACATATCCACACAACGCAGCGACACGATTCGCGGAAACACGGAACCGCCCGTACCCAGTAGTTTGGAACTTAACCATGGTTAACTCTAAACCCATCCCACTCCTATATATATATATGATATATCCACCCCTCCTACCATTCTCTCACCCCCGCGCCCCCTCTCTCCCTTTCTTTCTTCTTCTCCAAGAAACAAAATCCTCCTAAAAAATCAAACCCTAATTCTTCCTTCTTTTTCCTGAATCTGAGTTACATGATCGTTTTGAAAGCTAGATCTAGACGAAGATGAGTTGCAATGGATGCCGAGTTTTACGAAAAGGATGTAGCGAGTCTTGCATTCTTAGGCCATGTCTTCAACGAATCGAATCGGCTGAAGCGCAAGGCCATGCTACTGTTTTTGTCGCCAAATTTTTCGGCCGTGCCGGTCTCATGTCCTTCATCTCCTCCGTTCCCGAAATCCAGCGGCCAGGTAATTAATTAATATCTCCGATACGTTACGAACTTATTCTTTTTTCTTTTTTTTTTGTCTTTTTCGTTAGATCTGATATATTTTTTTGTCTTTGTGTGGATTTTAGCTTTATTTCAGTCTCTTCTCTTTGAAGCATGTGGCCGGACTGTAAATCCGGTGAACGGAGCGGTCGGACTTCTCTGGACGGGAAACTGGCACGTGTGCCAGGCTGCGGTGGAGACCGTACTCCGAGGTGGCACTCTCCGGCCGTTATCGGAGATTCCGATTGGCATGCCGGAATCCGACGAGGAAGTGACGTGTACGGACAAGATGATGCAGAATCTGAATCGAGATCCATACGCACGGTCCAGATCTTTGAAGAGAAAGGCTCCAGAAGCTCTGAGATTACCGGATTGCGATCTCGATCTCTGCCTGATGTCCGGATTTCTGGCAAATCCTTCGCCGGAGGAAACAACGACTAAGACTCCGGCACGATCGGAGAAACGCCGGCCGGGGACTCCGTCGATGATATCGGAGGGATCGGTGACGACGAGCATAGAGAGCGGTGGAGATCAAGGTTCCGGTGATCGGAAGCTTCTGAATTTGTTCGTTTAAGACCCTTTTTTTGAATCAGATCTCCTGTACCGGAAGTTCCTCAATCTTGTGTAATGAGAGAGAGGCTGCTATATGTAGGATTTTCCTTACCCCGGGTTTTTCAACGTTACGATTGAAATTCCGGCGAGGTGTTTGTAATTTTCCGGCCGGAGATTTCCTTCTAAGGAAAAATGATCTCGCCGGAGATTTTCTATTTTCTAATATAATTATGACGTGTTCATGAATAAAAAAAGGAATATTTATTTATTTAGAATTATCGCTTCATCATATTTCCACGTCAGAACGAATATTTTTAACATTTTTCTCACGGCCTAGTTGTGGTCCTTTGTAGATTCCCCCAGTTGTTTGGGCGAACGGTGTCTATCTTCCTCTCGCACTCTTTTTACCATAATACCCTCTCATGTTTTGTAATAAAACCCTACATACGAGGACAGAATTGTCAATTTACAAAGAAAGCCGGATAAGAAAGATGAAATGACGGAGATATGATAAATACAAGCCGACAATGGTACTTTGTACTGAATTTCCAATCTGACTATAATACCCTCAATAGTTCCAAACATAGAGGGGTATTTTTGTAATTTGGAAGCTAGTGGGGTTTGCTTTGTGATTATCCGAAACCGCGTTAAATAAAAAAAAGAAAGAGATCATTGGTTATAATAATAGTAATTGTAAAGGGAAGTCGGTGGAGAGTGGGGCCTACCAAGTTGGGGGAGATTTTTGGCGGTTTGTGAGGGACGAATAGGGGTAGAAGGAAAAGAAGAGAGGACTCTTGGGAAATGAAAAGAGTAATAATGAGTAGGTGAGAAGAAAAAAAAAAAAAAGAATTAGGGTTTCGGTGGGACCCACATGAAAAGAATTAGGGTTTGGTGGGACCCACATACAATTCGAGTCCCATCAGAGAAGGGAAGTGTGCGGTATCATGTCAGCGGCGATTTCGGCTGTTCCTTCCTCCTAGGGGAGAGTGGGTCCCACTTAAAAGCTCGCTTCATTAATTCCGCCTCCCCTTCGCCGCATTTGATGTGGGGCCCACGTCAGAACCTTCTAACTTTTGGTAGTGACATGATATATATATATTAGCCCCTTTTTCTTTCTTGGGCCACCAGTCTACCCTGTAAAAGCGTAGTCATAAATGAGTTTTTTTATATGGTGTAAGGTAAGATACGGTAATATACGGTCACAGTGTAGGATGATCCAAACCGTCCATTTGATAGGTTGATCATAGCCCTCCATTCTAAAGAGGAACTGTATAGCATCCTATGGAAATGATTTGTGGGCCATCAAATGCGGTTTGTATCATCCTATAACGTCATATTAAATATCGTGGTAAATACACACGATGGGGCTGGCCTAGGCAAGGAATGGGGGCTAATATATTACTGTCTAGACGACTAGACGAAAAGAACGTTTCACCTGTATATAATTTGGACGCTATGGTTCTTCTCAACCATAGAGATTGCCACTTGCCCATCAATCTGGGCCGTTAAATTTCAGGTACTAAGATTAACTATGCTGAAAAGCTCTCACCTGATGTATGATCTTAACCGTTTACGATTGGATCAACAGACCTGAATCAGTCAATTGGCACGTGTGAGCAAAAAATTTGAGCATGGGGTTAATAACCTTGCAGCTAGTCTTTTTCATCAGGGGTGCAGGTCAGGCCAACTTTAGTAAGATTGAGGCTTACCCTAGCTGAACCCAAGGTAGCATTCCCTCAACCTTTATCTGACCTAACCTGAGCCTCGGGTCGAGCCTCCCTAATGCCCTGTTTGGTTGCCAGGTTTTTTTTGTTCCTGGGAGTTATGTGGGAGAGTAAGTTAAATTTTGGTCCCATCCCATGTTTGGTTGCCTTTTAGCACTAGGTTTTTTTTAATCCCACTCTTGTAATGATTACTTGTGGGGTGAATTTTTTAATCCCACTTTTGTAATGATTGCCTTTTCATCCCATCCCAAGATAACCCCAGGAACAAAAATAAACTCAGGAACCAAAAATAAGCTTGAGAAGAATTTTTTTCTATCCAACCGTTCAAGCAACCAAACAAAGGTTTTTTTTTTCCCCACCATATCTCCCCGGGTATTTTTTTCTCCCACATAACCAAACATGGGATTTTTATTTTACCAGGAAACTTCTAGAACTTTTTTTTTCCCCACCTATCTCCCAGGGTATTTTTTTCTCCCACATAACTCCTAGGAACAAAAAAAACCCGGCAACCATACAGAGCATAAAAGAACAGTCTGAATCTCTCAACCCTTCTAGTACTTCTTTTCCAAATTAGGCCAGCTTGAGTGGGTTGGGTTTCCAGTTGAGCTGGGTCAAGAAAAGAAAAATACAAATAAAATAAACAAAAGGAAATGATATCAGCGCAACCATAATTTGATATTTTTGTTTGCTTGGGCGCTAGACCTAGATCGGAGGTTGGTTGAGTGGTCTGGTGTAGGCTAGTGTTCCAGCAATGCCCCATGGGACCCAGATGCCCAGATCGGAGTTTGGCCACATGGTTCCTGGCTTGGGCTTGCTAGGACCCAGATTGGAGGTTGGCCACATGGTCCCAAGCTTGGGCTTGCTCGGGCCCTATCGAAGGTTGGCCACGTGGTCCTAAGCCAGTGTGCAGCCCCAACACCAGGATGGTGCTACTTAATAAAGAAACTGGTTGTGCCTTTCCCATCACCCATTAGTTTTGGGATAGATGGTAGCACCACAATCCTATTAGTATTTAACAAGCTATCAAAAAGGTTATTACATTTCCCAAAAAGCTCTCGGAGCCCATTAAAGAAAAAAACACAGCTGGGTTTGTGCAAATATCAAATTATGGTTGTGCTGATACCATTTCCCTACAAGAAAAAATCACATTAAGATTTTGAAAAATCGCAATAAAATTAGAGGATGGGGCTGAATTCGGATCGAGACGGATTGCCCCGGACCTCAACCCTAACCCAAGCCAAAATCAAATCAGATTGGCTTTTCCCAATCCAAACCCATAAAAGAAAACCCAAGTCAAGAAAATGCCAACCCAACCCAGGCCAAAATGGGGTTGAACTTCCCGGGGTCAGGTTGAGCCCAACCCAAGTAGCAACCCAATTATTGACGCTTGACAAAGATTAAAAAATGCAGCATAAGATAGGGTGTAGAAAGCAAATGAATTTTTGGGTATTATTTTTTGTCTGTTCTCATGGACCCACAGAAAAGGTTAGGCCTCTGACGCGGATTCCACAATGCCTTTTACATTGAATTTAGGAAGAAGGACAAATTCCAAGCTTCTTGGTGGACAAATACGACTGCCAACTCCTCCTAACCACAAATTTTCTCCCCCTTTATTTAATAACGACACGCTCTCCTTTTTTCTATTCTATATATATTCAACTCTTCAGAATAAAAATAAAATAGGGCAAAGATTTTTTCGCCCCCTGCAGGAGTATGAGCCCCTCTTTAACGGGATTTCACGTCAAAAGGCGTTAAAGTTTGCCCACAAATGGTGTTAAAAGTGGGGCGCATAATCCTACAGGAGGCCAAAAAATCATCTCCCAAAAACAGATGCAATAATCAAAGTTTTTCCATGAGAGGGACCCACTGGACTCCACACCTGTGACGTCACAAAAATCTGGAACGCTCATTTCACTCTAATTCAACAGTCATAGCCATTTGAACGGACACCGTCAAATGTACGAATCAAGGAAAAAAAAGGGAATTGATACCCCCCAAAACAGATAAAATCACTCCCTTAAACTTTTTCTTTGCCTTTAAAACTTAACGAATAACGTTGAAGAGGGCAGGGGGTGGATTTTATCCCTGGGGGATATCATTTCCCTAAAAAAATTGTGGAAACATAGGGAAATGACCCCTAACGGTGGCAAAGAAAATCGTTAAAGGGTGTGAATTTATCCTAAAGCGGTGAACCATTCTCACAGAAACCGTTAAGCGGGGATTTTATCCGTTTAGGGGGTGCGGGATATCATTTCCCGAAACATATAGAAGTTTTGTGGGTCCATCCCAGTCATGAATGGGTATGGAATTGTGAACATTGTGTTAAGGTGGCACCCACTTGCATTCCATGGGTGGGCTCCATGTTTGATCAATATATGGACCGTGATAAGATGGTCCGAACCAGCCGAGGAGTATGTGAGACGCATCTCTGCCTTTCTTTAACATATTATAATCCAGATGAGGAAATTAAGAACAATTAGATGTCAAAATACCATCAGAGTGTAAGCGTGGGGATGGGGAGACTTATGTCAACCCACCTTCCACCACCCATTTCCCTTGTATTCTATTCTATGAAGGTTTTGAATTTAGTAACAATGAAAGACTCCAAAGGCATTTTGTCCATGTCTTTAACTTTGGATTACTTAGATTATCTTTTTTTCCTAACACAAATTGTTTTTCATAAACCATCTCTGGATTAGTTAGATTATCTTTTTTCCTAACACCAAATTGTTTTTCTTAAACCTTCTCTCTCTCTCTCTCTCTCTCTCTCTCATATCTTTATATGTAGTGTGCGTGTGAAGTCTGGTATTTTTTGAAACGTACAAGGGGCCCACATTCTAGGATGATCCAAACCGTTCATTTGTTGGGCCAAAACATAGATAGGCTGTTAGAAATTTAAAGTCACAAAACTACTTTTGTACTTTTAATTTTGGAGGGAAGATTCAAGTTTAAAATAACCCTCTTATTTTCAAAAAGCTCGTCTTTTGTATTATAGTGTGATTTGAACCCAAGACCCAAGGTTGTGTGGAGAGGGTTCTCAACTCAAATGCAAAAACTTTAGTCCCACATTGGAGCTTTTGAGAGAGTTTCACCTTCATATAAGAGGTGGAGTGGGAGGAAAGGCTTGAGCCTTTCAGGGGGCATTGAAATTTTGTTGGGTGACGCCCGTGGATTGTGTGGTCAGAGGTCCATGTGACTGTTGAGAGAGAAACGTTTTTTATGTATAGATTTACACTAAATTCTCCTCATCAGTTATATTTCTCTCTATAAAAGAGAGAGGTGGCAGCACTCTATGCATAGATTTACACAGAGAATACAAACTCTTTTCCTACAGAAAGATACAGTTTTACACATAGAAATCAAGATTTCTCTCCTTCCTCATCCTTTTGAACTGCGGACCAGTCAGCGAATGCACGTGGACTGGAGCCTTGTTTGGACTGTTTTATCTTTGAGCGTCGATTCACGGATCTTGACTGCACCATAGAGGGTGGATACGATTCTTAAGGAGAGTGACCATGGGGCACGATTCAGTCTTCCTTCCTCCATGATCAACAATCTAATTTTTCAAAAAAGGTTTTTCGTCAAAACGATAAGTGCAATATGCTTTTTCCAAGCTTCATTTTAATTTTGGAATTTTTTGAATTACACAAATTTTGGGTCTGAGTTGCACCAATTCGGGGCCAAGTAACCTGCTTGGGTTCGAGTTACTAGTTTTGGGTCCGAGTAACCAAGTAAGGTCCGACCTATTTATTTTTGGGTTCGATTAGGCCACAGAGCAGTCTATCTTTATATTATCAGTTCCAACAACCTTAAGAATTGTAGTAATATGATCCTCCCCTCCAACATAGGCTCCACCCCATTGACCATCTCGGCAAGATGATCCTAACCCTCCGATCTATAGAGGTTTCTACAATGTACAGTCCCTCTGCATATAGAGAGAGTATTCGTTCAATTATCAACATTTGAATATAATCTTATATGCTAATGATGGTTATAATGGGATTTGCCAGCGACCATTTTTGAAGGCATTTCGCAGATGGGCTGTTGCATGTGTTGTTGGTATTTTAATACAAAAAGTGGCATTCTTTTGTATTTCTAAAAGTTTGTTTTGTCTACAAAATAGCCACATTGGTTTGAAACATGAGTTTTCTCTCTTCCTTCACAAAAGAGAATAGACTATTGGAAAGTGGAGGAAAGGTTCATGGGCTTATATAGCTATTCATTTCTCTAGCTTTGTGAATGAAAAGAGGAGAAATAGAGCCTATATGCATGAGCCACCAACTGGACCCGGTGGGCTTTTAGCTATACCACATACGTGCGCCTCCCGACGCGTGTGATCTAAGGTTTTTTCCCTTTTCCTAAATTATAATTTTGTTTTTGACCTTCGCCGTTCTCGGATAGTTGACACGTAACTTCGAAGTGATTGGGTGAATAACTTTGAAGTTCCCAGTGAAGAACTTCGTCGTTTTTGCGCGTCGTGACTTTTGGAATGCGACCTTTCGCATATGAAATGTCAGACCTATCTATATTTTTGAAATACACAAAAACTAAACAGAAACCCTTCCATTTTCTCTTTTGTTCTCTATTTTCTTTGCAAACATTGTTCTTTCACATTTTGCTTCTTTTTCCTACTTCACATATTTTGCTGGGCACTTGGAGTCTTCGTGTGGTATCCTGTGGGTGATTGTGGCCAGTAATCTACTGCATCAGAATGAGTTTCCGCAGAGGTACAAATTCACCTTAAAGAGGCGGCATAGCCGCGCTTCGTCCCGCCGCATCGAAAATGTACGCCATATTTATAATTTCAGAGGAAAAATCAAAAAGAACAGCCACATCATATGAAATAAATAAATAAGACAAAATCTGCTGAAAAGTGAGCATGTGTGGCTGCTCTCACATGCAACAGCCCATCCGTGAAATGCCTGCCGCGATGGTCGCTAGAAAATCCCAATTTGCAATATAACTTATCCACAAAGAAGGAGTATCCGAAGAGCCCCTTAGCAATCATCTGAAACCAATAATAACTTGTCAAGTTCAATTTCAACCAAAAAACATATTGGTTAACCTAAGATGACCATCTTAGATTATGAGTTGTTGACGCTGATAAACACCGCAGTGTTGAATGATGGTAGCCGCCCAATCATGGACTACAATAGATCCCATCCACAAGATCAAGTTCTACAAGCAATCAATGATTAATCTTTACAAAACCTTGAAAGGGTGTTTTCTTGATTTAGGGCTAGGATCATCCCAATGTACCAGTAAGAACACCCTTGTTCAATGATCTAAACCATTCATCTGTATGGCCAGTTGTGAACCTATGAGGCTGGTTATCGACGGTATAAAATCTGAAATCTGCGGCTGATAGCCATCAAACCTAATGGACATCAGCCTTCCTCCTCACAAATGAATTCAACCCATGACTGAAAAGAATTCTGAAAACTCTCAGTGCTCAGATTCAAGCTTTAAAAAGAAGATGCACCTTGTTTGCTCCACATTTATGTAGACAACAAAAGTGAAAAGGGTCTTTGACCTATTGATCTAAACTTAAAAAAGAAAATCAGAGAGAGTAACTGGCTGATGTATCAATGCAAAATGGGAAAGGTAAAATCTCCAAAACCTCCAAACTGTTCTCATATTTAGAAGGAAATGGAATCATTACATCTTCAAAAAGGAGAGTGAAGGAATCAACATTTCTCAAAAGATATCCCCACATGATATTCATCACAGGACAAAAGATGACCATGAAATATACCAAATCAAAGAGATTCTTAAAAGATTTTGAATGCAAGTTGAATCCAAAGTGAGCAGAAAGAGAAAGTGATGGAAATTAAAAGATGGGTGTGGATAAAAGGTCAGTACTTGATGCTTCCCTCACCCTTCAATGCCCCAATAGACATCATTTGAATCCATAAATTTGAAGAAATTACATGAAACCACTGTAAATCTCAAAATTGCAACCCACCCCCCCCCCCCCCCCCCCCCCAAAAAAAAAAATATTAACTAATAAAGTCAACTAATATGAAGTACAAATATATTAAATGAGTTCAACTGTAGAGATGCTCCCTGATTAGAATTGAATTGTATTGATCAATGCTCAGTCTGTTATGGTCTTAAGTAGGGGTCTGTCCAAGTATGGGACCAGGTGAGACCCAGCTAAGTATAGAACAGGTTTAAAAGGCTTAACCCAAAGTGTTCCATCTGCCCTGGGCTTTTATTGAATTGTTTAGGTACCTAACATTTGGTATCAAAGCAGGCACCATGTCACATGTTCGAGTCACAGAAGGTCATGTTTAAAGTACTTGATCCAACATGTTTCATATGGGGCTTTTGATCTATTGGTTAGGTACTTCACACGGTCTCACATAGGACACATGTAATTGGGAGTATAGATCTTGGGACCATCACGAGGCGAGTCACATTCCGATTATCTTTTAAAATTTCTCATTTTTTTTTTCTATTTTTAATTCTCTCTCAGTAATCAAACAACAGAAAACTCAGGCAACTCCAATTCCTGTGTCTCCTCCCTTTTGACCACTTATCCGACTACTCTACCTGCATTCAAACACACCCTTATAGATCAAAGACTATGCCAGTTGGACGGGGGAGTGAAAAAGATCATCCAATCATAGCACATATGGGTTTAAGGTAGATATAAGGTAGAGCCCCAAACAATGATTTGTTGCATTTTACACATTAGATTTCCAATTCCAACACAATATTTTGATCGTATGAACCCTTTAATGAATTTCACAAACAATAGTACAAGAAATACATTAACATTTGACCTCAGTCCATTGAATGATACATGACATGAAAGTAAAAATACAATGTAATAGACTTATAATATTTTGTTTCAATAAAGAATGAGTTTGGATTACACCTAAGTTGCAGTTCGGATGCAATTTAGCCATGTTCTTATTGCACTACACAACTACAATCTTATATAGGCCAGATGGCAACGATGGTACAATTTCTGTGTGCAACAAAATGCACGAAGTCTTATTGGTAAAATTAAGAAACAATAAATAAGCCGCAACATAAATAAGCCGTACATTGTAGATCATCTCCGTAGGATGATCGTAACCTTCCATTCAGCATAGAAATTGCACATTATAGAAACCTCTACAGATCGGAGGGTTAGGATCATCCTATGAAGATGATCTCCAAGTTACAACCTCACTCCCACCCTCTTAAGTCTCTCCCTCTCCATCCATCTCTTACAACCAAGGTTTTTAAGTTTCGGTTTTAGGTTCAGTTTCAGTTTCGGTGGAAATTTCGGTGGAGAACTAATAAAATCACGGAAGCGCGTGTAAACATAACTGAATACTTAGAAATCACGGAAGCGCGTGTAAACATAGTTTTTATATGATGAAAGGCCTTATAGTCCATTATTTTTCAAAAAGTACCGTACGGCCAACACCGTAGGATGATCCAAACCATCTATTAGATGGGCCACCACCTAAATAGGTCGTGCCCCAAAAATCATTTACATAGGTCGATCCTAAACCTCTGATCTATATAGGTTGTGCACATTAGAGGATTGATCCTAACCCTCTATTGATCGGAGATTTAGGATCAACCTATGGAAATGGTTTATGGGGCACGACCTATTTAGGTTGTGGCCCATCTAATAGACAGTTTGGATCATCCTATGGTGTTGGCCGTACGGTACTTTTTGAAAAATAATGGACTATAAGGCCTTTCATCATATAAAAACTATGCCATGCCAATACCATAATGAGTTATGAGGTATTATTGGTCTCATGCAGATCTGACATCCCATGCGTAAATTTCGGTGGAGAACTTATAAAATCACGGAAGCGCATGTAAACATATGCAAATAATGAAATTTGTTAATCTTTTAAAAAAACATATGCAAATGATGATATTTTAATAAAAAACTTTAGGAAATGCTATAATAAGCATAACTGAATACTTAGAAATCATCACATAAGCAATAAAACCACATATAAGGGCTTAATCGCATCGAACACCTAGATGACATCCCGTGCGTAAGATATGGTTACTTTGTTGTACGGTTCAATGATGTTGTCTGCCAAATATCATTCTCTACATTAATGAAATAAAATGAAAATAATATCTTTCCATTTATTTTTTTTATAGTTCCGACCATTTCGGTTGAATTTTGAGGATTTCGGTCAAATTTCTAGACTTTTGGTCGAATTTCAGGAAAGGAAATCTTGTAGATTTCATTTCTGTGGGTATGAAAATGGAAACATTTCAATAGTTTTGGGGAAATTTCAAGAAAATTTAAAGCGATGCTTACAACTAGCCCCTCAAATATTGCATGGAAATTTTTATTTTTATTTTTTTTCCATGGATCCCAAATAGGCTCCATTTATTTTGATGTAAAATGGGTATAAAAAAATTTTAGGCTTATTTTTAAAGTGTAAAAATGGTCAAAATTTTGTTTTATGCCCATTTTACGTCAAAAGAGACGAGCCTTAGTCTCAGAAAATGGGAGTAAAACAAACTTTTGCCTATTTAACATCTTAAAACGGGCATAAATTTGTTTTGCCGGCTATTTTACATCGAAAGAAACAGAGCGTTAACGCTTGATTTCAACAGCAGCAGGTAAAAATAAGAATATTCCAAGCAAACCCTTTGGTGGCCACTTGAAATGAGAAGCATGTCCTGCAAACCCTCAAATGATACCATACAGAATGACAATGGGTGCCCAGACAAGCTACTTTTGCCAATATAAGAGCCATTAGAGAAAATTGAAAGCATCATCTATATACATTCAGCTTTCCTTTGCCCTATGGAAAGTAACGTGTATACAACAACTAATACAATTCTTGAGAGGAAAATGGCCATTTCTGTACTCTCTCTCTCTCTCTCTCTCTCTCTCTCTCTGCATACAAAATCAAATCATACACCCGACCCCGCAATTCCAAGAGGCCCAATCAATGCTTGCTTTGCGCCTCAACTACAGACCGTACTTCTTATTACCTCCGGTGGTGTCCGGTTAGAAAACAAAAGGTTGACGCCGTGTTAGCATTTAGAAATGGTAGTCATAAGATCAGTTCTACAGTTGTGTCAGCTTTCGTACACGTTTTTGTTGTAATATATGCGTTATCAAGCTACATTCCTCAACCTGTTATAATGTGATTGTATCAATAATAGAAATGTGAAATCCAGAGAGACTAAAATAGGCGGTTTATTACTACGGCTGCAACTTGGGTCGGGTCGGGTCGGGTTGAGCTTTTACGGAAAAAATGAATTGGAATCAACCCGAACCCAACTTCATTTTATGATAAAAGCTCAACCCAAAATCCCAAATTTTTTTTTTGAAACATACCCGTATTGATTACCCTTACCTGCATTGCTGCAACTGTTGACAAGAGATCTTTGCATTGAGTTAGAAGAGACCGCTCTACTTTAGCCACGTTTGCAAGTTCAGCCGTCAATGAATTCATCCCTTCTACCTGATAAGTGACACTTGGTTTTAGATCATCAGACTAAGAAAGAGAAGAGGGGAAGGTGAGCTAGCAATGACAATCAGAAAAAGAACTTCAATTTCATAAACTCATTTAACCAACAGAAAATACATATGATCAAGGAAGGTTGGAGATCAAAGAAGGGGCATGGGGCACATACATAAAATCTTGGTTGGGTAGATTAAGGAAATTGACCAGAAGGTAGGAAATCAGGTAGCAATATCAGTCCCTAAAATAAATTGGTAGAAACTAATTTTTCAAAAACAAGATGATGAAAAAAATACCCACTTGGGCCATTTTTTTTACTTGACATTAAGAATTATTAAGTTTGTGTTGTTTCTATAATGGAAAATGGCAGTACTTTATAACATAGAGCAACAATATAACCAGGTATTATCCACATTGTGACTTCAAAAGGCAGTAAAAAAACAAATGAACCAAATCAGATGCAATCAATTGAGGTGATAAAAGCAATTACGGATACCTCTCCTGTGATTCTTTTGAGCGATAATGATTTATTCCACAGAAAAAGGCAAAAATTACAAGGGGCAAGTGGTCACAGTACACCAAAAAAAGCACCCCAAAAACTGAATTTACATTACAAGGTAAAGAGGGAAATTATCCCCTATTGGCATCTAATTTTGATGGTATCTGATATCATCCTCTCCATAATCGTACTGTATAGGAATCAAATTGTTGGACAAATTATTTTGGTTTG
The DNA here is from genome assembly GCF_043159265.1 of Tasmannia lanceolata. Lineage (NCBI taxonomy): Eukaryota > Viridiplantae > Streptophyta > Magnoliopsida > Canellales > Winteraceae > Tasmannia > Tasmannia lanceolata. The sequence goes on from NW_027518681.1 coordinate 3,713,933, forward strand.
GGGCCTTTTCAATATAGTCAAGACAAACCCAAATCACACAAATGCACTTGATATCTATGGTAAAAAACCGGAGGACTGGTTCCTGAGTAAACACAGATGTTACAAGTCTTAATCCAAACAACCTAATAAGGGACCTTTCATCAAATTAATGCTTGCAGCTTTCCACATATTCTAAGAGTTCGATCTACTGTTCAAAATTGAAATCACATACATCTACAATGAAAAAATGACCTGTGCACAAAGGCATAGACCTGCTCATATTACAACATTCACAATAATGGAGAACACTGGAAGAGTAAGAACAAAACCACAAAATTAGTATATGTGAAAAATAATTGCAGTGAAATTAAACTTAGAAGAATGGTGGTGCTATCTATCACCTTGGAGACTAAATAGCAAATTGAAGATCCCATTGCTTGCATCACATCAACAGCAGAGCTAACAGCATCCTTCACTTTTTGGATATCCGCCTGTTCATGAAAGAACAAACAGCAATTTTACCAAACAATACACTTTTTGGGATGCCACCGCCAATTGAAAAATATCTGAAAGCACATGCATACCCTTGCTCCCCCAATGACTGGAAGGCGTAGAGTGCTAGCCTTCAAAGCTTCTATAGCTCCCGATAAAGAACTGGAATGGTCTCTGTCAAGAAAAGCCCAATCTTCAAGGTAGGGCATCTGCATCAATCAATTGTTAATGGTGTGCAAGAACTTGAGATGTAATTAGGACAAGATTACAAAAATAAACATGTATAATGGAACAAAATCAAAGATCCCTTTCTTACAAATATCATATACTTCAACCATCAGGCATAAATATCTATTACCACCATCACAAAGAAGACAAGGTTTTAAATTTTGATTTCAGTTGCAATGAAAATGGAAACGGTTCAATTTCAGTGAAAATCCTAATAAACTTATGGAAACATATGGAACTATATGCAAATGATAACATTTTAAGATGAAACTTTAAAACATGATAGAATAAGTAAAAACACACAATTAGAAACCATCACATAAGTGGTTAAAACCTAGGATTCACAGGTTATTTTTAGAGAACTTCAAGCAAAAAAGTGTCTAGGGCTCAAGAGGTCTAAGATATGCGTAAGGAAAGTGCTAGTCAATGAAATAGGGCCGCAAATTGGATCTCACCCGATCATGTGTGTCTCGGCCTAGAAACCTGTTTAGGACAAGCTCTCAAGAAGGGATGGATCAATAGCAGGAGCCACACAGTCCCTCCAAGGGTTTTACCAGCCACAAGTAATGAAGAGATAACTTGGGAAAAAGGAGGAAGTGGCAAGTGGTCAAGCAGAAAGTCAAGCAGAAGCTTAAGGAGGGAGGTAAATGGGTGCAAGACAGAATCTGATGAGAAAACAGCAAACACAGAGAGGTAGAACCACAGCTACAACAGCCGGCTGTTCGCAGGAAAGAAGGAGCTATTAGGAGGGGAAACTAAAGCCCAAACCTGCAAATGACATGTTGCTGTTCGGAGACAGTAGAGGTGAAAGATAGAGGTTGTCGGGTGTACCAATGTGCAAGGAGAAGGGCGACCAGCCAAGGAAAGAGGGCAGGGAAGATGGAAGTGTGGTAACGAGCTGGTGGCTGCACAAGAGGTGCCGGTAAGGTGGCCGACCAGAGGAAAAGGGGAAAAGAATGAAGAGAGAGGGAAAGAAGAGAAAAGGAAGAGGATGGGAGGAAGAGAGGAAGAAATGAAGAGGCTGGAATTAAAGAGAGGCGGAAAGGGAAGAGAAAAGGGAGAGCAAAGAGAAGAAGAGCAAACCGTAGAGAGAGGGAAGGAGGGCGGCTACTAGGGGAAAATCTCCAATTCTCAAAAAAGTCCACCAGGGTTTCCTGTCTTTTATGCTGGTGTTGAGGTGTCATTTGACAAGGTTTGAATTTACTAAAAATAGTAAGTCCATAGTTACTATGTGTGGGTCCATATTTACAAAAAATACGGTTGCAAAAAAAAAAAGTTTAAGTCCATATTTACAAAAAATAGCAAGTTTATATTTTGACCTAGTGGTGTGCGGGTCCTGGGTGATGCGGACAAACCTCACATCTAGGATAACAAAATGTCCATAAAAATTTAAATAAATCCTATCTAAAACAGAAATAAACCTAATCTAATCAAGTCTCAAAAATAAAATAAAGACGACCCGGTCTCAAGTGGATTGGATGACTTGGATCACATCAATAACTTAAGGGACTTATGTATTTAGGTAGGAAAAGACTCTACTACCCCCACTATAATCCATGTTGACGAGGAGAATGAAAGAAAGAGATTGTGAGTTAGGGAGTCTCCCTCTCACTTATGTATTTATATATAATGAGAACTATACAAAAGACGGATATGCCCATAGGCATATACATACACTAACACTCCCCCTCAAGCTGGAATGTATATGTCAAACATTCCTAACTTGCTAATATTATCACTCAATTTGGCTTTGTTTAATGGCTTGGTAAACATATCCGCTAATTGGTCCACCGATCTAGTGAACACTCTGCATATTTCTCCTTATGCATATTTCTCCTTTTTGAATCCGATGCCGGATGAAGTGGCAATCAACCTCGATATGTTTAGTTCTCTCATCAAAAACTGGATTTGTGGCAATGTGAATCGTTGCCTTGTTGTCACAATATAACTAAGAAGGAGATGATGGGGAGAAACCGATCTCTGACAAGAGAGAGCGTAACCAAATGAGCTCTCCACTTGTGTATGCCATAGCTCTATACCCCGCCTCTGCACTAGATTTGGAGATAAAGTCCTGATTCTTACTCCGCCATGACACAAGATTACCTCCCACAAATGTGCAGTATCCTGTGGTAGATCTCCTATCAGCTGGAGATCCTGCCCGATCTGCATCTGTGTACCCTTCTATCTTCTGATGTCCATGTTTCTTGAATAGTAACCCTCTACCTGGAGCACTTTTTAAATACCGAAGAATCTGAAGAACTGCTGCCTAGTGTGAAGTACGAGGTGAACTCGTATGTTGGCTGACAGCACCAACAACAAAGGAGATATCTGAGCGTGTGACTGTAAGGTAGATAAGTTTACCAACCAGCCTTATGTATCTGCCTGGGTCATCTAACAAGTCTCCCTCTTCAGGTAGTAACTTCACATTTGCGTCCATGGGAATTGAAGCAGGTTTCACTCCAAGATAACCTGTCTCCCCAAGCAAGTCTAAGACATATTTTCTCTATGAAAGAGAAATCCCCTTTGTCGAATATGCAACTTCAATACCCAAGAAGTATCTAAGACGACCCAAATCCTTGGTAGAGAACTCATTTTGCAACAATGTTTTCAATTTCTGGATCCCAGCTGTATCACTGCCAGTGATGATGATGTCATCGACATAGACTACAAGAGTACACACCCAACTGTAAACTGACAGCTGAAGGCAGAATGATCAACTGCACATTGCTTCATACCAAAGCGCATAATGGCATCACTGAACCTTCCAAACCATGCTCTAGGAGACTGCTTGAGACCGTAAATGGCTTTCTTTAATCGACATACAGAGGATGACATCTCCCCCTGAGCAACATACCCAGAATGTTGCTCCATGTAAACTTCCTTTGTGAGATCACCATGAAGAAAAGCATTTTAGACATCCAACTGATGTAGAGGCCAGCTATGATTGACAGCAAGAGAAAGTAGAACACGCACTGAAGAAATCTTCGCCACAGGAGAAAATGTCTTCCCATAGTCCACCCCAAATGTCTGAGTATACCCTTTGGCAACCAAGCACGCCTTAAGGCGCTCAACAGAGCCATCAAGAAAATATTTCACGGTATAGACCAAACGACACCCAACGGGTCGTGCACCAAGAGGCAGAGGAACTAAATCCCAAGTCTGATTGGCCTGAAGGGCATCCATATCAAGGTCTCCATAGCAGCACGCTACCCCGGGTGATCAACTGTTGCAGCCAAGGACTATGGCAAAGAAAGAAGATAAAGAGGACACAAAACTGTGGAAAGCAGGCGTAAGAGCATCATATGAAACAAAAGACGAAATAGGATGAGCAATACTATGAGACCGAGTGCGGGAAGCAATAGGAGAGTCGATGGATACCTCAGATGTGGAAGGAGGGAGCATCTAATGGGCTGGCGATGGCGCTGCCGGAGACGGATGAGCTGCAGAGGGATGGCGGCGCTGATAGGTCTTCCAAATAACTGGAACCGGAGGCCGTGCAGGAACCTGTAAGGGAAGAGAGGTCTCTGGAATAGGAACCACAGAAGGGGAAGGTAAGAGACACGATGGAGAAGGACATACTACCGGGTCAGGAAGAACAAGAATCGGTAGAAGAAGATCTGAAGAATAAGAGAGGGCTCGTATCCGGAGAGCTCTGAAAGAAGGACGAGTCTCAAAGAATGAAACATCCGCCGAGACATAGGATCGACGAAACCGAGGGCTATAGTAGCAATAACCTTTCTGGGTGCGTGAGTGGCCGAGGAAAATGCATCGTTCAGATTTAAGGTCTAATTTATCCAAACCAGGCCTAAGATTGTGGACAAAGCAAATACACCCGAATACCCGGGAGGAAAAGGAAATGGCTCATGGTGAGGACGTAAAATTGAGAAAGGGGATGAGTAGTCTAGAACCGAGGAAGGAAGCCGATTGGCCAGATAGTTAGCAGTAAGAACTACATTGCCCCAATAAGATTTGGGAACTCGCATCTAGAAGAGAAGAGTGCGAGCTACATCCAATAATGATCACATTTTCTGTTCAGTGACACCATTCTGTTGAGAGGTGTGAGCACAGGAAGATTGATGTAGTATACCACGAGTGGAAAGGAATTCCTCAAAACCATTGGATTTTGAGAAATATTCCCTGGCATTATCAGTGCAGAGGCATTTAAGAGTGCAATTAAATTGCGTAGTAATTTTCTGAATGAAAAGTACGAAAAACAGAAATACTTCTAAGCGATCTTTTAGTAAATAAAGCCAACACATACGTGAATAATCATCAATAAAAATGACAAAATAACGATGTCCAAAAACAGAGGTAGTCCGCACGGGACCCCATACATCGGAATACACTAAATCAAAAGGGTGCGAGGCCCGACTAATAGGCATAGACAGGAAGGACAACCTATGGTGTTTCCCAAGTTCACAGGCCTTGCACGAAAAAGGGGTAACTGAAGAAGAAGTTATAGATGTCCGTCGCAAACGATCAAGGCTGGGATGTCCAAGACAGCGGTGCCACTGATATGCGTCGCTAGAGCTGTGTAAAATGGTACGAGATGGGCTACAGTCCAGACGATTAAGCCCATCAATCTCACGACCAGAGCCAATCGTCCTCCCAGTCAAGAGATCCTGAAACAAACAGTACGAAGGATAAAATGAGACAGAACAATTGAGATTTTTAGTAATATGACTAACTGAGAGTAAACTAAAGGGTGACTTAGGCACACATAGAACAGAGGACAATGTAAGTCCAACACGGGGAGAAATATCACTGACACTAGAGATAGGAGTGGAGCTCCCATCAGTCAGTGTGATGGACTGATAAGAAAGTGGACGAAATTAACTAAGTGTGGAAGAAGTACCTGTCATATGATTAGAGGCTTCGGAATCAATGATCCAGGAGTCGGAGCTAGTAAGAAGAGATGCAATGGAGCTACCTGGCTGAGCAAAAGTCGCAGTCGGGGGATGGCCGGTAGAAATGAGACGATGTAACTCATCATAATCGGCACGAGACATAAAAACTAAATCAGCCTGAGGCCCAGTGCTAGGCGGAACGAAAGCAGATGAGGGCTCAGAAGAATCTGGTGCAGCGAGGTGTGCGGAGCGGCCAAAACGAGCCTCAGAGAAATGACGAAGCTCAGGATGCAAAACATAGCAAGTCTCCATATAGTGTCCCTCACGACGACAATGCGAGCAATATGGACGTGGTCGGCCACCACGCCCTGCAGGAAGATCACGGCCACGGCCACGGCCACGACCAAAGGTGCCTCCACCCCGAGTAGCACGGTCACCGACGCCATAGGCATCAATGACAGTAGTATCAACCGAAGGGGCCGACACAGAGTCACCAAGAGTACACTGCTGGGCACACAAGTAAACCTCCTGAAGAGAGGGCATCGTGCCATATCCAAATATCTACTGACGGAGATGCATGTACTCAGGACCCAAAGTCTTGAGAAACTGAACCACACGTATCTGATCACGCTGCTGCGCAGCCGTAGTCAAATCAGTGGTAAGAGGCATAAGAACATCTAACTGCTGGCAATGGGAAACAAACTGACTGTAGTAGGTCGAGAGAGGAGTTTCTCCGCGGCGAAGGTTCATCCACTGAAAATATGTGGAACAGATTCAAGAGAGGTTACCTTTCCCGGAGAAGGTAGTAGTAGTATGATCCCAAACCGGGCGAGCAGTGGGAAGGTGTATCATGGTCTCAGAAATCTCAGGGGACATACTCTGCCAGAGGAGCGTACGGATAAGGGCATCATCCTGCTCCCACTTTTCATAAGTGGGATCACCGGAAGGAGGAGGGTCACAACGAAGAATAGAAATCTTCTCCCCAGCAATGAGATAGGTCTCCACAACCACTTTCCAATTCAGGTAATAGGAACCATCAAGCCGGACTGTGGTCATGGGAGGAAAAGAATCATCCATCGAAGAAGACGAGGGAATATATGAGGAAGATGATGGACGAGTCGGAGGAGCAATAGCCACAGTGGGCTACACGAGAGCGGGATCCTCAATCACTGGGCTATCCATGAAGAAATAATCAAAGAGAGAAAAATAACAGATGAAAAAGAAACGATGCCTTGGCGTAGATCAGAGAAATCAATAATGGAGATCGCGTCTCCGGATAGAGAGAAATGATAAATACGGCATGAGAGAAACCCTTGATGACATGAAGAAGACAACGGATATAAAGATATGAGATCGGAACCGCGGAGAATATTTTTAGAGATTTAAGCCATTTGGGAAGGGAGATAGATTAGGGTTGTACAATCAACAAAATAGGTCAAAAATAGAGCGTAGGTGGTGCATGAGGGAGAAGGGAGAAGGGGATAGAGGCGTACGAGGGTTGTGGAAGTGAGGAAACGAGAGGTGAGGTTAGACGAAAGGGGGATAGGGGGTTGGAGAGAGGGTTGGGTACTGGACAAGGCTCGGAATGGGGTCAAGAATAAGAAGGATGGGGCAGGGGGTGGGGGTACTGGATAGGTGGCGTGGGGGCGGGAGCATAGTTACCAGGGTGGGAAACGAATTCGAGAAACGAAACGTGAAATGGAAACGGAAAACAGGTGAAAAAAAATACACGGGAAACGAGAAACAATAGAAAATCGTACGAGAAACATCTTAGGAAATCATGTGTTTTTTCCAAAATGATGTTCGTAAGTTCCACACATGTTTCCTACACGTTTCATATGCGTTTAGTGTTGTCTACGTTTATCACACGTTTACACAATATTTACATAAGTTTTCCATATGTTTCCCATGTGTTTCAGGAACATTTCTCCAATTTTGTATCATATTTTGAAACGTTTCCGAAACGTGTTTCCCTCATTTTAGGGGAAACAAGTTTCCCAACCTCGAGAAACGCATTTTAGGGAAAACGGGTTTCCCACCCGTTCAAGGAGTTTCCGGCAACTATGGGCGGGAGTATGGAGAGAGGTGTTGGCCGGGGTGGGGGGGCGGGTGAGGGAGAGAGGACGAGGGGTACTGGAGAGAGAAAAGGGGGGGGGGGGGGGGTGCAGGAACGTGGGACGGGATGGGTTAGGGTAGGAGGGAAGGAGAAGAAGAAGAAGGAGGAGCGTGGGGCGGGGATGGGTTAAGGTTGGGTGAAGAAGGAAGAGGGGAGGCGTTTCAATGGGGGTCCCTAGGGATTCAAAACCCTAGGGCTCTAAGACCATGTTGAGGAGGAGAATGAAAGAAAGAGATTGTGCGTTAGGGAGCCTCCCCTCACTTATGTATTTATATATAATGATAAATATACAAAAGACGGATATGCCCATAGCCACATCATCCACAAACTTAAAAGACGCTCTAAAAGTTAATTAAAAAGACTCGACACCGTCAAGTATTAGATATCAGGGTTGACATTTATCCACATGCAAGAAGAGAATGGCTGTCCTTTCCATCAAACAAAGTATTTTCACAGAACAAGATACTGTTGGCAACCGATTCATTCAGTAGATATGATCTTGTCGTTAAGTGTGCCTTCAATGTATTCTTTATACTTCGGCATTGATGATAGACAAAAAGTAGGTCCATCTGTCTACGCAGCATCACCGGCTTGATTCATGTCCTTCTCGACCTAGTAGTAGAGATTCAGCCGTGGCCCTTTCAATTTGACAAACAATATTATTGGTAGCTCCTTTGAATATATATTCTGCACAAAATGATTGGCATTTCGGGCCTATAATGCTCCTCTTTTTGCGGTTCCTTTCTCTTTTATGAATAGTAACATAGATACCATGAATTGACATTGCATCTCTTATAATGCAGAGTGCAATCGTGCATTTTCTTGTGTCAAGTGTTTCTCCATGTCGATTCTCATTTTCTCTTGTTGTAGCTGCCATGTAAATTCTTCAACTTGCATTTCGAATTTATTCTTTGTAACATGTTGGGCTCCCTTTGCTGCCATCTGAAGTTTACACGGATGCCTTCTAGCAACTACTCCTTTCCATGAACATTGAATAGTTATGGTTGCTTTCCTTATCCGTGACTAATGAATGTGGTCCGAGTATTAACAGAACTTACCTTGGATAACAATTTTCACATGGTTTGTCACTTAAAATTAAGCATTTTACGGAAAGTCATCCCACACACACAGGACTGCGTAATGCCGAATGAAGCAAGCAACCTTGTGTATGCTTTCTTGGCAAAATACATTCACAAAGCCTTTCAGTTCCTCAAACAGGTGGCTCCTAGTCTTCACAAGCTTTTAGAAAGATCCATAGCACAGGCCTTCTCTTTGTTGGACTTCTCATGCTCCAATCCATTCTATTGTAGATTTGGTCCGACATTGGAAACCTTAGGATTGATCCTAAGTGGTGGGTTCGCTTGGTGTCTTCTTCTGCCGTCATTGTGGGGTTGTTTTTGGTCTTCTCAAATTTTTTGCTTGGATCTCCCAACATTTTATCATTGCAATACATCTAGGCATTAACTCTTCTCTCAGAAAGGCTCTCAACGAGTATTTCCAAACGGGTGTCGTTGATTAATGATTATCCAGCTTCATCCACCACTACTTGGCACGCCCAACCAATGCCAACCTGGCAATGTTTATTCTCCTGTCATTGGACCCAAGTTCAAAATATACATTCTTGTTCACCATTACTTCCATAAAAATATGGCAATGTAATACTTCTTTTGGCGTATCTCATATGATCCATAGGCTCAGATCTTCACTTAAAATTCTTCCTACTTCGAGTAGTCATCCGAACCTAAGCTCTGATACCAAATTGATGCTGGACCAAAAGGGAAGATAAATAGTGCAACTCTGATACCAATTGATGTAGAGCAGCCAAGAGAATGGGGAAACTTTAGGTATTAGGCTGAGATTTGGTGAACTAGGCTAGGTAAATATGCAAGGACTAAGTGAACACAATTAGGTAACTTAGGAATAGGGAATGTTATGAATCTTACCTTGGTTTACCGCTGGGAGTGGGTAGACCGAGCAAATCTCTTTGGGACCCAATTGTTGAAAGGATAGAGAAAAGATTGGAGACTTGGAAGAGAAATCTAGTTTCAAAAGGGGGGAGACTGACTTTGGTTAAGTCGATTTTGGCTAATATTCAAGTTTACTATATGTCCTTATTCAAGTGCCCATTGAGTGTGGTTTTGAGAATTGAAAAGATTCAGCGAAGATTCCCTGGGGGGGATCGAATGATAAGAAATGTATTCCTTTGGTTAGATGGGAGAAGGTTTGCTTCCCGATTAAGAATGGAGGTTTGGGCATTAGAAGAATCAAAGGTTTTAATTATGCTCTCCTACTTAAATGGCTTTGGCGCTTTGGGGAGGAGGAAACTTCTTTGTGGGTGAAGGTGATTGGTAGTAAGTATGGTTTTCTCTCAGGAAAGTGGGAATCAGATGATTCCTATGCGAAGAAGAGATTAACAATTTGGCGAGATATTTTAGAGATGAGGCATGAGTTCAGAAAGGGAATTCGTTTCAAAGTATATTTAGGAGATCGTATTAGATTTTGTTTAGATGCGTGGTGTACAAAGGAGCCTTTGGGAAATTTATTTCAAGATCTATTGCTGGTAGCTACAGAAAAGGAAGCTCTAGTGTGCGAATGCTTTGATCGAGTTGATCATAAGGTGATTTGGAGTCGAAGACTTTGGAGGAATTTTTTTGATAGAGTGTTGAATTCTATTTCGCAATTATTGGAGCTTATTGAAGGGTGTTAGTGTTATATTAAGAGGTGCGGGGCAGATAGAAGACTTTGGATTTGGAATTCATCGGGTACCTTCTCGGTCAAGTCTTTATATTCTCGACTCGGGCCAAGTAATGAGGATTCTCTCTCGGCCAAGGTATGGAAAGTTTATTGTCCCCTAGAGTGTGCTTCTTTGCATGGGCAGTTGTGGGCGTATCCAAACTATAGATTTCTTGAGAAAAAGGGGTATGTGGTTGGTGGACCATTGCCCTCTTCGCTTGGAGGATGGGGAATCTATAGATCACATATTTATTCATTGCAGGGTAGCGAGAGAAATATGGGGACTGATTTTAGTGAGGTTTGGAATTCAATGGGTGTTCCCAAGATCAATATCGCATCTTCTTTAATGTTAGGACTTTGTGCCTTGGAAGAAGAAGGGGAAGGTGTTATGGAGAATTCGTCTATTGGCTATGTGGTGGTCATTATGGAAAGAAAGAAATGAGAGGGTCTTTGAAGAGAGAACCAAATCGTCCTACTGGGTGTTTCTTAGAATTATTGATTTACCTATTCAGTGGGCGAGAAGTCTTCCGTTGTTTAGATTTGTTTCGGCTTTTGACCTATGGAAGGGTTGGCAAATAGTTTGCAATGAGGTGGAAAGAAGACCTCGGGTGATTCAGAAGTGGGTTCCGCCCCCTATTGGTTTTTTCAAATTAAACTTTGATGGAGCTTGTTTTGGAAATCCGGGTCGTTGGGTATTGGACGTCTATTTAGAAATGAAGTTGGTGAGGTGGTGTGGGCTTTCTCTGGCCCAAGTGGAAGAAGCGATTCAAGTGAGGCGGAAGTCAGAGCAGCTTATAATGGTATATTACATTTAGATAAAAATCTCTTGGACAAGGTGATTGTAGAAGGAGACTCCTCTAATGTTGTTAGATGGCTATCGGGTTCGGTGCCTCCGCCTTGGAGATTCCTAAGTTTTATTGAGGAGATCTCAAACTGGGTGTCCGGGTCCTCTATTATCTTTAGGCATGTTAGAAGATCGGCTAATGGTGAAGCCGATTCTCTAGCCAAATCAGGGGTTAGCAGGCTGGGCTTGGAGTGGTTTGATTACCTCCCGCCGTAAATTGTATTTTTCTTTTTCTTGTGTTTAATCCTTCTATAATGTTTGTGGACCATCTCGGTTCCCTTTAATTCAATATATCACTATTTCGACAAAAAGCTAAACATACCCTAGTATCGTACAGTAAAAATCCCAAATGTATCAAAGAACAAATTACACTACCTATATGAGAATGTACTTGTCAAAAGAAGAAATAAAAAGTGGTGTAACAATGTTGTGTGGTAACCATTCAAAAAAATAATTTGTGTTATGTTTTATTTATTCATTTTTGAGATGATAAATGGAATATATGTTTAGAATGCAAGAAACTACAGCAGGGTGGAGATATTGCACCACATATAATGATAATCTACTTACATCTTCTCGCTTATCTATCCGTAATTTCTTATTTTCTTTTAATTTTTTAATTTGTATCTAGCCGTAATTTCATTAGCGTCTATTAAAATACTAACAAAAAAATTAAACTGCAATCCCCACATTTAATACATAAATGTGCAAGTCTTATAAGGTAACCCAAGGCTATAAATGGTTGCCCACTTGATCAAGTTGGTTTGGCAAATAGACCTCCACCAAATGTCTACCCAGAATCACATTGGTGTAGATACAAAGGCCTAACAGCAGGCACTCGCTTCCACCTCATTCGAATCTTTGACACCAATAGGCCTAAAAAAACGACTTCAAGACCTCCCTCTTATCATTACTAAGCACTCCCTCAGCTCGCATGGCTTCCCCAAAAAACTACCTACAAAGTTGAGTTTCATGTCATTGTGCAAAGAAGTACTCTATATAGCCCTTCTGTTTTTCTCTATCTGAAATGGCTTCCAAGACGATACATTGACTTCATGGACGTGTTGAATTGATAAGCCCAATTATTCTTTCCTAGCTACGACCCAAATAATAACCCCTTATCTTGATTAGGAACTATCTCATGCTATTATTCTCATTAATTCAGCCTATTTAGGCCATGGTTTTAAACTTCCACTGAAATCGACACGAAACGACTGAGATTTGTCTGTCTCCATCCCCACAGATATACATACCGAAATGCATACCGAAGCCAAAACCGTAAATGTATTAGTGGCATACTATACAAGTATGTGTTACATCATTATATTTTTAGGAATTGCATGTGAAAAGTGGCGTATGTATTGTGTATAAATATTTCTATGAATTGGGTTTGGGCCTGTAGCTCAATGGTTGAGGCTTTGATTCTCAACCTTGAGGTCGCAGGTTCGATCCCAGCTTACCTACCAAAAAAAAATATTTCGATGAATTAAACATGGAATCTAATATGTATTGAATTATCGAACAGCGCATGTTACGAGGTGTTGATGTTGTAAAATGTGGTATATGTATTATGTATAAATATTTCTATGAATTACATGTGAAATCTGATTTGTATTGAATTATCAGACATGTGCAAGAATGCATGTCACTAGGTGTTAAATGTCGTCAAACCATTATGGACGGTTTTTTATGGCTATGTGATGGCTGTTGGATGTGTATTTGTGTTTATTCTAGCACTTTTGGAAGTTTCATTTTATTCTAAAGGTCTTCGTTTCAATATGATTTTACAGTATTTCTACTGAAATTTTGCATCCGAAACCGACATGTTTCCATTTCCATCACGACAGAAACACATATCAAAATCAAAACCAAAAACCTCGGTTTGGGCCATTTACAGAAAAAAGAGAGACAAGATATTACTTGACAAGGTTGCCTGCATAAGACACGCATTGAGAGGCAACGAGGAACTATTGGAGTGTTAGAAGTTAAAACACCTTCAAAATACACCCTAAGGTGGAAGGAGGCTCAAAAGGACACATTTCAGGCCTCCGCCCGAGCCAATGAGACCAAACAAAAGTGCAAGCATGGCAGGCTGCAGATATCAAAAAGGCTAGGATGGGCTTTGGTTGGCCCAATCCAGTCCAGAAGTAGTGGATGGAACCATAGCTAGTAGGTACATTATTACACTTGGGGTTCGAATTTGCAGTTCATGGTACTCTATCAATGAGATGATCACAGTCTATCGCATAAGCTAGCCGGTTCATTTTAAAATAGTTTGAATCATTAATTCAGTTTGGTTTTGTCCACTATACCCAATATGATGTAGATTAACCAGTATCATCTACAACCATATTCAACTATTTGGCTATAACAGCATACCACATTTTTACATTGCATTTCTTATACATGTCATAGATATGCATATAAATTTTGGAATTTAATACTTCAGATAGTATAGGTAAATAACATATTATAGCAGGATTTTAGTGAGCGCCACTTCAAAAAATGTCTTTGGGGGATTCCTCTTTTTGTACGGTATGCCCAGGAGAAAACTCAATCCATTTCATATGTATAATCTAGGTTTTATGAAAAAAAACTCAGACTTCCTGAGATGCAGCTCAGCTTAAGAAGAACGTTCGTATGGTAAGATGGTAGCAGAATCACTCGATTAGTGAGATATTGCATGCCGTGTTGACTGAACCTAATATGGCGAACTTGTACCTTGAAATTGGGCAATCCTTGCAACCAAAATTGGTGTGATTAATGTGTGCTCTTCCATTCAGATTGCAGGCTAATTCTCATTTAGCACATTTGAGAAATGCCAAGACCTCAAACAACACAAGCTAAATCTGATGTGAGGAACATGGTAAGTTACTTGCAAGTCATAAACCGAATTCTGACCATGCCTGGTTCCATTGTTCGGGGATAATATCAAATACACATGAACCATTGGATACATTACATCGATCGTCTCTGACAGCATAACCTGGTCTAGGTAATCAGCTCTTTATTGAATCTAAAAAGAGTGCCATCAAATGTTATTCTACAGATAATAATCCCCATAGTCGTAGCTTCGTAGGCATCCATGGGTTCTGAGCAACCAACATAAGTGAGAGGGGTCCATCTGGAGCGATCTTCTCAATCCCTTCCCTGCTTGTAAAGATCTCCCTCAAACACTGTCTTAGGTCTGTGCTAGAGGAGAAACTGAAGCAAGGAAGAATTCTGGCCCAAGATATGATAAGCGAAATGAATTTCATGTAGATAAAGAAAGGTCTTTTTGCGAGTTTTTGAAGGTCCATGCATTTCTCTCCTTCCAGAGGGTCTATATAGTAGCAAGAAGCGCTACGCTCCAAAGAATCCTCCCTTTCCTAAGCCAAGGAGAGTATGAACAACTATCGAACAGATCAATTAAGCGGTGAGGGAATACCCAAACCACCCCAAACTTCTGAAGAATCCGGATTCACACCTCCCTAGCAAACCTAAAGGGATCTCACTCTTTTCACTGGCATTTTGCACATTTCTTTGATGAGAATGAGGATCGAGTAGGTGACTTTTCGATTTCATTCCAGCATGTTAAAAGATCGACGAATGAAGTAGCGGATAAGCTGGCTAGAACTGGGGTATCCATGGATGTTTTTGAGTTGTTTGACTACCTCACCCCTTGAGTTCTTTCTCTTTTCTTGTTGCTTTGGGTGTAATCCAAGGCGTGTATTTTCCTCTGTCTTGTTTTTCTTCATGGGTTCCTCTGCACTGACCATCTTGGTCGTTGTTTGATTTAATATATTCCTGCTGCCATTCACAAAAAAAAAAAAAAACAAAACAAAACAAAAACATGGTCTTCATGAAAAATTTTCTAAAGGAGTCATTAGCTGACCCCAACTAGTTTGGGACAAGGGCTTAGTTGAGTTGAGTTGAGTTGAGTGTACTGAATCACCTGCATCTACATATAAGGAGCAATGATCGATAATGATGATCTTCTTAGTGCGCAAACGATCAATCGTCAAGATCTTATCCTGAAAGGATATCCCCCCAAACGAACAGAATATAGGATGGGTTGGTAAGCTCCACACTATCAAGAGCGAAGAACGTGGGCTAGGAGTAATATAGCGATGGAATCTTATTAATGAGTTTATCGGGGGGTTGGGCAGTGAGTAACAGATATCTCACCCTCCTTACCTTCCTCAATCAACACTCCTGCCAGCACGAGACGGAAAAGCTCCATCCCTCCCTCCCTCCCTCCCTCTCTTTCTCTCTCAAGTAGGAAAAACACCTAAAATACAAAACTGATCAATCCTGGTTCAACGTTGAGATCTTGTTTTTGTCATTATTGGTTATTGATCTGTCTTTTCTTGTTCGGTTATAAATGTGAAAGTGATCCATGTCCTCAGTATAAATGGAGTCCAGTTCACATGGGCTGTTACCTATTTAAATCATGCTAGTTACATTTTTGCTTCATTATGTTACAGTAATGTGCCATAGAGGGACCAACATTTGATTGATTTGATCCATATATATTCTAAAAAATCGGAATCAATTCTTTTATCACAGCCGAACATCATTCTGCTCAAAAAACAAAACAATGGATTCATGGTCGTGAGTTTTCCGAACACGATTATTTTGCCAAGAACACTCAAAAAATACATTATGTTCTCGATTCCAGATTAGAATCAAGAGAATGGTCGTCGAACGCAACCTAAGCGGTGATACAAATACCCTCTATTGATGTATTACAAGATAGGGAAAAACACATTAAGTCGTGTTACGATTAAGTCAAGCGGTGATACAAATTCCCTCTATTGATGTCTTGGTGAGATTCTTTGGGCATGATAGATATCTTCGGTACAATATGAACGTTGAGAGTTAAGTGTTATGATTTAGGGCAAATCGTCTTGGTGAGATTCTTTGGGCATGATAGATATCTTCGCAACAACATGAGTGTTAAGAGTTAGTGATTTTTCATGGGCTCTTTTATTTCATTTCGATTTTTTTCCTTTCCTATTTTGTGAGGTGTATTCATGTAATCTCTCATTAATGATGATTACATATATATTTTCATACAAATTATTCTCTAAAAACTCTTCTGATTGTTTCATTAGTAAAGTCACTTCTTCTACTAGTAAAAGAAGCAAAAATACCTATTGAAGAATAGAGATGTATGATGTATCACCAAATTAACTACGAGTTAGAAGTGATCTCACACCAAGAGTTCTAACAGAAAATCTTGCAGGTTCTACAAAGATGAGAAATATAACCAAGATGAAGCAATGAATACCATTCAAAAAAAAAAAAAAGATGAAGACGTGAATCTTACTTGTCCTTTAAGAATGGTAATTAGCTTCAAAATTTGCCTCAATCGTTGCAGTTGGACCCTTTTAACCGTGACAGAATCACGAAGTTCTGAGGCAGTTACCCATGCATTATACAGATTTTTCTGGTAGAGAGAAATACATTCTTAGCTAAATACATTATAATGGAATTTTTGTATAATACATGTTGGATCTCAATAGTCCATTTGACGTTAATGAAAAAACAGGAAAATACTCGCACAAAAATTGTGGGTGGAGCAAAGAAACATTGATAATAAATAATCAAATGCATGAAATTCCATGTGAGCCTAAATTGAAACACAAAACAAGAGTAACTTAAGAGGGCAAAAGGGGGATTCTACATAAAATAAAAAACCAAAGACAAAATAATATACATTTTTTCTCGTAATACTCCCCAACAAGTGAGGTGAAGCATAAGAAATGCCAACTTGCTACGAGACCATTAGAACTGTTTTTTAGAAAATTCTTTCATGACAACATCAGATACTTGAAGAGTAGAACAAAAATAATCTGTACATCACCAAATGCAACTTTTTCCTGAATAAAGTGACTATCAATCTCAATGAGCCGTTTCTTTGAAACTGCAGAAGACTAAATTATCACGAGGAAAACATCAAATCCCAAGGTGGGGTGACCATATGAGACAATCAACAAACTCTGCATCAATGTGTGCACGCGAACCAAAGAACCATGTAGGATGAATAAGAACAACAAGTGAAAAAAAAATGCCCTTAAAAGAATATGGGTCTATGAACAGCTACAAATTTGAATATCACTTGGATCACCAACGAACTAGTAGAAGGGTTGACCATGTGAGAAATGCAGGGAGAATCCATGTCAAATACTGTATGAAAAACATAATTCTAAAGTAAAAGATCATGACCTAAAAGTGTTGCCTCAACCAAGAAAAATCATTGCAAGCTAAGGTGATGGGGCAATAGTCAACCGTGTCAACATGTGCTGAAGTTCCTTGTCATACTAATATTGAGAAATTTAAAATACCCTTGTCAACTTAGCAGCTTCAAAGCCAAGAAATTAATGTAAAAGGCCTAGAACTTTCATATATAGATATCTTTTAAAAAGAAGATGTTGAATATAAGTCAAAGAGACAAGAGACACCCAATCTGCTGAACCATTTAAAGAAGAAGAAGAAGAAGAAGACACCCAATCTGTTGTAGAAAACTACCATCCACAAACAATAATAGAATAAAGATGCCAATGTTACCAGGGAAAATAATCAACAACAAAGAATCCACTTTATTGTAACGAAGACAAATTCCGAAAGGGAAAAGCTGAAGTGTTGAAACCACAATCAAAAGGGTCTGCTTAACAGCATAAATTGCTTTGTGAATCTTACAAACAAGCCCTTTGCTTCCAGGTTTTTAAAAGCCTGGACTGGTGTACATATCATATCGAAACCATGTTGAAAAACATTTTTGACTTTGAACAGACCATCCATAAGAAAATAACAACAGAAAGAACAATGGTAAGTGTGACTGTTTTGACACTTGGGCTGAACATTCTATAAAAGTCGCATTATCCAGACTATTTCATCAAAATCAAGGCCAATGACATTCATCCCAGGAATTCGAGGAACCCGAGGATGAAGTATGGTTACGGTGATCGAGTTGAGTATCAACTCGCCTTCTATAGCAGCTGTCGACTGAGAAGGCTGACCAGTTGTGAGATTCTTAAGAATGTCAAAAGTGACATAGGCCTTCAAGAGCTCTTAATTTTGCACATGCCCTAAAAGGATGAGCAGCAGTACTGTGAGCAGTACAATCTGTAAACTGCAAGGCAATAATATATGGAGATGGAGTAGACAAAACATTGAGGGCATGGCAGCGGTTGTGGTCAGTTCTATCAAACATATGGGAGAGGAAGTAAAACTGGAGATTCCCCCTGTCAAGGCGTATCAAAAGAAAAAATCGAAGGAAAACAAATAAAAAATAATGTGATCGGAGAAATACACAATGCTAGTGGCAAGCACCTTGACATGACCTAAACAATAATTTCCTTTTCAAAACCACCGTAATGAATGAAAACCCATTGGATACCTCTTAGAAAGGATGGTAACAATTATAATCTGCTAACTTAGGGTAGCTAGAGAATGGACATGAGTAAATTGGTATATGTATTCAGGGGTTTTTGTCATTGAGTAAATATCATATGAACAATTTAAAAAGAGTGAGTTCGTGGTACATTTTCTCACCCAAAAAAAAAAAAAAGTTCTCTTATTTTTTTTCTCTTCATTTTCCTCTACTTCTGTTTAAAAGCAAAACCTAGATCTTGGATTTTCTGAAACAAATTCTTGCAATCAAAATATAAATACAAGGATATTTCTTATATGCAGAAAATCTAAAGTGATAATGGTATTCGGTACCTTTCTCAAGATCGTGCAAACACAATGTCAATCAAGGATTAAGGTTCCGATATCTGATTCAAGGTGAGAATACCTGTCTCATGGCTTCCAACAACTGTTATACAAGAAGGATATCTTATCCAGTTATCCCATTAGAGCTGCCCTCAAGCTCCCCAATAAATGGGGCTACTAAAAGTATGACTAGACATATCCTCCCTGGTATTTGAACTTTTCTCACTGGGTCTAATGCAAGAGATCCGCCCTTTCACGTTGGAGATCTAATTATGCCATTTCTTTGACATGAGTGATTCTAGACTGAGGCCTATCTTTATCAGTACCTTGGAGACCCTCTAGAGCCCAATGACATCACTTCATTACCTTTCGGAGTGAGTTCAACAGTAGAGGATCATATAGAGGAGATCATGAATGTTAGGATGATGGAAACCAACGGAGGACCTCACAAGAGATATTTAGTTCCTTGGCGGGAACACACTTTAATTGATTGTTGGTGGATGGATGAGGCCGTGTTATGACGATTTCATGAGGAATTATATGATTGCATTTCAGATGTTTACTCGGCAGAATCAAGTTCTTCCCACATGGGTTAGGAACTTGGGATTATCTCTTTATTTAGGATGTGTTTATTTTATTTCGTTTGTACACCATATTTTGGTTATTGGTAACATTTGATTCCACCTAGATGTGGGGGATGACCACATTACTACCCGTGGCGCACTACCCACATTACTACCCGTGGCGCACTACCCTTACCCCTCTACCCAAGGCCACTACTGATGACCCATAACATTATACCCAAAGCCCTACCCATTTGCCCTTCCAAATCGCCCACCACAAAACCCTCTAAGTCCCCCTCTAATATAAACTCAACCCCCCCACCTGGGTAAACGACCAAGCACCCCCAAGCATGGTTTCCGAAATCTGAAATTTCGGTGAGGACCGAAACCGAAATTTACCAAATTTCGGGAATTTCATCGAAATTCCCGAAATAAAATAGTTTTTTTTTTATTCCGTCAAAGTGTTTCAAACGAAATTACGTCGAAATTTCGTCCCAAAAAAAAAAACAGTATTCCGTTAGCCGTATGGAATTTCGCCCGAAATTTCGGCATTTTGGCTAAAATTTCGGATTCGGATAAGTCTGAAATTTTAGCCGAAACCGAAATTTAAAACCATGCCCCCAAGTATGCCCACGCCCTCTCTCTCCACTTTTTTTTCCTTATGATTCCCCTTCCTTTCTTCTCCTCCCTTTTCCTTCTCAAACCTTTTCCACTCTTTTCTTTTCACCCTTTATTCCCCAATCATTCTCCTAAACCCCATTACTACCCATCACCATCAGATCTTGAATCATTCACATTGTCCTACCCTTGGATACCATTTAAAGATTGATCAAACCATTTTAGTTTTATTATAGATCCGATACCTTTTTTTGTTATAGGCAATTTTGTGATCTGATTTCTTTATTAGCCGGTTCGATTGATTAGGATCTATTGTATGGAACTTTGATTGAATAGATTATAATTTTCTATGAATGTTCTTCTTCTTTTTTTTGAATGGTACATTTTCTATGAATGTTCTAGTTGTGAATGATTACCATGTTGTGTTTAAACTGATTGAGAATGTATGCTTGCTGTTCTAATTGGACTAGTAACCCTATTATTGCCCCGAAAGTTCCCGAATCTGATTTGCGAACCCGAGGTTTGCATCAAAGATTCAAACACAAGCTAACACATCCAGTGGAATATCTAAGGATGGAGTGAAGCGAGGCAAATTAGGAAATGACAAACCAAAGAAAGTATGTGATGCTGATAGGCTAGGTAGAGAAGGGGTGGAGAAGGAAGATTTGGAGCTTTTCGATTTTTTACCCCCTGACTCATTTATTGTTTTTAGGGAATTGCTAGCGTCTATCACAAAAGGCATTTCGCGGCTGGTCTGTCGCATGTCAAACCACCCACCTCGTGAATGGAGACAAAAGTTGTTGTCTTCATCCAGGAGGTGGCTGGTCTGACATGCGACAGACCAGCTGTGAAATGCCTTTTGCGATGGACCCTAGCAAATCCCTTGTTTTTATTGTACCATATCTTTTCCCTTTCTCTTTGCATTTGACCATCTTGGTCCATTTTAATGAATTTTTTTGCCATTCAAAAAAAAAGGAAGTATGGGATGCTCCTAAGTGCTACAACGGCTGGAAAACAACAAAGATGGGAAATGAATGCCCACAGACAACAATGACCTCAGACGAAGAAAACGAGGAGGAAATGGAAGTCCACAAGGAATAGGGAGTGTCTACTTATAGAGAGATTACTAAATGCCGCAGGGATAGACATTTAGTTTAAAAACTCCCCCGTGTCATCTTGGACTCCCTTTTCCCTCTGCTGCGTTCCTCATTTTGCCCTACAGAGTCAATAAAAACTCCTTTGACTCTTCCGAGTTATGACCGCGTCAATCGAGTACTCGACCGCATCCACACCATCGACAAGGATTTTTCTTGGCCGCATTTTGACCCGCATCCACGTTTTCAAACACTGGATAGACATGAAGATTGGGGAAGGCAATATCATCCATACACGAGTACTATGTGGACGAAAAGTTTGTTAATTGGCAGACAATGGATGAAGCACATAAAACATGACCTAGTTCAAACTTGTCAAAAGGATGGAATGAAGAATGTGTGTCATCCTCAACCACATAGGATTGCGTGGCTTTTCTAGCGGTGGAAATCGGAAGGACTCCCATTGTGTTATACAATTCTTAATCGGAAAGAAAAGCAAGGATGAGATGTGGTGTAACATCCTACCAATGGACGCAGCCAGATCCTTTAGGGAAGGCCATTGCTATTTGACAAGGACACTCATTCTAAAATGGTATAATTTCAAATCATGGGGCAAGAATTTTGTTCTTAAATCGTCGTGACCACCTATTTGCAACAAAGCTGAGGATAAGAAAGGCAACTATAATGAAGAAGTTAATTCAACACGAAAAGATTGCGATGCATGACCCATGAGTTCAGAAAAGTCAAAAAAGGTCAAATTTCTCCCCGCAAGGGAGCAAGGGAGAATTGATCCAAGAGCATCCCTATGCTCAATTGACTAAAAATAAATGAAGGAATAAACGATAGAAGATGCAAAGGACATATGATGTATTATTATAAGCCACTTAATAAATGATAAGAGACACAAAAGCCATCTGATTACCATTGGAAAAAAAAAACCCATCTGATTTATTATTATAAGTTACTTAAGTGAGGCCATCTTATTTATAAGTCACTCAAGTGATGGGTTCATGTGAGCCTTATCAGCAATGTGTGTATTTTACTATTTGTTAGGAAAGAAGCAATTTAAGCCAAAGTATTTTTCTTTTAATTTGGCTTAGGCATTATAGAAAGTTAACTTATGCTGTTATCTTGTGGGGGGCCATTCCTTTACTTTTCCTCTTGATTTGAGAGGAAAGTCAAACGGTAAAAAATGGCTTGCATTTAGAAAACTCACAGCCAACGAGGACTGCCATGAGAATAATATTTGGCAACCAACCAATGCTGGGAAAAGGAATATGTCTGTTTAATTTGATTTTCCTTATGTTTGTGCAACCAAACAGACCCTTATTATCACTCAAAATACCGAAGCAAAATGCATCTTGAAAGGAACATGAGGACAACAATGCAAACTTTCACACAATTTTCATAATCATAGGGCCCCGCTGCCCACCCACCAAGTAGAGATCAGATGTTCTCTATACCACATCATACAATATACATGTCTTCAGAAAGATGCATTAATTTTATTGTTCTGGGGAAACATTCTATAATCAGTTTTGGTGATTCAACAATTTTATTGGGAAAATGAAAAGGATTGACAGTACCCAGATGAAGTGTAAATCAAAACAAAAAAGCCAAAAACAACAAGCACCCTGCTACTACATACCACGCATACAAAGATTTGAGAACAAGACATGAGATATTAAATAGATGAAACACTTTGGAATCAATACAAATGTTGCTGCAAGAAATTTAGAAATAACTCATCATTTGCAGATACTTCAGTTCTTGCAAGTTTCCTTCCAACCAAAAGACACTTCTCTAGAGAAGATTTTATCATTGTTTATAATGTATATTCTCTTAGAAGGGTGAAACTTAAATCAACAGTAGCGATTTCACAAAAGAGACAACAAATTGCGAGGTTGCATAAATAAACCAGTGTTTCAAAACGCGAATGCGGGTGAAAATGCGGCCAAAGCAAATCATAGTCGACTCAGCACAACGCGATCAAGTACTCGATTGACACAGCTGAGTACTCGATTGACCGGTCATAAATTGGGAGTGTCAAAAGGAGTTTTGATTGACTTTGTAGAACAAAAAGCGGACTCAGACAGGAACGCTACCAAGGCAAAAGGGAGTCAACTCAGGGCAGTCAACGATGACACACGGGAGTTTTGAAACAGTGAGATAAACACACTGAATCAATACAATTAGATAGCATCCACAACAGAACTAGCAGAATAGTTTCCAGCAAATAACAACTTGCAGTAGAAAATCTAGAACATGATAATACAATCCAAATGGTATAAATTCATAGACCCATACCTCCGCAACCAGTCTTTGCACTGAAATGACAGCATTTGCTCTAGCATTTACGAACCGCCACTGTAAGTGCCGATTATACAGCAGCCTAAACAGGTGCACATCTTCAATCTTATTCTCCCCAATCTTCCCTCTCCGAACATCCGCCACAAAACTCAGAATTGAAGGTGTGCTGCTTGAATGACTACTCACAGAACTCACAGAACTCACAGATGTACCCCTCATCCGTGTTGGACTTGGCATTCCCCTTGATGGAGAAGAAGATGCCAATGACCCCATAAGCTTACTCGGAGAAGGCGGCCTAACAGGTCCTCGTAGAGGTGATGACAATGCTGGAGTCGCTGTGAGAGTGCG
The DNA here is from genome assembly GCF_043159265.1 of Tasmannia lanceolata. Taxonomy (NCBI): domain Eukaryota; kingdom Viridiplantae; phylum Streptophyta; class Magnoliopsida; order Canellales; family Winteraceae; genus Tasmannia; species Tasmannia lanceolata. The sequence continues at coordinate 3,737,806 of NW_027518681.1, forward strand.
AGGAGAAGATAAAGGGCTATTATCTGGTAAACCCTTCTTTGATGCCATTCTTGAACCAGTTGTTGACAATGGCAGTCCTGGTTCTTGCAATCTACGCAACCTACTATTAGTCTCCTGCCAAAACCTCGCAGGAACACTAATTTCACGCCGCCCTTTTGTTATCCCAACAAATTCATGTATCCCTGAATTACTCCCAGAAGAAACACTCTCTGTATCAGAAGCCATATGATCACATGAAACAACAGCAGACCCATTATCAGAGTCACCATCAAACACCGTCCCCTGACCGGATAAGCTCTTCACGGCCTCGGCATTGCCTAAATCAGCCCTCAATCTCCCATCAAACGAAACCCGCCTCCCCTCATCAATCATAGACTGCTGCAAAGGCCGAATCAAAGCCCGATTTCCAACAATTCTATTCCTCTCATTCCTCTCATTAGTACAATCCAAACTCCGCGAAAGCGGATTCGAATCTCTCGTTCTCGCCGCCGGCCACCGGTGCTGATCCACCGGAGGCTTCGAATTCTCCACCTGATCTCCACCTCCATCCATTTTCCCTCTCACCGGAGTCGCCCTCCGGCGCTCCGGCGTGGCCCCTTTCCTCACATTACTAGCCGGCGGCGGGGCCGCCGCAGCCGCCTTCCTAACCGGGAGCGAAAATGTTTCACCCTGAAACGAAACAGAGAGACTCCTTGTAGAAGTCCTTAACAGCTTAGACGCGGCCGAAACCTCAGCCGGAGCTCCGGCATTACTATGTCGTGAATCCGGCAACGGCGTGACCGGACGGGGTGTCGTTGGCCGCCTTCGCTCCACAGATTGTGCGCGCTTAGGGTTAGGGTTAGGGGTAGGGTTAGGGTTAGAATGAGAATGGTCTCTTGTAACAAGAGGAGAAGGGCATCTTCTAGAAGAAAAGGAGGATGATGATGAAGAAGAAGAAGAAGACATATACCTTGAAGTGATTTCTCTGCCTTTGGGTCTTCTAGAATTAATCCCATTGTCTTTCTCTGATGGAAGTAGAGGAGTTCTAATTGGGTTTTGATTGTTCTCTACTCTTGGGTTTTTAGGGTTTGGTGTTGAAGGTGTGGCAAATGCAGCCACCATGTTATCAGATCTTTGTTCACATCTCCCTTACAATGCTGATTTCAGAGCAAAAAACCCACCAATCTTTCTCCTTCCCTGCATTGGAAAAATAAAATGGAAGATCACTAACAAAAACCCACATTAGGATTTTTGGACTTGTTGGTAAAAACCCATTTGTGTACTCTAAGTCTTAGTAGTGAGAGTGAGAGATAGAAATCTTAGAGTGTTGAGATGAGAGGAAAAATTAAGGAAAGGAGAACAGTTAGGGGGAGAGAGTCGGTTACGGTTTTCTGGCAGAGAAATATGCTTGAGATATGGAAAGGGAGGCTTCTTAGCCTAGAAAATACATGCGTTTTGTCCCTTCAAAAACAAGTCATTTAAGTATATAACCTTCAAGCCTTACACGGCACATAACTTTTCTTTGCTTCTTAACTAATCTTATTTTAGAGAACAACATTAGAAAATAAGGTAATTCTAATCTTCTTTTAGAGAATAAGTTTAGAAAATAAGGAACCCATTTGAGCTTCTCTTTGGCTGATCTTGACCGTTTATATGGTGGGCATTGTAATGTATTGCACCAGTTTCTATCAAAACCCCTCATTACCCACCATATGGATGGTTTGGATCATTTGACCACACTAAGATCCATAATCGAATGGTTGAGAGTGGCAGAACAGATCTTTGTTGTGGGTGATGTACGTTAAGATTTATAAACAAGTTTAAAATTTCTTGTTTTAAGGTAAACATGCTCAATCTCATTATGAAGGGTTAAAAAACTAATTACACTTTTGAAGATACAAATTGTTGTTAGATGTTGTTCAATCAATTTCTTGCAGCTTAAAAAAATAATGGATAGCTTTGTTTCGGATTGACATTCTCTTGTTTGTGCTGGTTGAGTCCCCACACCTACAAGCTTATATCATAAAGTTGTTAGAAAGCAACGACTTTAAAGCAGTTGAGACTTTGAGTTATCATTTGTTGGATCCTACCAGTTGAAGAAATCAGGGGCATGTTTGGCAACCATGAAAAAAATATCTCATGGAATATTAATGGGGCTAGTTATGAAAGATGGGCAGCCATGGAATTTGTTTTTTCCATGGAAATATTGGGTTTATCCAGTGGTGGGAGAGGGGTAAAGAGGGTGGGAAGGGGAGGGATTGAGAGGACTTGAGTGAGGAAAGGGTGAGAAGTGGTTGAAAAACAGGGAAAAGAAAAACTCTACTCAAAATAGAGTTTTATTTTTCCGAATTTTTTCAGTCACTTAGCACCATCTCCTCACTCCTTGCATCCCAAAATCTCTCCCTCTCTCACCCTTAATTTGCGACCCTTAATTTCCTTTATTTAGGGTGTAATCATACCAACACAAATGCACTGAATGTATAAGTACTTAGATAAGCATACTTGAGCAAGAGTAATAATATAATGAGAGACCGTGGGAAGTCCTTGTTAAACCCCTCACTTTCTTAGCCTACCAATAGAAACCAAATTTAATTTCTTTTCTATTCACTCAATTCCTAAAATAACAAAAAATTATAAGTTATTCTTTTGTTTCGGCTTCTAAAAGAGACCTGTTTTTTCTTTCAATAATCCCCACAATGCTTACTCAAGCCTTTTAACCACCCTAACATTAATATTTATTAAATATTTTAAAATATTAGGCTGGAGAGAATCTAAAATTAAACAATTTCTATCACCATAAAATTTCTCTTTCTAAGACTTTCTACTTTTATATTTACTTGTTACTATACCTTTTAATAGACCTAAAGGGCGTGTTTGGATCTAGGGAAAATAAAATTATGGAAAAAATATTCCATAGAAAATGAAATTTCAGTGTCTAGGAAGTTTGCAATTTTCCATAAAAAAAACAGGGAATATTTTCGATTTTGAAAACAAAAAGATGCAAAATGAGTTTACCGCGGTAAAATTCATTTTACATGCAAAAAGAAATCCAAAAGAAACTCCCCACATCTATACAGCGCCTCTGGCCTTGTTAGTTTTGGATTTGAGAACAGTTTGCGAGTCCAAAATTGATTATTGGACTCAAAATTAAGTCCCTGTCTGTCTTGGATTTTGTGAACCATTGAGTCCAAAACTGACTATAGGACTCAAAATTAAACGTAAACTTGAGTCCAATAATCAGTTTTGGACTCAATTGGTTCTCAAAATCCCAATGCCCGGTTCGTATGAGATTTTGACGACCTATTGTGAGCCCATAACCTATTATTGGACTCAAAATCACATTTAATTTTGAATCCAATAATCGGTTTTCGAATCACAATCGGTGGTCAAAATATAAAACGAACAGGGCTTAAACAAGATGAATCTAAATTTGAGTCCAATAATCTATTTTTGGACTCACAATTGGTTCTCAAAATTCCTAACAAAATGGACCTAAGTCTATTGTAGAACCTTAAGAGCTAGTTTGGGTGCACAATTTAACGGGGTTTTGGGTGCATTTATATTACAAGTTTGAACACATTGCACGAAAATTCGACTAGATTGCACTACAAACAAGCCATAAATCTAATTAAAAACTTAAAATTGAAATTCTTCTTGAGGGAATACTACACAAACTTCAGGCAATGTCTTTGGTCCCTATGATATGCTAATTTCAATATGCAAAACACCTTCCTAAGATTGTTGTGCAAAGAAATGTTGCATTTGTCTCTTTCATGCAAACATTTTCTTCTAATTATCCAGACATTGCATTTGTAACTCAAAGCAATCATATTTCCATAGAGTGTAACCAGAATTTTGGGCTGACATTTGAATTCCCTTGATTTAATCTATGCACTTCTTTTCTATTAAAAAAGATTAGAACTTTTCTCCACACTGATGAAATATATAAAAAGGGTGCCTGAAAAAACTTGAATTTCACCACCTCTGCAATTTCCTTCAGCAAGAAAGAAATCGAAAAGAACCCACAATTCCCAATGAAAACCCATTTCATTGATCTTCCATTCAACTTGAAATTTCAAAAAAAAAAAAAAATTGTCCAATTTGAGCTAAAAGAGAAGAAACCCATGTAGGATTTTAAGTTTTTTACAGTCCTAAAACTATGAGCAATCATTTCATGAGAGAGAGAGAGAGAGAGCTTTTAAAATAAAATCAGAGGATGAAAGAGTATTACCTAAAGAGTAGAGAGGAAGAGAGATGATCCACCATAATCTCCTTGGAAAAAAACCATCTAATAGCAAGCGTTAGAGTCTTGATGTAGCAGGAAAAAAAAGAGAGAGAGAAAAAATGCAAATGCGTGAGTGGTGAGGAAGGCCACAAAAGAACCCAAAAAAGCTCTCTCTCTCTCTCTCTCTCTCGTTATAATTTTGCACGCCAAGCTTGCTTTTCTAGGATGCCCCGTCACCATTCTTATTTCTCATTTCTCATTTCTCATTTCTCACACTCGCTCTCTTGCTTTCAACGAGGTTTTGCTCCTTTTTTTTCCAATTCCTCCGCCTTTTTGGCCTTTTGGGTCCCGCCCCCCTCTTTATTCTATTCACAATTACTTGCCTACCAAAGGAATTAATCCCTCTGTGGATTGCAGGAATTTTCGGGAAAAGTTTGGAAAGTAAAAAGAGATTTTATATAGTGTAAGCCCAAATTGTCCATTTGAGGGGCCACAAAATAAATAGATTATGGCCAAAAATCCATTTCCATAGGATGATCCCAACCTTCCGATCTATAGAGATTTCGAAATGATTTTTGGGGCATAACCGTTTAACGTTGTGACCCATCAAATGGATGGTTTGGATCATCCTAGGGTGTGGGCTGTACAATTCTAAAACAACCTACTTTTTTTACGCACAAAAAATGATAACTTGAACCAACCTTAATCAATTTTTACTTAGATGGGTATTTGATAGTATACCTCTAAATTAACAATAATCATATCATTTTCCTCCGTGGAAAGTTAAAAAATTCAAGAAATAATTTCCGTCAGAAATATTTTTCTTGCAAGCCAAATCGGGTGCAAACCTAAGATATAGGCAACTTCTAGCTCAAATTTATCCAAAGTAACACAAATTTATCGAAAATAAAAGAAAAGGGCTTTTGAAGAGATAATTAAATAAAGTTGCTGAAATTATTCAATAATAGACCATTTGGAAAGTATTCACCTAGTAAAGGTGTCATACAGTTCAAAAGATAAAAATAACATTGTGAAATTTCTTCATCTCTATTTCTACAATGAAGTTTCTTTCAGCTTTGGGTTAGACAACTATGGCTAGATCTCCAAAAGAAAAGCAACATATTCTCTAAATTTTTATCCAATTAACTGGGTTGTTTGACAAGCTACCTATATTTCTTTGGGGGGCCAAGATATTTTGGCAATTGGGTTTGAGATATAATCAAAGGAAGGTGTTTGAATAGCCATTTTTTATTTGATCTTTTGTGTATCTTGGAAATTTAGAATGCCAACCTCTACGCGAAATGGCGATGAGAAGAGAGGGCAATCGGTTTCAGCCCGCGCAAAATGCTTGAATATAGGGGGACATACTGATTAAGAATTTCTCAAATCTATTTTTCACTTTTCTTATTTTCTTCCAAAATGTATGTCCTTTTACACATTGTTTTTTTATATTCATGCATCTTACAGGTTTTTTTTTTAATCAGAGCAAGCGAAATTATTTTGTGTCTCAACTTGCATATGAACCCAATTCGATAGGTGTAGACTTCTTTAGAGTTGTAATAATTGACTATTGTTTGCTCTTAATACTATAAAGATTATTTTGTGTAAATCGGCTCCGTTTGGTTGCCGGTTAAATTTTTGTCCCAGGAAGATTTAGTAAAATTTTAGTCCCATCCCATGTTTGGTTGCCTTTTAGCACTAGGTTTTTTTTAATCCCACTCTTGTAATGATTGCTTGTGTGGCGAATTTTTTAATCCCACTTTTGTAATGATTGCCTTTTCATCCCATCCTAAAATAACCCCAGGAACAAAAATAAGCTCAGGAACCAAAAATAAGCTTGAGAAGAAGTTTTTTCTACCCAACAGTTCAAGCAACCAAACAAAGGTTTTTTTTTTCCCACCATAATCCGGTCAACCAAACATAGGATTTTTATTTTACCAGGATACTTCTAGGACTTCTTTTTTTCCCACCAATCTCCTGCGATTTTTTTTCTCCCACATAAATCCCAGGAACCAAAAAAACCCGGCAACCAAACAGAGTTACTCCTTCTCTAGACCATGAATTCAATAAGAACCCAATTTGTCAGCTGTAGGAGAGTGATATCCACATCACCATGGTTAGATAAAGGGACAAACTCTCACTGTTTTACGTTTTTAACTAACCTTCAAGCATTATTACAATTCCCAAAAAGCTCTCAGCAACCAATTAGAGAAGTGTAAGACAAGGTGAGTTTGGCTCATTATCAAAACATGTTATGGTCCTGTGGATACAAGTACCTTACTATATATTATATATATATATTCTTATAAATGCATATCTCTCTATAGCTATTAGAGAGTGAGTGTACCAAAGTCACTTTTTTTAATGATGAATCATTTTTATTAAAGAGAAAAGAAAAAGAGGGGAGAAACACGACGGCGATGGTGGGTACAAGGAAAAACAAGAAGCATAGAAGCTACAACTCAGAAAATACAATAAGATATTAAGCAGGCAAGAAAGTGCAAATCTCAAATTGATCCCTATCAATTCTAGAACGGGTAAGCCGGTCTGCTTCACTATTAGCCGATTTTCTGACATGCTGCAGGAACCTCGCAAGACAATCCTGAAATTCTTTAATCATACCCTCGAATCTCCATGGATGAGTTTGACTCCCATCCATCCACCTGATAACATTAACAGAGCCTTCTTCCACTATCCTATATGTGAATCTCTACGCAGAAAGTCACTTTTATGATCCATGTTAAAAGGCAACTTTTGGGTTTTGGGGGGAGGAGTTATGTGAAATCAAGGAATGTTGATCTTATAGAACATCATGAGGCTACACACATGGTCTGTCCCACCCCAAAAGGACATCCCATGCCTAAGATAAAAGACTAAAAACCAATAGTTTTGCTTTTCTTAGTGTTAGCCCAAGGGTTCTTAGTGTTAGCCCAAGGGTTCAAACTTCGACACTCTTTAAATTCATGTTTTGATAATAACAAACCCAATATGATATCTTAACTTAATGAACTAATGCTTGAATTTTTAAAGAATGCTCTTCTAAGGTTAAAGCAAAGTACATTGAAGCATGGATCAAAAGCTGAAGCTTTAGCCAAGAGTGAAGATCATTGGAGCTGAAGCAAAGCTTGAAGGCCTATTCAAGAATTGAAGAAAAGTTATATTGCTTAAATTTTACTTGTAAACTAGGCTTTCAATATGCTTGTGAGTAAATGGCACACAAGTTTGGAAGGCTAAAGTGGAGTCTAAACTGTTCAGGACACATTATGTAGGCCGGATGGTCGCCCTGAGGTTCCATGATCTACCAAACAGTAACTAGGTGCAAGCTGAAGAAATTACAGAAGGAAAGCGATTCACGGACTACCGTAAGGAAGGCATGGTTGACCGTGGCTCTATATGACCGTACAATTGGTTTGACCTGCCCTTTAATTCCTAACGGCTAGGCGCATGGTCGACCATGGCTCATCCGTTTTGACCATTAAGCAACTATAACGGCTAGTTTTTGTCCCCAACTTCTGCTTCTTCTTCTTTTTTAAAAAAGACTTATCTTTAGAACTCACTTTTTGGCATATCTTGACATCGAGAGCCCCTTGTTTTCAACTGAGTATCATTCTTAAGTGTTAAAAACACTCTCACACATAATCTCTTGTTTCATTACTTGTGAGATATTTGAGAGATTAGATTAAGCTCTGATTGTATCATATTGTTATGAGTATTGTAAGATATTATATTTGTATGTTCACCTTGTGAGAGGTTATCCATCATCAAAATCTTTATATTCATTATAATTGGTAAGGAAGGCACCGAATCAACTTTAGAACTGAAGCTTATGGAAAAAGCTTTGCAACCGGTTTTATCTACACCCATAAGGAGATTGGGATTAGTGAAGCCTCAAGGAGGGGATATCCTTGAGGGAGTAAATGTAGGCCAGATTGGCCAAACCACTATAAAATCATTGCACTCTTATCTCTCATTTTTAGTTTCTTATTAACTAGTTTTATATTCTTGTAATTCTTAGTTGCAATGCTAAATAGTTTAAATTGAGCAAAAAATTTATCGGTTGCCTTACCTAGACCTACAGTTAGCAAAGCCTTAAACGAGGCTTGATGGATCAAGGACCTGGGATCATCTAATAAAGATGTTCTCAACGGTATTTGGGTGGACTTATGGTTGCCATTGGATCAATGGATTTAGCCACCTAAATTTGGCAGAAGTGAGGTAAAAGTGACTTTCTTTTTTGCATTTTTCCTAAGAAAAGTAACATCAAATCAACAAAAAAGAAAGCACTCAGGTCCAAGTGGATGCATATTGATAGAGAAAAGCACTTGGGTCCAAGCAGACGAATACTATGGTTACAGGTCAATTCGCAAAACAACATTATCAAAAGGTGTTAAACAATAGATTTATTAACAAATGATTACGATTGAGCCTTCTAAGCTTAGCAAATGATTATGATTGAGTTTTCTAAGCTCTTTAAGACTTAAAACATACTCATTATGATATAAAAATATTCTTTAATGTCTCTTAACTGAAAGTCTAATAAGTAGCTCATGTTTGAAGTAATTAGAAACTCATGAAAATGATTTTGTCGTTGGCCCATGTCTGTCTAAAGCCTTTTTTTCCCACTCAAAAGGGGAAGCCTATGGCCTATTAGAAGAAATAGGATGGAAAGAAGCCAGCATTGCTTTCCATTGCCCCCACTACAATTAAAGCAAAGGGGGTGAAATGAGCTAAAAGAGATTCTATTTGCAATGGTAAGTTCTATTGATGGTCTTTCGAAACAACTGTGGACTCTAGAAAGGAATGTTGATGTAGAAAGGACATGAAGATAGGTAATGAGATTAGCTTGAGGGGAAAGAGATGTTCAAGTGATGTGGATGTAGTGAAAGATGGGGTTGGTGTTGATAATGCAAGCGCCTTCTTTTGGTTGGTTGGTTGGTTCGGTTTTTGGGATATCAGTGGTAGGTAAAAGTAGAAAGCTTAATGGGTCCTCATTCAGAAGATTTCCACATAGTACATGAGTACAGCCACAGCAGAGCCTTCTCCTCCTCTTTCCTTCTTTCTTCTTCTTCTCTTCCTCCTTCCTCTCTCTTTATATTCTCTTTTGTGTCAGGCAGTGGAGAGTGATGCTATAAACAAATTCTACTGTATCAGATTAGAGAATAATAGAAAAGTGAGAATAGTATGGGTGGGGCCATCATTTTACAACACATGTTTTGATAAGGTGCGGCCCATCATTTTACATCCTTGCATATGTTGAGCCCCACTATTTTACACTCATGGTGGTCCCACAATCTCCAGCCAAGTCAAGCATGGGTGGACCCACCATTTTATACCATGTTTTGAGTCTTTTGACATGGTGGGTCCTACCAACTCCACTTAAACCCATGTATCAGGTGGGATCTATCATTTTACCCCATTTTTTTATAAGGTGAATCCCACGATCTCCAACCAAGCCCATGAAAAGGGGGCCCACCATTTTAGACCTGATTTTTGAGGTATATGAGATCTAAAGCAAGGCCCATTCATTAGGTGGTTAAGATTAATCAAGTGTGGGACGCACTAAATAGTGGAACATTCCTACACCTGTAAATATTGGGTTCCCATACCAAATTGAACCCATAGTGTTTGATGAAATTTTAATCATTGACAACAAAACAAATGTCATTTCATTGTGGCCTTTTTTATTTATTTTTGCTCCTCTTGGGCTCTTAGCCATGTGTAACACGATAATTGCCTTTCTTTTTAATGAATCGCAACCCCATCTTCCTTAGCACATGTCCAACTTTAAAATAAGAAAAGGGTATGTGATATATCACTCCTATTTTACACTAGAGGGGGCACTCCCAAGTCTGATGTGATGTATCACTCCTATTTTACGCTAGAGGGGGCACTCCCAACTCTCTCTCTCTCTCTCTCTCTCTCTCTCTCTCTCTCTCTCTCATTAAACAAGGGTGTGCATATAATAAGTTCTTAAGATTTTATGCACAAAGTGTTGCTATAACATGATGAGGGCCCATGTGGTCCAGTATTTTTCAAAAGATTGTATTTTCCCATATGGAGGCCCAAATATGGGAAATGATATTCCCATGAGCTTGATTCATTAATGGCACTGTACCCTCTGTTCAAGGGAATTGCTAGCGTTCATCGCAGAAGGCATCTCGCGGATGGCTCACATTTCAGCAGATTTTGTCTTCATTCATGACGTGGATGCTCTCACATGCAATAGGCCATCCGCGAAATGCCTTCTGGGATGGACTCTAGCAAATCCCTTTATTCAATACTTCTCTAATCAGCTTTTAAAGATTGTTATAATTTAATACAATTTACATTGGTTGTATTCCCTCTTTCTTGATTGTCATCTTAGCTCCACCAAGTGGACTCGGAGAATGACTGATTACGCTCGTTGCACTCCATCAATCCACTCACTTTGTTAAAACAGGAGAGCCCATAGAGGGAAAACTCAAACCTCTGTAATAGTCTAATCTAGACAAGTGACCAAACCAGCGGCCGATGAACTTAGGATACGAGCAATCACATGGTTGGTGCGGTGCATTGGGTCCAAAGTGAACAGCTCCTTGAGACTACTATCCAACAAGAGCAAGCCATGGTAAGACAGGAATAACAAGCTGCCAAAATTAATGTATTTTTGGGTAAATAATTATTTCCCTTCTTATTTTTTTAATTTTTTAGTTTGAATATGAGACATATTTTCCCAAATTATTCGTAACATTTTTTCATATGCAGTTGAACCAAATCTTACTACACAATTTTTACTTAGAAGGACCTTCAATTTATAATAATATCCCCAAAAATTAGAGCAAAAGGATTGTACGCTCGAGCATACCAAGCTTATGGTACGCTCGAGTGCCCAATCACATGTGGGCCCACTTTGTTAGGATGATCCAAAGCATTCATTTGAATGGCCCATACATAGATGGGATGTGTACCAAAAATCAGCTCCATAGGATCATCCTAACCCATCCATTTGTGGAGGTCAAAATGGACAGACACTGTTTGTCCACAAATCTGCCCATTTTTGCCTTCCACTTTTGGAGGGATTAGGATGATTCAATGGAGCTGAGTTTTGGTACACACCCTATCTATGATAGGGCCTTGCAAATGAATGCTTTGGATCACCACAAAATATGTTGGACCCATGTGATTGGGGCACTCGAGCGTACCAAGCTTATGGTACGCTCGAGCGTACAATCCTTTTCCTCAAAAATTAACCATAAGCATATCATTTGCCTTTTAATTGTGAAAAGGAAAAAGTTTCTTGAGAAAAAAAATCCATTAAAAATGTTTTTCTTGCAATCCAAACAGGCCATAAACGCAAAGACGCGGGCTTATGTTTTCTGCACAAGAAAACCAAAAAAAAAATTGCATGGTTATCGATAATTTTGAGGGACATCCTAAATTGAATGTCCCTCTAAATAACAATTGAACCTAGTTGGTCCAAGTTAACTTTTTCATGAGTAAAAAAGGAGCTGAAAATTGGAAATTTAGGAAAAGTGGCCTCAGATTTTCTCTAACAAAAGCCTATGACATTTGGGAGAGTTTACTGCTGTAAATACCCACACAACATAGCTCTTTGTTCGTTAAGTATCTAATCGGATTTAAACGCTTTCTCTTTGTCACTATCTTTTATCATTACCTTTTAACATCCATAGACATTTTTATGTTTATATTGGTAAGTTTCTGTTTATATTCCTTCTTTTCTCTTTCGTTATAAACCACACTTCATATCTAATTTTCAGGTCTTTTACAGGTTTTTATCTGCTAACATATTTGTTTGGAATATATGCATAGAAGTGATTATGCGTATAGGTTTGATAGGCTTTGGAGAACCTGTTAAATTGTGAATATATGCAACGAAGACGCAGGATGTGGGCTGTCCAACCATAAATTTATGTATATTGGGTTTTTTTTTTACGCATTTCTGTTAGTCTGTTAATGTGGGTAGTAAATATTGAGCAAGGGAGAGGCAATAACAGTGTGCATTCAGCTTCAAAAAAACACAAAATAACTGCAAATTACATAAACTGCTAAAACAATGTATGTAAATTACCTTTCTATGTTAAAAACATAGCATAATTTTAAAATTGAGGGGTGAATGGAAACTGAGGGAAAACAAGAATGAAAATAAAGGATCTGCAATGAAGCTAGAGCAGTTTCACTATCCTTGAGGTTCTATTCCTGTTCATTTATTAAAGACATGTTCCAGCTTCAAAACAAAAAACCCGGCCATCTAGCAACGAAAGAAATTGAAAATCAAGAGATATTTCTACGAGACTCTTCCTTTCAAAATCTTGTTAGAAAGAAAATCAAGAGATGAAAATGAAGAGTATGATGATGACTATAAATATGATAGATAAGATGATCAAGAAGCATGAACATCAGTGGGTAGATTTTATACATGCTTGTACTAGAAACAGAAACTCAAAACAGGATCCTAGGCTTGTAAACATCCCCTACCGAGTACAAACCAAATTATTACAGTATTCAGTTTGGCATAAACACACTAGTAGAACAGTTTCACTGGTCAGTCAAAGCTTACAAAGTTTACCTACAACCATCCAGTTTGGCTAAGGAACCCCGCCACGCCTGGGGTGAGTTGGGGCGGGAGGTGTTGGCTGTGGAATGGAAGGCATGAGAGGAGTGCCATGCTCGATTGGTCCAGATTTTATCGATGCCTTTGAACTTGGAACCGGGTCGATGTTGTGGTAGTCTTCCAAGTTTACATTGCCTAACTCGGGCTTCTTCTCGGCGATGCCACTCTCCTAAGAAAGAACAAGAAAAGTTTATTCTCTCTTTCAAAATAAAAGCAAATATATGGAACCATGGCCTTTTGCCCAACTTATATTGAACTCTGGTGGAAGACTGCATTCTGTACCTTCAATTTCCTGTGAGTAGTCATTGTTGTAATGCTTTCTCCACGAACAGGGTAAACCAAATCTGTGTTAAATGCAAGTGGTAAGTTTCAGTAATCAAAAGAAATAACTCTTACTCGGAGATCAAGTGGTAACAAACTTGAGTTTATTTATTTAACCATCAGAACTGAATTACTATAATTTTCATAGCCAGGACCAAAGTTTAAAGCACAAACTCCAGGCTATAAAGGATGAGTAAGAAGCAAGCCATATACCCTTGACACCCACACCATGCAGAGGACTTCTTGGTGCAGCTAAATCAATCACTTTATAATCAAGGTTATTGTTCAGCGCCTTGCTACTTCCCAAACCAGAAATCAGTTGCATCTAGGAACTGCCCAGTTGATTGATGGAATCACAAATTAGAAGACTTACTCTGCTATGTGAAAACCTCAAAATCCAAGGAGGAACAGTTTCTTCGTATCATCTTAAAGGAGTTTTGATTGCCTACGTGGGGCAAAACTCGGACACGAACGAGAATTCAGCCAAGGTAAAAGGGAGCCAATTTGGCTGAGCTGGTGATTGACTTGGGGAGTTTTTTTAAACAGTGGTTTCTACCCACTTTCCTATCCTCTAAATATATAACTTTTGATGATTATGCTCCTTTTGCTTTTGTATTGAGAATGGGATGAATAGTAGAGAAGAGTAGAGAAAAAACATGTGGGAGTTTTAACTCAATTGCTTCCGTTCATCATCAAACATGTTACAAGATATACATATATAAGCAATATAAGTGTTAGAAATGGAGTTAGGCTTAGAGAGAGGAAGAAGAGGAGTGAAGATATGGAGAGTCTCCACTAGGGAGTCTCCACTACTCAACACTCCCCCTCAAGCTAAAGTGTATATGCTATGGAACTCCAGCTTGGTACAAAGAAAACTACAACAACTAAATATAACAAAATCTCATACACACATCCAGCTTGGTATAACACTCCTCAAACCAGTGTGGTGCATACATAATGAAAGTATAATAAAAGATAACATCGACCACATGAGTACAGCAGTGAGATCAACGACCACCAAAAAAGAGCAGCTCCCCCAGAAGTAGCACTACGGCGAGAGCGATCAAACAGGGCCTCCCCTTGAATGAGAGCACGGCGAACAAATCCGCGTATCAACGAGCAATAGAGGCGCCATGGTAGGAACCAGCAACAGTCCAGCAATAAAAAATAGGCACACCAGAGGCACGCACGTGAGAAACGGTGAAGCACCACGAGTAGGAGCACTAGCTAAGCAGAACCACACCACTAGAAGATAACTACCGATGAGGAAACCATCGGAGACAAGGTTGATGGGGAATCTGTCGCATGAAGATAAGAAGAAGAGAAAGAGGATAACCAACCAACGATGGGGAAACCATCGTCTGGAGACAAGGTCGACGGCATGAACATCGTCACCTGAAGATAGGAAGAAAATGAGGGGGAAGATAACCAACCAACGATGGGGAAACCATCGTCTGGAAATAAGGTTGACAAAATGAACATCGACGTTTGAAGAAAGGTCGGCGGGGACACCGTCGCCTAAAGAGAGCTGACCAAAAATGGGGTCACCATCGTCTGGAAAGAAGGTCGACGGCATGAACATCGCTGCCTGAAGGAAAAAGATAACCGACTGTAGACACCCCATTTTGACCGTGCCCTAAACCTTCCGTGTTTGTGCAAAAACCTACCAAATCAGTCCATTAGGGTCCCAAACTACACCCTAGGCTAGGTTAGGGTCACATCTAAGTCCCCGCAAAATTTCGTCAGAATCCGAGCAGAATTGCCAAATAAGACGAAGCGAGTAAGTATCGCAGTGTAAGCAGAAAAGGGGGGCGATTTATCCTGGAATGTGCGAATCATGGGGCATATGGGACATGATTGTCCGCGCGCTTTATCAAATTGGAGTGTAGATATCAGCAACCCTTGTTTTCCTATAAATACCCAATTAAGCTTTCATTTGTAGGGATCTAGGGTTTTCTTAAAAACCAAATCAGAGAGAGAGAGAAGAGAGAAAACCTGACCTTAATCTTCCTCGTCCTTTCTTCTTCTCCGGCCATGATTTCTTTCTCTGGTAAAGATCTCTGGTGAGATTGCGAGCTCCGGCCGGCTTCATTTCTTCATTCTTATGCCTATTTCTCACATGAACCTTCATTTTCTACCGTGATTCTTTATTTTTCAAGATCATATCTTTTTTTTTTTTTAAGCCCTAAGTTTAGAGTTTTAAATTCTTGATTCGAAGCTCCAAGTTCTTATAGTGTTACAATTCGATATCTAGCTATTTTAGTGCCGATTCATTTGTTTTAACCTAGATTTGTTCAAGTCAACTGCATTTGGTGAATTCTCTTGAGGATACATACATATTCCTAAATCTTGAAGACAACACCGTTGCTGACTTCAAACTCGAATATCATTAAGTTGCAAAAAGGTATAGCTCAAAGAATGAGAGTAGATCGAGAAGAAGAGAAGGAGGTGATTCGCATTACACAAGCTTCGTTGTGCTTCGATTGTTGTTGATTTGAAAGGAAATCAGAGTATCTTCTGGTTGAGGTAAGTTTATTCCTAACTTTCAATATTTTATTTTTTTCTGATGGATTTAGTGACTAGATGTTCTGTAATTGTTAATTTGTTCTAAATAACCTCGATTTTTTATTTTTTATTTTTGTTGTTAAAGTGTTTAAATGATCTGTGTAATTTGTAAGAATTGTTCTAATTCCCTAAATCTGTTTTATGCTTACCTTAGATGTTTACTGGAAATTTTCTTAATTTGCAGTAGCATCTGTTTCACTTTTGTGTTATTTTTATGAAATAGAGGATTTTGTAAATGGTGATTTGTCAGTGGCAATGTTTGATGCTAAGATTTGTCTTGTATGACATTTTGGATGAGAGTCAGTGTTCGATCTCTAGATTTTCTTCATTTTTTTGAGAAGTTTGATTGAATATTTTCATTGCTCTAGACTAATGTTGAGATAAGATTAAGAAGAAATGTATTTTGAATGGAGTTAATGTCCAAAATTCTGATATTCTTTTTGTCAAGCTGATTTAATAAGCAAAGTTTGATTTTGAGATTATTTTTTCGACAAAGGATCAGATAAGGGATTAAAAAAAAATCTTGATCTTCTTATGTCATGATTTGCTTCATATGTCTGATTCTAATTTTCATATTATTGTTATTTGGGATAATCCATATGACTATAGTCCGTTAATGACAAGTGTCAATTGATAACTTTTATGTGTACCAAATGATTTCATTTCCTCGTCTTGGTTCTTTTCAGATAAGCTTGGCATATGAGTTCCACCATGTTGACAAATCTTAAGTCTGTGAGATAATTTACTCTCTCAGTGAATTTCGTTCATCACTTGAAGAGTTCTTGGTCCATTTTTTTTATTTTTTTTATTTAAAATAATAATAATAATAATAAAATAGAGTCTGTGCATGCCTTGTCTTTAATAGGATTCTTTCTTTTAGATTTTTGGTTCCATATAGATAGGCATAATCATTTTTTGAATATTGGTTCTTATCTAAAAAGAAAAGAAGCTTTGTATGTAAAATGACAAAAAAATCTTTGTATGGCCATCTAATCAGTGCTTTTAAGATATCACTTATGGTAATGATTTTAGCTTATTTACTAGCCTTGGTAAATTGTGATAACATATCATTGGGCTTAAACATAGGAATATGTGCATCATCATTTTCGAATAAGTACATGTGTCTTTTCTTTATGTTGCATGATGGTGATAATCTTTAAAAAGGAGACAAATTAGTATAAATGTTAAGCAAAGTAGTGTTTGAGTTGTTTCTAATTTTTCATGATTTTTTTTGTGAAGTTATTTGTATAAGCATAGATGTTGTATCCTTTTTGTATGTCTTATCCCAGGCTCTATTAGATTCAAATTTTGATTATGGTCATACACTTTTCGTTTCTGTTACAATTTTATTCTTGTTATCACGGGTAAATTGCTTTGAAGCCCTGACATGTAAAGCTTTTGTAAGCTGTGAATGTTTAAGCGAGTGTATTTAGGTTTTGAACATTTTTGCACTGAAATAAGATAAGTTCAAGATTTATTGTTTGGTTAATTTTGGTATATTTGTAGCTAATTCTATAAGGGATCTCATCATAGGGCGCCAAAGTCTTTGTGTTTTCAGATGTAGTGGTAATAAAGTTATATAAGCTCACTTTGTTTTTTCATTTGTTTAGTCTGTTGATAAATATGTATATAGATGAAGCAGGTTAGTTGAAGATTAATCATTGCATAAAATTGTATTGGAATGGAAATTATTACATATTGTTTAAATGGGAGTGTAAGCAGAATAGTGTTCATTGTACAATAAAATATATAGTCCAAAGATTTTATCAAAAGATTTCTTTAGCATCTGAACATTTGGTTCTTTTATCTAAGCTGTCATCTTCAATGAATAGTAAGGGTATTTTCTTAATGATTGTCATCCAGACATTTGTCAGAGTGAAAGTGTAGTAGTACAAATATCAGCACATTCAATTGCACTTGCTATTTCTATCCATATTCTGTGTTGATAGTTCAGCCCTCTCTTCATTATTAGCATTATACATATTAATAGTGGCACAAGTTCAGACAACAGTGAACATAAAGGAATTATTTCGTTGAATAAAGTGGTGGGAAGGACTTGAATCTTTTGGATTGTTCCTGTACATGATTGTATGCCTCAGATAGCCATATATTATTTTATGCTTGCTAAAAAAAGTATATAACTGATGTCCTGTAGGATTTTCTTTTACACTCTCTAGTGATGATTTATCTTTGTTTAGAAGTATATAGCTGCTGTCCCCTTGAAAGTTATGAAAGTATATACTCCCTGTTTTGCGAAGCATATAATTAATTTTTTTTTATGAGGAGCAAGTTATTAGAGTTCTCTTTTGGAACTATAATAATTTAATAATGTAGCTTTTGAGAACTGTACTTAAGGTTGAGTTGTCTTAAAGAATTGATGCTTACGTTTATTTGTTATGATGATGGCTCAGTCATGTATATTTTTGCATTCATCAGATTTAATGGTTGATTCACTTCTATGTAATGATATTCATATAATGATATTCATAAAGCCTACATTTAAATAGGTAGGTGTGACACTGTTAAAAAGAATTTTGTCCAGGTGTAAAAGTATAGCGCAGGATGTCAAATATTGATATTTTTTCGATCAAATGAATATAACAATTTTGAGACAGATGTAACTTACCTCCACCCATCCGAATCACCATAATAGCCCATACCCCTTTTTTAATATTGGCAGCCCCTACCTCTTTGATAATAGCAGCCCTCACTCTCTTAATAATGTCAGCCCTATTCATTGCATGGGCAATGAAAGAGTCATCTAGAGCCCACCTTTAGAGAGACAAGCTATATGTCAGCAGAAAAGTCAAATCCTTTTGAGAGACAGGCTTTGTCTCAATAGTGAGTCAGCCATAGGGGATTTCCTTAGCTTCATTTATAGAATTTATCTCTAAGATAGAGACCGACTTGGTTTAATAGTTGCCTTGATCTCTATCTTATCATTGCAAGGGCAATGATAAGGTTACTTGGAACCCACCTCGATGTTTAGGAGACTTGCCCAGTCTCACTAACACCCTTCTTTATCTCCTCTTCTTTTAGGAGACTAGCTTAGTCTCATTAACACTCCCCTCTTAGGGTTGTACACTAGTAGTCAGTCCTTTCGTATATGAGTCAGTCTTTAGCATAGGAGTCAGTTCTTCAGTCTTTCAAGAGTCTGTCCTATCATCATAGGGATTAGGATTCTGTCCAACCTCTCATCAAGTCATGTGATTTTATCCAATCTTGCAAGGTATAGGATGCTGTCCAACGCTTGCAGATTCGTGATTCTTTTCAATCCCCCCGCAAAGCATAGGATGCTGTCCAACCTTTGCGGGATATCAGGAGTCTGTCCTACCCTTATGATGATAGGATTCTGTCCTCTTGTGTCAAAAACATCAAAAACATCTGAAAAACCAAAAATCTTGAGTCATTAGGAATAGTTAGGAAAGTCTGTTCTGAACTACGTTGGCTTGATCCCTTTCCACAGGGTACGTAGTGCAGCTTGGGATCTATATCCCAAGTCCAGCCAAACCTTTAAAAATAAACTTGTCAAACCTTCCAAAAATTTAAAACTTCTTCAAAACCCTTTTCAAAAAGATCTTCCCCTAGAGTTAGGAATCCGTCCTAGATATTTGGGGTGTTTTAGAGTTAGGAGTCTGTCCTGTTTGTATTGATATGGTGTGTCTTGTCGTGTAAGTGTCCCTAGAGTTAGGAAGTCTCAAGTTAATCGGTTAGACATTTAGTCGAACTGATGGCTAGACTATGAAGCATATAGTCAGCCCATGGTTTTCATTAGGTTGCACAGCCTAGCTACACATAGGATGTAGGGCCCACCTGCATTAGCTTAAGGCTAATCAACTTGCATTAGTTAGGGCATATAGAGAGTCCTAAAAATTACAATTCACTTGAACTTAAGTAAATCGTGCAAAAACTTTAAAAATCAGTCGAGTCTAGTGGATCGAGTCTAGGATAGCGGTTCTAGATGGTTAGGCATCGTAGTTTATAATAGGTAATCGAACTACGTTGATTCTGATTCTTCCCGAGGCCGGGATACGTAGAGCAGCCAGGGTGGATGGTCATTCTGGTCCGAGTCAAGTATTGCATTAGAGTTTTAGGATTCGTCTTGTCGAGTCGTGTATAGAATTGAATTGTGTTGTGTGTTTTTGCTGTGTTTTCTTACTTTCATGTACAGACCCTATACCTTTAGCTGTAGCATGCATGTTCTTGCACACCAAAACTTAGACACCAATTAGGTATGACACTCATAACCTAGCTATTCTTAGGTGACACTTATTTCATTTCTTTTATGTGTGCTTACTTTTCATCTCCGAGACATGCATGATTAGGTAGACGTCTTCTCGGAGATAGGTGTTCCCATTTCACATGACTTTCACCCAAAACTCTTCAAAATCAATAAGTAAATGGCATAAGAGACCATGTGTTTGCACTTGGGCGGATGAGGTGCTCTTCGGACCTTCCAAATTCGTAACCAGACACGAACCTTCTTTTATATCTCTGGTTATCCGTTGCAACAGAGCATAGTATGGGATCTAGGGCCCACTTCCTTGGATGGCGACTCTTCTTTGTTTAAGGTACATCTCGAATCTGGGCTGGTCCCCGAATCAAGAGGTATCTCACCTTACATCGCCACTCATGCTGTGAGGGGCACTCTTTTGAGAGTTCCTTGGTAGACCTCTCCTTTTCACGGGATGATCTAGAGACTTTCGGGGGCTCGTCCCCCGCTTCTCTCCGATCGGGGTCCACACCGACTAACGATGGGGAAACCATCGCTCGAAGAACCGACCAACGATGGGGATACCATCGTCCGGAGAACCAACCAACAATGGGGAACCGTCACCCGGTGAGACTAGGTCGGCGGGGACACCATCGTCAGTGAACCGACCAACGATGGGGAAACCATTGCCCGGTGAAGATAAGGCATAAAGTCGGAAAAATAAGATGAATGCGTAAAAGCTACGCTAAGAACACGAAGAGAAGAAACAGCTGAAGAATAAAACTAACAGTCGAAGAGTGGTGAAATACATCAAGGAGCAGGCAACATGAAGAAGACAAAGAATAGAATCACCAACAATACCAAGAAAAGATAACAAAAGAAGAACTACATACTAACACAACTACATGATAACACTCCCCCTCAAGTTGAATCCGAAGGCAATCAACATGCAATGAGAAAAAAAGAACTTTCAAGGCACACAACCTCTCTTAGACATTTTACTAAACACTTGGTGTGCGCCTTTGACATAAACACAAAAACATAGAAGACTATGGGAAGAAAGATATGAAAACAAGACAACAACAAAATAATGATACAACACACTCCATCCATGAAACTGCATGAGGGCTCCAACACTCCCCCTCAAGTTGAGGCTGAAGGTTGGCCTTCAACTTGCAATTAAAAGATAACCTTAACAAAAAGATAACCTTAAACACACAATGACCCTCTTGAACATTTTAATAAAGAATAGATAACCTTCAACACACAATAACCCTCTTGGATGGAGAAAGGACAAAGATTAGGATGGAGTGGATTGGGGGGAGAGACACAAAACCAGTGTTTAAAAATACTTGACTCGGAACTTGCCCGAGTCGACTCTCTTTTACCTTGGCCGCATTCCACGTTGCACCACATCCGCATTCCGCATTTTGCCCTACAGAGTCAATAAAAACACCATTGCCTCTACCGAGTTATGACCGCATCAAACGCGTTCTTGGTCGCGTCCACGCGAGTCGACAAGGATTTTTCTTAGCTGGATTCTGATTCACATCCGCGTTTTTAATCACTGCTCAAAACATGAAAGAAAAAAGGATTTAAAACATAAAGAAAGATGAAAGAAACTAGAAAGGACCGAACAAGGGTATGAACTTTGAGAAGAATGAGATTTTGGGATGGAGAACCAAAAAAGAAAATGAGATTTATGGATTTAGGACCCAGAAAAAATAACAAAAAACAATGTTATGGATGAAGAAAAAGAAGGAAAAGAATATACAGGTAGGGATCTTTTGGGTTTTCTTTCTTTCTTTGGGATGGATGGATTCACAAATGGTATTTACAAAAAAGATGTTTTGGGTTTTGGGTTTAGGGATTCAGAAGATGGAGGTTAGGGTTTGAGGGTTAGGGTTTAGAGATGAAGGTTTAGGGTTATGGATTTAGGTTTAGGGTTTATGGATTCACGTTTTGGAGGGTTTTGGGAAGATGGAAAAGGATGAGGGATAGGGAAAAGAGAGAGGACAGAGATGGGAGCTAGGGGGTTGGGGTGGGGGTAGTACACAAAAGAGGAAGAGGGATACGGCGTGTGAGAGATAGAAAGAGATGCGTGGGATGAGAGATGGATAAGAGAGGGACTCTTCTTCTTTCCTCTTTCCCTTAGGATCTTAGCTCTGATACCATGTTAGAAATGGAGTTACAGTTAGAGAGAGGAAGAAGAAGAGGAGTGAAGATATGGAGAGTCTCCACTAGGGAGCTCCTCATGTAAATGATATATATAGGCCCCAAATAGGGCAACAATGACTACAATATCCCTAATGTTATAAGTAATGACTAAACTACGATAACACACTACTCAACAATAAGTAAGGTGTGTCTTTTTTTTTCTTATTTGAAATAATAATAATAACAACAACAATAACAATACCCTCTTGTTTGTTTGGCTCTTCCCTACAGCCTCTTAGTTTCATGTCCTTGTTTCCCCGTCGTATGTGATAGGGGTTGTTTCTTATCTTCCTGTTGTATCTTGTTTCTTATTAATATATATCTGGTGGGGGTCCGCCTAACCCCAGCTTACCCATAAAAAATAAAAAAATAAAAAACAATAACAATAGCAATAGCAATACGAAAGATGATAAATTCACTCCCTTTTCCCCCTCTTCTGCCCCTTCAATGGTTGTAAAGTTCGCAACAGGTAAAATCCAACCTAGGACGGAGCTTTACACTCATTTTCTTGGCTGCATATGCTTTAAATGGGAATACAAGAACATAAAGACAAAAACAGAGTAAAGTGATTTATAGATCCTGCGGAAGCAAGCTCCTAGTACTGTAAAACAGATGGGTTTTGGAAGCTTCTAGGATGATGTTTGATTGTTCCACTCAAACCTCTGAGGTTTTACTGAGCTTCACTTTTATTGGCTCTCCTGAAAATTCCTGCATTGTCATTTTCCCCTCTTCCTAGCCTAACTTAGCTTTGTAAGCTATTGGTATCCAACCTTTTCTTTATATGTCCACCATGAATTCCTCCCATTAGTATGCTTCAGCATGAAACTACCGATGTACTGAACAATGGTCCGAGGTATATGGCTTTTTCCACAGCACCAAAAGACTCTCCAACCAAGTCTTTTTCTTTCTTCTCCGCCTCTAGCTCAGCTCGACAAAATGGAGAAAAGTAATCCAGTTGTGAAACTCAAAACTGGTAAAAGGAGGATGAGGGGAAAAATGGACCAGACTTATCATTCCCTAACAATAATTAATAATAGTAGTAAATAGCAAACTAAAACTAGGAATTTCACCTCTTTAGTCTGGAACAGTCTAAGCATTAGAACCACTTAATTCTCAATTGATGGTTGATGACAAATTGAGGTTTGCAGAGTGACAGCGACGGAGCATATACGGGGAGCTACATGTAACATAGTAGCATTACAGAAATTTAATGATGGTTAAGCTTGGAGAAACAATTGACCTGAAGACAATTTTAAAATGTTGGGTGTTGAAGTCTTTCTTGCCCAAAATACTAGGGAAGCAGGATTCGTACCTGAGGGTGGGGATTCGCGATTCCCCGAATCGCGAATCGGAATCGTGATTCGATTCGATTCCCCGATTCTGGGGAATCCCGAATCGATTCCGTTGGAACCCCGATTCCCAATTTTGGGAACCTCGATTCCCAATTTATGGAAACCCTGATTCCCACTTTATAGGAACCCGATTCCCAGGCGATTCCCTGCGAATCCCAACTCCCCAGCGACTCCTGGCGAATCTCCGGCGATTCCCCGACGAATCTCGCTTCCAACCATCCCAGGAGCCTTCGATTCCTACTTTCGAATCCCGAATCGAATCCCGCTTTCGATTCCTGCCCTCGCAACCTTGCAAAATACTCTAATTCATTCACAAAAAAAAAATGCTCAAATTCATTCAGATTATATTAAAACATGGAAAGAGAATGAGGACTTCATCCACAAAGAATTCCACACACTGGTATGATAAAAATGGGATAGGGACTGTTGGGGTTCCACGTAAAAGCAATAGTCCCACATCGGATAAGTAAAATGGATGTGGATGGGTTATAAGGGAATAGGTACCCTCCCTCTAACGGCTAGCTTTTAGGGGTGAGTTCTACCCGGTTAAGTTCCCTACAGGGACTTTGCAATCAATGCAAACTTGGAACTATTGTATTTGAGGCCATGAGAGATGAAGGTGTAACTCCTGATTGATGCATACCTAAATCAATTGTATTTGACACCAATTGTTCTGAGTTGGTAGTTAGAAGGCTAAAGAAGGGTTGCTTCTTCATAAGACAAGTGGGGTCAGTTTTAATAAGAAATTTCATCTTAAAATCCAATCATTTGCATATGTTTCTATGATTTTGCAGGACTTTCACCTGAATTTTCACTGAAACACTTATGGTTCCATGGTGATCGAAATCAAAACTGAAACTGAAATTTAAAACCTTAATCACAGAACCCCACACTCTTAGTCAAAATGGAAGAGAGGGAAGCAAATCTTTAGAAGCCAAAAGCAAAAGTAGGGACGGGAGCAGAGCAAGTACAAGTTAGTTCCAACAATTCAAGGCCAGTGAGACCGAGGGATCTAATCTATGGCCATAAGTGGGTGGACTGGCTTCCTAAAGCAAATCATACGAAAGAATTTTAACTTGTACTGTTAGATCCCCTCTAGTTAGAATGTCCCTAGCTCAACTCTAAATATTCCAAGCATCTTAGAAGGCCTAATTGACTTTATGTGTCCATTTGGATCACAAAACAAAATGAAATTTTTTCCCATTGAAAAAAAAAATCCAATGTCTCCTTGGATGCATAGAAAAAAAATTTCCAATAATTTTTTCATGGTTCCCCTGCATCCAAACAGCCTACAAAACTCTCCATTATCACAAATTGAACTAAAAATGCAGCACAGACTTCCACATCAGCCACTTACTCTCAAGAACCAAAACAGAAAAAAATTAAAAGGTTTTCCATCTATAACTACAGACCCACAAACCCAAAACATTTCAAATGGATCCCATCATCCCAATCAACATAACAAACAAGTCCAACATACAACACCACAAATTGGACTAAAATAATAAATTTCAATCTTCCACTATAAACCCACATACCAAAAACATTCCAAACTGATTCAATCAAATAAACAAATTACACCAAATGGGAGCAATGTAAGCCCAAACCAATCATTTATAATAGATAAAATGAAAATTTTATGGTCTATCTATATTGATTGCTAACTAAACCCTTAAAAATAAAAAATTTCAAACTACCACTATAAACCCACAAACCACAAACATTCCAAACAGATTCAATCAAATCAACAAACTAAACCAAATGGCAGCAATATAAGTCCAAACCAATCAATAAACATTCAAGATATTAAAAGATATTCAATTTTTCATATTATCTATTAAAAATGCAATGAGAGAAAAATATACCTGGAAAAGAGCTGCTGCTGAATTTAAGGACCATTAAAGCAGTTCCCAAGGTCATGAACAAAACCCAAAAACCGAAAACCTTAGACATTTCAAAACCACCGCCAAAGACCCCAAATTCATTCACCTTGAAATCAAATCTCTAAGCTCCTTTAAGCAACTCAACCCATGATGGAACAAATGATAAAGAAAAAAAAACTGTTACCCTTCGTCACTCAGTTACTCCAAAGTCCTCCAGAAAATCCGTAGAGCAGAGCTCAGCGAAGTGTTTACAAAGAATTTTCATAAGGAGGAGTCGTGGGTTTTCTACCATTTCTCTCTCTCTCTCTCTCTCTCTCTCTTAAGGGAAATAAATGCTGGTTATTGTGAAAAACGAGCCAGCAGAGTGAGGAGATCAGGCGTTGGGCACGTCATCTTTTGAAGTTGCAGAGATATCGTGGATTTCGAGCTTTCATATTGCATAACAACTTAATACAACTACAATATATGGAAGTTATATATTCGCCCCATTTTCTTCACTGGGCCACCCCCTTATGGTGTATTATACGGCTGCAACTCGGGTCGGGTTTGGTCGGGTTGAAGCCAACCCAGGTTGAATCCAATCCGAACCCAACCCAAAACTCTAAACCCGGACCCGGCTCGACTCTCAAGTCTCAACCCGATGAAGGCTAATCCGAGCCAACCTGAAAAATTAATATCTCAACCCATACCTAACCTGATTTCCCAATTCTTCAACGAGACCCAACCCAAAACTCTGAACTGTCATCCGGTACCTGACCCGACTCGGGTTCAACTTCAACTTCAACTTCTTCAACCCTAACCCGACTCAATTCAGACACAACCCGACCTGTGATTTGTTAGCCCGAGTTGCACCCTACTACTTATGAGTTATGACTACTCTTTTTACACAACAAGGGGTGGGATTGGGAAGATAACATGGTAAATATATCATTTTCCAAGAGATTTTTAAGGAAGGGATCGGGCACAGTAACGGATGATATGAGGGCCCACTATTAGTGGGCCAAACTTCAAAATTTTGGATCAATCTGATCGTCCAATCCAAGGATTTCCATTAAATAAATGGTTTAGATTAGGGGACTGATAACCCACCCCCCCCTCCCTAACGTGATCCATTAAGTTTTAAATGCAAAGAAAAACATTAAAGGGGGTGAATTTATCCTCAAGCAGTGAATCATTCTCACAGAAACCGTTGGTGGAGGGGGGATTTTATCCGTTTAAGGGGGGAAATATCATTTCCAATCCAAGAACCACTTGATAAAATCAAGGGTACGATCATCGGAGTGGGCCCACATATGAACAATGGTGTAACTGTAAGAAGCTTGGACCCACATGGTCACGTGAATAATGCGGGCCCCACAATTTGCACGAAAGCAAACTATTAAACTAGATCTCTGATTTGAACTTTGGCCTATTCAGACTGTGGGGCCCCCACTGCACAATGGCACGCGCAACAACTATAAATCATGTGATATTTAATAAGCTGATGCACAGAAAAACTTGAAGGAATTGCACATATATGTTACAGTGGAGAGAGATGTAGGGTCGAATTAAGATATATTGGGGTCGATTTATCACTTCCCTATAATTATTCATTTATATAGGGTAATGATATTTCCACCCCTTTTCCAGTATTCCTATAGCATTCAATCCCTTCATTTTTTTCGGAAAAGGCATACAAAAAGAGCTGGAAATTTCATTTTTTTTCTTTCATATATAATAATTAACTTCATACCAATTAATTGGAAAGAGGTTGATGTGATTACACATTAAGACCACGTTTGGATACCAGCAAGATTTAGATTTGGATTTAGTTGATATTTTGAACTAGATCAGATTCTTAGAATTTCCAAATTAGTTACAACAGTGCAAAAAATTCCGATTTTCAAATCTTTTCTGCGACACATTATTTGGAAATCAACGTTTGTGGGAACTTCCGTCACCATCGCTGCTCCTCGACGTTGCTCCGGCAGCAGCGAGACATCCCTCCCTACCTCAATCTCTTTATTTCTCTCTCTTAAAACATGATCATGAAGATGATTGATGTGTTTTGTATCCAAAACTCAAATCCAAATCAAAATACAAATGCATGAGGTATCCAAACGGCCCCTAAGATAAATGACATAATACATAGATTTGCCTCAATGAATTTGGTAAATGTGAGCATCAAAATAAAATTGAAATGTAAGCATTCATTTCAGATGGATGATCTAGAGTGAGTGGACTACACTGAAACTTCTAAAATTAATAATTTATGAAAGACTAACTAAGAATGAGTGATATCGCCTAGATTAACAACTTTGGTCCCACATGGGGACATGTATGTGGAATCAAGACCGATGATCTTATAGACCATCATGAGGTGATCCATATTTTCCTAGCATATTTACATATCAGTCTATGAAAAACTAAAAGAAAAATCTCGAATATATCTCGAATTTTTCTTATGCCCCGGTTTAAACTTGTAAAACGGCCCAAATAATTCAATAATTCTTGCGAAATTTTCAAATTACATGCATATTTGTCGGACTACAAGCATATTTTCCAAGTTAAAAGCGAATTTGACAGATGAAATTTGTGTTGTAATAAGAAACATACATGTATTTTTCCAAAAAAAATTCCCTAACTCTTGGCAAACATTCCCTAGCTTTTCCAAGATCTGCCTCGAAGAAGTATTCCATAGTAACAAAAATCCCATTAGTAAGATCAAGCCCTATAAAAATCAAGGGTTTATCCCTTTCTTAGCAGAACCCTAAACATGGCCTGTGGATCAAAGAACTGAGATCATCAGATCAAGTCGGGTCAATAACAATGGACTTGCGTGTAAGCATGCCCGTCCATATGGTGCCCAAATAGCGTGGTTAACAGGAAAGAGCCTAATATTAGTGTCTTTTTTTCAGTATTTTCATTTCAATTTTACTTACTAATTTACTCTCTCAACATTTTTTTACTGCAAATTTATTTACTCTCTCTAATTTATTTAGTAAGTTACACACATTTTAGCATTTTTACTTCAAATTTACAATATTTCATTTACATCCACCCCAAACATGGATGGATACAAGGAAATACAACATGAAATGTGTATTCAAGAGGAATTGCATCATGGGAAGTTGGTAGCCTTAATGCCCATGCTCTCTTCATGTGCATTGCAATTTTCTATTTGCACGTAAGATATTATATACAATGTCCCCTGCTTTCTAAATGTTTTTCTCTCTCTTTTTGACCAAGAAAATTTTTCCGTTTCTTTTCTCCACAATAACTCCTTGTATTCTAAACATTATCCAAAAGTTTGTGCTTCTCATAAGCGATGACATAAGAATACATGAGGATCAATCGACATTGTTGACCAAAAGAAAATTTCACCAAGGTCCTCATTAAAAAATTCTCTATTAACTACAGGATATTTGGGTGCCTTTTTAGAGTTCATACTCACAAAATAGAGAACTCTTAATCTAATTCTGACTCTAACCTTTAATAGGTGTCACGCCCCAAACTGAGTTTTCGATCTAGCCACACAACAGCTCCACATATTCATCAACCACGAATATGTAAAGCATTCATACTAGAACCATGCAATAAACAGAGCTACTAAAATTAACCAATTAATTATCTATCAGAGTAATCAGTGCGGAAACTTAATATCTTTGTCCAACGGACTACATCACTTTAAACCAAATTAAATAACTAATTGTTCATTCCAACTACAGCTACTGTCTGAATAACTAAAAATAATAAATCTTAAATTGTCGCCCTTGCTCACTCCCAAGCCTGCAAAATCAAGCATCTACTGACTATTGTTCTCCACCTGTAACATAGAATGCGTGGAATGGGCTAATGCCCAGTGAAATTAAACATGTCTACACTAATAACTTAATACCAATTAATAAAAACGGAGTAATTGGCAATGTATGTAATTCTGTAACTGGCATAGCAATCTAGCTAGTAAAACTGTAC
Organism: Tasmannia lanceolata; assembly: GCF_043159265.1. NCBI lineage: Eukaryota > Viridiplantae > Streptophyta > Magnoliopsida > Canellales > Winteraceae > Tasmannia > Tasmannia lanceolata. The sequence continues at coordinate 3,767,126 of NW_027518681.1, forward strand.
AACTGGCATAACCATGCATAACTGTATCTTTTAATTGTGCCTGACACCTAGTGTAGTGAGACTAGTACTGTTAGACTACGTAGTCAACGGAACATGCCTACTAACTCGTTGGAAGCCAAATCCCAACGATCCCGTACAGGATTTCACCCTCGAAAATACCGCGAAAGATGATACTGCGGCTTGATTTGCGACTTTTTTTCGACGGTCTAGAAAAAGTCTCGTACACTAGTAATCAAGCCTAACACTTTGTCTCAACGGACATTAACTGTTGCATCCTCACTTGGACAACACCATGTCCTGATGCAAAAACTGCGACTAAGAAGTCCAACTGGCACATACGTGCGTATGGTAGATCAGAACTAGGAGTCAATACCACACTATGACTATTGACCCTTGTGTATACCAACACAGCCAATAACAATCAAGAGCATGCATAACTTGCATAAGAAATCATATTCATTATGTAGAATAACTGTGGTAGAGCAAGTCTACTCACCTGTGGTACTCGTGTGAATCGTTTCCCACGAACAAGATTTTTAAATCAGTGCGTAGTATCACCTACAGTCCATATTAATCATCAATTAACGTTTTGGATCAATATTTATGTCCTCCGGGGCAGATCTGTGCCCTCAAAACTTATTGGAAAAATCTTCAAAAATCAACCATTCCTGGTGTGTTCGGGCGTCTGAGCCACCCCCTCTGGCGCCTCTGAGATTTTTCTCCTCTCGGATACCTCTCAGGTATTCGTATTCGGGGGCTCGACCCTTGCCCTTCGAGCGTCCGAACTTGCTATTTGGGTTTTTCTAAAACCCGCGAGAACACAAGTTTTCTTCTGGATTTTCTACTCGAAAACCCTTCTTTCTTATTCCTTTAAACATGTTAAATATCTTAACAAGTTATTTATTAATCTCTTTAATTGATTAAGGCATCTAACGCGAAAGAACGCGAAGATCTTCGAGGAAAAACTAATTCTCCTCCACCCTAATCAATGGTTCTTCAATTGAAGAACACAAGGCTGGATTTAATCACCATAAATATACTATAATCTTTATTCTTAAGAGATTTGAATCTCTTTAGAGAGTAAAATAAAGCATAAACATATTTTAATTTTAATTGCATACCTCTTGGAAGATAGATTCCTCACTTTTCTTGTTCTCCTCTCCCAAAAGCTCTACACAATTTCTTTAGGGTTAAAGTTCCAAAATCTGAAGCCTAAGGGTTTATTTATAGACTCTTGCTTTTAAGAGTCCTAACTCTGCAGGCTTTTGGAAACTCTAACTCTCTCTAATTGGGAAACGAACTATGTAATTAATATTTAATAATTTTATATTTTCGGGACAAAAATACCCTCTCCCCAAATTGTTTCCACGTTGGGACATTTTGGGTTATTTCAATAGGTTTCAAATATATTTTACTTTACAAGTATATCATGAGTTTTATAGTTGGAAGAGGGGTCAAGACATGTATTTTTACTAACTAAAGGGGTGATTTTGAAATTTCAACCTAAGCTTAAACATAAGAATGAAGAGATGACCATGCCCTATCTCTAACAAAACCAACCCACTTAATTTTAGTGTCTTTTTTCATGAATAGGTGGAACAAAGCAAAACAACAATAAGCAACCTGTAAACAAGCTACATTTGAAGGTGACTAAAATTCATTTGAAGCTCAACGTCAACATTTCGTTTGTGTGAGTATATTAAGATTTGAACTATTGGGATCTTTTTCTTGGGAATTTCTCTGGAATGGTGTATCTAGGGATATTTTCAAAATTTTATTATCATGCTGTTTATATCATAAAGAATTAGGAAAATAAATATTTTAAATTTTAAAACAAAATTAGGCCAACAAATAATATTGTGAATTTATAATGATATTTTCATAATACGTTTGCGGTAAAAATAAAAAAAGAATGTATCTCAAGGAGTTTTTAGAATCTTGGAAAAATTTCACGTCGTGCTTTGGAATTATGGATTCTAATGGTTCAATTTTTTGGATAAAGCCAAAGAAACTGCAGCAGTTTCACTTACTAATGCAGCAGTTTCACTAACCCTGGAGCCCTAAGGGGCCCGTTTGGATACTCCTTGGATTTGGATTTGGAGGTGAATTTGGATTTTTAAATCCAAATTCGCCGTTTGGCAAGCCTTTATGACATTTGGATTTGGATTTGAGTGAAATCCACAAGATTTACAAATTCCTCATGTTAGTGTAATTTTTTGGATTTATAAATCCTTTCTGCGAGAGGTTATTTATAAATCTAAATCTAACCCAGAAGGGGTTAAAATGACCAAAATATACCAAAAAAGTGTTAAATGACTTAATTACCCACATGACATTAAAAACTGATCAAAATACATCGTAATAGGTAAAATGACTAGAAAACCCCCGATTCAGGCAAAATGACCGAAATACCCCCGAGTAATGCAAAATGACTAAAATACCCTTATGACATAAAAATTATCAAAATAACTCCATACAGGGTAAAATGACTAGAATACCCCAATATCATAGGAAATTACTAAAATACCCCTAGATCAAGTAAAAATGACCCATGGCTCATAAAAATGACTAAAAATAAATCATGAGATAAAAATGATAAAAATATGCCATATTAGGTAAAATGACTAGAAATACCCCTATACTAGGTAAAAATGACAAAATACCCCCGAGTAATGCGAAATGACTAAAATACCCTTATGACAAAATGGTCAAAATAACCTTATAAAAATGACCTATAGCTCATGAAAAATGACTAAAAATACCCTCATGAGATAAAAATGATAAAAATACGGCATATTAGGTAAAATGACTAAAATACCCCCGGGTCATGCAAAATGACCGGAATACACCTATACCGGATGAAAATGACCAAATACCCTGGATCATGGAAAATGGCTGAAATGCCCCTATATTAAGTATTTTAGGGCTTTTTGGTTTTGTTAGATTTCAAATTCAAATCCAAAGAGCATCCAAACAAAAAAAATTAATTTAGATTTGAAATCCAAATCTATACGTGGTCATCCAAACGGCATTATTTATAAATTTGTGAATTTTAAAATCCTTGATTTCAAATCCATGAATTTTGGAAATCCAAATCCAAATCCAAGGGGTATCCAAACGGGCCCTAATTGTTTGTTCTCACGAGGACATGGGAAATGTGAAATACCTAACCAAACTCTTATAGGATGTTCTTCACTTTTTACAAAATCTACAATGTGAGAATAGATGGGGAATCTATTCTCACATTGTAGATAGGACTTAGGAGTCAGTCACCGGTACAAGACAAAAATGTGGGAGTACACTTCGGAATGTTCTTTTCTTTGGTTGATCATGGGGCTGGTTTCAAATTTCGGTTTCGGAATGCATTCCGGCCCTCACCGAAACTGAAATTTCGAAATTTCGGTCAAAATCCAACTAAACCAAATAAAATAATATTTTATCTCCTACAAAATTTTGGGCGAAATTGCCGGCCGAAATTTCCAGATAATATTAAATAATAAATAAAATCAAGATTTTTTGGGTGAAATTTCTTAAATTTCAGGTATACCCAATTTCGATTTCGGTCTCCACCGAAACCTGAAATTTTGGATTTTGGTCGAATATTAAAACCATGTCATGGGGGTGAATAAACTTTAGTTTAACCCACATACAGGAATTATCAAATGTTTAGGAGATGCATGGAACCATGGAAGTGTAGCTTTAACTGTTTGATAGATGTTCTTAGAATACATAGTTAAAACTGCACTGCCAAAGTCTGATAAGACCCATATTTGAATGGAGGAACTTTATTATGAAAACAGAAATAACTACAACAGCAAGACTGAGCTGGTCCCAAGGACCAAAGCCAAACACAAACAAAAGAATGACATAGCAGCAAAAATCAATGGCACAATTCAGAGGATAGGGCTCAGATAAGATCATGATATTTAAAGGAACAGTCTACAAACCAATTCAATCGCTATCCTCATTGCCCATATGATACCCTTACTCTATGTTGCATCGGTTGAGTGTTAGAATCCGATACGGATATCGCATTTCAGATTTGCCAAACCTAAAATAGAAAGATCTATGGATTCGCCAAAAAATTTTAATCAATTGTCAAATTTTAGCTTTTTTACATCCTAATATTGTAATTATAAAATTGTGGTAGTATTTAGAGGAAAAAACAGATAAAAGAGATCTATAAGTTTCATGACGAATCCTGAACTAACTCAATCCCCATGTAACATCACCCCTAATTTGTCATATAGAAGTGAATCCTGTGATGAATGTTCTGGACTTCGGGGATGTTACATAATTGAAGGGTTACACCACGGTAATGTTATTTTCACAATCTTAATGTTAAAACATAATGAAGTTTCCATTTGTTCATTGTTTCCAAGCAGCACTGAAAATCCCAAAGTTTATACAGTGAACTGCAGCATGGCATATGGTCAAACAAAAATGCTGTCATTGAAGCTTCTCTCTTTACCATTGTACAGGAAAAAGAGTTGGATGCCAACACAGACTACTACCCTGAGTTGCTAGCTCAAGGAATAGGAAAATCAAAGGAAGGAATTGAGAAAGATATCCAACTCCTAAGTATTTCCAAAGCACAAGGAGCCGTTGCATATATTTTCAGAAAACAGAAAAAAAAAAAAAAAAGCCGTTGCATATGGTAATGATCCAGCTGCATTCTAAAAAGAGTAAAGCCTTAACATCAAATTTGCCTCCAGTACATAAAAATATTTCCCTTTTGTTCCCTAACCACAATCTTGTTTCGACCAGAACTATGATGAGAAACAAAAGCCATGCGGCGTAGAGCAGCAGGCCACAGTTCGCTAGCAGCTCCCAGCGGATTCAGATAGATTCTAATGGCAAAACCATATCAAACGAGAAAATGCAGTACACAGATAACATGGTATCTGCATCATAAGTTTGAACATTTGTAGCCTTACTGTGTCGATTTGTTCTGTTTTAAGGTGGTGGAGCAGCGTACACTTTAGGCTTTGGCCTCACCTCAACTTCATTTATACTGCGTACGAATATGGCATCAGGTTCATGACTGCAAAAACCCGAGATAAATGTTAAGGCACGGTACAGAACATGCTGATAAACGTGGGAAACAATTAGGGTTCGTGGGTGGAGACGAGATACATACGGTTTATCTCCCTCTTCATACGTGTAACTTGATGCCACAGCCAACAAAAGACCGTCTCGGCTGAAGGACAGTGCCGCAATGCTCATTGGGTACTTTGAGTACTGGGAAAATGATGAGAATGAGATATTGTCATAGATATACTTCTTATGTATAATGAAGTGAGAATTAGGTTTGGAATATTACCTGATATAATCTTTTCTTGTTGTTGCCATCCCACACATTTACGTACCCATCACATCCTCCAGTTGCAAATGTGCCATATCTGCAAGAAGAGAATTCAGGATGTTTTGGAGAGATTGCTTAATAAAAACAGCAAAGGACATGTAAATCTTACATGGGGTGGAATGCAATTGCATTGACAGGATATACAGTGTCCCTTCCAGCCTCCGATTTTCGATGGCACTTAAAAGCATATCTGCACAGAAGTTTAACCACATCAACCAATACCATAGTTAGGGGAAGATGAAATCAATTTCCCTTGTTGGCACTCCTTTCTTTACTTCAAACTTTTTGGCCTGGCCATTGATTTCTTGTTGAGAATTATACCATCGAAAGCAAGGAGTGCCAATTTCAAAATAAGGGAGTGTGGATATCATCTTTCTTCATCGAATACATGGGGCTGTGTTGAAAAATAATCAATACAATATTGTGTAAAATAGCATTGCCGCATTGATAGTATTTTATATATCATATCCCATAATAGAAGATTCTTGCTAAGGCCCTGTTCGTTATAGATTTTGACAACCGATTGTGGGCCCCAAACTGATTATTGGACTCAATTAAATGTAATTTTGAGTCCAACAATCGGTTTCGGGGCCACAATCTAAAATGAACAGGGCCTAAGAAAGCTAAATAGTTTTGTTAGCTGTTCAATAGTCACTTGGGTTGTGTAACCAGTATAACTGTTATTAGCAAGTATGCATTACTAAATTAGTAAAGAGAAGACGTACTTTTTAGCTTGACCGGCTTCAGATAAATCAAAGAACTCCATAGCAACCCGACCTTCCACGGAACTAAGAGCAAATCCTACAAATCACAATCCAATTTAGTAGGCATCAATGCCTGAAGCGCCATAGCAAGAAATACCTTACATCTCAAGAAGAATAAGAAGATGATGCAACTCAATGCAGATGGAACACGAATTGTAAATTCTGAAATGTGGGGGTATCAGTAACAACTCAGAAAAATTTCATTACAACTAATTCTTGCCATCCTCAGTTACTGATTCTTACTTATCATTTGCCAATTATGAGTTTAAAATCGTAAGTTCGTAACCAGGTTCTGCCTTCCACGTTCAATAAATACCATTAGGATTATTCGTGTGCAGTAGTCCCTTTCTGTCAACATTGCAACATATAAGAGCTGGTGAAAGTGACCAAAATCTAAGGCTACATTTCCAATACAGTACCATGTAGATTTCTGCTGTACTTGGCAGATGAAGTTTTCAACTCTTCTAAATTTGTAAGTCAGTATTACAAAAAAAATAAGGAAAGAAATTGTGAAATTGAACTCCAAGCTGCATAAGAATTTATTTCCAATCATTTGTTTTACAAAGAGACATTCTAATGCTCCAACCCATCCCAAAACCCCTAATTCCTTCTCTCCTTCCTCTCTTCTCCCCTCTACTTGTTTTTATCATTTCAACTTGGTATCAGAGACTGGTTCCCCTCAATTATTTCATTTTTTTCCCTTTTTTTCCCCCTTGCTACAAATGAGTAATGTCATTGTGTCATACAGCTAATGTCAGCAGTTGTACAGCCATGCCTTGCAGCTAAACAATGCTATGGCTCGACAGAGCAGTTTTTTCAAGACTTTGGTATTTGTTGAGATCATTTGGACGTTCGTTTGTGTTGTTTTCTCAAAAAACGAAAAAAATCAGTTTTTTTATAAAAGTGATGTGATTTGCATGGTCAAGGGTATATGGAAGGCCAAATGGTAAAGTTATTGGTGCAAATTATAAATCCTGAGATTCCAAATGTGGTCTGGGGATTTGGAGAAGTGTAGAAGGAGTTGTGTTGTGTTTTCGTCTATTTTATCGCCCCTAGTTTTTTTAATTCGTAGGTCATAGTAGGGCAACCATAGTGGTTGGATCTTGTATAGGGTGTGATCAGATACCATTTAGTGCTCAACTAGGATCGGTTGAGTTGTCCGACCACCGAGATGTCAACTCAAATGAGTTCAGAGGTTACCAGTAGGGTTACCGACTAGGATTTAGTCGACACTGCAAATTTATTGCTGACACAAGTGTCAAGTCGTGTCGCATCTCCACACGTGTCGAATCTCCTTTCGACAATTTTAAATGTACTGCTAGAAGTGTCAGGGTTAACGTGGGCATGTCTACGCATTTTTGTACCGTGTCAAATGTGGCATTCTATCTTATTATTGAATATTGTGTTTGCTTTTTTTTATTATAAAGTATAAACTCTTTAGTTATTTCTTCATTAACTAATACTTGTTGTTATTGTTTTGGTAGGTAAGCCAGGATTGAAACTCCGACCTCCCGGTTGAAGAACAAAGCCTTGACCATTGAGCTAGAGGCTCAATCCCTAATATTTGTTGTTATATCCCCTCGCCAAATCTAAAACCCCAAACAAACTCTCATTACAATATTATATTCATTGTATCCTATTGGTCTCCCTTTCTCGTTGCAAATATTGGAGACGGACGAAAATCAGATTAAATTAATGGATGCATTGTTAATTTATTATCTCATGTTTGTTTTAGATTATAGTTGATCAAACCTAAGATTTATTAGTTTGTTAAATGAATATTGTATTTATGTTATTGCAAACTATGATAGTAATCAGTAATTTTATATGTATGTACCATTTCTAGATTTTTAGGGTCTGCCATGTCAGACACCTCGTATCTTCGTGTCGAAACTCGACACTCAAATCCGTGTCCACAAATCCTGATTATAGATACTTTCTAGTTTACCCGTGTCTCTATTTCTAAATTTTTGGGGTTTGCTTTGTCCGACACTTCGTGTTCGTGTCCACAAGTCATAGGTTAGCGGGTTCCTGTGACTAGAAATTCCTGTAATATGTGGTATGTACATTTATTATCATGTGTGAGTGAAGTTAATATATGGCAAAGGGGACTCTCTTTTTTCCTCATGCTTTCATCACATTATCTCTCTTCTCTATCATCTTCTTCCTTGTTTATTTCTCCATTTATTCTCTTGATTCCCTCAAGCATCATTGTATCAAAGCTGTTTCAAGACTAAGCGACCAAGATCAACAAACAGGGGAGTTTCTGTCCGTTGCTCGTGATAGCCAAGAGAGATTAATACTCTTCTCATTTTATTCAAAGGAAATAGAATAGGAACAAATCTTTAAAATACATGTTTGATCTTGTGATGCGAATCTAGCGTTTTTTATTCATTTCAAACACTAGACAACTAAGTTGTAGCGTTCCTTGTGTTTTTCAGTTCATCTGTCTGGCTTTCTGTAAATGTGTTTGATCCTGTTTACGAGAAATTAGCAGAAGACTTTCACCTCTATTGGGAATTTGTTTGTCCACCTACCTCTACAATCAGTTTTCTCTACATTCCAAGTAGTATTCACAGACTCGCAGTTAGGATCTCTCTTTTTCATCAAGAAGAATAGGCCTCTTATTCACGTAGGCATTTTTTCGTAATTTTTTCAACAAGCACAATCCCAGTTCTCATCATTCCAATTTATTTGTACCATTTTATCCTCCCAGCCTCTTAAAAACTTTGTTTGCTATTACAAGCTGCATTCATAGATAGAATCTCAATGTTTCCACAAAAAAATGTCATTCTCCATATTTATTTTTTACCTTTTGGAATGGTAATATGTCATTCCCCATTCTACCACATTTTCCCTTTTTCCTTCCTTTTCTCTCTTGCTTCATCTATTTTGTTGTTTTTGTCTTTGAAGAATGTGACTGTGACTCTTAATTGTTCCAAATTCTTCTACATTGCTATTATCGAGGTTCTTATCTGATTCGCAATTGTCTGTGCTGTCATCCTGGAGCCTAACCCCCTTGATTCTCATAAATCCTTGACCTCAAACAATAACACCTGTAACTCTATGGAACCACACATTGATATGGTTTATTATATGCTCTATAACTCTTCCTCAGAGTAATGGAACAAGCTCACTGCCACATACACCCTTGTGGGCATGATCACTGGATTAATCAACTCGCCCAGGCCATAGACCATTGGCACCTGTAAGCAAGGTGATTGCTATGTGGGAGAGTATTTTAGCTCTCTAGAGTGTGTGAAGGAGCTTAGTCACTATGAACCCTTCTCAGACTTTACAGAGGAAACTGTGGCTAAGTTAGCCAAGGGTGAGTAGGGGTGCAACTCAAGCAATTTTTACGAATTCGGGTTGAGCTTCTACCATAAAATCGGGTATTGTTCGGGTTGATTTCAATTCAATCTTTTAGCAAAACCCCAACCCGACCCAACCCAGGTTGCACCTCTAAGCGTGAGGTGCCCCGATGCCAATCGATATACACCTATATTGGTGGTGGTCTATGTCTAGAGTTTGTGAAAATCATGGCATTGATACTGTCCGCATGACCTCTTCCCTCGGAAAGTATATGGTATTCTTGTTGTTGAGGAATAGCATCGTTCTCTGATGGTTGGCATCCCTGTGATACCTCCATATCGTGTTGCTTTCGCATAAGATTCTAGACCTTCTGCTAGTGGTTTTGGTAGAGAGCCTCGTGGTGGTCATGGATGTAGTTGGTCTTCCTTGTCATGCACATATTATGGAAAGTCAGGACAAGAACGTGATTACTACTATCAGCGCCATTGATATTCTCATGAGGCACCGGCGTGACATTTATCTTGTCCCTCTGCTTCTACCCCCGCTCATCCACCCACATTGTTGCCATTGCTCCTGTTTCCTTCGTTTTTTAATATTCTAATCAAGCAAAAGAAGAAGAAAATTCTACTGTAGGTAATTATTTTTTATTTGTATCCATTTTATCCTCTAAGCCAGTTACAAACTTTGTTGTTTCAAGGTGCATTCATACATAGAAATAGAATATTAAATATTAGAGTTTTCACACAAAAAAAGGTGCCATACTCCATTATACCTCGATTTGCGTTTTCCTTTCTTTTTCTCTCTTGCTTCATATTTTTCTCTCTCGTCATTTTATTTCTCTCTGATAGTGTTTGTGAAGATCTATTAGATTATTTGTGTGATTGTTCAATTCTCTAGCAATTTTTCTCCTTTTAGTGTATTCCTCGTAGATTTGGTTGCATCAAATTTTCAAATAGTTCTCAGGTTTATCAACTGGATCAAGATCTAGCAAGATGGCCATAGGAGAATGAATGATTCAAGATATTTGTTCCTCCTTAACTCTATCCACTAAAGATTAGCCTTAGCTTTAATGGGCCACGTTATTAAAAAAAAAACTTTAGTGGGCCATGTCTTCTCGAAAGATGTTGTTGACACACTTCTAGCACATCAAGAGTGACAACACTGATGCATTCCCCTACACGCCTTCAATTAGAATTTGGATCTCTGTTACCAACTCGGTGAAGCTTTATCAAAACTTCCAGCAGAACAAACTTGCTTTCATACAGTCCCATCATAATCGAACTTACATAGTCAAGGATATAATTTTTTTGACTCGTGGTAATAAAAATCAGAATTTCTGGAGAGACAAACTTAAAGGTAAAGGACATGTAAAAAGCTCGTGCCATTGGTGCAAGGAGTAATAGTCACATTAAGGACAACTGACGGAATCAACACCAAAACATGGCGACCACTTCTGTTTCTTGTGTTAGAGGATCACCCTATCAGTAACTCAACTAATTACTGTTGCCCAAGGTATATGCAATTTCATCTTCCTCACTTCCATCAACTTCCTGGATGGACCCTTCCTCTCTCATCGAACTCTTAATAGGCGATTGATTAGTTGTTATGGAAGCACTCTCAGGCAAGAAGGGTAATGTTTCTTCTTCATGCCCTTGGGTCTTTGATTTTGGTGCATCCAATCATATGACAGGGCCATCGTCCTCTTCTTTTAAACCTCTCACTTACACTTTGAATACATTCAAGGCAAATGATTCACCTACACATTTTTCAAGTGTAGGTCCCAAGTCTATTTTTGTGGTGAAGTGCTAGTCTGCTAACCTGAAAGTCCATGGAATTTCACTTTATCCAATATCTTTTATGTCGCAAATCTTTGCATGAATACTAACTCCGCCAGTGGCTGAAAATAGTTGTCTTGCTTTCTCCTCAGGCTCTCAATGATGGGCCTTATGATAGAAACGCTAATTGAACAACCTAGTATGACCCGTATGTTGGTTTATTCAACTGAAGAAATAAATGTCCAATAATGTTTATGCTATGAATTTGGTAATTGATGTTCGCAGTTCATTTGCTTTTTCATTGTGTCTACTGTCGTTAAAACAATATTTACATTATTCAAAATCAAAGAATATTTACTATTTCCATGTATTTAAAAATGAATAAAGTAGGAGGAATATGGTAGTTGCTACTTGCACAAAAATTACAAAAAAAGACATTTCCAAATAGGGAGAAATCTAGAAGTACAAGATCTACAATTGAACGATCAGTAAGGTGATTACAGCAACCAAAAATATTTATCAAGAAGATGCAATTGCCCTGAGGAAAGCATTTTCACATACAAGATTAAGAGGCATGGCTTCTAAATTAAGTTCAGATATATACCTGTCCCATTGGGATAACAACGTACGCATCTAGTTTGATATTTCAATGAAGACTCCCGCCGTTGTTCAGGTTGAGACATATTGCGCAGGTCATAGACATTCACATGCCTTCCAGCAGTGGCTACCACTAAACGATGACCAACTAGAGAAAGAGAATATACACGCTCAGGTTGTGGGTATGTCCCAACAAGGGTTCGGTCCTGCCCACTTGCACCTCTAGGATCCCAGCATTTCAATGTTTTGTCCCAACTGCCAGTGATCACTTGTCCTGAAATAATTACAAATAAAAATTGATATCACAAACTTTAGATATGACCATACAAGGATGATTTAGATTCAATTTCATAAATAAAACAACCTACCCAACCAAGCTAAGACTTAAAACTAACATCGCCAAATGATAGCAGAAAGTATCAGCTATTAGTTTGTAGATAATCTATTCATGTAGCCAAAAACTGCAGAAATGGGTTACATGATCTAGAAGAGAATCATCAATTACAGACTCTTAAAATACTGAGGAAAATGCAGATCTTTGGACCATACAAGTACGAGCCCAACTCGAGCGAAGGCCGTCCAATAGAAGTCGCATGGCAAAAGCTTCTTGGGACAATCACGGTACTGTTGAACATCTCAAGAGACTGCTTCACTGAGCAGTAGACACCTTCACAGCAACCAGGTGGATTACACGATGGCCAACCTTCACAACATGCACCCAAGCAATCCCATAGAAACTCACGTTGTGAGCCGCACTTTCAACCAAAACCCGAATGGGCCAGCGGCCGAAAGGATCTCCAACGTCCACTCAGTGGAAGACCTGCACTAGTAAAAAGACGACAACCAAACCTACAATTGTTGTACCAGCCGACCCTTCTTGAGAATTTGAATTTGCATAAAAGAGGCTTCCACATACACCCAGGGGCCCACCAAGCATGAGAATCAAACTTGGTCACTAAGCACGCAAATCATAGTACTCTCGCAAATCAATAACCAGCCGAGAGGGTTCCACTGCACATGTCCACAGAAGTCCTACATGGAAGCCACTACTCGAGCAAATCAGCCGCATCAATTGCCTTGGCATTGTCTCCCTTGTCCCTAGCACTCGGACCACCAGAAGTGCGGCGTTAGACCAAAGCCTTATCTACTCCCAGTATACAAGATGTGACTCCCAACCTGGCTAAAAACCTATCGTGCCTCGCCCACTCAACTTCTGCTTCACCTGCCTGGGTTGAACGGTATATCTACGACTCTTGCGCCATTGACATCCAGAAAATGATCCCATCAACCGCAAGGCTGATGTTCAAGATTTCAAGGCAAGCCTCACCAATTCTGGTACACATGCGAGCCACAGGGAACTCAAAACCCTACTGATAGGAACTATCCAAGGATATCACCTAGCCAACACACCCGCCTCTCTTGAGGAAAGTCTCTGGATACCAAGCATGAGGAGGGACACGGCAGACTTCCCATCAAATCTACTTCACTGTAAATCCGCACCATTTGTTCGATAATTCCAGCTGCAAAAAGGACCAATTGCATGTCGCGGGATCCTAGAAACAACATTTGCAGGGAGTCCTCTGCCCCCACCTCTATGGACACCGAATAAGGACCCGCCATCGTCGCTAGCACAGTATCCTTTAGACCGGCCTCCCTCTGAACGCACGATTCAATTTTTATTTTATTTTCAAAAATGATAGGCAATTTATGAATAGAAAGACCGAGGTGATCAAGTTGCAAAGAAAGATACATCAACGAGAGGAATAGATACAAAAATAAAACGAAAAATTAAGGTGGAAGAGAGTCGAATAGAGCTAGTTCATCTTTTGAGACTCCCTCTTTAGCTTGACGGTAGGCCATTTGGTTATCAGCAAGGTTTTAAATTTCGGTTTCGGTACCCATTTCGGACCCAAATTTCGGCCAAAATTTGGAATTTCACAAATTTCGGGAAATTTCGGTTTCGGTCCCCACCGAAATCCGAAATCGGTCGAAATTTAAAACCATGGTTATCAGAGCGGCGGATATGGTGGAAAGACCAAGGAAAATGAGCCATCCAATCAAACATTTCGTTAGAGAGGTGGTCGAAACGCCATGGGGGGGTTTTGTTCTTTCTTGAGCCACCTAATGACATTCAAGGAAGCTCCTTCTGTTACCACATTTTCTATCCGGTCTCTAGTCAACAATTTCATGCCTTGATATGCCGCTCTCACCTCCGCCTCCGTAGCATCAAAGATCCCAATAGGGCCAGCAAAGGCCCACAACACCGCTCCCTCACTGTTCCTAAGAACCCCATCAATGCCAGCCGAGCTCGGATTACCAAAAAAGCTAGAGCCATCAAAGTTCAATTTGGTCACATCCGTCGGCGGAGGAACACACTCCTAAATCACTTTTTGCGTCAACACCGATGAACCACAAATGACTCTCCACCCAGCCCAAAGATCGTAAGCGGAAACAAATCTAAATGACGGGAGAATCCTCACCCAAGAAATCGTAAGGGCTATAACTCGAATAAATAGAAAATCCATGGATCGAGAGAACCCACGATTCAATATCCCAGGTCGATAGCCACTAAGGGAGCGTAATGCCCCAAATACAGTGAAGGTATAAATTAATCTCTAACACCTTACCTGCCAGCCCCACACTCGTCGCCGAGCAAAGCATCAAGCCAACAATAGTCAGATGACGTAGGGATACCTGAAACGATTACTCCACCCCAATGCTACCCACGGCCCGAAATAAGTTCATTCGGGACTCCCCCGAAGCCGGTCAACCAAAAGAATCATTTACACCTTCAAATGGCCTCAGATTCCTCACCATCTCTAATTCTCTCCCCGATGGCCTCGTCCTATTGTAGCTACTACTTCTTTTCCTAGAGCTGCCATGCTCTTGATTTCATCTTAGTTTGGAAGTTTCATAGACAGTGGACACACTTCACTTAACATAGAGAAAGTACACCCTAGGACGAGAGCGACCATATGAGGCTACCATGTATAAATTCGACTAACTCCCTTCTTTTTTTTCTTTCTAGAACATGTGTTCTCCATAGGGAAATGCTCAGGCATAGTGTCTATGAAGCAATTCTCTACTCCATTAATCTCAAGGAGGTTATTAAAGGAGACATCTTACAGGTGCATATAGGATTTTTCAAGCCTTTTTTTTTAGCACATGGCAATGACCCGCTTATTGAGGCCCTGGATGAAGACATGCTGGGGCTCTTGCACCTTGGGAAGACAGAGGAACATCTAGAATGGTCCCTCCTAGCAACAGGCTGAAAATATATTTTAGTGACAAATGCAAAGATGAATGTTGGAAGAGCTTGCTTTGGTGAAGTCTTCTCAAATGAGCATGGAATGTAATTTTGTTTTGTCAAAGTGGCTGGGAAAACAATTGTACTCGGAGCTAAGGCTAATGGTAATGTGAAATAAGGTGAATCACTAGCAGAAGTTTCCTTTGCAACACTTCTATGAAAAGGTTATCGAAGTAACACCATGAAATGAACTGAATGAGAGTATCTTCCTCCTTATGTTATTGTTCTCCATTCTTCGAGAGGTCGTGCACATTCTATCTTCCATCTTATATGCTAGATCATATACGTCCCAAAACATTCTGTCTTCCATCTTATATGCTAGATCTCATAGTCATTTGGGTGTATTTTTGTCAGATAAACTAGTCATCTTTTGGTTTTTGGAGCGCTACTCTAATCACATGGAATTGTGCACCAAATGTGCAAATCCTGATGAACTTGTTCAGCCAATAGCTGCAAAAATCTTCTGACCATGGTGGCGGTCTCACTTCAAATTTTCATCATTCCAAGATGCTTTGGGTCAAAGAATAGCTTATTGTCTAATTCTACTGCCACTAGTAAGCAAGGTTTTAAATTCCAGTTTCGGTCGCCACAGAACAGAAACGTTTTGGTTTCGGTCGGTGGAAATCCTATAAAATCAAAGAAACATATGGAAACAAATGCAAGGATAGAATTTAATGTTGAAACTTCAGGTCATGCTAGAATAAGCACATATACACACTAAGAAACCATCACATAAGCAAGACAACCATCTATAATGGTATAAAAACATCGAACGGCTAGTGATATGTACTATCATGAATGTCTGATACACACCAAATTTCACATGCAATTCATGTAAATATTTATACATAACACATGCACCATATTTTGCATGCAATTCATATAAATACAATTATTTAACACATTAATATAGTATACCACTATTACACTTGCAATTTTGGTTTATGCATTTCGCCCCTTTTGATTTTGGTTTGAGTGGGGATGGAAACGGAAACACTTCGGTCATTTCGTGTCGTTTTTGGTGGAATTTAAAGCCACGCTAGTAAGTAGTAAGTATTAATTATGGACACACGAGCACTCAAACCTCCTTTTCCTCTTCCCATTCTCACTTCTTTAGGTTTCCCAGTATTATGAATTATCTGCGAGAATTCTTACCCATATCTTACAATTTCTTTGGAATTGTCCGCTCATCGCATGTGGAATTGTCCGCTCATCGCACGTGGAATTGTCCGATTGTAGCCGGACATGCTGCTACAATGGCTCAATATGAAAGCGGACCAGCTCTACTACTTCTTCCCACGTTAGTAAGTAGTAACAATTAACTAATCTGCAGTGATGACCCGTATCTAAGATCTAGCTCTAATAGTAATGAAAGCTTCTCACTTCACCGACAGAAAAGGAAAAGGAAATGAAGGAAGAACAATAAATTTTGGTTTGTGGTCTGGTCTAATCACATATGCAAATATCACAGCAAAAGAGCAAATTTATGTGAAATTCCATTCTCATTTATTCTTTATCTCAATATAATTGCAAATTTAGTCTTTCCTTTCCAAAGTATAGGTAGGTACTAAAAAAACCGCCTTACGAATTCAGTTCAAAATTGCAACTACAAACATTGGATTAATCAAAATTTGTGTGATACAAGCATATTATCAAGTACAGAACATTCAATTGGAAGAAAGATCATTCCTCTATATCATAGCCACATATAACTACAAAATATTAAATGAAGAAAGCTTGATCCTATTGGGTAATCTGTCATTTAAATCAAGTATCTAACCAAACAACCTGCAGCATAAGAATATTCAACACAGCGAACAGGAGCTTCATGCCTTCCCAAAATATCCTCCTTGCCAGAGCTGAAAACATACCTGGAATAGCAATAGCCCCAAAATATGTGAAGCTTGATTACTTAATATTTAAAGAAACTACATTATAATAACTGACGAAACTCAGATGAATCCAAAAGGAGGTACCATGTAAAGGCAAATCATTTAGCTACGACTAAACAATAGTAAACCGTCATGAGCATATAAAATAGGTCTAGAAGACTGGAACAATTACTGAATGAAACATATATCTTCAGGAACCAACAAAATTTCAAATAAAGAAAGCTGTATAGTACAGTATGAAAAGAAACCCACAAACAAGAGAATCAACAAACAAAATGAAGAAAATCCAGTATAAAACCCTAATGTCTAAACTCTGTCACTAAGAGCTGCATTAACCAAATACTAGTATGTCTCCATTGTCGCTTGACTTTGGAAAAGATGTAACACAAAGAGAGAGCGTGAAAGAGAAAGAGTGCGTAGTATAAAATGAAAGATCGCAAAAGAAAAAGATGGCAAGTGTGGTAGTAGTAATTTTGAAGAGTTTTTGGTGATGAATAATAAAAATCTGAGCAGCCTACAAGGCTAGGTAAAAAATACAACAGAGAGAGGAAGTTTTTCCCTTCAGAATTGTTTCTATCCAATCGTGAATACATTCAGTGGAACAGACTAAATAGGATGATAGAAATCTCTCTCACGTTACGGGCCATCTATTCCAAAAAGAGATCTGACCTATTAAAAATTATTTGAAAGTTTATATCATATAGAAAGATAACCAATTGCACAAAAATGTACAACCAAGGGAAAGATAAAAGGACTAGGACTCCTATCTGTTTTCCTCTTTACTTTATACTTTTCTTCTTCAGTTGATACATTGGATATTTGAAATATCAGATATTCACACACAAAAAACAAAACTCTTAAAGTTGTTAGATCAGGTTGTCAAGAACTCAGTCTGGAAAATGTGGTGCATGTTGTAATTGACAATCACACATTATAAAACAGCTAGGAAATTGCCAGTGGAAAAATATTAAAACTTATATTGTATGCAATAAGGGGAACAGTGCATTGACCTTTTGTCGGAGGACTTTTCAAAGTTACACCTCACAAAATATCTGATTTTTTACATAAGAAAATAAAAATGCCAAAAGAATTAAATAAAAAATTTGTGCTTCATTTCCAAGCACGAATCATCACTCAACTAGGAAAAGAACGATATAAGCGCCAAGCGCTCAACCACCCAAAAAGATGTTACAATCTCAAAGAGTTAACTAAGAACGCAATCCCATGAGTTTGCAAATAGCTGACAAAATACACCTTAACAAGTCCACATCACAAATTCATAAATCAGAATACAAATGAAAAGATTGTAATTGAAAACACAAAATTGATGAAAGTAAAACAACTAAGAACCCACCAAAAGTAGAAAACTTGCTAGAGAATTGAACAGTCACACAACTTTTTCAACAAACTAATGGATCATCAAACTAAAATGCCAGAGAGAAATAAGATGACAGTATACTTCATCAAAACATGACCAAAGTAGAGTAAAAAACCAAAACCCAAAAGGAAGATTTCGTAACTATACACTAACCTCCTAAAAAGTACATCAAAACTTCATATATGGAAGCCCAAAACACCTTAAAACCCTAGTTTAACCGTAACCAATGGTATATCATATATGATCAATTTTGACTTTTGTGCCCTTGGATCAACATAAATATAGCTAAATTTCTATTTTAGAGCAGCCCAATTTAAAAATAGTGTTACATTTGGAGACTCAAATTCGCACTTCCATATACAACTTCACTTTCTTCCCTACAAGTATTAGCGTTGGCACTGGGAAATCCTTCAGCTATTAATATGGATAAAAAAGAAAAGCATAGCAAATCAAACACTCAAAACAGCAAAGAAATTTGCAGATGCTAAATAAGGGCTCCCGGACGATGAACCTGAGTCTCAAATTTTCAAGAAAAGAAAAAAAAAAGACATAATGGTGCGCAATAAGTATGTAGTGAGTCTCAATTTTTCAAGAAAAGAAAAAAAGACATAATGCTACGCGATACATATGTAGTGATTTTCAAGAAATCTCTTTTGGACCTGGGTAGCGTTGAAAACTTGAGCAAGAACTGCTCAGCAATAAATGCATAAAACAAAGAGCTAGGGCATAATCTCCCGAACCTGCGAACGGTATGATCCGCGCTGGCACTGAAACCAGAAGAATCGTCATGAAAACAGCAATCCAACACAGCTCCACCGTGCATAAACTCTCCTCTCAAAACATTGGCACTCGCATCATACAATCGAACGCTCTGGTAAAAAAAAAAAAAAATCATCCAATAGAATTAGGTTTTCAAGAATAAAGAACAGAAATAGAGAGAGAATGATAGTGTGAGATAGAAAGAGAGAGAAGTACCTTGTCCCATGATGAAACGAGGAGATGATCGCTGTGATTTGAGAATCGAAGGTTGGAGATGCCATCAGAGGGAGGGCTAGAGAGCTCTCTCCCAGGAACAGAAGGAAGGATCGCGGTCATGGCGGACTGAAAACACTAGGGTTAGGGTTTTCTCGGCTCAGAGATTTACAGATCGAGAAGGTTTAAGAAAAAAATGGTGGAGAAAGATAATGTGGTGGAAACGAAGGAGGGAATGGTTTTTGAAACTCTCCCTCTCGGATGCATAAACAGATAAAGCAGAACCCTTTTTAAACCGGATTAAGTGATTTCATTCATCACGGCATATTTTGATAATGACACAACTCACTTTGTTTTGCACTCTTTATTACCGTTTTAAGTTTTTAACTGTTGTTACCGGATACTTCTTATGATGTGTGGCTGTACAACGGGCAACGGCCCACTTCATATGATGATCCAAGCCGTCCATTTACGGGGCCACAACGTAAATAGGTAGTGCCCCAAAAATTATTTCCATTGGATGATCCTAACCCTCCAATCTACAGAAGTTTCCATAATGTGCAGTTCCCTGTAGTAGATTGGAGGGTTAGGATCGTCCAGTGGATATGAATTTTTAGGGCACAACTTATTTACGATGTGGCCCAGCAAATGTACAGTTTGGATCATCCCGTGGAGTGGGCCCTACTTTTTTGAAAAAATACAGGAATATACCGCCACAGATCCTGTAGTCGTGTCGTGTCGTGTCGTGTCGGGTCGGTTTTTGTATGGATCGAAGATTCATAAATTCATAACCCTACCGTATTCCTTCTATTTTATTTCAAAGCATCTGTTTATTATTATTTTTTATGCTCGGTTTCACTCTAGTCATAATCCAACCTAAAAAAAGTAACAGCTTAAATTACTTATTAGTTTTCAAAATACATGGCGGGAGCCTCATGCACTGGACCGCCCTTTTTTCCAAAATACCCTCAACAAGGGAATGCTAGTTGTAGATGCTAGTTTTGCAAACACGTGCACAAGTCTTAACCACTTTCGAATTCAAAACACCTAATTGTTTCCAAGTGCATGCATGCCCAAGGTGCATGAGGTGACCTAGTGTCAATATTGTGAGGGTCCACGAGCAAAATCTTTGCTCTCTCTAGTATGTCACTTGTAACCCTACATATGATTATCAATAATAAAAAATTCCATTGAAAGGTGATTGAAACTTGCCTAAATTTCACTGTGAATCTACAATATTCCAAAAAAAAAACTATTTGTATTTGTTGTGGGTCCCCAGTCCCCTGTACAACCTTATGGAACGCACTTCCTCATGGAACACACTTCCTATCCACAACGAGGATTTTTCAGTCACTACATATTTAGCTTCAGAGTTTACCAATATAGGGATATGCATTGTTAGGTCTAAAATTGGTAACAGGTTATGGTAGGGTCGGAAGGGCTGATCTGGCACGCCACAGCTGGCGAGCAAGGCGCTTTCCTGTCCTGCACAAGACACATAAGGTCAGAAGGCCGAACCGGGGCGGTTGCTCCGGACGGACCCTTCGACACTCAAGTCAGTATAAGCAGGGGTCATAAGTTCGAACAGCAGAGGACCAGTTAAGTGCCTTGAGTGGT
The DNA here is from genome assembly GCF_043159265.1 of Tasmannia lanceolata. Taxonomy (NCBI): domain Eukaryota; kingdom Viridiplantae; phylum Streptophyta; class Magnoliopsida; order Canellales; family Winteraceae; genus Tasmannia; species Tasmannia lanceolata. The sequence goes on from NW_027518681.1 coordinate 3,788,105, forward strand.
GATTTTTGTTCACACTCACCTTTGAGCAAGTGAAGGCTCCTGAGCCACCTACCAGGACAGGTGGTAGCCCCTGTGTGGACCAGGTGTCATCCCTAAGAGGGACAGGTGGAAGTCCCCGATTGGTCCAAGCGTCATACCTAGCAGGGACTGGTGTTGGCTTTGCAGTGGTCCCTGTGAGGGCCACGTGTCAACAGCCGATTGGTTGCAGATTTTGGACCCCATCAGGGCCTAAACAATTGGCCTGAAAATATTACTAAAAATGGGTGTTGCCAATGCTGAGATTTTTGGAGATTCCCGACCAGTATTTAAACAACTTGGGGGTGCAGACAAAGGCTTCAGTGAAGCCTTACATATTGATATACAAATCGAGAGATTTTGAGAAAAAAATGATGGAGAAAGATGGTGTAGTGGAAGGGAGGGAGGGAAGGTTTTTGAAACTCTCTCCCTCTTGGATGCGTAAAGAGAGAGAGAGCGGGGCAGATAAAGAGTTCAAAACACCGGAAAATGGATAAAGCAGAGCCCCTTTTTTTATAACGACACTACTCACATTGTTTTAACTGTTGTTACAATACTTAAGATTAGGTTTGCAACTTTGATCAACTCGGTCAAATAAGGTCAATTTATTTATGTAAAAGCTCAATGTTCATAAGCCTCGCCCTATTCTGGATAGTTTCTTGGGCTGAAGATTTTTTTCACGTGCACTCATTTTTACTATGGAGTTTTAGAGTAATGGATGAGATTGAAGGAGATAAAAGTGGAAAGGTGTCGGCCATCAGATGCATTAGAAATGAGAGAAGTGCTAGAGCTTTATCTTTTATGTTTTAAGAAAAAAAGGGAAGTGATATATGCGCGCCTTTTGATTACTTAGGCACCCAACAACAGTGTACGTGTCAATCGGCCCCATTGAATCCTTCTAGCATGAACTACACCAGCACCTCTGCAGTCATTGATACACTGTTGCCGGGTGTCCCAAGTAATAAAAAAGGGCGAGTATATCACTTCCCCAAAAAATTATGCTATGAAACTCGGGTTGGGTTTTGGATTTTTTTTCTATCTTTAAACACGATCCGACCCGAGAATGGGACAGATTACGGGGTTTTTCTCTTCAAACACAACCCAGAACCCAGCTCGAGATTGAGCCGATTATTACGTAAGACACATGATTTCAAGGTATATTTGGGCACGGTTGATGCGGTTCGGGTTTTGCAACAATAAGATGTTATCAACATCCAATTAGAAAAAACCAACCAAAAAATAAGCATCGAACCAGAAAAATTATAAAACAATGTTGGTAGTGACATTTTTTTATGGGTAAGCTGGGTTTTAGCGGGGACCCCTACCAATTTATTAGACAAAGAGAAAGATGATACAATAAAAGCACAAAACCAACCCTAACTCGGAACATGAGAGAGAGGGAGAGCCAAATCTCGGCACATATGAGCAGCAAACACTAAGCCTAAGAGCTCCAAATGCTCAATACTTGTGAATTACATAATCAACTAATTTGAAAGGGGTATGTTGTGCTCTTTGTAAGCGTTTCGGCCAAATTTTCTTATGAACTACCTGCCATGATTCATTTGATTCTTCAAGTTTTAGATATCTTCTTCATCAGTATCCTCATGCTCGATTGGAATCAGGTGGAGTTGTTACGTTCATCCGCCAATGATTCATTATTTTTTGGAGATTCTTTGGGACCTTTTGTGTTTGTTTGATCGTCCTCCTTTTCCGAGGAGGATTCTAATGAGGAAACCTCTTCAAGGTCGGAGAAGTCATATGTTCCATCCAGTGTCCTCTTCACTCTTTTCATCATCATCTTGGATCTGAGTCTTGATTATCATTGTCTTGGACGGCTTTTGAGTCCATGTCTTGATGAATGTTGAAAGGATTTTCTGTCTTGGATCCGGGGGGAGTGTTTGCACCTTTGTTGGTGGGCTTCATTGAGCAATCAACCTTCACGGTACCCTGGTATGTACTTTCAATCGGGGCTTCTTCAATCTTTTTCCTGACCCATTCTTGCTTTGGTTTCTGATTTTGGATGGGGATGATACCATCTTTTTGAGATCTTTGGGCACATCTTTCAGCAGTATGACTGAAATCCTTGCAATGGGAGCAAGCTCTGGGTTCCATTCATATTCCACTGCTTGAGTTTGGTCCCGGGAGGGTGTTTCAATATGGACAATGTCTGGCAGCGAATTCTCAGCGGAGATTTCTAACACGCTCGAGCATAACTTAGCCTAGATGCCTCTGCAGTTTGGGAATCCATGTAGAGGGGTCTACCAATGATGCTAGCCAGTTTTCCCATCCCTGTTGTGGTCCAAAATTCGAGGTGCAATGCTAGAAATCTAATCCAAATAGGAATTGAGGAAAGTTATAGTTTCTTGAGGGCAAATCCGGTGACCACTTTTGCGGGATAAGAGCCCTGCCTCCATATGATGTTGTAGATTCTAGAACTTTGTTACAATCATCCATACGTTGTTGTAGTGACATTGTCAGCATATAGTGGTGCTAAAGTGAGTGTGGTGTCATTATCAAAGTATGGTAGTGCATGCCTTTAACCGTTATGGGATTGGAACTTGGAAGTAGAATGAATTGTTGAATTGAAAATGTTGATGAGACTAAGTTTGCTACTCTCTCCAAACACAAACATTTTGGATTTGGCTTTATTCCCTCTTATATGATATGGTTCGTTGATCCAACTATAGACCTTAAACCCACACAGATGCTTTTGAGAACACCTTGATCAAATAATCTTAGGCCCTTGATCCACTTAGCCTCGTCTAGGGTTCTGTCAAAAAGGCTAAAATCGTTGATTTTTGCAGTTCTTGATTATGCATGAGATATCTACACGGCATGGGGCCAAGAAAAATGTGGGGCCACATAATGAAGTTCTGCAAGATCAATGGGTTCAATTGCATGCACATTATAAACACACGTACAACTCTTAACCGCGTTTTAGGGGTGGCTTTTGCTAGAAATGAATCGGAATCAACTCCAACCAGACCCGAATCTTTGGTAAAACCTCAGCCCGAATTCCTAAAAAACGACCCGAGTTGCAACCCATATGCTCGAGGTGCATAAAGATGTAACCGAGTGACCGGTAATGTGATCGTTTAGTTTGAAATGGTGGGAATGGGGAGGGACATCATCAATGGCTAAGTTGAATGATCATGATGAATGGTCACATGGGGTTCTATAAGAACGACCCTTCTCTCCTCTTTGAAGTATTCAGTCGAGCATTCTAAAGCCTTCTTCCTCTCCATTACCATTCCTTCCTTGGCATATGTTTTTTTATTTTAGAAACCCTGATTTCATCTCTGTGATTCATCAGTGCTATCAGAGCATTTGATCACAGAGAAAGATTTCTTCTCTAAGCTTCCATCGAATCGTCGGCGATTCGTCACTATGATCATTTCCGGCGGCCTCCCGCACAAAAACCCCTATAACCCTCTGGTTCATGGCTTCTGTATTCTTGTGTTGTCCGATCACTACTCACTTCTGTCCCATCGCCTACGAGAGCCCAAGCAGAGATTCACTGATGATTTAGAACCCTTCATCGTAGCCGTCCATCAACTTTTCTTCTCACAGCAACTGCAATCTTCTTTCGTCTCTGTGAGAAAACCCCTCTTCATCTGGGTAAAGAAGAGAAGAAAAGAACGGTTGTTCCCTGTTTGGTTTCTTTACTTTTAGAAAGTGGAAATAGTGGGACCCACCCTCCAATAATTACACATTTACACATACCCATCTTCTATTCACATGGGTATTCTTTACCCTTTAAAAAGACATTATGTTCTTATCTCTTTCTCTACCAGTGGGAGAAAAAAATCCATCATTACTAGAAAGTGCAAAGGGCGGGACCCACCTTCCATTGAATCCTCGAGGGTATAGAGATTTGTGAGTGGGATTGTCGCAGGGATCAAATGGTCGTTCCTATAAGACCTTGGCCCCATTGCAATCTCATGCAATATAGTTAAATGACGATCACATTGGGCATGTGGCGTCCACCAGAACATTATCCTGAAGAAGACCATAAGATCTAAATACCTAAAGCACATCCAATTTGTTTAACATCCGGATGCGAATCTGGTAAATGGTACATCCGATCTGTTTAACATCCGAATCCGAGAAGTACATCCGTTTATTCCAAATATCTGCATACATATCCATATATCTAAATATCCGGATTCGTATTCAAATTCGGATATCCGGATTCGGACATCCAGATTCGCATTTGAATTCGGATATCATGGTTCACATTCGAATTCGGACATCCGGATTCATTTTAATATGTTTAAAATAATTTTTAAAGGGTATTACATGTTCCAAATTACTCTTAAAATTGAGTAAAGAAGAAAACACATTTGGGTGGCCACCACCGCTCTATTTCATCATCAAGCCAAAAGAGTCTTCTCTTCTAACTTCTAAGACTTGCTTTGTCTTATTGCTAGGATCGTTTGGTCATTCATTTACTTCAAATTTAAATATCCAAGCCTGGGGCACAACCTATTGACGTTGTGACCCCACAAATGAACGGTTTGGATCACCCAATGAAGTGGGCCGTACAGTACTTTTTGAAAAATAATGCTTCATAGCACGCTTCATCATATAATTTCTCCCCATCAGACGACAACAACAACAATGCAACCTGTACCTACAAGTCTACAAGTAGGAGGCCTCCGGTTGAAGGGTCTAGATCATGCTATCATGGGGAACAAAGCCAAATTGTTAATCTTGGCCATTGAGGGTTTCAACCAAATGAATGGCTTAGATCATTTCCCTCATTTAGGGTTGTATAAAATTAAAATGAGTTTGCTTTTCATTTGGTCTCTTTTGAGAAGCTGGTGCTAGGGTTTCACCTCTCCATTGAAAGCCTAACTCTATCTCTGCAAACACTAACCATATTCACCTCTCCACAAAACCCTAACCATTACCAAGATCTAAACCTCTAGCCATTACTCATTTACCCCATAAGACTTTAGAAACCCTCTTCTACCCCGGTAAACCCTAGTTCGACCTCTTTTGGCAGATCCAGATCTAACCTAACTCTTTAATCAAAACCCAGATCTGAGCTCTAGCAACCTTTTCTCATCTCAGATCTATCAGATTTGGCAAGAACCCCACGATCTTTATCCATTTGCAATCACCACCTCTGATCTCCCACAGATCCATTTTCTGTTTTGGGAGAAGAGCAAACCTCTGGTTAGGGCTTAGCAAAGAGAAGAAGAAGCTTAAAGTAAAAAAATAAATAAAAATACTTGGATCATTTTCAGCTATCTTCTCTGTAAGTATCCTTTTAATTCATCTTTTATTCTTCCTGTGTGCAATTATCATTTGAGATGCCTCGCTTGGGTTGTGAATGAATTGATTGCCCCATCTATTTCAACTTACTTTGAGCTGATTTCATAAGATTTTGATCAGTGGGTTTGGTTTACATGTTTTAATTCCAGTCTCTATTCAGCCTACATTGGGTGAAATTGAGCAAGAGTGAGTAAATTTTCTTTTAAATAGGTTTTGTTTACTGTGCTGTGATTGCAAGTCTCCATTTCAAAAGAGAAAATGGTGATAATGTCAGTATTATTCCACTATTGGCAAATAGTATTCAATGGGTGATAGAGTTGAATCCTAAGTTCTAATTTTGGTTTTGATCTCGGTGAATATCTGGGTTATAGAGTGATGAAGTTTGAAGTCTTTTATCCCTTTCTTTGCTTTTAGTTCATAAAATAGCTGCTTTTTTTTATGGTTTGTATGATCAGATACATTTAAGGTCATGCATTTTCAGATGGTTTGGTTTTCCTTGAATAGCATTTCTTGCAAAAAATACTTTGGTTTTCCTTGAATAGCAAAAATTCTCCTAGTCTTTTCTTGTAACTGGATGTTCTTTTGGTTTATTGAGTAAACCTAGGAATATTGAGGATTGTCTAATGTTGAGAGTGCATGATGTTTCAGTTAGATTATATTTCAAAATGTTGATATGTAAAAGATATTTCAGTTTTTCTTATGGAGCTAAGATAGAGCTGTATGATTAATGAAATAAGTCATCACCTATAGTATCAATTTGGTCACTTATATTGATGTCACCATGCATTGAGTATAAACTGATCTTAGTTTTGGTGTTTTGGTGATGGAAGAGGAATCTGGTAATACCTTGTCTCATAAATTGATTCCAATATTTGACCCATAAATCACAAACCTGACCCTTGGGTGATTATATTGGCATAGCCCTCTTGTTTGTCTGATGAAAAATGATATCCACCCAGCCATGTTTTGGTAGTTGCATGATTGCAGCTTCCCTTCCTTAATTGGTTTGTGAGACCCTCTCGGGTGACTAAAATGAAATTTTTTTACAAGCTTTTAATTATTATAAGGCAAGCTGATTCAGTGAGTGTATCAAAGCATTAATGTATAGACATCATTTCTCAATTTGGTTCATGAGAATTGCCTTTACGAGTACTGTTGGAATTTTGGCAACTCTTTAGACATCAAAATACAGAGTGAATTGGTGCGGCTAACTAAACATGCTAGTGTTGATATCATTTCCCAGCCCCAGGTCATTACAGTTATATCTGCAATTTACATCTCTTTGACTTAGGTTTTCTACTTTAATTAGGTCGTGAGATCTTTTTGAAAATAGCAAGTGCATGTAGTGGCTCTTAAGTGATCTCATTCTATTTGGATTATCAAATGATGAAAACTTATATTGTTTTGGTTTTCAATTAATATGAGCTCACAGTGTTTGGTCATTAAATGATGAGTTTCATTCCAAGTTCTTCTCTGCTCTTGTTTTTACATTCATATGATTCATTGTTTTTTCCTTTCGAAAATTTCATAAATTTCAATAACTGTAGTTTTCATTGTTCACAAGTTGAAGTTGGGCCAACAACTTTTCACAGCAACCTTGATCTCATTCATCTGTGAGGTGGTTTGGAGGAATTAACTAGTGTTGATATCATTTCCCAGGTCATTACAGTTATATCTGCAATTTACATCTCTTTGACTTAGGTTTTCTACTTTAATTAGGTCGTGAGATCTTTTTGAAAATAGCAAGTGCATGTAGTGGCTCTTAAGTGATCTCATTCTATTTGGATTATCAAATGATGAAAACTTATATTGTTTTGGTTTTCAATTAATATGAGCTCACAGTGTTTGGTCACTAAATGATGAGTTTCATTCCAAGTTCTTCTCTGCTCTTGTTTTTACATTCATATTATTCATTGTTTTTTTCTTTTGAAAATTTCATAAATTTCAATAACTGTAGTTTTCATTGTTCACAAGTTGAAGTTTGGCCAACAACTTTTCACAGCAACCTTGATCTCATTCATCTGTGAGGTGGTTTGGAGGAATTAAAAGGCTCTTACTAGTCGATTTTGCTAGACGCTCTTCTTTTAAATTTATGTTTGGTTATGGTTTGGAAAATGAAGCTCAAGTGCCATTGCAAGTCTTTAGCATCTACTTATTTCAGCATGGATGTTAGGTTCATGTAGTTTATCATCAATTCCTGAGGTTGATGATTGGATGCTTTGATATGTTCTAAGAGGCAGAGGCGATAAGGAATTTCGGAATTGTGGGCCTTGCATAGCATTTCAGTGCGGCTGTTAGACTTGTATGGTTCATTGTTTTGTAAGTTAATCTACTTGGTTCTTTGATGTGTTATGAGTTAGTTTTGAGAAGGAATTCGAGCTCCGGAATTCCAAGTAGTTTGTCAGGAATTCGAGCCCCGGAATTTGATGACTGGTTGTTATGTTATCTTGGGTTTAAGTTTATTTTCTAGACGTGTTTAGATTTCCGGTTTCGAAGAATTTGACTTTCCTTTCATTGATTTGGATATGTTTTGAGATAATAAACGAGAGTGATTTTTGCGTTGAAAATCTTTGTACGTTTGTGGATTTGGAAATCTCTGAGTTTAGGGTTTGTAGATTTCATTATCCTTTCTCAAAGAAGCATGATCATAGGGAATTTGTTATTCATGTTTAGTGATAGGGGAGATTAGTTGGAATCCCTTTCTCTAGTAGAGGTGAACGTAGAAAGAATTGTCGTCCTACCAACTCATATCTTTACAATAATCTTTTTTGAATAAAAACTAGAAATTCTATAAACCTTTAACCCATTTTGGAACCCTATACTACTTATACGAATACACATAGAAGCCTATTTTCATATTAGACAACTAATTAAAGGAAAAAGTGTTTCTGATTGATCTACCAGATAACTTATCTAGTCCGTCGACCAGAAATAGAGTGGGGCCCACGTTGTTTGGGTGATGCAAACCATTCATTTGATGAGATAGGGTGTGCCCAAAAAATCATCTCCATTGATCATCCTAACCCTTCGATTTGTGGAGGTTTAAAATGGACGGTTTTTAACTTCGACAAATTTGTACATTTTAAACCTCCACAAATTGAAGGGGTAGGACGATCAATGGAGATGATTTTTTGGGCACACCCTATCTATGTCAGGGACCATCAAATGAATGGTTTGGATCACGCAAACAATGTGGGCCCTACTCTGTTTCTGGTCGACGGATCAGATAAGTTATCTGGTCGGTTGACCAAATAAATACTGCCTTTAATGAAACAAACTTTACAACCAAATCAAAACAATGCCATACGAGAAAACTTAGTAGCATATTTTTGTATTAAATTAGCTACAACTAATGAAACATGCTTTACAACCAAATCAAAACTGTGACACTAATTAATGATAATTTTAGTAGTGAAATTTAGAAGACTCACACCAATCATGTCTCATAAAAACATTAAAATAAAAGTTGATTATAGCAGAACAAAACCCAAATGAGCAAACATAGAAGTTCTTTTTCATATTAAATTATCTACAACTAATAAAAAAGATTTACATCGAAATCAAGACAATGCCATGCTAGCAAACTTAGAAGCCTATTTTTGTATTAAATTATCTACAATTAATGAAACAAACTTTACAATCAAAACTTTGATGCTATGCAAAGCCCTCTTCACAAAGAAAGTGCACACAATATATAAAAATATAAATTAATGAATATTTAAGACCCAAAACTCTAAAATTAGTAGCCAGCAAACAAAATCTAATCTATAAGCGTATTTTCAAAATAACACAACCAATCAAACAAAAAAATGCCAATCAAAATGTGACTTCCTGTGAGGATTAATTATAAAAAAGAGCGGCCCAGTGCACGAGGCTCCCGCCATTGTGAGGTCTGGGGAGGGCTAGATGTAGGTAGCCTTACCCCTGCTTTGCAGAGAGGCTGTTTCCGTGACTCAAACCAGTAACCACCAGGTCACAATGGAGCAACTTTATCGTTGCGCCAAGGCTCGCCCTCTTTCCTGTGAGGAATAAGAAGTCATAAAAATTTGCCACATTTATTAGCCTTGAAATTCGTGACCATAGTTAGTGGGAAGCTACTGAGAGAAGTGATGCAGGAAGCGAAAGTGGGAAGCGAGGGATTTGGAAAAGAGAAAAGGCGTTGAGTGAAAAGTTGTAAAGAAAGTAAAGACAAAACGTGTGCGAAGTTTCATTGAAAGGCAACATAAAGCATGTAATAAGCCTCATTGGAAGCAAACAAGAAGTGTATAAAAGGAGTAGGGTTATAATAAGTGGGAATTGCTAGCGTCCATCGCAAAAGGCATTTCGCGGCTGGTCTCTCGCACTTCAGAACAGCCACCTCATGAATGGATACAAAAGCTGTTGTCTTCATTCACGAGGTGGATGGTCTGACGTGTGACAGACCAGCCGCGAAATGCTTTTAAGATGGACCCTAGCAAATCCCATAATAAGTTAGGGAGGAAGCGACTGCTAGAAGCAATGTAGGAAGCGAAAGCGGGAAGGGAGGGGTTTGGAAAAAAAGGGCGGTAGGGAAAAGTTTTAAAGAAAGCACAGAGAAAATGTGTGTAAAGTTTCATTGAAATGCAACATAAAGCTCATTTGAAGCAAACAATAAGTGCATAGAAGGAGTAGGATTGTAACAGGTTAGGGAGTAAGGGTTAATGAAGGTAAGGGTTACAATTAGTAGAGTAGACTTTGCAACTAATTAGAATTACAAGTTTTAGGGATTTATAGTTTTGCATGTTTTATTCATATAGATTTAGGCTCATATGAGGTTCATTTGAAACTGAAGATGAGTTTTTAAATTTTATATATACTCATTTTTTAAAGACACTCCGGTATTTTCAAAAAAAAAAAAAAAAAACCGCTCGTCTGGCATTATAAAAATGCGAAAACACTCCTTTAGGAAAAGAACTTAGCTTCCGATGTGTATTAAGAGAAAAGACGCATGGGAAGCATTTGTGAAGCGCGCTTCCCATAAATTTGGGAAGTGAGAAGAACTTCGTTTCCAAAGCGAGTTTTCGGGCAAGCGAGCTTCCCATCCAACTAGGAAGTTTCCGGCAACTAGAAGTTTCTTGCAACTATGTTCGTGAAACCTACAATCAATACCTAGTCCTTAGTAATAAAAGCCCTTTATAATAAGAAAACTAATAATTTTACTAGACTTACCACTATCCATTTGGTACATCTATAAAGGACCTTTAGCCCATTATCTTTGTCCACTATTCTTCCATTGTCATCACTTGTATTTATGCATTTGCGATGAACTTGTGTTGTCCTTAGATAGTCTTCGTTGTGTTGTTTCTTCATCACCGTGGTGTGGAAACCCAGTCCATACAAGAAGAGAGAGGACATACATTTAGAAATTGGTCAAGGAAGAAGGATGAGAGTTCAAGGAGATGGATTTGAAAGATATAGTGAGACCGATATTCGTCGTTCAAAATTTGCATCTGACAAAATGATCAGACCACATAAAAAAAGGGCGGCCCAGTGCACGAGGCTCCTGCCATTGCGGGTTCTGGTGAGGGCTAGATGTACGCAGCCTTACCCCTGCTTTGTAGAGAGGCTGTTTTCGTGACTCGAACCCGTGACCACCAGGTTACAATGGAGCAACCTTACCATTGCGCCAAGGCCTGCCTTTTAGAGCACATATTTTAGGAATATAATTTCAACATAGATAGCAATCTTTGCTGGCCACTCTCTACAGATAGGTTTCGTGATTGATCAACTGTCTCAAATTGCAATTGTTGACGGCCTGTTGTGGTGACATTTTTTTTTTGAAAATTTAACACTGATGTAAGGGTTCTATTGTCATTTTAATTGTAGCTTTTATTATCGAAATAAATTTGTACGTTGAAATCTTTTAGGATTCTTAATGTAGGATCATGCCCAAGTTGAGTATATTTTTATTTAAATAAACTCCTGGCCAAAGGTGGGTGCGTCTCATGGTTTTCATTTCGCCCGACCCAACTTTCACCAATATTTATAGCTATTCCCGACCCTTGTCTTGTGTCTATGAGGAGGAAGATGTGGAGAGAAGTGAAAGGGAGAGACGTTTTGTTTGTCCTCATTCCTCCTTTATATTTGCCTTTTATCCTAACAATTGTCTTACATTGGGATTTACTGTTACCTTTTCTGTATCTCCCTCTTAGCTTTACTTGCAATCCTTATCACATGTTTGCCATGTAACCTTGCGCAAAGCGGTGGACAATTTCTTAGTTAGGAAGCGTTTTTAGAAAGAAGTGGGAGGTTGATTATATTTACCTCTTATTGTCTCTTTCTAGTTTTTGTCAATTATATATTCTATATGGCTTGTTCTTCGTGCAATTGTTTATGTTGATTATCTATCCTTTGTTTCTACATATCTCTCTTTTGCCTTTTGCCTTATGCTGATGGACTATTCTACGCTGATTGCTATTTTTTTGACAATGTATTTGCATTCCCTCTTCAATCATTTTTTTGTTCATATCTCTCCCTTTCTCTCTCTCATGCTTTCTGATTTATGTGTATTGTCTTTCATTTGGGTTGCTTGTTTGCATTATTTTAATATTTTTGAACAACCTAAACTGGGAAGCTCATAAGATTGTATTGTTTTCGATTTCACAACTCAAAGGTACAGGAGACGATAGCGCGATGAAGTCATATGTGCCAAGAGTGAAGATGAAGCAAGTGAATTGCAATTGCTACATCGATGGACCAGGTGATATAGGAAAATTAAAGGTGAATTCTTACGCCGAAGATGCAATCTATCATTTTAGAAACTATGTATTTTTTTCGAATGGTATTTTAGAAACTATGTATGTCATTATACTTGGGAGTATAGATTGTGCATTTTAGATTTTTTTGGTGCATGCGTTAACAATTCGAGTAATTAGTTTTAAATGTTTTTTGGTACTTGCATTAAGAATTGATGTTAGTTCTGTAAATTCTATATATCGGTCACACACCTCCTGGATAAAATGTATTACAATTCCTTGGGACAAGATAACTGGGGACATGACAATAGGTGTCTTAGGTCGTACTTGGAGTTAATTAGTAGAAGAATACAAGATGATAGTGTTCAAGGTGCAAATTGAGATCTGCATGACTTTGGGACACCTTCATTGATAAAAGTAAATGAGGGTGACTGGTTCTATTTAGTTCTGGGGTTGCTGTACCATATTTTTATAACCTGGTCGAGGGATGGCATGGAGTGGTATGAGATTACGGGTAACACTGGGCTTTGTTGGCGGGGCCATTTTTTGGCCTCTTGAAGGTTTTGAACGGTGTGCCTCAAGCTAATGGAACAATCTGTACTCTGTAGCGTGACCCGATCTCCGATGGAACAAACAAAATTCATTGGCGCCGTAACTTCTTGGTAAAGGTTCACTAGGTGGCCCAATTTCTGGGAGTTGTACTGCGTTTTTTCGAGAATGGGTGTTAATGTTGTGAATTTCCAAGCCACTTAAAGTCATTCCTAAGCTAATGAATTCTCTTAGGGCGATGTTTCCCTTGAGTAGGTGCTTTCAGTTCCACCATGGTGACAGCATGCGAGGATAACTGCACCTCGTTTGTTATGTTCTTGGCTCCATTATTGGGCTTCTTGTTTCTAAACTCGTCTGTCTCCCTCACAATGTTGTTGAGGATGCTGTCGTTGACTTGGGGCCCTGCTTATATCAAAGCCTTGATGCTAGGGAACACTTGGGCAAATAGTTTCCCAGAGTATTGAGGCACTTGGCTCTTTACTACAAGTCTGATATGCTCTTCTTCACTTGGCTTGGTTTCGAGCTTGGCGCTCTTTTCCCTCCACCGAGAAATGAAGGCAATGAAATGTTTTTTGGGTTTCTGTCTAGTCATTTCCTGGTCTCTCAGGGTGATCTCATGTTGGTTGTTGAATTTTTAGTGTTTATCAAACTCGTGCATGATCTCTGGTCAAGAATGCATCTTTGCAAGTCGATAACATGGAACCAATCTCTGGTGCCATCAGTTAGCTCATTTGAAAAAGTTGAGACAATAAATTATCATATGCTCCATGTAGCTTTAGTAGGCTGGCATAGATCCAGACATGGGATGTGGAACATCTGGGACCATTGAACTTGGGAAGGTCTAAATACAAAACTTGGGAGGAAGCCCGGATTCAGAGTAAAGACACAACCTCCATATCTAGAAATAGATTGTTCGTTCCTTGCACCTGCATCATCACGGCTTACAACTTCTTCATTTCATCTAATAAAGGGGGGGGGGGGGGGGGGGGGGGTAGATTGCTGTGTCACTTTGGCTACTGGATCTTTGGTTTCATCCGCATATTGCTCAGCTTCACACAGATCGACGAAAGTGGGTTGATGTGTTGCTGGACTTTAGGAAGACTGACGGATTGGGTGGAATCTCAGTTTGGTTCAGATTGGACTAAATCATAAGAGATATCAATGGATGCTTTGGCTGCTTCAGAGGCGTTCCTGGCTGTATAAAGAAAGTGGGGTTGTATAAAGCCTGGGATAAGAAGTTGGGAGTTGCATGTATGACAGTACTTAACAGTTATAAAATGTGTGACTGTAAAAACACCATTGATCTATTGAGAGCGATTAGAAACATAACAAATCATCATATGGAACATTATGCAGGATTCAGGGTTTGTTTCTAACCACAATAATTATATGATTTCTGTTTTATTTCACCTTATTGATAAAGTTATGATGGTAGTTGATTATATACCATTTAAGGCACCAAATATCATAGGGAGATGATAAATGCGCCCCCTTTTCGAGGACAACTATAAACTTTTCCTTGAAAATGAGGCGCATTTATCAGGAGAGGGGGTGTATTTATCATCTCCCAATATTATATTCTTAAAGTGGTACTTATTTATTTTTATTTATATCTCTATATTCTTTTAGTTCAAGGGATACATTCTAAAGATTTGTATTCTATGATTTATACTGTTTTCGCTCTTAACAAAGTTATTTTCTTTTGTTCTGTTTCATACCGAATACTGAGTACAGCTTATTGTTGCTATCTTAGGACCTTATCCCAATTCCTGATGGGTTTAATGATTGTATAACAAAGCCCAGGACTACTAATTGAAGTTTGTAATGCTTTATCTAAAAGCTGCACGGGAGAGCAATGCTTTGAGAAATATTTTTGAAAGAATTGTGACTATCACTCTCATGGTAAGTTCCAACTTCCGGATTCTTAATTACATCCAAACAGTTCTGTAGACCCACTACTAAATTGTTAGGTTGATTACATCCAAACAGTTCTGCATTCAGTTATCTACATGTGTGAGTTTCATTGAAGACCTTGCATCTGCAACTAGCATTACTCTCATAGGGAGTAACTTTTGTGTATACATCAATACATGTATAACACGTCTCAAATTGCATTTGTTGTCTTAGCAGGAGCCACATTCTCTTGTGCTATACGGAATTTCTAAGTTCTTAACTTTTTTATTCTTCTATGTAACTGTTAGAGAGCCACATGGAGAATGGAGAAGAAGAAGTAAAAAGAGAGAACGTGGGTATCCACGAGAGAAGAGAGTCGTTAGACTCCTCTAACTCACGCCCCAATTATATATATGCTTAAGAATAAGAAAATTACTGAAATACCCCTATTCATCTAACACTCCCCCTCAAACTGGAATATATATATGAGGAAAAGATTGTGAGCTTGAGCGTTGGAACCTTATGGTGAGCTTGAGCTCTCAAACCAATGAGGCCCACATTGTTAGGATGATCCAAAGCATTCACTAGAAAGGGCCTTACATAGATAGGGTGTGTACAAAAAATCAGCTCCATAGGATCATCCTAACCCATCCATTTGTGGAGGTCAAAATGGACAGACCACAAATCTGCCCATTTTTGCCCTCCACTTTTGGAGGGGTTAGGATGATTCAATGGAGCTGATTTTTGGTACACACCCTATCTATGATAGAGCCTTGCAAATGAATGGTTTGGATCCTCACAGAAATTGTGGGACCCATGTGAATGGTGCACTCAAGCGCACCATTTGGTTCCAACGCTCAAGCGCACGAACATATTCCTCTATATATATATATATATATATATATATATATATAGAGAGAGAGAGAGAGAGAGAGAGAGAGAGAGAGAGTTAACTGTTGGTGAGCTTAAGTGCATGAAAACATTGGTGCGCTGAAGCGTTTCTATTGGCTGGTTTGAAGTGGGTCCCACTATCTAAAGCAAGAAGAAAAACCCCCTTCCATGCCTTTCCTCATTCTGTAAAAAACCCAAATCCATCGCAGACTCTCCCTCTCTCTCTCTAAGTATCTCTTCTCTGCTGCAAGTGGGTTTGAAAACTATCGAGGTGAGTTTTCCACCCAAATCGATCCTCTCCTTGTTCTGTAAAAATCCCAAATCCATCGCAGACTCTCTCTCTCTAAGTATCTCTCTCTCTCTCTCTCTAAGTATCTCTTCTCTGCGTTGGGCTGAAGCAAACCATCGAGGTGAGTTTTCCACAGAAATCTCCGACGGCTACGGAGCATTGATCGATTTGGGTTTTTTACAAATCGCCTCTCTTCTCTTCTCCCCCACGGCTACGGAGTATCGATCGAGGGATTTGGGTTTTTTACGGAGCATCAAATCGCCTCTCTTCTATTGTTTGCTGATTTCTGAAGATTAAATTGTTTTTACGGTTTCTCTACCCTTTTTGGTTGGATTTTTTTTTTTACATTTTCGTTTTTTCTGAAGCTTAAAAAACTAGGGGTTTGCTGATTTCTTTGTAGGGGAAAAAAATAGGGGTTTTGTGTGTTTGAAAAATAGGAGGTTTTTGTTTTGTGTGGGAAAATCAGAGGTTTACTGATTTGGGGTTCGTTACCCACAGAAAACCCCTAGATAAGGGCTTCTAAATATAGTTTCTGGTTTATTATGTGGGCAGTTTAATTGTTTATGGTGTTTTCCTGTGTGAAAAAATTTGGGTTTTCTTTGTGAAAAAATTGGGATTTTTTGATTTGTGAAAAAAATGGGATTTTCTATGTGTGAAATAAATAGCTCAATCATGGTCTGTGAAATGCCCACAATCTGTTTGATGAAATGCCTAGAAGAATTGGGAAAAAATCACGGTTTTCTGTCTTGTTTCATTTTCTTCCTTGACTGTGTTTTTTTGTGTTCTTTTCTTGTTTCGGGAAATTTATTTGTGGAATGCCCACAATCTGTTTGATGAAATGCCTAGAAGAAGAGGGAAAATATAGGGGTTTACTGATTTCTATGTAGGGAAAAGTATGGGTTTTGTGTCTAAAAAATAATAGGAGGTTACTGTTTTTTTGTGGAAAAATCAGAGGTTTTCTGATTCTGTGTATGAGAGAAAATAGTGTTACTTAGTTTTATGTTGTTTTATGTTGTTTGAGACTATGTGAATTTTTGTAATACCAATTATCTTGCAGTATGCATTGAAACATAATGGCATCTTCAACCAATAATAGTGGTACGGTATGCGATGAATTGGACTCGAACTTATGTTATTGTAAAAACCCACTAGTTCGAAGAATCACTCGGACCAACAAAAACAATAACCAAGGCCGTTCGTTTTTGGCATGTGCTGATTATCCTGTGAGTAAACTTGCAATACTTGTTATCTATTTTGTTTTTTGAAATAGTTGTTGGAAAACTTATGGGAATGTAATGTTTAAATAACATGCAGGGCCACAATTGCAAATATTTTCGATGGGATGATGAGGCCGGGTCAGGTAGGGAGGAAAGGTTCAACACCGGATGCGCAGATGATGGCGAGAAGGGATAAACGAAGAACATATCAAAGCAGTTGAGAAGGAGATTGCCTTCCTCAAGAATGAGATCGCCTTCGTAACGCATGAGATCGCCTTCCTCAGGAATGAGATTGTCTTCCTGAAGAATGAAAATAGCTTGCTTAAAGTCTTAGCAGCTATAGGTATTTTGTTCTTCTTGTACCTTGTTCATGTTAAAGTATGAAATTTCGATGCTTTAAGTATTAGTCTTGGTAGGTTTTTTTTTTCATCTTTTTCTGGAAATGACAGTTGTAAATTGGGTTGAAACATGATGGGGTTGTTTACAATGTAGTTATTTTCATGGTTGGAGTTGAAACATTGTTCAAGACATTCTTGTTATTTTGGCTAAAACTGTTGTGCAATTTCCCCATCTTTATGATTTCTCTTATGACATGCTAGTCATTTTGTACTACTCAAATAAGGAGGGAAAAAAAGGTACAAAATGTGGAGTAATAATGCATGTCAGATTGGGGCTTCAGCCCAACTCAGTGAGCCCAAACTCCATAGATTAGAGTTCAAACAACGTAGGTCTAAATCATTTAATTTTTTTTTTAAAATGGCTGTTTGAAATCTTTTCACAGCTTGTTAAACAATGTAAAGCAAGGTGAGTTCGTCCAATTATCAAAACATGGGAAGTGATATATTTGTCCCCTTCCCTTCCCTTCCCTCGGCCACCCTCTTCTATTGTAAAAAGATTAACCAATACACTATTTTAGTACATCTGCAACAAAACTTTCAGGATATGTAACCTTTGCTCTTTAAGCTTTCTATAGAATCCTTGTTGATTTGCTCCATAGAGCTGAAATGGAGACCCAGATCAATCAGCTTCTTGCATGGATTCTGAGCCCTTAAGAACCCTGGTTGGGTGTCCTTTGGAAAACTGCACAAGATAAAATGATAAAAAACCAATGGGTCTGATTGGATTGGGACTTTAATAGGGGAAGGTTCTAGAGTTTTGCACAAAAGAAAGCCTGATTTGTGGAGTTTCAATTGTGTTGAATTTTCCATTAAGGCTCATGTATGCATAGGCCACTAAATGTCGTAAGATTCACTCCATAAGCTTAAGCTACTGGAGAAGGCGTTATTTAATCTTTTATACTCCCCCCCCCCCCTAAAGATTGTGAAACTACCGGTTACTCCAAAAGCTTAAGCTGTTAGAGAAGGCATTATTTAATCTTTAATACTCTACCTCACATGGCCCCTTATTTTTTTGGGTTGGCCTACACGTGGCACATGTGGCCCCACTTTTGGATTACCCATTGCATGTGGATTTTTATTAACAAGGAGGTTTGAAGCCAAGACCTTTTGCTCTAAATATCATGTGAAACAACCAATTACTCCAAAAGCTTAAGCTGTTGGAAAAGAGACGGCTTTATTTGATCTTTTTATTTTCTTAAGTCTTAACATAGATCACTTGCCATGTTCTTTTCTGGACACTGACTCTGCCCGAGTTGACTCTCTTGCCTTGGGCAAATTCTCTTCAAATTTGAGTTTCTAAACACTGATCCTAAGAGCTTATGAGACCCTGATATTGATAGTGATAAAGAATCTATCGCTTTGGAAGAAGACTGCTATCGTTGGGAGGTAGAATCACATTTATCAAGTCAATTCTTACTAGTAGATGCGGCTGGAAAAGAATTTTCCATACAATTATAATAAGAAAAGCAGAAAGTAATATCTTAGCAGCTGGTAATGCCCCTGTGAACAGATAAGGCCTGTACCAAACAGACATTTATGTAATTATTTCAAGCATCAATTAGGTTTACAGCAAGAAAAGCAAAGCCAAACATGATTCCTAACTTAGGTAGGACACTCTAGTAATACAACAAGACAATATGCAGCAACAGGGTCAACTCGAAACCACTATAAGAAAGAAAGGTTACCACATAATTTAAATTTGCTTGAGTTAGACTGTAGTACAGACTTACATCCCAAATTTGCAGAAGCTTGTAGAACTATTCTTCAAAATTTTAGCATAGGTTTCCCAAAACCCAACATTCTACACTCAGATCTTTTGAGGTTATGATAACCACGGCTTAAGTCTAAATGTTTGGATTATTGATGTGATGTAATCCAGGGAACTTTTGATCCATCCTGGACCTGGTTCCCGCATACCAGCAATCAACCACTGGTAATCCACCAATGCTTCCTCTGATAAGGGCTCCAGAAACTCGCATCTGGCTAAAATATCAGGTGGTGGTATCCCAGCAATGAGATTAGTGTCGAGCTTCGGCTTTCCCTTATTGTGCACTTGAGGCACTTCTTTGAAGGGACTATATTGAAGGTCCAAGCGTGTTGCCCCAGGTATAACTTCCTGCCGGAAGGGCAAAGCTCTCGCAGTCTGCAAACAAAAGTCAATCCACTGGTGGATCAGAGGAGATGGGCTTCTGACAATGAAGATCATCTGTTTCTGATAGAAAACGCTTTTGTTACCTGAAATTTGCAGGAGAGAAAACTCCAATCCAATCATCATTTGATGGGTTTTGATAAGTAAACTGCAAAGTCACCCACTCGGTATTTACCCCCTGAAACAAATGAATAAATTCTTGTATGTTTATACATGTAAGAGCAATAATTTATGACCTTTTTTTCTGAATGATTATGACCTATTAATTATACAAAATTCTTCCATTTAAAAAAAAAATTATACAAAATTCTTACAAAAATGTACTACATAGCCAATTGAGTCAATATCTCAGAATTTGTCTAACAAGTGTTTTCTTCATCCCAACCAATGTCTTTGCCTCAGTAGCCCTATTTGTTCTCAAATCAGTTGGGTATTTCCTATCTCTTACACAGAAAAAATACCACTCTTTTTCTCCCATTTTTGCTCTCCCTTCATAACCATAGAAAACAGAACATAAGAAAATGATATGAAAAGAAAAAAAACACTAATTAGGACTAGAATTCAATTAAACAGTAACCAATACATGGGCAAATAAATTTTAATAGAGAAAAATAAGCTATGGAAGGCTTACATGGCAAATCCCAAGGCTCACACTTATTCAAATCCACTTTTCCTATTGCTCTTGCATTGAAGCTGATATCAATAACCTTTTTTGAAAGATAGTGAGTGATAAGCTCTTCATCAGTTGGATGAAATCGAAAGCCAGGAGGCAATTCGATACGACCTTCTCTTTCGGTAGGAACAGAACCATAATCCATAGCTTGAAATACCATCTTGATCTTTCTGAAACCAAAAGTGAAAACTGTCTAAAATTCAAATAGGCTTGGATCAATAAGAGGCCTAATTTTCACTATTCCACAGAAAAACAACCAAAAGAACTACTATTATGACAAATTAGCTGTATTTTTATTGCTTAGGGAGAGCAACAGAAAAGTAGCGAAAAAAAAAAATTGTTTTATCAATCTATGCCTCAAAATTCCTCCAAATTTGAATTGGGTTTGATACAAAAGGTCTAATTTTCACTATTCCACAGAGAAACAACCAAAAGAACCACTACAAAAGGTCTAATTTGAATTGGGTTTGCATGGTCCTTATTACCTTCCTGATGCTGATGGATTCTCATAAAGTAGAATATGAGCTAGCGCAACGTCTTTAACATGAAGTGATCCCATATAAATGTTTGAAGAAACGAGCCCAATGGACGCAACATATTCTTCTTCCTCTGTATGAAAGTTTATGAACAGAGTAATTACTTATGCTCAGAAAGTAAGAAACTAAAAGTGGTTCGAATATATATACGTACTCCTCCTATGACTCTTCCTCTTCCTCTACGTCACCTTCCTCTTGCCGCTTTCTTTTAGGCAACTTCTATTAGCATTAACCATAACAGAATCAATATATAAACATTAAAAATATCATTCCATATACACATACAAATGAATAAATAGGGAAGAAAACAAACCTCGCCTTTCTTTTTACATGTGGACTTATAATGTCCTTTTTAGCCACATAATTTGCATGTCCGTTTCTTTGGTTGGGATACAGATGTCTCTATGCCAGATTTCAAGCGTGTTGGATTCTTTGGACGGCCCTTGGTCTTCGCAATGGGTGGGTCTCGAATTGTGATTTCAGGTATTTGACTCACAGCAATGTTTGAATATACTTCGCTACCAACGATTGGTAACTCACTACCCTCCAATGTAACTTGCTTTTCTTTCTGCTTTTGTTCTTCTTCAGCGAAAAGAAGATCACAAAATTCAGTCATCCTGTTGAAAATTTTGTCATCTCTTCCGGGTCCATCAACCAGTCGTTGCCATCTTGAGATTAGGCACCACCTCTGAAACGGATTCATGCTACTACCTACTTGTGGCCTTGTAGATATCGTACCCTCTACTTGATACATTGCCTGAATAGACCATCTCCTCAACATGTAATGGTCGGGGACCTTCTTCAATTGTTTCGTATCCATAATACGAATGATATGTTTGCATAAGATCCCCTCCCTTTCAAACTTAGCACAATCGCATTTTACAGTCACACCATCGGAATCATCATAAAATACCCTAAACCATCTACTCTTGACATCATTTCTGGGACCTACCAAATATCTTTCCACGGCCCCATCCTTGCTCAAGTGGTCGTACCAACAACCAGTACTGTCCCTCAACTCATCCTGAAAAATGTTAAACATATTCCTTGTATAGAATATCCCCGCCTCTTCTTTCAATGGGCTATTCGTTTTCATACTTGCTTTCGAATATTTCGACTTGAAATCTTCTTCGGCTTCCGTTTTACGACGTTGAACCAGTGCCCTATCACATGCATCTAAGAACTCATGCAAGCTAGTTTTGCTATTCACATATCCATCAAAGAATGCATTCATGCTTTCGCTACGTTGTCTTGAAGTCATTCCTGCAGTAAATGTGTTTCGCCAATATGCCGGAACCCAATGCTCTCGCTGCTCCCACATCCTAGATAACCAATCACTTTCCCCGATTTCATATTTACAAACCAAATCTTCTCACAACTGCACACAATCTCCATGTTTTTTGAAAAAAACCACCGATTATAATCGAGGCAGAAATTACTAATCGAATCCCTCATCTCTGCAACATGCTCAAGCAAATGCCTGTGTATGTGCCACGAACAAAATCTATGCTGGGTGTCTGGAAAAACTCTTCCAATTGCATTTTTCATGGCCGGATCCATATCAGTTATTATTGCATCAGGTGCTTTGCCATGCATGCACGTCAACCACTGTTCAAATAACCAACTGAAGGTTTTCTCTGTCTCATCAGCTAACAGGGCACATCCGAATAGGGTCAACTGTCTATGATGGTTCACTCCCGTAAACGGTGCAAATGGCAGAGATAACCTATTGGTTTTGTAAGTGACATCAAATACAATGACATCGCTGAATGTCATATAAGCATCTCTAGCCCTAGCGTCAGCCCAGAACATAGATCGGAAGGTCCCATCCGTATCTAATTCCATCGAGAAAAAGAAATTCGGGTCTTCTGATCTCTTGTTTTGGAGATGATTGGCCACTAAGACAGCTTCTTGGCCTATATTGTTCACCCTCTTTTTTCTCAAATGGGAAGCAACTTGATCAGGTGTTACCACACCTGATATTCCATCGTTTGTTGAATTAATGGCCTTTGCAATCCTCGCAGCCGGCATCTGAGTCTCATCGAGACAGTCAATCAACGTCTTAACACTTTCACTCTTACTGAATCTATTATGGGAACGGTGCATTTGCCTCTTAAGTGGGGAGGTCAGAATGTGAGAATGAATGTCGTCAAAGGTGGTCACTACCCACATCCCATCTCTTAGTTTTATGATCATCTTAGCTTTGCAATTCAATCTGACAGCTCGTCGTTCCCTCTTTTCCTTACCATCATCCACTTTCCTTGAGTTCACATTATTTGTTTTTTTAGAACTATTTGTACTGGATTTCCGTAATCCAAAACCAGTAGCCAGGGCATAAGAATTGTAGAATTCAAACGCAGACATCCAATCATCAAACACTTGGTTCAGAAACGGCTTATTCACACTATTATTCTCACTAGTAGCCTTATTGGGTGTACTACCACCCTCATCTTCGTCATTCATATCAGTATCTGCCCATTCTATATTATCTTCAATCAGATTAACCCCATCATCAACCACAATAAGACCATGGGCGTCAACTTCTTCAATACCTAACCTGGAGGCTTGCGAGAAAGCATCATCAACAAAAGCAGACTGTGCATGGTCGTTATCCTCGATACGTAACCCACACGGTTGCGAAGAGGTTGGTTCCATTTTCCTAGTAATTGAAAGAAGAGAAAAAAAAAGGCAGTGATATTTTCATGAACATGTTGAAAGAGAGTTAAAGCTATGTTCTTTCACATAGTCCCAAACAACATAAAACAACATAAAACAACATAAAACTAAGTAAAACTATTTTCTCTCATACACAGAATCAGTAAACCTCTGATTTTTCCACAAAAAAACAGTAACCTCCTATTATTTTTTACACACAAAACCCATACTTTCCCTACATAGAAATCAGTAAACCCCTATATTTTCCCTCTTCTTCTAGGCATTTCATCAAACAGATTGTGGGCATTCCATAAATAAATTTCCTGAAACAAGAAAAGAACACAAAAAAACACAGTCAAGGAATAAAATGAAACAAGACAGAAAACCGTGATTTTTTTTCAATTCTTCTAGGCATTTCATCAAACAGATTGTGGGCATTTCATAGACCATGATTGAGCTATTTATTTCACACATAGAAAATCCCATTTTTTTCACAAATCAGAAAACCCCAATTTTTTCACAAAGAAAAGCCCAATTTTTTCACACAGGAAAACACCATAAACAATTAAACTGCCCACATAATAAACCAGAAACTATATTTAGAAGCCCTTATCTAGGGGTTTTCTGTGGGTAACGAACCCCAAATCAGTAAACCTCTGATTTTCCCACACAAAACAGAAACCTCCTATTTTTCAAACACACAAAACCCCTATTTTTTTCCCCTACAAAGAAATCAGCAAACCCCTAGTTTTTTAAGCTTAAGAAAAAACGAAAATGTAAAAAAAAAAAATCCAACCAAGAAGCGTAGAGAAACCGTAAAAAAAATTTAAGCTTCAGAAATCAGCAAACCCCTAGTTTTTTCAAAACGAAACTTGGGTTTTTCTTCTTGCTGTGATTGGTAGAGAATAAAAAAAAAAAAAAAAAAAACCTCACCTCGAAGGAGAGATTTCTGTGGAAAACTCACCTCGATCGATGCTCCGTGTAGCCGTGGGGGAGAAGAGAAGAGAGGCGATTTGATGCTTCGTAAAAAATCCAAATCGATCGATGCTCCGTAAAAAACCCAAATCGATCGATTTGTAAAAAACCCAAATCCCTCGATCGATGCTCCGTAGCCGTGGGGGAGAAGAGAAGAGAGACGATTTGTAAAAAATCCAAATCGATCGATGCTCCGTAGCCGTCGGAGATTTATGTGGAAAACTCACCTCGATGGTTTGCTTCAGCCCCCAGCAGAGAAGAGATACTTAGAGAGAGAGAGAGAGAGAGAGAGAGAGAGAGAGAGAGAGAGAGAGTCTGCGATGGATTTGGGTTTTTTACAGAACGAGGAAAGGCATGGAAGGGGTTTTTTCTTCTTGCTTTAGATAGTGGGACCCACTTCAAACCAGCCAATAGAAACACTTCAGCGCACCAATGTTTTCATGCGCTTAAGCTCACCAACAGTTAACTAATATATATATATATATATATATATATATATATATATATATATATATATATATATATATATATATATGATGGGTGGCCGTGAAAACACGTGAAGTCTAAAAAAGTAGGTACAACCCACTTTTTTGGATGATCCAAACTGTTCATCTGTTTGGGCACAACATAAATAGGTTGTGCCCCAAAAATCATTTCCATAGGTTGATCCTAACCCTCCGATCTGAACTGAATATGGAGATTTTCAAAAATCATTTATGGAATCTTCTTTAGATCGGAGGGTTAGGATCATCCTATGGAAATGTTTTTTGGGGCACAAACAGATGAACGGTTTGGATCATATTTAGTCTTCACGTGTTTTCACGGCCACCCATCATATAAATTCTCTCTCTCTCTCTCTCTCTCTCTCTATATATATATATATATATATATATATATATCATACATTCCTAGCTTGTTACATGTTTTGCCTAGAAATACGTGATCATGACACCTACAATCAATCCCTAGTCATTAGTAATAAAAGCCCTTTATAGTGAGAAAACCAAGAATTTTACCAGACATACTACTATCCATTTCATCGTGTTGTTTCTTCATCGTCGTGGTGTGGAAACCCAGTCCATAGAAGAAGAGAGAAGACATGCGTCTAGAAATTGGTCAAGGAAGAAGGATGAGAGTTCAAAGGAGATGGGTTTGAAAGATATAGTGAGTTTGTCATGCAAAATTTGCATTTGACAACATTGTCAGACCACACTTATTTTAGGAATAAAATTTCAACATAGTTAGCAATCTTCAGCGGTCACTCTCTACCGATAGGTTTGATGACTGATCAACTGTCTCAAGCAGCCATTGTTGACAGCCTGTTGTTCCGACATTTGTTTTTTGAAAATTTAACACTGATGTAAGGGTTCTATTGTCATTTTAATTGTAGCTTTTATTATTGAAATAAATTTGTACGTTGAAATATTTTTTCTTATTGTTTTTTCAGTTCAACTAGGCTTGTAGGCTTCTTGATGTAGGACCAAGCCCAAGTTGAGTATGTTTTATTTTTATTTGAATAAACTGCTGGCCATAGGTGATAGGTGGGTTACTTCTCATGGTTTTCATTTGGCCCAACCCAACTTTCACCAATATTTATAGCTATCCCCGGCCCTTGTCTTGTATATATGTGGAGAGGAGGAAGTGAAAGGGAGAGACGCTGTGTCTGTCCTCATTCCTCCTTTATATTTGCCTTTTATCCTTACAATTGTTTTAAATTTTCTTCCTGTATCTCCCTCTTAGCTTTACCTGCAATCTTTATCACTTGTGTGGCATGTAACCTCGTGTAAAGCAGTGGACAATTTCCAACATTAGTTAGGCATGGTTTTTAGCAAGAAGTGGGAGGTTGATTATATTTACCTCTTATTCTGTCTCTTTATAGTTTTTGTCAATTATATATTCTATATGGCTTCTTCTTCTTGCAATTTTTTATGTTGATTATCTATCCTTTGTTTCTAAGTATCTCTCTTTTGCCTTTTGCCTTATGCTGATGGACTATTGCATGTTTTTTTTTTTTTTTTTAATTATGGACTATTCTATGTTGATTGCTATTTTTCTGACAATTAATTTGGATTACCTCTTAATTCATTTTTTGGTTCATATCTCTCCCTTTCTTTTCCTCATGCTTTCTGATTTATGTTTATTGTCTTTCTTTTTGGTTGCTTGTTTGCATGATTTTAATATTTTTGAACAACCTAAACTAGGAAGCTCATACGATTGTATTGTTTTCAATTTCACAACTCAAAAGGTACAGGAGACAATAGTGCGATGAAGTCATATGTGCCAAGAGTGAAGATGAAGGAAGTGAATTGCAATTGCTACATCGATGGAATAGGTGATATAGGAAAATTAAAGGTGAATTCTTACGCCGAAGATGCTATTTATCATTTTAAAAACCATGTATGTTATTATACTTTGGAGTGTAGATTGTGCATTTCAGATTTTTTTGGAACATGCATTAACAGTTGGAGTAAGTAGTTTTAAATGTTTTTCAGAACATGCATTAAGAATTGATGTTAGTTCTGTATGTAAATTCTATATATAGGTCACACACCTCCTGGATATATTTTATTATAATTCTTTGGGACAAGATAACTAGGGACATGACAATATGTGTCTTAGGCCGTACATGGAGGGTAGAAATGATAGGGTTAAAGGTGCAGATGGAGATGTGCATGACTTTGGGACACCTTCATTGATAAAAGTAAATGAGGGCGACTGGGTCTGTTTAGTTCTGGGTTTGCTCTACCATATTTTTATAAGCTGGTGGAGGGATGACATGGAGTGGTAAGAGATTGCGGGTAACACTGGGTTTTGTTGGAGGGGCTACTTTTTGGCCTCTTGAAGTTTTTGAAGGGAGTGCCTTAAGCTAATGCAGCAATATGTAGTGTGACCCGATCTCTGATGGAACAAACAAAATTCATTGGCACCGTAACTTCTTGGGAAAGGTTCAGGAGGTGGCCCAATCTCTGGGAGTTGTATTTTGTTTTTTCAAGAATGGGTGTTAATGTTGTGAATTCCTAAGCCGCTTAAAGTCATTCCTAAGCTAATGAATTCTCTTAGGGTTATGTTTCCCTTGAGTAGGTGTTTTCAGTTCAACCACGGTGACAACATGCGAGGCTAACTGCACCTCGTTTGTGTGGTTCTTGGCTCCATTGTTGGGATTCTTGTTTCTAAACTTGGGTGTAACGCCCCGGCCACCGTGTAGATATTGTCCGGTTCTAGGCCGCAGCCCTCCCCGGTTTTGTTTTTCCTGTAGAAAACAAACCGGGGAGGGCTGCGACCTAGAACCGGACAATATCTACACCGTGGCCGGAGCGTTACAAATATGGTATTAGAGCCGTATCTCCTCTAGTATGGTGTGCCACCGAGGACGCTGGCACACCATACTTGTATCTCCTCTAATATGGTATCAGCCACCTCGGTTTTGTTTTTCCGCTAAAAATGCGTTTACACAAGGAATGGGGGTCTACACATATAACCCAGGAACTTTCTCTCTCCGCTTCTGATGTGGGACTATTACAATACATGGTATCTGAGCAAATACCTTGGTTCAAACCTCCTTGATAGCAAAAATCCACATGCAGTAGCCAAAACCAAAAGAGGGGCCACACGTGAGGGGGAGTGTTAAAGTATAAAAGATTAATAACGCCTTCTCCAACAGCTTAAGCTTTTGGAATCATTGGCCCTCCCCGGTTTTGTTTTTCTGCAGAAAGTGCGTCTACACAGGGAATGGGGGGGTCTACACATATAACCTAGGAACTCTCTCTCTCTCCGCTTCTGGCGTGGGACTATTACATCAGGTGTCTCCCTCACAATGTTGTTGAGGATGCTGTCTTTTTCTTGGGGCCCTGCTTATATCAAAGCCTTGATGTTAGGGAACACTTTGGTAGTTACCTAGAGTGTTGAGGTACTTTGCTCTTTACTACAAGTCTGCTATGCTCTTCTTCACTTGGTTTGGTTCCGAGCTTGGCGCTCTTTTCCCTTCACCGAGAAATGAAGGCAGTGAAATGTTCTTGGGTATCTGGTTAGTCATTTCCTGGTCTCTCAGGGTGATCTCAAGTTGGGTGTTGAATTTTTAGTGTTTAACAAACTCGTGCACATCATCTTTGACAAGTCGGTAATGTGGAACCAATCTCTTGTGCCATCAGTTAGCTCATTTGAAGCAGTTGAGACAATAAATTATCAAGTTGATAATGTGGAACCAATCTCTGGTGCCATCAGTTAACTCATTTGAAAAAAGTTGAGACAATACATTATCATATGTTCCATGTAGCTTTAGTAGGTTGGCATAGTTCCCAACATGGGATGTGGGACATCTATGATCATTGAACTTGGGAAGGTCTAAAACTCTAAATACAAAACTTGGAAGACCGGATTCAGAGTAAAGACACAACCTCCATATCTAGAAATAGATTGTTCACTCCTTGCACCTGCATCATCGCGGCCTTCAACTTCTTCATTTCATCTAATAAGGTGGGGTAGATTGCTCTGTCACTTTGGCTACTGGATCTTTAGTTTCATCCGCATAATGCTAAGCTCCACACAGATTGATGAAAGTGGGTTGAGGTGTTGCTGTGACTTTAGGAAGATTGACGGATTGGGTGGGACCTTAGTTTGGTTCAGATTGGACTAATTCATAAGAGATATCGATGGATGCTTTGACTGCTTCAGAGGCGTTCCTGGTTTTCGCCTGAGCTGATGTGAGTCACACTTTTTGTTGCATCATGGGATGGATATGAGAGTGCAGCCCCTGGATGATCCTTTCATACTAACCTCTTTTTGGAGTTGGGGCGTGTAGGTGCTGCTAAGTGTGATGCATTAGGGATACCTTGTATTTGTGCTAAATGAGAAGGTTTTGTTTTATTATTCTATATTGGTCTAAAGGCAAGGTGAGAGATGCCCTCTTATATATTTGTCGCATTGTGTCCAGCTCGGGTACCAAGGTTTTAAATTTCGATTTTGGTTTCAGTCGGCACAAAAATGGAAATATTTCGGTTTGTGAAAATTTTGGTGGAAATGTTGTAAAATCACGGAAACACAAGGAAACAGATGCCAATGATAAAATTTTAAGATGAAACTTTAGGAAATGCTAGAATAAGTACAAAAACATACTTAGAAACCATCGTATACGCAAGAAAGTCATCTATAATCACTTAATCACATCGTACACCTAGTGGCATCCGTTGCCCCACATGTAGGGGTGTAAACGAGCTGAGCTTGGCCCGGCTCGGCTCGGCTCGTTAAGCTCAAAAGCTCGGCTCTGCCAGGGTCGCGAGCCTTACCTAGCTCGGGTTATATTAAGGACAATGATATATTCACACCCCTCAATCCCTCATCTTCCCTGGACAGCCCTATCTAGTGTAATTTGACTACTCTTTTTACACCATGGGGGGTGGTCCAAGTAACAAATGGGGTTCCAAAAAAGAAGTGACATATTTTGCCTCCCCCTTTCACTCCCTGGACAGCCTTTTTAGTGTGTGTGTGTGTGTGTGTCTATATATATATATATATATATATATTTAAATATATTAAATCCAAGCCGAGCCGAGCCTGGCCTAGCTCGGGCTCGGCTCGGCTCGTTAAGGATTTGAGTCGAACTTTTACCGAGCCGAGCTCAAGCGAGCTTCCGAGCCCGAGCCAAAATTGACACCCTTACGCACATGTCTGGTACAGTAATGCCAATATTGAAGTACTATGTAAGTGTAAGCAAGTACAATGACTAGCATTCTCTCTAAGAACTCCAACTCAATATGAATACCAGTCATATTGTAATCAAGTACAATGACTAGTCTTCTCTCTAAGAACCCGAACTCCATGTCGATACCACAAAGTTAGGAGGTATTATTGATCCCTTGCCGATTTGACATCCCATGCATAAGATACAGTTACTTTGATATGCAATTCAATGATTTTTTTTTTGAGAAGGTAACGAAAATTTTATTCAAAATAGATAACAGTTACAGGGGACAAGTAGTCCCCGCAAATGAAATCTAATAGCAGTCACCCACGAAAATACAATAGTAATCTGTTTTACATATTATCCACGCAAATATCTCCGTTCATGATAAGGATCTCATCCCAATTGACACCTGCTTTTGCCAACCCATCTGCCAAAGCGTTCGCAGATCCCCGTTTGTGGAGGTCTAATGGATGGTACCAAACGCCACAGTCCGCCACTTCGAATCACCGCCCATGCAGTCACTTTAGTGGAATCGCCTTCCACAATCAAGGGCCTCAAGTTATGTTTTGCGTACCATCGTAAACCAACGAGTAACGCCGTAGCCGCCGCTTCATTCGTGCATTGCAAATCCCTGCCTGACCGGAGCAAGACATAATAATGTTTCCTTTGTGATCACAAATTGCACCCACGAATCCATCCCCCAGGATTTCCAATTCAATGTTATTGCCTACCAAATATTATTCTCTACATTAATGAAATGAAATTAAATGCAAATCATTACATCTTTCCATTTTTTGTCGTTTTGACCATTTCGATTGAATTTTCGGAATTTTGATTGAATTTCGATGTGTATTTCTTCATTATCTGTAATCTGAAGTTTCATTTTTTAGTCTTTGTTAGTGAGTGGTTCAACGATCAATTTTTGTTCTTGTTTTCTTTTCATGGGCATGTGACGGTTTCATTTGTTAGATTTTCAATCGCATACATTGGTTGATTAGTATTCTACTAGTGTTTTACATGCAACAAAATGCAACATCTCTCACTTTTCCTGCATTTTACTATCTCTTTACAGAACAACCAAACAACATTTTTAAAGTGTAATTGATGACTACCTAAAACCATTTGACCACCGGGGCAACCAAACGGGACCCTATGAGAAAGGGTCCATGTTTATAATGTGGCATATAGGTGAAATTACTATTTTTTATAGTTGGGACCATAGGTAAAATTATTAATTTACGTCTAGATTAGTTCCTTCCTCTTTGTTTAAAGATTCAAATGGGAGTTTTTATCCTCTATCAAATATCCATGGTAAATATATATTTTGTGCATGAGTGTTTGATAATTGGTCAGTTACATATTTTGAAAACTGTATCGTGGATAAATATTAGAAATTTATTTTAGTTGTGAACCTAACAAATTTGATTTGATCAAACCCATAAAAAGAGCGGCCCAGTGCACTAGGCTCCCGCCATTGCGGGGGTCTAGGGAGGGCTAGATGTATGCAGCCGTACCCCTGCTTTGGAGGGAGGCTGTTTCCGTGACTGGAACCCGTGACCAACAGGTGATAATGGAGCAACATTACCGTTGCTCCAAGGCTCGCCCTCTTGATCAAACCCATGAATATCTATTTTTTCGCCCCCTATTTCGTTATTAAATTTCATTAGGGCAATCGCAATTTTTTTTTACTATTATAAGGGCAATCATATTGAAAATTGTTTCCGCTAGAGATCTAAGGCTTCAATTGTGAACTGTGATGTTTGCAATATGATTGCAAGGTCTCCAAGAGAGCAGATGGCTCTCTAATGAGAGTTGTGTCTATGAATGAAATAGAAGCAAGAGTTGTTGTCAGTTTGTCACAATGGAAGCATCTAATTCAATTTTGTCAACAGAAAGGCTTTTACTCGTGCAGTACTATCCATAGAGAAATTATATGGTGTAAGGCCTTACAACAATAAGGCCCTTGTACCGTGGAGGTACAACCCTTGGTATTTGATCCAGCAGCAGCTTCACCCAACAGCAGCTCCTGAGCTGCTGTTCGATAAAATATCAAAGGTGGTACCTCCACCATATAGTTGTTAAGGCTTTACACCATATAAAAACTCCTATCCATATGTCCTGAAGATGCTTTGAAATCAGATTTCAACATCTAGACTGATTGCTATAGATGATTCTGTATTAAATACAGAGAAGATAATAGTTAGTTTTAACAGTAAGTTTATCACATCTAGAATTTGAATGAATGCTCCTTACATATTAAATCCTATGGTGTTTGCAATTGAGCTTGCTATATCATGATGGATCCCTCATTTAAAAAAGGATAGAGACACTATTCATGATGAGGTCATTTTATTGTTTAGAATTGCTAGGCTGATGTTATGGCCCACTATAGTGGTGCTCCACTTCTAGCATTCATTGGTTCGTCTGTAAAAGGCTTATAGATTCAGACTTTTAAATATGAGTTTCATAATGGAATGACATCTTATAGCTATGTCCTACTTTGTATGTAGAGGTTATTAGCTGGGAGGGTTGAATGTGGGTGTAATAGATTTTTTCACAACTAGGGTGAATTCTAAGCCACATCTGTTATGGTAGAAGCCTTCGTATGATGGGGTAAAACTGCATGTGATATATCAGGCCCACATTTGATGATGTTTGGGAACTGTGAAGCAACCTGCCTATGAATAATGAATTTGATGTGGTACTCTCTATGGAGACATTACCACTATCAAGCATGCATATTGGATACTGTGACCTGGCAGGTGTTTAAGAAGCATCCTACTATGGTAGGGACCATTTGGGTTTGGCTACGCCTGATAGTTTGTTAGTGGAACTGATGGGAACCATTTGGATTTAACCGCAATCTAGAGTACTTTAGTGTTTGAGAAACATTCTACTATGAGATTGTTAGGTCCCACTTGAATATGAGCATTCCATTCAATCAACATTCCATATTCATCCTGTATTTTTAGAACTTCTACAACTTTGAATTGTAATCTGTGTTGGGGAGTGGAAAATATTATGTTTTCTTATTTATTTTTTATTTTTGTGGATGGTATTATGTTTTCTTATTAATAAGCAAGTGTTTTGAAATTGATGATGCTGTAATTTCTCTCTTCTTAGGTTTGTCCAAGGGGCTTGATTTGATCTCTATGCAGCATCAGCCGGACCACGCTAAGTATGAGTCACTCGCAAATTTTACCACGTTGACGCAGGATCCCGGGATATACTGCAAGATTTTTGTTCCTCTTGCGCGCAATGAGCAATGTGGGTGCTTTTCGTAAGATTTTTGTCCCTATTACACGAGAGGAGCACTTGGTGCTCATGGTCTGATGGGCGAAAGAGAAAGACAATTCGATGTCTTCAGCTCAATATGGCTACGCCAATTGTAAGTCAGTGATATTTGTAGTGCTTCGTTTGTTTTCCGGAACAGGTCGTTGCTCGTTAGATTCGGGCTGACTGTGTTCGTGACATGCGACAGACCACCCTAGCAAATCCCATTGATAGATAGATAGATATAAATTGTTGCGATGTACCCTAGCAAATCTCATTGATAGATAGATTGATATAGATTGTGGTTTCAAACAAAACAGGACATCTCACTGTCTAAGATGAACAAAACGGAATGAAACTTTTAAGAGGGTTACTATTTTCCCCCCATGTGACTTATCGCTCGAGTTTGAGAAAGTTACTCTGTTTGAACAATGTAGTTACCACACACAATCACCACCTTTCATTATTCAATTTCTATTTCTTGAGCAAATATATTGAGGGGGCCCTATCATACATTTCCATCTATGCATTAGAACCGCAACCCGATGCATCACAAGGGATTGCAAGAGGGCAAAATGGAACTGACAGATTGGTTAAGACCATGGTTTTAAATTTTGAATGTACTCTGAAATCACCAATTTTGGATTTCTGGAGACGACACCGAAATCAGTAATACCCGAAATGGTACTTTATTTTGGTCGAAATTTCGGTGGTCAAAATTTCGCTTTTACCTAAAATTTCACCCAAAAATCTGTTTTTTTAATTAAATTAATATTTTATCAAAATTTTGACCTAAGCTACTGAAATTTTGGTAATTTCGGCCGAATCTTATGTCAAATAAAATAGTCTTTTATTGGTTTCGCTGTATTTCGGTCGAAATTTTGATTTCGGTGGTGTCCGAAACCGGTACCGAAACTGAAATTTTAAACCACGGTTACAAAAGAAAGCTATAAACCGATAAACACTGCAAAATACGGCTCCTTTTCAAAACGTGTATTTTTTTCTAAGGAAAAAAAACATGGTTTGAAACAAGGGAATTGCTAGCGGCCATAGCAAAAGTCATTTTGTGGTGCACGTCAGACAAGCCACCTCGTGAATGGAGACAAAAGCTGTTGTCTGCATTCATGAGATCTGGTCTGACATACAACAGACCAACCGCGAGATGCCTTTTGCGATGGACCCTAGCAAATCCCTTGAAACAAACGTTTTGCTAACTATGTCAAAATACTATGGTTTATTGAATACATAATAAAGAACTAATAATGTTCCCAAATGTTATCCACTCTGGCCATGTTTGGCACGTATGAATTTTTAATCTCATGATAAATTAGTTTATCAAATGGTGAGAGAGGCTTAGGGCGGGTGGGAGGACAGCTTAAGGAGGCATGAATAAGTAGAGAGTGAGAAGTGGCTAAAACAGAAGGTAAAAATCAATCATATTTTGAGTTGGGTGTTTTGTTTCCTTGTTCTTGAGGGTTTTCTTATCCTCTCCTCACCCGGTCCCTCTCCTACCCACCCTCCCTTTCTCACCATTGGGTAAGCTAATATTCTAGGAAAAAAAAAAATCATGGTAGCGAAATGTGCCTTAAAAGTCAGTGTCATACCACACTCGGTAAATTTTCCATAATTCATATAGAAAAAAAAAAAAAATCTATACAGTTCCCTCCCAATTTAAGCTAGTACACGAACACACTAACTTCTTGTTAGCAATCAGGCAGTGTTTGGATTGCAGGAACTTCTGGAAAAGTTTTGAAAGGAAATTGTTTTTAAAAGTTCCTACCTTTTTCAACTAACAAAAAAAAGATAACTTTAACTAACCCTATTCAACTTTTACCTAGTATCCTTCTAAATTAACCATAATCATATTATTTCCCTATAAATTGTGGAGATAAAAAATTTTCTCAAGAACAAAATTCGCGAGAAATATTTTTCTTGCAGTAAGGGCCTTAAGAAAGAAAATAAATGTTTGGGTTACTTGGATGGAACCCAAGTCTTACTGTTTAACACAATGTAATTTTTACTAGCCAGAGATAATCTTTATTCACTAACAACCTTTCTTTAGATTAATAACTCCAACGTTCACTTACATAATTGAATGAACTTAATAGCAAGGAAATAGGGGGAGTGATACGTAAAAAGGAACCCAAGTTTTGTAGTTTGTAGTCTCTAACAACTACAAACTCATTCCAGCTTAAAATAAAAGGGAAGTGATATATTCATGATTTTAAAAAAAATAAAAAATGAAGTGATACATTCATGACTTATTTTACTTGGGACAGCCCCCTGAAGTGTATTTATGAATTATGACTACTCTTGTGCACAAGCGGAGGCTGTCCCAAGTAAAAAAAAAGGGATAATATATCATTTCCCAAAATAAAAATGCTTTATGGCATTTCATAAGAGAACCAAGGGCATCCATATGTGGCAGTATTAATAAAAGGGTTTTGCTAACTAGTGCCTATAGGGCACCCGTTGACGTGCATTGGAAATGATATTTTACAATCATTTTACACGTTGTTTGATAAAAATACTCATATTGTGTGAATTTATTATCAAAAGATGTGTAAAATATCATTTCCAATGCAACTTAACGGGTGCCCTTAGGGCATGCGTTAGCAAAGCCCTTAATAAAATTGCGGTTGCAATGTATCTCTTTAGATTCATATAGGGGAATTGTGAAAACAATAAATTGTGGGGTTTTGATCTTCTTAGGTGTCAAATGTTTTCCACTTCTTGCAGCAAGTAATGTCGAGCTTTCTCTCTTTAGGATTCAGCACTTAAAAAATACAGCAGAAAATATGGCCTCTGGGCACCCGATGAACCCATTTTCTATCCCAACCCGACCCGACCCGAGTTCTAACCCGATGGGGTTCAACCTGACCTAACCCAAGGAACAGTTTCCTCAATCCCACCCGACCCAACCCAACTGGACCTGACCCAATTTCCTCAAAAAAATATGCATGGATGTCATATAATTCATCTAGTTGAGACACTAATGCGTCCAATATAGAAATTCAGAAATGGTCAATGATATAGTGATGCTTTAGTTTCAGAGTTGGCCCACAGAGCAAATTGCTATGTGTATCAGACATAACAATTAGGTGCATCCATGTAGATTGAACACTACTGAGAGCGCAAGTAGCATTCTAAAATTTAAAATTTTAGAATTAGTACTAAAATGTGAAAAAAAGCTTACAATCTTGCAGAAAATGGTCGGGTTGCCATTCAGGTCAGGTTGCCCGATACCGCAACCCGAAAAAATTCAACCCAATTTACCCGCCCAAAAATCTGGTTGAACCCGACCCGAGTTGCACTCCTAGGCAAGATGGAGTTGCACTCCTAGGCAAGATGAATCTATTATCGATGCTGTGTTTGGATTCCCGATATTGAGAATATGAATTGGCATTCTAATTCCTTTTTTATTCCCCATGATGGAAAAAATTAAAATAAAAAATCCCATAAAAATTTCACTCTGATTAGGGTGGAATCAGAATACATCTCTTGTGATTGTTCTCATTCCCCCGTTTATTATTCCACCCAGTTTTTATTTCTACCCATTTCCATTACCGATTCCATTCATTTTTTTTGAACTGAACACCGGAATTGGGTGGAATCGGAGTAACATGCTTTGTCCACCTCCTGATCTTGGGAATCCAAACGCACCCACGGGAAAAAAAGGGAAATGATAAATGCGCCCTTTTTCATCACTTGAGACACCCAGCTGCATTGTACGTGACAATCAGTTCACTTTCAAATGTTAAGTACATCAGCCCCTTTGCAGTCATAGATACACTGTAGCTGGGCGTCCCAAGTGATGGAAAAGGGGCGCATTTATCATTTCCCGAAAAATGGGGTTTTTGTGAAAGAAGTCTTCTACTTTGCTCTATTTGCAAAAAGAATTTACTTTGAGAAATTGCAAATAGAGTCATCACGTTTGAGTAAATTTTGCAAATTACCATCAATTTGCGACCAAAATACCCATGCTAGTTTATTTTTTGGACTAGTTGTAAATGACCAAAATGTCCTTATATGTAGGGGTGTCAATGGACCCTCGTGAAGGATCTAGACATGGTACTAGGATACATGGAGTAACTCTATTATAGGATCCGAAATTATAGTCTACCGGATCCAGGCAACTAAGAAAAGCCCGTCGGCAGTCCTAAATCCGATTCTATTGTACTATTTTATGAAAATACCCTCTAATTTTTCATAACTTTATTTGCTATTTCAGGGGCATTTTAGTAAAAATAAGCCATATGCATTTTTTATACTATTCCTAATTTTGGTATTTTCCTATTCACCCTTCTCTCAAATCTGGAGTCACTCTCTTCTGTTCCTTTTCTATCCATTGATCCTAAGTCCCTAAACCACTACGTTGTTGCCACTGCAGCTCACTCCTCGCAGCTACCTGTCCTGCTTGCAATTGCCCTCTAATGAGAATTTTAACTTTGTAAAATGTGAGTAGGACCTTCTAGGGTCCGATTTCAAATGATTCGCGACTGAGACACATTAAGTAGTAATCAAACAGCACTCTGAATCTGGATCCAATGGGACAAAATTTTACTAAAAACTTCCTAGGACAAACATTTTACTGGCAACCAAACAGACACAGTGCAAGAGATTTGAAAGGATTGGGGCTAACACAAAGGTGGATCTGATAGGAAGAGGATCCATTGACACCCCTCTTATACGTGAAAAGACATATTACGTTGTAAAAGACCAAAACGCACACGACAATCAATGATAAGTTTTGAATCAAGATTATGAGGATATCATTTATAGGGATTTGATAGGGTTCATCGCAAAAGGTATTTCACGTTTGTTCTGTCGCATGTCAGGCCAGCCAGCCACCTTATGAATAAAGACAACAGCTTTTGTCTCCATTCACGAGGTGGGTGGTCTGACATGCAACATACCATCCGCGAAATGCCTTCTGCAGTGGACGCTAGCAATTCCCTCATTTCTATATACACTTACATTCTTATTCATGGGTGCAAAAAATTGGGCCCACCCCATCAAAACAAAACATGACATGTAAAATCGTGGGCCTCACCATACGCATGAGCGTATGGTTACATTGATACGAAAATAGTTGATCTGCTCCATGCACACTAAATCAACGGTCATGATCACATTAATGATGTCATAGACTCATAGTTAAATTAGAGCTGAGAAAGCCACCGTTTTCTTATCCCAAGCGCGAATCAGGATAGCAAGGGCGCCCTTGAAGCTTATTTTTGCAAGGGCGCCCTTCATTTTATCATTCATCAAACAAATTCGGGGTTTTCACGGCAAACTCCGAGAACACTAACAAACCCATCTAAATCGTCTCCATCTACGTCCAAATCTCTCTCCATTTCTTATTTCCTTCAAAACCCATTTCTCAAACTATCAACATCTCTGTTCGATTCGATGGTGGTCTGCAAATGTCGCAAGGTAAGCCTAATCTCACCATTCCTATATAATTTCCCCCCCTTTTGTAATTCCAATAAACACTGTCAAAATCAGAACCCTTTGCCCCTCTCATTTCCCATTTGTCTGATTTTGCATTTCTGTTTTGTGGGTCTTTAATTGGGAATTGGGAATTGTTGAATTGGGTTTTTTGTTTTGTTTTGAATAGATGTGTTTGTTTTGTATGGATCATTAGGTGTTTTCTCAAATTGTATTGTTGCTTGTAATGAAGGAAAACAAAGAGAAAGGATTTGTATCTTTCACAGATAAACCGATTTGTTTCAGCGCTGATCCGATCAGACATTTCAATTGTTTAGAGTTTAGAGTTTAGATAGATGAGAATGCTAAGTGCCCCAATAAGAGGCTTGATTAAGCTTTAATTTCAATGGTGATAAGGGAGGGAATGTAGAATTTCTTTAGGCCATGTTTGGATTGCATGAATTTTGTGGAAAGGTTCAAGAGGAAAAGTATTTCTAAAATTTATTACTATTTTATGCACTAAAAAGGATAATTTGAAGTTTTGAACCAACCCTACTAAAAGTCACAAATCATGCTTAATTACATTGTATTGATGGGAAACATTATTATGGTGTTTCGATCATTCCATTTGGGAAACATTTTTTACTCGAACTTTTTTGTTCATGCCCAATATGTAATCTGCATTTAAAAATTCATAATAGTCTAAGAATATCTAAGGATTTATGGAATTTATTGTCTACAACTTCACTCGTATATGATGGTTTTGAAGTTTAAATTACTCTTATCATCAGCTAATGCAGATGGGTGCTGTAATTTTCTTCTTATTCTTCTTTACTTCTCTGCTATTCATTTTCATTCAAGTCCCATCCTTATTAGTTTCAATTGAAGGGGCATTCTGATGTTATCAGAAACCATCTAATTGTAGTACATTTTGTGTTTGTATTTGTTCTTCTAGCGATCACTGTACCCTCTTATTTACCTTTTCAACGGTGAAGAGTGAAGAAAATAGGGTGAATGGAGTGGTGGATTTTATATGATTTATATTCTTTAAGCTGTCATTACTAAGTCAATATTTGATAACTCTAACTGTGAATCTCAAAAGGAAAAGTATTGTTTAGGAGAGGAATTCTAGACTGAAGGGTGCCCTTGCAAAAATCTGGTGAAATGGCGCCCCCAGTGGTTGAATTGGAATGTAAGCTAAGTGTATTTAATTCTAATTGACTTATTAGATGATGAAAGGCCGTATATTAAATGCACTTTGGTTACATTCAACCAATGGGGGGGCCTTTTCACCAGATTTTTGCAAGGGTGCCCTTTAGTCTAGCATTCCTCTTAGTATGGTATAAAATGCATACTGGTATTGCATATGAACGTAGTTTGCAGTTGCACTGAATTTTTCTTTGGAGCTCTTGGAGTGGCAGACATTGATGTTTAAATATTTATCACTTGCACCCATTTGTTTTGATTCCTAGATCACTAATAGTGATTTTGTACTTCTGTTAATTACTAATATTTGGGGAGGTTTTGGGTTCAGGCGACTAAGCTGTATTGCTTTGTGGATAAAGTTCCTGTTTGTGGAGAGTGTATTTGTTTCCCGGAGCACCAAATATGTGTGGTAACTATCTGAACTTTATTCTTCTTGTATAAGCATATGCATGTACTATCTTTCCTGGACAAGTATACGAAACATAAATTGGAAACACATGACTGCATATACCAAACATAAATTGGACACAAGTGACTGCGTATACCAACATAAATTGGAAACATGTAACTTCATATCTGCATTTCACATTAAAATATCATCTTTTTATTAGCATGCGTATGCTGGAATCCCTATATTGTCTTTAAGGAGAACTTTATTTTTATGTGGGTCTTTTCATGTCTATATCCATGCAGTAAACATTCCTATACATTATGATTTCTAATCTTTTACACTTTTCCTTCATTCCATGCTTAAAAGGCTACTTCTTGTACCCATGAGGTCATTACGTCTTCCATCAAACATTTCTTTATTTAATGTATTTAATGCTTGTTTACTTTCCTGGCTGCACTGTATGCTTCATTTTAGTGGTTTGCTTCGGACATGTGACCTGCCATGCTCATAATGCTCTAATTGCTCCATGGTTGAAGTATCGTGTTAGTATTGTGCTGCTGCATTTGAGGTCTCCTCCATGTTTATTGTTGCTTCATATTGGATGGTGGTGATGCGTTTACATTTGAAATTTCGGTGTGAAACTTATAATTTAAGCTGAAATTTTTAAATTTCGGTTTCGGTTTTGAATTTCGGTCACTTCCGAAATCCGAAGGCCGAAATTTAAAACCATGATATATATATATATATATATATATATATATATATATATATATATAGGTAAATATATGCTAATGTGTCCTCTTCTTGACCATTCAAAAAAATGCGTCCTCTTCATGGATATAGTATCAATTTGTCAAACATTATTGGTCTAAGAATGACCTTATATGTCCGATTTGAAAAATTACATGAGAAGGGTAGTTTGGTCTTAAACTTTTTTTTTGTCTTTTCCCTTGGTTGTCTTCTATGTTCTAGCCCTCTTCATCTCCACTGCATTTCTCTAACCCACCATTCCACCACCCCTCTATCGTGGGCATTTTAGTCATTATTACTATAACCTCCCACCACCATGCCCATGGTTTTAAATTTAGACTGAAATATTTTGTTTCGGCC
The DNA here is from genome assembly GCF_043159265.1 of Tasmannia lanceolata. NCBI lineage: Eukaryota > Viridiplantae > Streptophyta > Magnoliopsida > Canellales > Winteraceae > Tasmannia > Tasmannia lanceolata. Next base: position 3,829,428 of record NW_027518681.1, read on the forward strand.
GAACTATTTTGATTTCTATTGTTATCGAAACAAAATCCACTTGGATTCGGAAAAATGCCAAATTTTGCCTGAAATTTCGGGATTTCGTCAACGTTTCATTAAAACGAAATCCATCAAAACATCGTGGAAATAAAATCCTAGCAGTTCCATTTCAAAAAAATAAAATAAAAGTAAAACCCTACCAATAACTTTCTAAACAAGCCATAGATTTTTATTTTGAACCAAAACATTAAAACTCCTAATCTAAACAACACCTTTAAATTCGGTGTCAGTTAGGCTTAGAAGACTAGAAGGTAACTGATTTTGAGACTTTCCTGTGCTGTATAGGCCGTCGACAGCCTTCCTTCAGTCAAATCTCTGGATTGAACTGAACCAAATTTGTTCCAGATGGTTGACCTCTGGTGCTTGGGGGAGATTTCAATGTCACTCACTGTCTAGAAGATAGAATAGGGAGGTTTAGGATTTCTCACGATATGCTTGACTTTTCAAAGTTCATTGGAAGGAATTCTCTAATTGATTTACCTCTGACTGGAGCTCATTTTGCTTGGGAGAGGAATGATAGTAAAAGCCGCATTGATCGTTTTCTTATTTGCCCCATCTGGTCTAAGGCCTTGCCTAGAACTATTCATATTGCATTTCCGAGGCTTATTTCGGATTACCGTCCCCCTTCTCGTGGATCCAAAGCTCCGGTGGTGTGGTCCATCCCTATTCCAATTCGATTGGCCATCGTACCCAAATAAACTTCGGGAGTGATGGCACGAAGTTGAAGGGACTGGTTCGGCTATCCCGAGGATTGGTCTAAACTCAAATTTGTCGAGTCAAAACTCAAAATTAGGGCAAAGGAAGTGTTTGGAAATGTCGATATGAGGAAAGCGGTAATCCAAGATGACATAAAAAAGATCAAGTGCATCAATGATGAAAGGGAGTTATCAGCTGCTGAAACCATGAAAAGGTCTCTGCTCCAGGAAGAGTATAACGGAATCATACTTTAGGAGGAGCTGGAATGGAAACAAGATCTAGATCCAAGTGGTTGAAACAGGGACAAGAATGCTACATATTTTCATAGTATTCCTAGCATTGGAAGGTGAAGCAAGAAATTCATTCGCTGGTGGTAAATGGGGCTCGAAGACCAAGGAATCATATTGTTCGAGGTTGTCTCTTACATTATGTCGCTTTACTCTTCTGCGGAGAAGCATCTGCCCACTTTTTGACCTTTCCCCAAAGCCCCTTACAGGCTAACACATTTTACATGGAATTCCAGCCAACACAGTTCTGAGCATTCTCATGGGCAAACTGCAAGTTAATCCGCTTAGTCTTCTCTCTAGTTGGGCATCGATGTATTCATGGTCTGCCTAAGCCCCATCCAAAATCTGACGACCCTCAATAAGTTTTTTTGTGAGTGGAGACTACACTATCAAGCACCTTACCAATCCTAATGCAAAGCACCTTCGCGAATGCCTACCTAAATTACTGGTCTGAACTTCTTAGCTCATCGGGAGAGTAACAAAGGTTGCAGTTAATTATTTACTCACGCATTCATTTTATTTTTACTCACGCATTCTGTTACACAGAATTCCAAATTGATGACCTCTGTCAAATCCTCCTTATTAACTCAGGGCAAACCCAAACTATGCTGTCAGGTCTACCCCTCCTAAGTGGATGACACCTGCCTTAATCTCCTTTTCCTCAAGCCTTCCTTCTAGATCAGATTGCTCAAGAGCAGAAAACTTATGAAACTGGAAAACATCTAACCTCCAATTATATGCTTGTTTTTTGCTGATTCATATCCTTGTAGACATCTATTATCCAAAGGAATCTACTTCTGATTCTAATAGCACATTTGTTTGCTTCCCGATCTTTTCGTGTTGACATCCAGTGCTAGGCTCAAGGTTTGTTTCTTTAGAGTTCAAATTATTGTAAATTTTCTGTTTAACTTGGTTTCTAATTTTTTTTATCTTCTTTGTATCTGAACTGACTGTGTTGATTCAATCTTTCATTTTTTTAGTGGTAGATTCTATAAAAGATTATGTTATGCGTATATGTAGCTCCTCAGTGGCACACTGTCACTGCCTACTAATACTTTCACTACGATGTTTTGATAATGGGGCGAACTCATTTTGTGTTTTCTTTTTTAATTGGCCTGTGAGGGTTTTTTAGGAATTGCAATAACCTTTGACTGCTGGTTTAATAATAAAAGACATGGCGAGTTCGCTCCATTATCAAAACATGGTATTGCAAATATCAGGCGCTTTTATTTAGGGAAATATTATTAGCACTACTATATTTTGATGAGGGCACTCCTCACTTTATTAAAAGCATGGTTTTAAATTTCGACCGAAATCCGAAATTTCGGGTTTCGGTTGATAACGAAACCGAAATCGTATATACCCAAAACAGTAGTTTATTTTGGGAATTTCGGTTGAAATTTCGTTTGTCCCGAAATTTTGTCCGAAATTTAAGGGATTTGACCAAAAAATCTGGATTTTTGATAATTAGGTAGCCCGTTACCCTCTTCCCTACTTTTCCGGATTTTTTGGGACGAAAGTTGGGCCCTTTCTGTTCTCTGTTCATCCTCTTCCTCTTGAAGAAAAACTGGATTGGTGGTGTTTGTGGAAGGGGAATCTTGCTTTCCAAATTGTTAGAGAGGACAGTTTCTCATAATATTACTAAGAGGAGAAAGGGATGAGCAGAAATCGAGACGAAGAGCATTGTAGGTGAAACAGACTCTAACTCTGGTTTTTTGGAACGGAGAGGAAGAGCAGGGTGCGATTTTCTCCCAAAAAAAAATCGGAAAAGAAGAAGAGGGTTACCGGCAAGCTTTTATATGGGGTTTTGTAACTTTTAATCAGGACCATTCACTTGAAATGGTCTATCATTTAATAATATCCCAAAATTTCAGCCGAAATTACCGAAATTTCGGGCGAAATAAATTTGGAGAAAAAATGGCCGTTGAATAGATTTCGTGAAATTTCGGCTTCGGTGAGGACCAAAACGCATTCCGAAACTGAAATTTGAAACCTTGATTAAAAGTACGGTATGGAGTATGGACCGCACCATAGGATGATCCAAACCGTCCATTAGATGGACCACAGCCTAAATACGTTGTGCCCCAAAAATCACTTCCATAGGTTAATCCTAACCCTCCGATCTGAATGTTAGAGGATTGATCCTAACCCTCTATAGATTGGAGGGTTAGGATCAACCTATGGAAATAATTTTTGGGGCACACCCTATTAAGGCTTTAGCCCATCTAATGGACGGTTTGGATCATCCTATGGTGCGGGCCATACCTTACTTTTAATAAAGTGAGGAGTGCCCTCATCAAAATACAGTAGTGCGTATAACATTTCCCTGTATTTATTCTCTTATTGAGTCTAATGGAAGTTTATTGATTATTGCAAAATATATGTATAGATTCACTCTCAGATAACATAATTTGGTATTAGTTTTTTTAGGGCAGTGATAAATCGACCCCCATATAGGGCAGTGCTTAGAGAGAGAGAGAGAGAGAGAGAGAGAGAGAGAGAGAGAGAGAGAGAGAGAGAGATAGGGAGAGAGGAGAGAGAGAGAGAGATGGGGTCGATTTATCACTGCCCTTTATTTATGATGGGCTATTTTGCTTACACCTGACAACTTGAATGAACATGCACAAACACATTGTTCTGCAATAGAATCACTTCTCATGGGCAGTATACTGCGGAATCAATATTGATGTACTTTTTTTTTCTTTGTTTTTAGGTCCGCACCTATTCGGAATGGGTAATAGATGGAGAGTATGATTGGCCTCCTAATTGCTGTTCTTGTCAGGCGGTGCTTGAGGCTGGAAATGATACTCTAACAACTCGATTGGGTTGCTTGCGTATGTGACTCTTCATATCTAATTGATCATCTCTTACTTGTAATTATTTTGTTTCTCGACAGCTTTGTGGACTCAAACTGTATCATGTAACATTTTTCTTTTTGATTGCTTTGTTCAGATATTATGCACACAAATTGCTTGGTGTCACATATTCAAAGTTTTCCTCCTCACACTGCACCTGCAGGATATGTGTGCCCTACATGTTCCTCTCCTGTAAGCTCAAACTAGAAGTTGTGTTTAATCTTATTCATTCGATTTCCATTTCTTGTTCTTGTTGATGAATCATTAGCTCTTACTATTGACTTTTCTTATCTGGTGCTGAGGTTGTACAAAAGCATGTATTCATTTGCTAGCCTCCACAACATTTTCTACCCACATCATATCTTTTCATTTACAATCGGCAGCACAAATTTGGAAAATGTATGGCTTATAAATCTGGAAAGTAGAGCCAAGATTCCTCAAACATGCCAATATTTTGGTAAAAAGTTCTTTTGGGGAAGTGATATATTCACTCCCCCTTTTTTACTTGGGACAGCCCCCTCTAGTGTATTTATGACTACTCTCTTAGATAGAGGGGCTGTCCCAAGTTAAAAAAGGGGCGAATATATCTTTTTTTACACGATGTATATTCCAGTGTCATTGTTATGCAACCATCAGCCAATATTAAATACATTGAGGCCCCTTATTGTGTCATTGATTTCATCCGATAGATGTGTATGGGCGGCCAAGGAGGATCAGAAACTTGATTTGTCTTTCTATCTGTAATGTCATTCCTATTGGTGCTTTCCTTGGCCATGATGGCATTCTTGCAATCCATAGATCCTGTATTGTCAGAGAGAACATTGGGAAGCTGGATGGTCAAAAGTTCCCTTTGCTTCTACCATCATTTATTAATAGATTAGATGCTTTCAAATGTTTGGAGTCCTTGAGATTCCGAAAACTTCCATTAGGTATTTGATCCTATTAGTTCGTAGCTGTGGTTGATAGGCACACCATATAAAAACATTATGCCAAAAGGCCCAAATCTGCGTATGCTTCTTCAATCATAGCTCTTGCTACTGCCCGTTTGGAATATTTGGCCATTCCTTAACATCCTTTTTTTTTTTTTTTTTTCCAGAAAGCACCTTCTTAATATATTGAATAAGAAAAAGGGGGACATAAACCATGCCACAACAGAGAGAAGGGGACAGACCCTAATTACTTAGATCTAACAAGAGCAGATCCTACCCACACTCCACCTTATAGCTTTGCGGACCGAATATTGGGAAGACCCAAAGCATCGCAGCGAGCGGCTCCTCGAGCTTTGCAAGGCATTTCTGACCAAGAGCCAAATAAGGAAAAATCTTTGGAAGCACAAGCAGCGTTCGCCAACGCATCGGCAACTGAATTGCCTTCTCTGAACTGATGAAGGACATCCGGACGCATATAATCAATATGAGCAAGGATTTCCTTCCAAAAGTAGGTGATCGACCACGGGCACGAGTCTTTCTTGCGGGTAAAATCCACAAGAACCTTGCTATCAGATTCGATGATGAGGTTACGTACCTTGAAAGCCAAACATAAACGTAGCCCATCTAGTAAAGCTCTTGCTTCGGCAACCATGTTCGAAGTTGAACCATAGTAGGATGAGAATGCGAAAATCACTGAAGCCTTCTCATCCCTAAGAACCCCACCCCCTCCAGCCTCACCCGGATTTCCTTTGGCAGCCCCGTCAATGTTTAACTTCAAGAAGCCTTTTTCTGGCCTTTTCCACCAAACCCAAGAGTCTTTTTGGGGCTTTGGGGCCAGATTCTGGATTTTCAACAGATCTAGCGCTAGAATTTCCTCCATATTCGGAGCTCGAGGAATCTCTATAGAAGCGCTCAATATTCTTAAATTCTCTACTATCTTAGACTGAACCCAGCGGATTGAGTTAAAACGCCCTTCCATCCTCCTAGCACACCTTTCTTTCCAAATTTCCCATGCAATAAAGAGAGGGGTGCTGCCCATGAGAATTCCAGCTAAGGATTTCTTTTTCTTTCCCCATTCATACCAAACCTTCATCCTGCTTTTAAGAGGCTGTAAAGGAATGAGCTCTATCCCCCATATTCTGGCAAAAACAGACCAAATCGCTTTAGCAAGCTCACCATAAACGAATAGGTGATCCGACGATTCTTCTTTACTTCGGAGGCAGCAAACACACTTGGAAGCCAACTGAATTCCTCGATCCTTGATACGTACTTGGAAGCCAACTGAATTCCTTAACATCCTGATTCTCTAGAAGGTGGGGAAATGTAATTATGTATAAAGACATGGATTTTCCCTTCCAATCGAAGGCGGGAGCAGGGGCGGGGAAGCGTAGGGGTCTAGAAGAGTCTTAAGTTTGGGAGTGCCATGGGGGAGCGTGTATGTAATATTTTCCTTATATATTTTTCAAAATTCAAGTACGTCAAAAAATAGTAATTTCTAACCATTGTGACCTCGTGGTCACGGGTTTGAGTCACAGAAACAGCCTCTCTGCAAAGCAGGGGTAAGGCTGCTTACATCTAGCCCTCTCTAGACCCCGCAATGGCGGGAGCCTCATGCATTGGGCCACCCTATTTTTTTTTTTTCTAACTCAACTCAACTCAACTCAACTAAGCCTTTGTCCCAAACTAGTTGGGGTCGGCTAATGAATCCTTTAGAAAAATTTCAAGAAGAAGGTGAAAGGATCTACCCGGTTCAAAATGATTAAATCTACTCCTGACACTAGTTGGGTTCGTCTACATGGATCATTTTCTTCCATTCTATGCTATCCAAGGTCATGTTCTCTGTTATGTTCCTAGCCCTCAATTCTTTCCTCACTGTTTCTACCCAAGTTGTTTTCGGTCTTCCCCTACCTCCTTTTACTCCATCAACTTGGCACAAGTCACTTCTTCTCACTGGAGCATCCAAAGGCCTACGTTGGATATGCCCAAACCATCTTAGGCGGTGCTCTCTCATCTTCTCCTCAATTGGTCCACCCCCACCTTTTTACAGATGCCTTCATTTTTAATTCGATCTAACCTTGTGTGGCCGCACATCCATCTAAGCATTCGCATCTCCGCTACACTCATCTTATGCACATGCTGCAAAATTTAAGTGCGTCAAAAAGCAGTAATTTGACTGATTTCTAACCATCTTCATTTTCATGCCTTCTTTCCTCATGCCATTTGAAGATGACTTTGTGCTTGCTCCAATAAGTACTTTGAAGAATTAGAGGAGTTTGATTCAAGGAAGTTGGTGATGGTAGGACTGATGGAGTAATAGGAGCAAATTGGGAGTGTCATGGGAGTGGTTTCTGTCTCTTTGGGTCGCGCTTCCTGGATGCTCCTTTCTAAGGAGCGCCGAATCGCGGTTCCAAGGCGGGAGCAGCACCCATGAGGGAAGATTCCTGCTTCTAAGATACTTGCAAACAATCATACATGGTGAGCCAAGAGACACAAGTTGAGTGGGTGGATCGAAGTTCCCCCTAGCTACCACCATAGGTGAAACTTTCCACTGAAATTCACATGAAAAGATCGCACTGTTTCTTTTTCCATCAACACCTAAATGCATGCTGAAATCATAATGCTTATCGAAATCAAAACCAAAAGTGTATTAGTAGGATACTATAACAATGTGTTACATAATTATGTTTATATAAATTGCATGTGAAATTTGGTGTATGTATTAAGTATTAATATTTATATAAGTTACATGTAAAATGTGGTATGTGCTGAATTATAAGACATGCGAAACGACGTATGTCACTAGGTGTTTGACGTTGTTAAACCATTGTTTGTGGTTGAGTGGTTCTTTTGCTTATATGATGGGTTTTAAACGTGTATTTGTGCTTATTCTAGAACTCCCTGAAGTTTTATCTTAAATCTCAATAATTTGCATATGTTTCCATACGTTTCTGTAATATTTAGGATTTCTACGGAAAATTCCATCTAAAACTGACATTTTTCCATTTCCATCACGTGATTCACAACCGAGCACGTATTGAAACTGAAATCTGCTCATCACAAGATGAAACTTCTCCCAAAGATCCATCGAGAGAGACAAAATTTAGTGAGAATCTCATTAGCTCTCCATGTAGAAGGCTTGTTCATGGTGCCCTAACGGCTTTGACACCAATTCTAAGAGTTATCTGCTCCCATTAAGGATATTTAGATTCGTGAATAAAGAAGGTCCCTCAATCTTTTTGGTTCAAATAGGTTGTCCATTTTCAATCTCCTTGCGACATAAATGGATTGGATGACCTCTTAGACTGTAAGGAACTACTTCAATCTCTGAAACAGATGTATAGGTCATTTATGCTCCTTAAACTTCCACAATGTTATTTATTTTGAGGAAAAAAATCCACAATATTATCATAAAAACTTTATAGAGTTATAAAGTGCTTCGCGAATGGGATATCTGCATACCATTCACTGAGCCAAAGTCACCCTTCTATTTGCTTCAAACTTCGTGTACAAATCTCTAAATACCCCATTCGTACTTGCTACCCCCAGATTGTCAAAGGACTTTCATCAAAATGAATCTTATTGGAACTTTCTGGATGCTGCACCAAAGACTGTGTTCTCTATTTGTAACCTCTTTTTGAATTCTTCCTAATCAGCGATTCAATTCGTGGAATGAATATGCCCCTAAATTTCAGCGTTCCCATTACTTAGAAAATTTAACTACCTCTTGGTCCCTTCTATTTCTCTATTAGCTTTGTTATGGCCGGTCTTTTTTTCTTTTTCTTTGCCCCCTTATTACCGAGATGCCTCCCAGTTCATCCTTCAAAGATTTACAACTGTCGAGAAGACCCATCACATACTGAAAAGATGGAAAAAACATAATTCATGTTCTCTTCCACCTTCCACACAACACATCACATAGAAAGACTACCTAATGTCTCTACATTATCAGAAGTGAGGATCTTATTTGTTGCACATGTTCAACTAAAGGTTTCAACTCCAGCAGAGCAAAAGCACTTCTCACCTTAGCACACGGTGATAGGGAACCATGGTAATGTAAGAACTCTAAAGAAAACCTTTTAGAGAAGATACCTTGACTATCACACAACCCAACCCTCATATCTAACCCCGCTGATGGAATAAAGACTTACGCTATTTCATTTTATTATAGGAAATAGATATAGAGTTTGCCATTCAAAAAAATAAATATTAGAGTTTGGGTTAAACTATGAAACTACGCTCTGGTTGTTAGATAAGAAGTAGGAAAGGTCATGTGTTCTTTATAGTTTATACTGGCCAAAATTTTAGCCAAATATCATCTTAAGTTAGTATTTTTTTATAGGTTTTTGAAAAAGTTTTTTCATAATTTCCTGTACTAATGATGGTCCTACCACACCCTAAACTTCCATGTATTAGATGACAAACTTAAAACTTTAGCTGTATCATAAAGCGATGAGATTTATGGATTTGTAAGGACATTTTAGCTAATGAGATTTGTGGATAACATAAGTAATCTAGGAATTTTGCTTTCTTTTGGAGGTCTTTTTCATGACCGTTGAACGATCATGTTGTTCTGTCCTTTTATTTTCTTTAATTTTTATCTTTGTTACTTAATTTTAATCAATGTCTTGTCATTTCAAAAAACTTTATTCTATTTATTATTTTCAGTAATTTTTTGTTATTTTTTAACCTTTAAAAACTGTATTATAATACGGTAGATTCTGGATGGACGCGTGGTGTTCGATTGAACCTCTTAGGGAGTGATTTCCTGATTTGTACATGGTAGCCTCTAATAAGGAAGTCTTAGTATGTGAATGCTTTGATAGGGAAGGTATGAGGGTGGTTTGGAAGCCGAGCTTTAGGAGAAATTTCTTCGATAGAGAGTTGGCTTCAATCACTCAGCTGCTTCACTTGATTGAAAGTTGTTACATTAAGATGAGCGGGTCAGATAAAAGAGTTTGATTTTGCCGTTTCAGGACACATCCGGCATTTTTTCCGTCAAATCTTTCTATTCCTCTTTAGTACCTAGTCTTCCATCTGCTATCTCAGCAACGGTCTGGAATTTTCACTGCCCTCCAAGGGTGAGTTTCTTTAGTTGGGCAGTGAGTCGTGGTCGTATACAGGCAATGGAATTCCTTAGGAGAAGGGGTATGTGGTTAGTGGATCATTGTCCGATGTGCTTGGAAGACGGAGAATCCATTGATCACTTATTTATACATTGCAGAATTGCGAGAGAGATTTGGGGTCTGATTCTAGTTCGGTTTGGGATCTCTTGGGTTTTCCCAAAATCAATCTTTGAGTTAATCAAGTGTTGGGAGTGGGTTCCATGGAAGAAGAAAGGTAAGGTCTTATGGAGAATTTGTCTTCTTGTCTCTTGGCGGGTTATTTGGAAAAATAGGAATTCTAGGGTGTTTGATGGGGCAACTAAATCTACATATTGGCTTTATATTAAATTCATAGCATTATCCATTTCGTGGGCACGAGGTATTCCTTTGTTTAGATTTGTTTCGACCTTTGATTTATGGGAGGGGTGGCAGTTTGTTTGCAATGATAAAGGGAGGAATAATCAGATTGTTTAGCGTTGGGAGGCGCTACCAGAAGATGTTATAAAACTTAATTTTGACAGGTTTAGTTTGGGCAATCTAGGGTCGGCAGGTATTGGAGGTCTGTGTAGAGATTCTTTCGGCTGGGTTATGTGGGCATATTCAGGCCCTATTGGTGTTTACGACTCAAGCGAAGCGGAGGTTAGAGTGGCTTATCAGGGTATCAAGCGTTTAGACAAGAATCTTTATGATAAGGTGATTGTGGAAGGTGATTCTTCAAATGTAATTAGTTGGCTTTTGGGGTTGGTAGCCCCTCCATGAAGGTTTTTATCCTTTGCGTAGGAGATTTCAGATTTCACTCTCGGCTCCTCAATTATTTTTAAACATGTAAGGAGATCTGCAATTAGTGATGCAGATTCTCTAGCTAGATCAGTAGGTGGCTTTAGAATAGTTTAATTTCCTCCCTCCTTGAGATCATTGTAATTTTTGTTTCTTCTTCCATGTAATCTTTGAGGACTTCCTTTTTTCTGTTCATCAATATACTATATTGCCATTTCAAAAAAAAACTGTATTATACATTATTATTGCCTGAAATAATTTTAATGTCATAAAAAAAATTTAATATTAGTTTTGAATTGGTCATCAATTATCTTATTTTTTAGATAATTTTGTGATTCGTTTTTTGAAAATGATAACCAAATATATTGAAAAAAGGACCGAGATGGTCAAGATACAAGAAAGAGCGAACAATACAACAACAAATCAAAGTACAAGATAAAATCAGAAATCACGGGGATAGAGAATTGAAAAGAGCTAAAGATTGCTTCAATACACCTCTCTAGCTAACCCATCCGCTAATTGATTAGCCGAGCGTCGAACATGGTGGAAATCAAATTTCGAAGACTTCACCCAATCTTTCATTTCATCAAACCATCTGTCAAATCTCCATGGCGGGTTTTGAGGATATCTAAGCCATCGAATGGCATTCAGAGCATCACCTTCTATCACAACTTTGTTATGTTGATATTTCATAATAAGCTCCAAATCTTGATGAACTGCACGGAACCCCGCTTCAGAGGCATTTGCTATCCCAATAAGCCCCGCAAAAGCCCAAAGAACCTCACCACCTGCATTTCTATGAACATCCTCCACTCCTGTAGGACCAGGATTCCCCAAACTAGACCCATCAAAATTGAGCTTTACAAACTCTTGTGGAGGAGGCTCCCATTCTTGTGAAGGTTTTTGCTTGCTCTCACCACTATCGCAAATATCCCTCCCCCTTTCCCATAAATCTTAGTCCGGCTCAAACTTAAATTGGGTAGCGCTTTTACCCAAGAGATCACTAGGGCAATCATCTTGATGAAAAGGTAAGGTGGGCTCTTATATTTGCCTTTAAAGACCTTGGCATTTCTCTCCCTCTAGATGAACGATATTATTGCTAGGAAGGAAACTTTCCACAGAACTTTTCCTCTCTCCTTCCATGGATCAGCCAACCATCCAGAGAGGTCAATAAGAGAAGCTGGAAAGACCCAGGACATACCAAATCTGACAAGTAACTTACTCCCAATGGCTGTCACGAATTTATTGTGGATAAAGATGTGGTTAACCAATTCCCTTGATTCAAGACATAATGCACAATGATCAATAATAAGCATCATCCTTTTTTTTAAGGAAATCCACTGTTTGAATTCTCTCCCTTAGAGCCGCCCATCCAAATACACCAACCTAGGAGGCTTATGGACAGTCCACACTCTAGCTACCTTGGAAGACATTGGACTAGTCACTAGTTGATGATAAAATGATTTGACTGAGAAATTGCCTGAAGTATTCCAGATCCAAACTCTCTTGTCCTCTCCATCGTGTTTAATATAAACCTCCTCCAACACCTGAAAAAGTCCCACAACAGATGGGAGCTCACGATCAAAGAAATTCCTTCTGAATTGCGGACTCCAAACAACTGTACCATTCCTTTTATCCTGTCCTTGGACAAATCGGTAAACATTTCTTGAAGTGGCCTAACCGAGCATCGTATATCCTTCCAAAACCGAATTCGTGGAGAGGAAAATTAGCTTCTATCTAGAATCAAGGAGATTAAATTTGTTGTGATTCCTATGCTTCTTTCTTACATTTTCCTTTGATATGTTTGTTTTTTTAATGGCAAAGATATTCATTAAAAGGAAAAGACTGAGGTGGTCCAAATAATTGCAGAAAAAGAAAAAGAAATACATGCCAACTTTAAATGGCAACCCCAAGTCCGGGTTAACAGCAAAGAAATCAAGGTGGGAGGAAATCAAACATTTCCAAACCCTCTTTAGATACACCATCCCTCGCGATCTTGTCAGCTACACTATTAGCGAACTTTTATATGTTGTTAATATCAAACATTTCCAAACCCTTCTTTTATGTTATTAATGTGGTTTTCTTTATTATTTATAACCTTCAAAACATATCTGTAGTATATGCCATCCAATTGGCTCTAATATGATTTTAATCTTTGTAGAGATAGATTTAAACAACTATGAAGTGTTTTGGCATCCGTGATGGAATATTATTCAACTTTCTAATTTTTACATCTGGCCTAATGATCTATTGACATAGGGGTTTTTGGGTGTTTAATAAAGATGAGCATGCCACAGAGGCTCTAACATGGCAGGGATATATGTTTCTTGGTTTAAAATGTGAACTGCATCATCTAGATTGCCTTAGTTGCTATTACATTTCAAGCCAGTAAAATGCTGTGTGACTTTTATAGGGTGCGATTAGCTCCTAGATGTTCATATTCAACATGTAGAATCCAACAACCATAAATTAACTCTGTTTCCTTATAATTTGATTTGAGCTGAGGGCTGGCATTAATTAATTTGAATAGGATTACAGCCCATTTCACGCAAACACTTTTGTTATGTTGTAGCGATATTAAATGATTATTGCCATGGTTTTAAATTTCGGCCAAAATACCGAAATTTCGGATTTTGGTTGGGACCGAAACCGAAATCACCGAAACCCGAAATTTCGGCCAGAGTACCAAATTTCGAAAAAATAAATAAATTTGCTTTGATTGTTTTCCAAATTTCAGCTGAGATTTATTTAAGCCGAAATTTCGGTTTCAGCTATGTCCGAAACAGAAACTGAAATTTGAATCCATTCTTATCGCTTAATTTTCAAATGATTGAAGTTCAGACCCCGCAGAAATATACTGCTTTCATCTCATGCAAACAAGGGCACCTCATTTTGCATTCCTGTTGTGATTCTTTAACTTAATGTCGAATGTGACATTGTTTTTTCATTACGTTTGTGGTGTTTCTTCAACACATTATCATGGGATGTTTTTGTATAAATTAGTTCATTTTTGTTGGTGATTTTTGGTGCAGATATGGCCTCCTAAAAGTGTTAAAGATTCAGGATCACGCCTTCACTCAAAACTAAAGGAAGCTATACTTCAGGTTATGTTTTTTTTTTAATCTCTTCTGAACAATTAACAACAAAATATATTAAGAAAAGAAATCAAAGATTATGGAAGGGGCTGAGATTGCGCCACACATTATACATCTCTATTTGTAAATCTCTAACTAAAAAGTCCAAATCTCAATAGTTGCTCTCCTCGCATGAAAAATGGTGTGATGTCAACCCCTCTATTAACATTCGTAATTTTGCCAATAATGTCAATTTATCTCCAAGGACCCCGGCTTTGATATAATGACCATATGAATTTGAAGAAACCACTTAACCTATAGCCTATGATCCATTTCACCATGGAAGATATGTACACAGTAAGTAAAGTGGATATGTACACAGGTAAGTAAAGTTCTCACTTTCAGCTTTGTTCATGCCCATCACTCCTAACGGACTGGAAAAACCTTCAAGCTTTTACTTTTATAATCCTTGAGGACCACACCCACTCCCCACAACTTCATTTTCCCCAAAGAATTATAATTAGATTTGATCTCAATCATTTTTTGAAATGGTGATTTGATCTCAATCATGTTAGGAGGAAGTCCAAATATGGCACTTCGTTTCTCCCTCATGACTATCATAGTCTAGATTTCCCACTTCCTATCAAGGTCTTGGACTGTTGGCACTTGGGGCCCTCCCTCCAAATTCTTTTCTAGCTCTGATGCAATTTAGCTGTAATACCAAATGATGCAAAAACTTTGGGTTTAGATGAAAACCAAGCATAGAAATTAATGGAACAATAGTAATGATCATCACAAATAATAAGCAAGAATTCTTTAATTCTCAAAACATTATAATAGAATATCTTAACACACACACACACACACACACACACACACACACACACACACACCCACCTTTAATATCATCCAATACAAACATACTAACACTTTCCTAGAGATACAGGCTTATAAAACTGAAATTAGAAACTAGAACAATCAAAGCTCTAATTTCACCTTGCTTTTGAACTTGGGGCTACTTTTTGAGGCTTGAAATGATCAGATCTTGAGATGTTGAAATTCCAATAATAGGTCTCAAAAGATCTTTCAAACAAGATATAAATTCCTTAAGATGGATACTCAGCCCAAAGTTGTGCCATGTATAAGGCCAACTTTGTGGACTTGGCTCCAATTTGATTTTACACTACTTCAATTTGTCAATTCATGTACACTCCTTGAATTCAAGTCGTCTTCTAGGAAAGGTATCTCATTAAGGACATTTGGAAGTGCAAGCATACGATGAGTAGAATCAAACAATTGTTCGAAGATAACGTGCCGACGCCAAATATATGACTATGCCTATGCAGTTATATGTTGCATAGGCATGGTCATACACATTGCCTCTAATCCAATGCTTCAAGAGAGGATGAATCATATCGAGGTCACTTGCCACTTTGTTAGGGAGATGTCTATGAAGGAAATAACTTTTCCATATTTGAAGTTTGAAAATTAACTTGCTAACACTCACAAAGGCAGTGCCCTAATTTGTGGCAGATGACATTTATTTTGAGTTGCTGATGAGTGTTGTCGGCTCCTGTAAGTCTTTGTCTAAATCTTCTGAGATGCATCTCAGTCTTTGCCCTAATTTGTGGCAGACGACATTTTAAGATATCTCGTGTACTAATTGAACTTATAAAGCTTTTTTGTGTAAAGTAACTCCAATGACTATCCACTGCATTCTTGTGACTTTTCAAAACCTTGAAGTCAACTACTTATAGTTCATTTCTTGATTGTGTTTGAGTTATGGATGATCAAATTTTTCCTTGTGGAGCCATTTCTTAACACCGTGTGGATCTCAGTGATATACTGTACTTTTGAGTTTTGATTGATACAATGGGACAGTTGTCTTGCTAATAGTTGCCGTTATTCTTGAAACTATACCCTAAAAGTTCATTTTTGACATCCATGCAGACTGGCATGGAAAAAAGTATATTTGGAAACCATCTGGTTTCAATGCCAGCGGCGGAGCCCCGCCCACCTCCTCCTGCTTTTGCTTCAGACCCCCTTGTGCATGTAACCACTACGGAAGGCATGGACAGAAGTAACTCAAATTCATCTGCATTCATCAAAGATCCAATTTCTACTTTAAAAGTTTCATCACCAGATATTGTGGAGATAGATGGTCCCATTTCCTTGGGAAATCAATTCGCATCTGATCATGAGCCTCAGTTTATTAAAAGTGTGAGTCCTACTGGGGTAAGTGCATTTTTGTATCTATATTTGTTTAAATAAGTATTGTTTTTCAAAGCCTCTTCTTTGTACTATTTGTAAGAAGGCAAATAAGCCATCTAATGGTATTGACCTTTTATGGTAATAACACAATGCAGCCCGGTGCTACAACAAGAAAGGGTCCATACCCTGTTGATCGACAAAATTCTGAAATTTCATACTATGCAGATGATGAAGATGGAAACCATAAGAAGTATGCTCGAAGGGGTGAGTTGATGTTGGAACTGCTATTGATAGTCATGTTTAATTTTCTGCCCATATTTGTGACATCTAAAGGTTGAATCATTAAAGTGGGTGATCAATAAATCGAGTTAACTGCTTATGAAAATTAAATGAGAATGCTTACATTTCTCTTGCTGCATTTATAGATTGACTATTCTTACTTTTCTTTGTTTTAAACCCATATAATTGTTTTGACTTCTTTGTCTTGTTTGGAGGAGTTATTTTTTTTTGAAAAGGGCAGAATGATATTGAATAAACAGAACCGAGGTGGTCCTGAAGAAACAAGGAAAGAAAGAAAAAATTACAATCAAGGAGGGAGGTAATCAAAAAATTCTAAAGCTGTCCCATAGACACCTCCTCTGGCTAGAGCATCTGCTTCAGCGTTGGCTGACCTCCTAACATGACCGAACACAATGGAAGAGCCCCGAGTCAGATCCTCAATTTCCTCGAAGAAAGGCAAAAATCTCGAGGGAGGAATCGCCTCACCCGAAAGCCATCGAATAACATTTAAGGAATCCCCTTCAACTATAGTTTTGTCGAAAGCCTGAGAATCCATTAACTTAATCCCTCGATGTACGGCTCTAACCTCTGCTTCATTCGAGTCTGCGACTCCGATAGGACCCGAGAAAGCCCAAAGGACTTCCCCTTTGTTGTTCCTACATAGACCCCCAATTCCGGCCTCGCCCGGGTTACCAAGAGACGAACCATCGAAATTAAGCTTCATTAGCTCCTGAGAAGGCGGAATCCAGGATTGCCTGATTGTCACTTTGCTGACCCCTTCCATACAGATGATTGCCCACCCTTCCCAGAGATCAAAAGCTGAGACAAAACGAAACAAAGGTAGACTTCGAGCCCAAGATATAACCGCAGCGATAAGCTTTACATAAATTCCATAAGAAGATCTAGACTTTCCTTCAAAGACTCGCGCATTCCTCTCTTTCCACAAGAACCACCACACAGCTAGAAGACACATCTTCCAAAGGATCTTGCCTTTCTTTCTCCAAGGACTTGATTCCCAGCTCCGAATGAAATCAGCCAAAGATTTGGGAGGAACCCAGGAGAATCCAAAGCGTGTGAAAATAAGACCCCAAAGAACTTGAGCAACCTTGCAGTGGATGAAAAGGTGATCAATTGTTTCGCCAGCGTATAAACAGAGAGGGCAATATTCTACAAAGTAGTTTAATGATACATCCTCGAGTTAATAACCTTACTAGTCATACAATCATAGTTTTTTCTCCTTGTGTTATGATCAAATTGTATGCATGCATGTAGAGCTGCTGTGTTCTAGAGTTGCAAATGTTTTTGTGCATTATACCTACATGTCTATGCTGTGTTTCAGAGTAGCAGATGTAAGCGGTTGGATTTGTCCGGCCTTTTTGTTGAATTGATTTTTTTTTTTTTTTGGAGTTGACTTAAGTTATAATATTCCTTGGCTACATTGGGGAGTGGAGACAGATTTCTGGTTTATTTTTTTTATTTTTTTAAAAGGTAACAGAAATTTTATTAATGAAGTAAAAATTGAACCATCTAGTACTATCAAAGCCATTGGATTCTAGTTTTGATTTGAGACTTCCACCTTTTAATTTATGATTAAATGGTCTTGAGAGGCGTTTGCTCATGGTTGAATTGTGTCTACCACCTTGTACATTCATATGCTAGATTCTAGAAGAATATATACGTACGTATGACTTTATTTGTGGAGTGGAAAGACAATGCTGATTTATTCGCTTCTTCAGATGTACGTATGGATTTACTTACAGAGTGGAAAGACAATACTGATCTCCACTTCGTCAGCCTCTAGTGCCACGATCAGTAGCATATTTCTCTTAAGGGAATGATATTCCCATTCCCTCTCACCAGTAAGCCCACAAACTCTGTTTGTTGTGTGGCTTCCAACAGGCTGCAATATAACACTCACTAATTGGAGCCGTACAAGATACTTGAGATGTAGAACAGGGAGGGTGGAGTTTCTGCCATTAGGGTTTTTTCTACCTCCAACTAGGGTTTTCCAGTGATTTGGGTTTTGGCTCCAAATAGAAGCCCGAGTCAGTTGGGAGCTGAAAATGGCTCCTTTGCAGCAGAAGTCCTTGCTATTTGTTTGGTTGAACAAAGGTCATGTCATCACGGAAGGTGATTGGCTCCTAAAATTTCTGACTGGAAAGAAAAAAGCCCAAGGAAGCAGGATTCTTCCTTGGGAGCCTCCTGCTTCGATTCCCGTTTCAATTCCCGCTTTCGATTCCCGCTCTGGCAACCTTGAGTAGGATTCTTCCCTGGGAGCCTTCGATTCCCGCTTTCGATTCCCGCTCTGGCAACCTTGGAAAAAACAGCAAGAGAGTCCATTTTGTGAGGAACCTTATTGGGAAGTTGATGGGTTTGCTCCGTATCAAAAGGGGATTATTGAGCTTCTGAAAGTTGGAAAGGAAAAACGTGCGCTGAAAGTAGCAAAGAGAAAATTGAGTAACACAAAAGAGTGAAAAAGAAGTGTGAGTAAATGGCCAATGTTCTCTAAAAGTTGAGGTCTGCTAGAGATGAAATGATGAAGGGATGTGGTCTCTAGTTTCTTGGTGTATCTAGAGACATCTTTATAAAAGAGCTACTTCATATACCAATATATTAAAAACACATTGCATAATTCAACAATTAATTTGGGTTGCTTAACTTTTTTTAACACCGAGATGTTTTCATGCATGTTTTGGTGTTTGGATTTAGGTCTTATTAGGATCTTTTGTTTCTGTCTTGGATTATAACCTATATTTAATGCCTAAAAAAAGAATCAAGGGGAGAAAATTTTCATTGCTTCATGAGGTTGATTCATTCTTCTTCTCCTGCTCTTGACCTTATCTCCGTCTGAAGCACCAGCAACGAGGGGTTCACCTCCTGGCCTTTTGGGCTCATCACCCCTTAAACACTAGTCAAAATTGGACAGCATGATGTGACCGTCTTCCCTCAACAATTTCTCCAGTTTCATTTGGACATGGGCGGAGAGGTCGGAGGAAGAGACTACTTGCCAAGAAGGTGGTGGCTCATGGGAAGAGCGGCGGTGGTGCCAGACTAGCAGCAGAAGGTGGTGACTCATGTGAAGGGTGACCTTGATATTTGTGTAGAAATCCTTTGAAGGGCGAGACCTTTTCTTGCACTCTGTTCTTCGCCTTTTTGGGATCCAAGCATATATATATATATATATATATATATATATATATATATATATATATGAGAGAACATTTCCTACACACTTGTGTAGGTAAGTTACCTACACACTACCTTAAAATACAGTGAGGGCCCACATTGTTTGGGTGATCCAAACAATTCATTTGAACGGTGAGATAGGGTGTCCACAAAAAATCAGATCCATAGGATCATCCCAACCCTACGATTTTTGGAGGTAAAATGGACGTGTATAAACCTTCACAAATTAGTCCATTTTTTGCCTCGACAGTTTGAATGGTTAGGATGATCCTATGGATCTGATTTTTTGTGGACACCCTATCTATGTGAGGACCATTCAAATGAATGGTTTGGATCACCCAAACAATGTGGGCCCCCACTGTATTTTAAGGTAGTGTGTAGGTAACTTACCTACACAAGTGTGTAGGAAATGTTCTCTCTCTCTCTCTCTCTCTCTCTCTCTCTATATATATATATATATATATATATATATATATAGCAGAAGAGAAAAGGAGAGAATTATTTGAATTTCTCCCAAAAGTATAATAGAATTACACATCACTTTTTTTAACAAAGGCACCCATTCAACCCACATATTTTCAATCCTACCCCCTCCTTTATGCTTTTTAACAAAGGCACCCACTAAAGCCACATAATTTCAATCCGTCCCCCTTCCTTTATGCTTTTGTAATAAAAAAAGTGGACAAAGTCAACATAGTGACGTTTTTTCTTTGCAAAATTACGGATTGGGTACAAATGCTACATAATACTACTGCTTTTTGTGAACATATTACATAATACTACGGATTCAGGATGCCTTTCAAAATATTGACGAATTCCGGGCACCTTAAGAGGAACAACATATTATGGAAACCTCTATAGATTGGAGGGCTAGGATCAGCCTATGGAAATGATTTTACGGGCACAACCTATTTCAGTTGTGTTCCATCACATGGACGATTTGGATCAACCTATGATGTGGTCCGTACAGTTCTTTGTCGGCCCGTGCATCGCACAGGGTTTTTACTAGTGTGTGTGTGTGTGTGTGTGTGTATATATATATATATATATATATATAGAGAGAGAGAGAGAGAGAGAGAGAGAGAGAGAGAGAGAGAGAGAGAGGAATATGTTGAGCGCACCATTTTTTGGGTGCGCTTGAGTGGTTATAACGCCTCGCATTCGTTTAAATGTTTGGGTCCCGCTTAAGCGAACCAATGGGAGGCGTTATAACCACTTAAGCGCACCAAAAAAATGGTGCGCTTAAACGCACCAACCCTTTTCTCTCTTTCTCTCTCTCTCTCTCTATATATATATATAGAGAGAGAGAGGGTTATGGTTTCTCTTTCTTGGATCAGTAAGATGGTGGAAAGAAACGAAGGAAAAATGGAAGAAGGATTGCGGGGAGAGAGAGTCTCTTAGCTATGTTACTATGTTTATTTTCTCTCCTAGTCTATCCTTGCATTGCGTCATCTTTGTTGTATGCGTGTTCAGTGGCTTGGGTTGTCTATCTAATTGTTCGTTATAGATGGGCCAAATGCAGAAATTACATGAACGTGATGATCTTAATTGTCTGATAATCTGCTTGCAAATCAGTTAGAATAAAAATGTAAAAATCTCATGTTCAACACAAAAATTGTACATTAAAAGAGGGGATTGACCATTTCAAAAAAAAAAAAAAAAAGACGAGGAGGAGATGGTCAAGGAGAGGCTGGTGGTGGTAAGATCGAACCAATTTGGGTTAGGTTGGCGGTGGAGTCAAAGGATTCCAATGAAAGAGAGGTGAGGTGAAGAGAGGTGGTTGAACATAGTGGGGGACGGAGCATCTCTCTCTCTCTCTCTCTCTCTCTCTCTCTTTGTGTGTGTGTGATAATGGGAGAGCCAACTAGATGGGTGTCAAGAGATTGGCGTCGTTGTCCTATCATCACCGTAGGCCTATGATTTTGTTGACACTTTAAATTTATTGCCGACACATGTGTCCTGCCATGTCCGACACGAGACACATGTCCACACGTGTCAATACTCCTTTGGACACTTTTAAATGTTCTTCTAGAAGTGTTAGACTTAGGAGAAGACGGTTGCCATGGGTGTCAAGAGATTGGCGTCATTGTCCTATCATCACCGTAGGCCTGTAATTTTGTCGACACTTTGAATTTATTGCCGACACATGTGTCCTGCCATGTCCGACACGAGACACATGTCCACACGTGTTGATACTCCTTTGGACACTTTTAAATGTACTTCTAGAAGTGTTAGACTTAGGAGAAGAAGGTTGCCATGGCTGGAAAAAGGCGGTTGGGGGACTGGTTATGTACATCATGTGACTATTGCAACTTCAAATGGCGGAGCAGATGCCGACGATGTCAACTAAAGAAAAGGAAATCATTTCCTCCAACCGGCTTCACACATGTTAGTTTCCATGCATAAACAACTTCGGTGGGGGGGTGATCCCAAAGGGAGAGGTAAGGAAGTAACGAGTTGGTGGCTTGGGGATTGGTTTTGCTCAACTTGCGAGTTAGATGCCGTTGGTGTCACCAGGGCAGGAAATCCGCAAATGTTGTGAATCCTGTTAACCCAGAAGTCTCAGCGACGAATGTCATAAATGAGGGCGATCGGTGGCCTGCTTCCAAGGAGATCAATTCAGCTATTGAGGGAGGGATTCAGACACTAACTATCTCGGGTAAGGAGGTGGAAGTGCAGATGAATACCCTAAAAGCATGTCTGATAGGAAGAAAGACATGAATGGGACCTTAGACGATTTATGGCTTTGGGCTAAAAGTTTTTGGGATATCCCTTCCCTTCCTTGTCCCTGCCCCCCGGCAAAAAATGAATTTCTTTTTTTGTTTGAATCGGAGGACTTGACTTCAAAATCCTGGCCAAGGGCGAAGAGGCCTGGGGGAACCAATTATTCTCTCTCTTTGCCTGAAATCAGAACAATTCTCGGGGTGCGGAAGTTCTATGGGTTAATTTTTATGGCATCCCACTTCATGCTTAGGCAATTTCAACGGTTGAAGCCTTGGGAAGTCTTTTTGGTCCGGTACTAGAGGTGAAGATAGAAGGGAATCACAATCAATGTATGAGTTTTGTATCGGCCAAGATTCTTTCTCCCCGATGGAAACTGGTCGGTTCCTTTGCTAGTCTCTGGATTTCTGACTATTATGATACCATTGGAATCGAACTCCAAGAAAGATTTAGATCTCGCTCTGTCTCGCCTAAATATGAGTCGCCCCGTAACTCTAGCCTAAGATCGACGGGCTGGTGCCTTTACCGGCGCTGGCTCAAAGGATCTTCCGGATTTGGGAAGGCCGCTGGCGACCATTGTTGAGGGTCATCTTGGGGAGCCTGGGCAGGAGAGGGGACGATTATCTGGGGCCCGTTACCCGTTACTTTGAATTCAAAATTCAAATTTCAACATCCAAAAGTAATAGAAGACAATGTCCAGGGTGCCTCTCCCAAGAATGCTCTTTTTTTGCCTCCCCTAGTTGCTACTGACTACGCTTTGGGATCTCTGAGCCCAAAAAAATTATTAAATCAATAAGTAGGCGTTCGGTCTCAAGGAAGCTTTTGGGAATCCTCAAATTTCGGGTGTCTGGGCTAGGCCCTGCTGGATTAAATATTCAATACTCAAAAGTTCAACTCTAGCTTGTTTCGGAAGCAAGGATCTGCTTTGGATCCTACCGGAATCCATTTAAGGAGGCACCCACATGGAAATTACCTAAAAGGAAGATGGAAAATTCCACAAAAATGCTTCCAGAAAAGCTGAAGGATAAAAATCCCAGGCGAATCCCAAATAGCCATAATCTTCCCCTCCCTCTTCCCAGGGTATGCGCTGCCCTTGGGTGATTAATCTTTACGATTAATCGCTAGGGGTCTCTCTAGGTCAAAGCAAAGGCTCGGGTTGGGGGAGCGAGGGATTTTATTGATAAAGAATTGAAATCTAAGACATGAGGGTCTATTGAGAGGCAATAGATGAAAGGGGTGGCTGGTGCTAAGTTTCGGTTCATATGATATTGAATGGAAGATCTCACAGAATAAGGCTCTGTTTTGGATGGGACAAAGATGGCATCCCCCTCGTCAAGTGTTGCTAATCATTATTTCATGTGGAAGATTAGAGGCTTGTCAGAAATGGATCCGATCCACCAAAAAAATTATTTAGCCTTTGCGTGCATTATCGAATATTTTACTATTTCGAGTTATTGGGAGTCGAAGGAGTCTTTTTTATTAGGCTAGAGTGAATGAGTATTTCGGCTTCATAAATGCTCTCGATTTGAAAGAAGCGATTTTCCAACATGCTATCTGGATGTAGGGGGGGTGGGTCTCTGGTCATTGGCCATAATTAGGCGCTGATTTATATATAAAAAGATTAGAAGGTGGTTTCGGGATTTTTCAGAGGACTTCTTATACTCTTGACCCTCTACCTGCTCATTGAAAAAGATAAAAATGGAGCATCAAAGTTCCTCAACCACTTCCTCCTCCTCTCAGGCTCTGGTTTCCAGGCAAAAAAGAAAACGACCCATGGACCTTGCGGATATGGAGGAGGCTCTCTATAATTTAGAATCCTTGGTTTATAATGAAGAGATGGCGTCCAGGTTCTCACCAACTTATAGGGAAGTAATTAAGGAATTTCGTAAGAGGTAATGAAAACTTTTCAAGGAAGAAGCAAATCGAAGGGCTGAAGCTTTCTTCAGCATAACAGGGACCTACAATGTCAAAAATACCCATTCGCCAATGCACAAACATCCTTTCTTCAACCAGTCTCTGGCGGACGAGAAGAAGCTGAGACGTCTCCGATGGGAAGCGGATAGGGAGGTAGGGATTCAGAAGTTGGAGGATATGATTGACAGAACAAAGGCTTTGGCAAGAAGGGATCCGATTGCTGAGGATGACTTGCCTATCGTGTCGGATGGGGAGGTTTTTGCGCTTGGGATTGAGGGTCTTTTGACGGATCTTGGAAAATGTTCATCTTGAAGGGGAATCCATATTCAATATCTTCGATGGAAGATGACAAAGTTTTTTTAGAAGTTTTTTGATAAGTTTTAATCAGGGGTTTCTGAAAGGTTTATAAAGTTTTTTGAAAATGGATGTTGGTCGGCCTGTTAGACAGGCTCGAAGGTTGGGGGTATAAGGGATTGATACAAGGAACACTTTTTTGTTTTCTCTTTCGTGGCAGCCCTCATACGTTGTAATCAAGGGGGGGACTCCTGTACCCTACTTTATGTAAGCTTCATATGATTTATAATATAATTCTGTCATCTTTCAAAAAAAAAGAAAGAAGTGTTAGACTCAATGTGGGTGCCTGGACATGTTTTTATACCGTGTCAAGTGTGACATTCTATTTTATTATTGAATATTGTGTATACCTCTTTTATCTTCTCCGACCCAAACCGTCTCAAGTGATGCTCTCTCATCTTCTCCTCAATTGGTGCCACCCCCACCTTTTTTCATATGTCTTCATTTTTTAATTCTATCTAACCTTGTGTGGCCGCACATCCATCTAATCATTCGCATCTCCCACCCCCACCTTTTTACGGATGTCTTCATTTTTTAATTCTATCTAATCGTGTGGCCGCACATTCATCTAAGTATTCACATCTCCGCTACAATCATCTTATGCACATGTTGCTTTTTGGTGAGCCGTACAGCATGGCTGGCCTCACAACTGTCTTATAAAACTTTCCCTTCAACTTGGTAGGTATTTTACGGTCGCACAGAACTTCTGAAGCATGCTTCCACTTCAACCAACCTGCTCTTATTCTGTGGTTAATATCCTCTTCAATCTCTCCTGCCTTATGTAGGATTGAACCAAGATAGCGAAAGATATCCCTCTTAGGTATCTCCTGTCCAATCATATCTACTACATCCTCACCCCGTCTCCTCACATTACTAAAGTTGCACTCCATATACTCTGTCTTAGTCCTACTCAGTTTAAAACCTTTGGATTCCAAAGTAGTTCTCCATAACTCTAACTTAGCATTAACTCCTGCTTTGGTTTCGTCAATTAATACTTTGTCGTTTGCAAATAACATACACCACGGCGCCTCATCCCAAGGTTTAAAATTTCGGTTTCGGTACCTGTTTCGGACCCTGAAATTTCAAATTTTCGACCGAAATCTGGTACAAAACCTGGATCTAATATTTTATTCAATATTAAATTTCGGTCGAAATTACCGAAATTTCGGTAATTAATATTAAGTTAATATTAAAAAAACAGATTTTTTGGGTCAAATTTCGGAAAAACCGAAATTTCGACCGAAATAAATGACCGTTTCGGTTTTAATCGATTTCGGTGTCGGTCTCCTCGGTCGAAATTTAAAACCATGCCTCATCCTGGATACCCCCGTAACCGTAAGTTCATCCATAACTAGCGTATAAAGATAAGGACTTAGAGATGATCCTTAGTGTTGCCCTATTGTAATTGGAAACTCACTAGAGGTGCCATCCGTAGTTCCGACACTAGTTACTGCTTCATCATACATATCCTTAATCACATCAACATATTTACTACTTCATTAAATTTATATATTTAAATGTTTTTTAAATAATTTTATTTTTATTGTTTTCCCTGATATCAACCCTAAAAAGATTTAAAAAAATATATATATTTCCCAAGATTTCCCTTGCCAAGAAATTTCCGAGAACGATTTTTGTGACATAGCGTTATAGTTCCATCTACAGAATCCAAAAAATTTGAAACTTGTCAACCGTTGTTATTTACGGAGGTTCATTTGATTTCCTAGGGTTCGCTGTGGCCTGATCTTTCCTACTTCCATTGGACATTGGTAGAGATTCAGACTCACTGAATTTTTTATGGTGTGAGTTGGAATGTAGTCTGAATATATTGTTACCGATCGATCCTAGGTGAAGGGCGATAGAGAGACTCATGGAGACTGCTTTTTACTTGTTAGATTTCACCTTATCTTTCTTAACCAAATTGATACTTTTTTAATTTAAATAGGAAATAATGAATTGAGTTATGCTGGTCTCAACAATTCTCTCCCTTTGGTAATTTAACCTGTCCGCTTTCTGGTTGAAAGGATCTATTTCCCATGTACTTTCTCTTTGAGCCGGCACAAAATTGTTGCAGTGTAGAAGTAGGAAAGTCACTTCATTATTCAAGAACAATGTTTCCAGGTCAATGGAAATTTATGCCCTAGAAAATATGATAGCAGCCTTCTTTAGTTTGAGAGATTACTACAAGTAGAACTTTATCTCAAGGACAAGTTAAAACTTGGGAGACTCTACTTGAAAATTAAATGAATGTGGATTTTTTTTTTAAAAAACTGACGTTTATTACCCAGATGAAATTACAAGTAGGGGGGCAAGCAGTCCCCCCAACGATAGCCTCAAGGAAAATAAATGAATGTGGATTTGGGGCAATAGTCTAGCCTCAAGGGAAATAATTATTATGACACTTGGAGATATAATTATCATATTAGAAGTATTAAGAGTTATGAAAAAGGATGTGAAGACGCATGCACACAGCTTGCCGGTGCACCATATAACCCAAATCACAAGCTCATGCATCCAACCAAAGCCTAAAGAATCGGCTCTTCCAGTATTTTTTTTCTACAAATTTATGCTTGTTTTTCACAAGTTCCTGTAACTGGTAGAGGTTTCCTTGTGATCGTGTTCTCCGCTTGAAACACTGTCCTTGGATCTTCATCTCCAACTCTCAAGGAGGTTTTGGAATCCTATTTTCATTTTGACTGAGTCTGGCATAGTTTTGTCATTGTTAGGAAGATTGAATCCACCTCAAGCTGTCTTTAGTGTGAAAGATAGTAGACCTTGTGTCTTATGTCTTTTTGGTAATTTGTTGACAACACTTAAGTAAGGTCTAAGGAATTGTGCCCTTTACCATTAAAAGAAGAAGAAGAGGGAATTGTGCCCTATGGTCATTTTATATCATTGTATATCACTTAAGGGTGTTTCGGTAATGGAGTTATGGTTAATATAAAGAGGGGTGGACACAAACCGTGAGGCAAAACTTGAACTCACATTCCCAGATCTCGTGTGGATTGATTTGTGACATATTTTCTCTTCTTACCTCTTCGATTGAAGGGAATTTGGCATGTTCTCAGAGCCAAGGAAGGTATAAGTAAAAATGAGAGACTATTTTGCCAAAACATGACTATCTTCCATACTCTTGTTGCCGTTGCTTCTACCTTCCGTAATCTCATTTTCATTGCTTTTTTAGTCCATGCACCGCATCTTAAATATGTCATCATATCATCATATATTTACATGGGATGATCAACTTGTGTCTCCTTTTTCCATCCTCATCATCACTTGACTTGGTTGTTTATTTGAATGCCGATTGGGCAGGGTACTCTGGCACTTCTTGCTCTGCTATAAGATGGTGTGTGTTTCTTGGAGATTGCTTGATTTCATAGAAGTGCAAGAAACAATGTGGCTTCTAAGTCAACAACAGAATTAATATATTGATCTCTGTCTCTAGCTTCCGGCGAGATCGTGTGGCTTCGTGCACCTTTCAAATTTTGGCATTCTTGTTTCTTCACTGAGTTCCACTTTATGGAGATAACAAGAATGCCATCCGATTTCCATTAATCCTTTTTTTGTTGAGTGGGCAAAGCTTATTGAGGTGGATTGTCACTATATACGCCGGTGTTACACTCGTGGACGTGGTTGAATCACCCTTCCATATGTTCAGATTTCATACTAGCTAGCGGATATTTTTGTGAAGATTATAACAGGCGCACAACATAACTCTTTGGTTCTCAAATTGATGCTATCTGATCCTAAGCATCAATTTGAGGGGGAGTGCGGAAGATAGTTGACTTTGTATCTTATGTTCCTGTTGTATTTGTTCATATCACTATAGTTTGGGTAGATTTCCTCGTGTACACATCCACCATTGTATATCACTTAAGGATATTTCAGTAACTCAAGTTATGATTAATATAATGAGCGGAGGAGACAGTCATGAGGCAAGACTTGAACTCCAAATCCCCGATTTCGTGGGGCTTGGGTGCCCTCTTCTCTGTTCTTCACTTCTTACTCTCTTCCTTCTTTCTTCTTCCTTCTATTGAAGGGAACTTGAAATTTAGGTTCCTGATAGACATGTAGCTAGGAGGGTCAATGGATCGAAGTCAGATTGGATCCACCTAAATTTGGGTCACAATCTTTTCAGATCCTTATTGGTCGAATCCTAATCGGAGAATTCCTTGGATCCTAATCTTGCTGTTTAGTTCAAGATCCATTTTGAATTAGACCGTTCATCGGAGTATCCTAGGTTCTACTCTACGTTGACTAATGATGTATGACAGCTTCTACTGAAGGGACAAACTGCTGATACGTGCTGAACCATGAAGGCTATCGTATATAACTGTGGTTATGGAAACATGATGGGTACTTTTTGCATTTTTTACTATCCAATTGGACCTAGGACACTTCGATGGACCCACTACTTGTGTCTATTTCCATCAAACTAGAGTTTGGTTGTCTATGTCCTACCTGGGACACTCCAATGGACTCACAACATGTCTATCACTCACCCATTTAGATTCTCAAATCCTTTGGATCTGTCAGAGCACCCAGTCCGATGACAGCCCTACATTTAGTGTCCCCACTAGCTGAGTACGCCCCAACAGTAAGGTTGCTCCATTGTGACCTGGTGGTCATGGGTTCGAGTCATGGAAACAGCCTCTCTGCAAAGCAGGGGTAAGGCTGTGTGCATCTAGCCCTCCCCAGACCCTGCAATGGCGGGAGCCTCGTGCACTGGG
Organism: Tasmannia lanceolata; assembly: GCF_043159265.1. Classification (NCBI taxonomy): domain Eukaryota; kingdom Viridiplantae; phylum Streptophyta; class Magnoliopsida; order Canellales; family Winteraceae; genus Tasmannia; species Tasmannia lanceolata. Next base: position 3,858,585 of record NW_027518681.1, read on the forward strand.
CCGCCCTTTGTTTTTGGTGGGAAGATTTTCTTTCATCCACAATGATTAGAGTTATCAAAAAATAAATTGACAATGATTATGTTTCAATGATTCATTGTCTTAAGTTGAATTGCATTTCGATGTTTTTGACTACTGTGATGCATGCAGAGCACAGTGCTTGTGATATAGTTATATGCAGTTTTCTTTTTTCTATGAAGTCAGCATATTCTATTAAATTGCATGTGTTGAGAGCAAGGTTGCCAGGGCGGGAATCGAAAGCGGGATTCGATTCGGGATTCGAAAGTGGGAATCGAAGGCTCCGGGGATAGTTGGAAGCGGGAATCGTGGGTTTGCCGGAGAGTCGATGGAGATTCGCTGGGGAATCGCCGGGAGTCACTGGAGAGTTGGGATTTGCTGGGGATTCGCAGGGAATCACCTGGGAATCGGGGTTGCGTTCCCAATTTTCGGGGATTCAAATCGAATCCCGAATCGGTTTCGCGTTCCGGGGAATCGCGATTCCCCGCCTAGAGGAACGAATCCTGCTTCCTTGGTTGAGAGTGGGCATAATTATTACTTATGCTTATTACTTATGGGTATTTCTTTCTTTTCTATGTAACCCTATTCTTCCACACACACACACACAGAGTAAAGTGTTTCTGAGCTCGAGCGTCAAAACTCATGTGGTCCCACATTTTTGGGGCGATCTAAAGCTAAGAAGCACGGGTACTCTCCGGAGGCCCACGTACCCGTGTCGGGTGCATATTTGTGTACGTATCAGGTGCGCACCCAGTTCAAATGAAATCGAAAATTACAGATTTACAATAGAGGGGTCGTGCCAATTAACAAAAGGGGGGTTGAATATATCAAAATATCTATAATATATATCTCGTAGTTAAAAACCTAACAACTTAGAAGCATAGTTTTAAATTTCGGCCGAAATATTTCGGTTTCGGTTTGGACCGAAAGCGAAATTACATTGAATCGGATTTTTACATGATTTCCTCGAAATTTCGGCCTAAAGTTTAACCGAAATTTCCACCCGAAATTTTTGTCAAATTTTTACATGATTTCGGCCAAAATTTCCACCGAAACCGACATTTAAAACCTTGCTTAGAAGTAATATTAGATTTTGGTGAAGTAATATTAGATTTTGATGATGTTATTTTTATTTGATTGTTCTCCAATTAAATTGTTTGAATTCTTTAACAAAATATTTAATTTTTTATTTTTATAAATATATGATAAAATATAAAAATATATTATATTCAGCGTACTCCCAACGTACCCGTATCCAACTTTTAAAAAAAATCATGTATCCACGTACCCATATCGTGTCGTACGACTCGTACTCGCACCCCATGCCCGTATCCATGCTTCATTGATCCAAAGCATTCATTTGAAAGGCCTTTCCATGGATAAGGTGCCTACAAAAACTCAGGTCCATAGGATCATCCTAACCCATCCAAAAGTGGAGGGAAAATGGACAGATATTGTTTCTCAACATATCTCCCCATTTTCCCTCCACAAATGGAAGGGTTAGGATGATCCTATGGACCTGATTTTTTGTAGGCACCCTATCCATGTAAGGGCCTTTCAAATGAATGCTTTGGATCACCCCAAAAATGTGGGTCCACATGAGTTTTTGAGCTCGAGCTCAGATAAGCTTATATGAGAGAAGAGTTCCTACTCCTCGGAGTAGATAACTTATCTACTCCCTTGGCTTAAAATGCAGTGGGGGCGCATTGTTTGGGTGATCCAAAGCATTCATTTCTCTCTCTCTCTCTCTCTCTCTCTCTCTCTCTACATGTGGCCCACATTTTTTGGGGGGTCCAAAGCATTCATTTGGAAGGCCCTTCCATGGATAGGGTGTGTACCAAAAATCAGCCCTATGGGATCATCCTAACCCTGCCATTTGTAGAGGGGGAAATGGGCAGAAACATGGACACACAGTGTCTGTCCATTTTCCACTCCAACTTTCATTGGGTTAAGATGATCCTATAGGGCTGATTTTTGGTACACACCCTATCCATGGAAGGGCCTTCCAAATGTATGCTTTGGATCCCCCCAAAAATGTGGGCCACATGTGTTTTTGAGCATGTGCTTAGATAAGTTTATCTAAGCACGTGCTTAGAAACACCTCTGTCTCTCTCTCTCTCTCTCTCTATATATATATATATATATATATATATATATATATATATATATATATATATATATATATATATATATATATATATAGTAGTTTCGTGTGGGAGAGTAACATTACTCTCTCTCTCTCTCACGTTTTCTCCATCTTCTCTTCTCCTCCATCTCTCTCATGGAAGATAGGATAATATTAGCATGGTATCAGAGCCAAAGGATTAATGTGTCTACATCAACATTGAAGATCAAGATCATATTTTTATTTCTTTCTCTTATTTTCTTTTCGATTTTCTTTTCTTTTCAGTTTTTCATTGACCCTAATTCTAGCCCCCCCACCCACCCAAACCATCATTTTCTCTGGTTTCCATCTACCACCATCATTTTCCCCATTGCCGCCTACCCCCGCACCACACTTTCTTGCTTTTGATCTTCAATGAGATTCATTAAGGCAGTCTACCCTGCCTGGTTTGGGAGATTCAGTGAGGTAGTATTATAATTTGGCATGACTCAGAGTGCTGTGGACCATTCCGTATTCATATCTCAGTCTAAGGATGGTCGGATCTTCCTGTTTTACGTAAATGACATCATTACTACAAGGAGTGATAGTGCAGGTATACAGAGGCTGAAGGATTTCCTTTAGAAAGTTCAGCACCAAATACATTGGTCGCCTCAGATACTTTCTAGGGATAGAGGTAGCATATTCATGTGGGAGGCTATCTCTGTCACAAAGAAAGTACGCACTAGATATGTTGGAAGAGACAGGCCCACTGGGAGCAAAGCCGGCTGAGGCACCTATGGACCCAAACGTCAAGCTTTGTCCTGATCAAGGGAAGCTTTTGGAGGATCTAGGCCGATACAGATGCTTAGTTGAGAAGCTGATCTACCTCACTGTCACACGCCCAGACATTTCCTATGCAGTTAGTGTGGTTAGTCAATTCATGAGTACACCACAAATGTCTCACTAGTCAGCAATCACCCAGATAGTGAGATACCTGAAGAAAGCTTCTAGTAAAGGACTGGTCTTCAGGAAACATAGCCATATGAGGATCGAGGGGTGTTGAAATGTAGGAGATCTACTACCTGCTATTGTACATTTGGTGATTTGGAAGAGCAAGAAACAAGATGGTGTGTCCAGGTCGAGTGCAGAGGTAGAATATAGAGCCATGGCATATACAAGGTGCGATTTGATCTGGTTGAGGTCATTTATATTAGAGATTGGGCTACCCTACTCATAACCTGCTTCACACCACTGTGATAATAAGCCCGCCTTAATATAGCACATAATCCTATTTTCATGAGAGGACAAAAAAAATGGAGGTGGACTGCCACTTTATCTGTCGCAAGATTCAAAAAGGGGAGATTTGCATAGTGTTCATGAGGTCAAATGATCACATAGCAGATATGTTTACCAAATCCCTAAGCAAAGCAAGGTTGAGTGACTTACGTAATAAGCTGGGGACGTGTGATATATACACTCTAGCTTGAGGGGGAGTGTTGAGTGTGGACGTATTGCTTATGGGGGTATTTCTGTCTTTTCTATGTAACCATACTCCCCCCCCCCCCCCCAACACACACACACACACACATATTATTAGTTTTGTGTGGGGGAGTAACATAACTCTCTCTCTCTCTCATGTTTTCTCCTCTTCTCCTCATCTCTCTCATGGAAGATAGGATAACATTAACAGCATGTTTGTTTTGTAGTCTATTTAAAGTGCGAATATTTTTCATGTATGATGAATTTGCCTTTTGTTGTAAGCATTTTAAAGCAATTAATTTCTTGAGAATCAGTTGCTCAATTGCTCATTAATTTCTTGAGAATCAGTAGAATCAGTTGCTCACACTTTATTGCGTTACCTTTTATGTAAGCGAATTTCATGCTTATATATTCTTCCGTCATGAAGGTTTATATGCATATTTTCTTTGAAAAGGTAAATAAAATATCCAGCTCCTAGAAGCTTCTTGGATCTACCTCTTGGGTCCCAAATTGCAATTTGCTGTATGAACAGTTACTTTCGCATGCATAATTTGGACCTAGAATGAGAAATATATCAATATATTGTATCTATCTAGTTTGTTAGAATTTATTCAGACATCAACTTGGTCTAGACTGCTGAAAACATTTGGTGCGATGTCATAATTTATGCAAGTGATTTAGAGAAGGGATCTGTCTAGTGGACTGACCAAAATCATGAATAATTTATTATAAATCATCTACTGAGCTTATTTGTTTGTACCTGCGAATTTAGGCTTCTTAGGTACTTTCGTCAGAATCATGCATCATTCTACTAAATCTAATTGGGCTTTTTCATTGCAGGGCCTTTCCGTCATAAATTTCTGAGGCTTTTGCTACCTTTCTGGTCTAATGCGCTACCAACTCTACCAGTGACTGCTCCCCCACGCAAAGATGGAGCTACTACAGATGATGTTCCAGAAGGTCGTGTGCGCCATCACAGATCTTCAAGGATGGATCCAAGGAAAATCCTCCTCACCATGGCAATCATGTACTCTCTCTCTCTCTCTCAAGTTTCTTTCCTTTTCATATTTTTTTGTCAGAGAAAAAACCTTGATGCATGCTCGTGTCCATCCTATGAAGAGTCTTCTGCTTCATTAATTTCACATTGCTTAGTTATGATCAAGGTTTTAAATCTCGGTTTCGGTTTCGGCAACCAAAATTTCGGTCGAAATCCAGGAAAAAAAAAGAATTAATTTTTTATTTCAAAATTTTGGAAAATAGTATATTTTTGAAGAAAAAAAAATGTCATTTTCCCGAAATTTCGGCTGAAATTTGGGGAATTTCCCATGTTTGCATGATGGCTGACACTATATCAAATTCTCTCATGCTCTCCTGCATACACATACATGTATCTATCTCTCTTTTGTTACGGATGCGTTTTATCTGAGTTTTCAACCAGCTCATTGGCTAGAAGAGGATATAGATTACAGGCCAAGGAAAAAGATAGATACTTGCTTATAAATGCATCTTGTTTGATGGATATAGATTCATAATTATATGATTATGACTTGAATCAAGGGATGAAATGTTTTCATATGAAAATAATGAACTAAAAACATAGAGAATACAAGTTAGAAGAAAATACAAGTACAGTATGAACACCGGAATAGAAATGCGACTTGGGATTTTCCAAAATATATGGGTATCCTATATCATGAGATAAGACACAAGGGATGGATAAGTACAACAATATAGGTGTTTTTTTTATTACAAAAGACCTTTTATCGTTTGGTGAATTCGTAAACGGTACCTCTCCTATGAGTATATAAAAGACCACTTACTATTTGAAGTTAAATGTCAAAACTCCGCATTCCCTCAAGTTCGTGACGGAAATTAGAACAGCAAGGGTCTCTGACTGACAAAGTAACCCTTCTTATGATAAGAAGACTAAAATACCGCTAATTGCGCACATACCCCTAATTCCACTCTCCCTCCTCAACTAAGCGGCACAAAAAGGAAGCAGGGGAAAAGAGGAAGAAGAGAAAAAAAAGGGGAAGACTACTTTTGGCGACATTTGCGTAATTATTATAGGATTTTGACTTTTAATAAAATCTCACAAATTTTTTCAAAAAAAAAAAAATGGCAGTATTTGTGACAGATGGAAACAAAACAGGAAAAAACTTTTTCAAAAAACCCTGAAATGTCCTTAAATTTGTTTTGAATTCTATTAGAGTTTTATTATAAATGGTAATTCTTTTCATTTTTCCCCATTTCTTCCTATGTAGGCATAAATATTTGTTTTTAATTCTATTAGGGCTTCCGCTTTTAGTTGCAGATTGAGAGGGGGCAGGGAGGAGAATATGAGAGAAAAAAAGGAAGAATTTTTCAGGTTTTGATTTTGTAACAGAGGTATAATTTGTCACTTTCTAAGTCAAAGACCCCTTTGGGTTTTCATCATGAAATTGACGGCAAGTGATCTTTTTACGTTAAGCTTCACAAAACAAGAATAATAGAAATAGGAGAGAAACAAAGAAGAATGGTTTAGGTTTTGATTTTTATAACAGAGGTATAAATTAGGTCTATTTTAATCTTGTCTACCATATTTTTTTCTTTCAATGGCTATCTTGTCTACCATATTAAGGGTAGATTTGTCACTTTCTAAGTTAAAGACCCCTTCGTTCGGGTTTTTGTTATGAACTTGACAGCAAGTTTTCTTTTTACGTGAAACAAGTTGTCTTTTGTACATCCCGGTAGGAGAGGGGGGCTATTTTAGAATTCGACCTATGATGGAAATTAATAACATACTGCTTGATTTTCAAAAAAGAACATATTAGTTACATACTTACATGCAACCATAACAAGAAGAAAGCATGACAGTTCATTTGAAAAGAGGCGCATATGTTTAAAACATGATTGTTACCAGATCATAATCTGCTGAAAATTATCCTTACTCTGTTGGACATGATATGTTCGCTTGCACAAGTGTTCAGGTATCAGAGCTTACATAATTGTAAGATTTCAATTTGAACCAACAGAGTGCGTGTTAAATGTACTGTCGCCCTAGTAAGGGCATTTGTGGCATTTCCACACACACACGCAATATATATAAAAATATATATATATATATATATATATATATATATATATTATGCGTTTTGGGGGAGAGATTGCTTAACGCATTCTCTCTCCTGACAGACGTAACTTTCTCCCTACATCTTCTCTCTCTCTCTCTCTCTCTCTCTCTCTCTCTCTCTCTCATACTTCTTCGCCCTTCTATTAACCATCATGTAGATCTAATATGGTATCAGAGCTAAAGGTGTGAGAGATCCACATCAACAATAAAGATTCGTTATTCTCCTTCGTGCCTTCTTTTTTTCAACCTTTATTGGGTTTTTTATTTCAGCCCTAACCGTTTGGAATTTTCAACCCAAATTTTACGAAATCCTCCATACCCTATAGTCTCCTTTTTCGCCCAACCATTTCCCAAATTTTTTTTATTTTTTTGTCCTATTCACAAAACCCTTGTTTTTGTCCTATTCATAAATCAGCATCTTCTGCCTCCCTTCTCCAAGCCCTGAATCCTTTTTTTCTTGTGTGTTCCCTTCGTTTGTGATTCCAATCCTTAGACTTCTTTTACCCATGATCTAAACCATATTTTATCTCTTATTACGAAACTTGTGGTTCACGGTATGCGTGGTTCAGGCTGTTATCTATGATCTAAATCAGCAACCTAGTATATTGTTGGTGATTTGATGAGGTTGGATGGTACATCTATTGCATGTGTCGGTGATGGTTGTGTTGGCGCATATGTGGTGATTTATTTGTGGATGGTTGGCTGTGTTATAGCCTCGTGTTGGTTGTTTCTTCTTGGGAGTGTTGTGGTGGTTATTGTTGGTGATTGTCTTCTTTTGGTTGTTGGCTGAGGTATTGTGGCCTCGTGGTGTTTGTTGCTATTGTTACTATGACATTGCAGGAGGTTGTTGAGTGCCTTGTGGAGGTTCTTTATTATTTTTCGTTGGTGATTGGGATATTCCTATTGGTTGTTCTGTTTGTCGGCTTTTGTTATGGAATCTGTGGAGACCTCCGCTCAGCAACTTACTACTCTCCAGGTTGATGAAGGTCGTTCTTCATCGAGTATTGCTCAGTCTAGCTATTCCCATGTTGAGCCTCCTCTTCAGATGACTTCAATAAAACTAGATGGAACAAATTACCCCCCGTGGAAGATGGCAGTCTACACTTATCTTGGCCGTAGAAAAACTAGTTTTCTTGAGCGCTCTCCTCCGATTAGCACTGACTCGACATATGATTAGTTGCGAGAGGATGATGTTGTGGCTCGCTCCTTTCTTTGGAGCTGTATTGGACCTCATATCGCTACGTACATGATGTATCTGCAGTCCTCGAAGGAAATATGGGAACATGTGGCTACGATGTATTCAGGAGATAAACCTGTAGGATCCCACTACAGTGATTACCTTGTACTAATTCAGGAACTTGACTTATTGTTGCCCTTTACTGTTGATCCTGATGTTCTCAAAAAACATCAGGAAGAAATGCGGGTGGTTCGGTTTCTTGATTCTTTGAGTCTTGACTATCTCCAGATCCGTCAGCAGATGGTTGGTTCTGGTTCACTTCCCACCCTCGCAGAGGCCTTCTCCCGTGTTCAGCGTATGCGGGTACCTCAGTCTGGTGAGCCTCTAGTGGGTGGATGTACTCATGTTTCATATGGTGGAGGTGATCGTGATCGTGGTGGTGTCGCTTTGGGCGTGGCCGTGATGGTGGTTGGTGTAGTCGTGGTCGGGGCTGTGGTGGTGGTCGTGAGCATGGTTTTAAATTTCGAACCTAAATTTCGGATTTCAGTGGGGACCGAAACTGAAATTCCACGAAATTTGATATTTCGCGAAAAACCAAATTTCGGAAATTTCAAAAATGGCATTTAAAAAAATAAAAATAAATAAATGTTACAAAATGTCGGCCTAAATTTCGGAATTTCATACCCAAATTTCGAAGCTTAATACCAAATTTCATATCTTGGTGGGGTCCGAAATAGGTACCGAAACCAAAATTTAAAACCTTGGTCGTGAGTCAGGGGGAGGCAGAGATGTTGGCGACCGTGGTCGTGGGGGCCGCCATTGCACTCATTGTCGATTAGATGGCCATACTGTTGATTATTGCTATGATTTGCATCCTGAGCTTCGTCCATACAGGCCTGCGAATGCCTCTACTGCTACTTCTGATGGTATTTCTTCTCCTGTGGCTCTATCTACATCTGAGTCCCTTGTTATCCCTCGTGCAGAATATGAGGAGCTTATCCGTCTTCAGGATAAGGGAAAAGAGCCAGTTGCCACGTTTGCCCATAAACGTAATCCTTCATGTTTTCTCTCTGGTACTTCTTCTGGGACATGGCTCATTGATTCAGGAGCATCCCACCATATGACTGGTAATCCTACAATTCTTTCTTCTCTCCAACCTCTCCCTTCTATGGGACCTCGTACTGGCAGATGGGACTACATCCCCTGTTTCTGGGATGGGTGCTGTCTCCATCTCGACAGGACTTCAATTGTCTTCTGTTATTTATGTTTCGTCCTTTCCTGTTAACTTGTTATCTGTTCGCCAGCTAACGAAATCACTGAATTGTACTTTTTCCTTTTTTTTCTTCTTATTGTGTTTTTCAGGATATGAAGACTGGGACGAGGATTGGGGAGGGCCGTGAGATTGATGGTCTTTACTACCTTTACCAGGCCGGTGCTGGTGTAGCTCTTCGTTCCTCTGTGGATGCTTATCAATGGCATTGTCGTTTGGGACATCTACCTGCAGATACACTTAGGAAGTCTTCTTTTGTTTCGCAGCCTGTTCCATCTTTTCATTGCGAGTCGTGTGAGTTAGGGAAACACCATCGTGTGTCCTTCCCTTCTCGTCTTAGTAGTAGAGTGTCTCGTCCATTTAACTGTTTACGTACTGATAATGCTAAGGAATATTTCTCTGTATCTAATGGCTTTCATGATTTTCTTTCCTCCCGTGGTATTATTCATCAGTCATCTTGTGCTCACACATTACAACAAAATGGGATGGCTGAAAGAAAACTTCGTTATTTACTGGATATGACTCGTACACTTATGTTTCAGATGAAGGTTCCTAAAATTCATTGGGGTGATGCAGTCCTCACGGCATGCTTCCTAGGTAACTGTCTCCCTTCGTCAACTTTATTTGGCAAAAACGCCTTTTTCGATCTTGTACCCTCTCGGTGATCCATTTTCATTAGTGCCATGTGTCTTTGAATGTGCATGCTTTGTTCATAATCTATCTCTAGGACTTGACAAGTTGGAACCAAGGGCAGAAAAGTGTCTTCTTAGGTTACTCTCGTACCCAAAAAGGTTATAAATGTTATAGTCCTCGTCTTAGAAAGACTTATGTCTCTACGGATGTCACGTTCTTTGAGGACCAGCCTTATTTGCCTTCCACAGGGTCTCCATTATCTGCTGACATCACTAGCCTGCATGTTCCTATTCTAATGGATCCTCATCTGCCAGCCCCTGTGGCTGTTCCTGATCTTCCAACGGGTCTTCCTATGGCTTCTAAGGGTTTTGAACTTCAAACTTATACTCGAGGACCTCGCCAGGTCGTTCATTCTACGATTGAAAAAGCGCCATCTCCGCCCACTGATCCTCCTCCGCAGTCGAATTGTCAGCTTTCAGGTACTTGTTCTCCTATTCATGATTCCCTAATTGCATCTCGTACTCGATCTCGTACTATTGCTCATCCTATATCTAATTTTGTTTCTTATGCCCATCTCTCACATTCCTTTCAGTCATTTATTTCTAGTATGCCTTCGATTAGTTTGCCTAAGTCTGTTACAGATGCCTTGAATCATCCGGGTTGGAGGGCTGCTATGGATGCTGAGATGGTTGCCCTTCACTCAAATAAAACGTGGTGGCTGGTTCCCCTTCCTTCTGGTGCACAAACTGTTAGGTGTCGTTGGGTATTTGCCATTAAGTACCTTCCAGATGAGTCTATTGAGCGTCTCAAAGCCCGCCTTGTCGCTAAAGGGTACACTCAAACGTTCAGTGTCGATTATCAGGAGACGTTTTTGCTAGTTGCTAAGATTCCATTGGTTCGTATATTGATTTCTCTGGCAGTAAATCGTGGTTGAAGTAGTGTGCTGTTGATCATTCTGTGTTCAACCACAAATCTAGTTCTGGATCTATTCTCCCAATAGTGTATGTTGATGACATTGTAATTACAGGAGATGGCAAGTCTGGCATACACAATCTGAAGTCCTTTCTCCAAGGTGAATTTTCTACTAAAGATCTGGGTCAGCTCAGATACTTTCTTGGTATTGAGGTTGCTTGCTCTCGTCATGGCCTCTCATTGTCACAAAAGAAATATGTGTTGGACATTTTAAAAGAGATGGGCTCAATGGGGGTGAAACCTGCAGCTATCCCTATAGATCCAAATGTTAAACTTCTTCCTGATCAAGGAGAGTTGCTGAATGATCCTGATCGATATAGAAGATTGGTTGGAAAACTAATCTATTTTATTGTCACCCGTCCAGACATATCATTTGCAGTTGGTATGGTTAATCGCTTTATGAGTGCTCTACGTACCTTCCACTGGGCCACTGTCATCCAGATCATCAAATATTTAAAGGGTACGCCGGGCAAAGGTCTATGCTTCAGAAAATATGGACATGAAAAGGTAGAAGGATTCAGTGATGCAAATTGGGCACGATCTCCTGCTGACAGGAGATCAACGACAGGATATTGCACATTTGTCGGAGGTAATCTGGTGTCGTGGAGAAATAAAAAGCAAGATGTTGTGTCCAAGTCAAGTGCAGAAGCCGAGTATAGAGCTATGTCATATACGAGTGGGGAGCTAATATGGCTTCGCTCATTCTTATCAGAGATTGGGTTCGCATCGACATCTCCAGCGCAATTGTATTGTGACAATAGAGCGGAAATTCATATTGCAACGAATCCAGTGTTTCATGAACGAACCAAGCATATTGAAGTTGATTGTCACTTCGTTCATCATCGAATTCAAAGTGGTGAAATTTGCACGGTGTTTACCCTATCTGCAGATATGTTTACCAAACCATTGAGATGTGCCAAATTGAAAGACTTGTGTAACAAGCTTGGAATGTATGATATATACATTCCAGCTTGAGGGGGAGTGTTAAATGTACTGTCGCCCCAGTAAGGGCATTTGTGACATTTCCACACACACACACACTCTCTCTCTCTCTCTCTCTCTCTCTCTCTCTCTCTCTCACACACACACACACACACACACACACACATATATATATATATATATATATGAGAGAAGAGAAGGTACTCCCTGGAGTAGATAACTTATCTACTCCCTACCTTAAAATAACAGTTGGGGCCACATTGTTTGGGTGATCCAAAGCATTCATTTGATGGGCCCTCACATAGATAGGGTGTGCCCAAAAAATCAGCTCGATAGGATCATCCTAACCCTATGAACTATGAAGGCAAAAATGGACGTGTATAAGCCTACACAAATCTGTCCATATTTTGCCTCCACAGTTCATAGGGTTAGGAGGATCCTATCGAGCTGATTTTTTGGGCACACCCTATCTATGTGAGGGCCCATCAAATGAATGTTTTGGATCACCCAAACAATGTGGCCTCAACTATTATTTTAAGGTAGGGGGTAGATAAGTTATCTACTGCAGGGAGTACCTTCTCTTTTCTATATATATATATATATATATATATGAGGAATATGTTCGTGCGCTCAAGCTCTAATAAGGAATGGTGCGCTTGAGTGCACCAATCACATGGGTCCCACAATTTCTGTGAGGATCCAAACCATTCATTTGCAAGGGCCTATCATAGATAGGGTGTGTACCAAAAATCAGCTCCATTGAATCATCCTAACCCCTCCAAAAGTGAAGGGCAAAAATGGTCTGTCCATTTTGACCTCCACAAATGGATGGGTTAGGATGATCCTATGGAGCTGATTTTTTGTACACACCCTATCTATGTAAGGCCCTTTCTAGTGAATGCTTTGGATCATCCTAACAATGTGTGCCTCATTGGTTTGAGAGCTCAAGCTCACCAAAAGGTTCCAACGCTCAAGCTCACAATCCTTTTCCTCTATATATATATATATATATATATATATATATATATATATATATATATATATATATATTTATATATTATGCATTTCGGGGGAGAGATTGCTTAACGCATTCTCTCTCCCAACAGATGTAACTTTCTCCCTCCATCGTTTGTCTCTCTCTCTCTCTCTCTCTCTCTCTCTTACTTCTTCTCCCTTCTATTAACCATCATGTAGATCTAACAATGCGGATTCCAGCAGTCTTGGTTAGAGTATTTGTTCTCCCATTATCATGGGTTTTGGGTCTTCTTGAGCATCATTTAATCAATCCAAAAGCAGAAAATCGTGTAAACTCATTTACGGAATCCTTTTTCTGTGCAGGGCATGTATGGCGACTATGGGTATCTTGTATTACAGACTGGCACAACGCAGTCTTGGTACAAATCGACCGGAAGATGAGCAACAGTGAATATCTGATGCTTTTGTTCAATCTGGGTTTGCATGTTATCCTTTTTCTGGAGACTACTGGTTACCAAGCTTTTGTTTCCGCCCCCATCCCCTCATGTGTACCACTTGAGGTACAGTGGAACATCCAGCGTCTTTATTTTGTTGCTGTAGAGCTTAATCCAATGTCTGTTACAAAAGGATTACTTATAAATCATGGTATTATCCTTCGGCCATCGCACTTTATTTACTTCTCGCATGTGCTACTGTTGTAATTGAAAGTATACATGCTCGTACAAGCAATATGTCGTATTTCTAAAATACGAGCTAGTTCCTTTGATTTTCTTCTTCTTAAACGTTGACATATCATTAGAAAATAAAATCAGGCTAAATTGGTTTGACTACAATTTTTTTTTTTTTGGCTGAATGGTATCCAAATTTCATTCAAAGAGGAGGAAGACTGAGATGGTCCACCAAAAATTATGAAGAATAAGTGTACAAGATTTGAAACAAGACAAAATCAAGGTGGTAGATAATCAAACCACTCCAAACCCAATTTCCCCGCCCCGTCCATGGCTAATATGTCCGCCTCACTATTAGCAGATCTTCATATGCCTAAACACAATGGACAATTGGTTTGACTACATTACCACCAGATGATTTGTGATTGGTGAATACCGACGAGTATTGTTCAAAAAGTGTGGGCATGTCAAGATTGAAGCCTTTACAAATGCGGATTGGTCCGGGTCTGGATAAGTCATACATCGTTGATCTACTTCTGATTATTGTATCCTTGTTGGTGAGATGGTTTCGTGGAGAAGCAAGAAGCAATTGGTCGCGGCCAAGTCCAAGTTGTGGCAGCTCTTGGGATCATGCTTGCAAAAAAGTTAGGGAAATGATATTACCACTCTTGTTTCAATAATGGCACTACCATTTACAATTTTAAATTGTTCGTCGGGAGCATTTTGGAAAGGGAACTGATAAATCCGCCCCTTTTCATTACTTGGGACACCCAGCTGCAATGTATCTCATAATTGCAAAGGGACGGCTGTACGTCACATGGGACGGATTCAACAGATTTGATTGCCCCATACACTGCAGTTGGCTGTACCGTGTAATGAAAAGGGGCGCATTTATCATTTCCCTTTTGGAAATTGTAACAACCTTTAAATGCGAATTAGAAAAATCTAAAGTAAAGGGTGTCGTGCCATTATTGAATCAAGGGTGTGGAAATATCATTTCCCGAAAGTTTATTGAGAATTCATCGGCAACATTTATATTTTCAGTAGAAACTCTTTCTAATGGAAAATTTTTAATTTGAATTATTTCTGTAGTAGATTTTTTACACCTCTGGATAGCATGGGCGAGTGGGGCTCATCATTTTACAACACATGTTTTGATATGGCCAACATTTTACTCCCATGCATAGCATGGGTGAGGCCAACCATTTTACACCATGTTTTGATATATTCGGGCCCACTATCTCCAACCAAATACATGCATATGGTGGGGCCCATCAGTGGTCCTACCATCATCTTGTTTTGATAAGGCGAGTCCCACAAATTTTACCCTCCGGTTGGGTTTCAAAATTGGTCAAAGGGCGGGAAGAGCTTTTTCATTTCCCAAATTATATCAAGTGTTTTTACAAATTATGTAAATTGTCAAACTAGAAGACTTCTTTTGCAAATTAGGCAAAGTAGACAACTTATTTTGCAAAACCCCCTTATTTATCAGTAATTTATAGATAATATGTAAGTAATTAACAGTAAAAATAGGCAAATATATTAATATAATAATTTCAAGGAATTAAGAGAGTAGTTTAGTGAATTCTTACTTGAAATTGGAGAATATATTTTGATAAAACAGCTTGGAAATGTCTATATATTGACATACATTTGACATGCAGGTTCATCCTCGCCTCTCTGTCGAAGCGAAATAAGAACATGATTAGTCTAATAATTAGTGATTTTCAACGTGCCCGTATTAATATTAGCCAGGCGAGTGTTCGGTAGAACGCCACGTCAAAGGAATGCCGTTTTCGGAAATGTATTATCTATAATCAGGAATGTATCATGCATTAATATAGTGATTTGACTCACTTCTTGATCCAAAGGAATTGGTTTTCAATTGTTGTTTATGGTTCTTTTAGCTGAATAATTAATCAGCTTGACCTCTATTAATTTATGTAATTGTTTACTATTTTTCAAGTAGAGACCATGTAGTGTAGCTTTAAAAAGAGAACTAACTAAACAGCTTAAAACTATGAGGGCACTGAAGACCTTGGATTTTATAATCCAGGTTTGTAAAATCCTGGATTTTTTAAGCTAAAACATGAGGGAATCCTGAATTTTACAAGCTAAAACCTGGATTTTACAACCCTAAAATTGTACAATCCAGCTTTTAGCTTTATAAAATCCAGGATTTTACAAACCTGGATTACAAAATCCTTGTATCCAAGCAGACTTTTTCAAACAGCTCAAGCATTCCAATTCAAATGTGTGAATTGGGTATTCTGATAACAAACTTGTAGCCCACCCCACCAAAGTTGGGACTGCATTTTTAAACAATAGAAATGTCAGGTGGGTCCAATTGAAATATAATTTGGTGTGCCCACAAAGGCATAGTGGGTCCTACCCTTGGTTGATCGTAACAGTTCACTTGATAGGCATTGCTTTGGATCTCCCATGGGTGGTTTGATTTGATCGGATACTGGCCGGATTTGATTGATAGAATGTTGGTGGGATTTGAACATCAGGGCATCTGATGGTCTCACTTCTGATAAAAACTGCCAGATTGGACGGTTAGGATCATTTGATCGGTGGTCATTTTACGCATCACTGACAATGTGGTAGCCCACATTATGCCAATTTCGTTATTTTAATTTATTTCACAACATGATCTCAAATAAATTAACAGTGTCAACTCATAAGCAACCCCACATATACTTTTTAGGGAAAATTACATTTACACCCCCCTCTAGTTTCTGACACATCCACTTCTACTCCTATAGTTTAAAACGTGACAACTACACCCCCATCCACTTCGTCCACATATTGAAGGGTTAGGATGATCCGATGGAGCTGAGTTTTTAGGCACACCCTATCTATGTCAGGGCCCCATCAAATGAACGCTTTGGATCATCCAAACAATGTGGGTCCACTGTGTTTTTTGGTAGTGTTTGGATTCGGGTATGGGCCCACATTGTTTGGATGATCCAAAGCTTTCATTTGATGGGTCCTAACATAGACAGGGTGTGCCCAAAAAATCAGCTCCATCGGATCATCCTAACCCTTCAATCTGTGGACGAACCGTCAACTGAGGGGGCCTACCTTATACAAATTTAAACTACAGGGGGTCTAGTTGTCACGTTTTAAACTATAGGGGTAGAAGTGGATGTGTCAGGAACTAGAGGGGGTGTAAATGTAATTTTCCCTATTTTTTAAGTTGAGAAAATAGCCTTTTTTTTTTTAATTTGATAAAAATAGAAAAGACGGACATGGAATTAGTCCATGGTCCCATAATAACTCAAAAGTCAAACATTAAAAAACACTAATCTCATTTTTTTTTTATATTATATAAAATATTTCAATAGTTTTGCGCTATTTAAATATACATACAGGTTTTTCCATGGAGACTGGGGTGTGATGAACAAAATAATAATTACTTATCTACCAATAAAGACTAAACTTATCTCTAATATTCTCTAATCATGTTTTTAGTACGAACAACACAACAGAAGGAATAGCTGCCAAATGATTTTGAGAATGGATTAATAATATGAAATTCGCTTCCAAAGAGTAGTGAAGAGACTAACACTCAAACTTATCTCTCTTAGTAAAAAGTTAAGACAACCCGATTGCATTATTAGGAACCACATACCCTCAAAGTGATTATGATTCAATGGTTGATATCGAATTGCAATGAGAATTGGGCCCACTTCTGATTACTATATACAACATTTAGATTCAACTCTAACCAAAAATATGATATTTTAGAAAATGAGTGAAAGGGATGAAAAAAATGCTTGTGTGATTACTAAAAGTTTAGTCCTACATTCGAAAGTGAGAAGATTGGAGAGGGGTTAATAAGTATCCCTCCACTCTTTCCACTAGCATTTAAAAGCACTTGCCTTTTACAAATGGTAGGGCAATAGGACGCACACACGCACGTGCAAATAGCTGTAAGCCGCTAGTGGCACTTTTTGGTGCACTTTGTACATGCACATCGAGACACATACCATCAATCAAAACTCGATCAGGTACGATCCAAACCATAGTTTAGCGATTGGTCATGATACAACGGTCAAGTCTACTTATTTCTTTCATTGCGTCACAATGGTATGAAGCAAGATATTACGTTTAATACATTACAAGTAAGAATATAGCTTGGAAGCTTTAGTCGATGGCCATTATTATTGATATTTGCAAGTATCTCGCAAAGACCAATCTTTCCAAGGCTTAATTAACTTGCCATACTCGCCACTCGGGAAGCAGTCTTTGGTGAGGACAACCCAAACAAAGTCTCTAACCTCAAATATTACCTTTGTGTGATGCTTCTCCGCGTGGAACTTATACCTTTTTGTAGCACACTCTTAACCGATCTTGAACATGAGAATGATCTTAGGAAAGTTAGCAACAACCTCTTTCCATTGTTGTCCTGCACGAGCAAGGCAGTCTGCCTCTCCATTGGTGACCGTTTAACGCAATCAAAGCGGACTAAATTACCCTCTATGTTCGACAATGGATGCACTTTTATATTCGATAATGGATCAAGATCAAGGATGACCTTAGGGTTAAACTTGTACCACCTCTATCTATGGATCTATTGAAAGCAAATTTATCTTGGTGTAGTGCATGATCCTACTTAGGATTAGCTCAAACAAGGCTATGAAAATCGCCAACACTTTAGTTTGCCAATTGGTTTGTGGGTGATAAGCACTACTAAAAGAAGGAATGGTTACCAACACATTCCAAAGAATTTTCTAATAGTGACAAATAAATTTGTGACCACAATCCAAATTAATAGAATTTGATGCTCCTTTTTAAGTGAATAATATCATTGAAGAAGTATAGAGAAGCAATATGATATGCATCCATTAATGTCTTGAAAAAACTACAAAACGCGTCATTTTTTCAAATCGATCCAGTCACAAATGCTGATATGATACCACTTTAGACTATTTTGAAGACCCAAGACAAATTGAAAAAGAAATTCGAAAGCATCATAGCCGTCCAAAAACTATACAAAGATCTCATAGATTAAAGGATATGATACAAAATTATTCCACCATTACATAGACTGAAAACACAAAAATTACCCATTACACAAACGGACCCGCGGACCGCAATTGTAATGAGCGTCACGAAGGTGATAGCAAAATTATTTTAAGATCATAAAATTATGTTCTGATTACTTGAGATCCCAAAAATATTTGAGATCTCCCATCACAAATTTATTTGAGATTGCAAATATTTTTCACGAGGGCTAAATAATAAGAGAGGAAGTCTAAACTGAAGGGAGCCCTTGCAAAAAAGAGGTGAAACGGCTCCCCCATTGGCTGCAGATCACCACCATGTTTGACTTTTCAGACGTTATTAATGCATGATCGTGATGTGTAGCCAGCAGGAGAGCACTTTCACCTCTTTTTTGCAGGGGCTCCCTTCAGTCTAGAATTCTTCATAATTAAGAAACACGTGTCTGTTTGCAAAGCAATGTTAAAATTAATTAAAAATACAGAATACTAAAAGCCCTCATTTTGCCTTTTCTCAATGCAAAGCAGGAGACAGCTCTCAAAATGGAACATAAAATAAAATAAAAAACAAAGAAACCCAAACGTGCAGGCAGGCTAGATTGAGCTTTTGTTCCATCGTGAGATTGATATTTTCACCCCCCTTATTTTGGTCTTTTCAACTCATGTATTTGTTTAAGCATTTGCTAGCGAGAAGAGTATCGTGTAATAGGCTTTTTTTTTCCTTTCTCAATGCCAGTGTTTATAGTCTTGTAAACGTGGGTCGACACTGAAAACTCGTTTTTGCTATGACACGTTGCAACGGGTGGACCACTCATAATCACAAGGTTTTGTATATAATTTAATATAATTAAAATATTTTTTATTAGAGGAATGCTAAATTGAAGGCACCCTTTGCAAAAATCAGCTAGAAAGACACACCCATTATACCATATCACCAAAGAGCCTTTATAATGGCACAAAAAATTATAGAATTAAAGGAATAATAAATGCACTTTAGTGAGATGGTCCGATATAGTGCCCTTCAATCTAGCATTCCTCTTTTTATTCTATTACTTATGTACAAGTAATGCATTCTTACCAATTCCAATTAAACATTATTTATTAATTCTTCTTTATTGAGTTAATATATTTACGAAATTGATAAATTTATCGCCTTTGTTTACTCGAATCCGTACCTGATTTTATGGTAAAAGTTCAATCAAAATTCCCAAAAATCAACCCAAGTTGATATTAGATATGTATCGTCCACCACCACCACCACCACCACCACCCCGGCCTCTAGCCACATGGCACTTCCCCTCGTCTAACCCTTTTTCATTGCCTTGACCACATTTTCGGTGCACCATTTGTATGTCGGTCTGTTTATCAAAACGAAAACTCGGCACCCTCTTATTGGCACTGTCAGGTCGGAGCCGGTGTTGCTATCCTGCCTACATTTGCCACAGGTACCATTGTCATTGTCACACCAAAGTTCATGGTTGTTGTGACCACCACAACGGAATCTACTGAAGAGACTGGAAAATGTTTCCAATACGCCTACATACTATATACACTTATATACAATATATGTACTTATATATACTTTAAACGAAATTAGTATTCATTTGAAATTACTTTGAACAACGTTTCTTAAGAATATAATCTCTTATATACCATTAAAAAAAAAAAAGTCAATCTCTTTTATCTTTATATCAATAGATTTTTACATTAAGAATTAGAAACATGAGAGTAAAATTGATCAGTAGAGGAACAATGTTAGATTCCAAGTTTGATCAATAAGATGTAAGAGATTATAAATTTGTGGAGCATTACTTATATTAGAACCCAAACTGCACATGCTTCTCTTTAGACGTGCATGAGCCCATGTGACGGACCACCCAAGTCCAAACCGGCATGGATTTCAAACACTGAATGTAGACTCTGAGCGGATCGGGTCTTAGATATGGGTGGATCCAATCCAAATCTGGCCTCGTGACACCCATATAACAAAACCATTAATATTAAGATATCATCTTAAAAATCAGCCTTGGGTCCCACGTAGTATACACGTGTGATCATGACAAGTGATTTAGTGGATCCTCATGACACTAACACACATGATCCCTATCCCACAAGTCAAAAATCAAAATTGTATATAGATTCTTCCACTTGTATCAAAGGGGTGCCGATATCAATATATAGCGCCCATATCAGATCAGATTTTTTCAGAAAGTACAGTGGGGCCAACTTCTTAGGATGATCGAAACTTTTCATCTGATGGGCCACAACGTAAATAAGCCATACCCTATAAATCATCTCCATGGGATAAAATCTAACCCCTATTGTGGTTTCTATAATGTGCAGTCCCTTTTCAAATCGGAAGGTTAGGATCATCCTATGGAGATGATTTACGAGGTATGCCTATCTATGCTTGTGGCCATCAGATTAACGGTTTGGATCATCCTACGAAGTGTACTTTCTTAGAAATATTGTATTTCACTCACACTCATATATAAAATCTCTATATATTGGATATATCATCCAATATGCAATACAGCAACCTATGCTGGGGCCAACTCTTCGGGTGATTGCTAATATATTATCTCCGCAAAATCAAAATGGTGAGTATATCACGTCAACATCTAGATGTGGGCCGATATATTTTTGCTTACCTTTATCATTATATCCCTATCTTACGGGTGCCAATAGAATTAAATAATTATATTTAAAAGCATCCTCGTGTGACAATTAATGAGATTCTAGCTTAGGGGTGCAACTCGGGTTGGGTGAGGCGAACCAGAACCCAACCCGAGGAACCATTTACTTAATACGAACCCGACCCGAGTTCCAACCTGATGAGGTTCAACCCAATATGACCCGAGGAACCCTTTTTCCCGACCCGACCCGACCCGAGTTTTTAACCTTACTTTTAAAAAAATGATGACAAATGTCGGGTATCACTATGATTGCACGAGCCCTAAACCGAAACCAACCCGAAGAACTCAACCCGGGTTGGGAAAAATCAACCCGAGCAACATGACTTTTTTCGGGTTGATGAGTTGCACCCCAACTAGCACTACACTTAAAAGGCTGAAAAGAACAAGACGGCATACATGAAACAGGCTAGTAAGTAAGTAAAGTAAACAATGAATGATTTAAAAAACGAGGGGTTGAAGACTTGAAGGTTCCTAAGTAAGGAGGGTGGAAATATCATTATCGTTAGGATTTTCAGGGTTTAAGTTGTCGAGAGATCGTGCAATGGCCAGCTAACCTTCCAATGATCCTCCAAATTATTGAGAGTAAAAAAAAACATGGTAGAAAAGAGCACGAGAAACCCAAATCTGAATATCCCACGCGTGGAAATCCGACCCAAAATCACGCCTGAATCACTGCTAGACAAAATAAAAAATCATCGGGTGATATCTCAAGTAAATCAAATTTGTTCTTCCAATTAAATCTAGGGTTTGGGGGCGAATCTAGGGTTATGATTTTCGAAATCTTGGTTTATAACAAAAACCTTAATTCGGATTTAAGAGCTAGATTATGATGTTTGGTGTGGGATTCTTTACTTGATTGGGTTAGTCACCAAAATCTCCCTTCTTTTGTCTTAATTGAAAGGAAATTCTGAAAGGTTTCAAAGTTATGAAAGGCACTTATTAGAGGAATGATAGAATGAAGGGTGTGCTTGCAAGAATCAGCTCGAAGGGCACCCCTATTGGTGGATTTTTGTAAAGTGGAGCGCCCAAAAAAGTGGAATGCGCCTAAAAAATGTGGAAAACGTGTTGACTTTGCAAAAACCAACCAATGAGCCACCATTGGAGCTGATTTTTGCAAGTGCGCCCTTCATTCTATCATTTCCCCACTTTTTAATATTGTTTCCGAGGAGGGAGGATAGATGCAAGGGCGCCCTTGCATAAAGAGACGGAAAAGGGCCCAACCGAATTTACCTTCTCAAACGGATACTAAAAATGACGTGGATCCATTCATTCGCCTTTTTTCCGTCTCTTATTGCAAGGGCGCCCTTGCATCTATCATTCCTATGTTCCCAGGGGATGTTTTCTTGCAGGGTATTTTCTAAGTTCAAGAGTGATAGGGTTGCAATTTGGGTCGGGCTCAACCCATTACGTGCCTAAGTGGCTTAACACAAATATACAAGAAAAAATTTACAAAAAGAGAGCGGGAATAGTCGATTTGATGCAACCAGACCTCCTAATGGTTCAATCTGAGAGAAATCGTGACTCTCCTAAAGTCAAAGTTTCTTTCTTTGCTGTAAAATTCTTCTCTACATTTACATTGTAATACAAGTACTTAATACAAGCACAAAGGTAGTACACAACATCAATCTACTTCCCCACTTACATGACACATCATCAATAACTAACATCCACAACTCTAAGACACAACCAACAATCACATAACAACTACATTCTAACTAACGCCATATACACCACTAACATGCACATACCACGACCCAACCGGTTCAACCAATTTTGGCTCGAGTTGGGTTAGCATTTCCTCATGTTGGGTTGGGTTAGGATGGGGAAAAGCCAACCCAATTGAATTTCAGGTCAAGTTATGGTTGAGGCCGGTATCTTATTGTTTGACCCTAGCTTAACCTTAGCCCAACCAACCCGATTTGGAAAAACTAGGTTAGAAGAGTTGAGTTAGGATTGAGAGATTTAGAGTATGAGTCGGGTTAGGGTTGACCATCCTCGACCCAAGGTTCAGGCTGAAATGGGTTAGGGTTGAGGGGATGCTATCTCGGGTTGGGCTAGGGTTGGCCTCAGGGATGGAGCCAAAGGGGGTCCGGGGGGCAATTGCACACCCCCACCCCTCGATTTTTGCAGAAAATTTTAGAGCCGAGGGGATTGGATATTGTGTAGGTCTGGTTTTAGAAAGCCCAATTTTTTTTCCTCTTAAAGAAAAGCCAACAGCATGGTGGTAGGGTTTTTTATGTGGGTCCCATTCGTTGTTCAACATCGAAACTTAAGCCAACAGCATAATGGACCTAATGGTAAGGTTTTTTATGTGGGTCCCATTCATTGTTCAAAATCGAAATGTGACAAGAGGACTCGCTGCGCTTAAACGAGAAGTTTCCCAAATAAAATATAGGGAATGATATACTCGACCCTTTCAATAATTGGGACAGCCCACTTTATTGTAAAAGAGGAGTCATAATTGCACTAGAGGGGCTGTCCCAAATAGATCATTACTTTCCATTTTTTATACAAGGAAAATTATATTTCTAGTTTGAGAAATGTTATCAACACAACCATATTTTGATATTTGCATAAAGCCACAAACCCAGCTCTATTTTCTTCTTTAACAGGCTTTTGAGAGCTTTTCGGGAAATATAATAACCTTTTGACGAGAAATTATACGATGGGTGGCCATACAAACCCATATTTTTCAAAATGTACAGTACGGCGCATTCCATACGATGATCCAAACCGTCCATGTGTTGGGTCACAACGTAAAATCGGTTGTGCCCAAAAAATTCATTTCCATGGGATGATCCTAGCCCTTCGATCTATAGGGAGACTAGCTCTATTTTCTTCTTTAATAGGCTTTTGAGAGCTTTTTGGGAAATGTAATAAACTAATAACCTTCTGACCGAGAAATTATATGATGGGTGGCCATACAAACTCATATATTTCAAAATGTACAGTACGGTGCATTACATAAGATGATCCAAACCGTCCATGCGTTGGGTCACAACGTAAATCGGTTGTGTCCAAAGAATCATTTCCATGGGATGATCCTAACCCTTCAATCTAAGGGAGACTGCACATATGGAAACTTCAATAGATTGGAGGGTTAGGATCATCCTACGGAAATAGTTTTTTGGGCACAACATATTTATGTTCTTGCCCAACAATTGGACTGTTTGGATCATCTTATGGAGTGGGCCGTACCCCCTCTAGTTTCTGACACACCCACTTCAACCCTTATAGTTTAAAAAGTGACAAAGACATCCCCTCTAGTTTCGTTTTGTTTAAGGTTTGCCCCCTCAGCTGAAGATTCGTCCATAGATTGAAGGGTTAGGATGATCCGATGGAGCTGAGTTTTTGGACACACCCTATCTATGTCAGGACCCATCAAATGAACGCTTTGGATCATCCAAATAATGTGAGCCCATACCCGAATCCAAAGCGTTTGGTAGTGTTTGGATTCGGGTATGGGCCCACATTATTTGGATGATCCAAAGCGTTCATTTGATGGGTCCTGACATAGATAGGGTGTGCCCAAAAAATCAGCTCCATCAGATCATCCTAACCCTTCAATCTATGGACGAACCTTCAGCTGAGGGGGCAAACCTTAAACAAAATGAAACTAGAGGGATGTCTTTGTCACTTTTTAAACTATAGGGGTTGAAGTGGATGTGTCAGAAACTAGAGGGGGTGTAAATGTAATTGAAAGGTTTGTACAACCACCCATCATATAATTTTAAAATTTAAACTAATTTGAATGGAAATTTGTGCAAATGTTTTGCATTGGCCTCAATCTGACCCGAGTTGCGCGGTTAACGCGCGCGCGCGCGCGCACACACACACACACACACACACACACATATATATATATATATATATATATATATATATATATATATATATAAGTGAAGCTACACATACGTGTAGCTAACTTAGCTACACCGACGGCTTAAAATACAGTGGGTCCACATTGTTTGGGTGATCTGAACCATTCATTTGATAGGCCCTCACATTGATAGGGTGTGCTAAAAAAATCAGCTCCATTGGATGATCCCAACCCTTCAAATTGTGGTGGCAAAAATGGACAGATTTGTGAAGGTTTTTACACGTCCATTTTTGCCTCCACAAATCGTAGGGTTGGGATGATCCTATGGAGCTGATTTTTTGGGCACACCCTATCTATGTGAGGGCCCATCAAATGAATGGTTTGCATCACCCAAACAATGTGGGGCCCAATGTATTTTAAGCCATCGGTGTAGCTAAGTTAGCTACACATATGTGTAGCTACACTTTTCTCATATATATATATATATATATATATATAGAGAGAGAGAGAGAGAGAGAGAGAAAAGTGTTTCTAGTCCGGCCGACTAGAGATCATTCTCTAGTCTGCCACCCAAAAACACATGGGCCCCACATATTTTGTGGTGATCTAAAGCATTCATTTGATAGGCCTCATCATAGATAGGATGTCCACAAAAATTCAGCTTCATAGGATCTTCTTAACCCTTCGATTTGTGGAGTTAAAAAATGGACAGATTTGTGGCGGTTTATAGCCGTCCATTTTAAGCTCCACAAATCATAGGGTTGGGATGATCCTATGAAGCTAATTTCTTGTGGACACCGTCTCTATGTCAGGCCTCATCAAATGAATGCTTTGCATCACCCAAATATGTGGGACCCATGTGTTTTTGGTCGGCGGACTAGAGAATGATCTCTAGTCGGCCGGACTAGAAACACTTTCCTCATATATATATATATATATATATATATATATATATATATATATAGAGAGAGAGAGAGAGAGAGAGAGAGAGAGAGAGAGAGAGAGATTTGTAAGTCTTGCCATAAAAATTAGAGCTTCTATGAAGTCGGTATTTTTCTAAGATCCGAGCAAGGACCACTGGGTTAGGTTTCTAACAAAACAGGAGACAAGAATCGAAGTCTGCGGATACGGTCCCCCGTTGGATCACTTAAGAATGTCAGACCCCTCTCCACGATCTCACCGTCCTTCCATACTATTTTAAAACTCCCCCCCCCCCCCCCCCCCCCAACAAAATTCCCTCAACTTTTCATATTCAATTAAACTCCCCACGTTCTCTCTATTGCCAGAACGTAGAATCTCCTTCTCACTCTCTCTTTCTCTTCACTAAACCTTTGTTTAAGCCCTGATTAATCATAGGATTAGTCACCTTTCAATCATTAACTTAAGACCCTTTGAATCCAACTTCCTTTAACTGATTATTATATCTCTTGTGATTCTGTTTTTTAAGGCTTTTAGAAGTCAGATGTTTTTAAGTCCCGTGAAGGGGTGCCCTTCTTTTTTTTAGTCTATTATTGCCTGAATCTGACCCTTGTGTGAGTTGTAGTTGCGCGTTCTTCTGGTCTCCCCCATCATCATTTGATCGTTAACTAAGTCACAAATATCGTTCTCGGGAATTTCTTGGCAAAGGAAAATCTCGGGATAGATATATTTTTTTGATATATTTTCAGGTTTATATCAGAACATGAATACTAAAAGTAAAATAATTTTAAAATATATAAATGAAGAAAAATATAAAATAACAGAATATCGTAAAATGTCGTGATATTATTGTGATATTAGTATATTACGGCTCCAAATGGAAATATCGCTATATTTTTAAATTCTCGGGATTATTTCGGGATTTTATCATTTCATCAAAATATCATGATAAAATCGCTATATTTTGAAACTATCAGAGATATTTGAGACATAGATCATTAAGAATCCCATTTTTGTTAACAGAAATGAAGTCAATTCTCTGTAACATTCTTAGAATCAGTTGGTATAAATATGTCTAATCTCAGCTTCTCCTCAACGGTTGAGCTTCGCCAAACACTCCTACACCATCTCCTTAACTATAAGCTTCGACTGAGGAAAATGGAATCTGTCGGAGCAATGAATTGGAGTTCTTTCAATGGAATGATATCGGCCGATGAAGCCGAATTCATAACACAATTGCTTGGTTCCTATCCCTTAACGAACGAGCAAGATTCCGATCCAAGTTTAGTGATCCCTCCCATGTTTTGGTCTGGTCATGAAGCTACAAACATGGCAGGTGGAGACGAGAATTCGTACTATAATTATTCGGATAGTGTGAATTCTAGTTTAAATAGTTGGGCTCTAGGGAACAGTAATGATTTCTTTGTTCCCACTTACAACTATAATAACTACTATCCGGTCGAATCGACTAATGTGATTCCAGTGATGAATGATACGCCCGAGTTCATTGATCTTTGTACGGTGGAGAAGCAAAATATCAGCAATCTATTTGAAGACACTGCTTGCTTAAATGAAGAGACGAGCGGCGATGATTTGGGAGAGCCCGGTGTGAACCAGTCACAAGCTGTTTCTGTTCTTCCTACAAATTGCGCAACCCAACCCAAAAGGAAACTGAAGATGGCAGAATCAGAAAATCCCATGTCAGATAGCAACTGTACTAATCCATCTGAGAATCCTAAGAAGAAATCTCGGGCTTCAGGAGATGTGAGTATACAAAGTTTCTTAATTTTCATGTTGTTGGTTTTTCGAGACATTTCTAGTGATGGTTTGTTTTTGTAGAAAACCCGAAAAAAAAACAAAAAAAAATCAAGACAAGATGCAGAGAAACACAATCTCACAACATAAGATTTATGCGGTTAGGCAGTGTGCCTACATCCACAGGAGAAGAGTTTTCACTGTTTCAGTTTAGGGTTACAAAACTTCTGTTCTTCTTGGCCAATAAAATCCAAAGAAAATCTAGCTACCCGTAACCCTCGCATGTGGCTTATATATCAATGTAACCATTCAAGAAATTTACCGAAATACCATGGAGTGTATCATGAAAAAATACAGCTGCCTAGCTTGACCTGCATGTGTGTCGCACACATTAGTCCATCAGGATCCTATATAATGCTAGAATACAAAACATCTGCACAACAGATTTATAATCTCATCAAAATGCAAATGCAGGTCCAAAGGAATGCAAAAAATGCACAATCAAAGAAGAATCAGAAGATGGTTAGGTTAGAGGAGGAAGAAGAGAGCAATGCTGGTTTGAATGTGCACAGCTCTAGCAGTTACTCAGACGATGATTTGAACGCTTCCCAAGAGCTAAATGGAGGAGTAAGTTCCAGCTCTAAAGGGTCTAGTGCTCTTAACTTGAATGGGAAAGAAAGAGCTGGTAGAGGGTCCGCGACCGATCCTCAAAGCCTCTATGCAAGGGTAATTACCTCCTTTCTATAACCATAAATTAATAAAATGATAATTTTCCATTACTAAGTTTAATCTAATTCCACTGCAATAGACTTTCAGCAAATTCACATTTGGTTTATGAATTACTCTGCAGAAAAGAAGAGAAAGGATAAACGAGCGCTTGAGGATCTTACAGAAACTGGTTCCTAATGGAACTAAAGTAAGTTTACTACTTCAGAAGTGTTTTTTCCTTCCTCAATTACCAGATTTTTTTTATCACCAACTTATTCTTTTCTGTATTGATATTGACATGACAGGTGGACATTAGTACCATGCTTGAAGAAGCAGTTCAGTATGTGAAATTCTTGCAACTCCAAATTAAGGTAAAGTACAGTATGAGCTTAAATTTAGAGTTTGTTTGGAAATGAAAATTATGTGTGTCTTGTGGATTTTTCTTTTAAAATAAACCTGAAAGCTTGTGATCTTTTGAAATATTCAAAAAACAAAATTGATTGTTTAATTGTTCTTTTGAGCTAAACTATGGTTTGTATTTTAAACAAATAATCAATCCTAACTTGGCGTATCGCCGCATTTTTTATATTGGAAGGTACCATTACAGTTACTTTATTAGTAATTTAACCAAGAAACCTAAGTCTGATCTGATGATTTCTTTGTTCTTTTTCTTTGTAGCTCTTAAGCTCTGATGAACTATGGATGTATGCTCCAATTGCTTACAACGGAATGGACATCGGACTCGATCGGAAGATCTCGGCAATGCTTTGACTTTGGATCCTAGAGATGGTTGTGGAATTATGGTGTTAATAAGTAGTCCTATTTTACTAAAAATCCATTGCTATCTGTAATGGGTTCATCAAAATAAATTACTATAAATTCATTTTTTAATCTGTGAGGACTAAGCTTCATGATTAAATAATCATATCTGACGGCCAATTAACATGATTTGTTGCATTTTTTGGAACATAAAGTCCTGTTGTAGCCATTGTTAACCCGAAATCAAAGCTTAATATATACATTGTTATTGAATGATGGTTTGGAAATAGGCTAGGGGCGCAACTCGGGTTTGTTTTTTGGGAATTCGGGTTTAGCTTTTACCATAAAATTGGGTCCAGTTCTGGTTGATTCCAATTCAATTTTTAGCAAACCTCAACTCGGGTCCAATCCTGCACCTTGATCCAATGTCAGCATCGGACTGATTGAGCAGTCATACAAATCACTGTTTAAAAACTCCCTGAGTCGACTCAGTTCTACCTTGGCGAAGTTCTTGTCCGAGCCTGAGTTTTGACTGACAAAATCAATCAAATCCATGGACTTGCCAAAGTTAATGAAACCTTGAAGGAAGCATGGTAATTGGATAACAGAAGTTAGTTTTTGTATTTTAAAAATAATCCTGATTTTAATGAATACTTCGAAATATCTTATAGTTTTTAAAATAATTGAAAAGGAAAAACATAAGATATGCCAAAATAATATAATGCAGTCACATGTAGTTGACTTCTGAACTTGTGGTTGAAGTGAACTCACCACTTCTATAGTTAATAGTTAAAAGGATTGGACCTTGATCATAACTATTGGGCTTCTATACGAAAGCTGTGTAATTCACATTACACCACAGACATTATTCATGTCAAAGCCGTTTATATTATTTACTTAGGTCAAGCACTTACCCTGGCTTTCACAAGATCCATTTCAGTTATTGATAGAGTGAATAGATCTGTCATTTCTTGAAATCTCTCTTCTGATTCAAAATCGTGGTGCAACGTGTACCTCCTTTGTTCGGATTATGAAAAAGATAAAATAAATAAATAAATGGATTTTTGTTCAAGAATGAAATCTTATTGGAATAGTCCATATATGGTTCATCCTTCGGACCCGTATCACATCCCGGATCTAATTAAATAGGATGCATTGAGGTGGTATTTTGTATATATGTAATAATCTTGAATATATCGCCTAGATTAGACAAAAGAAATATCGTGTTGTTAACCTGAACTACTTCAGGGGAGGAGTCAATTTTAGATCCGGGAAATGCCAAATAATTTTGGATCCAAGTCAACCTCTAGAACTACTGGTCCTAAAACCAGAAATAAATATGCTTACTCCTCAATTGAATCAAAACTGTAATTGGAATTCAAAGGTAGATTGAGGTTTTGTTCAAAAAAACCGAAAGTTAACAGTATTTATCAAATCTTTTCCTACCTAATGGAATGCTGTTGGATCAAATGACAAAGGCATTGTTGAGAAAGAGATGGTTTTCCCCTAATGAAATGAAACATTTGATTCATGTAACAGGAGAAAGATTTCTCATTCCTTAGCTAGAAAGATATGCCACAATGAAAGAGGGATTAAATGGAACAGATTCAGAGTAATAAATGTTTATCTAGTCATTGTGCAAGAATCCAAAAATATGTTTCCTTGGCGGGGTTGGATATGGATTAGCATTATCTTAGAATAAAAACTATATTGGTACTCATGTTTTAATAGTGACAGTTCTCTGTTTGTACTTTTCTAATCCGTTGTTAGAGGCTGTATAATCCCCCCAAAGGTATCAACATCTAATCAGAAAAGTGTAAAATAAGGAGAGGAAAGCTATCAACATCTAATCAGAAGTGTAAATTAAAGAGACGAGTGCTATTACCAAAATAAGCAGGCACCACCATGCATTGTCTCTGTAACCGCGGTATCAACTGTATTTTGAAGGCCTCCAGGGGGTCTCCTTTGCGCCTAGATTTGCAGAAGGAAACCTATGAAAAAGGTGAAAATTTGGGGCGCAATTTCGGTCAGGTTAAGCTTTTACTTAAAAATGAAGTGGAATCAACTCAAACCCGACCTGATTTTATGGTTAAAGCTCGACCTGATTTCCAAAAAATGGACCCAAGTTTTGCACCCTAGTGATAATGGGATCTCAATTGACATCTTATGCAGAAAAATTGTCAAAACCATTGTTCCACTAATAAGGCAATGGCAATAGGCTTCTTACTTGCCTGAGTTGACTCTCAAGTAGGATCAAATAGCTATTTCCCCTGTCAAGGCTTGGGAAATGTCAAGACAACACCCTCAGCAGCTGAGTTAATCTGACTCGGAATCCCTTCATCCGTGTCTGCTGGATCAAAGCTGAGTTGAACCATTAATAAAACCCTAGTGGTTTGAGCACACAAGAAAAAAATAATTTGGTTTGATTCAATCCATGTGAAAAATATTTGCCATCCAGAAAGAGGAAAAAATAGTGTGTGTTAAAACGATAGTCAATAAGGGAGTTATAGTGCACGCCTAAGTACCAAAGGAACACTTTTGTCCACCTCAGACTGAGTTTTGCTTTATTTGGAGATGCTTTAATCTTACAGCTTTAAAATTCGACCAGACAGACAGAAATACTTTTGATTTTGCATATCCATCAAATACCCATCAAGAAAGTTTCCATAAAGAGAAATACAAAGATGATTGAAAGAAAACATGATACAAGCACAGCCCACAAAATCTATACATTCACTGCACAACTGCTGAAATTGGATATTTCTGAAACCCAACTGTTCAAAACCGCGCTGTCTCTCTACTACAACATGGTTGTAATCTTAATAAATCTCTGGGGATCTAATCTAGCTTAATTTGTTTATTGGTCCACAATATGTTTACAGAGCAAGGCTCCCTACTCTTACGAGAAGTTCGTTTCAAGGGAGAAATATGG
The DNA here is from genome assembly GCF_043159265.1 of Tasmannia lanceolata. Lineage (NCBI taxonomy): Eukaryota > Viridiplantae > Streptophyta > Magnoliopsida > Canellales > Winteraceae > Tasmannia > Tasmannia lanceolata. The sequence goes on from NW_027518681.1 coordinate 3,890,529, forward strand.
GTGAATAGTAAGACAACCATATTCTTTGCATCAACGGGAATCGAACGACTTAAATCGAATTGCTTCTCAGGCATGCTCTTCATTGACATGATTTGGGACTTCTCCTTGGTTGTCCAGCGGCATGTACTGCGCCATTATAGCTTTGATCTCTGAATCCATGTATGACTGAAAAAACCAATACAAGAAACACAAATCTCAGACAAGCAAGAAACACATCAGCATCTGGAATTCCTTTAGCATGGGTAAAAGATAAGTATCTGAACAAGTATCTTAAAACACAGTTATCAGAAGCTTAATGAGTTTAGTTTTGAAGTTAGATAACACAAAAAATAAGCTTAAGCTTCACAGAACCCGTGGGGAGTAGGGTTAAAACCTTCCATTAGGACTTTCAGTGAAGCTTAAGCTTGTGAAGCATTTGTCTCCAGCATCAAAGTGTAAGCTTCACACGACCCATGGGGAGGAGGGTTAAAAGAACCCTACGGAAAAAAAATGGAACAGAAAATACCCTAACCTGTAATCTCAAAGTTATTGTGATTTGGTTTCTCATTCTAGGGTTTCGTGAATCACTATTTTCATCAGCACAACACAAAAGGTCCATTTCAGATCAAGTTATGGAGTATTCCTATCCCCGAGAAGCTTCTTCTATATGAATTATTTGTGAAAGATCAACTGGATATTTTAGACGATACATGAATGATGAATTGCATTCTGTATAATATTACATGTTATGTACTTAACCAGTGAATGATGAATTGCTTTCTGTATAACATTAAATGTCATGATTAGATTTTTAACGTGTGGTATAAAGATATTGTTATAAAGATTTTTTTTATAAAGATATTGTTATGATACACGATCTCATGAATAAATGTTGATGATCCTTCTTGATCTTTTAATTTTATTATTGTCTCGGTTTGTTTTTGTTTTTGTTTTTGTTTTTTTTGAATGGCAATTGTCTCGGTTTTTTAATTTTCCTATTTATCACTGATTTTTCTTTTTCTTATTTTCTTTTTCCTTATATTCCCCCAAATTTTTATTCCATAATCTCACTCTTTTTATTGAAAAAAGAAAAAAAAATTCAATTGAGACGCCTTTGGGTTCTAAACTAATGCCTTGCTTCATTTTTCAGCTGACTGCTCTGCTTTGTTTTTCGCTTTCTAAAACTGTCTTAAAATTAATCATAATTTGAGTGTGTTACGCTTAACATAGATCAAGGTAATCATAGCTTAATTTGGGACAAAATGAAAGGTTTACTGAATTCTTTGTGCCTTACTATCCTTCTAAAATCCAAATGAAACAAAAGACAGATCAAATATACACGAAAAATTAAACTAAAATCCATAAAGAAGATTTTATTTATCATGAACCTTTGCATTCTAATGCAATGACATTAAATTGTTTTAAACTCAAAACAAAGAACCACAATAACATGAGCTTGTTCAATTTCAAAACAAATGAAATACAATGGCATTAACTCAGAGTTGTAAAAAAATGGAACATAAGCATAAAATTGCCATTCACATAAAAAAGGGAAATAAGGGCGGAAAACTTTTTTTGCCAATTTCATTTATGCATATCAGTTATTTAATTGGGATTTCAATGAGGACAATACGCATGCTTTTCAAAATGTCTGCAATCAACAACTGCTAAAAGGGCACGATACAATGGCTCTCATGGAAATTCCATTCTAACTATGAATTTAATCTGAGGCATAATAAACAACAAATATTCCCTGATAGGGAAAATGAAAACATAGCAAACTTACTCGTAATCTATATTTGTAAATAATATATGCTCCAGCTGAAGTGACAGCCAATCCTATCAAAATGATCCAAATGGCAGCCCATGCCGTCTTTGTTTCGCTAGCCCTCTTACCTGCATGATTATCCAAATCATATGAAGCAAAACAGTGATAGGCAGGAAGATTGTATTAAATAATCACAAATTGGAATAGCGGAACCCACTTATGCAGGTGTCATGGTCCCTCATATACAAAAGGCCCCCGCTGCAAGTGCACTCGTAGCTACCCCAGGTATTCTTGCAACTGCACTCAGGGCACTGGCAAGCTCTCTTTTCTTTGCATTCATTAATATCTGCCAACAACAAAACCAGTTAACCAGAAGAAAATATTGCCAAATTTTGAATTGGTAGGTAAGTATGGGCAAGGTTTGAAATTTCGGTTTCGGTTTCGGTTTTGGCTATAACCGAAATTTCGGCTGACATTCGGTAAAAAAACAAATTTCGTTAAAATTCGAAATTTCAGCATAAATTTCGGATTACGGGAAAAAATAATAATAATAATATAGCCAAAATTTCAGAAATTTTGGCTGAAATATGGGCGGGCCGACACCGAAATTTGTACTTTCGGTGTCAGCCCCGTCCAAAATCCAAAATTTCAGCATTTCGGTCGAAATTTAAAACCGTGTATTGGTAATTCCAAGCACAGTTGGGGTTTCTCAAACAGAAAACCTACCCAAGACGATTGAGATTAATATTACGTGATTGATATTGATACAATTTATTTACTTCCACAAATTGGCATGAACATCTTTTCCTGACATAGCCTATGAATATGACTGTTAAGTGCATAACTTACCCTTGCAACTTTTGACACCATCACCTGTGAATCCAGGAGGACACTGGCATTTCTTGTCCCCAATATCCTGTGGACAGCAAAGATGAGAATGTATAACGAAGTCTTTTAGAAAATAAACTATGAAATGTGCACCAACCTGACAGGCAGAGAAGGTGTTTCCAGCTTGAGTAGCCTGCCAACACCCCCCATTATTTAGCTTGCACCTTCCAGGCCCACTTGCTGCTTGATGATGGAAAGATTTAATGAATTGTGTTACATGTCATAAGGTGTTGTAAAATAATATGCAAAAAGAGAATCCTAGTCAGAGAAGAATTAATCTAATAGTATTCCCGTAAATTTTTTTTTTTTTTGGGGGAATGATACAGCAAAAAATTTTCAAGAAAAATAAGCGAAAATTAGAGGGGCAGAGAATGGCCCAATAGTAAAACTTCCTCGGAGCACCTTCCTTAACAAAAATGCCTGGCACATCACTAGCCGCTTTTAAAACATGAAAAAATGGTGCATTCAACACCCTACTAATTTCCAAGAAAATGACTAGTGAGCCATTGGTTTGCAACATAAGCATCAGTCCTACGCTTGAAACCCTAATCCGCCAAAACCAAATCTTTGAAAACCCTTCCCCATAAACTTCACCAATAGAAAACCTAATTCCCCATCCTTTTAGTCACCCAAAACCCACCAGCCCACCTATTAGAGACCCTAAATGAAATACCCCTAAAATTCCTATTTAATATTTTGAAGTTTCTGTGGGCAATTTAGCCATTTTGAAAAAATGGAGGGATAGGTTTCGTAATTACATTTGGAGCATAGATTTTCTAAATATCATATAAATATTTATTTTCCTCTTTTATTTCTCTTAGAGGAAATCATAGACGTAGAAAGAGAGGAAGCCCTAAACCAAGGAGAAGAAACCCTAACTCAAGGGAGAGAGGAGCCTAGAGGAGATTTCACAATCGGAGAATCAAATTGAGGTAAGAAGATGAACAAGCATAGCATAAGTTGTATCTCATGTGTTCTCTTTGATTTACATTGGAACAACTTATTTTAAAGGAATAATGGGATTTCCTTTTTGTTCCGTCACCCGGAGAATTCCCGTCAAGTTTCTGGTGAAACCTCGCACCTTAAGCTTTCCATCGGGACCAACCGCGTTCATTTCCGGCAACCGATTAGGATGTTGTAAGGATTCGGTGCTTTTGCCCATGTCTCGCCGCCAATCGTCGTCCAGCGGGTTTCTTGCACGCGAACTAGACTTGTCGGAATCCTCTCGTCACGAGGGTCCAACGAGTCTAGCCTAATTCAATTCGGGCAAGCGGTGATTGAGTTATAAACCTTCGAAGTTTGTGAAACCGGAAGAAATCACGCACAAGGGAAAACCCCAAATTGCTAAGCACGTTCGACCGTGACTGAGGCACTGCATGGTCGACTGTAGTTAGGCCGGTCAACCGTTCAAGAGACCTCTTTTCGAGCCGGGTTTCTTCCAATTGAGGGTTTTTTGCATGCTTTTTGTGCCCGTACCTATATGCATGCTCATGTTACGTTGCATCCTTGATTTTTATGTGATTCTAAATGCTAGGTGATTTGGATCGGAGCCGAGGGACTTTTGATTCAATCGAGGTAAGTGATGTGACGGATCCTTAATGTTTGAACCCCTAAAACACGCTAAGGTATGTTCATGCTCTTACAATGATGATTTGAAACAGGTGCCTATCAGGATGATATCAAAAACTTTTGTGGATTATGCTAGTGGTGTGTAATTTCCCTGTATTTAACGAACTAGGGTCTGGCATGCCTTTTTTTTTAATGGTAGCCAAAATATTATTATAAAAGAAAAGACTGAGATCGTCAGCTTACAGAATAAGAGAGAAAAGGAAACAACTATTCCAAACAAAAACAACAAATCAAGGGGGGAGGGAATCAGAGAGAGCAAAAGATTCTTTAGATACACCCTCCCTATCCAAACTATCCGCCACCGAGTTCGCAGATCACCTCATCAAAATATTTGACGAATCTCCATGGATGATGTTGCGATTTTTTTCAGCCAACAGATCACATTTAAAGAGTCCCCTTCCACCGAAAGTAGCATGCCCTTATAAAGGATGGCAGTCTCAGCAGTTCAGCCAGCAGTCGAGTAGGCTAGTCAACAGTTTCAGGCCACCCGGACCCTGCCAGACTCAGCCCATCCAGAGTCGGCCAAGGCACCAGAGGAGTGGCAGACCGCGCAAGACATGCCACGTTTATACATTGACTCTGCAAGATGCACAGGCATCCATCTAAAGCCTTTAAAAAGAAGTCTTTTATCCTATAGACCACAACCCCATTGTCCACCACTTAAATCCAAACCCTCTCCATATAAAAACCCAATAGCCCCATAAACCCTAGTTTAGGAAAATCAAGAAAGAAATCCCTCTCGATCTCGATCTTGAATTAGAAGCCTAACCTCATTGCCTATTACCGCACCCTATCCGCATGTAAGTATTATTTGAGCCATGGATTAGATTATTTCATAGATATGATTATTGTCAAAACATTATTTAAGGTGTGTTGTATTTCATTTAACTACCTCGTTTGTTTATGGATTTATTGCATGCAAGCTGTCTAGGTTATTTAAATTCAATTTGATGAATAAAATCCAGAGCTTAGAATTTCTACGAAGAACCTTAGTTGAAGTTGAATATTATGTTATGTTTATGTGGATTTGGGAGTGAGCTTAGAATTTCTAGAACCTCAGTTGAAGTTGATTATTATGTTATATTTAAGTGGATTTGGGAATGCATGTCAGCTGCTTTACTGAATTAGAGCCCTTTTATTGCTCCTAAATTACTAGAAATTAATCCTGCAATCCCTGGGTTTGCATCACGGATAAACAAAAATCGTGTCTACTACCACTACCAAAGTTTACATAATACATTACTAGTCACAGTACCTGGAAAGTTAAGGTCGCTAAAAGGGAGCTACAAAAGCTTAAAATGGCAACGCAATAAAAGCTGCCAAATTTAAACGAGAAAGCTAAATTGAAGAACTTACTTTGAAACTACGTATGGAGAAGTGCATGTGAGGATTGATAAGGAGAATTCCTTCAGACAAGAAAAGGCAAGACTGCGATCTACTTGAGGTGCAACTTCAGTTCCAAAACAAACAAAAAATTAAAGCATTGTTGATAAAGGACCGAGAGGCTGCAAAAAGGGGGCGCCAAATAGGTCCAAAATACCATGCATTTTGTGCATAACAATTGCTTAAGCCCCTGTTTGGTTGCCAAAAAAGTAGGAATTTTTGAAGTATTTGGACAGGATTTGAAATCCAATACAACGTTTGGTTGCTTTTTTCATCCAAAAGCACATTTGACTACTGGGATTGTTGGATCCTTGTCTGCTGACGTGGAAGGAAAACGGGAGCCGAATTGTAAACCACAAAATCGGAGTTTTTTTTATGGAATCTAAGTTGGAATGGGATTTCGAAATGACTCTTCAATAAATGAGTCTTTTCCCACGAAATTTCCACACTTTATCATGACAAAGGAATCTCTGATGACACTATCTATCAAATTGAAAAGGCAACTTTTGAATCTATACTACAAGATTGAGAAAGAAAGATGAGTTTGATGATGCTATCGAGATGGATTAAACAAACATTTTGTCTACCACCAATATCGAAGCTTTTAGAATGCATTACTACTCAATGCGTCTGAAATGGAAAGGTTGCTAAAAGTGAGCTACTAAAGCTTAATATGGCAGCGAAGGAAATCAATGCTTTCCAAGATGTCAAATTTAAACTGAAAGGATAAATTGAAGAACTTACTTTAGAAACTATGCGTAGAGTCGTAGGGAAGCGCATGAGGATCAATATGGATGAAACCTTAACACAAGAAAATGCAATGATGCAATCTACTTTAGGTGCAACTTCAGTCCAAGAAATTAAAGCATTGCTAAAAGAGAAAGACAGAGACTGCGAAAAAGAAGAGCCGAACAGGTTTGGGATACCATTCATTTAATGGTCAACAAATGTTCAAAGAAGTTATCGATAATAATCTGTGGAATTGAAAGGGAAACTTGTGAATCTCTACTAGAAGGTCGAGACAGAAAATGACGAGTCCAATGATGCAACAAAGACCAATGAACAAAATTTTGTGTCTACCACCAGCACCGAAGAATACATCAAAGATGTGTTCACCAATAAGATTATGTCTACTAGAAGAAGTGAGTGGCAGATAATACTGTTCGATGGAAATAACTCATTTGATGGAATGGAAAACCGTTCTCTGTTGAGCATAGACCACTGCAGAAGAGTTCGAGCAAGCTGGTCATGACTCCTACAACCACTTTCATTCCCCATACTCAACGGTACCAAGTCTTTTTCAAGTAGGAGAGAATTATGGGGGCATCCCTTACAGAAGTCAAAAAGTTAGCTAGGACAATGGGGTCCATCATTACCGTTAGTACGCTCTTTATTTCAGTCAACTCAACTCAACTGAGCCTTTGTCCCAAACTAGTTGGGGTCGGCACATCAATTAACTGAATTAGAATAAAGGAGAGCCCAATTTGCTCCCATAAAATTGTTTATGATACCACCTTTAGATCTTTAAATAATTTCTTAATTGCCCGTCGATATGATGCCTTCAGTCCAGTTGGTGTGATGCTCTGGGATCTATACGTTCTATATTCTCTCCCATTGAGGTGATGTCTAAAGATTCTAAACCATCAATTGTGATATTTGCCGAAAAAAGTGAAGTTTTCTAAGATCTTTGAATTTACTTTGCAAAGTTCAAATTATACTTAAGGGTTTTGCTAACCAACTAGGGCAACCAATCAGATCGTGAATCCAACTATCGAATTGGTTGATCTCAACCATCAGATAAGTGAACTTTCCTATTTTTGTAGATCCTTCAGATCAAAATTTCCATTGAAACGAGTTTTTTTCTATAAACGTAAAAGGGAATATTCTGAATGCATCTGATCAAAAATCATATGGTCAGATTGACTCAATTTCAACCATTGAATTCAACTTGGATCTTTAATTCTAGCCCTAAATGAGAATTTCAAAATATTTTGGAGGATTAGATTTGATATATTTTTAAAAATTATGTAAAAAGGCACTTCAGACCATAGTTTTTGATACTTCTACATAGGTTTGGGAATGAATTGGACTTTCTATGTTAACCTAATTGTGTGTTATTTGATCATTCATATGCCCTACTCAATCTAATGTGAGAAGTCCCTTCATTTCGGGCTCTTTCCTAACAGTTACTTGTTTCCTATCCCTAAGGATTTTGGTTGTGTTTGTTTTGTCCATTCTTGACTAGGATTAGATAAATTTGATCCATGGGCAGTCAAATGTATTTTTTTCGGGCCCATACTCATAAACATTATCAATGTTACAATCCCATATCCAAGGAGAGATATGTTTGTATCGGTGTCACTTTCTTTGGGGATACACCTTCTATAACTCGAATCTTGCATCCCCTGTGAGCATTCAAAAATAAATAAATCTGTGCATCCCCTGTGTCTCCTCCACCATTACTAACCCTGGTTCAACTTTTAGATAATGTTGCCTCTTCTCCTGAGATACCAAGTCCAAGCACTGTCGCGAAGAAACAATTACAAGTTTGTAAGAGGTGAAAATAACAGAACATGATAGCCTCCTACTGGACTGTCAACTTTGTCTACGGATTACACGGCTGATTATACTCATTAGAGTGTCCATATTGCTATTCGTAAAGGTAAACAGTTGTGCAATCAATACCTTGTTGCAAACTTCATTTCTTCTATTGCCGTCCCCCGAACCTGTCAGGATGCACTTAATTCTAATGGATGGTGAAATGAGTGCATTTCAGCAAAATCATACAAGGGATTCAACCAAGTTACCAGCTAGTAAAAGTGAAGTTGGGTGTCAATGGGTGTATACTAATATTAAGTATCTATCTAATGTAACTGTTGAATGCATGAAGGCATGATTGGTGGCTAAAGGTTACACCCAAACAATTGGTATCCAATCGCCAAACACAACTCTGTGCATGTATTATCCCGATAGTCGCTACCTAAGACCGGCCATCGTGGCAACTAGATGCTAACAATGTTTTTCTTCATAGTGACTTACAAGAAGAAGTTTACATGAAGCAAACTCCAGGGTATGTCGCTCAGGGAGTCTGGTAAGGTGTGCAAATTATGAAAAGGCTATTTATGGATTGAAATAGTCTCCTCTTGCTTGGTTCAATAACTTTAGCTCAATTGGTACTAATTATGGATTTCAACGAAGTAATGTCTCATGGGGAAAGACTTGACTGGAAAGAAAGCTTTGGAATGACAAGGCCACACTCTCTTATCCTTTTGAACAGTATGCACAAAAAGCCTCCTAAGACTACAACAGTAAAAAACAAATGAGTCATTCACACGTATTGTAACCATCTCTCTCAAACTACATGATTCAGAAGATAACATTAAAAAAAAGCAAGTTTCCATGCTCGCGTGCTGGGTTGGGAATGATAAACATGTACTTCATGTAAATATGACTAGGTACATCTCACAAGTTTCTTGAAGAGAAAATGGTGAGCTACACACACAAAATAGTGAGAGTGAGAGTAAGAGTGAGAGAAAAAAAGAAGTATACCTTCGCAAGCACTGTAACCATCTCCCTTAAACTGTACACCTTGAACCAGGGGACACTCACATACTCTTCCACGGAAGGTATCCTGAGTAAATACTTCACCTATCAATAAAAGAAACAGCCAGACACATATAAAGCTGATTATTTACAAGAATACCTTGCAAGCAGTGATATTGGAAATCTTATCATGCCAACAACCACCGTTATTTTCCAGACATTCATTTGTCTCTATATCTGAAAGAAAAAGATTCTATGATCAGAAGAAACCTTTTCTGCAAATAAAAACATTAGATTGCAAGAGCTATAAGTTTCAAAAAACTAGATGCCCAATATTATTTCTCAAACTCACCACCACTTAAGCAAACAGCTGGTTCAGTAGTTTCCTCAAAACCAGCACAAACAGCCTTCAAAATAGCACCTTTCTCTAATTTTCCTGCAATTGCATGTCAGAAAGAGACACCGCCTAGACATGGAATGAAATACAATTTTCCAAGACTGACCTCGATACTGTCGATTATTAATAATGAGGGTAGGTAATATAGTGACATCTCCCCTGGATCCTTTTCCAACCTAGATAAAAATTCCATCATATGACAGCAATATATAAAGAGGTTACAGATACCAGCTTAGAAGAATTAGATGTAGCTAAAAGCCACAGATCCACCAGAATTGGGAGAAAAAAAAAAGAAGCAACCAAAAGTTCTTAAGAAAACACAGAAAAATAATATATATATATATATATATATATATATATATATATATATATATATATATATATATATAAAGGGACACCTACTTGGGCATCTTGCTCTTCTTTCAGAACGGGATTGTCAGAATCGGAATTTGGGTCTCCCATGCACTTTTCAATCTTCTTACTGTCCAGCCCTGCTCAAATGCAAGAACTATATTAAAATTGTCCTATTGAGAATAATTGATGTCCTCAATTATTTTCCAGCCCTGCTCAAATGCAAGAACTATATTATAATGTCCTATTGAGAAAAGATCACATTTTAAAGATTAGCATACCTAGGGATTTGATAACAGTTTCGGCACATTCTTTGTTGTATTTCTTCTCCCTCATAGGGCATCTTATTTTAAAATCAGTTACATAATCCCACCAGACCCAAGGTTTTTTGGATTCATTTGCAACTCTAAACACACACAATTGTCTCAAATTCTCAACAACCACTTCTTTCCCTTCATAACCTTTGCTGAAATCCTGTTCAGGATCTGGAGCACAATACCTTCCATGATTAATGCATTGGGATTTACACTGCCTGCTAGCCGTGAATGCGTGGGGACAATACCAAGTTATATAATGGGGTGTAAACTGCGAATAACCACCTCGCTCGAGTATCTGTGCTGCACCTTTGAAATCATTCAGAAAGTTCATCAGCATGTCACACTTGGGCCCACATTCATCATTGCTATTGGTCCATAACTCATACTCCACACGATCGTCAGGGTGTGGGACCGCTTCCCTCCAGTCGAGGTTCACATTGACCATTTCCCCATTGTTGATGGCTTTCTTTAGTTTCTCACCAAAGTTTTTATCGATAAGTGCAGATGGAATTGTTATGTTCTGAATATATTTTGCAGCCTCTTCATCCTCTCGAGGCGAATCCATGGTTATCAGTGGTTCTTCAATGTTATCTGCAACAAGCACTGCTGAAGCCCCAGAATTCTGCGCATTCCAAACCTTTAGAGCGAAAAAACAATCTGTAAAGAAGCATAAAACACGCAAACCCATTAGAGCTGGTACTCTTTGAAGAAAAGATCTAATACTGGAAGCAATAATTGACTGCATTCAATAGCTCCAATATTTAAGGGGAAAAAGGCACAATTCATAACATATCCCTACAATCTAAAATAATATACAAGGAAAGTGAATGGAGTTTCATCATAGTTTGCAAAAAAAAAGTACTCCTTTGCAGCTATGTGACACTCATGAGGTTAGATAGAAATGTCAATCTCAATATTGCGGACATTGTAGATCAAAATACGGAATCGGACAAGAATGCAGCAAGGTAAAATGGAGTCGACTCGGGCAAGTAAACGATTGGGCAGGGGGAGTTTCAAAAATATGGGGCCGACAAAACAGAACCAAACATATCTGTAACAGGTTTTCATAGTTCTGATTTTAGGGACCGGTTGTAATGGACTAGAAGTATTAATAGTGGGCCTGAGTACTGGTTTAACTAGATTGTTTGGATGATAAGATGGGACTGTCGATAACAAGGTTACAGGCCTTTTCTTCCCCCTTTTCCCTTTTTCCCTTTCCTTGTATTGACCATCTCCATCGTCCCTTCATCTATTAATGAAATTCTTCATCATTCAAAAAAAGCAAGGTTACAGGCCTTTCGGAACTTTTTTGGAATTTCTGGGCAGGCAAAGAAAGGGGCTGACATAAGGGTAGTTTCTGGATTGTTCAGGCCTTCAGGGACAATTGAGGTCGATGGAACATGGTTTAAGGCATGGATTTGGATAGGGACAGCAGGTTTTAAAACCTGTAGATTTTATAGACTGCAGGTTATCATATAGCCACAGGGTGTGGGTCATGGGTAGAGACATATAGATTAATCGAAGGATGATGAGTAGGGACAGATTTCTGTGGGGTATAACGGTATGGGCAATTGTCCCTGAAGTCTATAAAATGGAAAGAAACTCCAAAGTGAAATCAGTAAAAGCAACTTCAGTCACAAGCATGGGCAAGACTGGTTGTCCTTCCTGATGAATCCAAGTCACGTTGACAAGGCTTACAACATGAAGAAGGTCAATCTAAAATCAGAAGTCCACTATTCATGAGCTCATAAACCTAGGAACTAACAAGAGTTTGGTTTTCTACCGATGTCGATATGCCAACCATCAAAGCACTTAATTGTGCTTGATAGCATCAGACAGAAACAACACATCTGACAAAAAAATGACAGTGGCAAATCAGGAACAGGATGCCCCAGTCGCAAATCATTCTGATATGAAAGATACAGTTGCCTCAAATTCATTGTCCTCATAATAGTCAGAGAAATTGGATAATGTGCTATGTGACAGCAATCTTCGAACAACTCTTCTTCTGTCCACTAGAAGTATGTGTAGTGACTGATGTCTGATGATAATATTGCACAAGATCCATATAAAAGTTCTTATTTTCTTTTTATTTTTTATTTTTTGAATGGTAGCCACTTGTATTCATAAAAGAAGGACCGAGATGGTCAGTACATGGAGCAACAAAAGCAAAGAAAGATCAAGAAAAACAGAGAGGAGGTAACTTTCTTGTCTGAGAATAGAGAGACTGAGACCAAAAGTTGTACATTCCTGGCTATGTTGCAGCATGGGTAGAGGTATGAATAAGAATCTACCATGGAGTGCCAGACTGAGCAACCCAAAGCATAGAATTCAAAGACTTCAAATGCAAATGAGGATCTATATTAAAAACTTAATATTTTTGTGAAATAATTGGATATACAAATGTAATGTTATACTGCCCATATCAAAAAAATTATATTAAGAAGAGTATAAGGACTTTCATGCATGTGCATAAAAAGTATAGTATGATAAATTTTAGCTAATGGATGCTATAAAAAATTGATTTAAGTTTCTTATTTAGGTAATAAATGGATGCAACCTCATCTTTATCATTAGCAAAAAATCGAACTTCATCTTTATCATTTATAAGATAAGATGGATACATATCCATAAAATCCAAAAGAATACCAAAATAGATCCATTGCATGGAAAGTAAAACAAACAAAATAGGAACCAAAGAAAGCCCCATGGAGATCCCTCAATTGGTCAGATCATTAACTAGACTGTTCTCCTCACTATGAAAAAGGGATGATACGGCCAAGAGTGCAATACGCACTGTAGTGATTTCCATCTCAACTTAATACCCGAAATGAAAGATCATCAATCATTGAAGGCAGAATCTTACGGAAGAGCCATGAAAAAAACTCAATGGCCACATACAAAAGAACTTGCTCTATAAAACTCCGCAACAGAAGCAACAGAAGCAACAGAAACATAACGAAAGTAACATTTTTCAGCAACCAAAGATGCAAGTGTGTCAATGAAAAATGGCATTGGAGGTTGTTTTTAGCTTAGCTTTGTATTTCAATTCTCAAGTACAGTGTTTACAATGTAATACTTTTAGGAATGATGAGCCCATGAAGTTCATAAAATAATTTCAAAAGTTCTCCCTTAAGGCCCTGTTTGGATTGCAGCAAAAAAAAATAAGAGGAATAAAAATTTCCCTTGGAAAATCATTTTATTTCCACAATTTAAAGGGAAATGATAAATTTTAGGGATATCAATATAAACTAAAGTTCCCAGTAAATTAAACTTAAACTACTGTGATTCAATTCAATAGAAAAGCATGACATTTTGAGGGGGTGGGGATTCTTTTCCCGACTTTTCCAAAAAAATTCCTGCAATCCAAACAGGGCCTAAATGAAAAAATAAAGAAAGGAAACATTAGAATCACATCAAAATCCCAAAAAAAATTGCATTAAACAGATAACACATAAAATGCAAATGGGAAAAAATAGCAAATTGCCACAGAATTCATCAGCCATTGTAAAACCAAACAGGATATTTACACACCTTCAAACTGAAATAAGTACCAAACCCACCTAAAACCAGTAAAATTTCACTACCCCATGTAATCAATAGATCAAAATTACACAAAATAATAAAAACCCATTTACCTCCTCGATCAACCAACACGAAATTTGGAAGAGCTCCGGCTTTCGCCTTGAACGAAATCCCTAATTCTTCATAACCCTTACACCCATTTTTGTTCTCCTTAGGGTATACAACAGCCCCTCCCATGCTTCCACCATACTTAGGAATTCCGAAATTCCCGATGGCGCTATCGTAATTCCCTTTAATGTTTTCCGGTGAAGTCACAGTCAGACTGTTCTTCTCTACAATGAATCTCGCCCAAATTGGTGAAATTAAAGCCCCAAAAAATAGACCCAGAAACCCTAATGAAAACCCAACTGAGCTCTCCATCTCCAAAGCAAAATACACAACAAAGGAAAGGAAATGAGTAAAGATTGTGTGATTTTTATCAATCAAATCAAGATGGGGGTGTTGATGATAAAACCCTAGAGCTAAAAAATTTGTGGGATTGAAGGAATGGGGAATTGGGTATTGATTTCTTCTTTGATAAGAAAAGGGTGGATTTTGGCTGCTATCTTTCTTTGCCTTCGTCTTAGAGCTGAATGACGGTTTGCAGTTCTACTTGTTCTTCATTTGTTAATTGTGATTAGAAAGAGTTGATGACTTTGGTGAGTTGGTCTGTGCTTGTTTATTAGTCACCCAAAAAAATCAAAGATAAATGTCGTCCCTTTGTTTATTAGTACACCCCTTTAATGAAGAGGAATGATATACCCCCCCCCCTCTTTTCCCTAGTAGGACACCCGTTGCAGTGTAAAAAGATTGGTCATAAATACACTGAAGGGGTGGGACTAGTCACAAATTCTCAATTTTGAGAGTAGGGTCATTTTGGGAATAAATGGTTTAAACTTTAAAGGGTTGCAGATGCAATAGAAAGGATAAGTAATGTCATAAATAGAGGGAGCTTCCTCGAAGCATACGAGAAGAACGATATATCATTCAATCTCTACCGTACACGTGTCCCATATCAGGTCGGTCTCCGTTGTTGACTCCATATTCTCCAGAATGAGGACCAATCCTTTTTATTATAAATCCAATTGCATCTTAACAAATGTAAGTGTTTTTCCTTCCAAATAAAGTATGCAAAAATATACACACTCCCTTGCTTTGATAATGTCACTCCGTATTTTACTTTATCAAACACTTTCTTAATTGATACACCCCTCATAACCAAGGTTTAAAATTTCGGTTTCGGTACCGGTTTCGGACCATGGAATTTTGAAATTTCGGTCGAAATCCGGTACATAACCTGAAACAAATATTTTATTTAATATTAAATTTCGGTAAAATATTAAATTAATATAAAAATAACAGTTTTTTTGGGTCAAATTTCGGAAAAACCAAAATTTCGACCGAAATAAATGACCGTTTCGGTTTTGGTCCATTTCAGTGTTGGTCTCCACCGAAATCCAAAATTTCGGTCCGAAATTTAAAACCATGCTCATAACATGATTGGACAATCACAACCATCCAACTACCCTTTTTTTACTGTAGTTATTATATGGTCTGCAGGTACATATAGGAATTTCGAAAAAAAAATTACACTGGGGCCCATATTATTTGATGATCCAAACCATTCATTTGTTGAGCTCTTCGTGGTTGTGCCCCGTAAATCATCTTTGTAGGTTGATCCTAACCCTCTAATCTAGAGAGAGATGACACACACTATAGAAGCTTCTTCATATCGGATGACCGAGGGTAAGGAACATTGGAGATGATTTTTTGGGCTCGGCCTATTTGCATTGGGACCCAACAGGTGAATGGTTTGAATGGAGTTGATATTGCCACCGTTAAAATTAGGCACTGTATGTATAGAAAAGTAAAAGATGTTTGTTGAACAAACATAGGTGGAATTGCCCGTACAATAACACTTCCCTTTTTAAGCTAGTGCATAGGATAAAGGAATACAGATATAAATAATCACTGAACACCACATTTAATTATTAGATAATAGTTGTTTAAAGGAAGGTAAAAGAGTGGGATATCATTCAGGTCTAAGAAATGTAGTCTAGTCCACAAGAGCTACCGTTGATTCCCTCATTTGTTTTATCTTGAAATTGTCAGACTAGTGTTACTATCAATTCTCCCACATCATGGTGAATGATTTTCTTCAATAGTTTTAACATTTTCTTTTATAAGTGTCGTGGTCATCAAGTCCACCAGAAGACTTCAATTTCCTCCATGAATTTGCTTTTGGCTCATGTTATCACTTAGATTGAGTTCCTGCATTAGTTTAGGTTGCATTCTTTAACCCTTCTTGGCAACTCTTCTGTGTTTTTTTATTATGGAGAATAAAAAAAGGAAAATGATATCAGCACTGCAATGTTTTGATACTTCGACGGAGCTTTGTCTTGTCTTTTGGTATTTAAAGGGCTGTCAGAGGGTCATTACTTATTACAGTACCAAAAAACTCTCACAAGCCCTTTAAATACTAAAAGACAAGAAGCTTAGGTGGAAATATCAAAACATTGCAGTGACGATATCATTTCCCTAAAAAATGGAGGATGACTTTTGGTCAAGCTGTTCTACCCAACTCTCCCATTTATGACTTTAGAGCAGCATTTGGAGGAAGCAACCTTAATTCTTCTCTACCAATTAAAATTTGGTGATATCTCAAAACCATTCAACCCTCGTTGGCAAATTAAAAATTAAATTTTGACTAAAAATTCACTTTCAATGTAGGGAAGCCTATTTTTTATAATATTTAGGTTCGAGCTATAGCTTAAACCTCTTGTGAGTGGGCTTGGCCGCAATGACCATTTTATTCAAGACATAGATATTGGTGAAGGGTACATAATGACCAATTTTAATCAAGACAGGGATTGGTGATGAGTACCAACTTCGGTAGTATGGAATACCAATTTGTTACTGCCGTTGCCTTTTTAAATTATGAGGAAAGGAAAAGACTTCTAAAATGGGATTTAGGTTTTCACCAAAAATAAATAAAAAAAGATGATGAAAGTGATGAGAATGATGCCGATAAATTCGCGGCCATTCTGTGAAAGAAGTTTAATCACTCTCCATGATTCTATTCCGCCCGTTCTAAACACCCAAAAAACAGTAAGTGTTGAAGAAATCGACCTTAATTCTTCTCTACCAATTAAATTCTGGTATTAATTTGCCCTAATCATTCAACCCTCATCAACATTCCCATGAAACTCTATACTGGCCTTTTGGTTGCTCGTTAGACTAGGTTTACCATTGTTTTTTTCATTACCCGTGGTGTAAGAGTAGAGTAGCTTATTCATTTTACCATTTTCCAATTCTATTCTTATCATTTTAAGTTACTACGGGTAGTTTGGTTTTTTTACTCAATTATTCATGGCTTTTTAGTCATATAGCCTTTAGTAGGGGTATTTTAGTATTTTCCATTATAAGAGCATTATATAATGTTACTGGTGAAGCCTGATCTCAGTTTAATCTGGAAAGTACTGTACACTTTACCCTGACTGCGGCGGTCCCGTGGAATCGTTGGCTGAACGCCATTTAAAAGGGATGTGATATCAGAAGACGCCATAGAGAGGTGTGAGGGTTTCTAATCTTTTCTTCGGAATAGTGGAATCGTTGGCTTGTCGCTCTACCGTGGACGTAGCCCATACCAAACTGGTTGGGTGAACCACGTAAATCTATGTGTGATCTTTCGTTTTATCTTTGCATCGTTATTCTGCTGCGTTGTTAATTCCTAACATATAAGTTCATTTCCCTCTCTTTCATAAGCTAGCTTTTCATTTTTTTAATTTGAATTTCAAGTAGATCACCAGTTGCAAATTTTGAGGGAGTTTTCCCATCTTGCAAAGAAGAATTTCCTCTTCCTAGAATTTCATGAAGTTTGAAAAGATTGCAAGCTGAAATCATCAGTTTTTTCTCGTCAAAATTCGGTTGTCCTTTCCTTATGACTCAAGGAGTTCCATTGAAGATTCTCAATCTAGTGTCTCATCACCGAATTCTAGTCATTTTCGCTGAAGACAAGCCACAAAGAAGAACAATAGATACAGTGTTGTCCTGGAATTTTACATGCTACAAATTCCCTTCAGAAGAAACATTTATCAGATGCCTAAACCTTGAATTCCAGTGTGGATCATCTTTTCTCTCTGTATCATTTATTGGAACTGTTGGAATTCCCTAGAACTTTGGTGAACTCAGTATCGAAACTCCCCTCAAATCCAATCTCTGTAAGTAAACTTCACCACGGTTAATTTGCATTTTCAGAATGATAAGAGAACGTTGGAGAAGATAAAATTTTGCCATTCGTTTTGTTTCAACTTTCATTGAAGGTCTTTAAAACTCAACCATTCTTAGAGCTCGCCCATAGAACTCTTGCTCAAACTATAGTCCAAAGAAATTTCACATGTTATCTATTCATCCAGTCCAAAACAAACCAACAACTATAATTTCCTATTATAAAACAACGAACAATTGTGGACTGACAATCATTTCTTAGCGAGATCAAGTTTACAAGCCTTGGAGCTACAGGTGAGGAATGTGTTCTATTGCTAGACTAGAGTGAACTCAGTTCTAAACTTTCTCAAGATACTGATTGCCTTCCTTGATTGTGCACGAAGGATCTTGAAGTAGTTGAATTCTTCAGCACTTCTCCATTAAACATTGGTTCCTCTTTCTGTTAGCATTTTTTAGATCTAGGTTTGCCAATTTGTTTTCTGCTAGATCGTATTATAGAACTCATGAAGTTTTGTTTCTCGAATGTCTAAAGGAAGCAAGTAACAATTGTTAATCTTATATGTGATTGAGTGAACTGTTTTGTTAATCGGAAAAGCCATTTCTAAATTTTCTATGTTTTGTGTGGCTAAATAATCGGATTCTGTGTAGCGAGTCGTTTGGATACGCGGATTTTAGAATCCAGTTTTAGTTTGAAAACAGTGTAAAAGAGGGTTCATGATCAAGCTGTTGTGTGTTGTCCTGATAGCGTTTCTTGGATTTTAAGTAAGAAATCCAAGTTTTGGAAATCTCTCCGCCATGCTGAGATTTCTAAAATCTGGAAACATGGGAGTATGGGACTATCTCCTGCAGTCTTGTTGTCGGGAAGAAGGGCAAGAAATCAGAAAATGACGCCTAGTCTCTTTTTTCTCTCGTCTCCCATCCACAATTTTGACGAAATCCAAGATTCTAAAATCAGCGTATCCAAACGGCCCCTTAGGGTTGCTTCTGCAGGTGCTTTAAAATCCGCCTCCGCCCGATTCTTTCAGCAAGAATGAGAAGTGTTGCCCAAATCATTTTTTGTGTCCATCTTTATCCTCAACCACATCCCAATGATATAACTACACTTCCTCATATTTAACTAACAACTAGAAGTATGCTTTAGGTGGCAATGTTACCCTTCAATACTTTTTATTGGTTGATACGAGGGGTCCAATTGACTTGATTGGAATATTAGAGGTCAAGCATACGGCCTATCGGATAAACGACATTAGTTCAACCAAAGCTGGGTGCCACTATGTAATAGTTTGATCAAATAATTGCTCAAAGTCTAAACCCTATTTACCTCTCTTGCTACTTTGCAATGGATGAGGAGATGATCCACTGACTCCGCATCCTCCATACACATAACACAATGGTTAACAATCATAATTTTCCTCCTCCTTAAGAAATCAACAGTCTGGATTCGCTTTTTTAGAGCCGCCCATTCGAAGGTACATACTGTGGCAGGAGACTGGAATGTCCACACTCTAGCAAATTTGGAAGACGCCGGACTAGTCACCAAGTGGTTATAGAAAGATTTAACAGAGAATGTTCCATGTGTGTTCCATATCCAAACCCTTTTATCTACCTCATCCCGCTTTATGTAAACACTCTCCGGCAATTCCAACAACCTACCAATAGATTCTAATTCATAGTCAAAGAAATTTCTCCTAAAAAGTGATTTCCAACAAATATTTCCATCCCTCCGTTCGAAGTTTTCACAAACCAAACTATCTTTCCTAGATGACATCAGAAACAGATTGGGGAATAAGTCCTTGAGACAAAGCTCCCCGCACCATAAATAAAGCCAAAAGCGGATTCTATTACCCGACTATGCCCGGAATCACATTCCTTCTTCGAAAAGATTACAAAACCCCATAATTTCTCTCCACATTGTGAGACCTTTGTGCTTAAAAGAATCATTCGATTTCCATCTCCCAGGGATAGTCCCACATTCTCCCTCAACGACTCTAACCCATAGATTCAAAGGTTCGGCATTTGTTGGGTTTTTCCAAATAAGTTATCGAATTTGTTCTTAGGGTGGAGCAAGGTTCCATGGAAGAGTAAGGGCAGGATCCTCTAGAAGATTTGCTTCCTAGCTATTACTTGGGTGATATGAAAGGAAAGAAATGCTAGAATTTTTAAAGGAAAAGCAAAAAATGTTCAATTTCTTTATATTAAAGTCATCGCTTTGGTGATCTCTTAGGCCAAAGCGCTCCCATCTTTTGCCATAAACTCTGCCTATGATCTGTGGGAAAGATGGTGCGAGGTTTGTAATAGTGAGGGAACTAAGAAGAAAATCTTGCAAGCCTGGACCCCACCACCTCCCCATTTTGTTAAATTTAACTTTGATGGATCAAGTTTTGGGAACTCGGGCCCTGCCGGTATTGGGGGAGTTCTTAGAGATGCTGAGGGGTCCACCTTGTGGGCATTTGCGGGCCCCCTTGGCATAACCGATGCCACGGAAGCCGAAGTGCGGGTTGTTCATCAAGGTCTAAGACTTGTTGCTCGAGATGGTTGGGAAAATGTTATTGTGGAGGGAGACTCGACCAATGTTATCTGTTGGTTAAATGGTCCTCAAAAACCTCCTTGGAGATTTAATGATTTATTTGATGAGATGGATGATTTAGCTAAGTGCAAGTGGTTTGAATTTGAGCATATCCGCCGCTCGGCTAATGAGGTTGCGGATGGCTTGACTAGAGCGGGTGTTCCGCTGGAGGTATTTGCGCTTTATGATGACCTTCCTCCTTAATGGCTTCGCTTTGTTGTATTTTAGTTCTTTTATTTAGTCTTTTCTTTCTCTCTTTCTCCTTCCCTCTTTCCTTGTTGTATTAACCATCTTGGTCGCTTTGTTTTTCAATAAAGTTTGGCTACCTTATTCAAAAAAAGAAGAAGAAGTCTAAACCCTATTTATTTTTTGGGATTTGCTAGGGACCATTGTAGAAGGCATTTCATGGCTGGCTGTAGCAAGTGAGAGCAGCCACATCACATGAATTAAATGGCTAAGACAAAATCTGAGCCTGTGTGGCTGCTTTCGCATGCAACAACCCAACTATAACATGCCTTACTGTGATGGTCACTAGGAAATCCCTTATTTTTTTAAAAGGGTGGCGAAAATTCACCTCCTTCTAGGATGAATTCTCTTTGTATTTTTCAAAATGGACTATACAACCCACACCATAGGATGATTCAAACCGTCCATTGATGGGCCATATTGTAAATAGGCTGTGCCCCAAAAGTCATTTCCATAGGATGATCGCAACCGCTAGATCTGTTGAAGTTTCCATAACGTGAATCCCTCTTAGATTGGACGGTAAGAATAATCCTATAGAAATGATTATTAGAGCATAACCTATTTACATTGTGGCCCATCAAATGAGCAGGTTGGATGAGCCCACCATTTTGAAAAAATATATGGTGAATTCATCCTAGAAGGGGGTGAATTTATCACTGCCCTTTTTTAATTATTCTTTATTCAAAGAGTGCTGCTATGGAGACCGGGAGCGGAACCGAACAAATCCCCCACATGCCACTTGCACAAGAGAGGTAGTTTGCCATTTGAAGAAAGATTGCGGGAATAACCTATTTGTTCGGTTCCAGACTCGGTCCCCTACTCAGTTACCATATCACTATTCATCTTCCGATTTGTTAAACTCGTAAGAGCCCGTTACCATGTTCTAAAACAGCCACCCATCTCCCACCTCTCTCTCTCTCAGGTATGCTTAGGGTTTTGATGTCTATGAATGCTTAGGGTTTTGATTCTATATCTTATTATAGTTTCTTTCATGCCCTAGTTCCTCTCTCTCTCTCTCTCTCTCTCTCTCTCTCTCTATATATATATATATATATATATATATATATATATATATATATATATATATATGTATGTGTGTGTGTGTGTGTGAGCAATCCAAACTGGATGCTTAGGGTTTTGATTCTGTATCTTTTTATAGTTTATTTCATGGTTTTGTGCCTCTCTCTCTCTACGGGAGTAACATACTGGAGTAGATTGGCGCCGATTGTTGAGCAAAAATCTGAGAAATCCATTTCCAAGACATGTAAAATGCCTTCAACTACTCAAGCCTGTAAGTTCTAAGAAACAGATATAGAGGATCAACAACCCATGTCAGTCTCTGTCAAAATTCATCTCTCAAACCTATCTGCCACATTCAAGATGTCAAAATTCGGCTGTCTTTTACAGTATATTACCTTATAAACTCGCGTGGGCTGTCCGTAAAAGTACCTCTAAGAGCTTCCCAAAAAAGTTCCTCTTGAATTTGTAGAAAAAACCAGGCTACGTTTTCACTTTCTTCTCTTTATGAAGTGTGCTTTGAGTTAAAGGTGATTTTGGGGGGCTTGCTGCATTGACCATGACACTAACAAGAGCTCCTTGATTCGCTGCTTCTACACCTATTACTTCAACTGCTATGGGTTAATGAATTATTTTTGTAGATAAAATTTTAATTGAATCTTGTGAAAATCTCATAAACTTTTAGATAAAATTTTAATTGAATCTTGTGAAAATCTCATAAACTAATCGATAAGAAATTTAGATTGCTAATTATCTTGATAATTAAGGGGTTGTGAGCATTACCGATATATAGAAAAGCCATTTTCCTTGCTCTTCTGGGTTCTATGAACATTGATTGTATTTCTCCTCGTACTCCTTTTCAATCTTTATAGATATTCTATAGGGTTCTATACGCCCTTTTCATTTTTTTCTATCTTGACAAATATATAGAAAATTTATCCAAACTTTATGATTCTCTGCTCCGAGCTTCATGCAACCTTACCATCTGATTCAATTTCACATTTGTGCATGCAAAGGGATTGACAACAAATAGTCAAGTCCAGTAGGGCCCACCCATAAGCATGATCCAGACCATTCATTAAGTGTTCCCCATTGTGGATAGGCCACAACCACAACCCAAAAATCTTATAGAGAAGATGATCATAGCCCATTGATTTAATTGTCATAAAAATAGACAGCTTAGAGAAGTTCAAGTTTTACAATGTAAAACCAGTGGTCATTGGATCACTATAGTTGTTTTACATCTTGTTTTACTGCCTGCAATGGATCAACGAAAAAGAAAATCTTTATGGTGAAAAAGGAAACCATGTAAAAGTTTTCTTGGAAATTTATTTTATGTCAGTTTTACTGTCATTGGAACACATATGGGAAAAACTTTGTCCTTGTTAGGATTGCAAGAAAAAACATTTCTCGTGGAAAATTTTTCACAAGATTTTTTTTCATTTCCATGATTTAAAGAGAATTGATATGGTTATGACTTATTTTAAAGGATATCATTATAAATGGAGGTCCCTCTCTCTCTCTCTCTCTCTCTCTCTCTCTCTCTCTCTTCCAATCTTCTCTGGTTCGTGTACCCCCCATCTCTCTCTCTCTCTCTCTCCTTGCTAGCAACATCATAAGGTGGGGAGTTTTCTGTTTTTAATTGATAGAGTTTTAAGGCATTGATCTGTCTTTGATTTTTTTTTTGATTGATAGATTGCTTTGATTCATGGTTTTTTTTTTTTTTTTGGTTATATTCAGTATTTTATTGGATTCACTACTGCCATATTAGATATTTTATGTTTGCTCTTTGGATTGATCGAAGTGGTTTTAAAGTTTGTGTATGCATCATTTTTTTAGAGATGGAAGAATAGAAAAGGGGCCTGTAGAAAGCTGAGGACGTTGTGGGTTAATCATATGGATGTTTTTTGCTCATGACTTTAAAATTTAAGACTCTAGCTTCAAAGTTCAGGACCTCAGGTGCTAGTTCAGAATGTAGGACTATAGTGTTTGGTTAATGTTCTTTACTCTAGGCCTTAGTCATTATCATTTCAATTTTTACCTTTTAATCTAAAGCATCAATTTATGTTGGCTTTTTTTCACAAGCATCTGATTTGATTTTGTACTTTTGTTTGGTTAATATTCTTTACTCTAGGTCTTAGTCTTTAGCATTTCAATTTTTGCCTCTTCAATAACTTTTAAGCATCAATTTTTGTTGGCTTATTCATGAGCATCTCATAGTTGAGCTTGTAGTTTTGTTTAGAGCATTAAATCTTGGAATTCTCTTTACTCCATGGATTTATGATTTTGGATTTGAGGCTCAGATTTTGGTATGGATGAATAGAAAGGGGCCTGTGGAAAACTAAACCCATTGTGGTTAAGCATATTGCTGTTTTTGACTTGTGTAAATTTAGGACTTTAGCGAGTTCATGCGCAATGTTTCAAAATGCGGATGTGGGCGAAAACTCCAAAGCAAACACTAGTCGAATCGGCGCGGTGTCAATGAGTACTCGGTGGACGCAGATGAATACTCTGTTGACATGTTCCTAGCTCGGGAATCAAAGGAGTTTTGATTGGCTGTTTAGGGCAAAATACTTATGTAAAAGGGAGTCAACTCGAGCTAGTTGATGATGATGTGGGGGAGTTTTGAGACTATGTTCAGGTGCAAGTTCAGAATGGATTGAAGAAATCATAGACAGTAAATGTGGGTATTTAAGGTACTGACCATCTATGAGCTTATATGAAGAATGCCATGAGAATGTGAAGTCCCGTCCTTTTGATGTCATGGAACATTACACCCTCAGCATGCTCACCTGTTGAATCCAATACCCAACACACTGAATTCTGATCAAAACAATAAACAAATAAGTGACATAAAGCAACCATGGTGCTAGACATTTAGCTTCCTTATAGTTCTATATTGTATTGTAGGTTACCTACTTTTAGATGCACTTGAACGACCTTGGCTTGATGCTGTCACGAAAAGCTCACCGTAAAACCTCCGACTTCTTTAATGACAAGACTTTTACAGGCATATGGACCATAAGCAATCAGCAATTAGTCAATGAAAAAATAAGCAAAAAATGAAAAATAAAAATAAAAATAAAAACATCAGTTAGAAACCCAGGTTTTAAGATGGTGGTAAACTGGTAATCCCCCGAGGTGCCAAACATGAATTTCAAGTATAATACATCAAACTTTACTTGGAGAAGATAGAAGAAACGAACCCTTCACAGCTTAAGCAACCAAGATCGATCGGTATTGCAACCTAGATCTGAATAACAAAGTTGGATGCAAAATCTAGGGTACAAAATATCGGAAGTTATACCTGAATTTTTCTTTACAATACTTCAAACATTAATCAGAGAAGATAGAAGAAAAGTGCCCTTCAAAGCTTAACCAACCAAAGATTGGTCGGTATTGCAACCTAGATCTGAATAACAAAGTTGGATGCAAAATTAAGGGTACAAAATATCGAAAGTTATACCTAAATTTTCCTTTGAGAATTCCCCCAATGTGTGTGTAGTTTCCAAACTTTTAAAACTGAGATTTGATTTTTCTAGTGGAGAGCAAAAATCGAAACTTACTACATAACTTAGTCCATTTTAAATGGGTTACACATCCAAATGCGGCTTGGTGCATTAAAGAAGTAATTTAGGCAAATTCAAATGATATAGGGTGTTTGACACTCAGATGCACATGCCAGAATTCTTATTGATGATGATGCTATTGAAAGTGCTGACATAAGACCAAAACATGAACAAACTGGGACCTCTTGGAACTTTATTGCCGAAGTCAGAGCCAAAGTCATATTTGAAAAAATTACAAAGTGTTTAGATTTAGGAAAATAAAATAAAAACCCAGAAATACTATGCCGGGTCGCTTGATCCAGCTGCGTGAGCCTGACCCAGATTATGTGAAGAACCCATGCCAATGGACTTTATTTTACGAATGGGTCTATCTTGGATCCCCCTCCTCGCACTTAGGATTTTCCCACCAAGTCTAGCATGGATCCCTCTCATTGCACTTAGTATTTCCACAAGACCCATAGGACTTCCCAAGTGCACGATCTAATCATGTTTGCACAACTTTGGATGAGAGGAAATCCGCAAGGTAACGTTGTGTTGATCCTTCAATCTGCACAACAACCTGACCAAGGTAGCCGCATGTAGCAATGGCAGAGAAAAGTGACTTCTTCCTTGAATGATATCATTGCAGCCTCACTAATCCGCTACTGGGATTCTTTCAAAGATCTATAAATAAAACTCTTATAATAAATAAAATTCTTATTATATTTTATCTGCATTAACTAGTTTAAATAGTACATGCTCCATTGAGAGTCCGTCCCGACCTGCCATTTAGCAATCATGGGCTTTCTCAATCCAAAACATTCAAGTAGAAAGAGAGAGAGTTGAAGAGGGAATAGATCCATTTCCTAAAACAGGTCTAATGCACATATTTTACATTTTTTTATCCGGAAAAAGGGTCTAAATGCCACCATTTTTACAACAAACATATGGCACCTTTAAGGACTATGTGATTAGCTGGTTTTGGTGAGTAAAGAGAAAATGTAACTTCCATGTCCCACCACCGAGAAAAAGAGAGAGTTGAAGAAGGAATAGATCCATTTCCTAAAAGTGGTCTTTACTCTTAAGAATATATGTTACATTTACTTAGCAGGAAAAAGGGTCTAAATGCGACCATTTTTCCAACAAACATAAGGCACCTTCAAGGACTATGCGATTAGTTGGTTTTGGTGGGTAAAGAGAAACTGTGACTTCCTTGTCCCACCACCCCACCCTAACCTATTTTTGATCACATAACTCAATTTAACGAAAATGAAATGTGTCATTGCAATGATGCCTGATATGAATGTGTACTATTGTATGTGTTGTATCACGCATTAATATGCAACCTACTTAGGTCCAATAGTAGGGAGAGTTGATATCAAGTACCATGCTAATTGGCTTGCTAATTTCACAAGCAATTTAAAGAAGAAAAATTTCTTTGATGTGTCTAGGATTGTTCAACTATTTTGGCATGCACACACATTTGTACTTTGTTCTGTAAATATATAGTTGTTTGATTCTAAGTTAGATGGTTGGATGTGATTAGATTGTCCCAAGTAGCTTGTTTAAGTTAGATCAGGTATTGTTCAGCTATTTCGACATGCAATACACCATAGTTTGGATGATGGTCAAAAAAAGAAAAGAAAAAAAACAATACACCCATAGTTTGATAAATACATATATAGTTGTTAGATTCCAAGTTAGATGATTAGATAAGATTATATTGTACAAAGTAACTTGTTTTAAGTAACTCCATGATTTGTTTGACCTTCTTAATGCTGATAAGCAGCTAATTAGATCGTTCAATAGTAAAGATGAGCAGCCTTATTAATATTGGACAGGAGAGGAGATATTTTGTGGAGAAAAGGGGTTTTGAGGGAAGACCTTGGATAGGGAGAGATGAGTTTTGGAAATAGGTACAACCGTGAATAATTAGGGTTTGAATTTTAATGGAAGGGTGTTTAAGTCATTTTAAGAAAAAAACAAACGAAAAAAAAATCGTGTAACTTGTTTTTGAATGATTTTCTTGAATACAAGAAACTAAGTCTTTTCAAATATGTAGCTTCTTCAAATATGTAGCTTCTTTAAATATCTTTAAACTGTTAAACTCAACAGTGATTTTAACAGTTTTCTGATGATTGGTATATGTTTTTAACATTGCAGGAGAAGAATTTCATTTGAAAATGGAGGCAAAACACTCAACTGCAATGCTGAAGTGAGTTTGCAAATATTGCTTTTCGTATTTCCAAGCAATGAGGCTTGTGTATTTTACTTGAGTAAGGACACTAATTTCAATGTGTTATATAATGCAGGCATTTAGAGAAGCAAAGTGAAGTTCTTATGGAAGCACATCTGTCATTATCACATGAGCTGCATGTACTTCAGGTTGTTTTTTTGGAGTCCTATACATCTTTGGTGGAATTTAGTATGTTCCAATTCTGGTAGTTCTTTTTTTTTTTTTGAACGGTGGGGTATGCAATTCTGGTAGTTCTATTCGTCATGCATTCGAGAATTTATGGGTGGGTTTATCAATTTTATAATTTGCTGATTTTAGACTTTCTGATATGAAGGTAGAAGAAGAGATGCTTATGCGCAAATTCTATGAACTTATGTCATCTCAAGGCCTAATTGAAAAGGTATGCCATTTGGCTTTAGTATCAAATGTTGAATGCACATATTTTCAATTCCTATTGCGGTTGATATAAAAAAAAATGTGTACTTGCTGTCCACCTTTTATTATTTATTGTTGTCTGACCTTTTTATAAAGCTATCATTTTCCTTGTAACAAGTAAATTATCAACTTTATTTAATGTTTTGATATGAGGAGCTGCAAATATTGCATATTTTCATGATGTTTTCACTTTCAACCAAGGCGATTCTGTCTGGTAATGTAAGTGCATCGATGTTCCTTTGGACTGAGGGGTTCATCAAATCAAAGATGCGTTCTGGCATTCTCTCACAAATGAGAGCGAGGGGTCATGAAGAGAAAGAGGCATAAAGGATGTATACTTCTTGCTGGTAAAAGGAGCTTTAATTATGTGATTCTCCCAAAATCCCATACGACGTGTTCCGTAATGCCTTCCACATAGCTCTAGATGTAAATCCATTTTTGTCTTTATGTAGCAATTTAAAATAAGAAAATTCTGAAATTTTGGTGGGGCTAGTGGTGGGGGCATTGCTTGTTATTCAATGTATTTATATTGACATATCAGCCTTTGGGTCTAGCTGGGGTTAGTATCTCTGATGTGATGACTAGTTGGTTATGTGGATTCTAGTATGCTACATCATGTGAACTTGTGCTTTTAGATAGTGGAAGCCACGTCTAATCAATTTCAACCATTAACAGATGGGTGAATTACTCTCATTGGGATATGATTATGAATGACTTTCAGTGTTTTTCTAAGGCAGTCTTTTCACTACTCCCTGATGCGTGTTGGGCAATGTGAGCACCGTGGGATCGGTTCTATCCTTTCTTTCTGCGGCTAAGGCTTTGTTGTTTCTCTGGGTAGATTTTTTTTTAAAAATTTAAGTGATCTCTGAAGCTTGCCTCAAGTTGGGATATTGTACTGGGTTGTGTGTGTGGATCTTTGACACTGAAATTATGGTCAACTACTTTTGCTATACCCTTTTGCCTAAGCACAAGTGGGTTATACTTGCACTTGTGTTATTTTCTCACCTGTTATTTGGAGAGTAGAAGGGGCAAAAAGGCGATTCTAGATTTTCAACTGTTATAGAACATTTAGGTTGAAAAAATTATAGAGCATTTAGGACTAGAACTTTGGGTGGCATCGAACTACTCGGAAATACATTTTGGTTGAGTGGGCCATTTCTCCTATCCTTCTTAGGAGTTTTATGTTTTCAAGCAAACTGTTTGAGCTTTCATGAACAGTCCAGTAAACCCTTGAGCTAATCAGATTTGTGGGATTGCCACCTTTTGTTATACAAAAGCTTGATTTAAATGGCAAAAGCAGAGGAACTTAGGGCCCCTAGTATGGGTGTGGTTGCACAAGATTGTAATAATATATTAAAATTTTTGCACACCAATTTTATTGTTGAATGGATGCTTGGGTGGTGGGACTTGTTATATTTAACTTTTCAATTTTCCTTGTTGGAAAGTATCATCCTCATTATGGCTTGAAGGAAATTCTCTCAGTGCTATCCAGTAGTCAATTCAAATGTCTCCTCTTCCTTGATGTTTAAACCGTCTTCCTATAGAATATTTGAAAATTTGGATGCTCTTGATGTCCATTTGCATTAGACGTGAATTCTGCCATATATTAGTTGATAAAATCAGGGATAGAGAAGGAGGACTTATTAATGTTGAACCCTTTACACTTTTTTTCATTCTGAACCTTTGGCTTCTTGTCACTAATTATGCTGATTCAATATATGGGGACTGCCTAATTAATTCATGAGCTGCTTTTCATCAACTTACTTTTCCTTTCCCGGGCGAATTCTTATTATTAAATTCTTTTTCTTTGATTATAATAGATTAATGAAACCCATTGGTGAAGCTTCTTTCACTAAAGCAAAATGCATAGATCGAGGGTCTCGAAAGTCTATGGTTTGGGTGGAAATGCTTTTGGCTGTTATTGATAAAACCCATTGCGTTAGCTGCTTCTATGCATTCGCTGAACATTTTAAGCCAACTATCTTGGTGCTTGATAAATAAAGCCCAGTCCAGCTTGATAGATGCCTTCATGAAGCCTACTTCAAGAAAGAATTATTCCAAATCTTGCTCAAGCATTCTCTGACCTCCCAAATGATCTAAATCATCACAATCTTTCATGTTAAATTTCTTTCTCGTGCTCACCTTGAACCTCTGAATCTCATCATCAATATTACCAGTGATTATAATGTCCTCCACAGAGACTAAAGCTAGCAATATACCTAATTGTATGTGTTGAATCAATAAATCCCCGTGAACCTCTGATCTCTCCATCCTTATTACCAGTGAATATAATGTCCTCCACATAGCCATTCAAAAAAAAATGTCCTCCACATTGACTAAAACCAGTACTATACCTACTCGTTGTGTTGAATAAATCAATAAAGAATGAGTTATATGCCATCCTCATGAAAACAATGAGGGGCAAAACAATCATTTCCAACACACCCAATGTTAACCACATCAACCCCAACTTTTGTTTGAGGTTCACTGAATGAATGAGCCCCATCAGAGAGTTAAACGAGTGATTGGAGTGTTTTATAAGTTTTTATGTCATAGGGGTACTAGGGTCTTTTCTCGCTTAAATCAGTAGAGTTACTTGAGTTTGAGTGTGTTTAGAATGGACCCCAGACATGCATTACGGGATTGTAAAAGGGGAGTTCATTTTCCTCAGAGAGAGAGAGAGTTGGTTGCCTGGGCAAGGGTTTGGAATCCTCTAGCACATTCCCCACTCTAGCACATTCCCCACACTTTTGTATAATGTAGGCCTTTTGTCATTCTGTTACAGAGAATTTTGTGGAAGATTTGATTTGACTTTCTTCTATAAGTTCTACATCACATTGGATATCTGAGAAGCATGAATCAATATTGGATAATTAGTTCAACAAGAAATAGTTAGTAGTATATTCCCTATTGGCCCTGCAACAGACATACTCCTCTTGTAGTCACTCCCCTTAAGAGCTTGACTAAACACGTCGAGCCAAGCTCTTGGTGCTTGGGTTAAGTCTAAATGGATTTCTTGAGTCAATATACAAAATGTCTTCTACTTGCAACTTTAGAACTCCCTAACTATTCCATGTAAGCATCTTCCTTTGAATGTCCATGCTGAAAATCATTTTTAACATCCATCTGGTAGAGGTTAAAAACCATACAAGAGCCAAAGTCAAGATGATTCTCATCACAATCATTTTTTTACAGGATTAAAATTTTCGTCATAATGTAACCTGTATTGCAGATTATAATCCTTGACATCTAGTATGGCTTTGTAATAGTGCCATCTGCCTTGTGGTTTTAATTATACACCACTTACAACCTGCATCGTTTTTGTTTGCAAATTTAGTTGTGATCTGCTAATGCAGGAGCACAAGTTTAGTTTTTTTTTTTTTTTTTTTGAATAGGAGCACAAGTTTAGTTGATGCGGAAGAGTTATTAGCATTGCAGTTTTAATCGTTTTGAAGCTTAATTGACTTAATGTGGTGGATCTGAAGATGACAAAGGTAATATGGAAAATAAAAACCTTATCCATGGTCCCACAACTCTTAATTAGCCCGAACAAGGTGGATTGTGGGATTTATTAATGAGGTTACTTGATCTAAACATTGGAGGGGTTAAGATTGAGGTTGCCGATCTTTACAGGATGATTAATGCAGAGATTCCCTTGATTGAGAATCTTCTAGAGATTTATATTGAATGGAAATAGATGGCTGAAGAGAGGAAGGTGATGTTTGTTAAACTAAATTTGCAAGGAATTTGCACTTCAATGGTGGAAGATAGTGAAAGAGTGACGAACCAGAAAAGGGAAACAAAAAATTTGCATCCGGGAACATATGAAAATGAAAATGAGGAAATGGTTCTCCTTGCGGATTAAATGATAGTGTTGTATGATCATTTCTATGGGTAAGGCAACATGACATGAGTGGAAAAGAAAACACACCGGAGTTTAATAATTTGTCCGTAAGGTTTGTCTTCCACAAAGTAATTATCAACTCACAGCTTGATACTTATCAGGGTTCAAACCGTCAATTCAGGGTTAGATGGGGGTTATGCAACTGTGTAATCTTGAAGATGCTCATTTTATATTCTTCAGGCAGAAGAAAAAGTAATGCATTATGGCCCTAGATGTTCTACCAGTGTGTTCACTGTT
The DNA here is from genome assembly GCF_043159265.1 of Tasmannia lanceolata. Lineage (NCBI taxonomy): Eukaryota > Viridiplantae > Streptophyta > Magnoliopsida > Canellales > Winteraceae > Tasmannia > Tasmannia lanceolata. The sequence goes on from NW_027518681.1 coordinate 3,922,764, forward strand.
CACCTACCTTCACAAACACAAGGAATTCTATTGTTGTTTGGGGGTTATGGAGTGACCTGACAACCCCTAGGAATGATCGCGTGGTCATTTAAAGTAGGACATATTCTAGATTTGTTGGAGTTTGATAGGGTTGACAAGGGGAAGAAATCGACAACGTAGCTGGTCTACATTTCAGTGTTTCTCTTGTGGGGAGAGAGGGCATGTGTCTTACGCTTTTCTGCAAAGAAGAGTCAACTTGACCGAATATGAGCCACCAGATGTTCTTTATGACCAATATGAAGAAGAAGTCGATATTATGTTATGTGTTCGAGATGAGAGTTTGGTAGTTCAGAGAGTGATGACATCAGATTGGCGGCGTGTTAACATATTTCGCCCACGATTTAGATATATGGGGGAAAGTGGTGTAATGTCATTTTGGATGGTGGCAACAACAAAAACATAGTATCCGAGGTCATGGAGAAGTTGAAGTTAGCAATGGAAAACTATGAAGCACGGGTGCGGGTGCGACACGACACGGGTACGTTATTTTCCAAAAAACTTGGGTGCGGGTGCGTTCGGGTGCGTTGAATATAATAATATTTTTTATTAAAATTTTAAAAAAAGAAGGAAAGCAATCAAATAACAATAACATCACCATTCACCAAAATGGAAAATTCTAATATTACTCTTCATTTCATACGTGATTAAGTTCATCATTAAAACACCAAAATAACATAAAGCACCAAAATAACATAAAGCATCAATGCATCATCAATCCTAGAAGTCAGTCGCTTCAGGCTTCAGCTCCAATATCGACAACATCGTCCTCTACGCCGTCGGTAAAAACAATGGACTCCAACTCCGGCTCATCCAAAGAAAGACTAGCAACTTCAAGTACCCCTACATCCTCGAAGGAATCAAATGTATCTCCACCTATGTCCCACATCTTTGTCTCTCCTTGCTTATATTGTGGAGTTTGTCTTGAGAGAAGCCGAAGATTGCTATGAACGAAAACCAAATCTTCAGCTCGTTGTGGAGTCATCTTGTTCCTCTTGAGAGAATGCACAAAAGAGGAAGTGCTCCAATTCCTCTCGGCACAAGATGACGATGAAGGTTGCATAAGAATCTTCAAAGCTATGCTTTGAAGCATAGGGGCACATGTACCATGGATGGCCCACCACTCATGAGGCTTGATAGTGAACCGTTCATTGATGGAATCAACATCATTGAATAATCCGGACTTCATGGAGAATTCCGCGAACTCCACATTAGCTCTTGTGCGGTCCGAGGAATTGGTGAAGTACCTCTTGAAGCACTTCATCCTCTCGGTATAAATTTCTGCATCCTTATGTGGAGGCACCCGACTTGCATTTTCACTAAGCCATTGCTCACTATAATACCTTTAAGAAAGAAAAAACTAATTTAGCTTCAAATTTCAAGTCAAAAGTTAGAACTTAGAAATAAACATAAATAATTAATAATCCAAATAAATTTAAAGTCACCTAACCTTGGATTCAATGAATGAGCCAAGCAATGAAGTGGAGTGTTGCTCTTATTCCAACGAGCAACAAGAATCTCGTGCACCACGTCAAAAAATTTGGACTCCTCTTCTTTCCTTTTTCCTTCCTTCCTATATATTGCCGCCCTTACTTTCTCTATCATGGTATCCCACAAATCATAAACCAAGTGAAGGCAAGGCGTATCCGTGTCACACTCTCTAAGCATGTCATAGATGGGGGATGTAAATGCGAGTATGTAGTCGATAGAATCCCACCATATGTCATCTAACACCTTCTCTTTTACAAACCTCGATTTTCCCATGTCATCCTCCCTATAACAAGTCCATTTGTCGCTAATAACCATTGCTTGAAGACCTTGCTTTAAGAGTTTCAATCTCTTAAGCATAACAATAACACTCGCAAATCGAGTCTCCGCCACGGCAAGCAACTTCAAAGTGTTAAACTCGTTGAATATGGCTAGTCTCATGGAATGATTCATTATGAAATTCTTAATGATGCTAGCATCTCCCGAAACATCCGTTATCCAACTGCATTCGTCATATGTAACTTGATTTGCTTCCACATTCTTCGCCGCACATATGTTCTTCAAAGCAAGGTTGAGGGTGTGCACCACACATGGGGTCCAAAAGATGGAAGAAAACTGTGCCTCAATAAGTTGCCCGGCCGCCTTGCAATTTGCGGCGTTGTCGGTAATTACTTGGACAACATTTTCATGCCCAACTTCCATAATTACCTCCTTCAACAAGTTGGCAATGAAATTTTTGTCCTTTGTCTCCTCCGAACAATATACCGCCTTGAGAAACATAGGCCTACCCTCGGTTACCGCCATAAAGTTAATGAGGGCCGCCTTTGTGAGTCACTCCATCCATCACTAACAATGCTCACCCCTTTATCCTTCCATGTCTCTCTAAGGGGTTGCAACAACCTATCAACATTTGCCCTCTCTTTTTGTAGTAGAGTCGTTCTTAGCAAGTTGTACCCCGGAGGCAAATAATCGGAAATTGGATTGTTGGCCGCACAAGAGTATGAACTCGCATAGTGTGGGTTCCTTACTAGGTGAAATGGCAAGCCACCGGAGTAAAACATCCGAGCAATCTCGCCATGTACTTGATCGCGGGCCGCCATGTTAAATGCCTTTTCAATAGCACTCACACTTCCACTTGGACCACTTGTCTTCCTCCTCTTTAGATCAAAACTTGGAGGGACAAACATACTACTTGGGCAACTCAATGATCCACTACTTGATGATGGCGGCAATGACACTCTCTTGGGAGCATTTTGCTTCATAGCCTCCTTGCATTCTTCCTCCAACCTTTGCATTCCGAGTAGGTCATTTGTTTTCACCTTAGGACACGCTCCGATTCCTTGTCCTGATACCTTCAACAAGTGCGCTCTAACCCTTGTGGAGGAGCTATTCCAACTCTTATGACAAAAATTACATTCCCATCTCACATTCCCTCCACCCTTAGGATCTTTATCAAATCTAGTGGCATACCTCCATAAGGGCTTCGAGAGGTCTTCATCAGTAGAAGTAGAAGGTGGTGCATTTGTGGCTTGGGCGGCGCTACTAGCCCCGGATGAAGACATTCTATTAAAAGAACAAACACAAATTTAGTTTTGGGAGTCAAAATTAAACATAATTTTTGACTCCTAAAATCAGTTTTGGGCTCCCAATCGATTGTCACAATCTTAAATTAACATGGCCCTAAAGGGTAAAGGCCTCTAATTGAGCCCAAAACGGATTTTGGGGGTCAAAATTAAACATAATTTTTGACTCCTAAAATCAGTTTTGGGCTCCCAATCGATTGTCACAATCTTAAATTAACATGGCCCTAAAGGGTAAAGGCCTCTAATTGAGCCCAAAACGGATTTTGGGGTCAAAATTAAACATAATTTTTTACTCCTAAAATCAGTTTTGGGCTCCCAATCGATTGTCACAATCTTAAATTAACATGGCCCTAAAGGGTAAGGCTAAAGCCCTAACGACCTAACCCCTCTAATTGAGCCCAAAACGGATTTTGGAGGTCAAAATTAAACATAATTTTTTACTCCTAAAATCAGTTTTGGGCTCCCAATCGATTGTCACAACTCACAATCTTAAATTAACATGGCCCTAAAGGGTAAAGGGCTAAAGGCCAAAGCCCTAATGACCTAACCCCTCTAATTGAGCCCTAAAGGGCTCCCAATTGAATGTCACAATCTCAAATTAACATGGCCTGAAAGCTCACAATTGGAAATTTGGGATTTAGGGCTTTAGGCCCCAAAGCCCTAAATCCCAAATTCCCAATTGTGACCTCCAAACTGAAAATCAGTTTAGGGCTTCAAAATCACAATCCATTTTAAGATTATGCCAACCGATTGTGAGCTCCAAATTGATTTTTATGTGACTCACAATCGGTTAGGGCTTTAGGCTATTTTTTAGGGCAAATCACAAATAGAATAATGCAAATCACAAATAAAAATAAAAGAGAGAGAGAAAGAGAGTAGAGATAATAATAAAAAAAGAGAGTAGAGAGAGATACAAAGAGGAGAGAAGTAGAGAGAGAGAGAGAGAGTACCTTTGTAGGGTTAGGTTAGGGCTCCGATGACCGACGGTGGCGGAGGCGGCGGTAGTAGTTGCAGGGAGAGAGAGGAGAAACCGAGAGGGAGAGGAGAAAATGAGAGAAGCCCGGGCCGAGAGAGAGTGAGAGAGGAGAGTTGTTGAGAGAGAGAGAGACGCAGAGAGAGAGGAGACGCGGGGAGAGAGAGAGAGAGAGAGAGAGAGAGAGAGAGAGAGAGAGACGGGAGACGAGAGACGAGAGAGAGAGTTGCAGACAGAGAGGGTGAGGGAGAGAGTTCGTGAGTGGGTTTTGGGTTTTAAAACCCTTTTATGTAACTTAACCCCCCCCCCCCCCCAAATTGCTATTGGCAGCTTTTTTTTTGTTTTTTGTTTTAAAAAAACACTTAAAAACGTGTCGGGTGCGTCGGGGTGCGCACCCCAACCGCACCCGACCGTAAAATTAGAAAAAAAAAGTTTTTTGATCGGGTGCGCACCCGACACGCACCCGGGACGCACCCGAGCGCACCCGTGTCGGATACGCACCCAATACAGGTACTTTAGCCATTTTGAAGCATCCGTGCTTCACAGATGGAAAACACCCACCTTCCTGTATGGTGACATGATCCCAAGAGATATTGAAGTTCTTATTATTATGTATATTTTGGTTAAATTCTCTATGGGTTATGATTATAAGGATGCGGTTTGGTGTGGTGTCGTACCAATGGATGCATGTTAGACACTGTTAGGTAGGTCTTGGTTATCTAATCGTGATCTGATCTTCCTTACTACATTTAACACCTATACATTCTATAAAGGCAATGTTTTTCCATGTACAGGCTCTGTGGGATGGACTCTGTCAAGGATACCCATTTGCCGTTGTACAAACACCCTGTCTTCCAACTGCTGTTAAGTGAGGAAAGGGCTGTGAGACGGTCGAATTGGGAAGCCAACAAGGTCGTAGGTATCCGGCTGGTGGAGGAGAGGATTGCCAGCAGAAAAAACCCTGTCTTCTTGAATCGGCTGCTGGAGCACCTTCTCATTGACATGCCGGATTTTCAAATCAAGCACATCATGGAGGAATTGGAGAAGTGCTCGGCATAGGAGAACCGGCTGAAGATTTAATAGGACTTTTTGAAGGGCCTAACGAGGATGTAGAAAGAATCGTTTGGAATTTTGAAAAGAAAACTGTTCATGATAATGTTACGACGAAGGGAAGAAAACATACAAGACTGTTTTTGCTTTGTTTTTAGGTTTTTCTCTGGTTGGGTATGCCCAATCTAGTTCTCATTGATCTTTTGTAATGCAGGGGGGACTACTGGTCCTAATGCTATTCTAATCTTAATGAAACATGTCATCTTTCAAAAAAAAATATGAAGGCAATGTTTTAAATTTTGGTTTCTGTTTTTTTTTTTGGTCGCCACGAAAATGTTTCGGTTTCGGTTGGTCATTTTGGTGGAAATCCCGTAAAATCAATGAAACATATGGAAGCATGTGCAAGTGATATAATTTTAAAACGAAACTTCAAGAAATGCTAGAGTAAGCACAAATACACACTTCGAAGCCATCACATAAGCAAGGCAACAATCCATAATGGTTTAAAAACGTCGAACACAATGACATGCATTGTCACGCATGTCTAATAATTTAGCATATACCAAATTTCACATATAATTCATAAAAATATTTATACATAATACATGCACCACATTTTTCATGCAATTCATATAAATATAATTATGTAATACATACTAATATAGTATACCACAATTGCACTTAAGATTTTGGTTTGTGCATTTCGGTTGTGTTGATTTCGGTGGGGATGGTAACAGAAACATTTCGGTTGTTTCATGTCTTTTCGGTGGAAATTTAAAACCATGCATAAAGAAGGAAAAAAGCTAACCTATGAAGGAGGACTGTTTTAATGCACCTAAGGACGACAAGTTCTATGGGTTCCTTTCAGCTCCCCAATTGGATAAGAAAGTAAGAAAACTAGAGTGGTTTATATGCTGATTGGGAGGATTGTAGAACATGTTTAGAGCAAAAGTTATTCAATAGAAATTCAAAATTTATTGAAGGATTTTCAAGAGTTTGTTAGTGAAGATACTAAGGGGACTGCGGAATGAGGAGTATACAACACGCCATTGATTTGGTATCCGGAGCGGCTTAAAATTAAAGAGCATATATGCTGCATAACCATTGGGCTGAGATGAAAAGATAGGTAGAAGACTTGATTGCAAAAGGATTGGTTCAAGCATAGTTTTAAACTCCTCTGAGTCGACTCACTTTTACCTTGCCTGCATTCTTGTCCGAGTCCGCATTTTGCCCTATAAAGTCAATCAAAACTCCTTTGATTTTCCTGAGTTATGACTGCATCAATCGAGCACTCAGCCGCATCATTTGAGTACTCTACCTCGTCGTGCCGAGTTGATAAGGATTTGTTTTGGCGGCGTTTTGACCCGCATCAGCATTTTGAAACCGTGGGTGCGAGAGAGTAAGAGCCGATGTTGTACCTTCCTTAGAAGAAAGAAGTTTCATGTCTTTCTTCATGGATAATGTGTATAGACAACCACACAATTAATAAGATGACCGTTATGTACAAGGTCCCAATTCCAAGGTTAGATGATGTGTTATTCATGCTGGTTGGTTTGAATGTGTCCTGCAAGATTGATTTGAGAAGTGGTTATCATCGAATCAGGCATCATACCGATGATAAGTGGGAAGAATCTGGAGATAGCTTTGAATACACCTGACACGGAATTCTTTGGTCACTAGTAAGAAATCTAGACAGAGGAGAATTTGTGTGATGGGAGAGAGTTGATTTTTTCAATAGCATTTCAGAATGGATCTAATACTAATATTTCACTATATAGCCATATGGCACATATTTCACGAGTGAATTTTCGAATGAAACCCCTCCACTGGTGCTGCTCAATCAGCTGTTGTATCTAGAATACATTCTCTTTTCCCTTTGGATTTTACCTACTTGTACATTGGTGGAAATTTTATTTCCTCTAAGGAATTGTTGATAATATTGCAGATTACAATGTAGCTCTTAAATTCAGTGCAGAGTCTGCAACTGCCCTTCCTTTTCATTTTGGTTACTGCATTACAGTCTGTATGGAAATTTTCAAATCTGGTACCTTCATAATTTATTAAAAAAGTAGAGTATCTAATATAATATCAAGAAGCTGGTCCCAAATATATACTACACTAGAAATTAAGTAGAGAAACTTTATATGTTAAAACTAGAAATTAAGTAGAGAAACATTATATGTTAAAGAAACTTTATTTTATTGAAGTGGATGCAGGCGCGGTGGGGGGGGGGGGGGGGGGGATGATGACAAGTAGTTAAAAAATCTCTGTTTTGTAGGGAACAAGTTGAACTTGGATGGAAAGTTGGTTATATGATGGGTGGGGAAAGTATTGAATTGGGTTACTGTCATGCTCCGACCCCACTGTGTAAATATTGTCCGGTTCTAGGTCTTCTACCCTCCCCAGTTTTGTTTTCCAGCAGCACTACTGTGGCCGACCCATCCCTCAGGGACCCGCCCGTTGGGGATGCTGAAAACGCGTCTACCCAGTAGAGTCCACAAACTCTCTCCCTTTCTGATGTGGGATCTCACAATGTGTTTGCCATAGGTTGCATCATTAGTATTAAACCCAGAACAAGGATTCATGTTGTATAAAAGAGAAACCCAAAAATACAAAGGGCCCTCCCATATCTGGCAGTGCTGGTCTCGGGGGAATTGGGGGAGTTCTGCGTGATGCAAATGGCACGGCTATTGTTCTTGGAAAAAAGATGAATCAAAAGAGCTGGAAATCAAAAAATCAGAGACAAGGGGATTGGTTTTGCCCTTCCTGTTCTTATTACAACTTCAAATGGAGGACTAGGTGTCGATGGTGCTTTTAGAGGAAGAAGAGTTCATCACCCTCAGTCTATCGCCCGGTGGTTGTGGCTCAGGATGGAAATAGAAAGCTTATCGCCCGGTGGTTGTGGCTCAGGACGGAAATAGAAAGCTTGATCAGTGGTGGAGGGAGGGGGATTGGTCCTGCTCGTCCTGCAATTATTTTAATTTTAAACGTCGGAGTAAATGTCGTTGTTGCCTCCTGGATCGAAAACAAAAGCCTTCATATCCATCCCCCACCACATCAGGGTCTGGAGGCCTAATAGTTCCGGAATCTGATCCATGGCCTGACTCTGAGGTAATTTCGTCCTCTATGGTGGAAGATGGATCTCTGTCGATCTCTATTTCTGGCAAGGAGGTAGAAACAAGAATGGATTCCTTAAAGGCATGCTTGGTGGGTAGAAGGAATGACTTGTCTGGATCCCTTCAGGATCTATGGGAGTGGCCCAAAAAGTCGTGGAATTCTCCCTCCCTCGCTTGCCCGTGTTTACTCTCCAATTATGAGATCCTTTTGTTTTTTATTCCGAAGAGGTGGCCTCTAGGATTCTGGATTTGGGAATCGGAAACTGGGGAGTACCCTTATCTTCCCTTTCCCATTGGTCTCCGGATTACATTCAGGGCTCTGAGACACTATGGGTCAACTTTTATGGTATCCCATTACATGTGTGGTCCTCGACGGTTGAAGCCTCAGGAAATCTTTTTGGGCAGGTGATGGAAGTTAAAATGGAGGGACTCGATAATCAATGTATGTGTTTTGTATCAGCCAAAATCTATGCCCCTCGCTGAAAATTTTCTCCCTTTGTGAAGCTATGGATTTCCAACCATTGTTACATAGTTAGACTTGGAGTCTCCATCCAGGGATCCAGAGGCCCCCAATTGGACCCTGAAGATGGTCAGAGAGATTCTTCGTTGATTGCCCCACTGGTGAATAGGACGTCGGTGCATCCCCTGGAGTTTCAGGCCAGGCGGCCAGTTAGCATTCTGAATCCCCCTCATCAGGATTCAAATTTCAAATTTCCAAGGGTCAGATTTGGAAATTTGCAAGGCTCGCTTCCCAAGCCTGGTCTGAAAGGACATTTGAGTTTCAATTCAGGGTCGTGAGATCAGGGCCCTGTTTTAGCTTGGAATAATAGCTTGTGGGGCAATCTAGCTATGTCCAGGCTGAATCAGGATTCTGGAAATCATGGTCAGTACTTAGAAGAGCGTGGGCCCTCATACGTGGCATGCTCGGTATAAGAGCAAGCTTCTTGGGTTGTCTTACTTCCTAACAATTGGACATTTTGGATGATTCTGGCTTCCTCCGTTTGTGCAACTATCAAGAAGAAGTCCCAATTGATGTAAAAATGTTAAAGGATGTCTTTGAAGAATGAAAAGATCTGTCTAATCCTAATCCTGGAGCTACTTTCCTGGCGTGGGAAGTTAAAAAGTCTTTGTGTTTGTTGGGTTTTGGCGGTTATTGTAATGTGCAACCCCTCAATGGCAATGGGGCTAGCACGTTGAGAAGCATGAAGGACACTAGCTTTCTTAGGATTGGAGGATGGTTTAAGTGCAGTAGGGATAATCTTATTACCTGAAGGAAGAATTAATGAAGAAATTGGGAAGCACCACTTCCGCGCAATTAATGCTGCTTCATGATAGTGGGAGTTTCTTCACAAATTTGGTTTATAGGCCTTCCCTTTGTATCCACTCTGAGGCGATACGTTCTTTTTTGGGTGATCTTCTCTGCTTCCTTTGGGTTTAGGGTCTTGGATTTAAATGGAAAATCAGAGCGATTCGGTATCTGCTTCCCCTTGCTCTTCCTCTACACTCCATGGCAAAAAGAGAAAGTTGCCGGTGGATTTGTTTGAGATGGAGACCTCTCTAAAAGTTCTGAAAAGAATGGATTTGTTTAAGAAAGTCGCATCCAAACACTTGCCTACTCAAAGGGAAGTTTCTAGGGATTTCTCAAAACAACAGTGGAAGTTATTAAAAGAGGAAGCTAGCAGGTCGCCGGAAGCGCTTTTTAGGTTGATTGGTATGTGGATCATTAAAGAATCTCATTCCCCTTTGCATAAGCACCCCTTTTTCATCAAATTATTGGAGGAGGAACAAACCTCAAGGCGCCTTTGTTGGGAGGAGGATAAGAAGATGGGGATTCAGAAATTAGATGATATGATCTTAAGAAAGAGAGCATCAGAAGAGCAAACCCCATCGGATGAGGAGCTCTCAGTCTTGAGTCTTGATGGTGAGGCTTTCATCTCTGAGGTGGTGGGTTGTCCCTTCGGGGTTTTGGTGTGAAAAGATGCTTTAGAGATTTTTTGAGGTTGTTATAGTGGGGTCCGAGGGATCAGTAATAAGGTTTATTTTGGGTTTGATGGTAGCCCTCACGTCTGTAAATTGCTAGGGGCTGCTGATCCCCATGTTTTTTTGGTGAAGTTTGAAGTACTCCAGAGGGGAAAATCAATTGTACAAGTCCCATTATGGCTTGAGTGACCATGGTCGTTGGCCTAATGGAGTTTTGATAGTGCTTTAGTAATCTAATCATAGGATTGACTCGATGGATGTTAGAAGTTCTTAATCGCGAAGATCAGAGAAATAGGGGAGTGGATGTGGGCGATGGGATGCTCAATATAATGCAGTCTGTTTGCTGTTTATATGTTACCCTTTTACCTCCTTGGCTAGAAGTATACTTCTGGCCATCTTTATTGATGCTATGTAATACTTGACGGGACCTCTGGTCCCCAATGTATCATTCACAGTAGCAATGAAATTTCTGTTATCTTTCAAAAAAAAAATGTTGTATAAAAGAGAAATAAACTTTTGGAATTGGTTAAACCCAAAACAAGGATTCTTGTTGTGTAAAAGAGAAATAAACTTTTTGAATTGGTTTGACATTTTTCAATCAATCTCTCATATCCAGCTTTGTCTGATTGAACCCCTAATCTACTTCCTCATTTGCAGGATAAGAATGGAAAAAATGTATCAAATGAAGATGCCAACTAGGAGGGTCTGGAGGGGGCCTCAGGTGCATTGATTTGTGTCTCAAGCAATGGAAAGTAGAAGTTATATTATGCTTATAATATAAAGAGAAAGCTGATTAGTTCCAAGAAGTTTTGAAGGGGAAATATTAGGTAGTGCAGTGCTGCTGTTCATCCTGTATGTGTAGGGTGTATTTGCAGAAATGGTGGGTCCATCAACCCACCTTCCTTTTGCCAGGTGTACCGCGTAAGGGAAGGTGGCAGATTCACCCACAACTATGTTGTTTAAGGGTCACATTTCTCATTTTCAAGATGGGGAGCATTGTTACATTGTTCGGATTCAGGAATAAATTCAGGGAGGCAAATGTTCAGAAGATTCAGGAAGAGTTTGGGAAAAATTTTGAAAAAAAAATGCTTGTCCTTTTCTATCTGTAACATGCATGTATTCTTGCAGTGCTCTCTGCAGAGTCGCCGGCGGTTGCTGACGGAAACAATGTGCGCCGAATTTATCAGGTCCTCTTTTTTTTTTTCAAAGCGGGCTCAAATATTTAATAATTTCAAGAATTTTTTAATTATTTAGGGGCGGCTTGGATGCATGGAAAAGTTTTTCTGCCAGAGATAAATTTACTATTGTTTGGTTAACTCAATTCTCATTTGAAAATTTGGAAAGAATAATTCTCCCTGGAAATTATGATGCCTTGCTATGGATGAGTAATTGAGTAAAATCCACACCCATCGGATGATTCATTTCCTAGGCTTCGTTATGGCTGGGTCAGTGGGTATAATCCACCCCATTTGTTGATTTTAACCCTCTGAATGGACGGTTAGAAATTAAAAGCACAATGGTTTGTATTCATCAAGAGAGTCCTCATCAATTGGAGGGTTAGGATTGTCTAATGGGTGTGGATTTTGATCCATCGCTCATCTATTACAAGGCCCAGGAAATAAATGGTTTGGATCTTTTAACAAGTGGCCCCCACTTGTACATTTTGAGTGCCCTAAAATATACTGTGAACTCTATAGGGTTGCAACTCGGCTTAGTCGGGTTTAAGTTTTTCAGAAACCTACCCTTGCAAGGGCCATGGTTCTGCCCAAAATTTGAGCATGAATGGTCATATTCTCATTTTGGGTTGTGATCCTTGCAAGTGTCATAGTTCTTGCCAAAATTTACTCGTCCCTAACAATGGAACTAGGCATCCCGTATAGTTTAAAAGATATTGGGAATGTACACTTTAAGTAATGGTAGCTTCCGTGTATCTAGCTACAAAATTGGACGGTGTACCAATACTATTAGATTAGTGATTGAGTGTGGCCATTACTTTTTTGCCATTTTTTTGTAGTGTAAAATAGCAGTCATAACTCATAAATACACTAGAGTGGGTGTCCTGGGGAAGAAAAGGGGGCCAATTCATCACTTCTCAACTAATTAGTATATATGTGGGCCCACTGATCATAGTATATCATTATCGTAAGTGAAGTGTTCATTTTTCTTTTTTCGGCAACAAGCATTCAAATAGAAGAAATCATTCTTCTAGGAAAAGTTATCCTCTTCATATTCGTTCCACCAAAATTTTCTAGAGAAGTAATGGAAAGGAGAAGGGTTTTCAGAGAAAGACCTGTCTGTGAGGAAATCCCTTTCACGCCAACCAAAGAGGAAGAGGAGAGAATTTGGAAACCATGCTTGGAAATGAAGGATTCAAAGGTTTTTTTTTTTTTTTTTTTTTTGTTGGGGACTCGTAAAAAGTAAACATCAGCATCTGACCTCAAATAGAAAATGCTAACCTTGAAAATTTTCTGTCTGCAAGGATATTTCCATCACCTTATGATGAAATTTTCTTCACATCACCAACAGTCACATAGCAACTAGGGCTTTAAGCAGAGATGAACAAGAATGTTGGTCCTTAAAATAAAGGGCGATGATATTTTCATGCGCTGGAGTACTCATTGGCCCCCCTTTTAACATGATTTGACGTCAAAAAGTGTTCCAGTTGCCCACTGTTCACGTTATCAGGGGGCGAATGCGTACTGCAGGGGGAGTGAAAGTATCATCGCCCTAAAATAAAATGTATATACTTTGGATACACACATATCTTTTTTTTAATGGTATAGAGAAATCCATTAATAAAGAGAGAACGAGGAGGTCCTACAACATACATCAATAGAATTCTCAAGAAAAAGGAAAATTTCAGAAATCGATACACTATGGAGGAAGAAAATCAAAAAGCTCAATAATCTCCCTAGAGACACCGTCCAAGGCAAATCTGTCCCCCCTTACTATTTGCTATGAAAGATATCGATGTGGCCCCAACTATGTCTTGGATCTCGTCAAATAGGGTGGCAAATCTCCACCAAACCGGTCTTGAGCCGTCTAATGACGCTGAGTGAATCCCCTTCCACCACCTCCTTATTCAAATCTACATTATGCAGCATCTTCATGCCTTGGTGGACTGCAACAACTTCTTCCTCGCTTGCATCAGCCACACCAATTGGGCGGCTAGTTGGAAAAAAGGCCAGAGTAAAAGCCGCTACAGAGTGGATTGCAGAGGACGGCAGATTCAGAAGCGTGGTAATATGTTACGGTCCTGGGTGGGGCCCGCCTAGGTATGGGACTGGGTTGGACCCAGCCTGGTATGGGATAGGTTTAAAGGGCCTTGCCTAACGCGTTCCATCAGCTCTGGGGCTTGTACGTAACAAACTAACACACATGGTCTTCCTCACCGCCACCATTGTAATTGGATTGTTGAGTAATCTAAAATAATAGGTTGGAGACTCAACAATCGGCTGTCATAGCCTAAAACAAACAAGAAAAGTGGAGATGCCCGATTATTGGACTCAAAATTAGTGTAATTTTTTTGTACAATAATCAGTTGGGGACTCCAAAATAAGTTGTCATATTCTAGAACAAACAGGGAGATGAGCAGAAATAGAAACTACACCCTTTGAATCAGAGAAGAAGAGATTTTTTTTTCCGTGATTAACATAGCTCTAAAGAATACGAAAAGATGAAATGGCTTACTGGTTGCACGAACCATCTGGTTTTACAACCTTTTAATCTCCTTCTAATCTTGTCCGTCAAAATGATCCAACGGCTCTGGGATGGGCGTAAATATTTCAAAAACACATCTCCCACTCTCAGGTATTTTCGACATTAGGGCTATTTTTTTTCCTTTTCAAAACCCATCTCTCTCGTTCTCTCCTTTCTTGCTGGTCACAACACGGCAATTGTGATATTTTTGGACTAGAATTAGAGGTGTGAATTATAACTTCTGTAACAGTGGGCGTGGTCACAGAGGCTGGAAAATTTTGCCTTGAATCGGATGCGAGAGAACTCTCGCTGTTCCCCGCAATCGAGGCTTCTGGAGAGTAGTAAGGTGTGTCTTCATCGGAGGAGGACACGACCTGAGTTGACACCCAGCGAGTGGCCTTATTCAGTGGTGGCAAAGGATAAAGCTCCGGGCTCGGCTGATGGAGCTCCGCCATTCGAATTGAGCTTAGATTATGATAAGAAGATGAAGGCTCATTGGCAGAAGAAGAATTGATTGTGAACTGTTGTGAATTGTTAAGCATATGGGATTGTTTTGGGTATTTTATTCTATGGCGATATAAGAAGAAGGCTAACGATGAGAGAAGAACCAGTGTGACAATGGTGGCAGTGATGGTAATTGTGAGCTTTTTGGTGAGTGGATTGGTTTTAGGCCCAGATGAGTTAGTGGAGGAGGTAACATTAAGAGACTGTGTCTGTTGAATTAGAGGATGGAAGAAAGGCCAATTAGAGGTTGGGTTTTGTGGGGGTGGTGGTGGAGGATTTGAACTTAGGGGTTTCATCTTTGACGCTTTGAATATAAAAAAAAAATTCATCTCTGAAATAGCTGGTCTGGTGGAGGTTGTCTTTTTTGTTGGGCTGAAATTCTTGTTGGACGGAATTAGACTTCTGGTGGGGTCGAATTGCTTGGCCGACATTCGATTTTTGCTTGGCTGCAGATCACAAGCTGCTCTGTTGGGGTTTGTCGATTTGCCGAAGCCGAATCGACGCTGAAATTTTTGCCGTCAGCCTCCTCTTGTCGTCGGCCACTTTCTCGCCGCCGACTAATTGTTGAGCCGCTAGTTCTTATTTTGTTTCTTGGATTCCACTTGGATTGGGTTTTCGCGATTCGTCAATCAGGTGCACGCTTTCTAATTTTCTTTTCATCTTAATTATACAATGGAAAAGAATGGTATGCCTCTTGAGATGGTCAAACTTCAATCATTTGGTGGATCTGAGTTTAACTCATGGAAGCGAAAGACTCAATTCGGTCTAAAATATATGAATTGTTTTTACACTGTTTTGAGTACCTTTGCTGAGACGGATGAAGACGTTGATGAATCTCAATGGCTTAGGGATGAGGATTTCTGCAAAGACTACTTGTTGAATTGTCTTTCAGATCGTCTTGCAGAAACATATAGTAAATTTAACACTGCTAAAGCAATATGGGACAACTTAGATGCTCAATTCAAGAAGGAGGAGGAATTGTCCAAGACCCATCTTGTGGACAAATTCATGGATTTCAAGTTTCAAGAAGACAAGGAAATCACTCCTCAAGTTACTGATCTAGAAAATTTGAGATCTAAGCTGAATAATGAAAAAATAGTTGTCTGTGATTCATTTCTTGTGGGTGCAATTATATACAAGTTACCATCTGCATGGCACTCTTTCAAAACCGAGATGTATCGGAAAAAGGTGCAAGTGGGACTGGATGATCTCAAACGATTCATTCGAATCGAAGATGAGAATCGAGCTAGGAATAACTTGGAGATGGTTAGACAGCAACAATCTGCTGCTAACGCGGTAATATATCCCAAGAAATTTCCTCGAAAATCCAAGTCACCTAAAAGTGAACATCCCAAGTTGGAGGCCAAAAAGACTATCTTTCAGAAAAAGAAGGGCAAGTGCCACAACTGTGGGAAATGGGGTCACTTTGCTGCAGAGTGTAAACAACCAAAAAAGGCTAAATCTGACACACCACAAAAGGAAGCCCATATGATGGTGGGCAGTGCTGCGCCTAAGAATTTTATTACCATGTTAGGCAATGGTAAGGCCAGTACTTCTTCAGACTGGTGGTTAGATACAGGAGCAACCTGCCATGTTTGCAACTCGAAGAAACTACTTACGGATGCTGTTGGCGTGAAAGAGACCGTTACAGTGGCTAGTGGAGCTGAGGCAAAAGTGACTCACACTGGAACTGC
Organism: Tasmannia lanceolata; assembly: GCF_043159265.1. Taxonomy (NCBI): domain Eukaryota; kingdom Viridiplantae; phylum Streptophyta; class Magnoliopsida; order Canellales; family Winteraceae; genus Tasmannia; species Tasmannia lanceolata. The sequence continues at coordinate 3,938,887 of NW_027518681.1, forward strand.
GAACCTGGTCCTTTCTTCAGGTAAAATACTAACTTTAAAAAATGTTAAAGTAGTTCCTGCTATTCAAAAGAATTTAATTTCTATTAGTCTTTTGGACAATGCTGGCATGTGTTCATCTTTTTTAGGTGGTAGAGTAACTTTAACTGTTAACTCTTATTATTTTGGCTGTGCTTTCTTAATCGATGGTATGTATAGACTGAGTTTAGCAAATGAAACCGTTAGTCAGGTTAGTTCCACTTTGATTGATCCTAAGTTGTTACACACTAGATTGGGACATGTGAACTATAGAAAAATGGTCAAACTTGCTAACACTTATAATATACCTTTAGATACATCGATTAGATTTGACAGGTGTGAAGTGTGTGCACAAACCAAGATCACTAGAAAACCCTTTCGTTCGGTTTCTAGGAGCACACACCTTCTTGAGTTAATACATTCTGACCTCTGTGACTTTAAAAGTTTCACTACTCGAGGTGGTCGGAAGTATTTAATCACATTTATAGACGATTTTTCTAGATATTGTCATATTTATCTCCTAAAATCGAAAGATGAAGCTTTTGATAAATTTAAAATTTTCAAGAATCGTGTTGAAAATCAATTGAACTTGAATATTAAGCGATTTAGGAGTGATAGAGGAGGAGAATACACTTTGACAGAGTTCAAGGAATTCTGTGCCTCTAAGGGCATAATACTTGAAACTACTGCTCCTTACTCACCTCAATCTAATGGCATAGCTGAACGTAAGAACCGGACGTTAACTGAAATGTTAAACTCTATGTTATTGACAGCTGGCATGCCTACTAGCTATTGGGGAGAAGCAGTTTTAACTGCAAATCACATCCTGAATAGAGTACACCACTCTAAGTTGACCACTACTCCTTATGAGTTATGGCATAAACATCCTTGTAGATATGACACTCTTAAGACTTGGGGCTGTATTGCTTATGTGAGGATACAAGACCCTAGGAGACCTAAGGTAGGACCTAGAACAAACACTTGTGTTTATCTAGGTGGTGCAGAAGATAGTGCTGCTGATCGGTTTTTGGATCTATCTACCAATTTGGTTATAGAATCTAGAGATGCAGTATTCTTTGAGAATAAATTTCTCAGAGATCATGGTTTGAACCTACCTGGCGATACTGAAATGGTTACAGAATCGCATGTAGAGTTTGAACAGAATACTTCTGACACCTGTCCTACACTGATTTCTACATCAGAACCTTTAAGAGTTTCTACAAGAGATAGAGTACCCAAGAACTTTGGTGAGGACTTTGTGACCTACCATGTAGAGAATGATCCATCAACCTATAAGGAAGCGATGAGATCTAGGGACTCTTTGTTGTGGGCAGAAGCCATTGATGATGAAATGAGCTCTCTGCTACAAAATCAAACTTGGCAGCTAGTCGATTTGCCAAAAGGGGCTAAGACTGTGGGCTGTAAGTGGATTTTGAAGAAGAAACTTAATCCTGACGGATCCATAGCTCGGTATAAAGCACGTTTAGTAGCTAAGGGCTATACTCAAGTCAGTGGGATAGACTACTTTGATGTTTACTCACCGGTCTGTCATTTGGCAACGATAAGAATTCTTCTTGCTTTGGCTTCTATTGAGAAGTATGTTGTGCATCAAATGGATGTAAAAACGGCTTTCCTAAATGGAGACCTCACAGAGGAAATCTACATGAACCAACCTGAAGGGTTTGTCATGGAAGGTTTCGAGAACAGAGTTTGTAAGTTATACAAATCTTTGTATGGTCTTAAACAAGCACCTAAATTGTGGCATCAAAAATTTGACAAGGTAGTAAAGAGCTTTGGTTTTCAGACCAGTTATTCAGATAAATGCCTTTACTATCGTTCTGTGTCGAATAAGGTTGCGATTATTTGTTTGTATGTAGACGATATGTTGATTCTTGGTTCCGATCTCTCTGTAGTGAGTGATGTGAAAACCACTTTGGCTCAAGAATTCGACATGAAAGATCTTGGTGTAGTTGACACCATTCTTGGTATGAAAGTAAGTTTTGAAAGGCAAGGGATTACTCTTAGCCAAGGCCATTATATTGAAAAACTACTTTCTACATGGGGATACAGTGATGGTAAACCGATTGAGACACCATTTGATTATACCAAGAAGCTGATCTCTAATGAAGGAGACAGTGTGAATCAGTTAGATTATTCTAAACTGATTGGTAGTCTCATGTATGCTATGAGTTGCACTAGACCAGACATAGCCTTTACAGTTGGCATGCTGAGTCGTTTCACTAGTAATCCTGGCCATGAACACTGGGATGCCATTATGAGGCTGATGAGATACCTTAAGGGTACTCAAGGATATGCTCTATGTTATACTGGCCATCCTCCTATCCTGGAAGGGTATTCTGATGCATCATGGGGATCAGAATTAGGAGACAGTAAATCTACCAGTGGTTATGTTTTTACACTGGGTGGAGCCGCTGTTGCATGGAAGTCAAAGAGACAGACTTGTATTGCTCTGTCATCTATGGAATCAGAACTTTATGCTTTAGCTTCTACAGGAGATGAAGCAGAGTGGATAAGAGATCTGATCCTGGACATTCCATTGACCCATTTAAAGATTAACTCTTTAAGTTTGTTCTGTGATAATCAAGCTACAATTACGATTGTGAAAAACTCACTCTTTAATGCTAAGAGGAGACATGTCAGGCTGAAACATGCCACGCTGAATTATCTTCTAGAACAAGGTATTATCACTTTGGTTGATGTGAGATCGAAGGATAATATGGCCGATGCTCTTACGAAGGGACTGAACAAAGATCGAATATTCAAAACTGCGGGGGAGATGGGGTTAAAGACTGTGTAGACGTGTCTTAACCTACATTCCTATTATTTTGAATTTTTTCGAATCTCCCTATCTTGGCCAAGATAAGCACTTGATATGTTTCAATGATGTTTACAGTTATCTTTATGTCATTCCACATTTGATGACATGTCCTTCTTGGGAAAGGTTGTTTCATTCCAAACTTGATGATACAGCTTAACTCAATTTGGATATGATGCCTGTAACATTCCAAATGGAAACATGGAATGGTTCTTTGTAAAGAAACTGTTTAGGTCTGGTTCTTGATTGAAACTTGACATTGATGCTTATTGATATTGATATTTATTTTTCAGCCATTATGAAATTGTACTAAATTCTTCTGGTAGAACTAGATACTTTTAGTAAAATACACAAATGATTGGATTCATTTTTAATGAAATTCATATTTGATAATTTACAGGAATTGGCGAAATTGGAGGAGATTGCCTCAATTTGGATCTTGATGAGGATGACTTACTTGATGAGTGAATCCTTATAGTGCAGTGGAACTATTATTTTCTTTTCCGTTGATTAAATAGTTCACCTACATATAAAACTGCTTATGTTTGAGTTTAGATTATTTCTAAAACTCTTGGTTATTCTTTAAAGTATTTTTGTTTTTCAGTTGGATTACAAATCTTTATTGATATGGTGATATGGATGATTCAATAATTTTGTTTGGACATCACATTATCTATCTATTGGATTGTGCTATATGTAGAACATAGGAGGAGATTGTTGGGTATATCATATAACCCATGTATGTTCTAATATAAGCCCAATAGGTAATGGACCAGGTGTAGTGGGCCCATTTGGGCTGGAGCCCATTAACCTCTTCTAACCCTAATGTATCTCTATATATAGGGGCTGGAGGCAACAAACTTGGTATTCCAAACTAGATACCTTGGGTGTAATGCTTTAAGCATCCTGCTTAAACCTAATAACCCTAACAGGATTCTCCGGTTAAAGACTGCAGAATTTGATAATGCAAGACACAAGTGGGGATGTCTGTAATAGAATTGAGGGTCAATCTCAAAAGGAGAACGTTGAGAGGAGAAAGAGGAATATCTTTCAATTTCAATTTCATGGCTATCTTGGTTTTACCATCTCTTCAACCTCTCTCTCTTGTAAGCTTTGTTGGGCCACAGGATCTAGATAACTTAAGACGTTATCAGGACCTGGAACTCTATTGGGCACCGGTATGAATTTTATAATAACACGTGGCAATAAGATCTACTTTTCCAATTCTTTGGGAAATGAGAAAAGTACATAATGTGCGTAATAGTTTCGAGAAATTGCGGATTTGGGTACTTTTTAAAACAATCATCAAACACTGGTGATTCTTCAAAAAAAGGGTGGGAAAAAGACCCCAATACCCTTCTGACATCAGCAGACATCTCCTTCAACTTCCTTTTTCATCATTGCCAATTAAATTGGCGCGCTTCACAAGGCTATTTTTGGTTCATCTGAATGTGTATTTGAACCGACAGAACCGTGGGTTCGTTTCTATCTTGGCCGTCGGAAATAACCAGAGACGGATGGATGCTTTACACGTGTTAAAAAACATTTTGGATCGGTGGCACCTCTATACACAGCTGGTTTGGTTTGGATTTGAAATTTTCCGTTGAACCCATAGTCCATCGGGTTCGTTTAAATCTTCATTGTCGCCAATATGCATAGATGGTTGGATCCACGACACGTGGACATCAATATGGAACGGTGGTGTCTTCTAATAATACCACATCTCTGTATGAGATTCCACTGGCGTACCCCATTATTTACGCCGGTATACACCCTATTTCCGCTTACACCCTATTTCCGCCGGCGTACCCCTTAATATTCCTGATGCGTACTCTAGAATCCGGCGGCGTACTCGATACGTTTGGAACACATGTTTGATCCTAGAAAATCAGGCGGCATACTCTATATTCCGGCGACGTACTGTAGAATCAGGCGGCGTAGTTGATATCTTGGAACGATGGGTGTTTCTTGAATCCGGAGGCATACTCTAGAATCCGACGGCATTTTCAGCCAAAAGAGATGTGAGAAATAATAAAATATTCAATAACGTTACTGAGACGTGAGAAATAATAAAATATTCAATAACGTTACCGAGACATGAGAAATAATAAAATATTCGATAACATTGCCGTTCTAAGCCAAAAGAGACGTGAGAAATAATAAAATATTCAATAACACCGCCGTTCTCAACCAAAAGAGAAGTGGCGTTCCATTTGTACGAATCGCGAACATACCACGCACGACCGGACGTAGAGCCACTAAGAGCTGGCAGACCGGGCCTCACAGCTAAGGATTCGGGCAAACCCACGATTAGCGATTCCCTTGACAGAGTACAGTACCTAGGAGTTGCACCTATACTACCGTTCAGAACCTATGCATTTCCATCGTACTATTCTAGAGTCAATGTGAAAGAGCTGGTGCTAGTCTAAATAAATCTTTGATTTGTGTGTGTTGTTCAATTTGAAGGTGGTTTTGCTCTAAGGCCCCGGCGCCCAGCTCCGCTAGAGAGGCCTAGCCTGATATGAGAAGTGCTAATTCGGTTCGGATAGACTTCATTCAAGAACGCCGCCGCACTTTCAGACAGTTCCTCGCGCATCAAAAGACTTATAAAATAGTAAGGTAAGCAAAGAAGAGGAGGTCGACTGATCGCTTTTACGCGAGAAAGGGGGACTAAAGTCCATGAGTTGGATGCCCCGCCGCCTGTGAGGACTGCTTTCAATCAGGCTATCGAATCATAAAGGGTTCTAGAATAGTCAAGGCTACCCGATAAAGGATGGCTGGCATTCATCAGTAGGTGTGAGGCGAGCGGAGTGAGGGAGAGAGGGACCGAAACTGAACGACTAAACTGAGAGGGCGAAGGAAGTCGGAAACAAACCTCTCCCTGCTAGAGTGCTTCCGTCCGGAGCAGTGCAGTGAGGCGAGCGGAGTGAAGCTAAAGTGCCCCCCGAACCGCGCGAAATGGTCGCCTATTACACGGCTCACTAACTCTGCCTGGGGTGGGGGTACCTATTATTCGTCGGCGGTCCGATTCATAACCTTTCGAGCACAATCAATATATAAGAAAGGAGTCAGTTTTAAAGGCCTTGTGATGTATTCGATTTAATTTCTGTTGCTGCTACTTCCAGTTCAGCACCTCTACCGCTATTTCCCTGGGAACTCCAGCATGAATGTTCAAACCAGGCTTCTCGGACACAACCGCCGGCTAGGAGTGAAATACAGGATCTGCTGTTGCTGAATGTCCTATGGATGTAAGGATCTGCTGTTGAGTAATTCATCCCCCTACAGGGTCCTCAGTCCTGTAATAGCTACTTATTACGTTTCCTCAGGCTCGCGACGACTCAAACGGGCAGGGGCTCTCTATTTGCTTGCAATGCTGGCAGTTCAGGGAGAGGTAGGATTATTTCCTATTGGTACGCTATACGTTGTGACGGCGGCTCCGTACGGTATCAAGTCCTATAAATTGGGGCCGGAAAAATTAAGGACGCCTGTTTTGGCAGGCGGGCCTTCAATGAGGTTCTCCGGGGGCGTTCCCGTTCGAGGGGCCCGTTTGGACGGGGAAGGCTTTCTACTCGCGGTGATTGATGATAGAAAGTGACTTTGTAACCTTGACTCCACCTTCGTGGAACGGGAGTGGCCCTAGCGGGAAGGGATGGACGAGCTCGCTCCAACGTCCGAACAGGCCTGGAAAAACAGGTACGGTCTCGCTTTCCTTTGCCACTCAAGTGTACGGCATCTGCCATGCTTAGGCCCCTTCTTCCCTTCCCTAATGAAAGAGTCCACCGCCTGCCTTTATTGAAGTGATGAGCTTTCAAGATGAAGAGTCTGATGTTCCGGATCAATCAATATTCCGAATTTGCAAATGGTCCCTTTGATGCGGTGGTGTGAGCGCCTAAGTCTTTGGGCTCGGCGGAGCGGAGCGTGGCTGGAACTGGCCTCGCCTTCAGATGGCTTTAGCTGCTATGCGGGACTTTGGTCCTGCGGATTGGTTCATGGCATAGATCTATGCTCCAGTGGTTAGGACATCGTCTTTTCATGTCGAAGACATGGGTTCGATGCTTTGTCGGCTTAGCTAACTCTTCTGAACTACCCGCGGCTCGTACCAGTAAAGCCACAGAAAGAAAAGAAGGCGCACGAAGGAAGGCAGTAGCAATAGCTTGAGAACTCTTTTCTTCCGAGGAATGATAAATAGCACTATATGCCAGATAGTGGAGAGGGCCTGTCTTCTGGCTGATCAGCTATATATGCCTTAGATTCAGCGGGACAGCACTTATATAATACGCAATTCGCGCGTGAATGTACACGATCATCAAATGTGGAGGCCACCCCTTTCATTTAGTGCTCGCTCCGGTACACTCTTGGGTTGGATATACAGATTGGGAACTAATAAGTAGCTGTCTACTGAACTTGGCAGTCGAGTGTCTAAAGAAAGAACCTCTACCGCAATCCCAACAGCAGATCAAAATCGGGGAGCAGAGCCAATCACAGATTAGGATCTCCAACCAATCAGGCTTTTCAACTTGGCCCAGAAGGGGTCCGATTGAATTCACTATGTAATTTCATAGTGAATCAGTGGTCTTGTTTCCGCTGAACTGGCATTGTGACTACAGATATATAGCCAATAGAAATAAGTATTCCCAAGCTGGAGAGGAAAGAAATGGAATTTACAGGCTTTCTACCAATGACCGGAGACCTGAAAGGGGAATAGAGAGATAAGCCTTGAGCGGTCAGACCAATTACGATCGATTCGCTTGAAATTTCTTTGCGAATGAAAGACCTCCACTATCAGAAACTAAAGACTTCGGTAATTAAAGGGAGAAAAGTATGCTGCGGATAAGTTATCAGCTGCAGCGGCTAGCTTTCCCGGTGGACGGGACACATTTACCCGATGGATCAAGGCATCTGATCGCTTTTAAGAATGGCCATATTCCTCAGGGCATCAACGACACTATAATGACTCTCATTCCCAAGCAAGACCGGGCTGTAAACCTCACTCACTTCCGGCTCCTCCGGTTTTCGGTTGTGGCTACGGTAAAGGTTACAAGTGAGGTTACGCGAACTGTGCCTGTCTGATGGAGCCGCCCCTCTTTTTTCATGGAGGTGGGCTGGATTGAATCCTTCGCGATGGAAATGCCCTCTTCCATGGACCTGCAAGCAACGGCAAGCCCGGAACTGAAGGACGGAACATAAGGAGTAGGCTGAAAAGCCTACGTAGATGTGAAAGTCATTGCCTTATTTATGTGTTGGCCGCCCCCCGCCCTACTAATTCCTTATTTTTAGTAAGGTATCATTCCAGTTTCAGTCCCTATGAAATAACAAATTTTTTCGCACGTGCGTTATTCTCATTGAAAAATACTGGATTTATATCCACAATATTCTCATTACTGAAATTGAAACACATTAAAATTCAACGCTTGGGAATTCCTAGAGACTGAGCAACTAAGTTGAGTTCTATTTCTAGCTTTTTTGATAGCTATATATTTCGCCATTAAAGCTTTCTGGTCCAGGCCATCTCTCAGGCTTACACAAGTCTAATTCTTCCGCTACCGATATTGGATCTGAGAAGTAAGCAATCAAAGGGATGCCATTAGTTTAATTAAAAGGCACACTTCTATTTTCTCTCCTGTCCCCTTCTTATGGGCTTTGATTCCTCCCCTCTTCTCGGAGAGCAAGAAAGGCACGGCTGGTTTCGTAGATGGAGTACATGGGCCCAGGAAGGACCCCTGGCGAGAAGACGGCTCACGGCTTGCATGTACAAGATCGTGTATGGAGACAGCGGAGACTACTAGGGTATGGTACTTCCTGGTAAAGTCAAGCTCTCTTCGCTATTTTCTTAGGTGCCTCCATGAGGTAGTCTACCCGCTTTCGCAGATGAGCCTCTCATTTTGAATTCTTGGGTTCAGGAATTCCTCTATAACTTAAGTGACACAATAAAAGCTTTTTCTATTCTTTTATTAACTGATTTATGTATCGGATTCCACTCGCCTTATGGTTGGGAACTAATGATTGGCTCGATCTACAAAGATTTTGGATTTTCGCAAGTCGGAAGTCGGAAGGCAAGTCGTCCCTAGTCGCAGAAGCCTTTGATTAGTAAGGGGCAGGCAAGTCCCAAGTTCGAAGTCCGAAGTCAGGAGTCGTAAGTCCCTAGTCACTAGTCGGAAGTCGGAAAGCTAGTCGTGCCAAGTCCAGAGTCTGCTGTCCGGAGCCTTTGATTAGTAGGGGGTGGGCAAGTCCCCATTCCGCTCTCAAGTCGGAAAGCATAAATATCTCTTCCCGGAACTGGTAAATCAACTATACTAACAATGTAGGCACACGTTGGCACAGTTCTGTAAATAAGAGATGTCTCATCCGGTTGATCCATCCGGATAAACGAGTGGAAAAGTGGAACCGGGGGGAACTTTCAAGAAAAGCCTTTACCGACATAGAAAGGACGAGAGATGAACCGTTCAATCGTTCGTTTTCCAGTTCCTCCAATGGTCATATATAAAATGGATCCTTTTTTCTTGATTCTTCTTCAACAGTAAGATTGGTATCGAGAAGCTGGTAGGGTCACTTGGGTAATCTGTCTTAAGTGTAGTAATCACCTTTACCGCTCTTTATATTAAAATATAGAAAGGATACAACTGGTAAGCTACTTGCTTGTGTAGAGGGAGCGCTCTCCGGGCTTTCACTGGTCCTTTGTTATATGCCAACTGATGTCGCATTGCCAACAACCCTTGAAGGGCGCGTTGGCGCGCGCACATAGGCAGAATTCAAGAAAGACACCTACTGGAAAGACCATCCTTCTCTCCAGCCGGGATTGCCATGGGGATTACAACAACCCATATGTCTTATATAATCGATAAGTAAGGCGCGCGTTAGCGCGATTCTTCCTGAAGCACTTCAAAAAAGTGCTATAAGTGGCGCCCCTATCACGCCCTTATTAGTATGTATTTGAAGCTAGGCTGACCATCAGATACCGACATCTTCTAACATTACCGACCTTCAAATATCGGGTTTTCATAAATTTAACATAAAATAAAAGCTCTTTTCATCATAAGAAACAACCAGATTTCCGACCTCCGTTTAATCCAATTTTAAATTGCATGGTCTTCTCACATCATTATTTTCTCCGCCAGCCCCTCTTGGACAAAATCCAAGCCCTATTCACTCTGGCGTCATGAAGGACCGCGAGACGCCTTTCTTTGCCCGACATACTCTGCCGTCTTTGTAGAGTAAGTCGTCTAGCCGGCTGTAGCCATCTGCCGTCTGCAGTCGGGCCGTCTTCTCCCAGACACCTTTCGACGTCCCTCCGAGTACTCCGCCTTCCTTTGCTATCCCTACCTCTACTTCCTTTCCCGCGGCGTTTTTTTTGCAAAGACGATTGATCTTGTTGATTTTGTAGTTCGCTCAGTAGATCCTTCGTTGAAGCAGCGGCTTACTTACTTTTCATAGGCTGATCCGAATTAGGCTTAGGCTTTTTAGGTCTTCTACGCGCAGGCATACCCTTTCTTTCTTCTAGCTAGGGTGGGGACATGGATCTTCCATTACTCAAGCTAGCAAAAAGCTAGCTCTAGGCCCGGCCCTTCTCCTCTTCTAGACCTTTGAACAGACTCTCTCTTTAACGGCTTATTCGGCAGCTGGGTAGAGGTAGTATTATCCTATTACTACAGGGTTTTCCTGCGACACTAATATCTTAAGCATTGAGCTAGAGTTGACGGCCCCCCATTAGTAAGGCTAGTGATGATTGGTGTGAAGTCAATTCTTCAATAGTACTATACTAATAAGGGCTAATAGGGGCATACGAGCATGCCGCCTACCGCCTATCGTCAGTAAGCCAGCCCCCTTAGCAGCGGTTGAGTCGTTGCGTTCGGTCCCTCGCCCTCACTCCGCTCGCCTCACTGCACTGCTCCGGACGGAAGCACTCTAGCAGGGAGAGGTTTGTTTCCGACTTCCTTCGCCCTCTCGGTTTAGTCATTCAGTTTCGGTCCCATGCGGGAATCGAACCCAGGGTATGGCATTATCTGTCTTGACCATAAAGTAAATTCCTCCTATCCGATCGATAGCCCCCTCTAATAGTCGTAATACTGATATAGTATAGGGCCAAAAGTCATCAAAATTTCAATTTTGGAAACCTCTTTCTTACTGAAAATGCTGTTTCATCGAAAATCCCCGGGAAAATTGATTCTTTCGATTTGAAAGGTAGGCAGGAATCCCTAGAAAAAGAGTGACCTCTTAGCTCCGAAGAAATGGCTAGCCAAATTTGGCAATTCATGGAAGCCGGCATAGGTGGTGGTGAAAGGCTTTCTCTTGCGAAAGAGCGGCAACTTGAGATCGAGTCGAGACCAGTGGCTGACCCGACAGAGATTGAGTCTTGTTATGCCAAACAAACTGGCCTGTGGTGACTGCTCGATGGAGCCGTTGCCCCACCCTGCCGGAAATCGTCTTGCTTGTAGGTGTACCCTAAGGGAGCTTTGGGTGCGGACTGTGAGTTTTCCAGAGGGATGCTCCAGTTTCTTTGGTCGAGGACGGGGGCCAAAGACAGTGTAAGTTGGGTTGGGTTCCCAGAAATAATAAAATATTACTTTAAGGATAATAATTGACTTTGGGTTGTGAATTTGTCAAGAAGGGCAACATACGAGGACTCTGATCATGTCAGAAGGGTATTAGGGTTTTTTTTCCACCCGTTTTTTGAAGAATCGCCCGTGTATGATGATTGTTTTAAAAAGTACGCGAAATTCATAATTTCTCGAAACTATTACCCCCATTCCGTACTTTGTCATGTTTTACGGATTGCACTAACTCAGCTTGTCTTTTCTTTTCGAATTTGCTTGTGAAAGCTTTTTTGAAAAGACAAGATGGATTAGTGAAATTATTATGGTTGTGCTGATATCGTTTCCATTTTTTTTGTTTTTTTTCTTCTGTTTTTTATGCTATTATATAGAAAAAACGTGCATGGTGATCAGGACAGTTTATCTCACAAGCCAAGGATACCTCATTAGTAAGATTGAGGAATGCAAAAATCAAAAGCATAAAGTTACAAACTTGTATTGAAAAGAAGAAATCTCTAAAAAAATCAGAACTTCATTTGTCCCATTTTGAACTTCAAAAATTCACGAACAACCCTAAAATTCTTGTATATAATAATTGGTATTTGCTAGCGTCCATCGCGGAAGGCATTTCGCGGATGGTCTGTTGCATGTGAGAGCAGCCACGTTGATGGATAAATGAATGAAGACAAAATCTATTGAAAAGTGAGCCTATGTGGTGGCTGCTCTCACATGCAACACACCATCCACGAAATGCCTTCCTCGATGGACGCTAGCAAATCCCATTCAATATATACCCAAGTGTATTGTTAACTCATATTAGAAGAAATGAACGTAAAGTTTGTATGTAATCATGTTAACACCTCCATTGGGGTTGATTTCAAATAAAGTCTATGTAAAAGAGGAGAGATTTGAATGGCCATGAATGAGTAGTGTGAGAAGTGGCTAAAACACAAGGAAAAAAATCAGTCATAATTTGGTTCCATGCTTTTCAGGGTTTTTCTTACTCTGTGTCTAGGTTCTATTTAAGTTGTACACAGTTATAACTTATATCTTAGTGTTGGAGGGATAACGTTTGTCATAGATATGAAAAGAAAAGAAAAGAAAATATGGGTCACTGAGGTCTGGGTCACGATCGTGAATAATTTAGGACCTACCCTGTCTTGATTACAGGGAAAACATTTCTGATGGAAAATGATATGATCATCTTTATTCTGGAGGGGTTTTATCTTAAATTGAAGGTCCCTCTATGTAAAAATTGAATTCGTTAAAGTTATCCTTTTCTTGTACTAAAAAAGTAGGAAATTTTAGAAATATTTTTCCTTTCCAAACTTTTCCAGAAAATTCCTGCAATCGAAACAAGGCCTTAGGATATGAATCTGATGGACAGGTTAGGAATCATTGTGCCCAAATTTATAATGGTTTTTTTTTCTGGAATGATCATTTAATTTATAATGATACCCCTCTAAATAAACAATTACTATAACATTTCCAATCGAAAAAACTTTCCTAAGAAAAAAAATTCAACAAGAAATGTTTTTCCCCCAATCCAAAAAGCCCCTTAGTAACTAACCATAATGATGGGAGGGGGGGGGGGGGGGGGTGTTGTTGAGAAACTTCAGCCAATGTGGGGAGAAACTTCAGCCAATGTGGGGTCCCCAGTAGCACACTTGGGCCATGTTTGACAACCATGAAAAATTATTCCATGGAATATTGGTGGGCTCAATTGTGTGAGAGGGACAGCAGAGGCAGTGTGAGGCACGACTCAGCGGGAGCACAAAAAAATGGTGAAAAGAAAATACCTACAATAAATTGGTTTTTAGTTTTCCTGCTTCTTAGGAGTTTTTTATGCTCCCCTCACTCCCACCACCCTCAAAACTTTTCCATCTCTCACAACTGGCCCTATGAAAATTCAATAGAATATGTTTTCAACATCGTCAAACATGGCCTTTAACTTCATAAAATACAGGAGCTTGGGTCATGGTACCCAAATCCAACCTGGCCAAAGAGAGTCACCCAAGCAACCTACCAGTATAGCACTGACCTCTGAACATTGGGCCTCACCTTGAATGGGTAACATTACAACAATTGTCCACACAGCTAAAATCAGCAGCACAACCAGCAGTGCTTTTTGACAAAATACAGAAGACCTTGTATTTATAAACTCAATCGACTACTCGAAAAAAAATGAATTTGAGTCAACCAAGAGAGTCTGCGTAAAGGGGGCGACTTTCTCTTAGGACACCAAAATGATTTAGTAGAAAACCCAATAAAAATTTGATTGAATACTTCAAAATCTAATCATATCATAAGATTCTAGAACTTGAAAAAACTTGGAGCAATAAACAGAACTTACAGTCAACCTTAAGGCCCTCATCAACCAACTTTAGAGTTTAAAAAACTTGATATGTAAGTGTGAACATATATGAGAATGATAGTGCTTCAATCTCCCATGAACATGGATCATGCGTAAAAATCATACCTCGTAATAATGGAATGCTTCTACCTCCGCTTTATCCGCTTTGTCCTCAGCTCTGGAAATTCCAGAGGTACCGGAAGGGTAACTATGATAGATTTTTTCACATTTGAAAGCTTGCAACCCAGGTTCTGATAGTGCAGTCTCAATTGCATGGGTTTCATCTTCAAGTCCTTTGCAATATCAGATATTTCAGTCTCAAACCCATCCACAAAAAGTGTGAGGACTAAGATGTAGCTTATGAGAAGATCTAACTTTTCGTTAGAAAGTTTGTCTGCTTCGGAATTCACAAACAGTTTGACAAACTTCTGAAATATAGTGATGGGTATATTGTGGTATTTTCCAGAATTATTGTGGAATCGCTGCATAGACTTCTGAGAATGGCTTGGTAGATTCATAAACATTATAAGGTGAGTCATGTATGAGAATATACAAGCAAGTTTCTTCTTTCCATCGTCATCCTGTAAAATTTGATATTCTAATTTAGTTAAAGAAGCACAAAATCAGTCATAGAGAAGCTGGAATGGTAAAAAAATTAAAAAGCAATTGCATTAGGTCACAGGTTTTTAAGTGGATATTAAAAAACTAAAATTATATAATAAAAGGAGGTGGGATATGTGGTGAAAAAGTAGTTAAATTGTAGCCAATGTAAATCGTGCATTCGCTGGCATCAGTAGAATTCCATAAATTCCTGAGAAAACTATTTGTGACAACGTCCAACTGATTTTGAATAACAAATCTGGGCCCATGATTAGCTGCATCAAACTCAGAAATCTGTTGGCAAATTTCGTAGTTGATCGTGAGTACACAGACAACACTCTAACCACCATGATGATATAACAATACCCTCTGATTTATTACAATTGATGTGTTGTATACCATGTTGACATGCTTATTAGACTAATATTTATTTATATTGCTTCCTATTATTTATATAATTTATTTCTGATGCATCTTTAATTATTTGAGTACATTATTTTATGTCTTGTAATTCATATGTTAAAATGTATGCAATAAAATATTTTTATAAAATTATCAATTTAACTGCAACGCAAGCAAAATAACTTCAGGAACTATACTGACAGTCTCAAGGTGAAAAGAGAATGTAAAGGTAAGCAAGCAAAACATACATGTGATGACCTTGCAAATATTAATAACTAATATTAACAAGAGATTTGCTAGCGTCCATCACATAAGGCATTTCGCGGATGGTCTGTTGCATCTCACAGCAGCCACCTCGTGAATGAAGACAACAGCTTTAGTCTCCATTCACGAGGTGGGTGGTCTGACATGCGACAGACCAGCCGCGAAATGCCTTTTGCGATGGACGCTAGCAATTCTCTATTAACAATATATCCCTTAATACTTTCTTGGCCTCAACCAAAAGATTAATAAGACCAAATCAATAATCAGCAGAATTAATATTAGTGGAGTTCTAGTTGATACACTGACCCAATCCTCTAGGTCTAGGTGAACCCTTTTTTCCCATTTAGTAGTTAGGGAATCCCGTGAAAGATAGTGACCTCAGCTCCCATGAATGAAAACCGGTGGTGGAGACACTTAAATCTTGATTATGTAATTGGAAAGGAAAAACTTCTCGTTGATCAGGCAGACTACCATCCTAAGAATGCTTCTACCTAATATTTTAAAATAATATTAGCCTTTGGAAGGTTTCTCTTCTAGCGACTATTTGGGTGTTATGGAAAGAGTGTAATGCTCGAGTTTTCAAAGGATATTCCAAAAGCTCGCTACTCCTCTACAGCAAGGCGATTGCGTGTACCCTTTCTTGGGTGAGGACATTACCTAGCTTTCAGTTTGTGACTGCTCATGACTTATGGTATGGGTGGAAAGAAATTTGTTTTGACATAGAGAGAATGCCTAAGATTAACCAAGTGTGGGAACCTCCTCCTCACGGGTTTCTTAAACTTAACTTTGATGGCTCTAGCCTGGGCAATCCAGGTCTAGCAGGAATTGGGGGCATTCTAAGAGATGAGATCAGCGATGTGAGATGGGCTTTTAGAGGTCCCATTGGGGAAGCAGATGCCAATGAAGCTGAGGTGCGTGCAGCCCATCATGGAATTAGGCTCCTTCAGGCTGAGAATTTAAAAAAGGTAGTCATCGAAGGGGACTCCCTTAATGTTATTAGATGGCTGTGTGGTTCTATATCGGTTCCTTGGAGATTTGCCCCTTTTTTCGACGAAATAAAGGACAGGGTGGGCGATGCTACAATCTCTTTCATTCATGTCAAGAAGTCAGCAAATGAAGTGGCTGATAGATTGGCTAGGGAGGGTGTGGCAAGGGCGAAAGTAGAACAATTTGACTTTCTCCCTCCTTGATTTGCCTGTTTCTTTTTTTCTTTATTGTATTTTCTTTCATGCTTTCGCTAAAGACTTTCTCGGTCTTTTTTTTTTTTTTTTAATGGAATCTTTTGCCATTTCAAAAAAAATAATATTATTCTATGTCCAGCATTACCATTCCCGTGGTTAATAAGATCAAGAGAATTCCAAGGAATATTCTTTAAAATGATGACCCTCTGTTTAAAAGTTTTCATATGCATAATTGACAATTTATCCAAAAGGAAACTATGGTCTCAAAATAAAATGCATGAGACAAAATTTCGCTTTGCTAACGAAAAATGTTGGAAATTATTTTCCAATACTAAATATCAGTGAGCCAGAACAATCTATTGTAATTTGTAAATAGCAAGTGTCTAATACATTTCCCCAGTTATGGAAATGTAATGCGAAAGATCCTCTGTATAGAACTCTAGGAAATTAGAGTTCAATTTTTCCATAAAACAATGTAGATTCAACGTGAGTGACAGGGCCAAGACTTTCTTTTGCTTGATAATCGATGTGGGGATTCTAAACTTGCAACTGACTTTACCGATCTTTTAAATAAGGCTAGGAACGAAGCGACGCAGGGTTGTCTCGGTATTAAATTATCTTGACTAGATAGGACCAGAAAAGGTTCTTACCCTGATTTTAATGGAAGGACTGCCCCCTTAAGATCCTCTAACAAATTCTTGCTTCTTTTGGCCAAACTTTGAGATTTGTACATTTCATCATCTGTTTTCAAGTGTTATTGATATTTCATCACTGGTTTTCAAAGAAGAGTGTTATTGATATTTCATCATCGGTTTTCAAAGAATATTGTCATTGAGGCCCCTGATCATTATGGTAATTTTTCGATTAAATTATTTTGTTGTTACCCCAATAACTAGTTTGGTGCATAATAGCCATACATTGGGATTCTTCTCCTCTACCTTTTTGTGGATGGCCATGGAAATTCAAGTCCTCGTCATTGGAACTCAATTGCAAAAGCGACATAGTAGTGAGATGCTTACTGAATGTTCTGTGATTTTTGGAGAAAATCCCTGAGCATATTTTTTATTGTTGATTGGTGAGCTCAGATCTATATGACCTTTTGTATCTGTTCAATAAATATTTTCCAGTAGCCGAGTTTCCAAAAAGTGTGACCTCTAAAATGGGAGCAACGTCCTATAGGCAACAAAAGATCGAATTGTTTACGAAACACCCTTCTCACTCCCGCTATTTGACTTATTTGGAAAGGAACTCTAGTCTGAAACAGGAAGACAATCAGGTTATTAATGTTTTAAACTTATAATTATCAGAGCCTTTGAAAAAGCTTCAAAATTTTGTTTATTGATATTGATTCAAATATATTAATGTCTGATCGGGTTGACGTTTGTAAGGATTGTGATCCTTCTAAAAGGGCTTGATGGTTTGATTGCTCCTCCTAAAGATTGGCTTAAACTCAACTTAATGGTAACAACAGTCACTCATAATCATTATTTTTGATAGTTTCAAAAAAAATCCTTCTAAAAGGGCTTGATGGTTTGATTGCTCCTCCTAAAGATTGGCTTAAACTCAACTTAATGGTAACAACAGTCACTCATAATCATTATTTTTGATAGTTTCAAAAAAATAAAAAAATAAAAAAAAATCATTATTTTTGAAAATCTTATGAATTACAATTCAAATCAAATCTTATGGATTTCGATTTGAATCTCATGATTAAATCTTAATTGTCTGAATCTTGAGATCTTCAATTCATGTGATCTATCTTAATTAAGTTTTGTATAAAAGAAAATAAGACATTCTTTCGGAAGACCTCCCCTTCCATTCATTTGTGTTAGAAAAAAGCCTTTGAAAACTCTCTCGTGAGAAAGAAGAAGACAAATGAGAAATTCGAATGAATCAAAGCAGTTTCAGCCAACCAAGTAGAGTGCATGTGATTGAAGGCATTACTTACATCGACAAGAGACCTAATTTTTTGGGCACACCCTATCTATGTGAGGGCCCATCAAATGAATGCTTTGGATCACCCAAACAATGTGGCCCCCACTGTATTTTAAGACCACGGAGTAGATAAGTTATCTACTCAAGGGAGTAGGAACTCTTTTCTCATATATAAATATGAATGAATCTTTCAATTTATGGTTTAATTTATGATCAGATACGATTTACTCCTATTATGCATGATTCTAACGATAGATGGTCTTGGAGTATACAGATCCATGCGATGAGGATCACACAATCGATGATGAGGTCAAAGCAGCATGTTTGGAGTACGATGCTTGGCAAACAGTAGGTGCTCTAAAGTCTGAATTGAAGGTGACTCTTCAACTGCTACAAATTGTCTTGAGAAAGGCTCCAAGCATCTTTGGTCATTACTTAGTCTATTAAGAGAGATGGAGAACATCATCATGGGGCTTGCTGAGTGTTTATTCCCTCACATCCATAGAAGAAAATTCTAAGGCCAATAGATTACAGACTTCAGTGTAATATGTAAAGAAGCTAAACTGTGACATCACATGCAGTCATAAATATTATGTTTTTTTTCTTTTTCTTTTGCTATTCCTTGTTTTATTTTTGTGTTGGCCTTTCTAGTGCCTCTTTTCTATGTTCGTTTTTATCTTAAATAAAATACCTGTTGGAAAAAGAAAAAAAAAACCACAAAAAATCCAAAAGGAATGGAAAAGAAATGCACCAACCACCCAACAATAAACTAACACCAAGATGAGAGCAAATAATCAAAGACTGAAACTAGTAGTATCTGCAAATGTAGATTGTGTCAAGAATTGAAGTAATTAAAATAAGTTCAAACAGCAGTCATAATTTAAAAAAAACAATAAAAAAAATCCTCCTCCTAATTCAAGGTAGTGATTAAAAAAATTGTCTTGGCATATGAAAAAATGATTAAAAAATGGACAAACACATTACATAAAACCAAAGTGCATAAGTCGTACCTGAACCTCCCCAAGTTTATGAATTCGATTAGAGACAAAAGTCGGATAAGCATTCTGCTGCCAAAATTCCGTTGATAAAGCTGCATCTTCTGCTACTTGCATAAGCTCTAGAACATCAGAAAGGTGGTCATGTTCCACTTTGAGAATAATCTTGTCCAACAGATAAGCTTTATCAGGGGTAGTGGCAGTTTCATCGTGGGGTGGAATATTGCGAGCACCATACACAGTGGCATCAGCAGCTGCCTCCACATTGATTCTAATATCCTCAATTAAATCTTTCTGAGCCTCAAGATCGCCCTCTTTCAGGCGCAGTGAATCCCATTTGCGAGCCTTTTTTTATCGGGCCAGAAGATAAGAATGTCAGAGTAGCAAAACATGTTAAATAAAGAAATAAATCACATGCTCTCTTTGACAGCATGTAACCTCATTTAAATACAGTGATTCTTGTTAGTTAAGCAAGACATATCCCAATCGCAGATTGTTCGAGGTTTCATGGGAGAAAGAGAGAGATGAGAGAAGTGAGAGAGAAAGAGAGGTATCTTCTCCCTCTCACAGAATATATTATATATACATGCGTCACTAGGGTTATACATGAAACTATGAAAGGACCAGAATACCTCTAGTTGGTTAATTAAATTAAATCATTCCTCTAACTTGTTTTGTTACTGGCTTGATGGAGGCATTTCAGAATGTCAAGATACAATGATATTTTTCCATTAAAATTAAAAGAAATTACTGATTCTGCTATCCAATTCACACTTCGAAGTTCTTAAGTCACAAAGTCCAAGCAAAATCAAGAGGGAAACTGTGCATAACTTAAGTAACTACCTACAGTTTACACATATCAGGTTGGAATAAGTTGATAAGATTGATAACTAATTGCTAACCCCTTGTTGCTACTGAATGCCTTAGAGGAAGAGGTGGAGGCAAAGTATGTTGAACATTGCCATAGGAATTTCCCGGATCTTCCCCAAAGTTGTTATCAATGAAGGATGCTATTGATGTGCAACCTGGCTAGGAATGCACCAACATGGAGGAATATTTCCATCTTTGGAGAGTTCCCGACTTAATAACTGTGACTCAGGTTACTCATACTCACAGGGATGACATATAAAACAGAATCTTCAGATAAACATGGGAAAGATTGTACACGTCTTCTCTATGGAGCTCAATAAAGCTCCAATACACCCATCTGTTTCAGATATTTCAACATCTCAAGGTCTTCAGTTTGTTTTAAAGTTTAAAGGATATTCTGATCCCACATTTTGGCTAATGAATTCCACTTTTTCAAATTATTCATAAAAAAGAGAAGAAGAAGTGTTTGAAAATCATCAACAAAATTGTACATGAGTTTTCAGGCTTTTCTTTTCAGTTAATTTTCATCCACAGAGAAAAGAATAATATGAAGAAGTTGGAACATATTTACCACAAGAGATGGATGGGCATGTCTGAACCAATGGATAAGAAATCCCCATGACAAATGCAATAATCCACAGCAATTATAAAAAGAAAAGTGGTGCAGTTATACCTTTCTTATATCCTTCTTTGTTCCATAGAGGTTAGTGAGGTCTCTCATTTTGTTTGCTTGCTTTTCTGCAATAGGGTCCTCTTCATTTAACTCCTTAGGAGGTTCTCTTACTCTTGGTTCCAGCCTAAAGATCTGCATGTAACCTCTAAGGTCAAACACAATGATGCCAAGTCACTAGATACCTAGGCATGTAAATTAATATACTACCAATTAAATATGGAACAACACGTACCAGTGAAGCCAATGTAGTAGGATCTATAGAATATGAAACAAAAACCAATCATCATAATACTAGGAGGAAACTAAAGATACGATTCATCGTAAAAGAGAGTTAATAGCATCAAAACTACGTAGAACAATTTCCATCCTCTAAGGCTGGCAGGCCTACCAAGGCTTGGTACCAGACACCAGCAAGCCCTCTGTAAGAAAATTCAACTGAAATCAAAGTTTATATTGATTCAATTGAAACAAAATAACCTTGGCTAGTAATCTCCAAACCTGAAGGATACCAAACACAGCAGCACCTTTATAAGGTGAATGTAGGTAAAACACTAGAGATTCTACAGATAACCTATCAAAAAAGAAAAAACTGAAACATTTTACATTACCCTCAGTTCCTAACACATCATATAAATTTGATGACTTGGTCACTCTAAACTCCACTAGAATGACTTGACTAGGCTTAGACTGGATCAAAATTGAGAAAAACACATTTCAAGATAGATTTGGTAAAAGGCCCAAGGAGACTATGCCATTCTTTAATCTTTATAGTGTCATAACTCAATCCTACTCTGGCATCAAATCCCTTTGCAATAGAGAAAAACAACAGACTAATATTTCATCATGAAATTATGAGTTTCAAGCTCCTTGTGACTTGTACTCCAATTTTATGAATAACATGATAGCCTCATTTTAGTTGATAATCAACGCATATGCATCTACAGCATAGTCCATTTTTTTGCCATAAAACCTGCAGATAGTTGCTAAAAGACCACAATATTACTACTAGAGTTTTTATATTAAGAATTCAACATATGCTTTGATAGCAATATCTACAACTAGAAATTAAAGAGTTATATTGCTATCAGTTAAACTTCCATATCGCAAATACTTTAAAATTTAACATGTTTTTTCAGGATTCCTATGCCATGAAACGTAAATGCCATTCATTCTAAACCATCAATATTGCAAACAAGCAGCAATACAACCTTTTTTTACATATTGATCCAAGGAAGCACTTATCCTAACATATTGTAAAATTCTTTTATCATTACAAAAATTATGTTTTTGTAATACTCATATCTTTAACATTTCGAAGAAAAGGTTTTAACTTTTACATGTAATCAAGGGTTCAAACTTGGATACATGGATTTTATAAATCTGGGATTGTAAAATCATGAATTTTACAAGTTAAAACATGGATTATTTTAAGTAAAAACCTGAATTTTATAAGCGAAAACCTGGATTTTATAATCTAGGATCATATAAAATCCAAGTTTTAGCTTATAAATTCAAGGTTTTAGCTTATAACATCAAGGTTTTAGTTTGTAAAATCCAGTATATTACAGTCCTAGATTACAAAATCTATGTATCCAAACAGTTTCTTAGTGAATGCGAAAAAGAAAGAGTGAAAAAGATGAAGAAAATTACCTTGTTTGCAGCAATTGGAACAATCTTGAGAGATTGTTTATCTTTGTCCAAAATCCCTAGGGCATAAGAACAGAGCTGAGGAAGGGCAGCTTCGCCAGAATAACTCGTACCGACGAACTCGACTTTGGATTGGTTAGGGCTTACGAGGACTTGCAGGAAGTTCTTGTTCTTGTGCCTGAAAACCCTAACTTTAGGGTTAGGGTTAGGGTTTTCTTCGTCATCGGCATCAGATTTACGGCTATTTTGGGGATCAAAACCTGATGGAAAATAGCCAACGATGGGAGGGATTTTGTCGTTGGTTTCGGAGAGACTCTGGATCTTAACATCGAGTCTCTTTCTCTTCTTCTTTTTTTCGTTCACCATATCTCCCTCCATTTTTGTATTTCTAGGGTTTTGGAGATCTATAAATGGAGAGCTGATCTTGTAATTTTTTTAGGGTAGGAAAAATATTAGCAAAAAGGGTAAGTATTTTCTTTTTATTCTTCTTCTGCTTCTTCTTCCGGGTGTAGGCTTGATATAAACAAATTGTCACAAAAAGGTTGAACAATAACAATGCCAATCAAATTGTCACAAATATAGAGTTGCTAAGATAGAATTGCCAAGATATAAATTAGGCAACAAACATAGACTTGACATAAAAACTACATATGTAACAAGCGGATAGTGCTCAACAACAAGAGGAAGAAGCCCAAAAAAAAAAAAGACTAAGAAAGATGATAATGCAACAATAGAATGACAAATCCAAGTAAACAAAAAAGTGTAAACAAAAAGAGCAAGTCAAGGCCGAGCTTCCCAATAGACATTCAAATCCCAAATATAACAAAGATCTCAAAGACGGGCAAGTAAATCAAGTTACCGCAAGGGGTGAAAGAAATTTGTTCACTTTTGTTTCATGTGAAGAAATTTATTTTGAATAACTAGGGAAAAAACAGGATAAAATAACAGAGAAAAACAGAGGTTTCAATCACAAAAATCTATATAACACAAAAACACCACCAAAATAAAGGAATCAAACATACCCACCACCAAGATCCCAAAAAAAAAAAATCTCAGTACCTTTCGATTTCGAAAAACCCTATTTCAAGGAAATGAAATAGGGTTAAACTCACAAAGCTCAGTACAACAAAATCACAAAAATAAACACCAGCAAAATGCATTGTACAGAAACCCCCAAGCAAAGACATACCAACAAACCCCTTTTATGCCTATTTTTAGCATAAAAAGTAAAAAAAAGCAACCAAAACCCGCAATAAAGAAATCCCTAAATCTAAAAAAAAACCCAACAAACCTAGAGCTTGGATTATCGGTTCTTAGACTCGGAAAAGAGGGAGAATGAAACTTTATTTCAATTTTATGAAACCCGAAATAGGGTTTCTGTAAATATTCTCAAATAGGGTTTCTCAAAAACATGAAATAGGATTTCTCAAATCAATTTTACAGAGCTATTTATAGAAACCTATTTTAGATTTACTAAATTAGGTTTATAGAAACCCTATTTCAGATTGGAGAAGATGAGCACAAGGGTTTCAAAAAAAAAATGAAAGAATGGGGAAGAGAGACAAGAAACAGAGAAGAGAGAGAGAGGATGTACCGTGAGCGAGGTTGGAGACGAGGCGAGGTCGGAGATGAGGCTTTTTCGCCACAGTGGGAGGTTGGAGATGACAAAGTTGTTTGTCTTTTTTTTTTCTCCACACAGCTACGATCGGGGAAACTTGAGAGATAGTAGGCTTTTCCGATAGTTTGTAACGGAAATGGGATGCGAGAAAAGTCGCAGAAAAGTCTTTTCCACGTGATTTATTTCATTTTCCACGTTTGATAAAATAGTTTCCGAGGAAACTAAAAGAACACCACAAATATCAGTTTCCGCGGAAAAATATAGGGGTTTCCCCGGAAACCCAACGGGAAAGGAAACAAGAGAACACAGCGTTAGGGTTACGAAATTATTTCTTAAACTATAGTTCTCGGTGATATTTTCACCCACCCTGCAGTATGCATTCGCCCCACTTTTAACGTGATTTGACGTCAAAGTATAAGTGGGGCGAATGCGTAGTACAGTGGGGTGAAAATATTATCTCCCATACCGTACTACAGTGGGGTTGAAAATATTATCTCCCATAAAAAATAAAAAAATAAAAGGGGGGCGAATGCATAGTACAGAGGAGGGTGAAAATATTATCTCCCATACCGTAATACAAAAAAAAAATATAAGACAAAAAAATATAATAGGGGCGAATGTGTAGGAAGTGGGGTGAAAATATTAAAATATAAGGGGGGCGAATGTGTAGGAAGGGGGGTGAAAATATTAAAATATAAGGGGGTCGAATGCATAGGAAAGGGGGTGAAAATATTAAAATATAAGGGGGGCGAATGCATAGGAAGGGAGGTGAAAATATTATCTCTGGAAGCTTTTCCCATTAGAGCCAGGTTTTGATCTCTGAGGGTGCGTTCGGCAACCATTCTCTTCATTCTCATTTTAGAATCAAGAATGAGAATGAATTTTTTTGTTTGCTTCTGGCGATAGAATTGCGTTCGGCAAACTCATTTCCAAGAATGAATTTTTTGTTTTTTAGAGCAGAATGGTGTTCGGTTCTGACAAAAAAGAATGTATTTTGATTCTTTAACAGATTTACATGGATCAAATCAATAAAATTTTGACCCCTCTAAAATAGTCAATGACATGGTTCTTACTCTGTTAATGGAGGCTGCAACTCGAGTCGGGTTGGGTTAGGTTGAGGCCAACCTGAACCCGGCCCGAGGAACCATTGACTCAACCCGAACCTGACCCGACCCGAGTTGCACCATTTTGACTACTAATATTGGGATGCCTATAAAGATGCGTAAGGGAAAACATGGAGTTAAAACCTATGAAATCATCATCTTCAAGTTTGTAACATCTCAACTGAACTAATAAATGGAACTGAACTCTAACAAAGTTGGATGAATTCGTAATTATTCATGCTAAACGTTCCATGTCCAACATAATGAGATCAAGCTTGGGGTGACTATCTTACCCAAAACACCCTTAAGCCAAAGGGTGAAACAAGATTGCCCAAAAATGCATGCCTTCAGATGAGCAGTGCCTGCTATTATGATTGAGGTTCAAGAAACTTGGGGTGCCTACCTCACCCAAAACACCCTTAAGCACTCCTAAAAATCTTCTTACCATAAGTTCATAAAATCCAAAGACTAATAATAATAAGAGTAACACAAGTTCATAAATTCTAAAACAATGAACAATAAAAAATCACACATTCTTAGGCAACCCACGCTCTCTAGCCATTGCATTTGCTATAAAATCTCTAAATCACGTCATCTCTGCAGGTCGCTCTGGCTCATCTTCATCGTCTGCATCTTGAACATCCAAAACGACACCTTCATGACCAAAATGTACGAACTCTCTATCCAACTGCATTTCGTTTCTAATAAAGTTGTGGAGTGTACATGTTGCCAGGACTATTAGCCTTTGCGTATGAAGCTTGAAGGGTGGCATTAACTTTAGAATCGGAAAACGAGTCTTCAAAGCACCAAAACACTGCTCAATCACGTTACGCAATGACGAATGCCTCTAATTGAATAACTCCTTCGCTCCGGTAAGATTTCGACCTCTACGCCTAAATTCTGGTAAATGGTAAGTCTCACCACGGTAAGGTGTCAAATAACCTGGTGTACTTGCATATCCAGAGTCCACGACATAATATTTACCTAATATGATTGAATAAAGGAAACGTAAGAAAGCAAATTATATATGAAATAATTTAATCATACAATATTAAAATAAATAAATACCTTAGGGGTGTGGAAATTTCAATTTATCGTTGGTTATTGTTTCAAAAAAAATCCTACTATCATTGGCCGTACCTTCCCACCCAGCGTAAACAAATGTGAATTTCATATCGAATGAACATGCGCACATTACATTCTGAGTTGTACTGATTTTTCTTCCTCGATAAGGAATCTGCTTCTTAGCAGGCACAGAAGCACTAATATGTGTGCCATCAATCAGTGCTTCTATGTGTGCCATCAATCGCATTGACACAATTCTATAAAGTAAAACATATATAAGTAAAACATTTAACATCAACTAATAATATGAGATTAAAGGATGATCTAATTGGAAAAAAAACTCCATACCCTAAACCATGGATAGTAATTAGGATTCGTTAGAATTTCTGCTGGAACGGTGTCAAATGAAGGAGGCACAATCATTTCTTTTCCTAACTTTAGAATTGCCCTCAAAACACATTTGAAATGACGACATACAGTATCTCCGGAACGCTGAAACCGCTCAGCTACAATCCTATTACTTTGGCGGTGCCCTAACACTGTTAAGAACATTGCAACTTGCTCTTCTACTGCTACGTATTGCGAATCGTGTAGAAAACCTTTTATCTTTAGATTGTTGCACAAGTTTTGAAAAACATATTTTTCCATTCGCAAACAATCGTAACATCTATCAGGATGTCCATTAAGCATCTCCCTTACCCACTCTGCACCAGTCAATTTTCCATCCCTACATGGTCGTCGACTGATGTATGAATGACAATATTCATTTATTACAGTGACAAAATGAATATCTATATCATCATTATCATAAGCTTCCATAATATTGTGGGAATCGATTTTAAATGCTGCACCAAAAGTAAGTATGTGACCAAAGTTAGAAAATAAATCATACAAACAATGTAAAATAATTACCAAAAGAAGAAACAACGTTCATCAATATAATGATTAAGCTATAACATGAAGAATTAAAAGCATTCACGTTATGCATTAAACAATAAAATATCATCATCCAATAGAAACTAGAGAAAATAAATTATGACTAAGCACACTGTCATCCATAACATAATATCCAAATAACTAATAAGTTCATAGGGTCATACAACTCTAGAATAAAACAAGGCATAATATAATCAAAAGAAAGTTCCTAACTAATATAAACTAATGATGGCCACTCGTGCATCATAGGAGTTGTTTAAGCAAGAGCAACCTCTTATGTTGCGTTGCCCTAATGAATACTTGCCTCCAATCTACATATTGAAACAACTTCACCCCATTCATCCACTCTTCATCACTTACTTCCATATCATTCAAAATATCTACACACTTTCCAATGGAGTTAGGATCATCATCTGGCTTTGTGGTTCCAGATGTGGCTAAAAATTTAGCATTATAGTAAGTCGTCCTCGCCTTATTCACATCATCCCACTTCTTTAGACTTTCACCAAATTCTGCACTCTTATTCCTTCCTCGACGAAGTGCGTTGGGTGTTCTATCACGTCTACGAAGGCGAGTCCCTCCATGAGAATCATTTTCATTTGCAGTTGGATTGGCATCGGCATTTGGGATGTCATCCCACATTTAGTTCATCATCTGCTCTAATGTTGTTAAATACATGAGCATCAACGTCATCATCTGATTCTGGTGGATCCTCGGCATTCCCAATAGCAAACTCCCCATTGGCGGTAGTATCACCGTATATGATTTGCAAGTCCATCCAACGAGGACATCCAAACTTCTTAAATCTTGAAGCAGTTGGGTGTTCCTGAAATATCATTTAAGTAATTAATATTGTCACCTACAAAAAAATTAACTAAATCAAATTAACATTCTATAATTAAATAGTAAGATGTTCTATGCTGCAGCATCCCTGACATCCTGGGTAATTTGGCTATCAATATAGATATGTTCTATGATGTCATCAACCACATCATTTCCCATATCATACTCATCATCCACAATATCAATCTTCTTCATACTATCTACAAATACACTATCCCCTTTTTCCCCCTTATCACTCACTATCTCTGCTTCCCCATCCTTATTTTCAGCATGTCTTCTTTTAAGTAATTCTTCACCTTCCCTCTTTGGCGTCTTCTTCGTTGGGACATCATTCCCTAACTGCAAACCTTTCATCCTCTTCGAATCTCTCCCAAACAAATGACTTTTTATCTCCTTCATTTCATGTTCAAATTTAGCTAGATCTCTTTGTAACGGATACCTCTACTTCAGACTTCCCATGTGCCTCTCTTCCTCTTCTACTCCTCCTCCTTCGTTCCCTCCCCTGATCTGCCGCAGTTGGCCCAATTGAATTCCCCACTACAGGCACAATTGGACCCATGCAATCCCCCACTGCAACCACAATTGAACCGACTGAATCGCAAGCAAAACCAACATCGTCGTCTTGATCATCGACGACAAGTATGGATTCTTCCCTTGCCACAGCTTCTACCCTCCTAACCACCTGAAATACATTCCATATTATTGATTAGAAATATGACTATAAAAAACAACATGAAAGACATACAGCGACCAATATGCATTATACTCTCACGTCTGAGGCTTTCACCGTCCCATCAAGAATACGGTTAATCAACTCCCTATGCTCCATCATCTTCGTATTCATCTGACCGGTCCACTTAAATAGACGCGGATACGCATCAGGATAATTAGGTGCCCAGAACGTGGTATGCTCAAATAGCCATACCTGATATCAAACTAGATTAGTTCAAACAATCCTACAAGTTAGAAACAAGAAACTATATACAATTAATGAAAAATTACATGTAAAATGATAGAGCAACCCAATATATGTCCCTTTCCACCGAGTGCAACATGTGAATTTAACGACCTGACCAAGAAATCATAAACGAGAGAAGCCCATGCAATATTTCCTATAGTCCGCGGATCAATATATGGGAAGAGGCAAGAAGATGCCTTGTGATCCCTCTGGGCAAACAAGACAATGCTGCAGAATGCCAATATCAAATGCTTCACAGTCGACTTATTCAACTCTTCTTCGTCTGAATCCATCTCGGCATGAATAACCTTTAACACCTGTAGACACCCCATTTTGACCGAATCCTTTCTTCCCATAGATGAATAAATTCTTGAGGAACCAAAGTCGAATGCAGAGAGGGTCCAAATTCTGACTAGTTTACCATTTCTTTCGACGAGCATGATGTCTTTGAAAGGTTTTTAACATTTTTGCAAAGGTCCTTAGGAATTTTCATGGCAATCGGATAAAAAAATGCTGGAAAAGGCTAGCCAAGTTTGTGTCGTTATCAATATTGTAGAAGAAGGGTGTATTATTGAGACAAAGGAGTACCTATATCAACTCATAAAGGAGGGAGCGTTATTTCAAGAGGGTTGTCCATAGGAAGAAAGTATGTATCATTACCAATGGAGGGTGGTTTATCAAGGCAAGAGAGTGCCCTTACCAAATTTCCATGTACATCTAATCAAGAGAGGAAGAGGATGAAATCCTCAAGATGAGTGGTGTTAATATCGCAATGTGGATATGCTAATATCATTAATGAGAAAGAGTGAGAAAGAGAGTGGGTGTCATTATCATTTAAGGTGCATAATTTTCTTACTAAATACTAGTTGGACGGCTCATATTGATCAAGGGGGAGAGCAACTGTGTGAGGTAAGCCAAAGCTTTGGAGGTAGTAAGCTTCCCCCCTTTATAAGGTTAAAAAGTAACAAAAGTACACTTATAGGGGCTGTCTATATAACCAAAAGAAGAAAAGACAAATGCAATGTGTAATTATCAAAAGGAGGGTATACCAAAATCAGCAAAGTAATCATAGCTAATAAAAAAACCATCCGATTAGATTTTGAAGGAGAGGTCTTCAATTTCATACCAAACAAATCAGAGGGAGGAGAAGGGTGTTCATCTACCGTTGCTACTTCCCATTGCTCTCATATGTGGCTACTTTAACCACGGACACTCACCCTTTATAGTAGGACAAAAATTAAGGGGGCTGAACTTGGGAAGAATTAGCAATTTTCATTTCATAAGAATGTAAAATGAAATCATCTCATCGACACAAGATGGATGGATGGCTGAGATTGAGGAGAAGAAGAATTATCCAACTACAAAAATCAAAGGGGCTGTCTAGTAGAGAGGAAGTGGGGTAGATTTACACTTGCAATGGCTGGAAAAGACATGGTACCGTTGTGTGCCTGTCAAATGTTTGCGTATTTGCGCGCCCATTAAAAATAGCAGTGCCAATATCACTTAAGAAAGAAGTATAAAAGAAGAAGCAAAGCCTCATTTGCAGGGAGGGTCTCATTTTGGAAAAAATGAGAGAGAGAGAGAGAGAGAGAGAGAGAGAGCTTTTGATCTCCTTCACCGGCGATCTCGCCGGAGATCCAACCATCATCCTCCCGCCACCTTTCCGAAGCTCCGATCGTCCTTCACCTCTTCTATTTCACTTCTTTTCCCCCTGATCCAGTCATTTTTCTTCAATCTAAAACCCTTTGTTTTTGTCCTTTTCCGATCTCCTCTACCGATCAATGCTTGCCGGAATCCGGCTATTAGGCCATTTTATCCGGCCGATCTTCCCTCCATTTGTTCTACATCAAGTTCTTTTTGTTGCATCTCCATCATAGTAGCCATCCTCTTCACAATTTGAAAAAACTAACCCCAATCCCTTACCTCTTGTCTTCTTTTCCGGCTAGCCCATTCCCGCCGGCAAATCCGAGTTCCGGTCAAGAGATTTCTCCTATTTTTCTTTTCTTTTTTTATTAAATCTGCTGATTTCTTTTTGTTTCAACCTAAAAAACCCTAGATTCAAGGAAGAAAAACCTAGATCTAGGCATTTCGCTTAACCTAAACCCTAATTCACCATTTCAAGAGTAGAGAAGAGAATCTGTGAGTGAAATTTACTAGAACTAACAACAATTGAAGAGGAGGAAGAGAGCTACTATATCCGAAGCATTGGATCAGAGAGCAGTGAAGAAGATTGTGAGTAAAATTCAACATAGTAGGTGCTAATTTCATCATCTCTGATGTTCTTGAGTTAGTTCTTTGCTCTATCACTCTAAAAGAGAAGGTAAGGAATTCTTCCTCTTCTTAAATTCCATTTCATTCTTATGATTTGTAGCAATTTTTCTGTGAGGGTTACCTGATAGCAGTCATTCATAGTATTGACGATAGTTGAAAGTAATTTGTGCTAATGTGTCGTTGATACGATTATCTGATTGTGTGTGGATGAGATTATGTATAGGTCTAGGTGAAATACTTCATGAGGTTGTGATTAGATTGTGTATATTTCTGTTTTGGTCAAATTCAGTTCTGCAAAAATCTGTTTGAAGAGCTAGAAAAGTATGAACTGTTGTATTGACAATCGGTTTCCTTCTCTTGACTGGCAGTTTTGTGTTTAAATATTCAGGAAATTGAATCATGTCTATGCTCATGACTGTTGTGTAGTCTATTTTGGGATTTGCCCTTGCTGTTGTGTTTAGGGAAATTCTTATAGAACAATGATTTTTGCATCTATTGCTCAGCTCTTGTATTTTTTTTTACTTTGCTTAGCTACATATTTTTAGCTCAGTATAAGGATTGCAATAATTATGTGATGGTTTGTTTTGGGGAGGAATGCATATGCTTAACTCATAAAAGTTTGGGGAAAGTCATGTAGTAATATTAGCTTACAATCTGATTTTGGCTGTTCCCTGCATTTTACATAGAAATTCATTGTTACTTTAGATATGCCTAAAAGGTATGCTGTAGAAATTTAACAAACCCACTCATTTGTAATCTGTCTTTCCCTTTCCAGTGTAAGGAGTGTGACAACTAATAATTTCACCTTTTCCATGAGAATTTGGTTGTAGCTAGAAAGTTATGGCTAAGGTTTTCCAGTCTTTCAATGTCAGAATGTGGGGGTTTGTTTTAATGAGGGTATCCATTTTATTCTCTGGGTCTTGGTTCCATACCCTCAAGGAGTAATGACAAAGTGCATATTTAAGGTTCCTTTTTGGGTTGTAAACTTGTCTGGGTTGTTCATGGTCACATTTGCATTGAAACAAATAGGAAAGCAACAAAGTGAGACAGTAGTCATAGTGATTCTCTGAGTGATAGCACAATCTCCATCTTGAAACTCCTAGGCATTTCTCTCGAGCCTTTTAACCTGAGCCTTGGTCAACTTTTACATTGTTCAAGCTCTTCCACCCATAAATCAGTCCTTTGATCTCATTTTATTTCATATTCTCTGTGCTCATTTTAGACGGCCATGGATTGTGCAGAAAGTAGAGCTTGGAGTGGTTAATTAGCCTTCCCAACTATTAAATCTTATTGGTAAATGGAATTTGAGTTGAAGGTTTGGAAGCAATTTTTATATTCCCCTTTGTATGACCTCAATTAAGGAATCGATGGAGTTGCCTGTAGGCTGTTTGATTGAATTTTTGAGAAGGTGCAGGTGAGGTTGTTCACATGAGATTTGAGATATTACTCATAGCATAGTTTTGAATGCCACTCTCAGCCATAGCATAGTTTTGAATGCCACTCTCAGCCAGACCTTGGAATTTTTTTATGATGTTCATGTTTTGTTGATGGAACTTAATAATATTCTAAGGGGCAGGGAAAGATTTTCAACAGCACATGCATGCCTCTCCTATAAGGTAGTGCTATACCGATATCTTTCATTTAAGCTGTTGGCATTAGAATTATGGAGCCCATCTATCTCTATTATTTCAAGTCCATTACTCTTAAGTTCTGGAAGTCGATACAATCTTGGTGTTTGTTTGGTGGTGTGAATTAAAATGACATAGATGCAAGTATTTAAAGAAGGACAGTGGTTATATCTATCCTCATGTCAGTACTGATATGTTTTAAGTGATTGCATGAGCTAATTTGATTTTCACTAATAAGCTTTTCAGTCGGTACGGGCGATGAAGGCGCTAGCCCAAGCCCATCCTTAGGGGACTTGCTCAGTCCAAGTAGCACTCCCCTCTTTCATTTAAAAGACTTGCCCAGTCTTTTAGATGTATACCCTTGAACATTAGAAACCCATTCATGGCAAGGGCAATGAAAGAGTTATCTAGAGCCTACCATTTTAGGAGACAAGCTATGTCTCGGTAGAAAAGTCATCCATCTTTTGGAGACAGGCTTTGTCTCATTAGTAAATCATCCATAGAGGACTCGCTTAGTCCAAGTAGCCGTCCCCTCGTTTATTTTGGATACCCTTAAGCATTAGGAGCCTTTTCATTATAAGGGTAATAAAAGAGACATCTTGAGCATGGAGGAGACAACCTATGTCTCATGTAGGAAAATTCAAACTTTTTGAAGACAGGCTTTGTCTCATTAGCCCTACTTATCTTTTTGTTTTAGGAGACATGTCATGTCTCATTAGAGCCCTTCTCAGAGTCATTAGCATAGGAGTCTGTCCTTTAGTGTTAGGAGTCAGTCTTTCAGTTTCAGGAGTCAATCCTATCATCATAGGGGTTAGGATTCAGTCCAACCTCTCATCAAATCATGTTTTTTTCTATTCACTCCTGTAAGGTATAGGATGCTGTCCAACCCTTGCAGAGTTGTTATTCTGTTCATTTTCCCGCAAAGCATAGGATGCTGTCTAACCTTTGCGGGATATCAGGAGTCTGTCCTCCCCTTATGATGATAGGATTCCGTCCTCTCGTGTCAAAAACATAAAAAAATCTGAAAAACCAAAAATCTCAAAAATCTTGAGTCTATAAGTGTAGCTAGGAAAATCTATTCCGAACTACTTTGGCTTGATCCCTTTCAACAAGGTACGTAGTGCAGCTTGGGATCCACATCCCAAGTCCAGCCAAACCTTTAAAAATAAACATTTTAAACTTTAAAAAAATACAAAAATTCTTCAAAACCTTTTCAAAAAGATCTTCCCCTAGAGTTAGGAGTCTGTCCTAGATATTTGGGGTGTTTTAGAGTTAGGAGGCTGTCCTGATTTGTTTGATATGGTGTGTCCTGTCGTGTGAGTGTCCCTAGAGTTAGGAGGCCTCGAGTCGATCGGTTAGACACTTAGTCGAACCGATGGCTAGACTAGGAAGCATATAGCCAGTCCATGGTTTTCATTAGGTTGCACAGCCTAGTTACACATAGGATGTAGGGCCCACCTGCATTAGCTTAAGGCTAATCAACTTGCATTAGTTAAGGCATATAGAGAGTCCTAAAAATTACAATTCACATGAACTTAAGCAATTGTACAAAAAGCTTTAAAAATCAGTCGAGTCTAGTGGATCGAGTCTAGGATAGCGGTTCTAGATGGTTAGGCATCGTAGTTTAGAATAGGGCATCGAACTACGTTGACTCCGATTCTTCCCGAGGCCGGGATACGTAAAGCAGCTGGGATGGACGGCCATCTTGGTCCGAGTCAAGTCGCATTAGAGTTTTAGGACTCATCTTGTCCAGTCATGTATAGAATTGAATTGTGTTGTGTGTTTTGCTGTGTTTTCTTACTTTCATGTACAGATCCTATACCTTTAGCTGTAGCATGCATGTGTTTGCACACCAGAACTCAGACACCAATTAGGTATGACACTCATAACCTATTTATTATTAGGCGACACTTCTTTCATTTCTTTTTATGTGTGCTTATTATTCATCTCCGAGACATGCATGATTAGATAGACGTCTTCTCGGAGATATTCGTTCCCATTTCATATGACTTTCGCCCAAAACTCTTCAAAATTATTAAGTAAATGGCATAAGAGACCAGGTGTTTGCACTTGGGCGGACGAGGTGCTCTTCGGACCTTCCGAATTCGTAACCAGGCACGAACCTTCTTTTTATAATCTCTGGTTATCCGTTGGAACAGAGCATAGTATGGGATCCTTGGCCCACTTCCTTGGATGGCGACTCTTCTTTGTTTAAGGTATGCCTCGAATCTGAGCTAGTTCCCGAATCGAGAGGTATCTCACCTTTGTATCGCCACTCATGCTGTGAGGGGCATTTTTTTTCTTTCGAGAGTTCTTTGGTAGAGCTCTCCATTCACGTGGATGATCCTGAGACCTAGTGGGGGGCACGTCCCTCGCCTCTCTCTCAGATCGGGGTCCACAACACCTCTTTAAAGGTGGTTGTTAGAGCCCCAAACCTCCAGCCATCCACACTTTTCATGCTACACCAATCTAATTGCGGCCTCTCCCCTATCATACTTAAACCTAATATTTTTGCTACATCACTAACTAGAAACAGAACTACAATGCCGACCAAACGAAATGCTTTCCGTTTTGGATACCATTTTTTGACTAATGTCACATCCTCTTCCGCAACTCGACATCTTCGAGGCCCTCATGTAGTATCAAATCTACAAATGGGGTCTCCTTTATCAAATCCCTATGCGGATCCCGTAACCGAATCATTTTTAGTGACTCGTGAAAGCGTGACAGATGTAGACACCCCCTTTTGACCGAACCCCTTTTACATCTTGATTTAAATAATTATCCTAATAAGCTAGTGTTCTGAAGCCCCGAATTGTGCCCTAGGTTAGTTTAGGGTCCCACTGAGGTCCCTGCAAAATTTCGTCGAAGTCCGAGCTGATTTGCCCAGCGAGCGAACCCCGGAATGTGTCGTGGTGCAAGTTCAGAAGGGTGGCGATTTAGCCAGAAAAGCGGGTGCGGTTGAGCCTGGGAAGCTAGTTCAAATTCACTACGGAGGGCTGTCTAGGAGGATAAGCAGGCGCGCAGATTAATGTGTAACATAATCGGGGGGTGCATTATCCTGGAGCAGGGCAGTTTCGTAAATAAGGAAGATTCCTTTCTTGTTTGGCAAGTAACCGTTAGGCCCTAATCTAGATTACTAAGGGGTTAAAAAGCCTTAAATCCCCACCATTGAACATTAAGGGGATTTGAAGGGATGAGATCAAGCTTCTAAAGATATATTTTTCATAATATTTCCCCCCTTACTATTGCCCGTGACCACCTTTGTTTGAAAAATGGTAGTGACCCAACATTCCTTAGGGGGTGTCCTGGGAGCAAAAGGGGAGCAAATATATCATTTTCCTTTTATCCCTTCACTTACCTAGGGCACACCCTTGTGCAGCAAGGTGTGTTTGAAAGCATAATAAGAGGGTTGTCCATCGAATTAGAGCGGGGGTCGAATTCTTCATTTTTCCCTTATAAACCCAATCAGTTAGGGTTTTGGGGGGTCGGATTTTTTTATGCAAAAGCAGAGGCAGAGGGCAAAGGAGAGGGAGAACTTTGCCCTCTGCCTTGCGAAAGAAAGTAGTTTCTACTTGAGAACTTTCCGTTTGTTCACATGTTTGCTCGGCTGGCTGGATCTCCATTTTCTAAGAGACTAGTAAAAGTGCACGTGCGTTGCACGTGAAACTAAGGTATTATATAATAAAATTTAGTAAAGACTTGCTTCCTAGAAATTTTCACAGTTGTATTAATAAAATCACAATTCAAATAAGAAGCATCCTAGTAAACGAATAGATTCTACTCTTGTAGGCACATCCGTTTATGAACAAATCTTATCCACAGCGAAGATTATGCTCGTCAGTGGGCATCCATTTATGTACAAATCTTGTTCATTGACGTTTGGATCCTCTAGAATCCTTAAAGACTGTCTGGGCCACTGATAATGACAGCAAAGGTTGCAAGGGCATCTTCAACATTCCCTCTAAGAAGAACAGAAAGCAGTACGATTATATGCATGTGCGATAGGCAATAGAGTAACCACCCATAGAAACTATGATCTAATAAAACCTGATCCCATCTCCAATTGGTTTGCCACTTCTTGAATATCGAAAACTTTGGCCTTCACCGATTGATTTCACGCCAGATCTGTTGAACGACAAGAAATAAATCCCCAATTCCCCTACAAGCTCCTCATGAAAATGACATCGACAACAACAGCTCATTGTATTTTTTTTATTATATCATCATTACATTATATTGCTTACATTCATCCTATTGGATACATCGATTGACATGCCACTGTCAGGTAGTTAATGTTATGCAAGCAAGAATGAACATGCAGGTCTATTTGTAAGCCCACAGTTAAAAAAAGTAACAAACAAAGAAGTGAGAATCTCCATTAGTTATTGCTTTATCAGGTACTTTCTTCAACTATTACTTGATCAGGTGCTTCTTCCGACTGCTCTGATATACTTGCCGAAGTCTATTCAGAAGGTTTGGATCTTGGCAAACCTTACACCAGAATAAATCAATTAGAGGTAAAAGGCCCAAAAAACAATATTACATTTCGAAAAGGTGGGTTATCAAAGAACTACTAATTCAATCAACCATTACAACATATTTATTATTTATTTATTCCTGTTCTTCATTTATCTTTACTACTCAGGAAAAACATTGTTGGACCTGCAACATGAATTACAAGATAATGAATTTACTATCCACTTTCCAAATTTTTTGGCTTTATGTGTTACAAGGGATGCAAACATTATGGTCTTGAATAACATATGGACCTCCCAAATCTTCTTTTCCCTCTCCAAATATCCCTTTTTTTCCTCATTAGATGGGTGATGCTAGCTCAATCAGGATAATGAGATCTCACAATATCAATTCAAATTTAAATGGGGAATTTAGGAAATGGTATGAGATGGGCTGCAAGGAATAATGTTGGTCCCGGGACATTAGCTCACGTTTCTTTCTTCACGCCCCCCTAGGATAGCTATCAACATGTTGGGTACCCATGGGAAATGAGAGGCAAGTAGAGTAAGTTCTGACCCAGTGTATCATTTTATTCCTTTAATAAATTTCTATATTGTATTTAAAAAGAAAAAATGAAAAAAAAAAAAAAAAACGTGAGATGAATTTTGGTGTTACTTCTATTTTGGAAGTCATAAATTATTAGGAAAGTCTTAAGAGGGTCTTGTTTAAGGAATGATATTAGCCTATATGATGGATGGTGGAGATCCAAAGCAGGTCAGAGTTAATTTAGGAATATTGAATTGTCTTACTTTGTTTGGCACTCAATAAAACATGACATGATGTGCAGATAGGATTTAAACATATTATGTTAGAGAGAACAATACATTAATCACATAAATAGCTATACAAAAGGTATTGTATGGAAGTTTCGTATAAATTGGACACTACAATCTGATATTCATTTTTTGAATGCACGAGGAATTTTTCTTTTGTAAGAGAGGTTCAAGAGGAGATTTGGGTTTTCTTCCTATTCCAGCTGCCACTTTAGTTGAATTTTGCAACTCAATTTCATTAGCAATCCAACCCGCATCAAGCCATGTTAAACATACAATATACAACCTTGTTTTGTGTTCCATGATAGGATGAAATCCGGTTATATCCATGTGACACATGTGGGTCCAAGAAGTGATCAAGTAAGAGCCTAACAATGACCCATCTTTTTTTTTGGTAGGTAAGCTAGGATTGAATCTGCAACCTCAAGGCTGAGAAACAAAGCATCATCCATTGAGCTACAAGTCCAACCCCTACCATGACCATCTTTTAGTCATCAATGGATAGGAGATTAAATCATTATTTCTTAACAAATTTGCATCCCATCTCATATGGAGTTTGAATGCTAGACATAAAAGATATTTTCAACATATTCATAGTTCCAAAGAAAACCTATTTATCATGATCATTTACCATGATCTTCCCCTCAAAACATGTAGCAATTCTTAAGGACCACAATCAATACTGTGTCAAAATCAATATAGAACATAAAGCATGTCACTACTAATAGCAGTAAAGTTAACTTTAGCCACTTTCCTCTATTTTAGCCAAGTTAGCTTTAATGTACTCTCCAAAGTATTCCCTTGTACTGACCATCTCTGCCTTTTCTTCTTTCTAATATATTGGCTACCATTTCCCAAAAAAAAAAAAAAAAACTAATAGCGTAATGTTGCAAATTGGACAGATAGATTATACTTTTGAAGAAAGAATCTCAAAGGCTAGAGATGGAAGATGCTCTGGAAAGGGTGGAAATACTGGGTCATTTTTCCTGTCGTGAGTCAACAGCCTTGGTAGGCACTTAGCGAGAAGAGAAGTTGCACGCATCATTGCCTATTTTTGGACAGTTGAAATTTCGTTTTATCCTTTTCTATTAAATAGAGAACCATGTAAATGTCACCGATATTATAGGGTCCTCTGGTATTTCTTTTCGCTGTGTTTGGAGATCGGCCAATGGGGTGACCAACCATCTTGCTAGAAGGGGTGTTCATCAGGAAGCCTTGGAGCAATGTGATTTTCTTCCTCCTTGATTGTTCTGCCTTGTCTATTGTACTTTTTTTCTTCTCTTGTACATAATGTACTTGGTCTGATATATGAATGAAATTTTGACCATTCAAAAAAATATATAAAGGTCACCGATTCAAATTCCACATCCGAAGAAAGGTAAAACAAAACCCCACCTCCAATAAGTGATCACCAGGAAAGAGCCTATCACTGAATAAATTCACATTTCATCTTATATGGAGTTTGAATCTCAAAAATTAAGGAGATTTACAAGATGTTTAAAGTTCAAAAGAAAACCCATTCATCATGATTTTTCCCTCAACACATGCAGCAAATCTTAAAAGCCGCACTCAAAAGTGTGTCAAAATCTTAAGAACCGCACTCAAAAGTGTGAATTGGGCATAGAGGAAAGATACCTTCATAGGGAGATCATTTCATTTTATATTATTTATGTATATTGTATACATATGTAGATCAGAAAACTGATTTTTACAGAACCTTATCAGCTGAAACAGACCTTAATTATCTTTTTTCTTTTTTATTTTTTATTGTCACCTTTCCACCCTGGTGGGAAGATACCAATGTCTGTAAGCCAAGCTAAATTTGACAAAAAGGTAACACTATTCCATGCTTTTAGCCACACTATTCTTCCACGTTTTTTATCATTGAAATGGTAATATTCTTCCGTGTTTTGAGCTAAATTACTAAATACATTTTGCATACTCGTATCATTTGTTTTCTTCCTGATGGAAGTTGAAGCAACATTTTGCTATAAAGTAACTAATATCATATTGGTGTTTTTCAATTGTTATCCATACAAAATCAATGTTTTTAATGCTTGCGTCAATGGCCTTCCCATATTTCCTGCGCAGGAGATACGTTTATAGCCATTAGCCAAGCATGTAGACAAAGAAAAAGAATCTA
The DNA here is from genome assembly GCF_043159265.1 of Tasmannia lanceolata. Taxonomy (NCBI): domain Eukaryota; kingdom Viridiplantae; phylum Streptophyta; class Magnoliopsida; order Canellales; family Winteraceae; genus Tasmannia; species Tasmannia lanceolata. The sequence continues at coordinate 3,979,042 of NW_027518681.1, forward strand.
AAAGAGAGTTAAAGATGTGGAAATTACGTCTCGTGTTCCCTCAATAAACTACATGAAACATCCATCTGAGAAATTTAACTTCTTGAATCTCTTCCCATATCCATTTTTCTTTATAAAGGTTAGTTCATTTCCTAATCATATTAAGTTAAGAGGGTTGGGAAATGTTTGATTTACATGATCAAGTGGAGTATCCTCAGGGTGAGTATGGTTTTTCCACATCAGCCCATGATCCCTTTTCTTCGAACAACATCCCTTTTAACCTGCCTGAAGAATATTTCCAAATAAAAGGACCAAAATGCCAAACTAAGAACTCTGGGAGAAATCATGAAATGTATGTGTTCATGATATGTATGTGCAAACATAAAGTGCTGATCATACATATATGCTAAATAGAACTAATGGAGATAAATGCATGAATTTTTTTTTGAATGAGATGCTAAATGTGCTATCTCTTTTCCCCTGTACAGTGCGATCAAACACGTGACCCACAGTGCCTGCTTGCATAATACATTTAGTCAAGAAATACAAGAAATGTCATTAAAGTACCCATGCATAATTCAATACATGGCAAATTGTTAGTATTATGCATGCATCTCACTCAATATAATTCTCTTGGAGGCAATTAGGAGACCCTAGTTTGTAGATGGACCCACCAACCCTTATACTGTCTCAAAATGTCTTCTGAAGAATTTTTATGGTGTCTTGCGGCAAAGATTTTCAAGTAAAATCATCAACTTCAGTTATGGGCTTATTTTCATTGTAAAGGGTGTTGCATGTCTCTAGATTAATTAAAGTGGGGGATTCTAAGAATTCTATTGACATGTTAAATGGTAAATAAAAGGTAAGCCTCCATTACAAAAGCCATTGTTCAATAACAAAATAAACTCACCATTAAATCCTCCAGAATTGCGTGGTTATCCTCAAATCAGATTCCAAGAACACCCTGAATAAGAAAAACTCATTTACAAGATGAATTATATAGGGAAAGCAGTGGGAACAAATAATACTCATTTCATACAAATAATAGGACGAAAAAACCCAGGAAAACATGGAACTCAAAACATAGCACAAATCAATTCGGGAAAGAGAAGGAAAGAATAATAACATTTTCTAAATTGGATACAGAGAATGGTTTGGAAAACAAAAAAACAAACCCTAGTTCCAGGCATTTACACAAAACCAAGGACAAATGAATCAGGAAAAGAAAATGAAACAATATTAATCCTACAAAATAAAATGAAATGAGAATAACTTTTAAGGACCTTAGTCGAAGCCAACCATATTCTCTATGTCCCAGCGAGAAAAAAAGCTACATGTGTTGCTTTGTGGGAGGGAATGAAAGCGGTGGCATGGGAAAGAAAGGATATGGATTACAGATGGCGTGTTTTGTGTACGTATCTTCAGAGGCAAGGCAGCAAGGAAATGACATAAACACCCTGGCGATATTGGACGTAGCTGGAAGAAATGAGGAAGGACGGGCAGGGAATTTTGACTAAAGATGTAGTATTGAGGAGAGAGGAAACTGCTATAAAGATTCAAAAAACCATGTTTAAGGAGATAAAAGTTCATTGGCTGAGATCAGCGGTAGTGTCAGGAGACAAATACGCATTGGTAGAGATGAACGGTGATATTTGGACGGTTCTATAAGGGTAATTGAGGAGACAAAATGACCAAAATGGGTTAAAGTTCAGACGCATGAGATTGATCTTAAGAAATAAGGGGAGAATCGAAGGTCATCGGAGCATGACACAACTGGAATTTTTGGAGAAGTTGGTTGACGAAATTTCAGGCTTTACGCTTTTAGAATAGTAAGGATTGCTGGAAGAGAGAGAGAGAGAGAGAGAGAGAGAGAGAGATTCTATGTTTATGTGGAGTGAAACTTGGTTGAAAACATAGAGAGTGAGTGTAATGGCATATAAATTAAAGCTATCTTTATATAGACGAGTCATTGATATTTTTTATTGCAGAGAAATCCAGGTTAGAATTCATTTAAATTGCATTGAGTTGAAAGACTTTTTAAAGTGCAGGATACCTTGATCGTCGCTATCTTTGATATAAGTAGTCAGTTGGCTTCGTTTAAATGCCAAGAACAAATGATGGTATATTAATTTCTTTGTTTACTTGCTTCATTTTTGTTATTTTATAAATTTTTCAGAAATTATTCATTTACATGTAGGTTATCTGGATCGTCCCCTACTATGTCTGTGATACATTTGCCTCTAATTGAGCATTCATTCAGTTGGCTTTACCAACATTATTGTAGTTATTTTAAATTTTGTAAAGAAACCCATTGGTACACGTCGAGGTTACCATATACCCCTTTTCTATTTTTTCGCTCATTTATCATGCCTTTTAACAAGGCTTTTGCTAACGAGTGCCCTCCTAAGGGCACTTGTTTAGGTGCATTGGAAAAGAAATTTCACAATCATCTTACACATTGTTTGAGACGAGATTTTTCTATCAAAACATTTGTAAAATATTTTTTCCAAAGCACCTTAACTAGTGCCCTTAGGGCACTCCTTAGCAACACCCTTTTAACAATACTATTAATGGTCCAAGTCAGGGTTACCAAATATGGCATTTCTATTTTTCACTCATTTACTATACCTTTTTTAACATTAATTGTTATAGTTCATTTTCGAATTGTCCCAAATTTCTCAAGTGCCTGCCTATAAAATGCATCGATATTCCGTCATGTTATCAGCATTGTACTCAACCCAAATTTGATGTTTATGCCTACCCCTTTCGATCTCAGATTATTCATCACATATGAAAATGATATACTGAAGATAATGGAAAGGTATGTCATCATAAGTTTAGCTTTCTTCTAAGTAAAAATGAAAGAAATGATATTTCCACCCACTTCATTTGTCATTTCCTAGGAAAGACTACCTTGCCTTTTGTTTTTTCCCTGAAAATGAAAATACAAATAAAAGGGGGCAGAAGCTGGCGTTCAACTTGGACCCAGTTGGGGGGTTTTTGGCCAACCCTAGCCCAACCTGAGGTAGCATTACATCAACTCTAACCTTATCTAACCCAAACCCAACTGGCCGCTGAATCTCATAACCCTAACCCAACCCATGGAACTCAATTTTTTAACTAGGTTGGGTTCGGGTTGCTCCTAGACGAAAAAAAGAAAAAGAAAAGTATATAAAACACATACAAGCCTAAGATATTGAAAATCGCAATGAAGTCATGATAAAATTAGGGTGGAACTCAAGTTCGGACCGAGTTAGCTTGCCCAAGGCCTCAATCCTTATGGATAACCCGAAATTAAATTGGGTTGACTATTCAAAAGCCAACCCTAGAAAACATGAACCGGAGAAATCGGGTTGAACCCATCGGGTACGGGTTGAGCCCAGCCCAAGTTGCACCCCTAGATGGGAAGTGTTGAAAAGGGGTGGAATTATCATATCCCTAGATATAAATTCTTTTTAATCGACTTTTTCTTATCCCTTAAGATCTCAAATAAATCCAAAGTGACTATCTTATCTAGTTATTTTATTCCTACCTAGCTTTTTAAAAACTTTTTTTTATGTAGATAGATGATGATCAGATGCTATCAATGACCACATTTTAGTGGCGGGCCCTAGGGTTGCATCTACTCATTAAATGTAGTACCCTCTTTTTAAAATGGTTACATGCTCGATCCAAGACGAAAGCTAGCATAGGAATGTGTTGGGAAAGGAAATTCACATTACCGTTTCTAGCAAGGACCGCATATATTACCTAGCTAGCAACTAAAGTACATGATATAATTTCTCCATTACCCACAGAATGGCCAATTATTAAAAAAAATGAGTCGCTCACCAATGTGCGCTTCACGATAAGAAATACACTCGTTGGCAATGGACAAAATCTGTCACTATACACATTTAGCGACAGACAATATGGTAAGAAGCACGATGTGTAACTCATCCTTGTCTAAATTCTTATAGGAAATGGCCATAAGGATGATAGTGCACATAATAAATCAGGTTCCCAATAAGGTAGTGCCTAAAATCCCTTATGAGATGGGTCAGTAGGAAGTTGAGATTAGGATATTTGCACCCATTTGGGGCTGTTTGTTTGAAGTTAAACTATATATATATATATATATATATATATATATATATATAGAGAGAGAGAGAGAGAGAGAGAGGAAAGTGTTTGTGCGCTTAAGCGCATGAGAAATATGGTGCGCTGAAGGGTATTTGCGTTATTTTCGTTTCAAGTGGGTCCCACTAGCTAACGCAGATGAAAAACCCAAACGCCATTACCCTCGTTTTTTAAAAAGGTTGATATTTTCGTTATTTTCGTTTCAAGTGGGTCCCACTAGTTAACGCAGATGAAAAACCCAAACGCCATTACCCTCGTTTTTTAAAAAAGTTGTAGAAGTTGCAGATGAAAAACCCAAACGCCATTACCCTCGTTTTTTAAAAAGGTTGAAGAAGTTGCAGATGAAAAAGCCAAACGCAACATACATACATACATACCCTCGTTTGGGAAAAAGCTTGAAGAAGATCAAAAGTTGCAGATGCCCTCGTTTGGGAAAAAGCTTGAAGAAGAGAGCAAAAGTTGCAGATGCGTCGTTTTTTAAAAAGCTTGAAGAAGATCAGAAGTTGCAAAATAGCCTAAATAGGTTATGCCCCAAAATTATTTCCATTGGTTGATTCTAACCCTCCGATCTATAGAGGGTTAGGATCAACCCTCTAACATTCAGATTGGAGGGTTAGGATCATCCTATGGAAATGATTTTTGGAACATAATCTATTTAGGGTATGGCCCATCTAATGGACGGTTTGGATCATCCTATGGTGTGGGCCATACCGTACTTTTAATAAAGTGAGAGTGCGCTCATATGAAAACAGTAGTGTTGGTAACATTCCTTCTGTTTTTTATTTTATAACAATTTGCTACCAAACTTCTCCTATGGCAACTTCTCGGCATGTGGCCATCGGGTGCAAAGATGCGAACATGGCAAATATTTGGCAAATGTTGCTAGCAAACAAAAAAAAAAGAAGCAATCATTACACCACAAAAATAAAATAGCTAAAGTATAAAGTTTTAAATGAAATATTACATAGAAATGTTTATAAATTTGTAAAATTACGAAAAAAATACCAATAAAATATCGAAAGTTATGACAATTACCGGAAAACAGATGAGGTCAAATCCGGAGAATTATTACAAACTTTTGACTGTCCAGATTTAAACAGAGGCCCTGAAAATCACTTTATTGTTCAACACCTACCTTGTTTAAATCTGTTGATACCACTGAGTTATAACTCAGTGATCTCTCTCTTTAATGGATTTTAATGTTTCCTGAGTTATAACATTATCGAATTTTTTTTGTACCAACATTTTTGCTTGTTTCTTTGGAGCATCATATTTGTTTAATTCCCTAAGGATCTGCTTGGATTTCAAGGAAAAAACATTTCTGGCAGAATTTTTTCTTGTTAAAGGTAAATGATAAGATTATGGTTAATTTAGAGGGTTTTTCATCTGCAACTTCTTCAACCTTTTTAAAAAACGAGGGTAATGGCATTTGGGTTTTTCATCTGCAACTTCTTCAACCTTTTTAAAAAACGAGGGTAATGGCGTTTGGGTTTTTCATCTGCAACTTCTTCAACCTTTTTAAAAAACGAGGGAAATGGCGTTTGGGTTTTTCATCTGCAACTTCTTCAACCTTTTTAAAAAACGAGGGTAATGCGTTTGGGTTTTTCATCTGCAACTTCTTCAACCTTTTTAAAAAACGAGGGTAATGGCGTTTGGGTTTTTCATCTACGTTAGCTAGTGGGACCCACTTGAAACGAAAATAACTAAAATACCCTTCAGCGCACCATATTTCTCATGCGCTTAAGCGCACAAACAGTTTTCTCATATATATATATATATATATATATATATATATATAGAGAGAGAGAGAGAGAGAGAGAGAGAGAGAGAGAGAGAGAGAAAACGGTTTCTACACACATGTGTAGATAAGTTATCTACACACTAGCTTAAAATATAGTGGAGGCCCACATTGTTTGGGTGATCTAAACTATTCATTTGAGTAGCCCTCACAGAGATAGGATGTCCACAAAAAATTTGCTCCATAGGATCATCTTAACCCTTTGAACCGTGGAGGCAAAAAATGGACAGATTTGTGAAGGTTTATACACGTCCATTTTACCTCCACAAATCGTAGGGTTGGGATGATCCTATGGAGCTGATTTTTTATGGACACTCTATCTATGTGAGGGCCAATCAAATGAATGGTTTGGATCACCCAAACAATATGCCCTCCACTGTATTTTAAGCTAGTGTGTAGATAACTTATCTACACATGTGTGTAGAAACTGTTCTCTCATATATATAATCCCTAAATAAGAAAATTGGACCTTAAAATATTAGTTGCTATTTTATTTGTTATCCTGAGATGTCTAAGAAATTTAGGTTTTATTGTCATGGTAATAGTAACCATGTGGAGACTAGCTACGTCGAGACTGGGATATTTGCATATGAAGTTGTTTGTCTGAGGCTAAAGTTTATAATTCCTAAATAAGAAAATTAGACTCCAAAACAATTAGTTGCTATTTCATTGGTTATCTTGAGATGTCTAAGAAATTTAGGTTTTATTGTGCTGGTAATTGTACCCGTATCATGGAGACTAAGTGTACCGAGTTTTTGAAGAGTGGTGACCTTAGTTTGAGCATTGTGCCTAAAAAAATCAGAAAATCGGATTACGATCTTGATACCGATTATCCAAGAGAAGGTGGTGCCTATATCTATCTTTGATGATGTAGTTGTACTTGAAGGCATACTCAAGGTTTTAATTAATTTTGACTGAAATCCGAAATTTCAGGTTTCAATCAAGAACGAAACTGAAATTGGGTATACACGAAACGGTATAAAATTTCGGTCGAAATTTCGAAATTTCAAAATTTCGATGGAAATTTTTTTCCCTGTAAATTTCGGCCGAAATTTTAGGTATTTCACCCAAAAAGTAGATTTTTTCCATTAAATGATACTTTCTGGAAATTTCAGCCGAAATTACCGAAAATTTCGGCTATTTCTCCTAAAATTTTCTATGGAATAAAATATTGTATTATTTGCTTTCGTGGATTTCGCCCGAAATTTCAAATTTTCGCTCGAAAATTTCAGTTTCAGTGAGGACCGAAACTACCCCCAAAACTGAAATTAAAAACCTTGGCCCTACATCGATGAGAGCCCCGTGGATAATCCCACTAAGCAGCCTCTGTGTAGACCACAGAGAGAAAGAAGGCCCGTCATTTCTGATGACTATGAAGTCTGCCTAAATGAATGTGAGTATAAGTGAGAGGTGGATAATGATTCCTTCTCTTTTCATCAGACCATAATGAGTGATCAATTAGCTCAGTGGCTCGATGCCTTAAAAGAAAAGTGGCTATCATTGGAAAGGAATCAAGTTTGAAAACTCAATGAATAACTAAAGGAAGTCAGGCTGGTTGGTTCTAAGTGAGTGTTTAAAATCAAGAGTTACTCTAGAGGAGGCATTGAGAGATATAAAGTAAGACTGGTTGCAAAAGGCTACATTTAGGCGGAAGGAGCAAACCAATAGACATTCTCTCTAGTCTCAAAGAAAGATTCTCTGCACATAGCCATGACATTAGTGGCTCGTTTTGACTTAGAGTTACACTAAGTGGATGTCAAAACCTCTTTTCTAAATGGTGACTTGCATGAAGTTGTCTATATGATATAACCAGAAGGTTTTCAGGCTAAAGGCAAGGAACATTTAATAAGTAGACTTGAAAGGTCTATTTGTGGTCTAAGGTTGGCATTTCAGAAGTGGTACTTGAAGTTTCACATAGTAATCATAGAATTTGGATTCAAAGAGAATGTTGTAGATCGGTACATAAATCTCGGGGTAAGTGGGTGCAAGTTCATCATTTTGGTGCTATATATGTTGATGACATATTGCCTTCACGTAGGCAATTTGGACAAATTGGTTGAGAACAAGGTTTTAAATTTCGGTTTCGGAATGCATTCAGCCCTCAACAGGCTGAAATTTCGAAATTTCGGATGAAATCTATCGAAATAAAATAAAGTAATATTTTATCCCTTACAAAATTTCGATGAAATTACCGAAATTTAGGGATAATATTAAAATAAATGAATAAAAACATGGTTTTTTGGAGATATTCCTAAAATTTCTGCTCGAAATTTTGTAACGTTTTGACTTCACCCAATTTCGTCTTCGGTCGACCGAAACCTGAAATTTCGGACCGAAATTTCATATTTCGGTCGAAATTTAAAACCTTGGTTGAGACCAAGAAATTTCTATTTGAGAATTTTGATATGAATGACCTCGATGAAGCATCTTAAATGATAAGAAGAGAGATTCACCGAGATAGGACTTGACGGTTACTAGGATTGTCTTAGAATGCCTATTTTGAAAAGTCTTTAAGAGGTTCTAAATGGATAAATGATTCGCTGACAATGCACATGTGGTTAAGGGAGATATATTTAGTGTTTCACAGGGTCCTAGGAATAGAGGTGCAACTCAGGTCAGGTTGGATCGGGTTGAGGCCAACCTGACCCGATTTCCAACCCGACCCGGAGCGAGTTCAACCTGACCCAACCCTAGTTTTTAAGCTTAAAAAAAAGTAAAAATATCATAAAAAATGTCGGGTTTCACTCCAGTCCGGTTGCCAAACCGTCAACCCCAACCCGACCAGAACTCAACCCAACCCGACCCGACCTTTTTTTGGGTTGAACCCGACCCGAGTTGCACCGCTACCTAGGAACGATCTAAAACTGGATGAAATGAGGAGAATACCTTATGCTTCGGCAGTAGGAAGTCTCATGTAAGCTCAGGTTTGTACCCATTCAGACATAGCCTATTTGATGGGCATGCTTGGAGGATATCAAAGTAATCCTGGAATGAACCATTGAAAAGCTCCCAAGAAGGTTATGTGTTACCTGCAAGATACTAAAGACTATATGCTCAGAAGATAGCCTTAAGGTGATTGCCTGTTCTAACTCAACTTTGTCGACTGTCGGGACACCCTAAAATCCACATCAAGATAATTTGAATGCTTTTAGGAGAACTCATTTTATGGAAAAATGTAAAGCAAGGAATGCGAGCTTCATCCACTATGGAAGAACTTGGAATCTTCGACGCAAGCCTTGTGGTTGCAGAATTTTATCTCATGGCTTGATGTTGTCAACATGATTAGGAAGCCGCTGATGATCTACTGTGACAATTCCTCTGCATTTTTCTTTGAGTTGTCTTCAAGCTCGAGAAAGCGTAGAGGTTCTTGTCGGATTGAAACAATCAAATAGCAAAATGGCACAAGGTACAGATCTCTTTCATTAAAAGCAGTTTTTGCCAAAGATTCGAAGGATAGATTTGTGTAAAGTTAAAATATCATCTGATTTTGGCAGTGGCACCTGAATCTACAATTTAATCTAACTTGAACTTTCTTTCTTTCTTTCACTAACCATTAAATTTAATTATCTGTGCATGTTTATGATACAATTGACATGTCATGTTGCATTAGAAATCATTGAGCTATGTCTGTGGTCTTAGGCCAAAATGACACCCGTGGATGAAGAAGGTGAGAATTTCCCAACAATTTTCTTCGCTGATAACACTTTGCTCACCAACAGCTTCCACTTCACCTCATCCTTTTTGTTCTGATGTGGCATTTTTTCCTTAAAATTTCTGCAATAGAAGAAATTTTTGGGTTAATTAGACGGAAAAAGCTCAAGGTTTCTAACATAGTTACAGTGATTTCAAATTTTAGGGTATTTGTGTCACTTAAATTATAAAGATAGAAAAAATAAGGGCGAAGATATTTTCATTCCCCGCCTCGCAGTACGCATTTGTCCCCCTTTTTACGTCAAAAAGCATTAAAGTTGCCCACTGTTCACATTAAAAGGTGGGGCGAATGCGTACCGCAGATGGGGTGAAAATATCATCTCCCAAAAATAATGATACAATAGGATTTATTTGTTATGATGTAATAAAAAAATACACATGGGTTGTCAAAGTTTTTTCTTTTACTAAATTTTTTTAAAATTCAAGGATTTTTTTTAATTATTTTTGTACTATCAAGTTTTTTCCAAATATTAATATGAAAAGAAATTAAAATATCCAAAGATTCTCCCTTTCAATGAAACTTATGAATTTGATAATGGGTAATACCTGCATAGGGAAACTCTACACACGTCTGGTTGATTGCAGAGACGAGAGTGCAACTCCAAAAGTTGCCACATTCTCTTGCAATGGAGGCAACCACCGGGAACTCTGGTCTTGCATCCGGCGAAGTGACGGATTAGCGATTCGAGACCTTTACATGCCGAGAAGTTGCATGGTGCCTCATTTCTCTTCAACATCTTGTCATGCGGCCTGATCGTCCGACATCCGTCTCGACAGATGTGAACGAGAGCCTCCATTGCCTCGTATAGTTGCACATATATCTTTCTTTCCTCCATTTTCTTCATCTTTTCTTGCTTCCTCTGAAAGAGAGTATAACACATCACTAGATCGTTATTTGTTGCTCCATTATTTGTTTTTGTGCACATGAATGGATGATTTAAAGAAGCGGAATATCGGTAAAGATATAAAGTGGACTGTAAAGGCTCATTCTTGTTCGTGACCATGTTAACTCTATGACCATGGTGTTAAAAGTATAAAACATTAAATAACGCCATCTCCAACAGCTTAAGCTTTTGGAGTGATTGGTTGTTTCACATGGTATCAGAGACAAAGGTCCTGAGTTCAAACCTCCTTGATAGCAAAAATCCACATGCAATGGCAAAACCCAAGAGGGGCCACATGTGCCATGTGTAGGTCAACCCTAGAAAGAGGGGCCACTCATGAGGGGAAGTTTGAAGTATTAAACATTAAATAATGCTATCTCCAACGGCTTAAGCTTTTGGAGTAATTGGTTGTTTCACACATGGGAGGTCATTGGATTGAACTAATAGTCCAATGATTACATGATCCGTCGTACCGGAGGACTTAAATGACCACCTGTATAGGTAAAGGTCTTTAATGGCGGAAATAAGTACTAAATAACTAGAGAAGAAATGAAAACTCACCGAATCTGCTTCGACCACTGATTCAAGCAACTCCTTTTCTAGCTTTGGATTGCTTTCTTTCATGACTTTCCATCCTTCGGATGCAGAGACGATCTTGAAGCTCTTTAGAATTAAGCGGTGACAAATAAGACAGAGGCGCGGAGTGTCACAAAGTTGTGCTAGTTGGAATATATCGATCACGTTCTCCTTGGTGATCAGACCCTTCTCTAGTTGCTGCACGCATTCTTGTTTCAATGAGGGGATCACAAAGACGTGCGATAACACCAACAAATGCAAGATGAATTTGTTCATCTCGTTCTGCTCGTAGCTGCAATCGGTACAAGATAAACTTAACTGCCATGTTGTAATTAAAGAGAATGCCTCATTCTTAAATTAGAGTATGTGAAACAACCAATTACTCCAAAAGCTTAAGCTATTGGAGTTGGTGTTATTTGATCATTTATACTTTAACACTCCCCCTCACTTGTGGCCCCTTTTTTAGGGTTGGTCTTACGTGGACTTTTAACGTCGAGGAGTAGTGAGTTTTGAACCCAGAACCTGTTGCTGTAATACCATGTCAAACGACCAATTATTCCAAAAGCTTAAGCCGCACATGTGACCCTCTTTTGGGTTGGCCATTACATGTAAATTTTTAATACCAAGGAGTTTTGAAACCAGGACCTTTTCTCTGATACCATGTGAAACAATCAATTTACTCCAACAACTTAAGCTTTTAGAGTAATTGGTGGTTGGATCCTCTTTTGAGTTGGCCATTACATGTGGATTTTTAACATCAAGGAGTTTTGAACCCAAGACCTCTGCTTTGATACCATGTCAAAGGACTAATTACTCCAAAGGCTTAAGCGTTTGGAGTAATTGGTTGTTTCACAAAGTAGTTGTACAATAAACAACACTCATGTCTGGACCGCCTCAACCCAGTTTTACCTTGGCTGAGTTTTTGTTTGAGTGCATCATGACTCACCCATCTCTACCCATATTGTTGCCAATTGAAAGTGCACTAGTAAACCCCATAATGACCATTTAATTAATGCGACTTCCGCGCTTTCTAGTAACATTTTGAGATATGGGCCCCATCAAATCCACAATCCTAACTATAATGCATGCGCCATGTGTATGGTAGGCGGACTATTGGCGGACCCCTACCAGTTCATTTAGAAGAACATGAATAACATTTCATAGCTTCTCACCAAAATATCCATTGATACAATATTGAGAAGGATCCTGCAGGGAGGCACTAATGGAGAGGGGTTGTGCACAAATCACCACTTAAAGACGGCTTCGATAATAGATATGCTTCTAAAATTACAAAATCATTATATACATACCCTTTAAATTATTATTTTTTGTAATTGTGATTATAGGGGTATAATATTGTAGAAAAATGATTGAAGATAGTTAAGTACCACGAAGAGTAGATGAAACGAATGAAAACTCGAACGGCCTGGTTCGGGACACCTCGAATAGAGATGGATCGTTTACTATTGCGGCCTTTCGACTTCTCCAACATGTTCTTCATCACCGGAGAGGACATGCCCTGTGCCCCAAACCACCAATCAAAATATACCAAAAATTTTGATTAGGATACAAACTCAAATTCTTAGGTAAATTGCCTATCTAATCATTGACTCATCCAAGTTAACTAGTTATATTAGTACTACAAAGTTGATCAAAATTCAAAACTTTTAAGGAAAACTCTGTGAAACCACCAGTTACTCCAAAAGCTTAAGCTATTGGAGAAGGAGTTATTTAATCTTTTATATTTTAAAACCCCCCTCAAGTGTGGCCCCTCTTTCTAGGCTTGGCCTACATGTGGCCCCTCTTTTGGGTTTAGCCATCGCATGTGAATTTTTGCTATCCTGGAGAAGGAGTTATTTAATCTTTTATAATTTAAAACCCCCCCTCATGTGTGGCCCCTCTTTCTAGTGTTGGCCTACAAGTGGCACATGTGGCCCCTCTTTTGGGTTTAGCCATCGCATGTGGATTTTTGCTATCCGGGAGGTTTGAACTCAGGACCTTTGCTTTGATACCATGTGAAACTACCAGTTACGTACTCCAAAAGCTTAAGCTGTTGGAGAAGCAGTTATTTAATCTTTTGTACTTTAACAAACTCCACCGAGTTTCAAACATTGCTCGGAGAAAGAGAACTTACCAGGATGCTCGTATGCGCTGGGATGGCATCGCCACCGTCGGTGATAATGTGAACATCGGCTTTGTATCCTTCTCGGAAAAGGCGGTCCCACAAGTCCCTTGTCGCAGTAGGAATGTAGGTATCACCCCTTAATCCATGTACTAATCTCTTCCTCTTAGTAACTAAACATGCAAATGGAGGTGCATTTGGTGATACCATTTTGCTAATTGAAGGAGAAGGCTCTCCAGGACAACCGTCCTCTTTCCCAATTTTATATTCTCTAAAATAAAAAATAATAATAAATAAAATAATAAGAAAGAATTTGGATTTTAGTTTAACTATTGATACTCTTTAAATATGCTGATATATGGAGACTGTTTGGGATTATTTCGGAATATTCTTTATAAATCCGCCTATATATTTGTAACAGAGGATGTCCTGTTGATTTTGATGGTTTTTAATTTTAATTTATATTATTTTTTACTTTTAATTTCCAGAGAAATTATATGGTGGACAGCCGTGCATGGACGTGCAGCCCCAAAAAACAGTGGGGCCGACATTGTTTGGATGATCCAAACCATTCATTCTTTGGGCCTTGACGTAGATAGGGTGTGCCCAAAATATCTTCTCCATATAGAGGATGATCCTAACCCTCTGATTTGTGAAGGTTTAAAATTACGGCATGGTATACATACCTCCACATATCAGAGGGTTAGGTTCATCCTATGGAGTAAATTTTTTTGGTCACACCTCTCTACGTAAGGGCCCAACGAATGAACGGTTTCCATCACCCAAACAATGTAGGCCCCACTGTATTTTTGGCTGTATGTGCATACACGGCCTTCCACCATATAAATTCTCCTTTCTCCATAGCTTGTGTCCAACAAGAAGTACTTCAATCTTCGAGCTACTTCTTCAGCCATAGCTTTTGAAAATTTCAACTACTGAATGAGAAAATCAAATAGTGTGAGGAAGCTCATGCATTGAGTTTGGGGCCACCTTTATTCCCTAAGGCCATATTTGGTCACCATCAATAAATATTCCATAAGGCCATGTTTGGTCACCATCAAGAAATATTCCATGGATTATTTGTGGGCCCAGTTGTGAGAGATAGGCTGGACATGTAGACACTTCAGTGTGGGATTGAGGGGAGCAATTCTGAATATATATATATATATATATATATATAGGTATTTTCTTTTCTCTAATTTTATGGATTTTTATGCTATCTCTAGTCCGGCCCCCTCTATTCTCTCATTCCCACCCAGTTGGGCCAAAGAATATTTCATGGAATAATTTTTCATGGTTCCCAAAGATGTCTTAAGGGGCTGCTTCGATACGTGGATTTTAGAATCCAGGTTTTAGTTTGAAAGTGGTGTAAAATTTTGGATCTTACAATCCATTATCCTATATTTTAAGTAATTCAGGTTTTAGAAATCTCTCCCCAATCCTGAGATTTCTAAAACCTAGAAAGACAGGACGGTCTCCTACTCTCTCGCTCGAGAAGGGCGAGAAATCAGAAAACAAGGGACGGTCTCCTCCTTCTCGTCTCCCATGCAAGACCTTGAGGAAATCCAAGATTCTAAACTTGGATTTTAGAATCCAGGTTTTAGTTTGAAAGTGGTGTAAAATTCTGGATTTTACAATCCATTATCTTGGATTTTAAGCAAGAAATTCAGGTTTTAGAAACCTCTCCCCCATCCTGAGATTTCTAAAACCTGGAAATGGAACGATCTCCTACTTTCTCACTTGACGGAAAGAAGGGTGAGAAATCAGAAAACGATAGACGGTCTCCTTCTCTCGTCTCCCATCCAGGATTTTGAGGAAATCCAAGATTCTAAAATCTGCGGATCCAAACGTTAAATATTTTCTTTAAAAAATTTATTGACCAGCATTAAATATTTCCATATATTTATGCTGCATTATGGAATATACAGTATACAGAGATGATATTTCCACCCCTTTTCTAGCATTTACATCCTCTCCTATTTGTATATTCCTATAATAATTATAATAATGGTGCAACTCGGGTCAGGTTGGGTTGAGGCCAACTCGAACCCAACGCAAGGAACCATTTACTCAACTCGAACTAGACCCGAGTTCCAACCCGATGAGGTTCAGCCCAAACCAACCCGAGGAACCTTTTCTTCCAGCCAAAACCAGACCCGACCCGAGTTCCTACCCAACTCAACCCGAGTTTTTAAGCTAACTATACACTAAAAATAATAAAAATGCCGGGTTTCACTCGGGTGGGGTTGCCCAAACCCTCAAACCGAACCCGACCAGAACTCAAGCCGGGTTAGGAAAACCCATCTCGAACCCGAACCACACCCAACCATACCCGAGTTGCACCCTTATATAAAGGCCATGCTAGGATTGCAGGAATTTCTTGGAGAGGTTTGGAAAGGTAAAAAATTCGTAAATTTTCCTAATTTTATTTACATAAAAATTATAACTTGAACCAACCCTATTCAATTTTACTTAGCCTTTCAATTATGATAATATCCCTCTAAATTAACCATAATCATAAATTTTGAAAGAAAGAAAAAATCGATCATAAATGTTTTTCTTGCAATCCAAACAGGTCCATACGGAAACGCGTTTCCCACCTGCATGATAATTTCATTTCCCTATAATATATTGTTTATTTTGTAAGATATGTAATAACTAAAATGAAATAAAAAAATAAAAAATGGAAAAGACCAACCTCAGAAAAATACCCAAAAATTAGAAGAAGGAAAGTTTCTGTACCTTAGGAATTAGGATGAACAGAGCCTCACCCCAACAACAAAAGAAGAAGTAATAGAGGAGTTTGGGTCCGAACCGGAGTTTTAAAATGGGTGCCAATTAGATAGAGAATTAAAACAAAAAAACGGTCCGAACGCGACGGTATTGTTGGGTTTGTTAGTTTGGATAAATTACTTTCTATTTTTGCCACCACCACCAAAGAAGGATCCTGACCGCTTATCCAGTGGGACCCATTATGGATTGGCCATGCCTAAAAAAAATGGTAGATGGAGCATACACGTACAGGTACAGTTTATAGAAGATCCAAACCATTTATTTGTTGGGCCCTGATGCAGATAGGGTGTGCCAAGAAAATCTTGGCCATAGGATGATCTTTACCTTCTATTTGTGGAGGTTTAAAATGGACGGCACAGTATAAAAACCTCTACGGATTGGAGGGTTAGGATCATCTCATGGAGAAGATTTAATTGGCACACCCTATCTGCATCAGGGACCAACAAATGAATGGTTTGGATTATCAAAAAAATCTCTGTGCCACGGCCATCCCGAAATTTCAGCCGAAAAATCTTCTGTCAAATTCAGTTTCTATTTTTGGTCGACAAATAGCCAGGTAGAGTTCAGTCGAATTCTTTTTCATCAAATTCATTCACAGTTCTGCAATTCTTGGATCTTCTTTAACCTTTAAAGCAAATACCCATCAACAACTTTCTTTAGAACCATTATGGGAGAATCCTTAAAATTACCACCTTGTTATCGATTCAAGCCTACAGACTATGAACTCTTGGTTCATTGTCTACAGAAAAAGATCAATGGTGAAGAGTTTCGATGCAGTGTTGAATTGAACGATGTTAATCTTTATAATTATCATCCAAGAAAGCTTACAGGTACGTTTGAAGACATTCTTTCCTCATTTTTGTAGGGTTTCTGCTCTTTCATCTCTCACCCCCTCCTTTTTTCTAACATTATTCTCTACACACAACCAAGATCTTTTTATCGCTTTGTTTCTTGGATTTTTTTGGTACATGAAACTATTCAGATGCAAGAAATGAGTAGGAGAAAAGTTAGGAAAAACAGAAGGGACACTAAAAATCACTACAGAAACGAGAAAAAATAAATTAATAAGAAAGGGTGGGTCCCACCATCTCTGGCATGCATAAGGTGTGGCCGGCTATTTTATCTCTCACCCTTCCCTCTGTCTATCTCTGAATTTGTTCAACATGCATTGTTGAAGTACGAACAAAATCTTTCAATCTTTTTGTTTCTTAGTTTTTTGTAGGTTTCTCAAATAACATCTCAATCTATAAGCACAAACAATATCTTTCTATCCTTTTGTTTCTTGGTTTTATAGGTTTCCTCAAACAACATCCTCATTCTCTAAGCATAGAAAAGATCTTTCTTTCTTTTTCTTGGTTTGCACAAACAAGATGTTTCTATCATTTGTCTTCCTAGCTTTCTTCAAACAACATACTCATTCTCTAAGCACAAACAAGATCTTTCTATGCTTTTGTTTCTTGCTTTTGTAGGTTTTCTCTAACCACATACAAGATGTTTCTATTCTTTTGCTCCTTGGTTTTATATGTTCCTCAAACAACATCCTCATTCTCTAAGCACAAACAAAATCTTTCTATCCTTCTTATATGATGGACTTTATATGATGGAGTGGGGAGAAAAATTTAAGACAAAATTAAGGGACCTTGCACAGCAAAATACATTTATGACAAAAAAAAAATTAAAGAAACTAAAGTGTAGATTTACTTATAAAGAAACTAAAGTGTAGATTTATTTGAGAAAAGTGTTCCTGAGCTGCGCATGGAGCTCCTGCGCTTAAGTGGCTTATAAAGCCTCCCATTGGTCACTTTTTGTGGACCTGCTATACAAACCAACGGGAGGTTTTTTAAGCCACTTCAGCGCAGGGAAGCTCCTGCGCAGCTCCGCTGATATTTGGTTACATTGATTAGGGAGTGCCAAAGAAAAATACTTTTGTTATTATATGTTACTGCAATAACAATTTGATGTATTTGGTTTTTCAGATAAATTCAAGAAGACTGGCAAGGATGAATGGTTTTTCTTTACTCATCTAGACCTAAAATCTAAGAATGGCAAAAGACAAAATCGCACAGTTTCCAATGTCGGTTTTTGGAAAGCAAATGGAGCTGATAAAGCCATCATCCAAGATAACAAGGAGGTTGGAAGGAAAAAGGTTCTTGTATTCTTCCAAGGAAAATCTAAACCATGGGAAAAAACAGACTGGATAATGCATGAATTCAGAATTAAACAACCGGTAAGTACACAGTAAATCTAAATTAAATTGGTTATCCTTTATCTTCTTTTAAGTTTCTCTACGAAAAACACTATTACACAAGCAACAACATAAACAGAAGTATCATCCTATGGTTTTTATTTAAGTACAATTTATTTGTTGTCTCTTTCCTTCTTTTTTTTGGCAGGTCAATAATTGGGCACTATGCAAAGTGTACTACAAAAAAACAAAGAAAAAATCGAATGAAGAAGATGGCAGCGGTGACAATGACAATGATGTCAAAGGAGAAAGTGTTGGAAAAGCAATGACGGATAGAGGCAGCATTGATCAAAATATGGTCAAGAATGTCAACCAATCGATGAATGGAAGACGTGGAAATATGGCTCAAGCTACAAATCAAATGGGAGGAATGGAAACATGGTTCAAAGGTCTTGAGCCATTGACTTACAATAGACCAGCAAATACAATTTCATTTGAGCAAGTTACACAAGCATCTATTGGAGGTCTCGATGCGGCAGGATACGAGTTAGATACCAGTGTTGAAGATGATGTTTCTTTACAGCTAACGTTAAATGAGTTCTCTCAGATCACTAGATTATAGTTTTTATGCTTAGTTAAGTTGTAACTCTTTACATTTGATGTCAAGGATGTTGTTATAGTTTTTTTCATATAGGATTTTTTATTTATACTATTCACAAACATTTGAGAGGCAAGGTTTTATGTCCTCCTCTTGTATTCTTTGATTTCGTTAATAAATTTAAGGTGCCGCCCCGGGTTCCTAGATAAATTCCGGGTTAAAAAACATTTAATTAAAATGTTTCATTCCCTTCTTCTCCATTATCCTTCTTACAGGGTTATCTTCATGTTTTCTCTTATGGGTGTTTTAGAAATAAAAAACAAGAAGTGGAGTTTCTTGCAAGACAGAATCTCCATCTGGTTTGGGTGAAGGGATCATTTTCTAAAAGGGCCCTATTTGAGGGGATTTAGTGGGCACCAATTCAGAAGCTCCAAATTAAAATTTACAAACAGGCAAAAATGTTTTAAGATGGATGAAAGCAAAACAGCATCTTTGTAGTTGATCTATACCTTTGAAGATTATGAATCTCGTCATAACATCATCATAAAATTGAGCACGAGAGAGAGAGAGAGAGAGAGAGAGAGAGAGGATGCCTCATTATAGATGTTAAAGTTCAAATCATGCAATGCCGACTTTGTCTATGTAGGTGCTGCTGATATAGCTCGTGCACTGCAGTTAGACGTGGAGAGAGTATTAGGGTGGTGGCACAATGGCTTCATAGGATTTGATATAGCGAGCAGCGAATATCACTGATTGAGTGGTGTGATTAATGGAGTTTGAATTGGAGAAGTCTATTGGTCAAGCATGAGGGTCCCACATATTGGACGTATACCGTCAATGAGAGGCCTTTGCATTGACTGTATACTGGGACCCTCATGCTAGACATATTAGACCTCCAATAAACTCTCCTCTTGTAAAACCTTATCCTAGATTTTTTATTTTTATTTTTATGGGTAAGCTGGGGTTAGGCGAACCCCTAGCAGATGCATTGAAGAAATAGAGAATTACAAATCATGGGGGCCCACAAGGGCAACACAGACATAAAAGCATCCGAAAAATAAGAGAAAAACAAAGCCTGAAGCAATAAGGAGGCCTGCAGCATCTCCAAAGAGAGACCCAACACCTCAAGACTAGGGGGTCCAAATCAACCCGGAAGGGGAGCTCACAACTGATGACAGGAGCTCTTTCTTTGTGAAGGAGGTTGCCGATGTCTTCCCTCCTTGATAGGGCCCCGAGACCCTTAACGTTCCAAGCTGCGATTCTGATCATCATTGACAGGCATAAGAATGGGAGAGAGCCCTGTAAGGCTTTGGAATGTGATGCACACTTGGTCTTCCGAGAGGCTCAGAGAAGAATCATCTGAGAAGAATCATCTAGTTCTTCCAAAATGGAAAAAGAGTTATGAGTTTTAGTCTCAGGGATGCCTGGAGGAGGAGTGATTTCAGAGATGGATTTTTCAGTTTGTTTCAAAGCTGGAGTTTCCAGAGTGGAATCTCTAAGAGTAGGGGGAATGCAGGGGACCGGAGCAACAGATTCAGAAGGAAGCTGAGGGGCTATGGTTTTCAGTCTCCACTGTTTTTTTCTCAGGAACATCTTTGGGTTTTTCCTGGGAGGAATGGGGGCAGGAAGCCAGAGAATGGCTATAGGTGTTGCATAAGGAGCAAGGGGAGGGCTTCCACTCATATTCGACTGGTTGTTTGATGACTCTTGAGGGTGATTTCAAAGTAATGAATGAAGGAAAGGAGGAGGGGGCATCAACCTCAACACAAATCCTAGCATAAGTGAGTCTGTTACCGTTTAGGGTATAAGGATCCATATAAAGAGGTTTTCCAACTCCGCTAGCAACTTTACACAGATTAGTGGTGGTCCAAAATTTCAGGTGAAGGCCTGGGAGTCTAATCCAAACCGGGATAGAGGACAAACTAAGTTTTTCAAAGGGCATATCATGAAGCCATTTTCTTAAGATTAGTGGGTGACCCCCATAGGAATGATGGTATTGGAGAATTGAAGTGCAATCTTCTGGGTTTCGAAATTTGAACAAAAAGAATCCCCCCTAAGTAAGGAATGTTTTCAGGAGAAGCAGAAGCTTTCCCAGGACCCAACGGCCTCTCCAATGGAAGGGAAACTTGAGGAGCAGAAACAGAACCAGGGAGGATTTTAGTGGGAACATCTTGTCTTCTTTACAGGATTGAGGGGGTTTACTAGGAGAACGTTTCCATTGATGAAGACTTTCTTCGAATGCAATGGCAGAGCTGAAATCTATGATGTTAGGGATGCCAGGATCAGGGGGTTGGGAGGCCATGCCAGAAGGGAAAACTCAGCAACAGAGAGGAGAAGATTTTCGCGAGAGAGGGAGCTGTAATAATGGGAGAATTTCGGGGATAACTTTTGCACTAGAGAAATGCCAACTCGATGAATTTAATGAATACGACAATTTGCTGAAAAATATTCATTTAAAACGTAGCTCTTCTCTTGTGCAAAAACCATTTGCTTGAAAGAACAGCCACCTCAAATGAATCAAATGAATAAGACAAAATCTGCTGAAAAGTGAGCATGCGGGCTTTTGCAAATTCCACAAAATGGCCTAGTGTGATTTTATCAACACCTGGCAAATCTTTTTTATATAATTATCATATCTTAATAACTCAGCTAATATTAATATTTTAACCCCCACCCCCGTCTCTCTTCCCTCTTTGAACATCAATCCTTTAGCTGTTGGTCCCACCAAAGGTTCATACGGAGAAAGAGAGCAATAACTGCAATAATGTACCAGTTGTGGCTAGACACAGTTGAGCCAACATATGAGCCAACATATGGCCTTTAAGTGTTGCGTCTGACCCAAAATCCTTCTGAAAAGAGATAGCTAGGTTTCTTATTTTTCCTTCTATAAAGAAAAGGTTTGATTTTCTTTAAAAATCTTATTGACATGCTAGTTAAATATTTTCATATATTTAAACTGCATCATAATATAACATAGGGAGATGATATTTCTATCAGTTTTCCAGCATTTACAGCTCACAACTCCCCTGTTTGCCTATTCCTATAATAATATAGAGTTTAATGATATTTCATACCTGCATGAAAATTTCATTTCCCTAGAATATATTGTTTGTTATAAGATATTTAATGGCCAAATTGTAAATAAAAAAATAAATAACAAAAAGGCCTATGGCTGGCAATGAAACAAAGATCCGCCCCGTAATCTCCATCTACAAAATTACATAAATATCCTACATATCTTTAATATTATGAAAATACCTTCATAACGTTCTAAATTTTGATGCTATGATTTTTTTGCTCGCCAAAGAAGATGCCGGAGAACTCAATCACAACCTTAGTTTCTGCTTTTAATTTTCTCACAAACAACGCAATGAGAGAGAGAGGGGGAGAGACATCAAATAACCATGAAATCTTGTTGAGTTATTTTCTCTGGTAATTTTGGAACGTGAGCGAGTGGCCATTGGACATGGTAGCAAGGACCCCCTCGCCAAAGAACATGCCGGAGAGAGAGCAAATAACCATGAAATCTTATTGAGTTATTTTCTCTGGTAATTTTGGTTGAATAGTTGGATTTTCGTGATCACTCCCATTGGGGAAAGCCACTAAAATTAGAAGGAGAGCGGCAAAATCTAATCTGGAGGTTAAAATGAACTCAGTCGCCAAAAAAAGTTAAAGTTAGCATAATAGCGGGTGCAAATCAAAATGAATAGTGGGAAATTGGATTTTGTAACGGCCGCAAACTAAAGAGAGCTGATATATACGCCCCTTTCAATTCTGCGGACACCTTTTCTGAAACACTTGTCCCGGCTAAAGCAAGTGGCCAATTACACGTAGGGATTATTTTGGAAAATGACCAAAACACCCATGTAGGCATCCAATATCCCATCTCGTTTCTTTCTCTCTCACCTACCTCTCGCCCAAATGCAAAGCCCAACTTCAGAAACCAAATCCAGTGCCCAAGTCTCTCTCATTATTCATTGGTGGACATGGGTCTTGGAACCAAATGCGATATAGAAACTAGCATAAAAATGGTATTCTTATGGCATGGGGCCATCGAAATTCTGTATCTAGAAAATCAGAGAAGTTTTCTCTGTACAAAGTTCCTTAGCTGCCTCAGGCTTGATGACCCTGGTGGTAAAAGGGTAAGTAAAATTTCAATTTGTGCAGAAAACTTGTGAATCATATATTGTGAATCATTCACAATTCTCTATAGATCAAAGGGTTTCGAAAGAGAAAACCATCAGCTCCATAAATTGCCCAAATCTGCGTCCAAGCTTATGTTTCTGTTAAAAAATCTTGCGTGGCAGTGAGAAGGGTGTCAAAATAGAAAAGCTTCTTCTCGTAAGCAGCAATGGTCTCTATCTTCCTCGTTTTGCTGGTGGGTTACAAATTAAGATATTCTAAAAGAAAAAAATTTCCAGATTTGTTGATTTCTAGAGAGAGACCTAGGGCGTTTCTGCACTTCCTGGGGCATCTCTGAACTTGGGCTCCTATGGATTTGGGCGAGAGTAAATGGGCAAAGATGCGGGATGAGTGTTGCTTGGGCATTTTGGTCATTTCCTAAAGGACTAAGTATATCTAACCGGATACTCTCATTAGCCGGTCAGGAGGTTTTGAATCGGGTGTCCCTAGTAATGAAAAGCGGCGAATATATCAGCTCCCCAAACTAAATTGTTGGCAAAAGAAATTAGTGGGCCCTCAGAATTAGTAGGCGCTAAATATGGCTTGTTTTCTCCTTTCAAATTAGAAAGTGGACCAAATTAATTAGTTGGCATAAAACTCAAATTTTGGGGTGGCGGCAAACCGATTTTGTTTGAAGTGCAATTTTGATGGGCCCTCACATAGATAGGGTGTGCCCAAAAAATCAGCTCCATAGGATCATTCCAACCCTTCGATTTGTGGAGGCAAAAAAAAAGGACGGATTTGTGAAGGTTTATACCCATCCTTTTATACCCTATCTATGTGAGGGCCCATCAAATGAATGCTTTGGATCACCCAAACAATGTGGCCTCACTATATTTTAAGCCCACAGAGTAGATAAGTTATTTACTCCGGAGAGTAGGAAGTCCTTTCTATATATATATATATATATTTCGTGGCTGGTCTGTCGCACGTCAAACCAGCCACCTCGTGAATGAAGACAACAGCTTTTGTCTCAATTCACAAGGTGGCTGCTCTAACGTGCGACAAACCAGCCACCAAAAGCCATTTGCGATGGACCGTAGTAAATCCATGTGTGTGTGTGTGTGTGTGTGTGTGTGAGAGAGAGAGAGAGAGAGAGAGAGAGAGAGAGAGAGAGAGAGAGAGGGTACATGTATCCTCAAACTATTTCACACTCACAAGAGTTGAAAGAAAATACCTTTTGAATAGAAAAATCAACTAAAGCTTTGTTATAGAACACTAATCTATGATCCATATAATTTTTTTAAAGAGGAAAGCAAAAATAGAAAATTATATTCAAACTTAAAATTTTGTATCCAATAGACTTTTCTAAATAACATTTATGATTGGAGGAATATTATCCTGAAGGGCGCCTTGTAACAACCAGCTACAAGGGTGGCGCCATTCGGGAATTTCCTCAAAGTGCATTTATAATGGCACAAAAAATTATGACATTAATGGAATACTAAATTCACTTGTAAGTTGGTCCAATGGGGGCACCCTTGTAGCTGGGTTATTATTATTATTTTGTTGCAAGGGTTCTCTTCAGCTTAGTATTCCTCTCACAATTGTAGTTGTAAAAGCAAGTAATGTAATGATGATACTTTAATTAAACTATCATTTTTTGCATAATTTTAAACATGATTTCCAACACTAAGAGCATACATTCTCTAAGCACAAATTAAAACTTACAATCAATTTTAGTTGTTTGGGTCTTTTGAGTTTCCTCCAATATCTCAAGTCTGTACGGAAATCTTAATCTACAACACACCTTTAAACACATGCAAAATATAAGATTAAAATACTATGTTAAACTAAATATAACTTATTTAATAAATATCAATATATGTAGAACGACTTTGAAGTTCCACCTTATGATTTACTTTGGCAAGTTGGGAAGAAAAGAAAAGTTTGGAGCCCATCATTGTTATCATGAAAAATAAGTAGTTTCAATGACCTATTTATATGCATTCAACTCTATTTTTGGCTCATATGTTGTGAAAATGAAGAGAAATGGAAGGTTTTTGTGTTTAGGTGATCACACTAATAGAGTTGATTCTATCATGCTAAATTAGAGAATAATTATTATTACATGTTCTAACTGTTCATGTATATGGTTCAATAAGGAAATCATGCATAGATAATAAGTTGGGTCAGTATCAAAGTCGAAATCCAATTTCGCCTC
Organism: Tasmannia lanceolata; assembly: GCF_043159265.1. Classification (NCBI taxonomy): domain Eukaryota; kingdom Viridiplantae; phylum Streptophyta; class Magnoliopsida; order Canellales; family Winteraceae; genus Tasmannia; species Tasmannia lanceolata. Next base: position 4,004,153 of record NW_027518681.1, read on the forward strand.
AAAATTTGAGACATATCATCTATATGGTCCACCACATCTCTTGAAGTGGTTACACCCAGCTGCTCCTCTAAATTGAAAAGAGGGAACCATAGCCTGTCTTGTATATCTCTACTATGAATGCTGCAAATAAATTAAGAATCATCGCACTACAAGAAAAAGGACATTCACCGACGGTCATGACCGTCGGTGTATATACCAATGAATGTCGGTGTAACTTACACCGACACTTTTACTGAACGTCGATGATGCTACCGTGCCTAAATGTATATACCGACGTTTATTGAAAAACGTCGGTGATACTATTTATACCGGCGTTTATGAACGTCGTTATAAATAAAAATCAAACGTTGCTGTTAAGATAATCACCGACGCTTTAAGAAACCGTCGGTGTTTATAATTTACACCGACGGTCACGACCGTCGTTAAATCCCCAGTGGTCTTTGGATACGTATATTTACCATCGTTTTTGGAGTGTCGGTAAGTACACCGACGGTTACTGACCATTGTGAATATGCTATTCAGCGACGTTTTTGGAGCGTCGGTGATAAGACTGACACTCACAAAACGTCGTTGAATAGGATATGGCTGCACTTTCATTGTTGAAATCACTGACGGTCCTGACCGTCGGTAAATATAGACAAATTTTTTTTTAAAAAAAATCCCTTTATTTTGAATATGTCCATCAAATGGAGATACAAATAGAGGAACAAGAATATGATGATTTGCCAGAGATAAAACTGATTTCATGTGTTCAGCTCGCCTCCCATTAGTCTCATCATATCCTGAGAAAGATAAGAACAATAACGCATCAGAGTCTCATGTCAGCCTAGTAATACAGAAAGGGAACGGACCCAGATTTTTCAAGCCTACCATTCAAGGGGGGAAAAAAAGCTTTTTCAAGCCTAGCACGATCTTCAAAAGGGAAAAGAGCTGCAGTTGTACTCTTCTAACTATCTATGAAACTTAGAATTCATGAATAGTTTGGCAATGTAAAATCCACAACGAAACTATAACGAGCTTGGGACAATATATTCAAGAAACCAACTATAGAAATGGAAAGGGATGTATATAAGCAGTAGAGACACTGGAGTCTGAACATGGACAAAGACATGAGAAATTGACTTGGTCCAATGAGTTCGAGTTGTATAATCAAATAATTGTCACAAGAAGCAAACTTGTGAAAAAGAACAACCTGACAGTTTTTTTTGGAATGGTAAGACCAACCTGACAGTGTATTGACTTTTACGATGGAGGGCCAAGTAGTGGACAACAATACAAGCGTGAAAAGGATCTGACAAGATTCATCACAATCATCTCCTTTTTTTATGAACAGCATGAATTGAAACACCAAATCAATTGTAATGATGGCGAACAAACTGATGCAAGCAATCACAAGTACACATTCTGAAGATTTTGAATAATAATGGCCCATTTCTGGTTGAGAAATGAAAGTTAGTTGTATTTCCTGAAACTCATCCAATTGCTTTGCAGAATTCACAAAACCAGCTATCACCTGAAACTCATCCAATTGCTTTAAAAGAAAAAGAAGGAAGATGTGAGGTTGGGTAAGCACAGTCCAGTACTGGATATTTGAATGCTACACAGAAACCTTGATCCTAAGAACACGACTTTATCTAATAATTACCTCTGCATTGGGAATGTATTGGGAAGGTTTTATTGCTTTCTACGTAGTTTGCATAAGGGCATTGGAAGTGTTTCAATTGTTTGGAAAGGGATAGAAGTAGGATAAAAGATAAATGGAGAAAATTATTGGAATCCAATAAGGATGAAGGAAGCTTCGTTGCAGAGAACAACATGAAATGTGAATGGTGGGAAGTAGGTATCAAATAATGCATAAAATTGGACAAAGACGAACTGAGGAGAAAGGCTTGGGATTCCAAATAAGAAATTGAAAATACAAAATGACTAGTAAAGGAGCAATCCATGGTAAAAAGCACCAATACAAACTTCAGTTTTAAGCATTCCCAATTCAACATGTAATGTGGAAGATAAGCATTAAAGTGGTTAATAGATACCTGAGATAGAAAATGCCTTCCAACAGCTTCCACCAGCTGCTCCTTTGAAGGATGGAAGCTCATGTCATCCTTATTACAAATTCACAAGGAACCAGTTAAATAGAACCTTATTACAATTTCACAAGGAATCAGTTAAATATAACACAACATCCGTCTGATATAAGAGTGTATAAAAGTTATTCTTTTTTTCTTAACTAAATTGCTCAGATCACTGTTGCGGGGATAGTTCATTTAGCCCACTTCAATTGTGACAATTAAATAAAAAACTAAAAAAAGAAGAAGAAGAAGAAAGACATAAGGTCATTCATTCTAAAGTCTAAACTACTGCATGCCCAATATCTGTATGATCAAATAAGATAGTATTATTTATTTCCAACCGTGTAGAATTGATTAGAAAGAAGAATTAATTAATTTCACACTCAAAGATGCATACGTGAACATTTGACAGACACCACTAAATGAAGGATTACGAAAAATAACATCCAACAGCTTATTCAACTATCTCTTTGTTTTTTAAAAACAATCAGCCAAGAAGAACAAATGTATTAAGAAGAGGGATAACAAGTTGAATCCTTTTTTTTTTAGACAAACTCAAGTAGTCATACTATAGAGGATTGTATGCTATGTAATGGACGTAAAACCAACAAGCATCTCAACCCGATAGAACTTTCACTAAGAACAAGTTTATGCTATTTAAAAGGGAAATACTAACCAATTCTATGTTTTGACCAATACTGTATCATTCCATATGTAAAAATCAAGCAATTGTTGTAACTAATAAAAGTTTTCGAAAAGAATCCAACAGTTGCATCCACTCAATTTATAAAGAATTGCAAACATTCAGTGTCTTAATAAGTAATTAGCCTCATGAAACAATCTTAATATGTTCAAACTTGTCCCATTGCATTCGCTCACTTTGTCATTAAATGGTTTGGAATTTCTTACTTACAAACCAATTTCTTAAAGACCTTTATTCTACAGTCTACAGACTCACAAAGGAACTTTTATAACAATTGCAATGAATGGAAATAATTCATTACAGAATTGTATATAGAACATAGCTGCTTGCTATAATTAGTAACCAAGCAGTAGAAACCATTAAAAAAAAAGAACATAAAAAAAACATACTTAGGAATTTTTCCTAAAAAAATGGGCACAAAAACAGGTGAGCTTAAAATATCTGGAGGAGAATCAGATTGGGATCTTTAGAGTGAGAAAAAGTCCAAGATAAGATTTTCAAGAGCAGATCTAAGAAACAAAACTGAAGACAGATTAATATAAGTCGATCTAGCAAACAAAGCTGAAGATCTATTAAACAAAGCTGAAGACCTATTAATATAATACTTAGGCTTTTGCATCCTACTCTGATTTCAATAGTTGTTAAACAAAACAAGAATATTTTCTAAGTCCATTGCCTTCAATTTTGCCTAAAGCTACTACACATCTACTCGTATGGAACTTGAACAGAAATTTGAGCTCTAATCATAATAAAAGTCTAACATTCACAAATACTAAAAAAACACAAAAATCTTGGCCAAATATACAGAGCAGATATATAAATTTTTTTATTTTTTTATTTTTTAAATTCCTCATCCTTAAATCAAAGTGTAACTAGACCAGAAATAAACTAAGCCAGTTTTTTAAAAAAATCTTTCAAGCACAGAAAATTTAATGAATTTTGACAGATAAAAGATAGTGATTCAAGTCATATGCTCATCTTAAAAAAACAAATCGGATCAAAGCTCTCCCATGACCTCTAGACTGGAGGTGGAGGTCTAGAACCTTCCATCCAAGTGGAATACAATTGTCTTATAGGTTGGCAATTGATGATGTGGCACACAAGTGGCATGGTAAGGCTGGTCCCCAATTGTATGAGTTGGCATGCCACTTGTCATGCACCCAGTCAATGCCTTCTACAACCAAACCTCTCTACAAGTATTCTCTTCACTCATGTACACTATACACATCACTTACAAAAGAAACAACTGCCATTAAAACTGCAATTCATGCCCCATCTAAAAAGAAAACCATGCAATAGAGATAGTAGAAATCGACCATGATGTGGAATGTATATGATGTATGCAATGCACCTTATCCTATGGCGTGTACTCTTTCTATATAATTCAAACTCTTAACTGAAGCAAATGTCCATGGCTATGTAAACGGGAACATGTTTGATGTGGCTGAGGTCATAAATTCATAATTAGTGTCAAAGGGATACCAATTTCAGAAATGTCGTCTTGGTTCCTTTTGTGACGAGCCTTGGGCTCAAGGAGGACTCACCTCCATGGTAGGTGAATGGGAAGAGAATTTCAGAGTATGATTCTCCATCTTTCTCATCTTGTATCATCGGCTCTTCGTTCGCTCGGCGATGTGAATCAGCCGTAACACCCGACGATGATCCAGCTTCCCCATGGAAAACCCATCTGGTGTAGCCCTTCATGATCCCATTGATAATCAAATGGTCTCGGCATTCAGTCACATCAAGCAATATACGGTTCACACAAATAACACATGGGCATTTGATCTTGTTCCCAAAATGCGTATTGGCAAGTGCGAATTTAAGAAACTGATTAACCCCATCCGTATACGCTGGAGCAATCCTATTTAATCCAAAGTTGAACACGAGTGAGACGTATATATTAAAATAACGAATAAGCCAAATCGAGGGAAAGTAATAATACTTATGATGGTCGTACCTTCGCACTTCCATCCAACTTTTATCCATTGCTTTTCTCCTGGATTTTTAAAAGGCTAATTGATTTGAATAGAAGGATTCTGTCTACCACCACAAGTAAATTATTGAGCTTTTCATGTCTACCACCACATCCACATAAAAGGAGCAGAGGCCACCCTTGAAGAAATTTCTTCTTCTATCCTTTCCATAAAATGCTTTCACTAACTCTGCAGAACGCATTCGCCCCCTTTTAACCAATATGTTGATTCTGAACGCCACCACCCCCCCCCCCCCTTCTTTTAACCAAAATAACGGCCAAAAATATAATGACACTCTGCTCATTATCCAAGATACAGCTGAATCAAACAAAATAAGACATGATCTCTTATGAAGAAAACTACAAGTTAGAGGTTCGAATCCTCCCTTTGGTAAGCTCTCAATCCTCCCTCTCAGCCATTTAGAGATTAGGTAAAAGATTCCACAGCTAATTGCAAAAAAAAAAAAGAACAAAAAAAAAAAACAAAAAGACCAAGATTCAACAAAACAGGGATTATAGCAAAGCAAGAGAAATAAACCATGACCAAAATGAATTCAATACATATATTATAGCAAACGAAAACAAGATAATAGCAAGAGAAATATTAATATTTGGTCAAGAGATGGAGAAAACTAACCCTAGAAAGAGAAAAACACAAAGAAAAACACTAGAGATTTATGTAGAAGGATCTGCAAGATAAAAAGGAAAATGAACTAAAATTAAAAAATAAACCAAAACCCTAATCGAATCAAATTAAAGAAATACAATAATCTGTTGTTGAAATGGAAAAAAACAAACCCTAGTTGAGAGAAGAGAAGTGAAAATCTTATGAGAGACATACCCTAATCGGATTAAGTGATGGAGTTGCCGGCGATGAAGTCGCTGAATGTTAGCGTTAGAGTCGCAATAGCAGACCTCTCGCTTGGGGCTAGGGTTTCGACGAGGGAAGAGACAAAGAAAATAGGTTCGCGCTAAGGAGGGGGATATCTTTCATGATTTTTCGGGCGGTATCTTTTTTTTCATTTTCGTTTTTGGGTCTCGTATACAACGACGCTCCGTATAACATTCACCAACGTTTCATAAACACCGCTGATTAATATTGCGAATTCTAATTGCGGGAACGATCAAAATTTAGATGCACCAACGTTTATTAAATAAACATCGGAAATTAGTCTATAACAGCGACGGTATTTTTGTCGGTCGTCGGTGAATGTAGAGTTTCTTGTAGTGTCGGCGTACAACCAACACTTCAAGGCAGATTCTTATAAATTATATTAAAAAATTGGAAGTGTTTAGGAAGAGTTGGGAAACTACTTAGGAAAGACTGCTTTCACCACATATGGTGTGACATGTATCATTTACTTGCACCATGTGCATATCACATATTATTATCATTTACTTGTCACCATGCTTTCACCACATACTTCGTTCCTAAGCATGGTGTTATTGTGATATAAACGAGAGCATTTAATCTGTCTTGCTCTAGTTGATTCTTCTTTTCTGTATGCACCTATCATTAAGTTAATTGTAAATTCATAACGCAATAATAAACCTATCCTTTTTTTGTGAAACGGTACAATAATAAACCTATCAATCTTCGACTCAAAATAAACTTAAAATGCAATATCAAAATCAAATTATTATTGCATCAAAGGTAGTCCATTTTCTGTGGCAGCCTTAACTGCTATATCCTATATGTGAGGCTTAGTACCTAGATCACGAGGTTTGTTGATTTTGATCTCTTGGACTTGGGTGCAAAGCAAATCACTAGTTAGCTAGAATGAGCACACAATAACTTCAAATTTTGTTTTTTAGAGCGATCACGTTAAAAATAGACAATCAATAAGTCTAAGGTCATGAATATATCAAATAATGCAACAATTAATTAAGGGAACCTTTCTTCTTCCTCGAAATTGCCATTTGGCTTTCATCATGATGAAAGCCAAATGGCAATTTCATCGAACATAAGGATCTAACTTCTCAAATGATCGTTGGTGATGATGAAAAATTACTCGATGAAAAATTACTCCCCACGATGATGATTTCTCTACCTATGTATCAGATTTATAAACTTGTATTTTGCTCTCAAAATTATAATCAACTCAACTAAGCTTGTCTCAAACTAGTTGGGGTCAGCTTTGCTCCAGAGCTGGCAATTTCACTCGTGAAAACAGGGATCCGCCCCGCACAGGGGTGAGGATTCCCTGATTTGGGTGGGGACGGGGACAGGGATTTAAAAAATTCCCCACTCCAGGAATGGGGCAGGGGCGAGGATAGAGTTGTGCCCGCCCCGCCCCCTTTCAATATGCAAGCATTATCACTATCGTCTTATTTTAGTACTGTTTTAGTGTTTTTTTTTTGTGAAAGTAAACACTTCTTTTTAAGGATAGTGATAATGGCACTACAATATTTTGATAAGTGCACGAACACCGCTTGTCGTTTCTTCTTCATGAGCATTAAAAAGCTTTTTTGGTAGTATATGAGGGGACAGGACGGGGACGGGGATTAGATATCCCCCCAGGATGGGGATTCCCCGCCATCCCCGAAGCGGGGACGGGGAATTTTCTTTCTGACAGGGACGGGGAATACAACAGCTGGCTCCGCCCCCGCCCCGTTGCCAGCCCTACTATGCTCTCAAAATTATAATAAAAAAAATTTAATTTCTCTCGATCATAGTTACAAACCTGGTTTTAAATTTCGTCCGAAATCCGAAATTTCGAATTTCGCTCAAGACCGAAACTAAAACGTTCCGAACCCGAAATTGGTGAAACGTACCAAATTTTGGCCAAAATTCAAAATTTCGGAAATTTCGTCAATTTCTGCAAAATTTGGAAAAAATATTAATTTTTTATTCCTTTAGCAAATTTCAGCCGAAATTACAGACATTTCGGTAATTTTGGCTGAAATTTCGGCCCCAAAAAAATGACATTTCGAGTGTCTTTACTAAATTTCGGCTGAAATTTCAGGATTTTGGATGATATTTCGATTTCGGCTAGGTCCGAAATTTATGCCGAAACCAAAATTTCAAACCATGGTTACAAAGTATGGATTAACAAATAATTTAGCCAAGTAAGGCCATGACTGGCATCCGTGATTTTTTATTTTTTTTATAAATTAGTGTCTCCAAGTGATGAGAGAGGGGTAGCGTGGGTGAGACTGTGAGAGAAGGAAGGAAATTTGAGAGGCCACGACTGAGATGAGGGTGAGAAGTGGCTAAAGATCAAGGAAAAAGTTGATCATAATTTGAGTAGAGTTTTTTGTGTCCTGGTTTTTCAGGCTTTTCTTGTTATATCCTCACTCTGGTCCTCTACTGTCTATCTCTCTCCCACCCTCTCTCATCATTGGGCAACCTAATATTCCAAGAAAAAATTCATGGTAGCCAAATGTGCCCTAAATGTTGTTGATTTTTTATTCAATTTAAAAATAAAAGTCATATAGAAATAATATTTATGTATTTATTTTATACAAAAGTCACGTTTACATTAAAAAGGGAAGAGAAGTGTCTCTTCACATTTTTGTTTATAAAAATGAAGAGAAGTGTCTCCTCATATGTCTTCAAAATCCATCTTCAATTCCTATAAATGATGTAATTATATTCATAGGAGGTGGTCTTCTTCTTTCTTCCCAATTGTTCCTCTCATTCTTTGATAGTTCTCTCTGGTCAAGGCAACATAATGTGTGTTCGCAAGGCTACCAGGCTGCTTGAGTGTACATCCCTGTTAGCGGAGTCGTCGTATCCTGGAGGCATACGCTAGAGACTCATTTGCACCGTCGATTCATCGAATGTGGTGGCGATACTTGCCTTAAGGACAGCGGATTTTGATCTCTGCCTCGACTCAACAGATAAGTTTCTTCCTCTTTTTGTGTACAGGTTGATCTCTCTACAGTTTGGATTTGTTTTGTACTTGCAGCAATTTGATGGATATGATTTGGTAACTTGTTTATGCTATCGCATATTTTATAATTATTGCATTTTGATATAATCCGAGATCTCATGAAGCAATTATTTCCAACAAATGTTGCAACAAGTCAAAAAATGGTTGGGAAGAGTTGGTGAAAACTAGAACTGCATAATTATTTTTCTATTCAAATAATTTTGAACTTCTCACTAGATTTACATAGAGAGAGAGAGAGAGGTTCCCCATTATAGACGTTAAAGTTCAAAATCATGCAATGTCCGGTGGTGGCACAATGGCTTCGTAGGATTTGATAGGTACGTAGCTGCAAATATCACTGATCGAGTGGTGTGATTACAGGAAAACTCTATTGGATGTCAAGCATGAGGGTCCCACATATTGGACGTACCGTTTGAAACAGCCTTGCCTACCTATGGAAGGCCTCTCATTGACCGAAGCATAATTGTGGGACCCTCATGCTAGACATATTAAATCTCCAATAAACTCTCCTTGGAAAACCTTATCCTAGGCCTTTCATTCTAAGATTGGATGTTTTAAACAAGTTAATTTTTAAGGGACTAATATCAGCACGATCATAATTTGATAATGTAACTAATCATTTTATTTTATACTTTCTTGATTGGCCGTGTCTTTGGAAATTATAATATCCTTTGACAAATGGTTCAAAAGTGTAAAACAAAGACTTCTGGTATCATTATCAAAACATGGCACTGTGGATTTTTTTTTTAATTAGTAAGCTAGGGTTAGGCAGACCCCTACGGGTATATTAAATAAAGAAGACACAATAGCAAGAACAAGACCATTGCCTAATCCTTGGAACAATGTCCAAGGAAGAGGGCCGGACAACCTGCCCATGAAGACAAACTCAAAATAAGCATGAAAAAAGAAAATTCACGAGCTGGATTTGAGCAGTTGATGGGTCTTGGTAGGCTTGTGAGCCGTAAAGCCGGTCCCCATACTCAGGTGAATCCATGTTTACTGTGATCCAGGAGGTCCATCATCTTTTGCTTAAACTTCCTTATTCCCTGGCTCTTCCTCAACTTCAGAACCTTTGGGGATTCTGTTTTCCTTTGATGGAAGAGTTCTACTTTCTTTTGTTGGGGGCGCTCTTCTTCACCATTTTCCTGTCCCGACTCTTGTATGGAGGAGGAGGAGGAGTCTGTTTTAGACCCAAGCTTTTCACTTTCTGGAGCTTTCTCCGGGGGGGGGGGGGTGCTTTGCATGGGTTTTTGATACCTTAGCTGGTTTAGCTTTGCCTTTCATTCTCTATCTACTTCATTTTCTGAGTCTGGAGGAGTGGTAGTAACTATGCTCGGAGAATCTTCTCTATCTGCATCTTCCTCCATTTGGCCAAGGATGAAATATGTGTTCTAGAGTTGGATCCGGGTGATAGGCCTTTGAATTGGTCGAGATTTGGGTGAAGGCATACTTTTCAGGGATTTTGATTTAGCCTTAGCTTCATTTTCCTAGTTGGGTTGTGCTTTGGGCTCTTCTATTACAAATTTTTTTGGCATTGATTTCTCAATCATCATTTCCTCTTTGTTGTTCTATTTAGTCCCACCGGTTTCATTCCCATTTTTCCTTCTTTTCATAGAACCCCGAGTTGTTGATTTGGTGACAGGCCTCTGTAGTGTGACTGGACTCTTTACATACAGTACATGAAACAGAACTCAGGCGTATTCAATCATTTGTCTTGTGGACCCTCAAAGAATAGATATGTTTATGAAATCAGGGAGATCAGCTCTAGCCTTTATTTCAACATAGATCCGGGCATAGCTTAATCTGCTTGATTCTGTGGTCTGCTTATCCGTATAGAGTGGTTTTCCAACTCCACTGGCAATTTTACTTAAAGTAGATGTTGTCCAATACTCCAAGGGGAGTCCTGGAAGCCAAATTCAGATGGGAATTGAGGTGAGACAGAGCTTTTCCAGAGGCATGCCAGGGTACCATTTATGGAGGATGTGTGTTCGCCCTCCATAGTTGAGATTTGCTTCCAACGGTTGAGGGCAGTCATCATGGTTTGTAAACTTGAATAAAAAGAAATCATTTGATAGAGCATAGAGTTATAACTCCCCTTTTAACTTCCACTTCTTTGAAAGATGGTTTTTGAGTGCAACGGAGTAGGCCCTCCTTTCGAGAAAATAGCAAACCAAGCAGTTGGCCCATATCTGTATCAAAGTTTTAATCTCTACAAATATCATCCCAAGCAGCTTTCAGGTAGGTTTGAATATTTTTATTTTCGTGAAATTTTTTTTTATGTGTTTTCATCATTTATGTATTCTATGTTACAATTTGATTAGATATAAGCGTTGTGATAATAGGAGAACTGACAAAACCCAAAAGCCAATAATTTGTGGAGGAATGCTAAATAGAAGGGCACCCATTGGATCCAATCATTTTTGACGATCGGGTTAGATTAGTTCAGTTTAATGCATCAACCTTTTCATATAGGGATTTTCTAGGGAATTTCGCAGAATTGCACCTGACTTTTGCATGACAGAAAAGCCACCTTAGACGAATTTAATGAATAACACAAAATCTGCTGAAAATTATTCATTTAACCCATATGAGGTTGTTGTTCTCTCATGCAAAAACCATTTGCATGAAAGAACAGTCAAATGAATTAAATGAATAAGACAAAAATCTGCTGAAAAGTGAGCATGTGTGGCTTTCGCATATTCCTCAAGGAGAAATTATATGATGCGTGAGAATGTAAACGGTGGGTAGAGACAAAACATGCTGTCTTGGTTGTTGAACCAAGGAAAAGTCAGAAAAAGGGCTTTCTCTTGGATTAAAAATCAAGGGAGAGATGGTTTTCTCTCTCCACCCTTTATAATCTCACGGTCGCGCAACATATAAGTTCTCTTCCTCAAAATTGCCTAGTGCGGGGAAAGTGATTTTATCAAAATCTAGCAAATCTTTGGGATTTACTAGGGTCCATCACAAAAAGCATTTCGCGGCTGGTCTGTCACATGTCAGACCAACCACCTCGTGAATGAAGACAACAACTTTTGTCTCCATTCAAGAGGTGGCTGGTTAAATGCGACATACAAGCCATGAAATGCTGGACGCTAGCAATTCCCAATCCTTTTTATATAATTATCATTTTTGATTAACTCAGCCATTATTAAATAATTTAACCCTCTTAGTGTGGGTCCCTTTGGTTATAATTTTCAAAGGGGCAGTTATATATTCATCCCCTAACAGGATTGATTCAACCCCCTTTACCAAGCCACAACCTGTATAAACCCCATACACTACTGATTCAAACCCCTTTACCAAGCCACAACCTCTATGAACCCTTGGTGGGCCAACTGATGAATAGGCTTAGATCTTTGATTTCGAACAAGGTAAGCCCCACCCATACTGATTCTCACAACCAATACTCTCCCCTCTTTGAACATGAATCTTTCAGTTGGTGGTGAACCCTTGGTGTTGGCAGGATCTTTGATTTTGAGCAAGGTAAGCCCCACCCGTACTTATTCTCACAACCAACCCTTGGGGGGGGAATAACTGCAACAGTGTACTAGTGTTGTACCAGTTGTAGCTTGACAGTCATCACTCCACCCAAACCAAAAAACATTTCTAAATAGGCATTTACTTTTCACTAATTTTTGGGTTATTTTTACACTATCTCTACACGGGCCCCCACAATTCTATCCCTCAGTCCTTCTGGGCCCATCTTAGTTTCTTACACAGTTGAGCCAACATATTCCGTGGAATAATTTTTCACGGTTGCCAACCAAGGCCTTTAAGTGTCTGACGCAAAATCTCACTGAAAAGAGAGAGCTAGTCAGCTATGTTTCTTATTTTTCTTCTATAAAGCTAAGGTTTGATTTTCTTTGAAAATCTTATAGCCATGCGAGTTAAATATTTTCATATATTTAAACTGCATCATAATATAACATACGGAGATGATATTTCCACCACTTTCGCAGCAATTACAACTCACAACCATAGTTTTAAATTTCGACCGAAATCCGAATGGAGACAGACACCGAAATCAATCAAAACCGAAACAGTCATTTTTTTCGGCCGAAATTTCTGAATTCGATCGGAATTTTGGTTTTTCCAAAATTTGACCCAAAAAATCTGTTTTTTTTTTATATTAATTTAGTATTTCACCGAAATTTCGGTAATTTATTGAATAAAATATTGGTTTCGGGTTTTGCACCAGATTTCAACCGAAATTTTGAAAATTTCAAGGTCCGAAACCGAAATTTTAAACCTTGCTCACAACCACGGTTTTAAATTTCGGCTGAAATTTCAGATTTCGGTTGACACCGAAACTGAAATTTGGCGATGTAATTAGTCATCCTTTTTCTGTACATAAGCTCAGATTGAACCGCAAACCTCAAGGTTTTTTGTTAACCCGGAATTTATTGAAGAACCCAGGGTAACACATTAAAATTTTATTGATACGAAAAAATTGTTACTTGGAGGACATAGAACTTTGCCTCTAACCGGACATGATAAAAAAAAAAGTAAAAAACCCTTTTAACCCGGTAAAAAACAAGTGACATTATTTAGTATGTATATAAGGAATACATGGTTGGTCGCATCAGGCAGTCAACAAGGTTTTAAATTTCGACTGAAATCCAAAATTTCGGGTTTCGCTCGAGACCGAGACTGAAACCGAAACCTGTAATACTAGAAACAGTATTATTTTGCCGAGAAATTTCAAAAATTTATCCCCAAATTTCGTCCTAAAATTAAGGGATTTTTGCAAAAAAAAATCGAGATTTTTCATAATTATTTAATATTATCCCGAAATTTCAGGCAAAATTCTGGAGAAAAAATAGCCGTCCAAATGAGAAAAATAGGCGTAAAATCGATTTCGTGGATTTCGGCCAAAATTTCGAAACTCCGGCTAAATTTTCGGTTTCGATGAGGACCGAAACGCATTCGGAAACCGAAATTTAAAACCTCGCTAACAGCTCCCCTGGCATTCTTGTGGAGAGTATCCCATTCCCAGAACACTTCGTTAGTGTTAGTGTCACAAGCACCGAAATTCCGGGTTTGACCAAGTTTCGGCTGAAATTTCTTGAAATTGATTTTTTTTTAAAATAGAAAGAATCCAAAATTTCGTATATAATTAAATAAGAATTTTTTAAGCTTATCGGATTTCGGACTGAAATTTCGGATTTCGGCTTAAATTTCGGATTTCGTCCAAAGACCAGAATTGGTACCGAAACCGAAATTTAAAACCATGCTCACAAGTCCCCTGTTTGCCTATTCCTATAATAATATGGAGTTTAATAATATTTCTTACCTGCGTGAAAATTTCATTTCCCTATTGTTTGTTATAAGATATTTAATGGCTAAATTGGAAATAAAAAAGGGGAGGGATAAATCGACCCCCAAATATCTTAAATCGACCCCTATGTGTCTTTTTCTCCCCTCTCTAATCCAAAGGGGAGAGAAAGACACATAGGGGTCGATTTATCACTGCCCGGAGATCCACTGCAGGGAGGCAGCGACGGGGATTAAACTTTTGATTCTTATTTAATAATTATTTGATTAGATTAAAAAAGGTAGAAAATTTTATTATAGTAGGGCATGGATGGGGCAGGTCCCGTAGTGTGCAGGGCGGGGGCGGGGGCTAGATTTTTCCCGTGGGGCGGGGATGGAGAATGCAACATCCGGCCAGCCCGGCACAGCCCCATTGCCACCCCTAAAAGAGACAAACCTTGCAAAATCGACCCGTGCCCGCGAGTCGACCCAACCCACCCTCAAATTTGCGGGAATGGGTTGACATTAGAGTGACCTGTCAAAATTGACACGCGGGTCACCCAACCCGCCAAAACAAGGGTTGGGTCGGGTGAACCCGTGGGTACCCGCAATTCCTTTTTTCTTTTTCATTTTTTTTTTAGTGTGAGTGGTTGGACTAGTGGAATTAAATTGAATACACTTTTCAAAATGGACAGTACAGCCGACACTATAGGATGGTCCAAACCATCCATTTGATGGGCCACAACGTAAATAGGTTGTGCCCAAAAAATCATTACCATAGGATGATTCTAACCCTCCGATCTAAAGAGGGACTCATATTATGGAAACTTCTATAGATAGGTCGGTTGGGATGATCCTATGAAAATGATTTTTGGGGCACAACCAAATTACGGTGTGGCCCATCCTATGGTGTCGGTCCATTTTGAAAATTAGGGGGTGAATTCATACATAGAAGGGGGGTGAATTTATGACCTCTTCGGCAAAAAATTCCAAACTCCATAAATTAGAAATGCTAAAATAGGAATAAGACTTGATATTATTAAAAACAAAAAGCCTTGCCGATCGGCAAATGCCAAACACAACCTATACAAGTATTCCAAAGTAGAGTTTAGTCACAGAATCATCATTCAATAACCCAAAAAACGATGAGAGGATCAAAAAACGAGCCTACAGATCACGAACTCTTACTGCATTATCTCCAAAGAAAGATCAATGGTGAAACACTTCCATGCAAAATAGTAATCCATGTGGTTGATCTTTACAATTATCATCCCGGGCAGCTAATAAGTAGGGAAGAAACTTGTCTCTTTCTTCTAACCATTTATTTTTTGGATTTCTAAACTTTTCTCTCACCCTCCCTCCATCTTTCTCTGATTCTCTTTTCACCAGTTCTAATGTAGACATTGTGCTATTTTTTTTATTTTTTCTTATTCCTTCTTTTTTCTCTGTTGAAAGTGAGGCAGTGTGACTGAAAAAAGTAAGGACAAAACTGACACAACTCAAGAAACTACCATTTATTTAATTGTTAATGGCAAGCACGGCTCACCCACATTCCATCTATAGATAATAATAGATTTCTCTCTATAATTTGTTGCCTATTTAGTTTTCATTTTCGCTTCCTTCTTTACATACCCTAATCAAGGGATTATTCTTGTGTAATCAATCTCTATGTTTTCTCAGCCTTGAGGTTGTAGGTTCGATCCTAGCTCACCAACCAAAAAACAAGGGACTATGCATGAATCTCCAAAATTATAGTGCTTATCAAGTTAAAAGATCGAGGAACAGAGAATGAAAAGAAAAAAAGTGGAGAGGAGATGAAAGAACTGTAGGATATTGTTTTCATGCATTGCTGTATACTTCCATTATGTCTCCCTTGAGAAACTACCTAACTTATATAACTAATTCCTTTGATAGACATAAATGGGTGCAGGACAAATGCAATCGGCATAGAGATCACAACAGTAATATGGATATGGATTATAAAGAATTTATTAAAATATTGGTACAAATTATCACAAAAGTAAAAGAGATGTGGTATCCATTTTTATCGATCACCGTCACCATAGAAAAAATGATTATAATGAATTGATGGAAATTTGGGTACAAATTATAAGGCAGTGAAATTATTAGGAGTGATAGTTAACAGTACAAAAGTCATGGATGAGTGATTCTAATTATTCATTTGGTTTTTCCCTAGATTGAGAAGGAAATTGTTTGCTAGAATCTAATATATGTCCATATGATGTGGATTTTGAAAATGAAACTAAGACTCCCATTTGGGTTTTTTTTGTTTTTTTTGGAGCAATTTCCATCTCGCGTGCTTTTGGGTTGTGTGGGAGGATTAGGTTGTGTGTATCTAATACACCACAAATTAATTGACCCATTTTAGAAGGTGCAATTTTTTTAAAAAAAATTAGTCATGTTGGATTGAGTAATTGGGTTTTGATTTTTGATTTTTTATTTTTGGCTCCTGTTTATTGGGTTTGCATTTGTGATGAGATTAGAATGGCTGTACTTTTTGCTTCTTCGTGTTCAAATTGGTTTCTATGGATAATTTGTTTATATGAGTTGTATAGGATTCAGAAGAGTTATCATATGAGTGCTTGAGTTTAAAGAGTTTCCTTTACTTTTGTAATCCTCTGGCTATTTTGAATCATTATAATTTGCATGATTGGAAATCTGTTTTCGAAAGGATATCACTTTTAGCTATCATTTGTTGAATGCAGGAACAATGCAATTGGCATAGAGACAGTTCACTTAATGAAAAGAATTCAAAACTCATGCGCTTAAATTAGTTTCCACCTTACACCTTTTATGTATGCATTTTTTTTAAACATCTTTTACTTCTTTCATTTTCCTTTTCTAAAACTTTTTTACCACATTTTGTTATGAATCATTTACTTTTTTTCGCCCGTGCATCGCACAGGTTGTAACACTAGTATCTATAAATATTGTACCCATATATACGAGTGGACATGAATACAAGAGCAGATTATTTCATTCATCTTTCTCTGGTTTGCTCACATTTATAACGTTGAATAAGATCTCCATCCTCCAGCCAAACTCAAAGAAAACCATACGTTTCTAACATTATTGTTATTATCTATGATACTGTGATAATAATTTAAGGTTGTTGGTTTTTCAGATCAATTCAAGGAGACTGGGAAGGATGCATGGTATTTCTTTACTCGGTTAGACCTAAAAAATAAGAATGGTAGTAGACAAAATCGCATTGTTTCCATGGTGGGTTGTTGGAAAGCAAATGGAACCGATAAAATAATCATACAAGATAACAAGGAGGTTGGAGTAAAAAAGAGTCTTGTATTCTGCGAAGGAAAGCCTAAAAATTCGGTAAAAACAAACTGGATAATGCATGAATTTAGGATTAAACAACCGGTGAGTAGAAAGTAAACCTAAATTAAACTGGTTATTCTTTAACATTACGACAAACAAAAGTATCATCTTATGATTTTTATTTAAGTATAATATATATATTGTGTCTTTCCTGTCTTTTTTGTAGCTCAACGATTGGGTGCTGTGCAAAATTTACCACAAAAAAACAGCAAGAAACAATAATGCTGAAGGTGAAAGTGATCGAAACATAATCGCAATCACGGATAGAGGCGGTAGAGATCAAAATATGGTCCAGAATGTCGACCAATCGATAAATGGAAGCCATGGAAACAAGGTTCAAGCTACATGTCAGATGGGGAGGGAAGATAGACATGGTAGTATCACAGATGAAATAGATTTCGACAATCTAAACCCATTGAGTTACATTAGACCAGTCAATACGATTTCATATGATCAAGTAACAAGGGGGTTGAACGGAAGTCTCAATGCTGAAGGGCATGATTTTGATACGAGTGTTGAAGATGAAGCTTCCTTACATCTAACGTTAAATGAGTACTCTCAGATCACTAAATTATAGTTTTTATGCTTAGTTATGTTATAATTTTTTATACTTACTGTCTAGGTTTTTCTTTTAGTTCTTCCATAAAGGATTTTTACTTTATACTATTTAAACATTTGAGAGACAAGGTTTTATGTCCTCTTGTATTCTTATAAATTTATTAATAAATTTAAGGTGCCGGCCCGGGTTCCTAGATAAATTCCGGGTTAAAAAATGTTTCATTCTCATCCTCTCCATCATCATTCTTACAAGGTTATCTTCATTTTTTTTTCTCTTATGGGTGTTTTGAGATGAAAAAGATGAAAGGAATAAAAATAAGTCTCTTCCATCAGGGGTTGGCTGAAGGGCAGCCCTATTTGAGGGGATTTGAGGGGACACCGATCAACAAGCCACAAAGGTAGAATTTACAAAAGGAAAAAACGGTGTAGGGTAAATGAAAGCAGAGCAGATGATATGATTGTAGCTTGCAGTTGATAGCTTTGAAGAATATGAATCTCATTATAACACCATCATTAAAGTCCAATGCGTGTGGGAGATGGAAGGGCTGTTTGTCCATTTAGCTGTGTGTCCTGATAAGAACCCCGTGCGATGCATGGGCGACAAAAGAAAAATAATACCTGAATTTTAAATACAATGAGAAAGTGATTCATATGCGAAAACTATCAGATTGGGAATACATTACATTCAGAAAAAGAAAAAAAAACCAATCCAACCAGTAGGAGTTTAGAACATTAAGTATGAAACTACATTGTTGAAGTCAGATATTTGATCACAGATTATGCATTAAAAATTATGTAATAACATGAAATGTTACCTTTGGGAAATGGCAGATCGGGGTAGTCAAGTGCCTCTTCTGCCAGAAAATGTGTCCATTTCCCATCTCTTTGAGCATTGATGTCCAATGAAGTTCCTTTAATTACACCTGATGAACACGTCCCTGGAGGAGATTTCGATGGCAGATAAATGATCGTTAGATACCCATTGAGAATGACCATCAAATGGAGCAGCATAATGCTCTCCGATCTTAGAGCCAGGTTCGCTCTTCTCCATGGCAGATAAATGATTGTTAGATGCCCACTGAGAATTATCATCAAAGGAGCAACATATTGCTCTCTGATCTTAGATCCAGGCTTGGTCTTCTTGAACACACGGGGCATAATGGCATAACACATATGCATCCTATAAGCAACATTCATTTTATTAGAATGTTGATATCTTGCTTGAGGGTAATTAAATTGCCTAATCAATATGAAGATCGTGACATTAAAAAGGTTGAAGCCTGAGAAAAAATGCTTCAATGTTGTAAGAATATGATAAAATATGATTAGTAAAAAGGATAGTTAGTAGAATATTATAAAATATACTTAAATTAATCTAGTTAAGGGTGAAAAAATAAATCCATTAACAAAGGCCAGTAGAAAAGGCTGTACAACGAAAGGAATGAAAGAATTTAAGAGATGGAAAAAAGTATTTAATTTGAAAGAAAGACTAGTAGTTTCTGCAATCTACCAAATGTGAGTGTTCAAAACAGGCCTACTATCCATCAAAAGAACCACGTGTATAAAGAGAGTCAAAATCTTAAAGCTATCCAACTAAAGAACATAATGGTTCTAAAAGTAAAAGCCTGGAAGCTGCAAGACCGAAGTCAGAAACAGCCCTGTTTAAGAAAATGCAAATTCTACATGCATATTAGATACCATATGAACACGAATCCATATTGAAACCAAAAATAAAACCTATAAAAACATTTAAGAGCAAATCAGCAGAAGTGGGATTTGAACTCATGACATCAACATTGTGAACCCTTGTGTAGTAATTGTCAGTGCACAGGGACAACTCAGTAGTACTGTATGTGTATTATGAAGCTTTTCAATGCATATATAACAAAAAGGACATTTCAATGTGTAATTAACAAAGCTTTTGACCATACATATATTGCATGAAAAGGAAATACTTTCATGTAGTACCGTGGGTAAAATTTTATGCCAATTTTACTTCGAAAGAAATGGAGCCTTACGGTTGAAAGAAATAAGAAATGATCCAGTTATAAACACTTGTGTATTTTTAAAAAAAATATGTGCATGGTGCACCTATGCGCATAGGGCCCACCTATTTTCAAACATGAGCACCTGCACAGACACCATATGCATTTGGGCTCACCTGTATACCACGACGGAATTTTCCACATAAATGGCTTGGATAGTGGACAATGGGGGTTATCAAAAAACAATTAGCGATGAAATTAGATACCTGTCATTAATAATTAAAATAAAAACATTTAAAAAATATTTTACAAGTATGTAACGTCAGATTATCTTTAACTGTCGCTAAATACACTACAAGATATACCCCCATTGGTGAAGGCTCCAGTCCTTCATCGATTTATATATAATCATCACTATATGTTTTCACAACGGTTATAATTCCGTCACCCTTCACCGATTTATATATAATCATCACTCTATGTTTTCGCAACGGTTATAATTCCGTCACGAAAGGTTTTTATCGACGGATGTACCTACAGTCTACAGATATGTAACCATCGCCAGTTATAAGATATAGAGACGCTAATATCCATTGTAGTTTTAAAAAATCACCTATATAGAGATGAAGAAGGTTTTTATTGACGGATGTACTCATGTACCTACAGATATGTAACCATCGCTAGTTACAAGACATAGAGACCAATATGAAGATCGTGACATTAAAAAGGTTGAAGTCTGAGAAAAAATCCTTCGATGTTGTAAGAATATGATAAAATATGATTAGTAAAAAGGATAGTTACTAGAATATTATAAAATATACTTAAATTAATCTAGGGTGAAAAAATAAATCCATTAACAAAGGCCAGTAGAAAAGGCTGTACAATGAAAGGAATGAAAGAATTAAAGAGATGGAAAAAAGTACTTAATTTGAAAGAAAGACTAGTACTTTCTGCAATCTACCAAATGTGAGTGTTCATAACAGGCCTACTATCCATCAAAAGAACCACGTGTATAAAGAGAGTCAAAATCTTAAAGCTATCCAACTAAAGAACATAATGGTTCTAAAAGTAAAAGCCTTGAAGCTGCAAGACCGAAGTCAGAAACAGCCCTGTTTAAGAAAAGGCAAATTCTACATGCATATTAGATACCATATGAACACGAATCCATATTGAAACCAAAAATAAAACCTATAAAAACATTTAAGAGCAAATCAGCAGAAGTGGGATTTGAACTCATGACATCAACATTGTGAACCCTTGTGTAGTAATTGTCAGTGCACAGGGACAACTCAGTAGTACTGTATGTGTATTATGAAGCTTTTCAATGCATATATATTTAACAAAAAGGACATTTCAATGTGTAATTAACAAAGCTTTTGACCATACATATATTGCATGAAAAGGAAATACTTTCATGTAGTACCGTGGGTAAAATTTTATGCCAATTTTACTTCGAAAGAAATGGAGCGTTACGGTTGAAAGAAATAAGAAATGGTCCAGTTATAAACTCACGTGAACCATATTATGCTGCAACTCTCATGCATTAAACATTTGTGATCTGGACTGCAGACACAGTTGATACTTTGATTTAAGGGGAAAGGAGAAGGGACACCCCTTTTTAGTTGTGTCCTTGTTCAAAATTAACATCTCTTTTATAGTTGAACAACTATTTTAGAAAATGATTATGCGTAGAATTAGTTAAACACACGATGAGCAGATGTTCTGAACCAAAATCCCCTTAGCTATTAAACAGTAACGAAATTCATCTTCACAAAAGGCACCAAAGATGTAAGTCCATGTTCTCTTGTCTAGATTATCATTGGTGTAGTAAATGTTATTGCATAAAGGAGAAAGGAACCTAATTTCAAAAATAGCCAAAACAAATAAATAAAGAGATTTGCTAGGAAAACGGGATCCCGTTTTGTGAATAAAAACGGGTGTCAACCATTAGAGCCACATCAGTCAAAAGACAAAGTAAGGGGGCTCAAATCCCCATAAAAGCAATAAATCTATGATTTGTGGACATGGGCACGAATGTCGGGTCTCAACATGGACACGGGGTATCGGACACGGCAAACTTCCAAAATTTAGAAAGTACATATACTCATGATTTGTGGACACAGATTCGTGTGCAGAGTTTCGACCTAGTTGCGGAACGGATATGAGGTATCTGGCATGGAAACCCCTAAAAACTAGAAATAGTGTCACACTCATACACATATGTACATAACTACATATAAAGTTGCTAACACCTCTAGCAGTACATCTAAAAGTGTCTAAAGGAGTGTCGACACGGGTGGACACGACACGACACGTGTGTCGGCAATTAATTCTAAGAAAGGTCAAATCAACGGTGATGTCACCCCCGTTTTTATTTTCCTAACGGAATCTCGTTTTCAAAGTGTTTTCCATAAATAAATAAATCTTCGGTACGGGAGAAATGAAAATGAACATGGCCGACCATCCCGTTCAGCCGTGCTCGGTAATGTGCATGTGCAAGAACCATTAAACTGAAGATAGTCAGAAAACGCAGCATACACAGAATTTGGATGATCGCTGTACTAAATTTCATCTCTTAACTCATAATCCAACCATTGATCTGACAATATAGAATAAAACCTTGATCTGACAATATGGTCGTTTAATTCCACAAGATTTGTGCTGTTCTGTATTCATACATTAAATTCACGTGGGAGAGAGCCCATCCATCTAATTTTCATATGGATGCAAGGCAGCTTTGCAGCAAGTCTCTATGTGAATGTTGGGTTATCCTATCACCCAAAAGAAAAATGATTTCTAAGCAGTCCCTTATACTATGTTGAACCTGAGTTACTGTTTGAAGTTGAAAATCTTATGACCTCTGGCACACGACACACCAATCTCTTCAGTGTTTCCTCAGGACAACAAATACTTTCTCTTCTTGCTTTTTAAGAAGAAAAAGCAATTATAGTAATAATAGTGGCATTTTTTAGGCCCTAACAAACTGATTTGGTTGACAGATGGTTAAGATCCTTCAATCAATGTGATTTTCATACAATGGCTACTAATATGTATTTTTCATAAATACTTTCTCTTACAAAGTGACTTTTGTAATTGAATGGAATCTCCTTACAATTTCTGCCATTGAACTGAATGGGGTTTCTGGTATCCAAAAATAAAGATTGATTTTCAAAGTTCTACTAACTACATTCTGTTGATGTATAATGTGACTTTGAAACATTACAAAAATTTTATACATGTGTCTGTAAAATCCACTTTCAACTTGCAGGTTAGAATCCTATTAAGACAATCTACTCAGCTCAACTCAAGTAAGCCTTTGTCCCAAACTAGTTGGCATCGGCTAACGAATCCTTTAGAAAAAATTTATGAAGAAGGTGAAAGAATCTACCCGGCTCAAAGTGACTAAGTCTAATCCTAACACTAGTTGGGTTCGTCTACATGGATCATTTTCTTCCATTCTCTCCTATCTGAGGTCATGTTCTCTGTTATGTTCGTAGCCATCAAGTGAAGTCTTTCCTCACTATTTCTACCCAAGTTGTTTTTGGTCTACCCCTACCTCTTTTTACTCCATCAACTTGGCACGAGTCACTTCTTCTCACTGGAGCATCCAAAGGCCTATGTTGGATATGCCCAAACCACTTTAAGCAGTGCTCTCTCATCTTCTCCTCAATTGGTGCCACCCCCACCTTTTTACGAATGTCTTCATTTCCAATTCTATCTAACCTTGTGTGGCCGCACATCCATCTAAGCATTCGCATCTCCGCTACACTCATCTTATACACATGCGACTTCTTGGTGGCCCAATATTCTGAGCCGTACAGCATGGCTGGACACACAGCGGTCTTATAATAGTAATAATTAAATAAGAAATGATAGAAATAGACACCAACATCCTTAGACCTACAGGTTCTGTATTTTTTATAGTCCTCAAACAGCATGAAGCCGTGTGCTGTTCGTTCCATCAGAAAGGGCAGCTGCAATCGACTCTTTGATGATTTTAAGCAAATCTAGCCCAGCAATTCTGTCAGCCCAAATCGAAAACAGCAAATCCATAAGAAAGGGCTCCTCTTAGATGGACTATATCAAGTGAAGAATGTAGAATCATTTTGATGAGTACCCTACATGCTAGTATTAGTTTTCTCTCTCTCTCTCTCTCTCTCTCTCTCTCTCTCTCTCTCTCTCTCTCTCTCTCTCTCTCTCTCTCTCTCTCTCTCTCCTCAAAGGAAAACGTTTTATATAGAATGGGTGTTACTTCCCTCAAAAGCTGGTTCCAATTCAGAATAAACACCAGATCCAACAATAAAAACAACGTAATTAAGATGTATCCCACAAGCTTTCCTGGGTCAAGAACCAATTCAGAATAAACAATCCAAAAATAAAAGCAATATAATTAAGATGTATGCCCAAAGTTTCCCTGTGTCAAGATGCTTTTCCTGGAAGCTTGTTTAAGACCAACATTGTTGTGAACTCTTTTTTTTTTTTTTACATTACAAACTCAATATTTTACATTAGAAACTCAGTAAGTACTGGTTATTCATATCGTTCATGCTATAATTGTTTGGCCTTTATAAATTATGAGATGTCATTGTATTATGTGAATACTTTCTTGAAACACTTCAAAAAGATTTTTCTACTTTTTTTGGATTTTTGATACACTTTTTTACTGACTCATTTATGTCTCGAAAGAAATGGACAGAAATCAGACCCTAAAAAACAATGAGCATTAAAACAATTTAGAATGGAAAAAATTAATGGTTAATTAAAAGAAGAATTAAAATATAAGAAAAATTGAATTTCTGATTTCCTGTCGCTTCTAAGGAATAATATATAGTGTACAAAAACAAAGACCCAAATGGACAATAAATAGAGAAGCAAAAAGACAAATCTGGATCATAAAAACAGCAGAGGAAGAATCACTATCCACCAAATAATTAGTTGATGCCCCCCTCCACCTCCACCTCCACCTCCACCTCCACCTCCACACACACACACCCACACACACACACACACAAAAGAAATGTCTTGTGTTCTTTCTCTATCCAGGGAACTCCTAAAGTAGGAAAAAAGAAAACTGAGTAACTTATAATTAACAGCTTATAACAGCTACTTAGAAAAGGGTGGGTAACAGAAAGGAGGGTCATTGAACAATCTGTGGTTGATTGTTCATAGCACTTTTGGAGTTGTGACATTCTTTAACAGCAAATAAAAAAGCGTAAAAGAAAGAGATGATTGTCATTATCAAATAAGGATTCTAACAGCTACTTAGAAAATGGTAAAAGAAAGGAGGGCCATTTAACAATCTGTGGTTGATTGTCCTAAGCACTTTTGAAATTGAAACATTCTTTAACAGAAAATAAAAAAGAGTAAAAGAAAGAGATGATTGTCATTATCAAATAATGATATCGCATTCTTATACATGTGACATGTCGGTATGTGTATATGGATCTTTATACAGTGTTCGGGTTAAGGGAAGCCACCCTTGATAAGCTCCTAACCCAATCAATAAACTCTTTTTCTGGTTTTTTCCAGTAAACTTCATCGACTCTGGTTTTAGTGAGGTTCTGATCTTGTGATCAACTAAACATGGCCCTACAAAATTTTGTGCCACACTGACCTACCTCCACTCCCATCCTAAAATAAGAGATTCTGATCCTCTCTTTTTTTTTCTTGAATAATTGTTTTACAGGCAACACATGTAAGTGATTTAAGATCGAACAACCATTCACTATATTATTTACATAGTAAGAGAAATCGTGGCCAAATATGAAATCAGCATCATGGTTTCATATATAGATAAATAATCATTTTAGCCAAAATAGCAAAACTAAAACCACATCCCAGAATTTCTCAAATAAAAAGAGTTGTCCACAATGAGTACTCTATTAAGAAACCACCACAAGATCTACCCTAGACAGCTAATTAAATGTTAATTAGGAAAGGTTATTGACATAAAACAATAACCAATCCTATTCAAGATCAAAAGGTTATCAACAATACACGAAGATAGAAATGAAAAATATATGACAGCAAAAGAAAAAAAATGAAGTCATGGCAAAAGACAGCAGATCCAAACCCAAACTCAATGGAGAAGCTTCATGTTATCTCTCTTTTCACCTAAGAAAAGAAGCCAAAGTGCCAAACACAAAAAGGAAGTGAAGGAACGGGAAGGGGAAAAAACCACCCAAATAGCCCTTTTTGATGAAAACGAGGTGGGCTTTAGAGAGAGGAAGCCTTCATAGTATCCTCCATTTGCGTTCATGATAAAAACCTTCCAACCATCCAAATCAAAACCCGTAGAGCATGTAAAACATTACCGCTTTTCCATAAAACCGCCGCCAAATTGAAATTATATCTAAGAAATTATTCCATCTGAGGCGTATCTTCTTTCCAAATTGAAAACTGAGGATTTCCATGAAAAGGAAATCAAGAGTTTTCATTCCTTTTGGAAGGATGCTTGTCTCATATTTGATCTGGTAGCGATGGATGTCACTCTGGCTCAAATAGTGGGATTGGTACACCTCCAGTTCCTTCTTCCATTCCGTTTGATAGCTGCTCATCGCTCGTACTCCCGGCAGCGCAACTCCCCATGTGAGTACCTCTTGAAGACTGCTCAAAGTATTACTAGTACGAGGGAAGTGTTTTTTCTCTTCCCTTGCCTTGCCCCAAACATGGTTGTGCCAAATGTCTCCATTTTTATAGGATACTGATTTTGGCCCCACCATGTTTTGATAATTGCACTATAACTAGAGGGGAGTGATAAATCGACTCCCCATGTGTCTTTCTCTCTCCTCTGGGTTAGAGAGAGAAAGAGGAGAGAGATAGACACATGAGGAGTCGATTTATCACTGCCCTAACTAAAAGTAGTACTGCCCCTATATCGAAAACGGCCTGCTACTTTCTTCTGCTTATATTTCTGACTTGACTCTCACTATGTTTTAGTTTTCGATATCTTCTCCTCTTCTCTTCTCTTCAATTTAAAAAAAAAAGGCTCTGCTCTTTCTGCTGAATCAAATTAGAACATTTGAGTACTAATCCAATCGCCTCTGATCCATCTGTAGTAGGAGGGAGAAATATACCATCAGCAAATTATGTGAACATCCTCAATATATAGTTCATGGGGTCATCCATCAAACCGATTAAAAAAGAAAAGACAGGCTGAGTTTGTGCAGTTATTTAAAGATGGTAGTGACATAGGGATAGCGCATCCTCACCCCAATTTTTTGAGTGGGACTATTCCCTACGGATGTCTAGCTGTATGATGCAGTTTGTCTACATATTAGAGGGTTAGGATTGTCCTATAGAGATGAGATGATGGCGAACCAACCCATCCTATGGAGATGAGATGATTTCTGGGCAGTTTATTTACACTAGGACGAACCAACTGAATGGTTTGGATCTTCGAAATAGGTAGACACTTATGTATTATTTTTTAAAATATGTGCACGGCGGGCCCACCTATTCTTAAACATGAGCACCTGCACAGACACCATATGCATTTGGGCTCACCCGTACCACGACGGAATTTTCCACATAAATGGCTTGGATAGTGGACAATGGGGGGTTATCAAAAAACAATTAGCAATGAATTAGATACCTTTTTTTTTTTTTTTTGGTAGGTGAAATTAGATACCTGTCATTAATAATTAAAATAAAAATATTTTACAAGTATACAGCGTCAGATTATCTTTAACTGTCGCTAAATACACTACAAGATATACCCCCATTGGCGAAGGCTCCAGTCCTCCATCGATTTATATATAATCATCACTATATGTTTTCGCAACGGTTATAATTCCGTCACGAAGGGTTTTTAATAGACGGATGTACCTACAGATATGTAACCATCGCTAGTTATAAGATATGGAGACGCTAATATCCATAGTAGTTAAAAAAAAATCACCTATGTAGAGATGAAATAACTTCATCGCTATAACTTATTAATAGATTGCCTTCATCGATTTTTATATTATCGCCGCCAAATGCTTCCGTAACAATTATAATTCTGTGTCATTATAAGGCGCCGCGAAAGGTTTTTATTGACGGATGTACTCATGTACCTACAGATATGTAACCATCGCTAGTTACAAGAGATAGAGACGCCAATATCCATTGTAGTTAAAAAAAATCACCTATATGGAGATGAAATAATTTCATCGCTATAACTCATTAGTCGCTAATTTAAGAAAATCCTAAAATTTGGCGACGGTCTATAACTCTATATCTATCTTTTGTAAAAAGAATTAGAGACGGTTATTGCCGTTGTGAATAGCTCTACAACAAGGTATTGGCGGCTGTTTGTTTCCGTCTCTACTTAGGGGGTTTAAAAATGGCAGTAAGAAATGCCCGTCACTATTTATTTTTTTTGTAAATTGGATCCAGGATGGATATGACCCGTACATATAAAAAATTAGGCAATGGAAAAAAATTGTGGAAATGTTAGAATGAAGGGCTCCCTTGCAAAAACGAGCTTCAAGGGCGCCCCATTGGTCGATTTCAGCAAAAAAAATGATAGTGCCGAAAAAATATATACATATTTAAAAAAGGGAATTGATATCTGCACCAAGGTGTTTCGATAAACAAGTGCTCCACTTTGTTTGTCGTGTAGTATTTAAAGGGATTTCAAATATCATTTCCCTTCAAAAAATATGTATATAAATATTTTTTCCGCACTTTATGATAGTGCCGGAAAAAGTGGATTTCACCTTAAAAAGTGGAACGGCTTTGACTTTTGCAAAAATTAACCAATGGGGGGCGCCCTTGAAGTTGGGCTGTGCAAGGGGCCTTTCATTCTATCATTCCTCGGCTAATAATTACACTTTCTTAAAAATACATATTTAAAAAAATTCAATTTTTTTATCCAAATTTTAAAATATGGAAAATAGAGGGTTGTGGATGATGTACCTAGGGGTGCAACTCGGGTCGGGTTGAGGCCAACCCGAACCCAACTCGAGCAACCATTTGGTCAGCCCGAGCCCGACCCAAGGAACCCTGTTTTGCCAACCCGAACCCGACCCAACCCAACTTCAACCCAACCCTAGATTTTTAGCTTAAAAAATTAAAAAAGTTGGGTTCACTCGGGTTGCCAAGCCCTCAAATCGAACACGACCCAAACTCAACCTGGGTTGAGAAAACCCAACCCGAACCCGCCCCGACCTGAACTCAACCCAACCCAACCCAACCTTTTCCCGGGTTGAACCCGTCGGGCACATCAAGTACCGGACGGGGTGCACATCACACCCTATGCGCAATTTAGTATAAAAACCTTTTTCCTCGTGTTGACAAATCCCAATTTCAGTACTACCTTCCTCCCTAGATTTCATTCCCGTGTTTTTTGATATTCTTTTGCTCATTTTTTTCTTGTTAAGGACACATCACCCCCTTGTTGATTTTTGGGGCACAGTACGCACTATCGGTAAGTTATCAATCTTCTCACATTGTTGTTTTTCACAATACTCAATTTCAAGGTTAGGGTTTGAAGCTCGAATCCCTCTTTCACGGCTTCAATCCTTCAATCCGATTGATCCTCGCGTATATCTGTCAAATTGATGTGATTTTCCATTTCATTTTCGTGTTCAATCTATCATTTAAACAAATTTCTAGCATTTTTCAACGTTATCTTTGTAGATTGATGGATTTAGGGTTTATATTCGACAATGGGAGATGATTTTTTCATCCCCTGTAGGATTATGCGCCCCCTTTTAACGTGATTTGACGTCAAAAAAAACGTTAAAGGGGGGCGCATAATCCTACGGGGGCTGAAAAAATCATCTTCCTTCTTCAATATCTGATTTAGGGTTTCTTCTTTAACATCTCAGGACATTGATTATTCTGAATTTTTCTTCATGTGTAGATGGATTGGCAAGGACAGAAGCTCTCGGAGCTATTGATGCAGATCATGCTTGTGGTCTTCGCTGTGATGGCGTTTATCACTGGCTATTCAGTGGGTTCCTTTCAGATGATGCTTCTCATCTATGCCGGGGGCGTTATTCTCACGACGTTAATTACAGTTCCTAACTGGCCCTTCTTTAATCGTCATCCCCTGAAGTGGTTGGACCCGATCGAGGCTGAAAAGCATCCTAAGCCTCAGCCCACAAGTTCTAAGAAGAAGCCCTCTTCCAAACATCATCAGAAGTAACAAATCTCAGACATTTTGTTAGTGTTTGTCTTTTTTTATTTGTTTGTTTGAATGATTGATCTTTACTTGGTTCGTAATACTTTCTTACAATGGATGTTAGTTTATCTTCCTGTCTTTAAGAATTGAGAACCTTTCTTCTAATTGTTAAATGAGAGTGAAAGAGGTTGTTAAGTTTCAAGCATTGGTGGTTGGGCCGCAAAGGTCATAACTTAGGCCTTTGGGTATGTGCAAATTCTCAGCTCCTGACATGGAAATCCTGGTTTCAAGGTGGCTGTAATGGCTTCTGATTTTGACAACTATGGTTAGTGGCCATTTAGTAATCCTTAGACTGCCAAAGTTGATGGATACAAAGTCTTACACCATGACTTCTTGGTAATCATGTCTTTAAATTAGCTGTAATAATGTTGTCATCCTAATTCTGATACATAGTTTCAAGTTGAAGCTTTGTTTTGTAATAGACTACCGAAGTAGGCACCTTATGCAGTCCGTAATTCAAGCAAATCACACCATCTAAAAGGCCCCAAGTCCCCCGAGTTATCATTCAGAGGCGGGTTTCTGGTTTCTGCAAAAGGAAGCAGAATAAGATAAGGGAAAAGAGGGGCCTCTCTGGGAGGTGACATAATGATTAATGATGTCACTATGGTGTTGTACTGACACCAACATTAATGTATGGGTTGCTTAAATTTCATTAAAGTCATAAACGAGTGTTGCTTTTTGAGGAAGAGCATATGGGAAGAATTTTGGAGTTTTTCTTGAGGTTTTCAGTGGGTTTTTTTAAAACCCATTGACATAACTATGCCTGGAAAGTTTGGGTTTTCAAGTTGTTTTTACTCAGCATAAACCAGCAGAAGGGAAGATAACCTTTGTAGGAAGAAATTTTCATGTACCATAGATTTCTTTTGATTTTTCTGAAATCTTCTTGTTGGGGTTTCAGATAGACCCTATTTTGGAAATATATGGGATTTTTGAAGCTTATAGAGTTTCTTTTCTTCTTCTCTTTTTTTTTTGGAATGGTAAGTTTATAGAATTTCTATCTTGAATAGAGGAGTTTTAGATGAAGTAGGAGGGGTTGAATTGGAACTGTTTTATCCTCAGAAGGAAATTTATGATATAAACTTTATTTTTATAAGAGATTTAGGTAGTACATTTTTAGAAAATTACTATTTCTTTCATAGAGGGCTAACTTGTTTTAGGTATGTTTTATAACTTTTCATAGTTATAAAGTGGCTAGGAAAAATCTAGGCCTAGAGTGATTGTCTATAGGAAACAAAGTGGTTTTGGAGAGAAAAGGTTTATTTTTATATCTAGATTGCCATCGTCGTTCAATTTTGGATGAATAAGTGTTTCACGTTTAAGCTTCTTTTTTCAGTGTGTTCATCATTAAAAATTGACACCTTATACCTTGTAGTTATTTCTGACATTACTTGATTTATTGTCTTGTCGTGAGAACTGCAAGTGGAGGTGGTTTTGGTTGTTTGCTCCGTATTTGGTATCAAAGCAAGTTTTGATCCTGAACTTGCTTTGATTTTTGTTGTTGCGCACGGAAGACGACATGTTAATGGCGGCGCAAGGATAAATGTAAACCAATTTGCAGAAGCAGTACCATCTTCAACAGGCAACTGATAGTGTTGCAAGAGGTACATCTCCTGTTATGACGACGGGCTGGGGAAATTCTAATGGAGGTTGAAAACTTGCAGGAATAGTCCAATTCCCAAGGAGCAGGTAGATGACCTGACCCAACAATCAACTAGAAATCAGTGTCCAAAATCAAAATTAAGGGATCCTTCTAAACATCCAATCGGTTCATGGACAATTCAATATCCAACGATCGGTACTTTAAAATGTAAAAAGTAAAAATATTTTTATCTGGTGTGTAAATGTGAATTTGACAATAATATATTATTTTGTAATAATAAGAGAAAATAAATTAGATGATCTTAGAAATAGATTTCAATAAATATTAAATATGGTGATCTACTCATGAATCGAATAAATAAAAGAAGTGAACTATGAAATAAAATGAGAAGGGTTTAGTGTTTCCTCAATTCTTGTGACTTATTGATCCTATCTTTGATGGCGGATCCATTGCGAGTGGAGAAGTGAGGTGTGGTGGGTCACTGAGACCCTATGTGGAGATTGTATGGATGAATACCGGCGATGCAATGTTGTTGCCCCGGTTTGGAACTATAGTCAAAATAAGCAGAAAATGTAAAAGTAGAGGGCTATGACCCTTTTTTGTCCTTTTGTGCAAGAGAATGAGAATAGAGGAAGTGAAAATTTCTGTTTCTTTTATAGAAAAAATGAGAATGGTAGAAGAGGCCCTTTTTTGTTGTTGTGTTAGAACTTAGAAGGAGGGAGAGGAGCCAAAACGTTAGGGAAGAGAACCCCTCTGATAATCTCAGTTCAAGAGATAAAATCAAGAAACTAAACAGATCTAATAGAATGGATTTGTGTTTTTTTTTTCAAGATCTTGATGCTATAGCAGTCAGGAAATAAAAGTTCGAGGGATAATCTAACCCACCCGGCCTCGGAGCCTAGTCATTTTTCATGTTCAGCATAGCATGTCGCACTTCTTCCGTGAACGCTCTTTCTAGCCAACTAATATGGTCTAAGTTGAGTCGATTAAAGGGGTGCTCCTCCAACTTTAGTCTTCAATTGTGTTCTTTGGAGTTTAATTTAGAAAAGTATTGGATAGTGAGATATTTAATGCGGTCTTTATCTTCGATCATCTCCTTCCCTTCCATTAGGCAATTTATGGAGTTGATTCTTCTTCTAGCGCTATTCTATGAAGTTCTTCTGCCCTTCTTTGAACCTAATAGCCCTAGACATTTGTCACCAGTTTATTTCTACCTTAAAATTTCCTCATATTCTGCCTTTGATGCTTAATGCGGTCTTTATCTTCGATCGTCTCCTTCCCTTCCATTAGGCGATTTATGGAGTTGATTCTTCTTCTAGCACTATTCTATGAAAGAATTGGGAGTTCTTGTCCCCTTCTTTGTACCAAATTGCCCTAGACATTTGTCTCCAGTTTCTACCTTAAAATTTCCTCATATTCTGCCTTTGATGCCGCTCTTGCCTAATTTTCCTCCTCCAATGCTCATTGCTCTTCTTTCCTGTCTCAAGGTCAATTTCTAGCATGACTTGTTCTTTTCTATATCCTTTTTCTTC
Organism: Tasmannia lanceolata; assembly: GCF_043159265.1. NCBI lineage: Eukaryota > Viridiplantae > Streptophyta > Magnoliopsida > Canellales > Winteraceae > Tasmannia > Tasmannia lanceolata. Next base: position 4,037,252 of record NW_027518681.1, read on the forward strand.
TTTACCTTCTACCATTCCTTAATTTTCGACTTTATAGGTTTGAGTTTCTGAGACAACATAAAGCCTTTCCACCCTTCCACTGTAGTATCTTGCCACCACTTTTTAATATTCTAGTCAAACCCCGAAACCACTCCTAGAGTTAAATCGAACTGTCAAAGTCTTTCATTTCCATCAACTGAGGACAATGATCAAAGATAGGTCGACGCGACCCTCTTTGAAAAAATGAGTGGAAATCGCTCATACCAGTATATAGGAATCAAAACTCGATCTATCCTGAAAGGGATAATATATTAATATTGGTTTGATTATTGAACGAAGTATATTTTGCACCCTCCAATGGAAGATCTACAAACTCACTTTCTTGAATGAAATTAGACAACTTCGTCATGCTCATAATAGATCTCTTAGGCAGGCTCTTCTCCCGAGGAAATCAAACCGTGTGAAAATCCCTGCCAACAATCCATGGCCCTTCCAATTTTCACCAAGCTTCTGTAGATCAGCCCTAAATAAGTTATGTCACCTCTCCTCCATTGAAGGCCCATATATTACTGACAATTTCCAAACGATGTTGGTCCCCCGATTGTTATTTGGATGCAAAGGGGGAATTTCTTTTCTATGATCTCATAAACGTAATCCCATCACCTGATCTTAAGCCAAACCCCTCAACCCCGTTAAGCACTTCGCCTAAATTCCTTCTCTACGATCTCATAAACGGAGAACTTAGCTTCATTCCAAATATTAATGATACCATCTACTGATCCCTTGGTGTCAAGGGCAGCCCACCCTCTATTATGTCTACCTCACAGACTATTTATGAATGACTTGGTCACCTCCTCCACTTTCGATTCAACAATAGGCCTAATATCTGCTCCCCTTTTCCCATTGATATCTTTGACAGCTGTCTATTTCTCTTCGGCCCCCAACCCTCTAATTTTCTAGAAAATTATCTTCTATTTTAATATTAAATAAATCCCATCGCCTGATCTTAAGCCAAACCCCTCAACCCCGTTAAGCACTTCGCCTTGCTTTTCTTCGACATATTTCTTGCATGATCCCTTGATTAAATCTCCTTATCATTTTCCATGCTTGTTCTTCTCCGTCGTCAAACAAGATTCAGATTCCCAATTCCTTGCCCATTTCAAACATAACGTCATGCTCGGATTCTTGGGAGTTGCCTCTGTTTGATGATCTCTGATCATGCTGCCATCCAGGTTCATCAACCCATTTAAAGTCGCTTTCAACTCATCCTCCAGCGGATCTTCCTCCCAAGAATCCGACCGTCTATCATTTCCGTTTCTAAATTGAAATTATCTCCAGTACCCAACCTCCTTTCCAACTCATCACTGTAACTTGACCTCACCATCCCCTTTGTTCCCTCCGCTGATGAGGTGGCGTCCTTTTCAGAACCCGATTTATCTCTCTGCTAAACAATGGGGGAGCGGCAATCCCAGCTCACTAGTTGCACGAACATTGGACCCTCTTCCCTCTAAACTCCCTGCCGAAGCTCCTTCCTCATTACCACCTTCGGAGGGCACGACAGAGCATTGGGGTTCTAGGATAGCTGGAGAGAGAGCCCATAGTTTAGATAAGGCCTTTCTCCATAGATATTGCTGTGCTGCTTCCTTTTTCTCCTTCGAAAACAATCTACGTGAGCCCCTCAACCTGAAACCAATTTGAACCTGTCCATGGTTTTAAATTTCCACCATAACCTACATGAAACGACTAAATATTTATATGAATTCCATGCCAAATGTGGTGCGTGTATTATGTCTAAATATTTATATGAATTACATATAAAATTTGGTATGTACTAAATATCAGACATGTGCAACAGTGCATGTCACTAGGTGTTCAATGTTTTTAAACTATTATGGATGATTGTCTTACAGATATGATGGTTTCTAAGGGTGTGTTCGGCAACCATTAAATAACCGCATTCTCCCCCTTTTTAGGCGTCAAGAATGAGAAAGCGAAAAGTATCTCAAAAATCTTGTTTGGCAGTACGGCCCACTAAGCCCATTTCTAAACTTTTGCCTTCTTTTTAGGCCAAAAGCAAGGATTCTTTGGAGCGACTAATAGTCGTTTCCAAGATTCTCATCAATCCGTTTCTCGCCTGTTTAATTGGGCGAGAATGAGAAGCCTTGCTGAACACACCTCTAAGTGTGCCTTGCCGAACACGCCCTAAGTGTGTATTTGTGCTTATTCTAGAATTTCTTGAAGTTTCATCTTTAAATTCTATCATTTGCATATGTTTCCGTATGTTTTTTGTGATTTTATAGGATTTCCACCGAAATTTCCAACCGTTTATGTTTCCGTGGCGGCCGAAACCAAAGTTTCAAACATCGGCGATCATAGGGTCTTCGATGAACTTCCCTTATATTTGCTCGCCCACTTGGTTATGTCGATCTTACAGTAGCCCTTCTTTGATTTTTTGCGGCTTTGACCTCCTCATTCCATAAAAAAGCAAGAACCTCATCGTAATTGAGGTGAAATTCTGGATTTATTGTATTAAGATTGACTAGGTTGGCTAGTGCTTAAATCATGAGAGAGAGAGAGAGAGAGAGAGAGAGAGAGAGAGAGAGAGAGAGAGAGAGAGAGACGCCCCCTTCCTGGTCAATATCCTGCAATCTCAACCATTGTGTGCCATTGCAATTAGCCAAGGTTTTAAATTTTGGTTCGGTCATCAGTAGAGTGGAAACATTTCTGTTTCGGTATGAAATTTTGATTGAAATCTTGTAAAATCACAGAAACATTTTGGTACGAAATCACGACCGGAATCAAGGTAAGATCTTCACCATTGGTTTGCTTTTTATTTTTTGCCTTTTTTTTGAAAAAATTATGTTAAAAGAATCTTGTTCTTTTTTTTTTGTGAGTGGAGTTGATTTTTTTAGGGATTCTCTCAACATGTCATTTCGATTTCAACGTAAACATTACTTTTTTTATATGAAAGGTAGTATGTTTCCCATACTTGGACTGAAACATTAATGAAATTTCGGAATTTCGGGCTAAATTACAAAATTTCGGTCGAAATCTGGTACTTTCTTGAATTAAGTGGATTTCATTTCGGTAGCATCCGAATCGAAATATTTCAACTGAAACGATCAAAATTTAAAACCATGCGATCAGCTATACCAACAACATAAGCTCCACATGGCAAGCATAGGATGAACCTGTGGTCTTCTAACGACACGTCGCCCAAAATTGCGTCCTTTCCTGCAAAGAACAGGAAATGTGGCTCAAGGCTCGTGGCTCATGCTGAAGACTCTCCAAACCTTTTGACGATATCAAGCCACCCTCAATCCTTTTTATTAAAAGAAGCGGGAAGGAATTTGAATGTACTTCCCCTATTATATTATCCTCCCAATCCTACACTCCGTAGGATCTACAACTGCTTTTTTTCCTTTGTGGATCGCATCACATCGACTATTTCGATCGATCGAAAGGACAAGGGCCCACGCCTTCTCCACGATGTGCGATTCAGATCTCATCCGCTGCCCACCACGACTTTGCCTCAAAGAGGCAAGGGAAACAGACTTTCTAAGTCTGGCGGGGACTCCGTAGCCGGAGAAGATGAAGATGACCTGGGTCCACCATTGACGGGAGCTCCTTCGCTGGCGTCCAACACATTTCTTCCACAGTTATCCTCAAAGGGGCGGCACGGTTGGTCAGTCCTCACGTTTTCCAACGCCAGCGATAAATTATCACCGAACTCCCCTCCAACTCCTATGGAGTATCACCGGTCACCAACCTTCAGGCTACTAAGGAGCAAAGACAGACTGAGTCTGCTGTAAAAATTTGGGCCCTTGCAAACTCAAAGCAATCACTGAGCTCCACATGCCATTTCCACCTGCGGAATGGTACCAACCAAACATGCTCTCTAGGGCTTCAACAGTGGACCTTGCCCAGTCATGTATTGGAATCCCATAAAACCTGACCCAAATAGATTTTGCTCTTGATTTGTATGCCGAGTTATAGGTTTCCAATTTCAGCAGTTGGTCCCCATACATACTTCCCCCTTTACGATGAATCGATGTCACTTGTGCTTCTGAATCAAAACTAAACAAAACCTCACTTTGATTTAATTTCCAGGTCTTGGCAAGGTCAGTGAGACCCCCAAACGATCTGGCCCACCCTTGTAGGGGCTTCCAACGACCATTGTTCCTTTACTTTTCCGATCAAACATGATTTAAGGATCTTGATCCTATCTTCAACTTCTTTTCAAAAAAACTATCACCGCACGATTAGTCTACTTCCTCCAATACCATCACCGTCCCTTCCTTGGGCCATGCTATTCTGGTTTCCTCTACCCTTGTCTTTGTAGATTTACGGATCGCTTTTCTTGGGACTGATTTATTGAGGAACCATCTACACTCCTCTTCTTTTAAAGTTGTGATATCCGCACTCACAAAACCGGTCCCCTGGGGGCACCTGGATTCGTCTTTCTGGAGGCTTCTGACCTCCATGACGATTTCTAATTCTCCTTGGCAGATGCCATTAGTCTTCTTCAAAATTCACATTGATTCTTGGCCGTCAGATGCAAAGAGTTATGGACATTCTGCAGAGCTGAATGTATATCTATGACATGTGGTGTGCAGATAAATTAGTCTTTTCGAGAAGTTGCATCTTCTTACCAATTCCATCATTCGTTTGTGACAACTAATGGCATTGAGCAAATTGTAGTGGCCCCGGTTTTATGGATGAGAATGTGCAGATAATTAAGTCTTCTTGAGAAGTTGCATCTTCTCACCAATTCCATCATTCGTTTGTGACAACTAATGGCATTGAGCAAATTGTAGTGGCCCCGGTTTTATGGTTGAGAATGTGCAGAGAAATTTATGCAGATGGTCAGATGGCCTTATGCCCTACAAATGTACGGTGTATGTTACAGAGGATAAAGATGTTACTTCGTGAAATGTAGCAGAAATTTTCCAGTTGTGAACATGGGTATGAGACACAAATGATATTTCTTGAATATCCATTGGGCAAACTTATTCTTGGTGTGGGATATAGGGGTTAGGCAGGAATCGCAGGAATCGACGTCTATTTTTGTTGAGTCTGACATAGGGGGTCATTAATGTTTATGATGTAAATTTACAGTTTCTTAACTGGGGGTTGTAACCGATGCATGGGGGACAACTTGTCCCCCATGTGCTTGTTTATTGGGTAATAAATGTCATCTTTCAAAAAAAAAAAAATAGGGGTGAGACAAAGCCTCAAATGTGATGCAAGACGGAAAAATGAGACCCCTATCTGATACCACTTTAATGTAGGGCAGCCAATCAAGAACTAATTTCCAAGCTTTAAATTAATTGGATTAAGGAATTGCAAGGATTTTAGGGTTCTATTGGATGGCTAGGAACATAACAGAGAACATGACCTTGGATAAGAGAGAATGGAAGAAAATGATCCATGTAGACGAACCCAACTAGTGTCAGGGTTAGACATAGTCAATTTGAGCTGGGTAGATTCTTTCACCGTCTCCATGAAAATTTTCTAAAGGATTCATTAGCCGACCTGAACTAGTTTGGGACAAAGGCTTAGTTGAGTTGAGTTGAGTTGTATGGGATGTATATGGTTTTAAAAGACTGATAGTATGTCTAGGCAGGGGTGGGGGGGTGAGAGACTGCTGGATTATATAGGGGTAAAATAGGTTGTTACGGAGTTTGCAAATTATTTATAATAATAGTTTAGGACTGGTTTAGGTTCATGCTGAAATTTGTGTGTCAAGGGACTGTTATGAAAAGAAAATGGTTTTAAATGGATTGCGTCCAATAGATATGAGGTTCAAGGGATTTACAAGATATTAATTCAGGTGACTGATAAGCTTTATGGTGTAAAATAGGGCTGGATGAGGATTTCGCAGGCAAAACAGTTCACTATCATGAAGACGTAAACAGTACTGCTGTTGTGAGGTTACAGGTGTTTGTAATAAGGTTGGGTTGAGATTAACAGTGAACAGGGGATGGGTTTGGAAGGGTCTCAGGTGGTGCTTGATTGGATTTAATAAGGATTAAGGTTACAGTTCAGAAGGAAAAAAAATAAAGAAAAAAGAGGATTACGGTTATCGCAGGTTAGAAGATAGGTGGGAGAGGGTTCTGGGTTGTGGCATCATGGGTTTGAGGGCAAGTTTAGGTTGTTAAGGCTGGGTTCAAGCAGTCTGTACTCTGTAACCTAGAGTTAATTTAGATTCACAAATTTGGGCAGCATGGTGGGTAATTTAGGGATTGGTTATCGAGATTGATGGCGTAGTAAGGAGTTGGGGGTTTCAGATGAGCATCAGGTTGATCCGAGAGGTTTCACTGTTTCAGGTTAATTCTTTGAAGTTGTTAAAGTTCACGGTAGGGAAAGGGTGAAGTTCACGGTAGGGCCCTCTTGTGAATCAAGTGATCACAAGTGTCGATTATGCCTCCAATTAAACTGATATTGGCACCCTAGGCACATTATGACATTAAATTAATAAAGCCACCCATGGATGGTATTGACATCTCTTTACTAATATGGCCAAAAATTATAATGGCACCTAAAAATTAGTAGGGGCTATGGATTGTCCCCCATCAAAATGCCTGACAAGGGAGTTCTGGTATGGGTTTGAGCTGGTAATAGAAGCCTATTGGTTGGCAATCATGCGGTCACACAGCCGGAAGCAAAATCGGAGGCATATGTTCCATTTTCTCCTTCCCTTCTGCTCCTTTCTCCTTCCAGTCTTGCCCCTGAAGCAACTACAACAGCCCCACTGTTGGTGCAATCAGCACTACTGCCACCCTCCAAACACATTGTTTGTGGATCTTTTTTATATATGGAAGAGCCACCATTAAAGCAGTTTCCTTGCCCTTGGTGCCGTGCTAATTGTTTTTTTAAATGGTGAATCATTATATAAAAGAAGAAAGGTAAGACCGATGACGAAGATGATCAAAAGGCAAAGTGCAGTGATCAAAATAAAGAAAGAAAGAAAAATAAGCAAGGGAGGAAAGAGAACAAAAGAAAAACAACTACGAGAGAACAGCCACCATGCTATACCATGCTATAGGAAATTATCATATTACAAAATCGGCTCTCTACCGACTCTTGGAGGCTGGTGGTGAGGGAAATAACATCCTCAAAGATGTGTATCACGTACCGGGTATGGTGAAGAATCTAGTATCGGTAGCGCAGATCACATCAGCGGGCAGATATGTGCTATTTGGACCTGATGATGTAAAGGTGTTCGAGAAAGTGGATGTTTCTGGCAATCCGATCATGCGTAGGAAACGGATGGAGACGATGTACGTACTATCAGTAGGAACGACTTATGTTGATAAAGCTCGCCGTAATGAAACTCCAGAGTTGTGGCATGCGCACCTTGCTCATGTCGCATATGACGAGTTAAAAATTATGGCGAAACGATACCTTGTCAGAGGTTTACCACTTTTCGAGAACGGGGGAGATACGGTCTGTGCTGGATGTCAGTTTGGAAAAGCACATCGTCAACCTTTTTCTCGATCAGAGTTTCACTCAAAACGACCATTGGAGTTGGTTCACTCCGATGTATGCGGTCCAATGAAGCAGAATTCTGTAAGTGGAAACCGTTATTTTCTTATATTCGTTGATGATTTTTCTAGATATGTGTGGGTGTATTTTCTACAGGAGAAATCTGAAGTCTTTGAAAAGATCAAAGATTTCCGTGCACGTGTAGAAGCTGAAACGGGATTTAAGATCGGTTGTTTGAGAACCGATAATGGTGGAGAATACACTTCTCATATTCTTTTCACTTATTTGAGGGATCACAAAATCAAAAGGCAATTCACTTGTCCTAAAACTCCACAGCAGAACGGAGTTGCGGCAAGAAAGAACAGGCACTTAGTTGAGACGTGCCAGAGTATGTTACATGGGAGGAATGTTCGTCCTCAATATTGGGCGGAGTGTATACGCGCGGCCGTGTATGTAACTAATCGTCTTCCGCAACAACGACTTGGTTATGAATTGCCTTATTAAAAGCTCACCAGAAAAAGGCCGTCAGGTAGACACTTTAAAGTGTTTGGCTGTGTTTGCTATGTGCTTGTACCAAAGCAAATGAGGACAAAGATGGAGAAAACGGCGGTTCGAGCCATGTTCATTAGTTATGATGAACAAAGGAAAGGGTGGAAATGCTTGAATCCATGTACGAAAAGGGTTTATGTGTCAAGAGATGTGGTATTCGACGAAGCGTCATCTTGGTGGTCCGTGGAAAACACCGCAATGCCGAACTCAACAGATTTGTTTGGTAGTTTAAAAGAGAGATTGGATTCGATTGTGCTACCACAGGAAAATCATGGTGTAGCAAATCCGGATTCGATCCAAAGGGTGAAAAGCACAGTTGATCTCTCACAATTGGATGGAGATGTGTTAGAGCCAGAACAGGAGGCGCCACACCAAAGTACGATGTCAATCCCACAGAATGGTAGTTCGATGAGCAAGAGCTCTAGTCCATGGAAAATTGGAAAAAGTCTGTCGTGTGAAAAAGATGCTCTAGTTTCACCAGAAGAGTTGCGACCATCGCAACTTGAAGATTTTGAAGAGCGTGAGTTTAGTGCATCTAAACCACAGAGATCGACGCGTATTCCAAAGGTGAATCCGAAGTTCGCAAATTTGGCTTGTTTTTGTAAGGTGGAGGATTCGGCATTTTTTGAAGATACAAAAGGCGTCAAGGAGTGGCGAATTGATAGATCGCGAAAATTTTCTCGGAAGGAACTTAGCGTGGCTTGTGAAGAGTTAACACTGAAGGGGAGTGCTAGAGTCATCATTGATTCGTGCACGGCATCGGAGGGGTCGGGCCGACGGGGGTTGATTCATAACGGAGATTTGAATTGTAGTACGAGTCGGTGTTGAGGGGGAGAATTGTGAACTATCATCACCGACTTCAAAGAGTCCATTTCTATTTTGCTTTAGAATTAGATAACTATAGTTAGTTTTTTTTTTTATGGTTTATCTAAACCGATTGGATATACCAGGAGGAGTGTGTATTTGTTTAGGAATACTAGTAGATGAGATTAAAGTAGTTTGTTTACGTAGGAGTCTTGGTTCATGTTACCGATTCAAACAACCTATTCCTTTTGTATATAAAGAAAAGGTTACGCATGATTAAAGTGAACTTCCATAATTTCTTCAGTGTATTCACATTACAGTGTGCATCCATAGCTTTGCAAATATTTGTTTTGTGTATTAAGTATTTTACAAAGCAATTCTTCTCTCTCCCTTGGTAATCTCAATACCTCCTTTCCTCAAGACTAACCAAAGAAAGTTTACATTAAGATCCGGGGTCGAAATATCGCACTTAGAATATGCAGATGACACTCTCATTTTTAGTTTCCCTGACACGTGGAAGCTCATAAACCTAAAATCAGTGCTTAGGTGCTTCAAGGCGATCTCAAATCAGAGAGTTAATTTCTCTAAATCTCTAGTTTGGGGGTGAGGTTGGAAGATTCAGATATCCGGATGTTTGCAGATATCTGGGGATGCAAAAAAGGAGGAATCTTGAATTCGTACATTTTACATCCTCTATATTCTGGTAGACCACCTAAAAATCTTTGGGACATTGTGTTGAGAGATTGGAAAGAACAACCCCCCCCCCCCTCTGAAAAAGTCGGCTCTCTTTTGGCGGCAAAATCAGGTTAATCATGGTTGTCCTAGCAAATCTTCCTCTATACTTTATGTAATTTATTTCTTTGCCCAGCTCTCCAATCCATAGAATGGAACTACTACAAAGGAACTTCTTGTGGAATGATAAAGCAGACAGCAGAAAATATCTGGTTAGCTGGGATGATGTCTGCAAGACTGCAAGCCAATCAAAGAAGGATGCCTTGGTTCGAGGAAACTGATTCTGTTGAATAAAGCTTTGCTACGAAAGTGGTTGTGGAAATTTGGAGACGAAATAGAGCAACTCTGGAGAACCTTGTTGGAGTTTCTTGGGTTCTCCTTGGTTGTTGGCCTTGTTGAGTCATGGATGTTCCCTCTTGGACTCACCATGGGAAGATTCTTTAGAGGCTTTTCTTTGTTGGCATTATGTGACAGGAGGTTTTGAAGGAGAGAAACAAGAAAGACTCTAAAGGCATATCTAAGAGTAAGGACTATTTGTGGAGGCAGATCTAGCTCAATGGGCTTCGGTCCTTTTCTACTTTTAGAGGAATCTTAGTGACATCTTTCCATAGATCATGGGAGGAGATCAAGAAGAGAAAACACATTAAGGAGGGCCCGTGGCAAAAATAAGAACCATATCCTCTAGGAAACCTGAAACTGAACTTTGATGGCTCAAGTCTCGGTAATGTTGGACCGCCTGTTGTTGAGGTTCTGTTGTGGGTAGATGACAGAGGATTGATTTGGGCTTACTCGGGGCCTGTCGGCATAAAAGATTCTACTGAATCTGAGGTATAGGCTCTTCTTCATGGGATCATATATTGTTGGATCCGATTCAGTTGGACCCGCTTGTTATAGAGGGAGACTCATACTGTGATTATATGGTTGAGAAAAGATGTCAGTTACCCTTGGAGATTAGCTGGCACTATTGAAGAGATGCGTGATACCTTAGAGGCTACAACACGGAGGTTCGACATGTTTGGCAATTTGCCAATTCAAATACAGACACTCTAGCAGGTGCTGCAGAGGCCTGAAGGGAGATAACTATTTTTTTTAACCAGCTCTTATGAGATTTTGTTTCAGTTTTAATTTTTAGACCCTAGTTTTGTGCCTGACAGCCTTTGTTGTTCTCTCTTTGCTGTTTTGTTTGTACTGGTAATTGGACCCTTTAATAAAATTTACATCATTAAAAAAGAAATTCAAGAGAGGTTTTAAAAATAAGAATATAAAGAACTAGAGTAAATACAAATATTATATTACACAAACTAATTACACAATGTGCACATATGATCTACATTATAGTCTAAGGCATGCTCAGGCACCAAAAGAAGTTAAACTAATCTAACAGATGCATACTAAATATCCAAGAAAAATAAGACACTAACCTCTAATGGGGCTGGAGGTTGCAATCCTCAGCTGTAGATCCTTGGAGTGTTCAGGAACCCATCCGAATTAGCCCTTATTTTCAGAATTGGAGCCAAGTCCTTAAAAAATACGTAGTCACAAAGCTTCTCCAAGAATTGTGTTGCTTCTTGGAATCAAGTTGGTGTATCTTGCCATTGGGAATTCATTGCCTTTACGTAAGCAGGGGATTTCTGTGCAAAAACCCTCGAGAAACAAAGTGGGGCTAAATTTCTGTCTTGAAATTTGTGCATCAACTAGCCTAGGAAATGATCCAAGGGTTAAAATTTGATTTTTGATGAAAATAGTAACTTCTTGGGTTGAAGATCAATGGAGAAGATTAAAAGCTGTTTTGTCATTCAAAAAAAGAAAGAAAGAAAGAAAGAAAGATCAAAAGCTGTTTTTTATTTGTAAATCCCTGCTTCTAATATTGGGTTTCATGGTTCTAATGTTAGAAATGGGTTAAGAAGGCAATAGGGTCTCATTACTCGAATCAATAGGAGCATCATACTCTCACCCATACAGACTAGCAAATTCATGTATGAAATAAGAACCAAGAGTCAAAGCTTGATCAATATCCCTGACTGTTGTCAAATGTTAACAGGTTAAGATGAGTGAATGGGGGAGGAAGGAAAAAGGAAGGAAGCTAAGGAGAAGAGGAAAAGCATTTGGTTGGGGGGCTGGTTCCGCCCTTTTTGTAACTACTGTAATTTCAAATGGCAAAAAAATTGCAGACGTGAACATCAGAAAATGAAATCAACCGCAACAATCAGATCCTCAAACGATAGATGCCGCTCAAGACCATCCGTGTGTGTGTGTGGGATGGGGGGGATCCCAAATGGAGAGCTAAGCAAGTAACAGGAAGGCGACTGGGGCATTGGTTTTGCCCTTCCTGTTTTTATCTCAACTTTAAGTGGCGAGATAAATGCCGGTGGTGTTAGAAGGGAAAAAATTCCTCAATAGAGGTGACCTCTGTTAATGCAAGAGCCCCACCGTTGATTGACAGTGATGAGGGCGATTGATGGCCTGAATCCGGCACAACCTTTACTCATAACGAGGGAGGGGTTTCAACACTATCTATTTCCGGTAAGGAAGTGGAAGTGCGAATGGACACCCTCAAAGCCTATTTGATAGGGAGGAAAAAGAATAAAAATGGGACCTTAGAGGACCTGTGGCGTTGGGCAAAAGGATTCTGGGACACCCCTTCCCTCCCTTGCCCTTGCAGCCTGGCATCGAACAAAGTCCTCTTTATGTTCGAAACAGAGGAGCAGGCTTCCAAGATCCTATCCAAGGGAGTTGAGGCGTGGGGAAATCAATTGCTCTCCCTATCTGTTTGGAGTAGGGATTTTGTTCAGGGTGTGGAAGTCCTCTGGGATAACTTTTATGTTATTCCTCTACACGCATGGGCCATTTCAACGGTGGAAGCTCTAGGGAGTCTTTTTGGTAAGGTTTTGGAGGTGAAGATGGAAGGAAATAACAACCAATGTATGAGCTTTGTATTGGCCAAAATCTTAACCCTCTGATGGTCATTACTTGGTTCCCTTGTTAATTTTTGGATCTTAAACCATTACTATCCCATAGGAATTGAAATTCAAGAGGCTGCCGGGATAGCTCCTGGTTTGCCAGTGACACCTGTTGAGTGCCTCCCGACTTCCTCGGAGCTTCAGGATCGGTTTTCTGACCACCATTTGGGTCCCACTCTGCTAAATTCAAATTTCAATTTCGAATCCAATCAATCAGAATCAATTGACGATTTTGTGCAGGGTACACTCCCCAAGGCTTCTTGATGCCTGCTGGATGTGCCTTGGGATCTGTAAACAAGGATTTTGGTCAAATTCGTTCGTTACCTACGAGGCCCGGTTCTAAGAGGAATGACCCTTCTGCCCCTAAAAGAAATCGTGGACAGGTGGTTCTTCGCCCCAAACTAAAGACCTCAACCGGTAAAATTCTAAAAGTTGGGAAAACTTTGGAATATCTCAAACCTTGGGTTTCTAGTAGGAACTTTTCTGGATCGAAACTTAAAGCTCAAAAAGCTTCTCTCTAGGAAAAACCTTCACAAGGAAGCTTAAAAAGATACTCTGAACCTATCCTAGTTGAGTCGAAGGAGAAACATCTTGGTTGGAGCCTTAGTTATAAATTCCGTTCCGGTCGCCGTTCCGTTTTGGCTACTGGAACGGAACGTTCCGGTGTTCCGGCAGTTTCGTTCAGCGTTCCGGTCGAAACTTTCCGTTCCGGTTGAAAAAAATAGTTAAAAATATGAAAAAAATCCTAAAAAATTAGAAATTGTTAGAAAAATATAAGAAACACTTAAATGAACTAAAAGACATATTTATTACTTAAAAACCAAAGTTTAATAACAAAAAGATGAAAAATGCCCTCCTAACAACTACAAAACGGTCACAAAATGAGGGCAAATGTATAAAATACACTCCCCAACAGCCATAAATGAATTTATGTAATTTTTTGGATTTTATTTTTATTTTTTTCGAATTTTTCTGGAAAAAGACGAAAAATGCCCTCCCAACAACTATAAAACGGTCATAAAACGAGGGCAAATCTGTAAAATACACTCCCCAACGGCCTTAATGGCATTTTTGTAATTTTTTTGATTTTTTTTGAATTTTTCTGCATTTCCGGCCGGAACAGTGAATTCCGGCCATTTCGGCCGGAATTCCGCCGGAAACCGGAATTCCGACCGGAATGGACCGGAATTCCGGCCGGAACGGAAAATATGCCCATTCCGTTCCGGAATCCGGTCCGGAATTCCGGTCCGTTCCGGCCGGAACGGAACGGAATTTATATCTATGGTTGGAGCTCAATTTGTCACAATCCTTCTCTTCTTTTACCTAGGGTATGTTCTTCCTATGGGTGAGTGATAGGTGGCCCCCTAGCCTATGTTTAAGATGTAGCAGACCTGGAATGTGGGGGGCCCCAGCTGCTATAGCTTCCTAGGTGGGGCCGGGGCTTCCTGGACAATTTTTTGTTTAAAGTGGGCTTTTGGATAAAAGGTGACTTAAACGTGTAGACAAAGGACTCTTGATGTGATTTTTTGGGTTTTGCGGAAATGGAGCTATACTCGATGAATGATTTAACATTCGCTTTGGGTGGAAGGATAGTTTTTCGCTAGGGTAATACCACTCAAATAGTCCTTGAATTCTGAGAATAGTCTTTATTATATCTCCACTACTAAGTAAAAGACAGTTGAAAAGCTCTTTTCCTATTGGGCTCGAAGGTAGGATCATGTCGGCCATATAAATACTTTATTTTGGAGGGAACTAGTCATATAAATACTTTATTTTGGAGGGAACTAGTCATATGTGTTCTAGTGGATCAGAGGACAGGTTATTGGTCTTTGCCTATAACTAGGTGGTGAATCCCATATAAAGGGGCTTGGGGAGATCTTTGAGTTCCCTTAGATTATTTAGAATTAAGCCATCTCTTGAACATTGCCTGACCCAGGAATGGAGCAACAAAGCGATGCGCAGTGGCTCATATTCGCTCCCCTCTTGCTCTGGAGGGCGGAAAAGAAATACTTTCATGGAAATCTTTGTTTTGGAAAGGATCCTCGGCAGGATGAAAGCGATGGCTTATGATGAGGAGATGGCTTCTAAGAATGACCCAACCCACAAGGAGATTATGAAAGATCTCCTTAAGAAGATTGTTTAAGAAAGAGGCTCAGGACTGTCCTTGGACATTCCTTCGTGTTTTTGGGCCAGACAACGTAAAGGACACCCACTCATCGTTGTACAAACACCTTTTTTTCAATTATATCCTAAACGAGGAGAGGAATTTGCGGAAGCATCGTTGGGAAGCTAATAAGTTGGTGGGTATTCGACTTGTGGAAGAAAGGATTGCCACTCGGAAGAACCCTGCCTTTCTGGAAATGGAACCGGAGGACCCCATCACAGACATGCCGGATTTTCAAATCCAACACCTTTTGGGGGAGTTAGAAAAGTGCGCTTCCTAGGCGACAATATCTTCCTGGCGTTTACAGGAATTTTATGGAAAAAGGATGCTTTTGCTTACGCTAAAAAGGTTTTAAAGCTCAGTAGTTTTGGTGGTCTTCTTCCGAATGGTATTCGAGGAAAGTAGTGGAGAAGGCTTTTTTGGAATGCTACAGAATAGACAATTTTTTGGGAGGCTAGGGGTTATTCCCTAAGCCATTTTATGTTGTAACTAGTTTGGGACTCCTGGTCCCGCACTTATGTATATATGGTTGGAATATTAATATAAATTGGTCATCTTTTAAAAAAAGAAGGCAATAGGGTCGATTGACACGATCAAGGATTGATGCTGCTAGGCACAATTTTTTCGGACAAACACCTCAGATAATTCTGGAAAAGCCTTCTTTAAAGCCCATGGTTTTGAATGATAGTTTAGAACAACTAGTAACCTTCTACTTGAAAGCTTTGGATCAGCTTCTGAGGCACTCTTCTCACCGATTTAATATTCAGAAGTCTTCAGACCACCTCAAAGTATATACATCTCAACAACTCAGGCACACAGTGATGTAGGACCGAGTCATAAAATTAAGAAATCGAGCCACGAGTCGAGTCATGGGTTGACAACTGTAGACAGGACAGGGCTGACCTTTGTCATCTAAATGACTAGAGTACCCTTTTTAAAGAGTCACTGCTAGTCCAAAACAGAGGCATTTCCTATGATTTTACGTGGTGAAGATGATCTTCGCCAGGGTTTCTTCTTAATTCTTTGAAAATATGGAATAGTATGCCTCAACTTAGTTTTGGCCTGCTTAGTTTTTTGGTCTGCACTGCCCATGGTGGGAAAGTTGAGCTTCTATCTCCTCTGCTGGCTGCAAAGTAGCTATCATTTCAGACTGTAGTCTGATCGATGAAGCAGTGCAGCAAAAGGCCCCATCGAAGAACAAAATATCACCTTTGGTATCTTCTTGGCTATTTCGAATGAGTTTCCCCCTTTCGAGCCAACTCTTCCTCTTCCCAGAAGGGCAATTCTTATTGCCATTCTCAAAGAATCTTCTCTCTATCATAGAAGACAAAATCACATTTTTCGTTAGATGAGGGCTAGAGCCCCCAACAGGCAAATCTATGTCAACATCTGATTTCTCCTTTTTCTTAGTATTAGTATTGCTCAAGCTCCTCTTGCCAAAGGCTATAGTGATTAATTCCCTTGTTGCAGACTCACATCCACAGCCCACTAATTCTCTCCTGACCTGGGTTTTGATCCATTAAATGATCAGAGTAACATCCCTTATAGGGGATAAGTTCTCATGGAATGTAGGTATCACCCACATATGAAATGAAGAAAATTTCCACTCTCTTACTAGTACTTCAATCCTAATAATTGAAGGACGTCAGTCCTCCCTTTGTAAAGTCGCAATACTGAATTCGAAGGCTTAAAACAATTGCTAGTCGAGGGATTAACTCCTCCCTCTTGACCTTTGACTTCATTTGAGACATTCATCTCTCAGGATTCAAGTTGACTCTTGATCTTATCATGAGGTCCACCTTCTATGTGCTCCTTTACCGTGACAACTTAGGTAGAAAAATTTGGTAGGGATCTAAATAGTTTCTAGATGCCCCCTTGCGTGCTTCTGATTAACTAGTAAAAATTTGGTAGGGATCTAAATACTACGATCATTGAATGTGTTGGCATGATTCAAACTCCCGCTGAATGCACAGCTATTAAACTCTTGAGGTTTGAGTTCCCATGCAATCATTAGGGTAGCTAAAAGCCATTAAACTCTTGAGGATTGGGTTCCCATGCAATCATTAGAGTAGCTAAAACTCTACTATTCACTCACTTAACAATCTTTTAACTTAGTGAGGATTACTTAACATTCACTCTGTGGGAATGGATTTTAGTCCAATTACAGGTTCAGCTCACCAAAGTCTTTTTCATTGAGGAATTCAACCCTCTGCATTGAATTGACTCTCATTGGCCCTTTTTACGGTTAATCCAATGAAATGCTGAGTATAGAAATGGTTATGTTTGTTGTTTTTTCTGCTAGTAGAGCGAGGAAGGAACAAGGGATGCTCATTGGTTGGCTCCTGGCTCAAGAAAGATATGAAAAGATCTTAGAATTAAGAATATTTAAAGGAAAGGACAGCTTAATCTTGTCTCCTCGGGGTTGGTGTGTGGGATGACAAGTGTCTTTTTAGTGCAAGGTTAGGGTGGTGGCGGCACTTGTATTTCTGACGTTATTATGTGTAGCCTTGTTGGATTTGGAAAAGAAATCCAAATTCGTGATATCTGCTTCTTTCAAGTTTAGGTTGTGGGGCCCAACATTATGGGCGGCTTCACACTATTATATATAAATAATGGGTAATGAAGACAAGATTAAACGGTCTATTGGTATTCCTCAGGAAAAGGCGAGTAAAAACTTTTGTTTGTGTCTAGGAGAATGTCATCTTCATCTTCTCCTTCTTCTTCGGATATTTGAACATATAAGAGATTTCGAAGGGAGTACCCCCATTGTTCGGAATGGTTTCAGCATCGCCGGTGAGCTAGGAAGCTCAAATACAATGTTGCAAAAGCCTCGGTGGAAGCACCCACTGTACCTGAACTAGTAAAAGGAATCATCAAATGGCAACGGAAGCAAATTCCAGGAGGATTATAGGCTCAATGCGGAGGAACTTTACCCTTTAACAAGTACTTATAATGTAAAGGATATTTGTATCCCGGTTTACAAGCTTCCTTTTTTCCGAGGCTGTATGGAGAATGCAAACAATTTGCGACGGCTAGACTGGGAGGCGAAGCAAATTCTTTGCATTCAAAAGATAACAAAACTGATAGCTATTCGGTTGAATCCTGTGGAAGAGGCTCCCTACCCGCAGTACGTCTCAGACTTTTTCTCCAAAGATATGGAATTACAGATTGGGATCCTATTGATGGAGTTGAGCAAGTGTGCGTGAAAGTTCCGAAGAATTTAGTTTTGATGGATGGAGAAAGTTTAAGATTGCAATGAAGTAGAGTGAGATTTTTTGGGGAATAGTATATATGGATGAGACTCTTTGGGGAATGTTAGTTTTGGTTTTTTGGAAAAAGAATGTGACTTTTGGGAAGATATGGATGGTGGTCGAAGTATAGTATATATAAATCTAGGTTCGTTTATCGTTTAAAAATGGTAATGTAAATACGCGGGTGAAATAGTAGGTGCAGCTGGGCCATATAACGTCAAGTTCATGTGGGATACAAAAAAGAAGTAGATCCTCCTAAGCTCGAGAGATCATGGTCTTTCGCTTGTGGAGGCACTGTTGCCTGAAAATTTTCTTTCCTATGTTTAAAGGAGTGAGGAGACGATGTTGTGGATATTTGGGGGTTGGATGCTTGAGAAAAATCGAAGATAGAGATAAGGAAAGGCAGTAGTAGTACTGGATAGACCTCTGGGTGTTTTTGGGGAAGAATATATCTGGGTTAAATCATTGTTTCTTGGTGGGTATGCTCTGAATTGCCTTAACTGATGCTATGTAATGATACTTGGGACTCCGTCCCTACTGTAAGTTTCATGGTATCAATGAATATATGTCAATTTTCAAAAGAAAATAATAATAATTCGGATTGAACTCATCTTTTAAATGTGGGAAAACTAAATGGAATATCCTTTTCACATTAAAAAAAAGTGTGGAAAACCCCTTTGATCATGGGCAACTATCCACTTTTCAAAGAGCTTAAAAGCTCCTCTCAATGGGTAATCGGTAGAGCAATTATACTCTATAGGTGGTCAGGTCTAAGTTCAATTTGTAGGGGTTGGGCCTGTAGCTCAACGGTTGAGGCTTTGTATCTTAACCTTGAGGTCGGAGGTTCGATACCAAACTACGGACCGAAAATATAAAAAGAAAAAAAAAATGTTCAATTTGTAGAGACCAAAGCTACTTTGTGTAGAGAGGAACTAATTGTTGGAAAAGTAATTTCAAACGGTGAATTGTTATGTGGGGCCCACCCAAGTCCCCACCAAAGCAGATGTTATTACTATGGCGGGAAAACGTGCTATAGTGTTGCACTTATACAATAAAAATTTTCTATTTAAAGGGGCTGATGATGTAACCTAATCGGTGAATGAATAAAGTTAAGAAACAGTAGTTGAGAAAAATTTCCACCATATTCTACTGTTATTGTTTTCTCCTTCAATGAAAGTTCCTTTCTTGTCTTCTTGTCTTCTTGTCTTAAGTATTTTGGTTCTTAAATCCTACACTAACCTTTCTCTGATAGCGACTGAACGTGTATTGCACTCTGAGATGTGTGCAAATACGTACTCATATGGATGTAGTCTTATTTCCTTGACTGAGACTGGTCATGTTGACTAACAACACCCTCATTATGATGATAATAGAAACCTCTATAGATCCGAGGGTTAGGATCATCCTGTGGAGATGATTTTCTGAGGAATGGTTTGGATCATCCTATGAAGTGGGCTCCACGGTCCTTTTTGAAAAATGGTGGACTTCATGTGCTCACAGGTTATAAAATCTCCGAGGCTTACAATGAATGATAATGTCTCGGATGAATGATCATGGGACCAAGACTTTGCTACATCTTCCACGTTTTTTAGTGTATTTATGACTACTCTTTTCACACTAGACCGGGGTGGCTAACAACAATCCCAAAAGTAGGTTAGATCAGCCAAAGCTAGCCTATATAATAACACTCGTATAATTACACCAATATCAATCAGATCTTGACCTGGCAACCATCCTAACATTAGGATAGTTATATTTCTTTAAAAATCATCAGAATATCGTGCTGCTTTAAGCTCAGCCATATACATCACAAATTTAGTCTCAAGCTGGTCTAGGTTTAATTTGTATAGACCAAAGCAACTTATTGTAAAGAGGCACTAAACTTTTCTGGTAGCAAGTTAAGGGTTCAATTCTTGGTGATTCAAATGAATGTGTAAATGTAGATATGAGCAATATGTGGATGTTCCCATACTGAGACTTGTCACTAAGGTTGCAACTTGGGTCGGGTTCAGAAATCATGGGTCTTGGGTTGGGTCGGCTTTCAGGTTGGAAATCGAACTCAATCTCGGGTCAGGTTTAAAGAACACGAAACCTGACCAACTCTGATAAGCGTACTTTGAATTTTTTATGAGAAATTATTTTTCAGTACATTGATATAATTGCATTCATTGCGGTTGTCAGGTTTGTAATGTGAAAAAGTAGTTTCCTTAAATCTACACGCACTTGATGACTTAAATTTAGAGATTTTGGCGTGAAGATTTCTTGTTTTATACCATCTCTGAAATTAGTCACTATCCTATCTGTTTTTTGAGTGGAAGTCACTATCCTATCTAAACTTTAAAACCCCAACACAATCCGACCCGATCTGAAAAACTATAAATCTTGGGTTTTCCCATAGAAAACTCGATCCGACCTGACCCGAGATTATTTCTTGTGTACGGTAGGGTTTTGGAAAACCTGGCCCGTTTGTAATAACTACCTCATTTATTTTTTATTTTTTTGAAAATAAAATTAGACGGGTGCGTGCAACACGAAGAAATATATCTACCTCATTTATGACAACCATACAAGTGAGCTGTCTTGTGTCACTCTTTGTCTTGTGTCACTCTTAGTTGTGATAATTTATAGGTTTGCATAGAAATGGCGAATCAATAAAGGACAGAGGCTCAATCTCGGAAGGTAGAGAATTTATTATTCTCTTTACATAAAATTAGAAACATAGGTAATACATGAAATTAGAAATGATAATCAATATAAATAAACATCTCCAACCAAATATACAGTAACATTGCTTTGTTAATGGCATTAAAACTAGCAAGTAAATGGATTGACAAAGTCTGGGTTCCAAGGTAAATTCTAGGTTAAAAAAAGGTTTGTTAAAACAGGGCATAGTAATGGTCAGATGGCTACAGCTCTTGGAATGCCATTTTCAAGTGCTAATTAATTCCTAGGGCTCTATTTAGATTGCATGGAAAACATTTCTCATTTTTCTTACATCATTAAAAAAAAGAGGAATGATAGATACAAGGGAGACCTTGCACAAAGAGCCAAGAAAGGGCTCTTGATTGGATCCACGTCATCAAATGTAACTGATTTTACTTTTCAACCAATTTTAAATTGTAACTGAAAATGATGTGGATCCAATGAAGAGCCCTTTTGCGGCTCTTTATGCAAGGGCTCGCTTGTATCTATCATTTATCATTGCTCTTTAAAAAACTGAAAAAAAAAATTTTATTCTGATTTTGTTTCATAATTTTCTTTTTCCTATATATATATATCCAAACCTTCTATTTGGATACATCTATTCTGATCCAAACCTTACACCAATGGACCGCATCATTGATGGGACCAAACCAAGGTTTTAAATTTCGGTTTCGGGGGTAATTTCGGACCCAGCCGAAATCCCGAAATTTCGGTAATTTCGGCTGAAATTTGGGAATGGAATAAAAAATTAATATTTTTCCTCAAATTTTGCCAAATTTGACTAAATTTCCTAAATTTCGGCCGAAATTTGGTACATTTCCCCAATTTCGGTTTCGGTCTTGACCGGATTTCGGACGAAATTTAAAACCTTGGACCAAACTACACCAACTAGACAATCCTAACCATTTTATCAATGCAATTTATCCTAATAATTGATGGGACCAAAATTTACGTTTTGTCTACCCTTTTTCTAACCATTTGTTTGGACAAGCCATCTAATTGTGTGACTTTTGGTCATGACTCATTAATGACCCATCAAATGCCACATGTACGGTGGATATAAATTGTATTAGAAAGGGAAAAGCTTATTATTTATTATTTTCCAGCTCATCTTCCTCCACCTAGGGGTGAAAGTTGTGTACTTGGTCAGCCTGAAAGCTCGACTCATATTTGGCGTGAAACACATGGAGTACAGCAGAAATATGGGGGTTGGGTTTATCCAAGAGGGAGTAAATTTGGGTACTTTGGGATGGTAAATTTTATTTGCAGATGGGGCATTATGTCTCTTTTGGAAGCAGAGGGAGGGAGGGAGGGAGTTTTGTACTAGATTTGGATGGTAAACTTTATTTGCAAATGGGGTATTATGACTCTTTTGGAAGCCATTAGCTATATACTTTGAAGATAAATACAAACCTATTCTATCCATTATTTGCACACATAAGATTATGAGAGCAACTAGCCCGACAATCATTGTGAGGATCAATAGTTATAGACAATATTTGGTCCCACAAGGTGGTACATATGTGAAATCAAGACTGTTGATCTTATAGGACATCATGAGATGACTCACATGATCTTGGCCCCATCTCGACTAACATCCCGTGCCTGCATAGTGAACTACAAAATCAATGCTTTAGTTTCTTTTGGTCGAACCCTAAACATGGCTTGATGCACCGATAGCCTAGGGTCATCTGATCGAGGCGCTCTTAACGGCAATTGGCAAGACTTAAGGTCACCATTTGGATAAAATGGAGCTAATCACACATACAAGATGCAAACCTGGCCCAATAAGCTTATGTTAGGAACGAGACTAACAACCCGTCTTTTCAGCATTTTTGTAAGATTTTAAGCAAATTATCCGAGTCCTAGTGCAATTAAGTCAATCCATTTGTGGCGTGGCAAACCATCTGGATTATTTGACCCACTCTCTATCCAATTTCAATCCAGAAGTGGTGCCCAACTGCTATCCAATTCCAATCCAGAAGTTATTATAAGATACGAGTTATGGGCTTTATTGAGTGCCCGTTCGTGACACATGCATGCATGCTAGCAAAAGATGAAGGCTTAGTGCATTTTCACGTCACACAACATGTTCCAAAATCCAAACTGAAAAGAGAAGGAATCACGCGTATATACCGAGAAATGCGCTTCTTAGGTGCTATACTAGTATCAGTCCCATACCATGTGAACTCTCTGCCTTTTCATACATAGAATATTTTACTTGGATGCTTGAGTTTTTTTAAAGTTTAAAAGCTTTGGATGGGGTAGTCAAGTTGGTCAAACATTGGGAAACTAGCCAAGGAGCCTGTTTGAATGGTTGGCAGTGCAGGCATTTTTGTTGAAAAGTATGCCATATGAGTGTGTGTTGGGGGGAGAAATTTAAGGGCCCCAACCCAATAATCACTCACCCTGCAAGCCCCCTCAAAACCTAACCATTTTGTTCCTTATTTTCTTAACAGAAAAGGCCCATTTGACAAGACATGTAACTCAACCCCATGTAGCTAGGTAGCCAACCCTAACAACCCTCTCAGTCTCTTTCTTTCTTTTACTACTCAACCGCTTTATTTAAAGGGAAGGGGCCTGACATTATTGTTCATTTTACTCACATTCAAGAGGGTTGATGGGTTTTAGGGAAATGGAGAGGTAAGGGGTCTCTTGTTTCTGTCTGCCACTTGGCATGTGGGTGAGGCATGAGACATATCCCTTCTTTTCTTTTTTCTTTCTGCTCCCCAAATGTCTTTTTTATATTGATTGGTGCAGTCCAAAGGTTGAAGTTATAGGCCTTTTGGGCTCTTAGTTACTACACTTTCCCTTCATTGTCCATGCCATGCTCTTAAAAGGAGGGCCTGATTCCAAAGTTGTTGTCAAAGTTAGTGGTTGCTACTGCACTTTACCCTAAGTTGGAGCCCATGCAGCCAAAATCCCTTTACAAACTTCTAATAATAATAGAATAATCATTAGAGGCCTTTGGCACCCCCCTTTTATAACTGGAAGGAATCTGACTCCCATGTCTCGTGTTCTCACCACATTTTCTTGCATTAGGAGGTTGGGTTGAAATTGGTGTTTTGGACATGAATTTGACTAAGGTTTTATTTGATTATTTTGGTGGGGAAATAGTAGAAGTTTAGTAACGCATGATGAGACTTTGAAGCCATGTATTTGTGAGTTGGCACTTTCATTTGACTGGACTTTTGAGGTTTTGGCTACATCTCTTGGGACATATTTAATGAGTTTTGAGTTAGAAACGGGAGTGGTTAGGGTGAGCTTTTTTTGACAAACAAGGACCCTCAATCATGAGATGGAGTAATAGACTAGTCCTTAGATATTGGGGTTGTTCCCCATGGGAATAGCAATCGGGTATATGTTACCCTTGAATGGGATTGCCATCCGCTGTTCACATCAAGAACAGACCCGATGGGTAAGGTATACTATACAAGCAGGACAGGCAATCCCAGGGGTTTATTATAGATAAAACTATCCAAGTAGGATAGCTAATCCAGGAATAGCTTATTTACTGATTTCTAACCTCAAGGTGAACAACCCCATTAATTATTTAAGACATTATTTGTAGTGTGACTATGTTATACCTTGTTCATGGGTTCACTTCACTTGGTTCTGATTTGGGTTTATCGTTCACAATTTTCAAAATAATCCAATTAGTTAAGGTTAAGTCTTTGATTTACGAGTTTTCTTTACTCTGGTTCTGTCATCAATCATACTTTGGAAATCACTAAAATCCTCAAAATTTTTTTTTTTTTTTGACTGGAAATAGTAACTTCATTAAAAAAATCCTCAAATTCTTATATATGTATAATATATTATACGTATTTAAATATGTGAGGTAAGAAATGATATCACCACAGCCATGTTTTAATAATTGCACAAACCCAGCTTGTCATTTCTTTTTTAATTGGCTTGTGAGAGCTTTTTGGGAACTGCAATAACCTTTGACAGCTCTTTAAATACGAAAAAACAAAATGGGTTGGTGAAAATATCAAAACATGGTTGTGCAGATATAACTTCCCTTAGGAAATTCCTAAGATTTAGCCGCAACGATTAACCTCTTTTTGTGAACATGTAATGAAACTAAGTCATTTTTTTAACAAAATGGGTTTCCGTCATGCTCGCAGCTCTCTGCTTACTATATAAGCATAAGGAGTAATTGGAGGGAATTAAAGAGCACAAGATCCAAAAACATGTTGCTTAAAAAATGAAATAATGACCTAGTTAGCATTCTATCCAGTTTACATTACTATATGTATTGATTTAATTATAATTTACAATCTTTATCTTGATGGTTTTACTTGACCTCCGGTATATTTATTTCATTTTTTTCAAGGTCATGTAAAGCCGTCGGTAAAAATATAATTTAACATCAGATTTGCTAGGGTCCATGGCAAAAGGTAGGTCACAGCTGGTCTGTCGCATGTTTGACCAGCCACCTCGTGAATGAAGACAGCAGCTTTTGTCTCCATTTACGAAGTAGGTGGTCTGAAATGCGATAGACCAGCCGCGAAATGCCTTTTGCGATGGACGCTAGCAATTCCCATTTAACATTGGTATTGTAGGAGCCTGTAAATGTAGGCTGATAAAACCCATTCTTCTTGTAGAGCTTCTTTACAACTCATTTACTTGAAAGGCTTCTTACAAATACTTTTGATCAATTTTAAAATATCTTAACTTCCCTCACTAAAATTGCATCCACCATTTCTATGATTTATTCATTGACATGTTAATTCAATTCCCAAGAAATGACTTTATAAGAAAAGAAGCCATCTTTTCTTCATTGGAAAACTCCTTTTCACCCCACTCTAAAGAGCCTTATTGCCTTAACTCTTATGTCTTAGATGTTGTAACTGATTTACATTTTAAAAGTATTTAGGGTGTGGCCATCTAATGGACGGTTTGGATCATCCTATGGTGCAGGCCGGTGCAGGCCATACACCATCCTTCTCCCTCTCTTTTAATAAAGTGAGGAGTGCCCTCATCAAAATACAGTAGTGCTGATAACATTTCTCTAAAAATATTAACAGAAAATTCCTAATAGTTTTCTTGACAAAATCTCCAAGATTAGATCCCTCCCTCTACACCATCCTTCTCCCTCTCTTTTTTATCCTAGAGTGAACTAATGTACCATATTGGTATGGGTACCCTCTTATCTTTTAAAGGTGGTTGCACTAAAAATATTAAAATCAAAGTAGAAGCACATGTTCTCCTTTTCCTAGTCTTGCCATTAATATTCACATGGTAGCTGTAAATTTTCCAAATGGTAGTCTTTTTTTTACTAGCTGTAAATTTTCCAAATCAAGAGAAAAAAATGAAAGTAAAAGAAATGGAAATCTTTTTTCCTTTCTTCTTACTTCTACATTACGTACATCCAAATGGACCCCACAGTGAATATTTTGTTCCCATATAGAGGACCTTATTTTGCCTGGATGTACACCATCCCTATTCCTCCTTTTTTCCATCATGGATTGAAATATAATGTGGAAATTGATATTTTGAATTAAAATGAGGAAATTAATATTAGCACCCACTTGTTTTGTATATTGACAACCCTTTGAGTGAATCTTTTGTTTTCCACACAAAAGCCTACAGAAAGAACCTTGTTACCTAGCTTTTCTTCTCTGATTTCTGCTCAAAGTATTCCTAATAGAATTAAAATAAGTTATTCCTGACCCTCTTCTTCTCCCATCCTAATAGAATTAAAATAAGGAAATTGATATTAATACCCCTTATGTTTTGATATTGGCACCCATTCTCTTTGTTTTGGGAGTTTTGTCATGGGGTGCCCTATCTCATTATACATGTTTCACACCCTATGGTGATCGGAGCCATTCATCCATTGATCCGGTGGGCCACCACCAAGTGGACCTTAGCCTGGTGTCCGATATATAGACAGAGATCCCATTTGCTCAATCTAAGGTTTGTTAAATTCAATGATTAAGAATTTTTTGGAAACCCACCCTTTTCAATCAAGAGGTGATCACAAGGTTAGGTTCATCCAATCACAGAACCAATGGTTCAAACTGGTCTCCTGCTGGTCTTCAATGATCAATATCATGAAAAATTCACTTGAATAAGTAATAACAATACCAACTCCTTCCACTATTGCAACTCTAGTCATCTTCAAGCTAAACAAATATGAGAATGGAGTTCCTAAGGTGTCACCTCATATAGCTTATATGAGGTGGCGCTTAAAAACATAAGGGGCCCACTTTGTTTGGGGTAATCCAAACCACTCATTTGAAAGGCCCTTAGATGGATATGGTGCCTACAGGTCCATAGGATCATCCTAACCCTTCCATTTATGGAGGTAAAAAATGGGCATATTTATGGAGGTTTATAACCATCCATTTCAACCTCCACAAATGAAAGGGTTAGGATGATCCTATGATTGGGCACACCCTATCTATGTGAGGGCCTATCAAATGAATGCTTTGGATCATCCAAACAAAGTAGGCCCCTTTTGTTTTTAAGCGCCACTTCATATAAGGTATATGAGGTGACACCTTAGGAACTCCATTCTCATATATATATATATATATAAGTTAGTGTGATTATTAAGATGTTTTAGCGCCAATATCAGTGGCCCAAAATTAATATGCTTCCTTTTTTTTTTTTTTATGGAAGAGAAGAACTCAACTACGCAAAATGAAGACAGACAGGGAGTACATAATATTTTTTTTATGGAAGAGAAAAACTCAACTATGCAAAATGACAGACAAGGAGTAAATATTAGTTGAATCTTTTGGGGCCGGAGGGAGGGAAGATCCAGTCCGTTCAATTAGTGGGCCACTGTATCCGGTCCGTTGATTTAGTGGGCCACTGTAAATCTGACACATTGTCACGACCACGATAGGATGATCCTAAATTATCAATTAATATATCAATAAGTGATATCTAGGGCTTGTCAACAAAATTTCAACCATGGATTGATTAGAGCTTTGATCTTGCAGTTAAGATCCTGTGGTGGATCATCAGATCAAATCATCCAATGCGTAAATTGGGATCATGGCCGTGCAAATTAATCTAGATTGCGTTTGTCTTTCAGATTGAAGTAGTCGTCAATTTCCAAAGTAAAAAATTAAGTTGATAAAAACACCATTAAAATTTGTCATGACACCCATTTGAATTTGTCTTTTTTTTTGGAATGATGATATCATTAGAAAAAATGGAGCGAGATGGTCTTGGTAAAACAACAAAAGAAGGAAGAAACCATAACACAAAGCAAATATCTCTGATTAAATCCAAATTAATTATTCTTTTTGATGCAAGATAAATATCTCGATAGAGAGCCAAGGGTTGAGAGAGAGAGAGAGTAAAAGACAAAAAATAGAAGGAAAAAGCAACGTATAGAGAGAAAGCTATGTGTCTGAGAAAAAGTATAGGGGAGAAAATTTAGGGATGGTACAAAATGTAATTATTAATGCTGATACGTAATGCTTACACACACACATAAATAGGTTGTGCCCCAAAAAACATTTCCATAGGCTGATCCTAGCCCTCCAATCTATAGAGGTTTCCGTAATATGTTGTTCCTCTTCAATCGGATGGTTAAGATTACCCTATAGATTTTTTATTAAAAAAGCTTAAAGGAGGGGGGCAAGATTGAAATTATGTGGCTTTATAGGTTGATCCAAACCGTCCGATTATGTAGCCGTCATGGGTGGCTTTGTGAGAAAGCATAAATGAGGGGGTAGTATTGCAAATATGTGGGTTGAATGGGGAGGGCTGCCACATGGGCAGTGAACAGTAAACCCCCCTCCCTCCTTATTATATTAGATTTTTTATTAAAAAAACATAAAGGAGTGGGGTCAAATTGAAATTTTGTGGCTTTATAGGTTGATCCAAACCGTCCATATGATGGAACACAACATCAATCGGTTGTGCTTGTAAAATCATTTCCATAGGTTGATCGTAGACCTCCAATCGATATAGGCTGATCCTAGCCCTCCAATTGATAGAGGTTTCCATAATTGTTGTTCCTCTTCAGGTGGTCGGAATCCGTCAATATTTTGCAAGTGTCTTGCATGAGTAATATAAAGTAGTTCTTCCGTCATTGTCATATGTCTTTACCTCTTGTTGGTAGTTTTTCCCCATAATTGTCATAGACAGTACCCTCCGTATGTACTTTTCATATGTAGATTACAATTTTACCCAAAAATAATTTCTCATAGAGTTAGATGTTAGATATCATCGAAGGGTTTAATGGTAAAAGAGCAATGCTGACTTCTATATTTGTGAAATAAAAGGACAAATTAGCAGATTACAATTTTACCCTCACATATAGTATGTACAGATATGTTGGGAGGGGGGTAGGATTGTAATTATGTGGCATGAAAAAGCATAAAGGAGGCGGTAGTATTGCAATTATGTGGGTTGAATGGGTGTCTTTGTGTAAAAAAAGGTCGAGAAAATGTGAATGGAGGAAAGGGAGGGGCCAACAGTAAACATCCCTCCTTCCATATTAGATTAGATTAGATTAGATTAGATTAGATAGATATCTATATCTAGAGAGGAAGGGAAACTAAGTTTTTTGGTTTTTCAAAATTGAGGAAATTTGAAATGTGGACACCTCCACTTTGGAGTGAAAAGGGTATATGAGAAGCAGGTGAATGGTTTTATAAGTCGAGGGTATCCTCGACTGAAGAGTCTTTTCTACCCTCAATTGCTGAAATAAGAGTCAGTCGTACCCTCTATTAACTCAGCTTTGTTTGTTTTTCTTCCCACGTTCTCTCTGTTTTGACGGAGACAGCTATTTTTCCCTTTCAATTACACAGACACATGATGTACTTTGGTATCAAAAGGGCGTACGTCAGTCCTTTCTAAATTGGGAAATGCCCGTCCAGCTCCTTTTAAACGCGGTTTTCTTTTTGTCGTTTATGCCGCACCTATTAAATGCTATTTTTTATTTGGACCATTCCAATCCTTCTAAAATTAGAAAATGACAGCCTGAGTCCTTTAAGATGCAAAATCCTTTGGTTTCCAAGTTTTGTCACAAAATTATTACAATACTACATAGGGAGTATGTACATGGTGTAAGCCCATGTAGTGAAGTACTTTTTAGTAAACCCTGCCAACCACCAGCTTACCTATTAAAAAATAAAAATGTAGCCCTTGATCCAAACCGTCCATTTCATCATTCCCATATGATGATCCTATCCCTACAGTCTATAGAGGAATGACATATTTTGCAAACCTCTATAGATCTCCGGGTTGGGATCATCCTATGGAAATGATTTTTGTCATACAACCTGTAGTGGAAGTCCGTTTAGTCGAGTATTTTTCAAAAAGTAATGTACAGCTTATACCATAGGATTATCCAAAACGCCCATTTGATAGGCCACACTATAAATCGGTTGTTCCCAAAAAATCATTTCCATATGATGTTCCTAGCCCTACAATCTATAGATGAAGGGCATATTTTGGATATAGATCGAAGGGTTGGGATCACAATTATTATTCATAGAAAAAAAAATTGTGTTTCGGCTTTGAGGGAATTCGTACAAGAGGAAAAAGATTATACGCTTGAAGCGCATTTCTTTATATACGCTTGAAGAGAGAGGAGTCGTTTGATTGGCTGAAATGGTTGGCCCAGTTCTTTTTTTTTTTTTAAAGGAAGCGGCGTTACGGAGGGTGCGTCTTCGACGTACCCTCGAAAAAAACTTAAAACAAAAACTTGCGTTACGAGACACCCTCGAGAAAAAAGAAACTTCATCTCTCTCAGCCGTTCTCTCTCTCTTCACTGTGTGTTTTTCCTGAAAGTCCTGCTTGAGGAACAAAACCCACGAACCCTAGAGCATCTTTACGCCCCGGACCCTTTATAGTCTGCAAATTTAAAGAACAGATAAGACAAAAAAAGAGAAGAGGAGGAGGTTTCTATGTGGGGTTGTTGTTTTAAAGCTTACAAATGAGCGTGAGAAGAGGAGGAGGTTTCATAACAGGGTTTGGGTGATCCAAACCGTGAAGATGGAGAACTCCGTGAGCCGATGGGTTTCTTTTTTCTTTCGAGGGTTTGGGTTTAATTTTTGGGTTTAAAATACACAGTGACAGAGAGAGAGAACGAGTGAGAGAGATGAACCCCCGATGGGTTTTCTTAGTGTGGGAACCTCATATGGTTGAGACAGAGAGAGAGAGAGGGGTAGGAGAACCATATGGGTTTGGGTTTTTTTTTTTAAAAAAAAAAACACAGTGAAGAGAGAAAGAACGAGTGAGAGAGATGAACCGTATTTTTGGGTTAATAATTTTCTGATTTTACCGTATTTGTTTTTCCAGTAATTGTCATAACTTTTTATATTTTATTAGTATTTTTTCTGTAATTTTACAACTTTATAACTCTTTCTACGTAATTTTTAATTTAAAACTTTATAAACTTTAGCTATTTTACTTTTTCTGTAATGATTACGTTTTTTTGTTTTTACTAGCAACATTTGCCATTGCGCAACTTTGCACCCAGATGGCCACATGCCGAGAAGTTGCCAGAGGAGAAGTTTGGTAGCAAATTATTATAAAATAAAAAACAGAAGTAAATGCTATCAACACTCTGTTTTCTTATGAGCGCACTCTCACTTTATTAAAAGTATGGCATGGCCCACACCATAAGATGATCCAAACCGTCCATTAGATGGGCCATAGCCTAAATAGGTTATGCTACAAAAATCATTTCCATAGGATGATCCTAACCCTCCAATCTGAATGTTAGAGGGTTGATCCTAATCCTCTATAGATCGGAGGGTTAGAATCAACCAATGGGAATAATTTTGGGGCATAACCTATTTAGGCTATGGCCCATCTAATGGACGGTTTGGATAATCCTATGGTGGGGGCCATACCGTACTTTTTATAAAGTGAGGAGTTCCCTCATAAAAAACACTAAAACAGTAGTGCTCATAACATTCTCAAAAAATGTTAACCCATATGGGTTTCGGTTTTTTATGGGTTAACATTTTGCCAGGTCTAGATGGGTTTGGTTTTTAAAAAAAATTTAAACACAGTGAGAGAGAGAACGAGTGAGAGAGATGAAGAGCCGTTGGGTTTTCTTAGTGTGGGATCCTCATATGGTTGAGACAGAGAGAGAGATCGGGGTAGCAGCAATTGATGGGTTTGGGTTTTTTTTTTTTTAAAACACACAGTGAGAGAGAGAGAGAACGAGTGAGAGAGATGAAGAGCCGATGAGTTTTCTCATACGGTTGAGACAGAGAGAGAGAGAGAGGGGAAGAAATTAACCCATATGGGTTTCGGTTTTTTAAAAAGAAAAACACACAGTGAAGAGAGAGAGAACGGCAGAGAGAGATGAAGTTTCTTTTTTCTCGAGGGTGCGTCTCGTAACGCAAGTTTTTGTTTTAAGTTTTTTTCGAGGGTACGTCGAAGACGCACCCTCGTAACGCCGCTTCCTTTAAAAAAAAAAAAAAGAACTCGGCCAACCATTTCAGCCAATCAAACGACTCCTCTCTCTTCAAGCGTATATAAAGAAATGCGCTTCAAGCGTATAATCTTTTTCCTCTTCGTACAATTATAGTTTAATCAGAGGAATCCCATTACCATTAAAAAAAAATAGAAAAAAAACAGACAAATCAGAGGGATGCCATTATAAATTGAAGGTCCCTCTAAATAAACAACTCCACCCTTCATGTAACTTGCCTTATATCTTTTGATTAAGGAACAATATTCACTGTCGGTTAATTTTTCTGTGTGTATGATTCATATGAGATAAAATTGGTTCTTGGATGGATTGAAAAGTAGCTGTTGAAGTTAACTTCCGATAGTAATAAAAATCCTTATCTGCCAATTGTAAATTATAACTATGTACATAATATGTGACGAATGGTGCATGACACAAGTATTGAAATTACTATCACTTTTGACATGTTAATGCTGGTGTCAATTTGTGGAATGATTGTGAAGGCTAGATTGATAAAATATGAAGAAGTTTTGTAGCCTTTGTCTATCATGACTTAGCTATATGCCCATTGGGAATGATAGTCTACCTTTAATATCTATCTATGTTCTTGCAGAATGCTACCCTTGAAATGCTATTATAGCTTCACTTTTGTATATAGGTTCTTTACTACCAATGTATGTTATTCCATACTTTTATTCTCTTTTTCCACTTCCCATTCTTACTAATGCAGTTTTTTTAAAACAGTTTGAAAGTGTTTTTTTTTTTTTTAATCATTTACCATAGCCATAAGAAGTTAGTAAATTAAAGGATTTCCCTCCCCCGTGCATCGCACGGGGTGTCCCACTATTTTTTTTTTTGTGTGTGTGTGTATATATATATATATATATATATATATATATATATATATATATATATATATATATATATATAGAGAGAGAGAGAGAGAGAGAGAGAGAGGAAAATGAGTGTGCGGTCGACCGCATATAAGGTTATATACGGTCGAGGGCCCAAACACATGGGTCCCATATTTTTGTGGTGATCAAAACCATTCATTTGCAAGGCCCCATCATAGATAGGGTGTGTTCAAAAAATCAGCTCCATTGGATCATCCTAACCCATCCAAAAGTGGAGGGCAAAAATGGGCAGATTTGTGGCAAATGGTGTCTGTCCATTTTGCCCTCCACTTTTGGATGGGTTAGGATGATCCTATGGAGCTGATTTTTTGTACACACCCTATCTATGTAAGGGCCTTGCAAATAAATGCTTTGGATCATCCTAACAATGTGGGCCCACATGAGTTTTGGGCCCTCGACCGCACCTAAGCTTGGTGCGGTCGAGCTCACAATCTTATTCCTCATATATATATATATATATATATATATATATATATATATATAGGCGTGGCCAGAACCGAACCAAACCCGAAGTACTGAACCATAACCGAATAAAAAACCCGAACCGGACCGGACCGAAAATACTTTGGGTATGGGTTGGTTCCACTGATGAAGAACAGAACTTATTCGGTTCGGTTCTGTGTCTAATGTTCTTGATTCAGTTCTGGAACCGAAGAACGGAACTATTTGAATATATATATATATATATATATATATATATATATATATATATATATAGAGAGAGAGAGAGAGAGAGAGAGTTCCTAAGGGTGCCCTCATATAGCTTATATGAGGTGGCTCTCACAAAATATAAGGGGCCCACATTGCTAGGATGATTCGAAGCATTCATTTGAAAGGCCCCATCATAGATAGGGTGTGTACAAAAAATCAGCTCCATTGGATCATCCTAACCCCTCCAAAAGTGGGGGCAAAAATGGATAGACACGTTTTGTCCACAAATCTGCCCATTTTTTCCCTCACTTTTGGAGGGGTTAGGATGATCCAATGGAGCTGATTTTTTGTACACAACCTATCTATGATGGGGCCTTTCAAATGAATGTTTAGGATCATCCTAACAATGTGGACCCCTTATGTTTTGTGAGAGCCACCTCATATAAGCTTATATGAGGGCACCCTTAAGAACTCTATTCTCATATATATATATATATATATATATATATATATATATATATATATATATAATATTTTTTAGATTTCTATTATACATATACTTATTAATATAAATTACTTATAATATTAATAAGTAATAGTTAATACTATTCTTATAATAAGAAAGTAACTTATATTATAACTTTAATTAAAAGTTTTTATAAATTATAATTAGTAATTAGTAATTAGCCATTAGAACCGGAGAACCGGAACCGAACTGATTATGTTCGGTCCGGTTCAGTTCGGTCCTACTATGTACTACGGTTCGGTTCGGTCTTACGGTTCATGGAACCGAGAACCGAACAAAAAAGTAACTGAGAACCGAGAACCGAACCGGTTGGCCACCCCTATATATATGGATGGGTATTTGTTTTTTGGGTAGTATTGGATCCAGTCTTGAAGTTGAAACTCTTGTCAGGAAGTTGCTATTTTAGTCTTGTGAAGCTTCGAACAAGGCTTGTAATTTTGGAATTTTCTAATAAAAAATCAAAAATGAAAAAGCAATTTTTTTTTTCAATTTGGTTATGAAGAAGATTATTAAATTTTGATAAGATTGACTTAAATCTTGAACTCTGCAGCATTCAAGTATATATTATTCCAGATGAATAAAATACAGTTCTTACTTTAGACAACAGAGCCCGAATGAAACTCACTTTGGATTTTCCTCATCATAATTTGAATGTGCTTGGAAAGTATCAGTGTGGATTTTGCACTCTTATTGTCGAAGCATAAATTATTAAATAACACAAACTCAAACAGCTTAGGCTTTTGGAGTAATTGGTAGTTTCGCATGGTATCAGAGCTATTTGTGGGGAATTTAACCGGGTAGAACTCACCCTCAACAGCTAGCCTTTAAAGGGAGGGTGCCCATTCCCTTATAAAGCCCATCCACACCTCTGACGCTTCCGATGTGGGATCTTTGCTTCCACGTGGAACCCCCAACAATCTCCCCCTCCACATGTAAACAACGTGGACAATCCTGCCCATCCACGCGGGTGCAAAATTGGGAACTATGAGATCTTCCCCGAGGGTTTTTTCCATCCTCGGAGGCATATCGGGGTAACCGAGAACTTCCCCGAGGGACATTTCCATCATTGGAGGCTAAACTGGGTTACCACATTCCGGCTCTGATACCATTTGTGAGGAATTTAACCGGGCAGAAAACACGGACACACAGCAGCGGATAAATTTCCCCCTTCTATCTGCGAATCAAGAAAATAGCCACGAACAAGAAACCACAAAGCACAGAAGTAGCAATTCACCACACAAAATCAAGAACACATGATTTTAATGTAGAAAACCCTACGATGTGAAGGAAAAAACCAGGGCACAAACTTCGAAAGAAATCCACTAAGGAAAAGAGAAATACATAGTCTTTTTTCTCAAGTTTTCCCAAAAACTTGAGGAATACATAAAAATAGAGGATTAACAATCAAATCTTGGAGGAAATACGGGTTATCTCACGAAACCCATGCAAGAGAACGCTTTCGCACCTCAAAAAACCAAGTATGATACGTGCCTGGATGGGTCCCATCTAGAATAGAATAAATTACTTTGTTATTTTAGAGAATAAGATCAGATCTTGCTAGATCCGATATATTTAGTAGCTTGATAGAATAGAATATTAATCTAGATTAGTATAATCTTTATTTAATTATTTTTATATTTATCATAAGATCTTTCTAGATCTTTCTATTTTTATCTTGGAGTGCTTTATATAAGCACATGCTACTGTAATGGAAATGAAGGAATGAAGAAAATTGTTTGAGAAAGTGTGTCTTGTGCACATAGGAGGACTGATCCTTCCCTCGAAGTAGAACAAGAGGTTGATCTTCCCTCTAAGAAGATCAATCACGTTATAAAGCAATTCGGGTTCGTAACAATTTGTATCAGAGCGGTCGATCTTGCGCCATGGCAGCACCTTCGGAGTTTTGGGAATCCATACGTGAAGATCTACAAGATATTAAGTTATTGGTTTTGAAAATGATGGAAAGACAAAAACGATTTGCGGAAGGCTTGAAAAAAAATCAGGGTGACGATCGAGAAGCCCTGCATGATGGAAAAAGAGATGGGGAAATAGAAAAAGGGGGGAAAGAAGAAGGGAGAAAGAAATCTAATAGAAGAAAAGGTGAAAACTCCACAAAAAAAAGGTCGTCGCAGAAGAATCCATCATTCTTCTCCAACCATCAAATGACATAGAAAAGATTTCCACCCATAACCATCGGTGCGCCAACATCCAAATCATTCAAAGAAATCGAAACGAATGAGCCTTGACGAACGGCACGATGATATCGATTTGAAAATGGAATCGCCTCAACCATTGATGATGACAGATGAAATGGTAATTAATCGCAAGACAGAGAAGAAGAAAGGGAGCGGAAAGGAAAAAGAAAAAAAAGAAAAGAAAAGAAATTCAGAAAGTCCTACGCAAGATCTTATTTTTCAAGCTTCATTTCCAACCTTGAGGACAAGGTTGATTTCAAGAGGGGTGGAATGATACGTGCCTAGATGGATCCCATCTATAATGGAATAAATTACTTTGTTATTTTAGAGAATATGATCAGATCTTGCTAGATCTGATATATTTATTAGCTTGATAGATTAGAATACTAATCTAGATTAGTATAATCTTTATTTAGTTATTTTTATATTTATCATAAGATCGTTCTATGTTTATCTTGGAGTGCTTTATATAAGCACATGCTACTGTAATGGAAATGAATGAATGAAAAAAATTGTTTGAGAAAGTGTGTTTTTCATAGTAAGGAAGAAATCCCTTCCCTCGAAGTGGGTCAAGAGGCTGATCTTCCCTCTGGGAAGATCAAATCCGTTACGAACCGATTTAGGTTCGTAGCAAAGCATGAGAAATTTTCTTCTTCTTCTGTAAGAACCACTAAAAACCTTAGGTTTTGGCTCCTTCTTCTTCCCTCTTCTTGTCCCTTTGTAAAGACTTCTACCTTCAATGGAGATTAGGTTTCCAAAAACCCCTTTAGGATTTTGCCTCAAAGCAAACCCTAGATGCCACAAAGAAAACCCTAGATTTTCTTCTCTCTCTTTTCCTCTCTCTCCCTATTTTTGTTGTTGTTTTCAGCTGTAAAAACCCCCTTTCACAACTCTCTCTGTTTTAAGAGAGTTACGTTTGGGAGTGGGGCCTACATGGGGATG
This sequence comes from Tasmannia lanceolata, assembly GCF_043159265.1. NCBI lineage: Eukaryota > Viridiplantae > Streptophyta > Magnoliopsida > Canellales > Winteraceae > Tasmannia > Tasmannia lanceolata. The sequence continues at coordinate 4,074,514 of NW_027518681.1, forward strand.
GACCCCATAACACTATTGCCTAACGGAAGGTCTTTTGGTTCAAAACCCAACAACTCCTTGATATTAAAAATCCACATGTACAGCCACCCCAAAAAAAAAGGAGCCACATGTGAGCTTAAGCTTTTGGAGTAATTGGTTGTTTCACAGAGCTAATCATCAGCTTTCTTGAGTTGACTAGGTTTTACTTTAGTTGGGTTGTCATCAACTTGCTTGAATCGGCTATGTTTTACTTTAGAGATCTCATTCAAAGAGAAAAATATAAAATATCTAGAGTTTCTTTTTGTATCCTATACGGAAGATCCGATCCGCAAGGACCATGATCGGGAATTCTTTGATCGTTGTGTTTTGAATTTGTTAGGTTTGTATTCAAGTTTGAGTTTTTCCTGCTGAGAAATCTGCCAAGCAATTTTTGATCTGATTGCATGCAAAGAAATGGAATAGTAGAAAAAAAAAAAGCCACGAGATGCACACTAAGATTTTACAAGGTCCGGCCAGTATGCCTACATCCACTGGCAAGAACACAATATTCCACATTGATAAAATAAAATACATGGTTTACAATGTAATTAACCTAAAACCCGCAAACTGCAGCCATTTGCCTTTCTTCTTGACCAAGATCGTACACAGAGCAGACCAAGGGAAAACCCAAGAAGGAACCAGACCAACGGCAAACCCAAGAAGAACCCAAGAGAAAATTTGTTGAAGTACAAAGGATCAAATAATACAAACTCTAAAAGCTTAAGCTTTGGTGTAATTGGTTGTTTCTAGGGCTGCAACTCGGGTCGGGCGGGTCGGGTTTTGGAGAACCCAACCCTACCCGAGAAATATCTCGGGTCGGGTCGGGTTGGGTTTTTTTTCGGAAAACCCACGATTCCCAAACCCGGCCCTACCCATGATAAATCTTGGGTCGGGTCGGGTCGGGTTTTTTCACGTTGACGCAATTTTTTTAGGAAAATTCTTGTTTGGCAAGGCAACTCAACTCATAGAAGCAAAAATTACACTCACATTACACTTGAATCAAACAATGCTGTAATCAAATAATGTTGTAATTACAATCAAACAATGCTGAATCAAACACTTGAATCAACTCAACTCATAGATTTAGAAATTACACTCACATACAATAACAGTGGGTGCGTGGGTTTTCACTTTTAACTTTTAACTTTTAACTAACAATAGAAAAAAATGTACATACTATAACTTATGTAACTCGGGTCGGGTCGGGCCCCTTCAAACCCGGCTCGACCCGAGATTCATGCGGGCTTTTGAATGCTCAACCCGGCTCGACCTGACACCCATGAAACCTGAACTCAACCCAAGCTATTTTCGGGTCAGGTCGATGCGGGTCGGGTAAAACCCGGCTCGAGTTGCAGCCCTAGTTGTTTCACATGGTATCAAAGCTATTGCCTCACAGCATAAACTTTCTCCCCCTCTCTCTCTCTCTCACCAAGAGGAAATAGTGTCGCTAGACAAGAGACTTTATATCTAGGTTTACCAAAACCTAAAAAAAATCGTCTTTTCCAGTTTTGGCTTCCCCCAACTAGGTAACTCTAGTCGTGCTAAACAAAGGAACTCCCAACATGGCCTTTATTGAGTTACTAAAAAAACTCTTACTCATTAAAGTTAATGAAAAATTGATTGTGTCAACCATTGACTCTCTCTAGTCAACATTGTTTCATCTTATCTAAACTCTCATTCCAGTTCGAGTTTGCAAACAATGTGTTAAACATTACTTAAGAGTTCTAGCATGACCCACATCACTCTAATCAGAATCATAGGATCGAATTGTTATTGATCGAATCGCGACAATCAGAACCATAGGATCAAATCGGCAATGATTCTTGGTGATTTGATCTTCAAGATCTTCAATTTTGTCGTATGCATGAGAATTGATTGCACCTGGACACATTCTAACCACATTTATTGGTTTAGTCTCAACAAAGACAAAAAATGAACCTTAAGGCCATGCTTGACAACCATGAATTTTTATCAAGTAGTGAGAGGGGCCTGGGAGGGTGGGAGATGAGGAGACTCGAGATAGTGTGGCTGAGTAGAGGGTAAGAAGTGGTAAAAAACCGGGAAAAAAAATTGTAGTTTGATTGCAGTTTTTCTTTTTCTTGTTTTTCATCTTTTTCTCACCCTCTTGTTTTTCATGTCCTCTTCTCCCACTCTCACTAACCTCATCTAGGGCTGCAAATGAGCCGAGCCTTGGGGTGTTCGGCCTTGGCTCGTTTAGTTTTTAAGAAGGCTCACGTTTGGCTCAGCTCGTCTCAAGAATGATAAAAGACAAACATCTGTGGGATTTGAACCCAAGACCCTCTAAATCCAGTGCCTTAGCCACTAGGCCAAACCTTCATTTGTAATAAATAACCCACATTCTTTTATTTTATATATAAAAAGCAAACATAATCCAAGCTTTAAAGCTCGGCTCGTTTATGAACCGAGCCTTCAAAGCCGAACTATACAAAGCTCAAGTTTGGCTCGTTTATTTTGGTGAGCCTAATTTTTGGGCTCGGGTTCGGCTCGTTTAGTAAACGTACGAGCCCGAGCCCGAGCCGAGCTTTTAACGAGCCGAACCGAAACATGTTCGCGAGCCGGCTCAGTTCATTTGCAAGCCTCATCGGCTGCTTCTTAAACTAAAATTCCATGGAAAAAAATCTCATGGCAGCCAAACATAGCAACATTTACATTGGTGAAGTTGGAATGTAATATCTCTCTGCATTTGCCCTCTGGTGCTTGTGTTAAATTAATTACACAATGCTAAATCTTGGGCGAGTGTCAGCTTGGAATAAAAAAGTCACCACCAGACCACAGTATATCTGCAAGATGGACTATTATTTAAATGAAACTAATACCAACCATACGATATGATCTCGGCAATCATAGGGTTATGATCACGACAATCATAGTAGTGATTGATTCTTATGTTGCTTTTCTAAAAGTGGGCTTTCAAAATGTTATGGAAAAGAAATTCCAAGTTCTAAATAGGGAAGAAATTTTTCTAGGAAAATTTGAAGGGTCAGTTTAATCCTATGGCCGTCATTTCTTTGGCACCGCGGGGCCCAAAAAATAAATGATTTAGATCATCTATTCATGTGGGCCAGCTGTACATTTGTAGATACAAGCGGGTTACACGGCCATCCACCGTATAAAATCTCCATGATCAGATGTAAGGATTAAGGTACTATCTTGTCTATATGAATTTTCTGTTCATGATATAATGCCCACCAGATAAATGTTCCAGATTAATCAAAGGTGGGTCCCACCCATTTGCAACACCAGGCTTCTTAGCATTTTTCTTATTTAGGATAAGTAGCCAATCCCAAGAACAGCTTATCCAAGGATTTCTATCTCCACAGGAAAAGAGGGGGTATAAGAAAAAATGGCTGAAAACAGAGGGGAAAACACTCCAGGCAGAGTATGATTTATTTTTTCCCAGTTTTTTTAGCCATCTTCTCACACTATTCATTCATGACCTCTTAAATCCCTCTTTCATCCACCCTTGTGAAACAACCACTTACTCCAAAAGCTTAAGTTGTTGTAGTTGGTGTTATTTAATCATTTATACTTCAGCACTACGCCTAACGTGTGACCCCTCTTTTTTTTGGGTTGGCTATACACTTTGACTTTTAATATTGAGGAGTTGTGAGTTTTGGTCCTAGAACCTATTGTGAAGCAATTGCTCTGATACCATGTGAAACAATCAATTACTCGAAAAGCTTAAGCTGTTGTATTAGGTGTTATTTAATCATTTATACTTCAACAACCCTCCATAGCCCACTCTCACCCCTTGATAAACTAATTTTCCACGAAAAAACAAATTCGCGGTTGCCGAACATGGCCTTAGTTTTCTTGTCATTTCATTAAAACTACATGAACAGCTATGCTTACCAGTCACCCAATTGTGAATGTAACAATGATTATAGAGTGCACATTGTGTAAGACCATCTTAGTTTGATATTATCTTACCATAATACTTTTGAGCAATATATAATAGTAAGTCATAAATTATCAAATGAAAGTGGACCCTACAAATGTAATAACTTCTCCAAAAAGGTTGAAATATGCATTAGTAAGATAACTAATTAAAAAAAGAGGAAATGGTTTGAGTGCAGCTGCACAGATAAGCTATCTGTGCATGGTTGCACAAACCATAGTGGAGCCATATTTTTTGGGGGATCTAAAGCATTCATTTGGAAGGCCCTTCCATGGATAGGGTGTGCACAAAAAATCAGCCCTTTAAGATTATCCTAACCCTGCCACTTGTGGAGGAAATAAAATGGATAGAAACAGTGTCTGTCTATATATATATATATACTAGTAAAAAAAACCCGTGCGATGCACGGGCCGACAAAGAACTGTACGGACCACATCATAGGTTGATCAAAACCGTCCATGTATGGAACACAACATCAATAGGTTGTGCCCGTAAAATCATTTCCAAAGAATGGTAATAGGGTAAGTTTCGTGTTTGCTCAAAGAATGGTCGAAAATATTCGATAGTCTGACATGGGCGTAAAAGAGAGATGAGATGAAAGTAAGAGACGGAGAAATTAAAATGTCAAGAGTTTTTTTAAAAGATATTTTAGATTTCTATTGTCTGACAACCTTAACTAGGTAATAGTTTTAAAATCAAATTTACTCTGTTATTTTAGGAACTTGAAGTATTTATTTGGTACAAAATAATAAAGTAATAAGCCCATTCTTACAAATTACAAGATGTCATCCAAACAACGATAAAACATATTTCTTTTTAAACTTTTAAATTTTTAATCACTACATGAATTTGAAGCTCTCACCAAAAGCAAATTTAGTATGTCCAAATACCCCCTTAATGAAGCACTACAAAACATTTTGAATTAAAATATCGAATAAATAGCTATAATCTTTTACTTATTTTGAATGTACCCCTGCCCAATATTTTTTAGCCACATTTCCCTCATGCCCCTCTACCCATTTTTTAAAAAATTGCAAGCCTGTTAGGGGTAAAAATCACCGTCCAATCAATGGTAAATATGGGGGCAAAGACAAGCCAAGGCGCACCAGGGATAAAAAGGGTAACTTTGCAGGTCGTACAGGAGCCCCAGAAACCCTAAAGTTACAGCCTAAAAGCACATCCGCTAGAGATAAATTTGGGAACCCAAGATTACAAGAAACTAAAACAATTCGGAAAGGAAACTCAACCAATCAGGGAAGAACCTTCAATAGGCAACTTTTTCAAGCTCTCCAGAACTCTCACTCTATAAAAAGGGAACTAAGTCTCAAAAGTACGGATTCTGAAACCTCTCATAGCTTTTGCTGAGCCTTTTGAGTGCTTAGCCTTCGTCTGCTAATGACTAAAGCATCGGAAGGCCAGAGTTCAAACTTCGGGTTGAATTCTGACGATACATTCATGTGCCTAGGTTGCTAACCCCTTGTACTGGGAGAGTCGATTAGGCCTCAATCTAGATCTCAGCATCAACAAACCCTATCTAACTATTTAGGAAAAAAACCATGGCCTAAAGTTTATCAACATAACCCACCCCAAATACGCCCATTTTTTAATTACTAAAATATCAAACTTTTGTCATAGATATCTTTTAATATGTATTAATTATTTCCACCTAGTTTAGGCTTGATTAAAGATAGATTGCAGTTTTGATTGCAACAATAAGAACACAAATAACAGTTTGATTCTTTGTTTTTCGTTCCCGTGCAACGCCTGCAACTAGTTTTATGGTAAAAGCTAAACCCAAATTTCCCAAAATCTACCCGAGTTGCGCCCCAATTTACGAATGCATTCATTCTTCATGTGGAGGTTAAAATTTATAACGTAGCCACACACTTAATTTGTGGGTAGAAAGCAATTCCCTTAACGGCATTGGTGCCTCAACAAAAATGCAAATTCTATTATGGGTGATTGTCTTCTTCCCATGAAAGATACATGCCACTGGAAAGCATAATGTTATGCAGTGACCAAAGGGCTTCCTTTCACTGTTGGACTACTCTAGTGCCATATTGACTAGAGGACAGTGTTCAAATTGTCCAGCAGTAGGCCACATAGACCATGGCTTTTTCTGAAAAATTATCCCCAAAAAAAAGGTTATATATTTTTTTTCCTTTGCTCTATTCCCCCCCCCCCTCTTAACGGTTTCTATGAGAATGGTTCATTGCTCGAGGATAAATTCCCCTCCTTTAACGTTTTTCTTTGCCCTTAAAACTTAAGGAATAGCGTTAAAGTGGGGGATTTTATCCATCAGAGGGTGGAAATTATCATTCCACAAACAATAAGCTACTAGTTGGAGAGCTTTTATATGGTTACTGCACGTATTCAAGGTGCCACCCTTGATATTTGATCCAGCGGGTTCGATTGGGTTCAGGTTGGCCCATGGCAAACAAACAAACAAACAGATATTGGATTCACATTCAGACCGGGTTGGATTCGAGTCACAATAAAATTAGGGAGACAGGTCATGTTTGGGCTGGTTTGGGTTGCCCAAGTCTCAACTCTTATCCAACCCTGAATTAAATCAAGTTTGCTTTTCCCAACCCGAAAGCCAACCCAACCCAAGCTGAAATCGGGCTAAACCAGTTGGGTTCGGGTTGGGCCCGGGCCAAGTTGCACCCCTAGATAAAACAGAGGAATTATGTATTGGAAACACACTGATCAACCTAACTAGTATCCCCCAACCATAGAAGATTTTTGGCCTTTGGCAATTCAAGAGCGGGCCCACTTCATTTTTATCATACCTCAGTAACATATAAGCCTGCCTAGTGTATCTACCAAAACACCGGTGGCTTGCTGTTGTGAAGAAGAAGAAATTTTTTTAAACATATTTATTTTCGCATTTCGTTTAAATTTTTAATTCAAAATGTGGGACCCAAAATGGGGCCGCGCTGCAATTAATGCAATTAATTGCCATTTTTTTATAGTTAAGCTGGGATTGAACTTGATCCCTACGTCCTCTAAGTGACGTCGTGGTACTATTTTTCTTATTAATTATGCCTATATTGAGTAGGGAAATGTTATCAGCACTATTGTATTTTGTTGATCGCACTCCACACTTTATTAAAAGTACGGTATGGCCCACACCATAGGATAGTCCAAACCGTCCATTAGATGGGCTACAGCCTAAATAGGTTGTGCCCGAAAAATGATTACCTAGGCTGTGGCCCATCTAGTGGAAAGTTTGGATCATCCTATAGTGCGGGCCATACCGTACTTTTAATAAAGTGAAGAGTGCGATCATCAAAATACTTAGTGCTGATAACATTTCCCGAGTATTGACTAAAGGCTACTAATATTGGCACCACCTTTATTTTGATAATTGCACCAACTCCTTTTGTCTTTTACCATTAAAAAAATCTGTTAAATATAAAACACAAGCTAAGTTTGTGCAACTATTAAAACATGGTAGTGCCAGTATCATCTGCCTTGACTAAAATACCCCATTCAAGACATAAACGACAAGCTGAGCTTGTGCTAGTATTAAAACATGGTAGTGCCAATATCATTTTTATCTTGACTAAAATACCCCTAACAATTTACCTAACTTCCATTCCAGGTTAAAGGGCTGTTATGGTAACGGTGAGCTGTAACTCCACGCCCGTTCATAAAACTTAAACCCCTCTCTCTCCACGCCTCTAAAAAAGACCCAAATCTCGCCCCCCATTTTGTTAGATTTCATAAGAGTGTCTGTGTAACTGCTAAAAACACTATCTCCCTCTACCCATTTTCGCCGCTAAATTTGGCATCACAACCATCAAAAGCGCTCATCTGGTCTACAAAAATGGTGGATTTTTCTCTTTAGTTTTATAAGTCTAGATGTTGAAAAATGGAGGACTCTGATTATTCTGTCTCTCTCTCAAGCCTTCTTTGTAAAGAAAATGAAACTTGTTTGGATGAAGAAGAAGAAGAAGAAGAATATAAGACTGATATGTTTATTTCTGAGATGGAAGATGAGTATATAGAAATGTTGGTTTTGAAAGAGACTAGTTTTGAAATAAAAAGTTATGGGTCTTCTGAAGATTTGAGTAATGATGATAACTGGTTGAAATGTGCTCGTTTGGATGCTGTTCGATGGATTCTCAAAGTGGGTTTTTATTCTTTTCTGATTTTTTGTGTTTTTAATGTTTGTTTGTTGTATGTTAGATTGATATTTTCTCTGTTTTGAATCAGATGAGGGCGTTTTTTGGGTTTGGTTACCAAACTGCTTATCTGTCTGTTACCTATTTTGATCGGTTCCTTTCACAACGATCCATTGATGTAAGTGAATGATTTTATTCTTACAAATGGGAAAATAGTTTTTTTATTTTTATTTTGATTGGTTTTTTGTTATTTATGTTTGCAGAATGGGAGATATTGGGGGATTAGATTGCTATCTATTGCTTGTTTATCATTAGCAGCAAAGATGGAGGAATGTATAGTTCCATTACTGTCAGATTTTCGTGTTGAAGAATATGATTTTGAAAACAAGGTGATTCAGAGAATGGAGCTTATGGTGCTGAATGTATTGGAATGGAGGATGAAATCTATAACCCCATTTCTCTATTTAAATTATTTCATTTCGAAGTTTAGCGATGAGTCTAGGCCGAAGAACTTACTGTCAAGTGCTGTAGAAATCATATTGGCCACTACAGAAGGTAAATTAGAATAAATTAGCATTGCTTTATATGAGATTTTTCATGATTTTATGGGGATGTTTTAGTCAGTATCTTCATCTGTTAGGACAAATTAACATTGTTTTGATATTTTTCTTGATTCGATGGTGATGTTTTAATCAGTATCTTTGTATGTTGTTTTCTCAATACAGTGATGAACTTAATGGATCATCGTCCGTCTGTAATAGCTGCGGCTGCAGTTCTGGTGGCGTCTGATCGGAGATTAACAAAGAAATCTGTGGACTTTAAGATGGGCAGAATCTCATCTTGTGGATCTTTAGAAAATGTGAGTCATTTTCCCCCTAGTTTGTATTTGGACAAAGACATAAAAAATAAAAAATAAAAATTGATCACAATTCAATCTGTTCTCTGTTTATTTTTCTCTCAGGATCATGTGTTCTCTTGCTATAATCTGATGAGGGAGTTAGAGAATGGAAAATTAAAAATACCCAAGATTTCGATTCACCAAGATTTATCTTCAACTCATTCAAGCTCTGTTGATGTTCTTGATGGTACCTCTTTGCCCTCTTTAGGCAGTAAGAGGAGAAGGATAGCATTGAAGGATTGCAATGTTGACTGTTGTGTATCCGGCGAGAAGTGAATTCATTAAATAAAACCCATAACAGATCTTAAGCTCTTTGCTGGAGATCATTTGATTTTCCAATTGGATTATTGGTCTAATGAGTGTTACCTAGCACTCAGAGGATATGATTTGTTGTTGATTGAGGGTTCCATTTTCCAAAATCCAGAAAAGTATTTGGGTTTGAGATTTTGAGGGTACAGTTGCAAATTGGTTTGTGTGTTGAAGGGACACAACCAAGAAAGAGAAAAGGGAAAAAAAGAAAGAGAAAGCTAGAAACTTTAGCCTACAGTGAGAAGCTGACTGGAGTCCAAAAGCTACAAGGTGGAGGTGAGCCCAATAGGCCATTGGAGACTGTTTGTTAATAATTATTCAAGTAATCCTTTTGGTTCATAGTCCATGTCATTCATGAAAACTTACCCAATTATTCATTTCATTGTATTTCTTTCTGATATCTGTAGAGTTTGGTAGGGAAAACTAGGTGTGGGTTGGGTCCTTTCTGCATTATTAATATTCCTCTTGCAAGATCCCCACCTTTGAATGGGGGTGGCATGGGATGCTTCCTATGTCTTTCAAAAGGCTGAAAGCAGTGTGGGGGTGTTGGTTTGATTTGATGCACTCGTGTTGCATTCTGGCCATCAAAAAAGTATGTAAAGGGGAATGGGGTTGGATTTGTTTTAATGTTGAGAATGTTTATTTTTTTTGGGGGGGGGGAGGGGGTGCTTTTACTGTTATGTTACTGTGTAGGGATAAAAAAGCCAAACATTTTTTGTGGAATCAGAGGAAATTGTTTATGAATATGATGAGGTGAATCTTTATCTAAGTTGTATTGCACAAAGGAATTTGGCTAATGGGGTCGTCTTTTGTTGGAGCTCACATCCAGAAATGTGAATGTTTTAATCCTCTTCCATTCACTCGGATCTTTTGTGAAACTTTTGTAGTTACAGAAAACATAGAAGCGAATCGAATTTTTGTGTTAATAACAGTAAAAATACCTCATTGCAGCCTCAATGTATCATCATTTGATAAATCAATGGTTTTGGTTCGCTGCACACTTAACATATATGTAGAATCATCATTTGGTTGGAGAACTCACCAAAGTGTAACAGGAGAAAGCAGGAAAAGGAATTTGGCTAATGGGTTATCTTTTATTGAAGCTCACATTCAGAAATTTGAGAGTTTTAATCCTCTTCCATTTGGTCCATCTTTTGTGAAACTTCTGTGTTATAGAACACCGAAGTGGATGCAAATGCGTGTTTGAACTGTAGGAAGACTGCATTGCAAAGCTCAATTAGTTTAATCATTACCCTTTAATAAACCAATGTATTTACTTCTCTACAAAAGTAAGAATTCTATCCGTCAGATAGTGACTCTTATGTTGACATAGAAGACTGTATTTCAATTCTTAATTAATCAAAGCTCTATAAACTAATCCTTCTACTTCTCCGTGAACTTATAATTACTCCTATCCAGATCTTGGTGAGTTTGGTTAGTCTTTAAAACCACCATTAGGCTTTTGATTGTTTATCAGAATCAGTATCCTAAAACCATTGACTAGTTGGGCAATGAGGGAAATCAGTCTACCATACAACATCCTTTGTGGGTCATAAATGTAAACACCAAATGTCACAATCCTAACCTAATCATCAGAAATGCAAACATATAAACGGTTTTATGTCTCGTTCAAGTGTTCATTATCACCTGTAATCATCTGTGGTCTGCCTTACAGGGCTCTACCGAAACTAAGATTAAAATTAGAAAGCTTTATTGACAGCAACATTAGACACAGTGATTCTTCAACTTTTTGATAAAAAAATACAAGCTCCTTAGATTTTGATTTCTTCTGCCTTTTGATTGGAAAATCTCATATATTCAGTGGAGGCAACATAATTGCCGATTGGAACAATGGGATTTCCTGCAAGTAAAGTGTTCTTATTTCCCCCAGCTGAACTTGGTAAAATGCTAGATGAAAGATGCCTCTGGTTACAAACAAATAATGTGTCATTTGGGCTTGAGCCTCATTTCTATTCTACAATGTTTCTTTACTTTTCTTCTCCCTACTGTGTTGGGCTGTTGCCCCTGTTGTATCTTTTTCCATCTTTGCTTAATAAATCTCTGCTTAGTCAACATAAAAAATGCTGCATCTTTTCCCACCTTTGCTTAATAAATCTCTGCTTAGTCAACCTAAAAAATGTTAAATATTTTCCCACCTTTGCTTAATAAATCTCTGCTTAGTCAACATAGAAAAGAGCTTGATTCTGTATTCAAAACAACTGAGAAATGCTTTGCAGTTTGGAAACGATCCAATGTGAAACACCCGTAGCAAAACCCTATCACCCACCATATAGGACTCTTCAGACAGTGACCAGATTTATCCACAGTGAACTCTGGCTATGGGTACCTTGCACCCAATAATATCCCTTGAATCAATTCAAAGTTCAAAGCTAGCACAACCCAATTCAGTACCTTCATCTGTCATTCATCTGCAATCTTTTTATTTCGTGTTGTTGTATCAGCTGAAAAAGGTGGTATTACTTGAGCAAAATAGGATTCCATTTGAATAATCTGACACCAGTATGGATGAAATTTGTGGCTTCAAGGTTGCCTGACTTGATGTTTGACTTGGTCAAAAACGATTTTACAAACTATCATACATCATCTGTCTGTCTTCATCATAAAAAAGGTAAAAGTATTATGTTTGGGATACTTTCTTTTCTTCTCTCTATCAGTGACCCTAATTAGCCTGAGTTCCAGGCTGTTCATTTGGTAGGGCCTCATCTCAATATAAACCCAATTGGAAGATCCATGGAATTTGACAAGCTTTTTTTTTTTCCTTTTTTTTCTTTCAATAAAATGTCCTTTTTGTGGTATGCAAAGAGTCCTATGATCAGATGGTTAGGATCATCTGATCGATGTAATCTTCGCATTGTGGCTCATCAATGTTGGGGCCCACAAAGTGTATGGTCAAGATTAGAGTCCACGTTGGAAGGAGAGATTTTCTCACTAAGGATCTGTTTGACCCTCTTTGGATTGCAAGAAAACATTTCTGATATAAAATTTAGGGCATTGATATCCCCGCCCTCCCCCCCCCCCCACCCCCCCCCTTTAACAGTTTTCATTAACTTTTATGAAGGGGTGGAAAAGCAACAGTTAACTCCAAAAGCATAAAAGTTAACGATTTCTGTTAAAGGGTATTTTTTTTTTTTTTTGGGGGGGGGGGGGGGGGGGGGGAGATATCACTCCCCAAATTTTATCTTGGAGAATTTTTTTTCTTTCCATGATTTGGAGGGAAATGATATAGCTATGGTTAATTTTGAGGGATATCATCATAAATTGGGGGTCCCTATAAATAAAAGTTGTTGGTTCAAATTATCCTTTTTTGTCAGGAAAAAAAAGTAGGAAAGTTTAGAAATATTTTTCCTTTCCAAAGTTTTCCAGAAAATTTCTGCAATCCAAACATGGCCTCAGGGTGTGAGACCAAGTTGCACTTTGGTTGAAATTTGTATAATCGAGTTATAGGTATCTTTTTTTGCCGTTCTGATAGATTGTTCACTACTCTAGATTTTTCCCATAATAACTAAGTAATCTAAGCTCACCACCCAAATAAAGAAAAAGGGAAATACTCATATTTACTTAAAACATACCATAGAGACCACAATCCTCATAGCATTCCTAAAAATAACTTGTGGGAAAAATGATTTGACAAGGGCAATTCCTATCCTATTGCTTACAAAGTTACAAGTACACATCCTTTTCCATCTTTATAACTTTGATGCATTATCTTCTCATTTTTTATGCAATTTTCTAAGACGGTAAAGAGTAAAGAGAGGGGGTGACCTTATGAAAAACTAACTATATACGGCCCAGGTATGGTGGCAACCCAAGAGGGAGGGTGAATTGGGTTTTAGAAAATTTTGTCCTTTCAAAAACTTAACTAACAAATTCAACCAAAAGAACAACTTTAGCATTTCAAACAAGATAAAAATCTAAGTGCACAAATAAATATAGAGAGTAGAGAAAGAACAGAGTGCACCGGAGGTTTTATACTGGTTCGGTCCAAACCTGGACCCACATCCACTCCACCAAGAATCTTGATAGCTTTTATTGAAATCAATCTTCTTAAATTTGGTGAAGATCCCACTGTCACAAAATTGTGTGTCCACCACTTGCCCACAACAATGGCTCTACGTCTCTGAACACTCACCCACGGAGATGGCTCCGCGTCTTCAAACACTTGCCAATTGTAAAGTAAAAGAAAGAAAAAAATAGTGCCTTCAAAGGCAATTAAACAAATTATTTTCACAAGAAAGGATATACAAATTGAGCCTAAAGTCCAATCCCTCAGAAATTCTTCCAAGAGGGGCACAAGGGTGTTTCTCACTCAATATTAAGTTCAAACAAGGCTTAAGATTGTTTGTTAATGGTTTAGAGGGCTTAGAGTCCTTTCTATAGAGCAAATAGACCAAACTAGCTGTTTCAGAGGGTTACCGGGCAAAACGAACGAATGCCCGGATGCCTTATATAGGTCCTCACCTAAAAATCACAAGACAGAATCTCATGCTCCATCTCTTTTCCTTTCAATATTTTGCATGATGCCTTATATAGGTCCTCACCTAAGGCATAAAACTCAATTTCAGAAACTGTCATATCTCTCTCTCTCTCTCTCTCTCTCTCTCTCTCTGCGCGTGTCTAATAAAGAGGCTTGGGATGGACCTCACCATTATTATGAAAATCAAGATACAAAGCAATCTCCACCTCGTCTTGTTTCTCAAACACGCTGTTGATGATTTATTATTGGCATATCAATTGAATCAACCTAGTTCTGACTCCACCTTTTTCGATCACACATGACCAATGCACATGTTTCCGATGATCTCCGGCTCTTCATGATATTGGCATTGGAGTTTTTAGGGTCTCTATTCTAAAATGAAAACTGGTATGGTGGAAAAGGCCTAAAGATTCTTTTTTTCTCAAACATAATATTGATGGATCTTCTAAGGGTAATCAATCTAGGTGATATGGGATCTAATATGCAGGCAGAATGTGAGCTTTATTGGATGGGCTTAGATATTGCAAGGACACGAACATTACCAAAGTTTCGATTGAATCTAACAGTTAAGCCTTGATCTTATTCAAGCTAAAGGAAGTTGTGTATATAATATAACCATGTATGTTCTAATATAAGCCCAATAAGATAATGGACCGGTGTAGTGGGCCTATTTGGGCTAGAGCCCACTAACCTATTAAAACCCTAGTGTATCTAATATATATAGGGGCTGGAGGCAACAAACTTGGTATTCCAAATTAGATACCTTGGGTGTAATGCTTCAAGCAAACTCTTGCTTGACCTAATTACTCTAACAATCTTGAAGCATTAATCACGATTTTAGGGTTCCTTCTTGGCATCGTTCTTAACTCCCAAAAAGAAGAAGCCGTCTTCAACTTCTACGCTTTGGATCCCCATCACCGGCTTCAACTATAAAGAGATTTGGGCGTGAATTTCACACAAGTGAAATCGTTTCTTTATTTCTCCTCTCTTGTCCAAGAATCCTCTGCTTGTGGCCTGCTCTTGATTGTGGCTTTGCATATCTTTCAACGCTTGTTGAATCCTCTTTGGGAGAACAACCAGTTGGTAGAGCGCACCTTTGGCCTTATTTTGGAGCTCGACTTTGACTTGGTTCTTGGATTCGGCTTGGATTCTTGGAGCTAGACTTGGAGTTGGTTCTCGCGGTTCAGGTCTTGGATTCGGTTCACGTGGTTCGTTGCGGTTCTCGCGGTTCGGGTCTTGGATTCGGTTCACGCGGTTCGTTACAGCTCTCACGATTCGCTAATCAGGTGCACTCTTTCCAAGTTTTACTTTTCTCTAAATTATACCATGGATAAGAATGCTATTTCCTTTGAGATGATCAAACTACTTTAATTCTTGGAAGCGAAAGACTCAATTCGGTCTAAAATATCTGAATTATTTTTACACCGTTTTAAGTATCTTTGCTTATACGCTTGAAGAAGTTGATGAATCTCAATGGCATTCTTTTAAAACATTGGAGATGGTTAGACAGCGACATTCTGCTCTTAACCGGTATCAAATCCCAAGAAATTTCCTAAGAAATCCAAGTCACTTAAAAGTGACAATCCCAAGTTGGAGGCCAAAAAGACTATCTTTCAGAAAAAGAAGAGCAAGTGCCACAACTGTGGAAAATTGGGTCACTTTGCGGCAAATTGTAGGCTACCTAAAAAGTCTAAATCTGATACACCACAGAATGAAGCTCATATGATGGTGGGCAAGGCTGAGCCTCATGGTTTTGTTGCTATGTTGGGCAACGGTAAGGCCAGTACTTCTTCATATTAGTGGTTAGATACAGGAGCCACATGTCATATTTGCAACTCCCAAAAACTTTTAGTTGATGTTGTTGCAGCGAAAGAGACAGTTACAGTGGCTAGTGGAGCGGAGGCAGAGGTAACTCACTGGTACTGCGAACTTGGTCATTTCTTCAGGAAAAATATTAACTTTAAAAATGTTAAAGTAGTTCCTGCTATTCAAAAGACTTTAATTTATTTTAGTCTTTTAGACAATGCTAGCATGTGTTCATCTTTTTGGGGTGGTAGAGTAACTTTAACTGTTAACTCTTATTATTTTGACTGTTCTTTCTTTATCAATGGTATATATAGATTGAGTTTAGCAAACCAGACTATTAGTTCGGCTAGTTCACCACTTGTTGATCCTAAGTTGTTACACAACCGATTGGGACATGTAAACTATCAGATAATGGTCCAACTTACTAAAACTTATAATCTACCATTAGATATGTCAATTTAGTTTGACAGGTGTGCGGTTTGTGCTCAAACTAAGATCACTAGAAAACCTTTTTGTCAGGTTTTTAGGAGCACACAACTTCTTGAGTTGATACATTATGACCTGTGTGACTTTAAAAGTTTCACTACTAGAGGTGGTCGGAAGTATTTGATCACATTTATAGACGATATGTCAAGATATTGTCATATTTCTTTGTTAAAATCAAAAGATGAAGCTTTTGATAAGTTTAAAAGTTTTCAAGAATCGAGTTGAATTGCAACTGAACTTGAAAATTAAGAGCTTTAGGAGTGATAGAGGAGGAGACTACAAATCACATCATGAATAGAGTGCCAAACTCCAAATGCTCCTCCACTCCGTATGAGTTATGGCATATGCATCCTTGTAGAAATGACACTCTTAAGATTTGGGGCTGTATTGCTTATGTAAGGATACCAGCCCTAGGAGACCTAAAGTGGGAACTAGAACAAACACTTGTGTTTATTTAGGAGGTGTAAAAGATAGTGCTGTTGCTCGGTTTTTTGATCTATCAACCAATATGGTTATAGAATTTCGAGATGTAGTTTTCTTTGAGAATAAATTTCTCAGAGATCAGGGTTTGACCATACCAGGCGATACAGAGATGGTTACAGAATTGCCGGTTGAGTCTGAGCTAGTTACTTCTGACACTTGTCTCAATCTGATTTCTAATTCAGTTCCTGTAAGAGTTTCTACAAGAGATAGAGTACCCAAATATTTTGGTGAGGACTTTGTGACCTACCATTTAGAGAATGATCCATCATCCTATAAGGAAGCGATGAGCTCTAGGGACTCTTTGTTGTGGGCAGATGCCATTGATGATGAAATGAGCTCTCTGTTGAAAAATCTAACTTCACAGCTAGTCGATTTGCCAAAAGGGGCTAAGACTGTGGGCTGTAGGTGGATATTGAAGAAGAAACTTAATCCTGACGGATCCATAGCTCGATATAAAGCACGTTTAGTAGCTAAGGGCTATACGCAAGTGAGTGGGATCGACTACCTTGATGTCTTCTCACCGGTCTGTCATTTGGCCACGATAAGAATTCTTCTTGCCTTGGCATCTATTGAGCATTTTATTGTGCATCAAATGGATGTAAAGACATCTTTTCTCAATGGAGAACTGTCAGAGAAAATCTACATGAACCAACCTGAAGGGTTTGTCATTGAAGGTTTCGAGAACAAAGTTTGTAAGTTACACAAATCTTTGTATGGTCTTAAACAAGCACCTAAATTGTGGCATCAAAAATTTGACAAGGTAGTAAAGAGCTTGGGGTTTCTAATCAATTACTCGGATAAATGTCTTTACTATCGTTTTGTGTCGAATAAGGTCATGATTATTTGCTTGTATATAGATATTTATTATTGTTTCCAATCTCTCTGTGTGGTGAGTAATGTGAAACTAATCATGGGTAAAGACTTCGACATGAAAGACTTGGGTGTTGTTGACACCATTCTTGGTATGAAAGTAAGTTTTCACAGGCAAGAGATTTTCCTTAGCCAAGCCCATTATATGAAAAACTACTTTCCTTTTGAGGATGCAGTGAGTGCCAACCGATTGAGACACCATTTTGATTATACCAAGAAGCTGATCTCTTAAGAAGAGACAGTGTGAGTCAGTTAGATTATTCTAAACTGATTGGTAGTCTCATGTATGTTTTGTGTTGCACTAGGCTAGACATAGCCTTTACATGTGGCATACTGAGTCGTTTCACTAGTAATCCTGGCCATGAGCACTGGGATGCCCTTACGAGGCTGATGAGATACCTTAAGGGTACTCAAGATTATGCTCTTTGTTATGGTGGCCATCCTATCCTATAAGGATATTCTGATGAATCATGGGGATCAGAATTATGGGACAACAAATCTACTGCTGTTGTGTGGAAGTCAAATTTGAACTTTATGCTCTAACTTCAGTTGCAAATGAAGTAAAAGAGATAAAGAATCTAATTATGGTTATGGATATTCCACTGACCCGGTTGATGATTAGTTCCTTCAGTGTGTTCTATGATAATCAAGCAACAACTATGGTTGTGAAGAACTCACTCTTTAATGGTAAGAGGAGATATCTTAGGCTGAAAAATGACATGTTGAATTATCTTAAGAACACGGGATTATCACTTTGATTGATACGAAATCGAAGGATGATAGGTCGAAGCTCTCACAAAAGGGATTGACCAAAGATCGAATATTCAAAATTGTGGGGGAGATGGGGTTGAAGTCTGTATAGACAGGACTTAACCTACATCCATGTTATTTTGAATCTTCGAATCTCCCTTTTGGCCAAGATAGGCATTTGATATGTTTCGATGATATTTACAGTTGTTGTGTGTTATTCCACATTTGATGACATGTCCTTTTTGGGAAAGGTTGTACATTCCAAACTTGATGATACAGCTTAACTCAAATATGGATAAGATGACTGTAGCATTCCATAAAGAAACATGAAATGATTCTTTGCAAAAGAAACTATTTGGTCTTGTTCTTTAATGAAACTTGACAATCAGGAATGGTTATTTGCAAAAGAAGCTGTTTAGGTTTTGTTCTTTATTGAAACTTGACAATGATGCTTATGGTGAGAGTGATACTGATACTTTTTCAGCCATTTTGAATTGTACTAAGTTCTTCTTCTGGTAGAACTAGATACTTTCGTGAATTATGAAATTGTACTAAGTTCTTCTTCAGGTAGAACTAGATACTTTAGTGTTTTACACAAATGATTGAATTCATTTTCATGAAATTCATATTTGGTAATTCACAGGGATTGGCGAAAAATGAGGAGCTTGTCTTGATTTGGACTTTGATGAAGATGACTTACTTGATGAGTAAATCTTCTAAAGTCATAAAGACTATGCTTGCATTTCAGTATGCATAGAGTTTACTTTTTTGTGGAACTTTATTTTGGATCTCAATGAGAATCATACCCCATGAATGAATTCATCTAAGATCAGTGGGGTTCACTTATATGTGAAACTACCTTTTGGTTGAGTTTAACTTGTTGTATATCTAAAACTCTTGGTTTGTCATAAAAGGATTCATGTTTTCAGTTGGATTACAGATCTTTTATGATATAGACCATAAGGTGATGTGGATGATTCAATATTTTGTTTTGAACATTACACTATCTATCTATTAGATTTGTGCTATATGTAGAACATAGGAGGAGATTGTTGGGTATATAATATAACCCATGTATGTTCTAATATAAGCCCAATAAGATAATGGACTGGTGTAGTGGGCCTATTTGGGCTAGAGCCCACTAACCTATTAAAACCCTAGTGTATCTAATATATATAGGGGCTGGAGGCAACAAACTTGGTATTCCAAATTAGATACCTTGGGTGTAATGCTTCAAGCAAACTCTTGCTTGACCTAATTACTCTAACAAAGGATCTCGTTCATGGTTCATTAAAGATATTGAAAATCTAATCCCATGCATAGAGTTAACCTTTTTCTCATCAATACAATACAGAGAGGGGACCAAAGTTGTGGATTCCCTAGCTAATGTTGCATGTATTAGTAGAATCGATAATTAGTAGGAACTGGAGGAGAATCAAGATGTGATATTCTTGGCTTAAGTCAGTTTTAGAGTTAAGTCTATGAGTTTAATTCTCTATTGACTTTTTTATGCAAGGTTCATGTCCTCCTCATCTACTATTTTTCTTCATCATTAATAAAATTGTAGGCACCTGCCAGGGTTCTTAGATAATTCTGGGTTCTAATAATAATAATAATTTATCAGTTGATGTCGAATTTCTCTATCTCGACTAAGATTTGAACTAGGGGTGCAAGTTTGGCCCTGTCAGCCCTGACCCGCCCTGAGGCCGAACAGGGTCAGGGCTGGATTTTCTAACCCTGAGGGCGGGTCAGGGTTTATTTTTTTAGACGCTGACTCAGGTCGGGCGGGTTTTGGGTTAATGCCTCGGGTACCCTGACCCAGCCCAACCCTGAGTTTTCTATTATAGAATTGAACCATCAGTGCATGTTTCTTTTGCTAATGTTTTCTATTATCTTGGATTGATGTTTCTTTAGATTATTATTATTAATTGTCTCTGTTGCCCGTCATGTTGTTGAATTCATATTGTCTTATTTTGTTCCCTCTCTCTGTTTATTGATCATTTTATTCAATATGATAAGTGGTTGCTTTTTTTTTTGGCACTCTTAACAAGTATTTGCACAAGGGTCAATTAGGGCCGGCCCGGCCCGGCCCTACCCAATCAGGGCAGGCCAGAGCCAGCACAATACCCTGTAGGGCGGGTAATGGGTTGAGGTTTTCCAGCCCTGACTCAGGGTCAGGGCGGGTCAGGGCCGAGATAATGGGATCCAGGGTTGGGCTAGGGTTTTGAAAAACCAAACCCAACCCGACCCTGTTGCAGCCCTAATTTGAACTACGTGAGATTTCGAGAACTTGTAGGATGTATATTAAAAAAATTTCTTACTTGGCAAAAGTAGAACAAAAAATAAATGATGCGAAAGCTAAGCCCAAGAACTCAGCTTAATCCCCTTTTGAATTGTAGAAAAATATTTCTCACAGAAGTTTTTACTTCGTTTTTTTTTCCGGTGGAAAGTAGGATCCGAAGAACAATCCGAATCCGATCCGACCGATAAGGATTTTGAGTGGACGTGACTGTGACATAGGTGGATCCGTTAACACCCCTACTCGTTTTAGGGATATCATTATAAATTGAAGGTCTCCCTAGATAAAACTTGAGCTGTAGTAGTTCAAAGTTACTTTTTTATATCCGTAACACGTAATTAAAGAATAGAAAAACAAGAAATTCTAGAAAAGTTATTTCTTGTCCAAAAATTAAAAATAAAATAAAAAATCAAGCAATCCAAATAGGCCAAAGTGCCCTTATTTGAGGGACGAAGGCTTTGGATTTGAATCACTTCAATCGTTTAATTGTAGACCATCGATCTGACGGCTACCATATCATCATCTCCATTTCTTGGGCCCACCCACCAAACTCAAGGCAAATGTTTTTCGCCCCCCGTACGAAATGCGCCCCCCTGGTATTCTGAATTGTCGGCAGACTAACGCTTTTTGACGTCAAATCACGTTACCAGGTGGCGTATTATCCTACAAGGGGGCGAAAAGATCATCTCCCCAAACTCAAACTACTGTCATTTTCGTAATTTAGGGATTTTATAAAGGGGATTCTCGTCATGATACCAATAATCTGATAATCTCAGTTAGCGCCATGGTGCTCTTTTGAAATCTAACCTCTTTCAAAACTCGAAAAAGAAAACCCTAGAAATCCAAAAACAGACAAAAGAAAAACCCCATGATGGAGAAAAACCTCCGTTCATCTCTCCAAATCTCTGCAGAAGAATTCCTCCTCTCTGCAACAAAAATCGACCCCAAATCTGGTAAATCCACACTCAAAACCCTAATTTTTAACATCACTCCCTCCTCAAATCTCTCTACATCTCTCCCTTCAGCTCTCCACATTTCCATCTCTAAATCTATTGATTCTTTCAAGCAACCGAATCTTAGTAATGACACCTCAAAATCTCCTAATTCGCCCCCAACAAAAAGGTTAAGAAAATCGTCCAGAAACAGAAAAAAAATCGAAGATTCGAAAGATGGAGAAGGTTCAAACCCTAAAATCCACGACTCAAAAAGGCAAGTTTTGTTAAAAAATCTCCAGATTTACACTTTTATTATGCATCTTTGCATCTCTCACCCTAAAAAACCCTTTTCTCCTATAAATCTTTTGCCTTCTGTTCAAGCTTTGCACGATACACTTATTCTCTATGAATCAGATCAGATTCTACAGTCTGATATTGCAGGATTGTGTGAGGAGTGGTGGAAAGATCAATTGCCTGAGAGAGAAACCCTAATTTCTCAGTCTCTTCCGTTTTTGCTCTCGAAATCGCTGACATTACGGAAAAAGGTTGATGTTCATAGGGTTTATGCTCTCCGTGAGGCGTTATGTTTGTTTGATTTTAATGATGATAGTATTGAGGATCTGAAGCTTTTGCTTGTGCGTTGTGTGATCACGCCTTTGTATTTGAAGACTGAGGAAGGAAGGAAGTTCTTAGCGTTTTTGTTTGGATTGAATCTTCAGCTTGTGAAGGAAGCCTTAGCGATGATTCGGTCTCAGATTCCATTTGGGAGGAAGGGAATGTTGGAGGCGTATGCGGACGTTCTTTTTCGGGCGTGGAAGGTTGCTGAGGGGTCGTTGCGTGATGAAATTGAGAAGGAGTTTTTGCAGAGTTTGATTGAGGGTGCAATCCATGGGAGCTCGAGCTCGCTTGCTGCTTCGATAAGGAGGGTTTTAGGAGGATTTATCAATCAACGGACGACTAATGGTGTTGAAAAGCTTCTATTTCGCCTTGCTGAGCCTGTACTATTCCGGTCGTTGCAGGTATTTTTTTCTCCTTGTTTTTTTCGTTTTCTTTGTGAGCAAGTAAATTGTTAAAAAGAACCTATATAGGGAGAAACACTGCGTGAAAAGTGCTATTCAGCAGGTCCAAACTCATTCGTATAATTTCCCTTCTCCGTCAAAACAACCTTGTACTCACAGTCGAACATCTGGAAATTGTTGCTGCAAGCCACGCTAGTATTCCAATGTGGCATCCTATAGAATCTCTACCTCTTTTTTATTCTCTCGCTCCCTGGTTGTATTTCCTTTTCTTGTAGTCTCTATCGTTTGTTCTCATTGTCTTTGCCTTTGTCCTTTGTCCTTTGACCGTCTTGGTCTCCTTTGACCGGCGGGGAATCCTAGCTAGGAATAAGCAATAAAGATAGCAGACCGCCCTTCCCTCTTCTGCACACGCCATTTTTGGTAAAAGAAAATAAATTCCTACCTGTAAATACAAGTAGGACGATAGAACAATGTCGATACAGGGGTGCGGATGGGGTGTTAAAAAATAGCCCATAAGGTAGAGGTCTCCCTCCACAAACAGCTTGAAATCAAGATCAAAGATGGAGATTCCAGAAATCTGGTTGTACATGAAAAAAATGAAACACATTGCCAGAGGCGTGAGCTCAAAAATGAATAAAGAAACCAATGTTTGTGCTCAAGAATAAAAAACAATCCTTGTAGAAGAGGTCTCCATCCATTTCCTTACAAAAAATAACAGTACTACTTGGTTATTAGCATAGTTGTCAACCCGTGACTCGACTTGTGACTCGATTTCCTACTTGGTTATTACTTATTAGTAGTAGAGTTGAACACAAATGTTAAAAAAAAAACCCTGCAGTTCTACTTGGCTATTGGTAGTGTTGAATGCAAATAGAAATATTTGCCTTTTAGAGCCTCAGATACCATGATGCTTAGGGATGCAAAAGAGAGAGTGAACTATTGTGAAAGCATATAAGTAGTCAATGAGACTCCTTTGCCTTATGTTTAACATAACTTACTACTTTCATTCCATTAAGCACATAATCAATCTGATTTGGGAAGACCAATTGCAATTGATATGCTCAGGGGGATTTCATCCACAAAACCACAAAACACGTGATCAATCATCTCACAGATTCTCCTTGTTCTCATGTGTTTCTTTGTAGGTTCATTCTCCTTGTTATCTTAATAGAATAATTGTGGAGGCACGGTTGTACTCTATCCTTCCATTCGAAGTTCTTTTCTACTTTATAGTTTCATCCTCCTTGTTGTTTTCACTTTATAGCATACATATTCTTCTTTTAGCAAGACGTCTGTTTAATAGCCATGAGGGGTGCTGTATGGGTGTTTTCTCTGGAATATGATTATGATCTTTTAGATTAAACTTTGAAGTATTCTCTCAGCAAAATTCTTTTTCCAGCTTTTTTTTGTCATAGTTAAGGCTAATTTTTTCGTTTAACCACTAATTGTTGACTTTAAATTGGCCATCAGAGCTATAGTTCCATATAAGCTTGAAGCTTGCTTACTTACATTTATCTAAATTGTATGCTGTTACCTATTGGGATATGTAACTCACTATGCATCAATTTACTTAGACAACTTCCTTTCAATTTTTATATTGGTGTCAGGTTGCAAACTCAAATGTTCGTCAGAATGCGTTGCATTTACTTCTAGATATGTTCCCTCTTGAAGACCCAGATGCTACAAAAGATATTAAAGATGCATTGCTTAATAGACAATTCTTTTTATTGGAGAGGTTGCTTGCAGACGAGTGCCCCGATGTGAGGGTCGTTGCTGTGGAGGGTTCTTGCCGTATTCTTCGTCTATTTTGGGAAGTGATTCCTTCTTCAACAATTACCAAGATATTAACAAAAGTTGTTGATGATATGTCACACGATTTGTGCAATGTGGTCAGGCTCTCAACATTGAATGGCATTATATATTTGCTTGACAATCCACAAACTCATGAAATACTGAAAGTGCTTCTTCCAAGATTGCAACACATGCTCCTGGATACTGTACTTTCAGTACGAGTGGCTGTTACCGATCTCCTTCTAGCTATACGAGATATTCGATCTTTCCAGTTTAATAAGGTATAGGTACTTTATGAAGTATGTATTTATTAGCTGTTGCTGATTTGTGAGGCCTGATACCTGTTTTTGAAAGATTTCTTGACACAAACTAGTCCAGTTTTGATTTCTACTATTTTTTTGTTTCGAATAACTTTTGTTCCTTACAGAGCTTGATCAATTTATCTTTCAGGTTGTTGGGTTAGATGCTTTATTATCTTCCCTTGCAAGTGATCACCCACTTGTTGCACAGAAAATCACTAGGCTGCTGATACCATCATACTTCCCTTCAAAAGTCACTCTGAAAGAGGCATGTAGTCGTTGTGTTGCACTTATAAGAAGGTCTCCTATTGCCGGGGCAAGGTTTTGTGAATTTGCTATATCAGAAGGGTCATCTTTGAACTCTCACGTGGAACTTGTCAGAGTCTTTATTGGTTTAGCCCTGTCACCTAGTGGTTTAAATCCTGATCAGATTGATGGTTTTATCATCGCTGCTGTCAACCTCTGCCAAAGTATGTTGAGTGAAATATCTTGCAAGGAAACCCTTAATGAGTTGTTTTCTGGTGAAAAACTGAAATGCATGTTTACTGCCGCATCAACTGTGCGTGCCCGAACTTCAATTTTAAGCGTTGCCTCCATCATTTCACAAGATAATGTCTCTGAGCTTCTTGAACAATGTATGGGTCTAATCTTGAAATGTGGTGGTTTATCTGAAAATGTGGAAGGACAAGAAGAAGTAAGGGCCGCTCACAAGTTAATGATGTCTTATGGTAGGTTTGATGACTTATTTGAAGCCTTAACAAATCTTTTGCAAATGGCTTCTTCTAGGCTCCATATCAAATTTGGTTCTGAAATGCCCAAGCAGGACGTGCTACGTAGAAAGAAGAAAAAGGTTAAGTTGCCCGTGAAAACCTCGAAGAAGTTGAATCATGTTGGAAAAAGATTGTTAAATTCCGGCATGGCCAATGCAGAGGATGATTATGTTCTCGCTGCGGCAGCAGCGTGGCAGATAAAAGACTTGCTTAAATATGAAGACACTCGGAATGCAGTGTTAAATTCTCCAGTATTAGAACTGGCTTTCTACTCGTTGAAGGCCATTTCTTGGGTAACTATCCAACAGTGCTGGCATTGGGAATCCTTGGATACATCACCAGTTTTGGCATACACAGCACTTTCTTTGCACACGTGTCTTGAAAATATTGACATAACTGACCTGAGTGATGAAAAGAGTAATGATCTTCACTCCACAGGGCCGTCGTTGGGGGTAAGTTATATTACTGATTTGAAATTTATTTTCATTCATGCTTGGCGTTTATATTGTTCGATCTGTTGGAAACTGAAATCTACCCATAGTGCTATCTGACCCTTTTCTGTATATTTTCTTGTAATATAGACAGTTCTACAACTTCTGCCCTTCTTATAGGAAGCGGGGTATGACAGTCATTCTTGATTCATCAGGGATATGATAGTCATTCTTCACTCATTACGGACAACTTAGCTATTGTGCTGTCCTAATATTTGTTATATATCGAGAAGTATGAACTTGCAATTTTGTACTCCATGTTTCTCTTAATATTTCTTTTGATCCTCACAATATTATTCTTCTCTTTAGGCCATCTTACCATCTTGAAGTCCTTAGATTCACACCAAGGGCTACTGGATTTCCTATAACTAAGTGAAGCTCTTCCTAAAGAGCTTCTATACCAATCACTAGGAGTAATTTCCCCAGTGTTAATAAGTACATAAACAAAGTGACAAAGATAGAATACGCACTTAGATTCGCTAATTACTATAAGCTGTCCCTCTATCCCCTTTCATTTTCGGTTTTTCCTTTCTTGTGCTTCATTCTCCATCTTTTTTATTCTCTGTCTTGATTGTGAACAACTCCTTTTCCCCTCTCGCTATCTTGCTTTCTTTCCTCTCTCGGAGATATTTCGTAGACATCCAACACATCATTCCTAGATACGGAATACCTTCACTTTCATTTTCAACAACCTACCCATATTTTCCTACCCCTTTGAACCATTTCAATAGTCCATACCAAAGTTACCGGAAACGCTCCCGGAAGGTGGGAAGCGCATTTCCCCAATTTAGTCTTCTCTTCTTTTTCTTATTCTTTTTTTCATTTTCCTTGCAATTGGTGCATTTCTTTTTCTTTTTCTTTTTCCTAAACATCGCACTTATTGTTTGCTTGTCTGATTCTTGCTTAAAACAGCTGGCCGTATTTTTTTTTTTCTCTTGTTTGATTCTATATGGTCTCTTATTTGCCTAAAAGTCAAACCATCCTAATGACTAATTTGGTCAGCAATGACTATTAAATTTGTAAGGAATGATGCTTCTTTGATATGCTATTATGGCTTGTATTTGTTGTGCTAGTTGTATTTGTAAGTATTCTCTACAAATTACCCCCAGTTTAATGGAACTTTGGGGTCAACATGTATAACGGGGATATCTTGTCCCTTTTTGTATATTTTATATGATATATTAATAAATTTCGTTACCTTTAAAAAATATATATCTTCATTCATTGTCTATATGGAAAAACTGGAAAGCTTAAACTCCCTGAACAAACAAGAATCAATCTTATCAGCTTTGTTGTTCTTGAAGTTCATGCTGTTAATTCCTGGGAATATTTTAATTTCTTGCATCTATTCAATTCATTATTCTTACTGTGTAAGAACTAAGAATCTTTTAAGTTCTAGTCTTCCCACTGTAATCCTACTAAGATCTAACAGTTCAGGGTTTTAATGTACGTTCATCACTGGGATTGGGTAGAGATTGAAGTACTGGAAAGGTTTGCATCAAACGAGGGCAGGGTCACTCTATCATTTGTCCAAGTTGGAAGACAAAATTGTCTGGCCTGCCTTCAAACAAGGGCAAGGCTGCACCCGTATATGTGGAATTCAGCGGTTTGTCCTCGCTTACTTTGTTTATAGTTTTACTGATTTGTCAGGAAACTCCTTTGTAATCACTCCATTGCGATTGAAACAAGGGGTAGGTATACCATGCTACATATTGATGCTGTGGTGGTTGTTTCTTCAAATTGCAAGTCTTATGGAAGAGATACCATAATATCTGGATACTTTGAAGGCCCAACTTATCATGTCCGACAGAATATGATACTTTGAAGGCCCAACTATAATGTTCAAAGAGATGTCACTCTCTTCGAATTAGCTATCATGGATTTTTCTTGTTAGGGTGATACATACCGTGTTTATCAGTCGATATGTTGAGAAAAGGAAGAGCCTTTCAAATAACCTCTGTTGTAAAGATGATTACTGCTTCTTTTCTTGTTCATACCTTGGTTTGAGTTCTCTATCGACATTGACAATGAGAAGCTTTGAGTAACTGAAGTCTTGTTAGGTTTTGCTTCTGTGAAGTTTAGGAGTTGGATTGGAAAAATGGCACTGGAAAATGTGCTGGCATTAATTAGTTATGAATATTGTATAGGCAGTGTCGGGCCCATAATCTTGAGGCTTAGCCGACTTGGTTGAAATGGATGTACTCTTTTCTCCTTTCTCCTGGCTTTTTCCTTCTGGGCCTTCTTTCCTTTGAGGTTTGGGTTTGGATGATCCTTTCTTGAGCTCCCTGCCTGTTGTTCCATTTTATTCCCTCTCTTTTATTAATTCATTAATTGCCTTGCCACTTTGATACTAGAGCTAATTCATGCGCAGCTTATTCTTTGTTGCTTTTGCATATAGATTATGTTCTGTATAAAGAATTAGTTTGTTGCTAATTTCCCTTATTTTTTACATTCCTCACGCCAATCCTGATTATTGTTGTCCTTTCAGCAAACGGCATTGGATCATTCTTTGAATTATCTACTCAATTGTACAAAGAAGCTCCTTTGTGCCAGTGATCCTGGGAAATCCGGTCATTCAACTTCCGAGCTTAAGCAAGGAGAAATTAAAATGGCTGCACGGCGGAGATCCAGGCGAAGAGAAGGCCTAGAAGACATCCCCAACACCACTGACGGAGGTACATTTTGAACTGATAAACTACTCAATCTAAAGGAATAAATGAAATTGCTACCTATTAATGAGAATTACCTTTGATTTTCCAATACTTTTGAAATGCCTCTAAGTTTCAAAAGAAAAAGGCATTTGTTCCCTTATTTATGCCAGAACAAGTTTCAAAAGGATATGCCATACAATTCATAAGCTTTAAACATTGGTGATACTACTTCGTACCCATATTTCTGCCAATACACGAGCAAACTAATTCTATTCTTGAATGTATGTAGGGACTGAAATAAAACCCGATATCCCTGAATTAAAGAGGATATCAAATATAGTGAAAATGGTCACGACGGTTCTCAAGTTCGTTGTTGATGCCACCAGCGTGGGACTTGTTCACGACAATCAAGCGAGGGCCTTACAGTTCACATCAGCATTCATGCATTATATCATCTCAGCCCTTGAAAAAAAAGAAGACTACAATTCATTGTCCAATGAAGGAGATTTCAAAGAAACTTTTATGTGTTTGAAGAGCTCCATCAGTTACGCAGCCAAGTTACTCAATCTAGTCCTCACGGATTTGAGTGACTCTTTGCCGCCGCCAGCAGAAATCTCATATCTTGCCAACGACATTCTCAATCTAGTCGCTTCTATTGAATCACATCTGGGTTCAAGACATGCCGGATATCTTGTTGCAGTTCTGAAACCATGGCTTCCCGATCTTATACTGGCATTGGGCTCTAGCCACGTTTGGATCAAGGCAACACAAGAAAGTGGCTCTCCGAGCTTGCCTTATAATAGTAAGCTCGATATTCCAGCATGGCTTGTGGTTTTGAGTATGACGGAGGTCTGTGAACTGAGTGAACTCAGACATGACGAGCAGACTGAGAACGACCTTGTGACAGAGGTGTTGTCTGTGTTCAAGAAGCTTATGGAAATGGTGGTTCTCTATCTTAAGAAAGGGAAACCAATAATACTTGATGCCTTTGGTTTCATTCTTTTGAGTGGTGCAACATTTGGGATGGAACGTGAGGACTTCGGATTGGTTCTAGCACTAGTGCATTTTGTGTGTGAGAAGTTGATGGGGTGCGACTATGAGCATTGTGAAGAACTTGAGATGATTCTTTCTTCTTTGCAAGAGATCTACCTTCAAGTGGAACAAAGCACTAAAGATCCAGAGATCAGCGAGGATGGTAGGCAGAAGCTAGAGTGTGTCAAGAGATTGCTTGAATCTGTTGGAATGGTTGATATGTGAAGATGATGGGTTCCCATGAAGAGATTTGGAAAGTAACTGAATGTGGAGATTTTGGGATGCAAGAAATTGGTCAGGAAAACTATATGAAGTTGAAAAGATGGTGGTGGGAGGGCACAAATTTTATAAATTTTGCAAGCTGAGAAATCTCCATTTGCTTCACTGCATTAAGTCTTGTATAATTGGCTGGCTGTAATGCATACCAACTAGGGGTGCAACTCAGGTCGGATTGGGTCGGGTTGAGGCCAACCCGACCCGATTTCCATATTGATCGTGTTTAGACCATCTAAATATGTTGGCCCCACTTATACTTTGCCAGTATTTTTCCTCAAAAAATATGCACTGATGTTATATAATTCATCAATTTAAGACACTAATGGATCCAATATAGAGTAAAAAATTAGGTGCATAAATGTAGATTGACCAAAATCTTTTTATAGAAAGTCGGAAATTCAGTGCATAAATGTAGAAAGTTAGAAAATGGTCGGGTTGCCCGATACCCCAACCCGACCCTACCTGATTCAGTCGGGTTATAAAATCCCAATCCCAACCCGCAACCCAACCTAACCTGAAAAAATTCAACCCAACCTGCCAAAAATTCAGTTTGAACCCGAGCCGAGTTGTACCCTAATACCCACGCCGCGAAGAGCATTTCTAGTAATTATTTAGTATATATTATATCCATCTAAAATTATAAAAACATTGTAATTTAATCAAGAAATCTATAAAATATACTAACCATGTTTCTTTCTCATCGTCATTCGTTCAATTCACTTGATAACCTTTTCGTTTTGATCAGGTGATGTCCAATTGTCCATCTTACAGCCATGTAGAGCATGGGTGGGGCCCACCATTTTACATCACATGGTTCTTTTTTCACAGCAGGGCCTATCATTTTACATCACATGTTTCGATAGGGTAGACCCACCATCTCAAACTAAATCCATGCATAGGGTGTGACCCATCATTTTACACCAAGTTTTGATAGGGTGGGTCCCACCAAGTCCACTCAAACTTATTTATCAGTTGGGGCTTACCATTTTGCCTCATCCCCACCCAAGCCCATTCATAGGGTGGGCCACTAATTTACATCTCATGTTTTGATGGAATGGGGCACATAATTTTACACCCACCCTACTACTCTTTTACACTAGGGGGCTGTCCCAAGTAAAAAAGGGTGAATATATCACTTCCAGAAATGCAAGTGTTCTGTATTTTCATAAAAAAAAATTTGGAAACAATCTTTCGAGTCCAAGGGGTCGTTTGGGTGCCAGGAAAATTTTATTAGCAATTTTTTCCATGGAGGTGGAATTTTTTAGAATTTTGTTAACTCATTTTTCATAGATTTTTTTTAAAAAATTGATTTTTTTTGCTATTTCCTAAGAAAATTATAAACCTTTTGGACCTTGGAATTTTTCCTGAGATCGAGATGGCCGGGCTGGAAAACAGAGAAGAAAAAAAGTGATTTTGTTACCCTTTTTTCCCTTGTTTTCTAGCCTACACTGAGGAGCCGTTTGGATATGCGGATTTTAGTATCCTGGATTTCTTGAAAATTGTAGCTAAGAGACAAGAGAAGAAGCTGATCAACCGTCGTTTTTTACTCATTTTTGACTTCTCGCCCTTCTTTCCGTCAGCAAGAGAGTAGTAGATCCTCCCATATTTCCAGGTTTTAGAAATCTCAGGATACATGAGAGATTTTTAAAACCTGAATTTCTCACTTCAAATCCAAGAAACTCTGTCAGGACAACATCATGGACCCTCTTCTACACTATTTTCAAACTAAAAACCTGGATTCTAAAATCCACGTATCCAAACGGCCCCTTATCTTCTCGCTCTTGCCCTATCAAATCCCTCTCCTTTAAGACGTCTTTAACCCAATGATAATTTGAACTCTTCATCTTTTTAACCTGTGATGATCCATAAAATCAATGGTCCATATAACCAAACATGTGTATTACATATATGATGTGCCAAAAAATTTCTGCAATCCAAACGGGCAGAGATTATTTACATTAATCTTCTTTAGCTATAAATATTATTCTTATCTAAAAAAGTACTAAAGTAATGGTCTTATACTCAATGATTCCCCATGTGAGAGAATGCAAGACATAATCGGGCTAATATTGATTATGGGTCAGTTAACCATCTAGATTGAATAAGAGATTAGATGCAAAATTACCAAAAATACCCATTATTTGGTTAATGGATATGGATGATTACTGTAGGCTAACCATATCTAGTTAAGGTGGTTAATTGATTAAGTTATGTCTGATTTGACAAGATCATCGATAGCTTTAACGGTTAGAGCTCTTTGATGAGTAGAACTCTAATAGGGCTTCTCTGTTTACAAGGAATCGGTCCCTACTACTCTCTATTCATGTATAATCCAAAAGGAGATCTAGCCCCATTAGAAAGATCATGGAAGAAGTAGTGGAAGATCTTGGCCGTTGCAGGTTGCGAAATATCTTTATTCACAAAAATATGAAAGACTGAATTTCATGTAGATCCCATTAGGATCAACTTGAGGGCAACAATTATTTAATGTTGATCACTTTACATTAGTATTCAGGGAATTGCTAGCGTCCATCGCAAAAGGCATTTCGCAGCTGGTCTGTCGCGAGTCAGATCTGCCAACTTGCGAATTGGCAGGTCTGGCATGCAACAGACCAGCTGTGAAATGCCTTTTGCGATGAACCTTAGCAAATCCCATTTAGGGAATAGAGGAACTATAAAAGTCCATGTAAAATAATTTATAAAATCATTTCCCTAAAAAAATAGATAAAAGAGATCCAGAAGTGTCTCATAAAATCTTGAAGTATCGGAGTCCAAGACATGTCTCACACTGGTACTTCACACATTTAAAAGAAACCATTTAACATGGCTTAGGAAACTGAAAAAAAAAATCAGCATTTAACAATAGAAAAGAATGCTAATCCAGTAATTACATACAATTCAATTCTAGCAAATAGCAGCCATTATGATTGGTAGGACAGAAGACCTGATAGAAAGCTATTGCAGCATCAGTGCCCTCTTAAACTTTGATACAGAAACAAAATAGATATTGAAACCTATCATCTTTCTACATACATTCCATGCTGGAGGCCATTGAACTTTCATTCCAGAGTCCATCATTTGATGAAAGGGTGTTCTCCATTTACTTGATAGAAAGTAGATTTTGAATTAATGAGAAATATGATAGAAAGTAAATGAATTAATTTCAAAAAAATCATAGAAAGTAAATGAATAAATCACTCCAAACATAACTGGATCACATAGCAAGTTCGCTTTGTGGAACTATCAAATGGGAGCACCTCCAGTTCTCAAGCCAATGCTTAAAGAATGAGCTACGAAGTAGATAATATCTCGCATCTACTGTCGAAGATCATTAGCACCCAAAAATTTCGATTATGAAAAAAAGTTCTGTTCTAAGAACTTACAGTAGACAAGCATTTCAAGCATTGCCTCTTGTTTCAAACAAAAGAGAACCATGGAGCCTGGTTGTATGCTGAGTCCTTTACACAGAGAGCATTCCCTCCTCAGGAAATGATGTTTTAGCCTTCTGTGAAATTTCATGTAGACCCCACTGGGATCATCTTAAGGGCAGCGGCAATGGGCATGCCTAGGAATCCGATGAGGACACTTACAAACCATTGTGTTAAAGTGAGGGGAGTTGTATTCGCGAAATCACCAAGGAATTCGATGATTATGAGTTGGAAGACAGCAGTGCAAGTGAGAACACCCACAAACACATAATTCTTCAGTATGCCTGCAAATACATCGATCTTTTCCATCTCCCTGGAACTTATCTCATTGAAAAGCTGCAGAAAGAGATTCACACAATCAGCCAAAAATCCATGTTTTTATGTACTGAATTAAAGCAACCATAGAGACATTCATATTTTGACTATTATGAGAAAAACAATGGGGTGACCCTCAAAAGTAATTGTGTTTGCCATATCTGGAAAAAAAATCAAATTGGAACTGAACAATGATAATATGGATACTCCATTTTTGTATGTAGAGAAATGAATTGTGTTAGAACCACTTGCTGACTTCTGATCTGCAGCATGCGGCTCATAATATGGAACAACTTCCATAACAGAGAAGCCCGGAATAATAGATATTTTTGCGCACAAATGGAACGTCTTTTTTCTTCTTTTTTGAAATGGTGAACAAATGGTACGCCGTTAAATGACTTTCATGGGCTAAGTGATGAGAAATAACTCGAGGCAAACACTGCCCAATACTATTGGCACTCATGCTTTAGTACAAGGAAACAAACTTCAGTTTCGGTTCAGACTTTGGTCCCCACAAAAGTAGTAGTGGTTCACAAAAGTTGATAAAGTTGATGAAAATCTTGTAAAAATTATTAAAGTTTATAGAAGTCCATAAATACATTAGAACCATCACATAAGCAAAACAACAACCAATAATCATTAAACAAGATCTAACACCTAGTGACGCACAGTCGTGAGTATCTAGAATAGTAAGATTCTTTTAAACATAGATATTTTATATGTAATGAAAGCTGATGATTGTGTCATTTATTTTTCTTTTCAACTTACTCATCTTATTGATGGAACGATCATTAATATTTCCTGGATATAAATAGAGATGGGAATTGCTAGCGGCCAACGCAAAAGGCATCTGTCGCATGTCAGACCAGCAGCGAAAAGCCTTTTGCGATGGACCCTAGCAAATCCCTAAATAGATTTTGGCTATGTAGGCATGCACAAAATCAATTTTTGAACTTCCGTTCCCACGGAAGCTGAGACATGTTGGCCGAAATCGACCGATGGAAGTTTAAAACTGTGAGTATTGGTCTTATCATAAGATTTGGAGGGTGTCAAGTAAAGACAATTCCTAGGAAACAGCAAATAACTGAACTCAAATGACTTTTGGAAGAAATTTATTAGATAGTTGCCATATTTCAACCTCTCAAGCTATTGCCTATAAATCTTCTAACCATGGGCAACAGATTCTACCTGCATGCCTAACTACAAAGTTCCTCTATCTATATAAGAAAATTTGAACATTGAAGCACATAGTTTAAAAGACTGGCAATAAATTGTTCACTTCATATATGGTACTGAATAACAGAAGACATTTTCTTGGGTTCTATAGGTTTGAAGTTCGGAGTTACCTTATTCAATAGGATTAACAAATTATACATTTACAATCTGAGTCACATGGGATTCATCTAGTTTTTGCAACTTCTGAGAAACCTCACACATTTAAAACCAACACCGACTAGATGGCTTTTATCACTTGCAATGAGCAAGTAAACAATATAATGGAGTTTAATTCAAAGTGGTCTGATTAAGAACAGTGTTAGGGCCAGAAAATTACCTGACAAAAGACGAATGAATTAAAAATCAGTGTGTTCAGTGTTAGATCTGCATCAGGGCCATCAAGCGAAAATATCTCTTTCCCTCTTGTTTGGAGAAACCATATCACTTGAAACTGATAAAGGGATTGTCCTAAGATATTTCTCCACATCACATTGCTAATAAATTTCCCTTTCCTTCCAACTGGTTGCCTTTTCATTAAGTCATCCTGCGGAGGCTCAGTGGCTAATGCAAGTGCACCAAGTGTATCCATAATCATGTTGACCCAAAGAAGCTGCACAGCTGTAAGTGGGGCACTTCCTGAAAAGAAATAAACATAAAAATAAAAGGCAGGAAAAGAAATAAACATAAAAATAAATGTACGAAAGAAATACAAAAGCTCACTAAACAGTGCAATTCTATATTAAAAAGATAAAGTTATGAGGAGATACCTGTCAGGCATGCTGAAGAAAAATTAACAATTAGGGCAACCACATTCACAGTTAGCTGAAACTGTACAAATTTTTGAATGTTTATGTATACTGAACGCCCCCATTTGGCCACGGTCACAATTGTCGAAAAATTATCATCCAGAATTATAACATCAGCACTCTCTTTTGCCACCTGAATTGAAGTACACCATGATGATCAAAACACATGCCATCACGAGGCAATAAGTGATAGCTAGCTAGTTTTTAGTCCACTGCTTTTGGAAAAAAAGTAATACTTTGAAATAGTTAATAATTGCATTTTTCTTAACAATAATGACAGCTAACAAGATAACCTCTTCATGCGCACACTAATTTTTTAGAAACTCAAGAAATCATGGCAAACACTAGCCTATGCATTTGGCAAGTCCATCCATAAACTCTGTCTATAACTTTAGGAACCACTATAAAGCATCATTTCTACATTGAACAATAGAAGAACCCTTTTTTTTTTAATAAAAATATAAAAAGAAGTATAAGAATGTGTTTTACCTCTGACAGGCAAGGAAGATTGAACACCTTCACATGTATTGTTTTTATTAAATTCTCTAGAAGGATACCTCAATTATAGAAGATGAAAGAAAATGAAAAGTAATTGGATAAATACCTCCGTTCCTGCAATGCCCATTGCAAGTCCAATATCTGCCTCATGAAGTGCCGGAGCGTCATTTGTACCATCACCAGTCACAGCAACAACTTCATTAAACACATTGCGCAGTTGTTTTACCAAGGTATGCTTATCTAATGGTGAAGATCTAGCCATCACCTGGTTGCAATAAGAGATACAAATTGATTGAAAATCAATTTTTACTACTAAATCTGACATAACCAAATAAAAAATTCCATTGATTTGTTGGGTCAAATACCTGAATCTTTGGAATTAGTTTGTTCATTTCATCTTGACTCTTTTTTCGGAATTCTGGACCCTCAATAGCTATACCATCATCCGTCAGGATACCACATTCCCTAGCAATAGCCTTGGCAGTGTTTATATTGTCTCCTGTAACCATTCGTACAGTAATCCCAGCTGACCTACATATTGCAACTGACTCCTTGACACCGGGGCGAACAGGATCTTTAATACCCACAATTCCTATACAAGTATATCCTCCAACTGGAATTTGACTTTTAACAGAGAAATCATCTCCTACGTCCATATAAGCAACGCACAGTGTTCGAAGGGCTTCACAAGCAAAGCGTTTAATTGTATCGTTGAGATGGTTGATAGTGGCTTCATCAAGGGGAACAACATTACCTGATGGATCCATAACCTTATCACACGCAGCCAAAATTATTTCCGAAGCACCTTTGCAATGGGCACGAAACCCGCCTCCCGGAAGCTGGAGGACGACCCCCATCCGCTTCTTTTCAGAATTGAAAGGCTCAACTTTTACAAGCTTGCATTCTTGGCGTTCTGCCTGAAAATCACCCCCAAGTGACAAGCCAAACTCCAACAAAGCAGCCTCAGTTGGGGTTCCTAAAATTTCACGTTTCCCCTCTTTGTTAACCACAACTTCGCCCCCCGTGTTATTAAATATTGACTGCAGAAGGGTTTTCACGGCAACATCTGGAATTTCAGAGCACAAAGTAAGAGCCTCTTTAGCATTGCTCAGTTCCTTGATATTTCCACAAATGCAAGCCTTCACAACAGTCATATGATTGGTAGTCAGTGTTCCTGTCTTGTCACTGCATATATTTGTAGCCGAGCCCATTGTCTCACAAGCTGCCAGGTGGCGGACAAGGGCTTTATCATTCATCATTTTTTTCATGGCAAAAGCTAGGCTCAATGTCACAGCTAAAGGCAGGCCCTCAGGAACGGCAACAACAACAATTGTAACTGCAATGGCAAAATATTCCAACAACACTAGGGCTTCATCGCCCGACCAGCTCCAGTGTGTACCTTCTAGAAGTTTCCGGTTAAAAAGAACTTGCGCCAAGACAGCAAATGTCACAACAGCAAAGAGTAGACCTATTTTCCCAATCAAAGTTGCCACACCATTCAATTTGACTTGCAAAGGAGTCTCATCATCCCCTCCTTCACTAAGGGTAGCCATCAACTTGCCCCATTGTGTTCTCATCCCAACTGTTGTCACCAGCATCTTGCAAGATCCATCTTGAACCTTAGTGCCAGACAAAAGAAAAGGGTTATCAATGTTCACAACCACGGGCTCACTCTCACCTGTTAAACTTGATTCATTTATCAATACGGAAAATCCCGAGACAAATAGTCCATCTGTCGGAACTTGGTCCCCAATCGATAGATGAACAATATCACCGGGAAGTAGATCATATATGGACATCTTTTGTCTATACCCATTTCGCGTGACCTGAATTGAGATCTTCTTTTTTTCTTTATCAAGATCTTTGAATTGTAGCGATTGACGATAATCACTTGTTGCAGTGACAAATACAACTAACAAGATGCTTGCAACAATTCCAAGACCATCATGAGCACCTTTTGGCCATCCTTCCATGGCAATCCCAACGATTAGAGATACAATGGCACATACGCCTAGGATCATGAGTGTCATGTCTTGAAGTGCTTCCCAAACAAACACCCAGAAACTCCGTACCTGACTTTCAGTAAATTTATTGATTCCATAAACCACTTGGCGGCACTTCAATTGATCCTCAGTTCCAGTAAGCCCATTGCTGGTCGACGTGGAAAGCTTGCTAGCAATGCCTTCTACACCCCCATGCACTTCCAACTTCTTAACATCATGGCCTTCAACAATGGATCCTAACTCATCAGCACAAATCTGAAAACCTGCTGCCTTGACTTCCTCCGGTACAGTGTATTCTCCCGGTACAATACCTGAAATGCATTTGAGGAAATTCAAATCAAGAAGAAGAAAGAGAAAAGTGCAACAGTGAACAAACTAATTTGACAAATTTCATCAGTTGCTAATTGGGATTTGAATGCCAAGGAACATACCATGGATAAACTGAAGTGCCGCTTTCGATACCAAAACAGCAACCCTCAGCTTCTCCTGCAAGATGAAAAAATAAAACCATCAGCCTAATATAAAAAAGGTAGATTAATTGTTCACATAGCAATAATAAGTCCATGCATTACGAAAAATACCAAAGAAGGAAGACCTTAAGAAAATTTTGTTATGTTTCCCATGAAAAAAGAACCACAAATGCATTTTATTTTGTCATCTTGTATACTCTCTATCACAAGCCCACATGCAATGATAGCATGTGTAATGGAGTAATTGCATAGTTCGGGAAAACAGAGTGACCAGAACCCTTTATGTCTTTGATGACTTCAACAGGATTAGCATGAAATTCTTTCAACAAACCATGTGATAACTGATAAATCATTGATGCCATAATGACAGAGACATGACCTACTGATTTCTTGAATAAAAATCTTCATTCTACAAAAATCGGAATTAAGATAAAACCAAGATTACAAAGAAGTGTGGAAGTGAAGTGCGTCTTTGTGCTTAACCACCATACGGGCTTCTTATCCAAGGCTTAACAAGTAATGAGATTCTCCAATGGCTGTTGACAGGATTACCTTTCTGAATGGATGTCCTTGCAAGTAAGAGAAAGATCACCTTACAAACAGCAAGGAGAATCATCTACAACTTGTACCCTTCAAATTATTTGATTTTCCATCTCATACTGTAAAATTCTAACAGCAACAACTCAACAGAAAAAACCTAAACAGCACAATTTAGATTCTAATTCCCACTATCATTTTTCTTCAGCTGCTACCATTTTCCAAAGACATATATGCCCTTTTTTCCTTCTGTGTACCATGGGACATCTTTTTTTTGAATGGTCTGTGTACCATGGGACATTGTATTAAAAGTCAAAACCTAACCCCAGTTTAGAGATATAAGATCCGCATTTTGATACGATCAAGCTACAAATCCTTGCAGATCATATTGCCAATGACATTCCATTAAGCTAAAAATCCTTGCAGAACATAATCAAGTTTACAAATCCGTGCGGATCATATTTCCAACGACATTCCATTAAGTGTGATCAAATGACGATAAAACAGAAGCTCACACTGATTTTTTTTCCATTTGAATATTAGATGCTGACACTGATTATACATAATAAATACGGTTGTGTAAATATATCAGTGTGCCATACACACGTGTGTGAGCATCCTATGTCTCCATGTGTGGGCATAGGCATGTATAAGCATTGGTAGGCAAGATGTGATACAAGCTTCAACTGTAAGGGTTAAGATGATGAACTCCATAATCCTAAATCACCACACTCGAATCTAAACATAGATTTTGCAAGAAGATGATGCTCAATTCGTTTTAGAATTATAAATAAATAAGGGCCCGTTTGGATGCCGAGAAGATTTTGATTTGGATTTCTCAAATTTGCAGCCCTTTTTGTGTTGTGATTTGGATCCAGATCAAATCCTTTGATTTCCAAATCAGCGACTGACAGTGAAAAAAAATCAGATTTCCAAATATGCTGTGGAAATAAGTAATTGGAAATCCACAAATGTGGCAGTTTCCTTCACCCTCTTTGCTCCTCAACCTCTCCCCTCTAGTAGGAAGTACCCCCTTCCCTCTTTCCCTCCCTCAACATGAGCTGGTTGATCTATACATTTTGTATTAAAAACTCATATCCAAATCCAAATACAAAATATGAGGTATCCAAACAGGCCCTAAAGGAATTTGTACAAAGATAGGGAGAATGGGAAAACGCAGAGGACAAAGGCTGTA
The DNA here is from genome assembly GCF_043159265.1 of Tasmannia lanceolata. Classification (NCBI taxonomy): domain Eukaryota; kingdom Viridiplantae; phylum Streptophyta; class Magnoliopsida; order Canellales; family Winteraceae; genus Tasmannia; species Tasmannia lanceolata. The sequence goes on from NW_027518681.1 coordinate 4,114,708, forward strand.
ACAGCATGGAAAAGCTACATCCAGACTCCAGCCTTGATCAAAGAATTAAAAATAAAAAGAAAGAAGAGCTAAGAAAACTATGATCATGAAACCCTGCATGAAAAGCCTCACTTTCTGGGCACTTGCCCTGGATGGCTGATAAAATCACTAGCCTGCCATCTCATGACATCCAGAGCCCAATCCATGGGGAAAACACAGGCCTCATTCCACATAGAGAGTTACATAACACAAGTCGAGCATCCTAACCCGCCGAGGTTTTAAATTTTGGTTTTGGCACGAAATTTCGGCCGAAATCTGTGGAAACATTTGGGTACGAAATCACGGCCGAAATTTAGGTAAGATTCTTCTCCACTAGTTTTTCTTTTTTTATTTTCTGTCATATTTTTAGAAATATCTTAAAGGAATCTCGTTGTTCTTTGATTTTTATCAGGGTTTTTGTCGAAATGCAGACAGAAACTCCACCTTTTTTATATGAAAAGTTTCATGTGTCGTTCGACCAAAACATTAACGAAATACCGAAATTTTGGGCGAAATCTTGTAATTTTCAGAATCCAAGTGGATTTCGTTACAGTGGCAGCCGAAATCCAAATATTTCAGCCATTTCGTTTCGTTTCAGCCGAAATTTAAAACCAATGTAGTCCACTATTCTAACTAAACAGTACACCCATCTCTTCATATGGAATTGTCTATAAACAAAAAACCCAACACCCCTATACAACCTTTAAAAAAATGCAGCAAAATTATCAAGATCTCTCTTCTCATATACCTGTCGATTTACATATAACCACCCAACTGAAAACACAGAGGAAATTAAATCAAAGATAACTTATTATCAAAAGAAATGAAGAATTAGGAATTTAACTAATCTTGGATGCTATTACAAGAGGATCATTGTGTGCTTATATAGAGGACTTACATGATTAAAATAGAATCAAATTAAGATAACCATGGAAGGAGATATGTGTAGAATATTCTAACCTAATTACTAATCAAATCTAGTTTCCTAATCTATCTAGGTTACCTCTACTAGCCAACTTGCCTAGTATAATAAGATGATCCAACGGTGAGATCTCCACATAATCCACCAATGAGATCTTATGAGATCTCACATATTCTAACAAGAAACACGACTCCAAAAAAACCCATGATGATTTCCTTAATATTTGCTCAAAAATCAACTTTACTGAATGATAAAATTAGGGTTTCCCTAAAAATTAAATTTCTCAAATCTTATACCAACAAACCCTAAAAAATTGAAACTTTAATCGATCAATACAAACCAGATTGGTCTTTCTCATAGCCTCGGCTTCGGATCTCTTTGACAGATTCGCTGTAAATCGAAACCGCCTTTTGGGATTCTTCACAACCCCACAAAGCTTCCTCCATCGTTGCAAAGCCTCGTCTGTAGAATTCTTAGACTTCACACCCCCAAAATTTTCTTGTAGATAAGTTTCCATGTTCTTCCTCTACCTTGAAAGAAACCCTGTCCCTTAAAACCTATTCAAATACCCATTTCACAAAACACGAAAACGCGTTGATTCCACGCAAAGGAAAAAAGAAAGCATTTTGACAGGTTCCTGGAAACTACTAAGAAATCAGCTGGAAAGTGTTGGACAGAGAACAGTGTTTTAAATGAAAGAACAAATTTTCAGAAAGTACATAAGGAGAGGGAAGAGGGTTTGATTTGGGATTCTTTGAGGAGAAATGGTATTTGGGTTTGGTGGAAAGAGACAAAAAAAGAAGTGGTACGATCCGAAATTTGGTGGAAAATTAAAGCTATAAGAACGGAAAGAGAGTAGGTATTGGTTATGACTCCTGCTATTCTGGAAACAGACCGAGTACGGAGGGCCAAACTTGAAACCTATAATAAAGTTAAATCTCTCTCTCTCTCTCTCCATTTTTATTTGTTAAATAAGTTAAGTGGCTTTTTGGTTCTTGTAATTTTGCTTTCTCTTTGGATTATGGCTTTTGCCTTTCGGGCCATTCGATTTCTTTGATTAGGAATGTTGGGTTCCACTCAAAAGCAGAAACTCCGCGTAAGGAAAAGTAAAGTGATGTGGATGGGCCTTCTAATGGCTTGGTGAGTTCTACCCGAGTCCCAACAAGTAACACCCCAACTCCAAACTCAACTCTGACCGAGTGAATATGGTGACTCGGCCAAAACTAGAAGGATCAATTACTGTTGCATGCTGGAGAGTTGAAAAAATGATGAGAAAATGTTGAGTTTTGAAAAAACACTAACAAATGCTACTTTATTAAAAAAGAACATTTTAGGACGAAAATACCCCTAACCTTACTTTATCTTTCTCTTCTTTGTTTTTACACTTTATCTTCTCCGGCGATAAAAGTCTTCTTCTCCGGTGAAACATCTTCATTTCTCCGGCATATGCTCATTTGTCTTGAGAGGTTAGAAAGAGTTCTCTAGAGACGCCCATTTCTCATTTTCTTTTTCTTCCTCCAAATATCCAAAATCTCATTATCTTTGTAAGTATTTTCCCTTTTCTAGTGGCTGTAGCCAAAATCAATTGCCCAAACAGCTTTCACTAGGCAAAAGGGTAATGGAAGCCAAAATGTAAGTTAGGCAAAAATGATAGTCGAAGCCCAAAAAATGCTAGTTGAAGCTAAAAAAAAGTTACTCCAAGCCAAAAATGATAGTCGAATCCAAAAACTAATAGTCGAAGCAAAAAAAAAATGATAGTCGAAGCCAACAAATATTTCTCGAAGCTAAAATATATTAGTTAAAGACAAAAAAAGTTCCAAATGTTAGTGGAATTTAAAAGTTTTAGTCGCAACCAAAAACATGTTAGTCAAAGCAAAAAAACCAGTTATTCGAAGCCTAAAAAACTTTAGTCGAAGCGAAAAACACAACGGCGAATGTTACAGGAAACACATTTTTCACTTCAACCAAGTAATTTTTGGCTTCGACCAAGTAAATTTTGGCTTCGAATATCCTGTTTTGGCTTCGAGTACCTGTTTTTGCATTGAGAAGAAGAGGGGGAGATCTCTGAAAATAACTAATCATTTGATGTCCATTGGATAGCACGAAAATGATGAACATATGACTTTGCCATAGCATCTCTTTTACAAGTTTAGAAGTTAAGAGAGGTAGTGGAGTTTTCCATTAGCCACAGTAACACAACAAAAAATTATCAAATGGGGTTTCTCAACATGTCCATAATCCAATTTCTCCTTCTAATCTTCCCATTCTATTTTATTCCTCTGCTCACATGACGATATAAACACTGATAGATCGGTGCTCTTGGCTTTCAAGAAAGGCATAGTTGTTGATTTTCAGAATCCCTCAGGACAAAGGAGCATCTGCTGCCAGAGAAATGAGATGTTTCGACGGAGAAGAAGGCTTCTATCGCCGAAAAATCTCATCGTTTCACATAAAATGCGTTGGAGTAAAACCTAGAAATGATAGAGTGTAAAACCTGCAAGTAAAAGAGTAAAATGGTAAAACTAACAAGAGAAAGATTAAAGTAAGTTGAGGGGTATTTTCATCCCTAGCAACATTTCTTTTAATAAAGTAGCATTTGTTAGTGTTTTTTCAAAACTCAACATTTTCTCGTCATTTTTTCAACTCTCCAGCATGCAACAGTAACTGATCCAAACTAGAATAACATGCTAAAAAATTGGCTGTTAGGCTACTTCCTAACTTACTTGTTGTGAAACAACCAATTACTCCTAAAGCTTAAGCTGTAAAAGATGGTGTTGCTTAATCATTTATACTTCAACACTTCTAGGCCGCTCTGTGCCTCTCTCTACATGTAAACAGATCTTGCACAGATCCCGATCCATACATGTCTTGGTCGGGATCGGTTCAGAACCTTTATTGATGGATGGGTCTGTTTTGGACTGCAATTCAGATCCTGGTTTCCATGTCTGGGTCATGATCATCTTACTGTTCCCCTGAGTGTTTTAGGTCCTACTTAAGTTGTACACAATTAGGGCTTAGGGTTAGGGAAAAGGGAACAAATTCAATAGGGAACAAGATGAAAATCACCATTGAAACTATAAGTGGAAAATAAGTCGGATTAGATTCAGAGTGTTCTACCTCAGTAATGACAAAATACTGATAATAGGAACCGTACAAATTCATGTGGCTTAAGTTTACTAAAATATCCCTAAAATAATGGTTAAAAATTATAAAAAGTTGGAAGGAATTTTGTAAAATAATATAAAAAACAAATGATTTAGGACTGTCCTATGGGTTTCTGCTAGTTGTCTAGCTCTGATCCGAAATAATTTTGGACCGTATAACAGGGATCCGAAATATGTCCATAGATCCTAGTAAGGTGTCTAGATCCTCTCCATTTACGTTCGGATTTGGATGGTCCATCGGATCATCTGGGTCCATTGACAACCTAATTTTAAGTAGATTTTTAATGAAAAATGAAATATTGAGGGAACGATAAGGACCTGCTTCATGCAAGGGTGCGAAAAGTTAAGAATGGCCCTTCTCTCTATATATGTTTAGAAATTCGATAGACAGATAAGTTATGGGCATAGTGATTGGGAATCAGAACTTGGAGTTCGAGGAGGAATGGGCATACAATATACTGACTATCAATGGTCATACACTGATTCTTGCAGAAAAAAATAATTAAAGATTAGAATAGCGCAAATCTAGAAATGGGCATACACTGATTCTTCATTTTCTATTTAATTATGCAAGTGGATAACATCATAAGGCGCACTATGCGCTTATATATTAATGCCAAAAATATAAGCTCTTATCACATAACTTATATGAAGTTAAAATAATGACGATCAATAAGCCACCACTCACAAAAATCAATGACCATCCTCACATGCTACAAGGATGCCCCATAGTAAAAGAATAATTTGCTAGGGACCATCCGAGAAGGCATTTTGCGGACCGGCTGTTCATTGAGAGAGATGAATTAAATGAATGAGACAAATCTGAGCCCATGTGGCTGTTTCGTCATGCAACAGCCTGTTCACGAAATGCCGTCTACGTTGGTCCCTAGCAAATCCCTTAAAAAGTATCAATCGTTTAAAAAGGGAAATGATCTATTAACCCCCTTTCTTCCCCAGTCCACCTAGTCTAAACTCTAAAGTGTGTCGTCATAAATACACTAGAGGGGTGGCCCAGGGAAGAAAAGGGGTCAAATATGTCGCTTCTGTTAGTATTTTAATATAAAAAGGGGGTTTTATGCTTTTCAAAAAGATTCCCCAAATTTGAATTTTCTCACCCAAATTCAAATTTTCAAGTGCGGTCACTTACCTCCCAAGAAACATACTCCTCCTACATCGGAAAGTGAGAGAAACTTTAGCATCCCTATTATTAGAGGGATTGGGGAGTGAATGACTTGGGCCTTTTAGGGGGCATTGAAATTTGTGGGGTGATCCACACCAACACCCGCCTCGAATGTGTGTTTGGATATTTTTCTAAACGTATTTTTTATTTTTAAACCATTGGGAGTTCTTAAAGATGTTGAGAACATTTTAATAACTTTTAGAAAACAGATCTATTTTTAATGGGCGGTTTTGGAAGGGCGCTATTTTGTATTTAAGGGTTGTCTTGTAAAGACCCATTTGCCTTATAAAAAACCTAGGCTAAGCTGTATTTTCTAGAATACAGAAAAACAAACAGAAACTCTCTTCTTCTTTCCGCCTTTCTGTTTTTTTGTTGGGCAAACGGAGTGTTCCGGTTTGTAGTTCAGATCTATCTGATCGCGCAGTTCAAATAAATATGAATGGTGCGTCTGGCTGTTATATCATGGGGTCTTCAGATATGCCTGCACCTGAGGTTCTTCTGTAGAGGCACAAATTCACCTTAAGGAGAGCGCCTGGTCTGTTCCTCATCTCACCGCATTGAAAAGGTTTCCCTAACATCATTTATATTTTTGTTTTATAAAAATCAGATACACCATATTTTAATTTGGAGGAAAAAGCTTTAACAACTTCCCTCTTTAAAAACCAATAATTTTGCATACATTCTTCAGGGCTTCTCTATTTCTGGCGAAAAGGCTAGAAGCGTCTTTCTTCAGAAAATTTCCATTTTTTTTTAGGTGCAATTTTCTATTTTCTTCACAAGAAAAAGTTAACATAAGGGATTTGGTAGGAAATTTTGTGGAAAGGCATTTCGCGGCTGACTTTTGCATAGGAGAACAACCACCTCAAATGAATTAAACGAATAAGACAAAATTTGTGAAGGTGGAGTGGAGTGTGTGGCTGCTGCTCTCTCATTCATAAGTCAGCTTGAAATTCATTTCCCTGAAATTCCCTAGAAAATCCCTTAACATAAAAAGGGATTTACTAGGCAATTTCCCATTAAAGCCATTTGTGACTCACTTTTGCAGAGAGAGCAGCCCCAAAGGGGTGCTTTTTTAGCAGATTTGTCTTATTTGTTTAATACATTACATTTGAGGTGGGTGGTCCGTCCTTCAAAAGTGAGCCATGAAATAGCTTTCCATGAAATTGCCTAGCAAATTCCCCATGAAAACAATGAGGTTATCTAGGACATTCTCAGTTACCGGATATCCTCTGCTAAGATCCCAAGTGCCATCCTCCTTAAGGATCTCATTCATTTTAGGGAAGCCCCCCTATCACTTAAAGGCAGGTAGCCCAGTAAGAGGGAGGCACTTTCAATGAGAAGAATATAAGAGAGCCAATTATCTCTCCAGAAATCCATATAATGTCCTGATGCTCAGAACAAATGTCATAGTTATTAATATAGGGCGAACACGTGGCACGCCAATAAGCTCTTAGTCCGTACTGTCTGCCTAAAACGACGTAACGTAAAGTAAAAAGGGTTGCCATGAAAATGTTTATGCTGTCTCACCCAATTTGATTTTCGAGAGAGATATGGCGGGGTCACATAGAAAAAGTCATGTCTTCTTCTTTGCTTAACATTTTTCAAATTTTGAATCCAAAATATATCCTTACCCCCTTGGTGTAATTATTCCCGTCCCTACCTTCTTTTTTTGTGTTTTTTCAAACTAGTAAAATATGCACATGCACTGCACGTGCCACTAAGGTATTTTACAATTTGTTTATTTCAATATTTATTAATGAATTAGTATAACTTTTTAAAAATATTATTCAATATTACTACGTAATTTCAGAAGAAATTTTATATTAGAATAATCAAAGAAATGACAACATGATCAATTAGTAGAAGAAACAGGGAAAAAATTTCTTTGAAAGAACAAATAAACTTTTCTGATTTATTGGAGGAAGAAATAAATGTTGTGGGGTGACATGAATCGAATGTTTGCCTGAAACTGAGTTTTTCCAGGGGTTCCCTTCAATTCAGCATTCTTCTTGAAAGAAATGGAATATTTTTTTGCAAAGAGGAGAGAATGTTTGAGAGGCAGAGAGATAAGACTGTAAACGTATCATATACATATCACAAACCTAAGCAAATCTGCATCAAGTTTCGAATCTATAAAAAATCAAATCATAATGATTGTTCTAGCAGAACCTAATTCTATCATTTCAGCAACCTATCAACATGCAATTCTCCATTTACTAGCTTCCACCACCGAACAAGATCTCGCTATCTAGCGGTTTCTAAGAACCAAAGAACAAAAAGCATTATAAAAATCTCCAAACCCTATTTCAAAACATCAGCAGAACACACACAACTCTTCCCGAAGCTTTTGACCCATCGGAGAGACACTGGGCTCTTAGTAACAATTATACTTACTAATATTGATAAAAATAAAATGTAAATCAATTTAGAATAGATATTATACAGTCTATACGGATTTTCTTTTGAAAACCATAAGCACCTGATTAGGATTTCCGACTGAGAAATAAAAAAATATACAGAAATAAGAATTCCCACAAATAACATGGCAAATGGCAGGGACATTGCAGCAGTGAAATGGCGAAAGTACCCTAGACAAATCCGACTTAGTGAAATGGCAGGGACATTGCAGCATTGAAGGCAAGAGCCCCGTGCGATGCACAGGCCGACAAAGAACTGTACAGACCACATCATAGGTTGATCCAAACCGTCCATGTGATGGAACACAATATAAATAGGTTGTGCCCGTAAAATCATTTACATAGGTTGATCCTAGACCTCCAATCTATAGAGGTTTCATAATTGTTGTTCCTCTTAAGGTGTCCGGAATTCGTCAATATTTTTACAGGTGTCTTGCATTCGTAATATCAAACTTTTCGTAATTTGACCCTCACATAGTGAAAAAGGAAAAGTAGTTTTTTCGTCATCGTTAGGGGTGTAACTCGGGTCGGGTTGAGGCCAATCCGAGGAACCCATTTTTCCAACCCAACCCAACCCAACCCGGTGTCCAACCCGGCTGGGTTCAACCCGACCCAACCCGATTTGCAATTTCCTCAACCCGACCCAACCCGATTTCCAATTCGGGCTGGGTTGGGTCGGGTTGACCCAATTTGATATGGTACCAATTGTTGACCACCTCAACTCAAGCCGGGTTGTTTTGGATTTTGGGAACCAATAGTGAGTCACCAATAATCAATTTTTAACTCACAATCGGTTCTCAAAATCCAAAACAAACAGGGACTAACAATTAACAAAGGGAAATGTTATCCGCAGTACTATGTTTTAATGATCACAGTCCTCACTTGATTAAAGTACGGTATGGCCCGCACCATAGGATTATCCAAATCGTTCATTGTGGACTGTGGAGACTATTTCAATGTTGAAAAAGAAAAACACATATACAGAACTTCTTCAGATGGAACCCAAATTCAGGTTTCGGGTCAGGTTGGGTTGCCCGACAACCCAACCCCCCAACCCGACCCAACCCGATTTCCAATTCGGGTTGATTTTTCCCAACCCAACCCGATTTGCGAAAAATCTTAACCCGACCCAACCCAAATTCGGGTTGAACCCGACCCACGTGGGAATATCCAAGAACATCGATGGTTTCAAATTATATATAGTGATAATGTCCTCACTGCCATATTTTATAATGGCACTACTCACCGTATTTTGATGATCGCACTCCTCACTTTGTTAAAATGTACGGTATGGCCCGTACCATAGGATGATCCAAACCGTCCATTAGATGGGCCACTGCCTAAATAGGTTGTGCCCTAAAAATAATTTTCATAGGTTGATCCTAACCCTCCGATCTATAGAGGGTTATAGGTTGATCCAAACCGTCCATGTGATGGAACACAACATCAATCGGTTGTGCCCGTAAAATCATTTCCATAGGCTGATCTTAGCCCTTCAATCGATAGAGGTTTCCATAATTGTTGTTCCTCCTCAGGTGCTTGGCATCCGTCAATATTTTGTAACTTGTCCCGAATGCGTCATATAACGTAGTTTTTCCGTCATTGTCATATGTCTATACCTCTTTTTGGTAGTGTTTTTTCGTAATTGTCATAGACAGGTACCATATGTCGGTACTTTTGGTATGCAATTGACGATTGTACCCTCAAATCATTTCTCATTCCGAGAAACTTCTAGCATCAAAATGACTTAAATGCCCCCAGCTAATAGGATACAGTAGGAAGTTTTTCTAAAAGAAGGGCATGGAATTATCATATGTAATTATTTTTCGGGAACAATCAATTGATACTGTGGCCCATTAAATGGACGGTTTGGATCATCCTATGAAACAAGGCGTACGATTCTTTTGAAAATACTTGATTGTACAGACTTACACCATAGGTTGTATGCCAAAAATCATTTCCATAGGGTGATCCCAACACAGTTGCGGGGTTTTCAAATTATGTTATTTATCTATAGATTGTAGGGATGCGATCATCATTTCAGAATGATCAAATGGACGGTTTGGATCATCCTATGGTGTAGGCGGTAAAATATTCACTCCAATTTTTGATAGGTAAGTTGGGGTTTTGTGGGGACCCCTACCGGCTTATTAAAAAATAGTTCACTACATGGGCTTACACCATATATATTGTAACAAGAATTTTGTGACAAAGCTTCCAAACCAAAAACATATTTCTTACACTCCCTATTAAAAAAAAAGTATTGTATAACTTACACCATATGATGATCCAAACCGTCCAATTGATGGGCCACATCGTAAATAGGATGTTCCCAAAAAACACATTTCCATGCGATGATCCTAGCCATGCAGTCTATAGAGGAACGGCATATTTAGGAAACATTTATTGATTGGAGGGTTGTAATTATCCTATGGAAATGAATTTTGGCACACAACTTACTTACATTGTGGCCCATCAAATGGACGGTTTGGATCATCCTAAGATGTAAGCCATACAGTGCTTTTTGAAGAACAATACTCACTGTAAGGACTTACACTATATATAAAAACTCTCATAATCACATCATTTCCCTCTAAATCATGGGGAAATGGGTCAAACTGGCCGGGTCAAAGTGACGCGAGAAATTTTACGGGTCATTAGGCTTGGACCCGCACCCGGCCCGCGGGTCAACCGGTTTTTTGACGTATGTTTTTAAGATTTTTTTTATAGGGATTTGCTAGCCACCTTCGCCGAGCGTACTTTTCTGCTTGTTCGCCCATCCTTTGCTGCGAAGTACGGTTTGTGCAAAGGTGGCTAGCAATACATAATAGCAATAAATAATAATCATGCGCGAATACTAAGTTTTAAATGAAAAATTACGGGAAAATGGAAGCAAAGCAGAAAAATTACGAAAAAAATACCGAACGGGGTACTAAAATGTGACAATTACAGCCAAAACTACAAATAAAATTGAAATATTATGATAATTACGAACAAAAAAAGGCAAAAAAGGAGACAGCTGGCGTCTTTTTTTTTTAACTCTTGTGGAAGGGCATATGAGAAGCGGAAATGATGAAAAAGAAGCAGTGAAAAAGTACATACTTGGGAGTTTTATGGAAATTAAGGCGGGACACATAAGGAAATAGCAGGAAAGACGCAGACGATTTTTCAGGGATTTTCCCTTTTAGTAGTAAAGGATTAGCTATTATGCTGTTACAATTTGGTAAAAAACTATCAACGTTAAATTAGAAAGGCCATTGATTTTGGCACTACCATGTTTTAATAATTGCACAAACTCATAAGATTCTAGGTTATTTAAAACCTTATAAATGTAAATCTCTCTAAAGTAAATGTATTTTTAACAAAAAAAAGAGGTTATTTAAACATTGGGATTTGTTAGGGACATCACAGAAGGCATTTTGTGGTCCGGCTGTTGCATGAGAGAGGAGTCACCTCAGATGAATTTAAGAGATAAGGCAAAATCTGTTGAAAAGTGAGCCTATGTGGCTGCTCTTTCATGCAATGGCTGGTCCGCGAAATGCCTTCTGTGAGGGTCCCTAGCAAATCCTCTTCCTTTATCTTTATCTCCTAATAATTCAGTCATAAAAACATGCATATTTTTAATTTTATGAATAAAATTCGCCCATGGCGCATGCGGATTTTATGTGTATCAAATAAAGTCTATAGTGCCAACATCGAAACCTCGGAGTGTGAAAATTTCTTCCCATTATGAAAAAAACTAGAAGAGAGGAATGATATTCATCCTCATTAGCACCCAAATCGCCATGTTATTTGGTATACATTGAAGAGATTTGAGATTTCTAATATTCTCAGATGATTTCATTAATAAGGAAAGGTGTTTAATAAGCACTTAGACATCAACATAAGATGATAAGGATAAGATCAAGAGAATCCTAATCTAAACAACTTGCAGCAACCTAACCTCTTACTCTCACCTACATCTAACGGCAGATATTCTCTAACATGCCCCCTCAAACGTATGTGGATTGGAAATCAACATATGTCTGATTACAATAAAAATATTCCCAAATAATTACAATAGAATATCCCAAAAATAATTAGCACACTGTTGAATCTTGATGATCTGTATGTTGAAGATGCTGTCTGATCTATGTTGCTGATGTTGTTGAAGACATCATTTCTGCCTATTGGTGAATGACTGACGCTGATTGCCGAAGATAATGTCACTTGGAAGATGAGCCCTAAGCTTCATGGGACTCTAGCCTCCATAGGCGAGTTTTCGATGACCGATTTTAGATATCGATATTCAAAGATGGAATGGTTTTAGATACCGATCTTGAAAGAAATAGATCACAATGGATCATCATGCGTTGGCTTTCGATGCCGATCCTCATAGAATTTGAAACTCTCTCAGGCACGAACCTTGAAGAATTGAGGCCCCTTAACTGAATAGAGCGATGCATTTCAAGCACGCACCTCGAAGAGGTACTTCAACTGAAATAGGATATCTCAACTGAACAAGCGATGAATTTCAAGCACGCACCTCGAAGAGGTACCTCAACTGAAATAGGATATGAATGAGAAAGATGAGATTTCGAAGGCAAGTGCTCAGATTTCGACTGGGATTTTTTTTGTTGGGTTTGCAGCAGTAATGGAAGGTGGGGATTTATGGTGGCCGAGTGGATGCCGAGCGGACGGCAAGGTCGGCCATCCGCCGGAAAACAGTACAGCTTGCCTTGTGGTCACGCCAACGAGATCGTCTGCTCTGATACCATGAAGAGATTTGAAATTTCTAATATTCTCAGATGATTTCAGTAACAAGCAAAGGTGCTTAAATAAGCAGTTAGAGATCAACATAAGATGATAAGGATAAGATCAAGAGAATCCTAATCTAAACAACTTGCAACAACCTAACCTCTCACTCTCATCTACATCTAATGGCTGACATTCTCTAACATACATAAGGCACTTCAAATGGCACATGTACTATTTGTTAACACCCATTTTGAATTTAAGAACGACCATGTGAGACCAGATCATTGGTTTGATATTCATCCGTTAGAATCAAATCAGTTATTCACTGATGGTCGTTTTCCTAAAAGAGAGTGAGATGACCGCATCTAAGGAAAAGCTCCCAGAACTAACTTCATGTCTTAATTTATCTTTACATTTGTTTTATTTTTCTGCAGTATCTTTTAATTTTTGTTGTAGTCCAATACAAAGAATTGAATCCTTGTAGGAATAGATTCATCATCTCCGGTTAGCATTTCTTTCTAATTCTCTATCCCTCATACTGGTGCTTGTTTGTATATTTCTATTAAGAATTTAACCTGATTCTTTTTATCTCCATCGAGTTGTTTACATTTGGTGTGCATCGACCTTACAACAATCACTTTGGTAGTGCGTCCTTTAAAAGTTCTTTTTCTAAAAGGCATTAAGAGCCCAAGGAAGAAGTGACGTTTAACTAAAAATCCAATCTCAGTATGAAATTGATTACCCCTTGAATTGAATTTTGGACACGTATCTAACTGATTGTCCGGCCACACATTCAGCACTCATCACACTGTTTACACCCATTTTGGGCAGAATCGGTCACAACAGAGTGAATCACTAGACAACAACATGTCTAGATCGAGTCAATATACTCATACGCCATGCTGGCATTTGATGGATATATGGGGAGACATGCAAATACTCACTGGGCAGTTATTAGAAGGTTTTCTCTAGAATAAGGTTAACTTTAAACCCAATAGGTCAAGCTGGACCGAGTTACCGGAGGGATGGACTGAGTCAAAGAAGTGGCACCACAAGACGAATGGTTACCTAAATAAAACTATATTGGGAGGCGTCTCTCTTCAAGGAAGAGGTCGCATAACCAAAATCCAAACAACTTTTAGCATTTCATCTTTATCTTTTCACCACTGTACTTTTTACTTTCCCGTAGCTGTAGCTTTTATCCAAATTAAGAAAACAATGAATTCATCTTCCCAGGTGAGTCTTTCTCTTTAATTCAACTATCCCTCGCACTTAGCATTTCGTTTGTGTCTTTTAGCTTGAATCGGACCTTGTGTCGACCCTGAGTGTCGTTTGCATTCTACGTACTTTGACGGCGTCGTCTGCATTTTGCACTCATCGATGTTTGACCAATCTCAAGTCGTTCACGTTCTGAGCATGTGGACTTATAGTTCACATTCTGCATGTGTTGACATACCCCAATTTGGCGTCACGTATGTACTTTGAAAAGTCCTTTCAAGATATGTAAACGCAGAGGAGCCCCAGGAAGAAGTGTTGTTCCCCTCTTCTTCTCTATCACCAGAAATCGAAACCCAGGAGACGAAAAACACTTTGGTCGTCGAACCCCTTGAATTCAGTTTCCAATTTCTTGCCTCGAGAGAGGCTGGCATGCCCTCACATCCTTTCCACACACTCACACTCACACTCACACCCACTCCATTCCACACACATAGTTGCAGTGACCGACTGCGCCAGAGCATCTTTAGACCGAAGACACACAATACACATTGCACTGACCGCACTGCAACACCTTATTTGGCAACTTGTAAAGAACTTTACAAGAGAAACATGCATCAAGGTTCAAAAAAACACCTTTACAACATTTTAACGGCCATTCATGGAGTTGTTCTTTATGTCTATGGTAACAGACGTTTAATGTTGCCACCAGAACAACCGTTGTAACCTTTTCTGAGAAGGAAACGAAGGGTACTAAGTTACATGTCAGCCTATCACCCATACTTATAATATTTCTGTATGTGTTTTTTGTTAAAAGAAAACCTCAAAGTTCTGCTTGTTTACAATTTTGCCCCGCAGTTTCTAAAATATGGTTAGTCTCTTCTTTACTAAAATTTTTAGGGAAAAATACAGATACACCCCCTCTAGTTTTTAACACATTCAACTCTAACCCTGACTTTTAAAACGTGACAAGTACACCCCCTGAAGTGTTGTTAATGTGATGGAGTAGACGACGATACGGAAATGACCAAAATGCCCTCGTCTTCCCCAACTGAAAATTAGGTTTTTCAGACTTGAAAATTGAAAATTAAGGTTTGATTCAAACCCTTGTTTATTTATCAACATAAACCCTCGATTTAGGAGTTTTATTTTTCTTCATGCACACCATTATCATGATTTGCACATAAACCCTAATATTTTAGGGCTTTTCTTTGTTTTTATCAAATTTTTTTCTTGAAATGTGGGTTTGATATAGCCATGGCATGGGGTTTCATTGTCTGTGGTGGAGGTGACGGCGGTGGCCAAATATGGCGACGGCGGCAGTGGCCAAAGGTGGCGACGGCGGCGGTGGCCGGAGGTGCGACGACGGCGGTGGGAAGTGGCGTAACGCTAATCCCTCTGCAAATGAGGGTATTTCTGTCCTTGAAATATTAACCATGGTTAGTTTTAGTCTTTCCGTCAGGTTAAACTGACGGACAGCTGACGGAGGGGGTGTACTTGTCATGTTTTGAAACCTCAAGGGGTGTACTTGTCACATTTTGAAAGTCAGGGTTAGAGTTGAATGTGTCAGAAACTCGAGGGGGTGTGGGGTGTAAATGTAATTTTCCCAAATTTTTAAGGGAGGTGATATTTTCACCCCACTGCAGTACGCATTCGCCCCTTTTAACGTGATTTGACGTCAAAAAGCGAGTTGCCTACTGTTCACGGTATCAGGGGGCGAATGAGTACTGCAGAGGGGTGAACATATCATCTCCCATTTTTTATCAACACATTAAAAAGTGGGACAAATGTTCATGTGTCATAAAGCTTTCCAATTCATGGGTGGTTGTGTGGACCCACAAGAGTGATTTGACATGAACGGTCAAATTAATCGGACATGTGCATGGAATATTACCGTTGGATCATGTGTTCAACCTTCAACTGCTGCGTGAATTGGCATGTGCATTTGGAAACATCAACTCACACCAAATGAATCTGTTTAAAATTAAATGATCATTTTTCTTGAAAAGAAACCTTTTGGTTATAAAACGAGGGGTTCTCCACATTTCTAAACACGGTTTTTTAGGGCAGTGATAAATTGACCCCCAAATATCTTAAATCGACCATGTGTGTAGATTTAAGATATATGGGGGTCGATTCATCACTCTCCTTTTTTTAAGTTCAGTACTTATTTTTTGTTTATTTTCTCTCTCTTGGTCAATCAGAGTGTTATATATCGTTGTTTCAAAGCTCTCAGTTTTTGCAGATCACGTAGAGATTGACTGTAAATGTGGGGCTAGCTGTTGTATTATAAGGGTATAATGATATTGATACGTACTTGTTTTGTGTATGTGATGTAGTTACTAATTAGTTATTAGATCGTTACTTATGCTAGGGTTATGGTGTTAGTTTTCATTGAATGTGATGTTAGTGGGTAAATGGGTTGATTATGTGGCACTCTCTTTGTGCTTGTATTTAAGTAACTCTATTTCAATGAAAATGAAGAAGAAGAGAATTTTACAACAGCAAAGGAAACTTTGTTTTGAGGAGAGTAATGGTTTTTGAGGAGAGTCATGATTCCTCTCGAATCGAGCCATTAGGAGGTCCTCTTGCCTCAAATCAACCTCTCTCCCCCTCATTTCTATTTTCTTTTTGTTTATTTCCGTTACGTCCGATTAGGCACGTAACAAGTGTTATCAGAGCCGTCAATCCTGCACCATGGGTACGTATTCAGAGCTTTTGAAATCCATACGCGATGATTTCCGGCAAATCAAAGTGCTTTTTTTTTAAATGATGGAAGAACACCTGCGATTTGTGGAAGGCTTGGAAAAAAATCATCAAAGAGATAAAAGAAATGTGCAAAGACAGAGAAAAGTTAAATCTTGAAAGTGTTGTTGTTCATGTGAAGCAAAATGCCAGAATTGATGGAGACGAAGATACTTTAGTTGAACAGCATGCCAAACATCATTTTGATTTTGATCGACCACTTGATCATTCCACCATTTCGATGTGGCTTATGGAAGAATTGTATTTCTTTTTAACTTTCATCACAATGCATTTTGAAGGCGAGGTCCAAATGATCGTGACCATTAAGATTTGGGATCCCGATGGGATAAAGATTTTCTCAAACAAATTCAACCTTGAGGACAAGGTTGTTTTAAGGGGGGAAGAAATGATACGTACTTGTTTTGTGTATGTGATGTAGTTACAAATTAGTTATTAGATAGTTACTTATGCTAGGGTTGTGGTGTTAGTTTTCATTGAATGCGATGTTAGTGGGTAAATGGGTTGATTATGTTACACTCTCTTTGTGCTTGTATTTAAGTAACTCTATTTCAATGAAAATGAAGAAGAAGAAAATTTTACAACAATAAAGGAAACTTTGTTTTGAAGAGAGTCATGGTTCCTCTCGAATTGAGCCATTAGGTGGGCTAGTTGCCTCAAATCAACCTCTCTCTCTCTCTCTCCCCCTCATTTCTATTTTCTTTTTGTTTATTTCCGTTACGGCCGATTAGGCACGTAAAAGATATCTGCTGCACCAGAGTATATTACAACAAATGCGCAAATTTAGAGAGCGATCTAATCCCTGTCTCATTTTGCCGCATCGCAAGTTTTTCATAATACTTCAATTCATTCTTGTTCGCTAGAAATAGGTACATTGGAAGTTTCTTCAAAGCGGGACCTCCCATTCAGTACGATGTGCTAGCGAGGAAGCTGGGCCCTAAGGGGGGTGGATTGTGAGATCCTACATTGGAAAGGGAGAAAAGGTTCTTGGGCTATGTATGTGGATTCCACCTCTCTCTGTGTAGATGCGTTTTCCACAGGGAAAACAAAACCGGGGAGGGCTGCGGCCCAGAACTGGACAATATCTGTAGTGGGGCCGGGATATGACATAATGGTATCAAAGCGGGACCTCCCATCCAGTACGATGTGCCAGCGAGGACGCTGGGCCCTAAGGGGGGTGGATTGTGAGATCCCGCATTGGAAAGGGAGGAAAAGTTCCTGGGCTATGTATGTGGATTCCCTCTCTCCCTGTGTAGATGCGTTTTCCGCATGAAAAACAAAACCGAAGAGGGCTGCAGCCCAAAAACCGGACAATATCTACACAGTGGGGCCGGGGTGTGACAACTTCCGTGATAGAATCCACTATGAATTTGATAAATGCATTGCTTGCGATGTCATTATGACTCATAGAACCTAATCTTAGTAGAGGTCCCAATCAAGCGCACTACTGCCTTTCCAATGGAGGGCAATCTTAGTAGAGGTCCCAATGAAGCATATGATCTGACCCATGATAAATCAATGGATTATATTACCCCTTGTCATATTAGGCATACCCATCAACTACTTTAAAGGAATATGGAGCCAAACTTTTTCCCTTTTGCTTATTTGCCTAGACAAATTCTCTCTCCATGAAAACTTTGTTGACATACGTGCTCTAATGTGCAACTACTGCTTTCATTTTTTCATTTTTATATACTATGAGAAAAAGTATATATGGACTTTACATTGGGCAGGAGCCCGGTAGAAAATTGTAAAGATGTTAGGTGCCGACCCTTTAGAAAAATCATTTCAAACAACAATGAAGTCAAGAACTTGAAATGGGTTGTAGATGCATGTTTTTAATTGGGAGCATGTTTTTAATTAGGACATGGCTTTGGATTCTGAACCAATTCGTGTGGGTCATTTTTATTTGTCTTTTCTGGTATTTAGAATTCTTTGTTTAGAAGGAATTGATAACGTGGACGACACGAAAATACCTTACTTTAATGGTGGGTGACCATCACTGTCATAGATATATGTTTTATGTTTGGAAAACACTTCCAAAACGGGATTGCGTCTGGAAAATAAAGACCGAAATGGAATTAACCGTCTGGGAAGTGATATAGTCGCCCCTTTTTCTTACTTGAGACAGCCCCCTCTTGTGTATTTATGACTACTCTTTTACATCAGAGGGGGCTGTCCCAAGTGAAAAAATGGGCCACTATATCATTTCCTTCATACTTTTATTGACTTATCAAGAAACGCGTATGAGTTTACTAGTAAAAAATTCAAGAAACGCGTATGAGTTTACCCATTCCAAGCCGATATGAATCTCGAAAGAACCCGAAAGAGTATTGAGTCATATGTTGTTGACTCGACCCGGTAGACAAGTTTAGAGTTGAATCGACTCGGTAGACTAGTTTTACTCCGGCAATTTTTTAGTTCTAATAGTTTTGGCGTAATTTCTGTTTAGACTTGCCATTTAAGGCCCTGCTTGGTAACCATGAATTTTATTTCATGAAAAATTAGTTTCTCAGGTGGTGAGAGGGGCAGGGAGGATAGGAAAAGGAGGGACTTGAGAGCGCAAGAATGAGTATAGGGTGAGAAGTGGCCAAAAAACAAAGAAACGTAAATCATATTTTGGGTGGAATTTTTGGTTTCCTTGCTCAGGCTTTTCTTAACCTCTCCTTACTTACTCCCTCTCCTGCTCTCCCGCACCATTCAGTAAGCTAATATTTCAAGAAAAAGAATTGATGGTAGCCAGACATGCCCTTAGATTTCTCTTGGGCCTCGTTTGAATTGTACGAATTTTCTAGAAAAGTTTAAAACAAAAGACTTTTTCAAAATTTTCTACTTTTCCCTTGGGCCTCGTTTGAAGCATATAGGGATTGGAAATCGATATCCCCAAAAATATAAATATAAAAATTTGCAAATATTGATGCACACCGGTACGATCACCCCGTAGAGCACAACTCTGAAAAGGGTTAACATCCTTAGAAACAAGACTATCGTCATCGCGACTCGGCCAAAATTCGCCCGGGGCGAATTTGGATGATGTCATCTGGGCTTATTTAGATGACATCATCCCTGGATTGCGCAATGTTTCGTCTCTTGTGCCGTCCGTCTTTTGATTACACATGCAAAAAATCTAACTCTAACCATTGCAGCTCAAGTATTATTAGAGGGGCCCTCAATTTATAATGATATCCATCGAAATGCGCCCTAACTATATGATGCAAGTGAATCTCGCTAAATCACGAAGATCATGGTCAAGATTGTCAGAACTTTAATCGGACTGTCTAGGACCCCTCAGATCACCAATATGATGATCCAAATTATCAATCGAGCCCAAAATAACGTCAGATCATATTTTTCCGATGCCGGTAATCCCTAGATTGGAACATATCGGATGATGTCTAGATCAATGGCCCATGTTGATAACAATACTTAAGATTATTTGACTTTTTTCTTTTTTATTTTATTTGTTGAAAATTTCTTAATTTCCTATTGGTCCATAAAAGTCTTAGTTTAATTATGATTTATAGGATAGATAGAGTTGTTTTTATATTTGAGTTCTAGTTGGAGTTTAGAGTTTGAGTTAGATTAGGATTACTATTCAAAAGCCTATAAATATGACTACATTGTAACTAATTTATAGAAGCTTTTGATGAAATAAAATTTAGTGTTATATGAATTTATATTCCTCTTGTTCCTCGGAATCATTGCCTAAAAAACCAGCCACATGCTGCTTGTTGCTGCATTCTGCGCAAGCCACCGCTGGTTGCAAAAGTCCCTCCTTGTTGTAGGGCAGCGGATACGATTGGCCTTGTGATTTGCCCTAGGTATTTTCTTAACCCCCAGTCCCTTAATTCCAGCCCTCTTGAAACCGCCCTTGTGACCTTGAAGATCCCAACACCCTAGCTGAAAACCCCTTGTATTTTGCCTCTAAAATGCCCTCCAACAGTACCTTCTTTTAACTGACGACCTTCTATCTTAATTTCAGCCGTCCACCTTTACTATATGATAGTCAAACAACGACCACTTTGTGAAAGTGCCGGCTACTCCAATTATTCTTTTAAACTTTAACACTCCCCCTCACATGTGATCCCTCTTTCTAGGGTTGGCCTACACGTGGCACATGTGACTCCTCTTAGGGTTTGGCCATGTTAGAGTAATTAGGTCAAGCAAGAGGTTGCTTGAAGCATTACACCCAAGGTATTTAATTTGGAATACCAAGTTTGTTGCCTCCAGCCCCTATATATAGAGATACACTAGGGTTAGAAGAGGTTAATGGGCTCCAGCCCAAATGGGCCCACTACACCTGGTCCATTACCTATTGGGCTTATATTAGAACATACATGGGTTATATGATATACCCAACAGGCCATTGCATGAATCTTTTAAACTTTAACACTCCCGCTCACATGTGGCTCCTCTTTCTAAGGTTGGCCTACACGTGGCACACATGTGGCACATGTAGCTCCTCTTAGGGTTTGGCCATTGCATGTGGATTTTCTTATTATCAAGGAGATTTGATCCCAGGACCTTTACTCTGATACCATGTGAAAACGACCGGCTACTCCAGAAGCTCATGTTAGGAAGTAATCCTAACGGTGGATGTGGCTTTTGCAAGATCGACGGTCGAGATCATTTGGTTAGTTAATCTTTTTCTCATTTAAATTCATTCCATATTGTTTTGTGATTTTTTCAATGTTGAATCGCCAAGATCCGTTGCCTGTGTTCATATTGTATCGAACACTAACAGCTCAAGCTGTTGGAGAAGGCATTATTTAATCTTTTATACTTTAACACACTTCCCAATCTTACCCAAACACCCTCGTTCTCCCATATTCTAATTAATTTTAGGTAATTGAAACTCACTTATAACCCTTGCTTAGACCTATCCCAAAAGCCCTTCCAAAACACCTAGTCTATCACCCTTAGCACCCATGCAATCAACCTCCCTTGCTCGGCCAAACCAACAGCTCACCCTCTCGAGTTACCCAATTAACTACACACAGCCACTTCACCTCCTTACCCAATAACACCAAAATCGCCACCTTACTTGTTCTCGTTTCCCATTTACTTGTTTTCTTTAAACCACCCAACTAATTCTTAAAGTCATTCCAACTAATCTTTAAGCATCTTCCTTGATATCCTCTTGAATCAAGAACTCCACGTTTTGTTTCTTGAAACCAATACCCCTTCAACTAATATTTCCATTAGTTTTTTTTCACATGCACAAGTTTAGGTGCCCTTTCAAATACCCATTTCCTCCCTTTCCATTAGACTTTCTTTTCCTTTATCCCTACCACTTTACTCTTAACCTTCAAGCTTCTACCGTCGCTATACCGACCCTGCATCATTATACCATCTCTCTTTAAATTTTGGAGAAAAAAAATAAATTCCACACAATATCTCCCAGAGAATAGTAACTTTATTCGACCTGCATGAAAAGTGAAAGGAAAATGCTAAAAAGAAAGACACTTTTATGCTCCTTTGTAAATGACAAAGAACCCCACTTCTGCCTTATTTACAATCAGATCCGTTGGTATGAATGGAGGCCACTAGGCCACCCAAATGCCATTGAAAACACCTTGACCAGATAATAATAATGTGCCTATGATCCGTCAAGCCTCGTTAATGTTCCGCGGATCAAGACCAAGTGGGTCGCCTAGTCATATCTCATAAGATCAATGGTCTTAATTCCACACACATGCCCGCCCCCTTTGCCATTTTGTAGGACCTTGTAATTGTCCTTTACCATTGATTGTAAAAGTGACTTTCTGCAGTGGTTCTCAAAGTGCATTTTTGCCTAAATGAGTATTGGGGCTGCAACAGGGTCGGGTTTTTCAAAACCCTAGCCCAACCCTGGATCCCATTATCTCGGCCCACCCGCCCTGACCCTGAGTTAAGGCCGGAAAACCTAAACCCATTACCCGCCCTACAGGGTATTGTGCTGGCCTTGGTCCGCCCTGATTGGCCCTGATTGGCCAGGGCCGGCCCTAATTGACCCTAGTGCAAATACCTGTTAAGAGTGCCAAAAATAAAGCAACCACTTATCATATGGAACAAAATGATCAATAAACAGAGAAAGGGAACAAAATAAGACAATATGAATTCAACAACATGACGGGCAATAGAGACAATTAATAATAATAATCTAAAGAAACATCAATCCAAGATAATAGAAAACATTAGCAAAAGAAACATGCACAGATGGTTCAATTCTATAATAGAAAACTCAGATCGGGCCGGGTTAGGGTACCCGAGGCATTAACCCAAAACCCGCCCGACCTGAGTCAGGGTCTAAAAAAATGAACCTAACGTTATAGGCCCACGTGATCTGAGCCACAAATCTTTGCAAAGGCTATGTACGGTTAGGATCAATCCTTGCAATTCCTAGCGTAATTAAGATTATTCAATTCTTTATATTTAGTTGATAGCGATGAGGAGGAAGATAATGTCATCCTAGTTAACAAAAAGAGGCTAAAACTCGGTGTACAAGTGGCATATGTGTGTGTGTTTGGAGATGTGGATTGTTGAATGGATGGGCTATTGCAGGGCAACAGAATTAGTCTAGGATTGCCCCCTATTTGTAAAGTACCCCTCTTCCTATTTAGGGCGATCTACTGTCCAATGGAGATCTCATTCACAAGATTGAGGCATACGATGAACGACTTAAAGACTGTCTTAAAGGGCATATTTATCATAATCTGAATCAAAGATTTAGAATTATATAATGAGGGTGAGAGTGAGACCAAGGGCAATAGGCCGGACTTGTGATGGCCAACAATATTCATGGAACTGATCACCATACATGTGGCAACATATTCATAATGTACGATAATTGTTTTCTTTAGGGTATGCTTGGTTGCCATCAAAATAGTGTTTCCTTGGGAAATGAAAGTAAAATCACTACTACCAAAAAGAGGAAAGTAAAATGATGTCATTTTCCTTTTTTGCAAGGATGTTTGGTTGTCAACTTAGTCATACACAAATTTTCGAAATAATAGCCTTTTGTGTTTCGTCCCAAATCAAGATGAGAGGGAAATTAAACCAGACTTTTAGTTTCACTTTCTTTTTACTCAAAAAATGAATCTCTTACTTCCACTTAATCATTTAGACTGTAATTTTTTATTTTTTAACTACCTTTTTCTTGACAAAGATTCCAATTTTATTAAATAGGAAAGGATTACAAGTACATTTTAAGGGGTAAACGTTGTCCCATATAAAATGTGGCGTTAGTAGCACGTAATTTGGTGAGACGATCATCCAAATTGTTGGGGGTTCTAGGAAAGAGAAAAAGAAAAATACCATGCAAACACATATCTTTAATCTCATCCATGAGATTGTCGATTCTCCATGGACAATCTCTAATCCTTTTGGCACACAAGACTCTCTTCGATGAATCACTTTCCACTTCAAATATGTCCTCTATGTCCGATGAAAATGGACAATCCTTGGTGAAGTGCACGAACCTCGGCTTTTGTCATGTTTGTATTTTGTAATACCAATTGGACCTGCTTAGATGATTTCGCCTAAATAATTATGGACGTCTAAATTAGATTTCTCGCGGAGGAGAAAACGATTTTGAGATCCACAAATATAAGAAAAAATGTAAGAGAGGGCGCCTTTTCAAAAGACGGGGAAAAGGGCTCCCCATTGGTCAAATCCCATTTAAGATGACATAGAAATTTATGATCATAAATGCCTTTAGTAGAATTAGACCAATAGGGGCACCCTTTGCCGTTTGTTTTACAAGGGCGCCTGTGAATCTAGCATTCCTCAATTTAAGAAAATATAAAGAAAAAAAAAGGGTGCGGGACCAAGTACACTTCAAAGGGGGCGTGTTTAACAAATCTCCATGAAGGAGTAGGGTTATTTACACTTTGCCAAGTCTCCCTATTCTCTTTTAGAGATTTCTCGGACACAGTAGAGGTCAACGGACTTCTCCCATTGTAAATTATGTCATAAAGAAATACCCGGGTTACACAATAAAATGCCCTAACGAAAAGATGCTTTTAAAAAAGTGAAAACCGTTTCTACACACAAGTGTAGATAAGTTATCTACACTAGCTTAAATACAGTGAGGGCCCACATTGTTTGGGTGATCCAAAGCATTCATTTGATGGGCCCTCACATAGATAGGATGTGCCCAAAAAATCAGCTTCATAGGATCATCCTAACCCTTTGAACCGTAGAGGCAAAAAATGGACAGATCTGTGAAGGTTATACACGTCCATTTTACCTCGACAAATCGTAGGGCTGGGATAATCCTATGGAACTGATTTTTTTGGACACCCTATCTATGTGAGAGCCAATCAAATGAATGGTTTGGATCACCCAAACAATATGACCTTCTATTTATAGCTTTTGTTTTTCGAATGTGGAGAAGGTGTCAACCGTTCAAACGCTCTATGATTTTCAAACCGTAAATACACTTTTAACTTTTATTCTCCACGAGATAATTTCCTTTCATTTGAAATGTTGTGTGGGAAAAAATGGTTACTGTAAGTATACAGTGTCTGCGTCTCACTGTGGGTTCCACTCGAATGGATAGATCGTCTCTACGTAAAACACAAAACACCATGTGTATGAGTAGGCTGATAGTTACAGTAACCACCTGGATAAATTTCATCCTTCAATTTGTTAGGACCCAAAGGGGGGGCTCCCATGCATGTAATTGAGACCATTGATAATATATACATTATCATATGGCGATTCCACATGGTTATGGGTGCACACCAAAACAAATATCTCATTTGTAAGCCATCACTTATAAAAATAAATGATTTTAGCTTCAATTGGCCAAGCCTTATTAGTTGTGGTTTAATGGATCAATGGGCTAGGAACATCAAACCTAGATGTGACTAGTACACTTGGACCATGCTATATATGGGTATGAAATGGTGGGGCCCATGAGGTGTAAAAAGATGGCCACATTTCATCAATAACATGAAGTATAAAATGGTGGCCCTATTCTAATTCATAGGTTTGGGCAGATATGGTAGCGCCTAGTGCCACGTTTGGGCACTTTGATCAATTCTGATCCATGGGCACCTTTAATCGAAACCTTTCATTTGACAGGGCCCACAGTTGATGGTAGCCAAGACAATTTGGCATCCACATGATTTAATGGACTGATCTGAGTTCACTTCAGACAGTAGGTGTTTCATGCACTAATTATATATTTGATCCAATTCCTGCACGGTGATGGTCATGGATGGTACTCTTTTTTATTTGGCATGGCCTTCTGAATTTAACCACGTTGTCAGTGCCCAATTGCACCAAATATATATATGATCAGATGTGTTGGTCCAAACAATGTCTTGAGACCATGGATAATTTTAAGGAGACTTTAATAACTGTATTAGGTCTTTTCAATTTCTTCCAAGTGTAGTCGATCGGCCGGAAAACATCGAGGAATTGAATCTATTTTAGTGTATGCAATAATTCCTAAAAATGCCTCAAACACCTGCTTTGCATAGGTTACCAAGAGAGGACCCATATATCAACATTGGGCTTGATGACGTTTATAGGAGAGGGTTTCCATCTCACTACCAAATTCGGTTTTGGGAGAACCTACCTCTCAAAATTGTATTGTAATTTTTGACGATGATAAAGAACGGTGTTGAAGAGCCCAAGAAACTGTTGATTCAAGCAAGGTTGCTTGAAGCATTACACCTTAGGTATCTAGTTTGGAATACTTAGATTGCTGCATCCAGCCCTTATATATAGAGATACACTAGGGTTATTGACTTTGACTCTAGCGCATGTAAGCCCACTACACTTGTCCATTATCTTATTGGGCTTATATTATAACATATATAGGGTTATACTATATACCCAACAGACACTACTTTGAATTTCCAAACCATCCTATTAAGAGTGGAACCTCTTCTTTCAAGAATACTTGAATTCTTCTCCTTCCTAATAATCCAAACGACAGCAAAAGATGTGAGGTTCCAAAGCATTAATTATACCGAGAGAGTCAAAGCCAGTTATACTTCATCCCAATCGCAAAGATAACACTTATTTTCAACTTTTCCTGTGTTTTTATACTGTTAAAAGTCGTTGTTCAGCAAAAGGCCCCAACTCTTAGTATAGAATAAGGGTTTCCAAACATTCTGCCATGAAATGGTCGACGTATTTACGAATGGTTCAACAGTTTCAGAAGTTGGCGTTGGATCAAATATCAAGGGCGACACTTACGTAGTACGCCGGTTATGCGCATGAAGGAGCGGACACCATAAAATTTCACTTTTTAAAGAATGGGTATAAAAACTCAGTAGGTAGTTTCTTTAAAAGCTTGAGTCTATACTCTATCCTAAGTTGATTGGCAACTAGGTTACTACTTTCTATCTTTGAGCTTTGTATGACCAAAGTTGTCCTAACCTGTAACACGTCCCATATATTACTCTCAAAATGCTGACCCACCAAGAGCAAAAGTTTAAAATGCAGGAAAAGATAGAGCTTTCCCATGATAAAACACCACAGAGGCCTTTAGGCTTTAGCTCAGCCCTACCATATCGACACATCCAAAAGTCGAGTACGAAAATGATACTTTGTCCAATCCAAGATTAAAAAAAGCTTACGTAAATTGCAAGAAACCATTACGACCTTAGCCTGAAAACCCCACCATAGGGAGAGATTAACCAATTAAACCTTATACTCGGATGTCATGGGAGACAATGTCAAATAATTAATAGAAATGATTTTAATCGAAATCATTATTTCCAAAACCTCTCCAATAGTCTCTTTTCTATTGATTGTTGTGTAAGACGCCCTTTAGAAAAGGTGAGTTGGAATCCAATAAGAAAGTGGGTTTTCAGATGATACTCCTAAAAAAAGCCGCCGGGGGGGGGGGGCGGGGGTAGCAGCCCAGTGCACGAGGAGGTCACAATAGAGCAACCTTACCGTTGGGTCAAGGCTCGCCCTCGGATGATCCGCACAATTACCCGTCGGCAGACCCTCCTTTTATAAGGGTTAGTTTGGTTGCAGACGTAGTTACCTCTTAAAGTACTGGTGAATTACAATTAAGTAATCAACATGTGTAATAGCAGTGAAGTAGTCTCCTCTTTGTCCCTAAGTGGTAAGTAGTGTTTGGTTGTCAACTTAAGTAGTTTCGTGGTTCTCTCTCTCTCTTCTTCTCCTAATCCGAAAATGATACATCCCAAACATAGAAATTATATTATATTTTGTTATAATGTAGAAAAGGAGAATGAAGGTTGAGGATAAGACTCATGACTCATCAAACCATTCAAAACCTAAGAAGTTACTACCTTCAACTCCCAAACATAGAAATTATATTATATTTTGTTATAATGTAGAAAAGGAGAATGAAGGTTGAGGATAAGACTCATGACTCATCAAACCATTCAAAACCTAAGAAGTTACTACCTTCACAGAAAGTTGTGGCCTGTGTTTAGTATTTGGATATGAAATCTCTCATCATCTTTGCAAACGTCATTGTTTTACCATTTACTGTGGTGTCGCATGGGGCGGAAAATGCCATGACTTATCCGCATCTATACTCCTACTTCATATCCCATATATGTCCTCATTTGTTCTATTTTGAAAGAAACCCTCATAATGGCAGCTCACCACAATAATTATAATAATAATAATTAGGGAAATGATATCTGCGCCAAGTGTTTCAAGAAACATGTGCTCCACTTGTTTCTCGGACAGTATTTAAAGGGTTTAAAGAGCTTTTTGAGAACCGTAATATCCTCTAAAATCCCTTTAAATAATACACGACAAACAAGTGGAGCACTTGTTTATCGAAATACCTCGGGGCAGATATCATTTTCCCTAATAATAATAATAATAATAATTATTATTATTATTATTATAAGATGTTAGAATATATGAGATTTATAAGATTTAATTGATGTCTGATTGGTTTGATTAGGTGGTTGATTACCTTGGAAGGCTAAATTAGGAAATTGGATTAGCTCTTTCTTATCTTAATCTCTTGTCATGTTTATCACCTAAGTGCTCTATATAAGCCTTGTTGAGGGTTTCATTGTATCCAAAATCAATAAAAATATCTATTTTCTACATGGTATTAGAGCATGTTGCACTGATAACAACGCCATCTATTCTGTTTTCCGGCCCTTGTAAACCCTAGCCTCCACCAGTTGCTGTCCTTTTTTTAGCTTTTTTTCAATGTTTATAATCTTAGATTAAAAAAAATAAAATTCCATTGCAATGCTTGTGTCTCCACGTCTTACCTTCAGTTAACGCACTTGTCGCAATTTCCATCCTTGTCGTTGCCATGGTTGTGGCCTTCTTGCTCGAACCCTAGAGCTCGCCCACCTCCAATTTTTGGCATGTCGATGTGCGATCCGCTTGTAATTACATAATCAAACGCATGTAGATTTTTTAATCCACATACGTTTGAGGGGGCATGTTAAAATATATGAGATTTATAAGATCTGATTGAGACCTGATTAGGTGGTTGATTAAGTAGGAAGGCTAAATTAGGAAATTGGATTAGATTAGGATTAGCTCTTTCTTATCTTAATCTCTTTCAATGTTTATCACCTAAGTGGGTTTCATTGTAATCATCCAGAATTACTAGAAATCTCTATTTCTCTAAAGAAGAAGAAAAACCCATGATCTAGATATAATCATTAACAAAAAATCTAATGTTTCCCACCTAAAAATTATTGGTTTATTTTGATGGATCCTGAAAATATCTGATCCCCATAAAAAAAGAAAAAAAAATCATGATGTTACTATAGCCGTTAACATCAAATCCAATGATGTTACCTACCTCAGAATTTTTTTTAAAAATCTTGTTCAAAAGCCCTGAAAATATGTCCTCACGAGAAATAATAACAAAAAAGAGAAAATTCTTTATATAGGTTTGCCACTAACATAAAATCAAATGGTACCCACCTCAAAATTATGTGTTTATCTTGATATACAGAAACCCACAAGATGGATTATCAGAGCTGAAAAAACAGATGGGAAAACAAACCATGGTCTAGTTTATCTTGATTGAAACCCTAAAAAAAGTTTATGGTCTAGTTTATCTTGATTGAAACCCTAAATTTTTTTTTTCAATAATTCATATTCTTACCTAAAATTAAACTTACATCATAGAAACCACTCCTAAATATCTTTGATATTTCATGTAGAGCCTAATGTGACCTTTATCTTTTCTTTTTGGAGGTAAGAGAGAGAGAGAGAGAGAGAGAGAGAGAGAGAGAGAGGGCGTCTCCTAAGATTAGAACTATTAACGAGGCATCTCGTAGCCTTAGCTTACCTACCACAAGCTAAGGCTAGTGACAATTGAGATATAGACATATTTACGGGATATAGACATACTTACGGGATGTAGGCCTACTGACAATTGCGTAGTGGCTCTCTCCTTATCTTTTGTTCAGAGGTTGAGAATGGAAGAAAGGGCAAAAAGGAGCACTAGGTTGTCAATTCTCTAGCACTTAGTTGGATGCGGCAAAAAGAAAAAGA
Source organism: Tasmannia lanceolata (assembly GCF_043159265.1). Taxonomy (NCBI): domain Eukaryota; kingdom Viridiplantae; phylum Streptophyta; class Magnoliopsida; order Canellales; family Winteraceae; genus Tasmannia; species Tasmannia lanceolata. The sequence goes on from NW_027518681.1 coordinate 4,144,588, forward strand.
AAAAGGAGACTAGTAATGAATCAGATTCTCTGATCCTATCCGTAGATATAAAACTTGATAGGGGTTATCCACCTTTTTAAGAATGACACTACTCTATTATTTTATCCTTTTCTAATCTTACTCTTTTTTTTTTTGGTTGGTGAAAAATTGATAGGGGTTATCCAGCTAATCTAATCTTACTCTTTGATTAGCTATGTTTGTAACAAATTTTACATGCATGAAAAGAAAATCACACATAATACATTGAGATCAAATTTCCTAGCGAAAGATGATTTATTAATTTGGCCGGAATGAACACTTCCGGCTCTAATAGCCGTTAATTATATTGTTTTTAAAGTAAGAAAACACCTCTTTTTATGTAAAGAGGCATTTTACTTTGGGAAGTGATATATCCGCCCCTTTTTATTACTTGGGACACCCATCAGCAGTGTATGTGGCAATCAGCCCATTGAATCCTTCTGACATGAAGAACATCGGCCCCTACATGGCAATCAGCCCAATGAATCCTTCTGACATGAAGTACATCAGCCCTCTGGAGTCATTGATACACTGCTGCTGGGTGTCTCAAATAATCAAAAGGGGCGGATATATCACTTCCCTTTACTTTTACTCATTATCTTTGATAAAATTTTAAATTCAACAAACTACTATAGCCTCGTTCAATTTCAAGAATGCTCTCATATATCCATACTAGAAAGACACCCCGTGCGATAATAAAAAGTTTCCCTTAAAACTCTGTTTCAAAGAAGCAAAATATGCATTCGTTAAGAAGATACGATTGGGAAATGCAGGTGTGCCTAAAAACATTGGAAAAAAGGAGTACTATTTTCAACACAGAAAGTTATTTCACATTCACAGAAAAGCCAGGACAACTTCTTAAATTGTTCTATGGAAGCACTTATTTCTGCAAGCTTGGTAGCTAAACCATCAAAACTTTGGCCGCATCTTCATCAGTGATTCCTTTGAAAACATCAACAGGGATTTGGTCATCAAAATAAGATGTTAAATAGCGTTACAATGGCAGAAACAATAAAAACATAAATAAATGAAGTCCATGTCTTTGCAATTATCACGGGGAGAGGGAGAAGCAATAAGATTTTTTTACAAAAATAAAAGATTAGTGACGAAAGATGACGTTAATAATCATATGAGGGAAGTGTTGTAATCATCTCAATATGAGATATGTATTTTATAGAGAGGTCCAACTGAAGTATCTATGTAAAATACCATTGGTAAGTACCAAACAAACCCTTCACAAAGACATATCAACACAGCAGAACATGTTATCACACAAAAGATGATTCTCAATCTAAGGAAAGCGAAAATCAACCTGAATTTGGACATAAAAACCTCTTATTTTTTGGAACAATTGTTACTTGACTTTGGACCAAAACCAATTTCAATACCATTCAATTTTATGCCATTCTCTATAATTCATGAATGAATAATGCATTGAACCATAAACAGATCAAGGCGGTATGCCAATTCCGGCGATTCACAGTCCATTGTATTTAAAGAAATCCTATTTGAATATGAAATGAGGAGTTTGTGATTGCTAATGGCTTCACTGTTTGTTTTGTCTTATGGTTTTCAGAAAGTAACATGGAATGAAGGTGATTGTCTAAGCTTATCCTAGTCTCTGAGTTTATACAGTTTATCAGTCCATCTATATGTCATCCTATAATAAATATTCCAGAAATCCACATGGAAACTCTCAAAGGAATTTAGGTGATAAATCATTGGCAGAAGATCAGAATTGGGAAGGAGAACAGTACCAATATCCTTTCCACAACATAAAAGCTGTTTTAGAAGAAAAGGGGAATTGAATAACTCTAAAAGTAATATTTATAGAACACCAAAGTGAAAGAATCCTGGTGCCCTTCACAAGGGATTGAAAATGAAAGAGAATCCTAAACCATAAACCATACGTACAATTATGTCTTGTAACAAACTAAATAAGAATGAAGTAGACGGTGGAACAGTTTATTCCAGCTTTGTAGATGAATCTTACTTTCGCAATACAGCATAAACATTGCCATGATAAAACAGAAAACATAACTAAAATTTCATAATATAAAGCCAAATACATTAGGCATATTGCATACCAGAAATTCAGTACATAAGCTTCTATTCACCTGAATATTGCATGCACTTTGGATATTGATTCCTGCACAAATAAGCAGCTGATTTCAAACATTGTTTATAGAAGATATAATTCAAGAATGCCACTAAATCATTACAATGAATAATGAGATGGTATGACAACAAAAGTCCGTGAATTTTTTTAATGAAGATTTGTATCAATTGAGATCGAGATTTGTTGGAAGAAAAAGTATTAAAAATGGGGTTTAAATTAATGATGATGGTACGCTCTTTCCTCTCCAGCTGATATTTATATATCCCTGAAAATATAACAAATTTATAGAAGAATCAGATAAATCAAATCAGATTGCATACCCACTTGTTCTTCTTTTGTTGACTGTTGAGAGTTTGGTGGGAGTTGTATCATAAATCATATGTTATCTAAAACTTATGTTATCAAGAAAAATGGAATATCACCCAAAACAAAAATTGCATCAGACTACATTGTTTACTATGTATTAGAGTTAGGAATGTCTAATATGTACTACATTTACCATACCGAAACCACATGGAAAGCTACTGCACATGATGCTAACTGCAGTAATGAATCTCCTATTCCTTTTCGCAATTAAAATTTCATCAAAAAACAATGGCTTGGAAAAGCAAACCTGACGAAGGCAAGAAAAAAGAGAGAGGAAGAAATCATTAATTGAGTCTTTCATTTGTTGATAGCTAATAGTGAAGATAGCTCACAACTAAGTTTTGAAACATAGATGGTGCTTCTGTTGATTGCCCATATAGTCTCCTAGTAGGGATGGATCTCTTAGTACATCAGGGATATGCATGTGTTTAAACCCAAAAACAGAACAATGGAACCTGGGTAAGTGGTATTAGTCCTCAAGCATTTCCATTAAACAGGACAGATTTCACTGAAATATATGATTTCGAATAAAAATATATATATCTGAAAACTTTTTTTTTCTTTACCAAACTCAAATGAAGTTCTTGGATGTGCATGAGATGAAGAGAGATACTGTGACTCTGATGAGAACAATGGTGCTGGTAATAGAGGTTGATAATGCATCGAGTCTCTTCAAACTGGCCTCCTAGGCAGCCTTGATGTAGACCGGATCCCCACGAATGACAGGGGTCTGCCCATCAATTGCCCAACTAATGCCGAACTCCACCTTCTCCCTTGTCCCCCTGACGGCCTGGAAAAAGAACAAATCAGGATTCCTTTTTTGTAACATGAAATAAAAAATTTACAAAAACCGAAATGATAGATCTGTATTTCAACTTAGAAGAGAGAGCAAACTTCAAATTTGAAGTGAGTACAGGAGACCGAAGGCATTTTTATCATCCTTAGAAGCATTCAGATGGATATATACAGAAGTCAGCGCCAAATGAATAGCTGTGTTTTTTCAACATGCTTAATTCATATCAGTGAGGTTATTCATGTTTAAGTAAACATAGACGGAAAACCGACATGAGTATAGTGAAGGGAAGATTTACATTTGTAGTAAAATAGAAAGGAATACAAAATAATAGAAATTCTAACAAAACTTGTAGACCCATTTCATTATACCATAAAAAACAAAGTGATTGGTTAAGGATGAAGAAAAAGAGAGAATAGAATCTAGAGAAAGAAAACCACGAAAACATGGCTAGGATATACCTTTTAAACAGAAAACATAAAAAACGATGATGCTTTTGGAAGACAACTTCTCTAAGCATTTAAATAACAGATCAGTAAAGTTTCCATCAAGAACTTAGCAAACGAATCTAGAGAACCAAAAGGTAACGTATATTCTCGGCCACTGAATTTACCTTTTCTCTATGCTATCTTAATCCAAATAATGCAGATTGCCCACGAAATTGAATGAAAGGCCTCTTATACAATCCTATCTCACAATCGTTGTTTGATGAATTCTTTGAGAAACTGTGAATAGAAATTAATTAAAACCAAATTAATGCCTAAATAAAATTCAAATGAGCCTAAGAACAGAAAAGCTATAAAAAGAAAAATATAGACCTTGCATTTTCCATTAGAACATGCAGCTGATAAAGGGATATGGAGAAGTTGTAATTAGAAATGAAATAAAATTAAAATAAATCACAAAAACATCTATCATTTAAAAACCTAGAAACCCAATCATCTAACACTTCTATAATATTGCCAAGGGCTTCTTCCTCGAAAGCAACAGACAGCAAAGACACCCCAAATGTCCAGATTAACAAAGCAACAAAAATAATAATAAAATAAAACCCAGAAATAGCTTTCATTTTCAGAAACCCACAAACCCAAAACCAAGAGAAGAAATAAATGAAAACTCGAGCAAAAAGAAATTAAACCAAAACCCAGTAGTATCTTTCATTTTAAAACTAAAGTACAACATATCCATTTTGTCTTGATAGAATAGCTGATACAAAGGAAGTATTTTTCTGGCGAGAAAAGTCATGATGAAAAATGATTCAATGGCTGTGAATGGGAAAATCGAACCTGCTGATCGGAGAGAGAGATGAAGAGTATGAGATACAGAGAGAGAGACGGCAGTAGGCTTTGTTGCATGCTGGGGATGAAGAGGAGACATCTGGGTGGTAGGGGGGAAACGGAGAGGACACATGGGGGTGAAAGCCGAGATGAAAATCTTTTTTCTCTGGCTAGAGGCGTGGGGAAATTTCATGTAGACCCCACTGGGATCATCTTAAGGCCAGCGGCAATGGGCATGCCTAGGAATCCGATGAGGACACTTACAAACCATTGTGTTAAAGTGAGGGGAGTTGTATTCGCGAAATCACCAAGGAATTCGATGATTATGAGTTGGAAGACAGCAGTGCAAGTGAGAACACCCACAAACACATAATTCTTTAGTATGCCTGCAAATACATCGATCTTTTCCATCTCTCTGGAACTTATCTCATTGAAAAGCTGCAGAAAGAGATTCACACATGTTTTTATGTACTGTATTAAAGAAACCATAGAGACATTCATATTTTGACTATTATGAGAAAAACAATAGGGTGACCCTCAAAAGTAATTGTGTGTGCCATATCTGGAAAAAAATTCAAATTGGAACTGAACAATGATAATATGGATACTCCATTTTTGTTGGTAGAAAAATGAATTGTGTTAGAACCACTTGCTGACTTCTGATCTGCAGCATGCGGCTCATAATATGGAACAACTTCCATAACAGAGAAGCCCAGAACAATAGATATTTTTCCACACAAATGGTACGTCTTTTTTCTTTTTTTTGAAATGGTGAACAAATGGTACACCGTTAAATGACTATTTCATGGGCTAAGTGCTGAGAAATAACTCGAGGCAAACACCGCCCAATATTATTGGCACTCATGCTTTAGTACAAGGAAACAAACTTCAGTTTCGGTTCAGACTTTGGTCCCCACGAAAGTAGTAGTGGTTCACAAAAGTTGATAAAGTTGATGAAAATCTTGTAAAAATTATTAAAGTATATAGAAATCCATAAATACATAAGAACCATCACATAAGCAAAACAACAACCAATAATCATTAAACAAGATCAACCACCTAGTGACGCACAGTCGTGAGTATATAGAATAGTAAGATTCTTTTAAACATAGATATTTTATATGTATTGAAAGCTGATGATTGTGTCATTTATTTTTCTTTTCAACTTACTCATCTTATTGATGGAACGATCATTAATATTTCCTGGATATAAATAGAGATGGTGTAAGCCCAAGGGCTCATCCTCTTACCTTGTTTTGATGATCAACAAACCCAAATTGATTAGATCTTTATGGGCTAATCGTTTGTCTTGAGTGTTGTGCTTTAGACGGGTCCTACACAAGTCAAATCATACTAGGACACACCTTGCTGGCCTATGCTTAAAGATGAATCAAACACAATGGCAAAGGGGCTCGGAACATACTTGGACCAATCACACCTTGGAGGATCAACCAAGGAGAAGCTAAACATCATCCACATTAAGCATTTGGACAATAAGGAAAAATCAATGAAGGCCAAAGCTAGAGGATCAACAAGCAATGCAAAGGACAAAGGAGCTTGAACCAAATTGTGGCATCATCCTTGGAAGGTGTCAAAGAAAGAAGTTCAACTTTGAAGATTCTAAAGCAAGCCAAGCACCACATTGAAGATCAAATGAAGATTGGCTCAAGAAAAGTTCAAGAGAGTACTTAGTGTTAGTGATTTTGGATTTTCAAAATCATGTATTAGTGTTTTGGAAAATGTTTTATAAAAAGCGTTTGGAAAAAAGAAAATGTTTTCTTGGAAAGATTTGCTTTTACAAAAGGATGTAGAAGTGTAGTTGAAAAGATAGTCCCGTACCGGATGAGAGAAAAGAAAGAGAATGGCTTATAAAGCACTACACTTTTCTATTACTTGTTTGATTGCAAATTGGGTTGAACCCATGGTTAGACCCGCGGGACGGTGCAACGCACCGTTCGCACACGCGCACGCGCGCGCGCGGCGTGGGCAATGGGCTATAGGGCGCATAGTGGCGCTTTATTGGCGCTTTTTTTGGCGCACTTTGCACTTTAATTTTTCCAGATTTGATCTGCACCGTTGGATCAAGATGAAGGTGGACCGGTTGGATGGGTGTGGGCCAAATGGTTCGTAGGCCCATCAAGCCGACCGGTTGGGTTGGGCTTCGGTTCGGGCCTAACGGTTGGCCCAACGGGCCCATAACTCCAACGGTCAAAGAGTGTGATCAAATGGGTTGTGCCCTTCCCCCAACGGTCATGTGCCAAGGGGGTGCGATCCACACCATAGATGGTTGATCTATCGATGACTGGGTTGGAGAGAGGTTTTACTCAAACCAACAGTCACATCTAGGATCGATCAGGACCGTTCAATATCAATGGGTGCGATCTAACGGTCAGATTTCAAACATTCTGGAAAGGTGCCTGTAGAGGTGTTTTTCACACTGAAAAGACACCAGGTGGTCTACAAATTGTGCAGAATTCAGTCATTTCAATATAGAAATCGAATTGGCAATTCTGATAGACTTTACACTCTCTTCTACACTCCTACAAAAATCCCCAAGTATTTCTACATACTGTTTTTCTTTTGTTTACTGTTCTAAATACTGTTTTTCTGCAGAAACAGAATCTAGAGATTTCTCTAAGGCTTGAAATTTTGGAAGGGCATTTCGGGTTTGATTCCGCTAGTGCTACGCGTCATCAAGCATTGTAGGGCGTCCCTACTAGGCTTCATTGTATCTTGGAGGCAATTTGCGGATCCCCTTTGCACACTACTAGTGGGGGCGAATCTTGTCTTAAGGAAAGTGATATCACGCCTTGAAGCAACAAGTTTCTTATTGATGGAACGATCATTAATATTTTCTGGATATAAATATAGATGGTGTAAGCCCAAGGGCTCATCCTCTTACCTTGTTTTGATGATCAACAAACCCAAATTGATTAGATCTTTATGGGCTAATCGTTTGTCTTGAGTGTTGTGCTTTAGACAGGTCCTACACAAGTCAAATCATACTAGGACACACCTTGCTGGCCTATGCTTAAAGATGAATCAAACACAATGGCAAAGGGGCTCGGAACATACTTGGACCAATCACACCTTGGAGGATCAACCAAGGAGAAGCTAAACATCATCCACATCAAGCATTTGGACAATAAGGAAAAATCAATGAAGGCCAAAGCTAGAGGATCAACAAGCAATGCAAAGGACAAAGGAGCTTGAACCAAATGGTGGCATCATCCTTGGAAGGTGTCAAAGAAAGAAGCTCAACTTTGAAGATTCCAAAACAAGCCAAGCACCACATTGAAGATCAAATGAAGATTGGCTCAAGAGAAGTTCAAGAGAGTACTTAATGGTAGTATGTATCACCTTTCTCTCTTGTATTTTCTCTTGATCAAGGCACATCTTAAAACCCCTAAAAATATATTTTTCAAAAAGACTAACACACCCTTTAAGGACTTAAATGGATAAGTGAATGGCCATGGTGGTGTACCAACATGTTGAGACCCATATGGCATTCAACACAACATTGAACAAAACAGAGTTCCGAAGAAACAACCTTGACCAGCAACTAAATCCTATCAAAATTTGTTTAAAACATTTTCAAATATTTTTAAAAATATTTTTAACAGATAGCTCTCATTTTTTTCATATCCGTAGAGTACAAGAACGTCAAAATCCGACGAGAAATGAGGGAGATATGAATTTTACAAGTTTGAAGGTAAATGCTAAAAATCCAGTCTCGGAGCTCCGAGAAAACAACCAAGGACAAAAAAATATAGCCGTTGGAGACCCAACGGCTAGTTGAATTTTTTACCCGAAAATGACCAGTTTGCCCCTGAAACGGTCATATTGTGTTGGGACTCTATATATATCCATTGTATGGGTTCAAAACATTATGATGAACATACTCCAATACTAAAAACCCTTGAAACTCACTTCCAACCATTTTTGGGTAAATCTCTCACCAATCCTTCATTGTGCCTTGATTTGAGAAAATCATTTGAGATTGGTTTAGGCTTTCATTTGCAAATTATTCTTGAGAGAAAGTGTGTGAGCTACAACTTGTAATCAAGCCTAGTAAGAGACTAATACTTCTTCTTCTTCATTCGATCGGTGGCAAGGGCATCCGTTTTTAATTCCCTTGGGAGAAAGCACTTAGAACTCGGCGGAGAAGGAGAGTCATTGTAAAGGTGGAAGAGCATCCTCATTTAATTCCCTTGGAGTGTAAAAGCCTCGGAGTGTAAAAGCCTCGGAGCCAGGCGTCGTGGAGGTCTCAATAGTGAAAATCCTCAAGTACGACCTTGAGTAGAGTGGAGTAGGCCGTTTGCCGAACCACTATAAATCCTTGTGTCACTTGTGTTGGTATTTCTTTTTTCTCTCTCACCCTCTCACTCTATCATTTGTGCTTGCATTTTTACATAGTTAGAATTGAGTGAGTAGTTAGCATTTTGTTTTTTATTGAATAAATATACCATGCTAACTAGGCTATAAATCACCCAATTAAGTTTGCTAATCAACAAGGGTTTTGAACTTATATTAATTTGTAATATTGTTTAAGTTCAACTATTTCAAACTTAATTAAATAAGAGAAGTCTTGGGTGAAATTTTAGGAAAAGTTTTTAATAAGGTAAATATTTTATAAACATCCGATCCCCCCCCCCCCTTTAGGTTGCCAAACCAAATGGTGGCCATCACAAAAGACATCTGTCGCACGTCAAACCAGCCACCTCGTAAATGGAGACAACAGTTGTCTCCATTTACGAGGTGGCTGGTTTGACGTGCGACCTCGTGTTGTCTCCATTCACGAGGTGGCTGGTTTGACGTGCAACAGACCAGCCCCGAAAAGCCTTTTGCGATGGACCCTAGCAAATCCCTAAAGAGATTTTTGGTTATGTACAGGCATGCACAAAATCAATTTTTGAACTTCCATTCCCACGGAAGCTGACACATGTTGGCCGAAATTGACCAATGGCCAAATCTTATCATAAGATTTGGAGGGTGTCAAGTAAAGACAATTCCTAGGAAACAGCAAATAACTGAACTCAAATGAATTTTGAGAGAACTTTATTAGATAGTTGCCATATTTCAACCCCTCAAGCTATTGCCTAAAAATCTTCTAACCATGGGCAACAGTTTCTACATGCATGCCTAACTACAAAGTTCCTCCATCTATATAAAAAAATTTGAACATTGAAGCACATAGTTTAAAAGACTGGCAATAAATTGTTCACTTCATAAATGGTACTGAATAACAGAAGACATTTTCTTGGGTTCTATAGGTTTGAAGTTCAGAGTTACCTTCTTCACTAGGATTAACAAATTATACATTTCCAATCTGAGTCACATGGGATTCATCTAGTTTTTGCAACTTCTGAGAAACCTCACACATTAAAAACCAACACCGACTAGATGGCTTTTATCACTTGCAATGAGCAAGTAAACAATATAATGCCGAGCTTAATTCAAAGTGGTCTGATTAAGAACAGTGTTAAGGCCAGAAAATTACCTGACAAAAGACGAATGAATTAAAAATCAGTGTGTTCAGTGTTAGATCTGCATCAGGGCCATCAAGCCAAAATATCTCTTTCCCTCTTGTTTGGAGAAACCATATCACTTGAAACTGATAAAGGGATTGTCCTAAGATATTTCTCCACATCACATTGCTAATAAATTTCCCTTTCCTTCCAACTGGTTGCCTTTTCATTAAGTCATCCTGCGGAGGCTCAGTGGCTAATGCAAGTGCACCAAGTGTATCCATAATCATGTTGACCCAAAGAAGCTGAACAGCTGTAAGTGGGGCACTTCCTGAAAAGAAATAAACATAAACAGTGCAATTCTATACTAAAAAGATAAAGTTATGAGGAGATCCTGTCAGGCATGCTGACAAAAAATTAACAATTAGGGCAACCACATTCACAGTTAGCTGAAACTGTACAAATTTTTGAATGTTTATGTATACTGAACACCCCCATTTGGCCACGGTCACAATTGTCGAAAAATTATCATCCAGAATTATAACATCAGCACTCTCTTTTGCCACCTGAATTGAAGTACACCATGATGATCAAAACACATGCTATCGCGAGGCAATAAGTGATAGCTAGCTAGTTTTTAGTCCACTGCTTTTGGAAAAAAAGTAATACTTTGAAACAGTTAACAATTACATCTTTCTTAAAAATAATGACAGCTAACAAGATAACCTCTTCATGCGCACACTAATTTTTTAGAAACTCTAGAAATCATGGCAAACACTAGCCTATGCATTTGGCAAGTCCCATCGATAAACTCTGTCTATAACTTTAGGAACCACTATAAAGCATCATTTCTACGGTGAACAATAGAAGAACATTTTTTTTTATAAAAATATAAAAAGAAGTATAAGAATGTGTTTTACCTCTGACAGGCATGGAAGATTGAACACCTTCACATGTATTGTTTTTATTAAATTCCCTAGAAGGATACCTCAATTATAGAACATGAAAGAAAATGAAAAGTAATTGGATAAATACCTCTGTTCCTGCAATGCCCATTGCAAGTCCAATATCTGCCTCATGAAGTGCCGGAGCGTCATTTGTACCATCACCAGTCACAGCAACAACTTCATTAAACACATTGCGGAGTTGTTTTACCAAGGTATGCTTATCTAATGGTGAAGATCTAGCCATCACCTGGTTGCAATAAGAGATACAAATCGATTGAAAATCAATATTTACTACTAAATCTGACATAACCAAATAAAAAATTCCATTGATTTGTTGGGTCAAATACCTGAATCTTTGGAATTAGTTTGTTCATTTCATCTTGACTCTTTTTTCGGAATTCTAGACCCTCAATAGCTATACCATCATCCGTCAGGATATCACATTCCCTAGCAATAGCCTTGGCAGTGTTTATATTGTCTCCTGTAACCATTCGTACAGTAATCCCAGCTGACTCCTTGACACCAGGGCGAACAGGATCTTTAATACCCACAATTCCTATACAAGTATATCCTCCAACTGGAATTTGACTTTTTTTATTATTAGTAATAGGGGTTAGGCAGACCCCAAGACCAGAGAATAGAGAAAGAGAAAAACAAAAAGACATTACAATCTATAATAGAGGGTTCCTTCATCATCCTCTTTGACATAGTCATAAAGAGGATGAGGGAGGGAACCTTTTAAAGGGCAATCAGCTTTTGAAAGAAAATCAGCTGGTTGATTTGCTTCCCTCCATATGTGAGACACCTTCCAAGAAACGAATTTTAAGAGAGTGTTTTTCAGATGAGCTAATGATAGTCTTTTCTTCCACGGGCATGCGACAGAGCCTTCGATTACATTCACTGCAAATAGAGAGTCTGACTCAATCCAAAGGCGATCAATATTAAGGGAGGAGGCTAGGGAGGCTCCATGACAAATCGCTTCAAGCTCCAATTCCTGGATGGTCATTTGAATCTTGTCCTGGGAATACATGGCTAGAACTGAACCATCATTGGTACGCAAAAGACCCCCAATGGAGGCTGATGAGCTTGCCAAAGACGCATCACAATTTAGCTTGACACATCCAGGTTCTGGATGGACCCATTTACAGCTTTTGGTGGGTTTCTGGGATCTGAACAGGGGCAAATTGAAGGCCTTCGAAAAAGCCAGATCTCTACTACTGTTTTGGCTATCTAATCTAAGAAATATACATCTGCTCCTGATAGTGTGGAGGATATTACTCAGGATCACTTCCTTGTGAGAATTATCTGCTCCATGTAACCTGTTATTTCTTTCCAGCCAGATGAGATAAATTGAGGAAGTAAATGCTATACGGATAGCGGAGGCTCCATGACCCTTTATGTCTTTGATGACTTCAACTGGATTAGCATGAAATTCTTTCAACAAACCATGTGATAACTGATAAACCATTGATGCCATCATGACAGAGACATGACCTACTGATTTCTTGAATAAAAATCTTCATTCTACAAAAATCGGAATTAAGATAAACCAAGATTACAAAGAAGTGTGGAAGTGAAGTGCGTCTTTGTGCTTAACCACTATAGGGGCTTCTTATCCAAGGCTTAACAAGTAATGAGATTCTCCGATGGCGGTTCACAGGATTACCTTTCTGAATGGATGTCCTTGCAAGTAAGAAAAAGATCACCTTACAAACAGCAAGGAGAATCATCTACAACTTGTACCCTTCAAATTATTTGATTTTCCATCTCATACTGTAAAATTTTAACAGCAACAACTCAACAGAAAAAACCTAAACAGCACAATTTAGATTCTAATTCCCACTATCATTTTTCTTCAGCTGCTACCATTTTCCAAAGACATATATGCCCTTTTTTCCTTCTGTGTACCATGGGACATCTTTTTTTTGAATGGTCTGTGGACCATGGAAAATTGTATTAAAAGTCAAAACCTAACCCCAGTTTAGATATATAAGATCCGCATTTTGATACGATCAAGCTACAAATCCTTGCAGATCATATTGCCAATGACATTCCATTAAGCTAAAAATCCTTGCAGAACATAATCAAGTTTACAAATCCTTGCGGATCATATTTCCAACGACATTCCATTAAGTGTGATCAAATGACGGCAAAACAGAAGCTCACACTGATTTTTTTTTTCCATTTGAATATTAGAAGCTGACATTGATTATACATAATAAATACAGTTGTATAAATATATCAGTGTGCCATACACGTGTGTGAGAATCCTATGTCTCCATGTGTGGGCATAGGCATGTATAAGCATTGGTAGGCAAGATATGATACAAGCTTCAACTGTAAGGGTTAAGATGATGAACTCCATAATCCTAAATCACCACATTCGAATCTAAACATAGATTTTGCAAGAAGATGATGCTCAATTCGTTTTAGAATTATAAATAAATAAGGGCCCGTTTGGATGCCGAGAAGATTTTGATTTGGATTTCTCACATTTGCAGCCCTTTTTGTGTTGTGATTTGAATCCAGATCAAATCCCTTGATTTCCAAATCAGCGACTGACAGTTAAAAAAAGTCAGATTTCCAAATATGCTGTGGAAATAAGTAATTGGAAATCCACAAATGTGGCAGTTTCCTTCACCCTCTTTGCTCCTCAACCTCTCCCCTCCAGTAGGAAGTACCCCCTTCCCTCTCTCCCTCCCTCAACATGAGCTGGTTGATCTATACATTTTGTATTCAAAACTCAATTCCAAATCCAAATACAAAATATGAGGTATCCAAACGGGCCTAAAGAATTTGTACAAAGATAGGGAGAATGGGAAAAAGCAGAGGACAAAGGCTGTAACAGCATGGAAAAGCTACATCCAGGCTCCAGACTTGATCAAAGAATTAAAAATAAAACGAAAGAAGAGCTAAGAAAACTATGATCATGAAACCCTGCATGAAAAGCCTCACTTTCTGGGCACTTGCCCTGGATGGCTGATAAAATCACTAGCCTGCCATCTCATGACATCCAGAGGTCAATCCATGGGGAAAACACAGGCCTCATTCCACATAGAGAGTTACATAACACAAGTCGAGCATCCTAACCCGCCAAGGTTTTAAATTTGGGTTTTGGCACGAAATTTCGGCCGAAATATGTGGAAACATTTCGGTACGAAATCACAGCCGAAATTTAGGTAAGATTCTTCTCCACTAGTTTTTCTTTTTTTTATTTTCTGTCATATTTTTAGAAATATCTTGAAGGAATCTCATTGTTCTTTGATTTATATCAGGGTTTTTGTCGAAATGCAGACAAAAACTTCGCCTTTTTATATGAAAAGTTTCATCTGTCGCAAATTTCAACCAAAACATTAACGAAATACCGAAATTTCGGGCGAAATCTTGTAATTGTCGAATCCAAGTGGATTTCGTTACGGTGGCAGCCGAAATCAAAATATTTCAGCCATTTTGTTTCGTTTCAGCCGAAATTTAAAACCACGTAGTCCACTATTCTAACTAAACAGTACACCCATCTCTTCATATGGAATTGTCTATAAACAAAAAACCAAACACCCCTATATAACCTTAAAAAAATGCAGCAAAATTATCAAGATCTCTCTTCTCATATACCTGTCGATTTACGTATAACCACCCAACTGTAAACACAGAGGAAAATAAATCAAAGAAAACTGATTATCAAAAGAAATGAAGAATTAGGAATTTCACTAATCTTGGATGCTATTACAAGAGGATCATTTTTTTTTTGTTGGGTTTGCAGCAGTAATGGAAGGTGGGGATTTATGGTGGCTGGGTGGAGCCGAGCGGACGGCAATGTCGGCCATCCGCCGGAAAACAGTACAGCTAGCGTTGTGGTCAGGCCAACGGTATCGCCTGCTCTGGTACCATGAAGAGATTTGAGATTTATAATATTCTCAGATGATTTCAGTAATAAGCAAAGGTGCTTAAATAAGCAGTTAGAGATCAACATAAGATGACAAGGATAATATCAAGAGAATCCTAATCTAAACAACTTGCAACAACCTAACATCTCACTCTCATCTACATCTAACGCTGATATTCTCTAACATACATAAGGCACTTCAAATGGCACATGTACTATTTGTTAACACCCATTTTGAATTTAAGAACGACCATGTGAGACCGGATCATTGGTTTGATATTCATCCGTTAGAATCAAATCAGTTATTCACTGATGGTCGTTTTCCTAAAAGATAGCGAGATGACCGCATCTAAGGAAAAGCTCTCAGAACTAACTTCATGTCTTAATTTATCTTTACATTTGTTTTATTTTTCTGCATTATCTTTTAATTTTTGTTGTAGTCGAATACAAAGAATTGAATCCTTGTAGGAATAGATTCATCATCTCCGGTTAGCATTTCTTTCTAATTCTCTATCCCTCGTACTGGTGCTTGTTTGTATATTTCTATTAAGAATTTAACCTGATTCTTTTTATCTCCATCGAGTTTTTTACATTTTGTGTGCATCGACCTTACAACGATCACTTTGGTAGTCCGTCCTTTAAAAGTTCTTTTTCTAAAAGGCATTAAGAGCCGAAGGAAGAAGTGACGTTCAACTGAAAATCCAATCTCAGTATGAAATTGATTACCCCTTGAAATGAATTTTGGACACGTATCTAACTGATTGTCCGGCCACACATTCAACACTCATCACACTGTTTACACCCATTTTGGGCAGAATCTGTCACGAGAGTGAATCACTAGACAACAACCTGTCTAGACCGAGTCAATATACTCATACGCCATGCTGGCATTTGACGGATATATGGGGAAACATGCAAATACTCACTGGGCAGTTATTAGAAGGTTTTCTCGAGAATATGGTTATCTTTAAACCCAATAGGTCAAGCTGGACCGAGTTACCAGAGCACTATCTGGATGGACTGAGTCAAAGAAGTAGCACCACAAGACGAATGGTTACCTAAATAAAACTATATTGGGAGGTGTCTCTCTTCAAGGAAGAGGTCGCATAACCAAAATCCAAACAACTTTTAGCATTTCATCTTTATCTTTTCAGCACTGTACTTTTTACTTTCCCGTAGCTGTAGCTTTTATCCAAATTAAGAAAACAATGAATTCATTTTCCCAGGTGAGTCTTTCTCTTTAATTCAACTATCCCTCGCACTTAGCATTTCGTTTGTCTTTTAGCTTGAATCGGACCTTGTGTCGACCTTGAGTGTCGTTTGCATTCTACGTACTTTGACGGCGTCGTCTGCATTTTGCACTCATTGACGTTTGACCAATCTAGAGTCGTTCACGTTCTGAGCATGTGGACTTATAGTTCACATTCTGGATGTGTTGACATACCCCAATTTGGTGTCACGTATGTACTTTGAAAAGTCCTTTCAAGATATGTAAAGGCAGAGGAGCCCAAGGAAGAAGTGTCGTTCCCCTCTTCTTCTCTATCACTAGAAATCGAATCCCAGGAGACGAAAAATGTTTTGGTCGTCGAACCCCTTGAATTAAGTTTCCAATTTCTTGCCTCGAGAGAGGTTGGCATGCCCTCACATCCTTTCCACACACTCACACTCACACTCACACCCACTCCATTCCACACACACGGTTGTAGTGACTGACTGCGCGAGAGCATCTTTAGACCAAACACACACAATACACATTGCACTGACCGCACTGCAACACCTTATTTGGCAACTTGTAAAGAACTTTACAAGAGAAACATGCATCAAGGTTCAAAAAAACACCTTTACAACATTTTAAAGGCCATTCATGGAGTTGTTCTTTATGTCTATGGTAACAGACGTTTAATGTTGCCACTAGAACAACCGTTGTAACCTTTTCTGAGAAGGAAACGAAGGGGCCTAAGTTAGATGTCTACCTATCACCCAAACTTATAATATTTATGTATGTGTTTTTAGTTAAAAGAAAACCTCGAAGTTCTACTTGTTTACAATTTTGCCACCCAGTTTCTAAAATATAGTTAGTCTCTTCTTTACTAAAATTTTTAGGGAAAAATACAGATACAACCCCTCTAGTTTTTGACACATTCAACTCTAACCCTGACTTTCAAAACGTGACAAGTACACCCCCTGAAGTTTTGTTAATGTGATGGAGTAGACGGCGAGACGGAAATGACCAAAATGCCCTCGTCTTCCCAAAACTGAAAATTAGGATTTTCAGACTTGAAAACTGAAAATTAAGGCTTGATTCAAACCCTTGTTTATTTATCAACATAAACCCTCGATTTAGGAGTTTTATTTTCTTCATTCACACCATTATCATGATTTGCACATAAACCCTAATATTTTAGGGCTTTTTTTTTTGTTTTTATCAATGTTTTTTTCTTAAAATGTGGGTTTGATATAGCCATGGCATGGGGTTTCATTGTCTGTGGTGGAGGTGACGGCGGCGGCCAGATATGGCAATGGCCGAACGTGGAGACGGCGGCGGTGGCCGGAGGTGCGACGGCGGCGGTGGGAAGTGGCGTAACACTAATCCCTCTGCAAATGAGGGTATTTATGTCCTCAAAATATTAACCATGGTTAGTTTCAGTCTTTCCGTCAGGTTAAACTAACGAACAGTTGACGGAGGTGGTGTACTTGTCACGTTTTGAAACTTCAAGGGGTGTACTTGTCATGTTTTAAAAGTCAGGTTTAGAGTTGAATGTGTCAGAAACTAGAGAGGGTATAGGGTGTAAATGTAATTTTCCCAAATTTTTATGGGAGGTGATATTTTTACCCCACTGCAGTACACATTTGCCCCTTGTAACGTGATTTGACGTCAAAAAGCGTTAAAGTTGCCTACTGTTCACAGTATCAGGGGGTGGATGCGTACTGAAGAGGGGTGAAAATATCATCTCCCATGTTTTTATCAACACATTGCAAAGTGGGACAGATGTTCATGTGTCATAAAGCTTTCCAATTCATGGGCAGCTGTGTGGACCCACAAGAGTGATTTGACAAAAACGGTCAAATTAATCGGCGCATGTGCATGGAATATTACCGTTGGATCATGCGTTCAACCTTCAACTGCTGCGTGAATTGGCATGTGCATTTGGAAACATCAATTCACACCAAATGAATCTGTTTAAAATTAAATGATCATTTTTTTTTTTGAAAAGAAACCTTTTGGTTATAAAACGAGGGGTTCTTCATATTTCTAAACACGGTTTTCTTAGGGCAGTGATAAATCGACCCCCAAATATCTTAAATCGACCATGTGTGTAGATTTAAGATATATGGGGGTCGATTCATCACTCTCCTTTTTTTAAGTTCAGTATTTATTTTTTGTTTATTTTTTCTCTCTTGGTCAATCAGAGTGTTATATATTGTTGTTTCAAAGCTCTCAATTTTTAAAGGTCACGTAGAGATTGACTGTAAATGTGGGGCTAGCTGTTGTATTATGAGGGTATAATGATATTGATACGTACTTGTTTTGTGTATGTGATGTAGTTACAATTTAGTTATTAGATAGTTACTTATGCTAGGGTTGTGGTGTTAGTTTTCATTGAATGTGATGTTAGTGGGTAAATGGGTTGATTATGTGGCACTCTCTTTGTGCTTGTATTTAAGTAACTCTATTTCAATGAAAATGAAGAAGAAGAGAATTTAACAACAGCAAAGGAAAACTTTGTTTTGAGGAGAGTAATGGTTTTTGAGGAGAGTCATGGTTCCTCTCGAATCGAGCCATTAGGAGGTCCGGTTGCCTCAAATCAACCTCTCTCCCCCTCATTTCTATTTTCTTTTTGTTTATTTCCGTTACGTCCGATTAGGCACGTAACAAGTGTTATCAGAGCCGTCAATCCTGCACCATGGGTACGTATTCAGAGCTTTTGGAATCCATACGCGATGATTTCCGGCAAATCAAAGTGCTTTTTTTTTAAATGATGGAAGAACACCTGCGATTTGTGGAAGGCTTGGAAAAAAATCAGCAAAGAGATAAAAGAAATGTGCAAAGACAGAGAAAAGTTAAATCTTGAAAGTGTTGTTGTTCATGTGAAGCAAAATGCCAGAATTGATGGAGACGAAGATACTTTAGTTGAAGATACTTTAGTTGAACAGCATGCCAAGCATCATTTTGATTTTGATCGACCACTTGATCATTCCACCATTTCGATGTGGCTTATGGAAGAATTGTATTTCTTTTTAACTTTCATCACAATGCATTTTGAAGGCGAGGTCCAAATGATCGTGACCATTAAGATTTGGGATCCCGATGGGATAAAGATTTTCTCAAACAAATTCAACCTTGAGGACAAGGTTGTTTTAAGGGGGGAAGAAATGATACGTACTTGTTTTGTGTATGTGATGTAGTTACAAATTAGTTATTAGATAGTTACTTACGCTAGGGTTGTGGTGTTAGTTTTCATTGAATGTGATGTTAGTGGGTAAATGGGTTGATTATGTTACACTCTCTTTGTGCTTGTATTTAAGTAACTCTATTTCAATGAAAATGAAGAAGAAGAGAATTTTACAACAATAAAGGAAACTTTGTTTTGAAGAGAGTCATGGTTCCTCTCGAATCGAGCCATTAGGAGGGTCGGTTGCCTCAAATCAACCTCTCTGTCCCCCTCATTTCTATTTTCTTTTTGTTTATTTCCGTTACGGCCGATTAGGCACGTAACAAATATCTACTGCACCAGAGTATATTACAACAAATGCGCAAATTTAGAGAGCGATCTAATCCCTGTCTCATTTTGCCGCATCGCAAGTTTTTCATAATACTTCAATTCATTCTTGTTCGCTAGAAATAGGTACATTGGAAGTTGCTTCAAAGCGGGACCTCCCATTCAGTACGATGTGCCAGCGAGGACGCTGGGCCCTAAGGGGGGTGGATTGTGAGATCCTACATTGGAAAGGGAGGAAAAGTTCCTGGGCTATGTATGTGGATTCCCCCTCTCCCTGTGTAGATGCGTTTTGCGCAGGGAAAACAAAACCGGGGAGGGCTGCGGCCCAGAACTGGACAATATCTGTAGTGGGGCCGGGGTGTGACATAATGGTATCAAAGCGGGACCTCCCATCCAGTACGATGTGCCAGCGAGGACGCTGGGCCCTAAGGGGGGTGGATTGTGAGATCCCGCATTGGAAAGGGAGGAAAAGTTCTTGGGCTATGTATGTGGATTCCCCCTCTCCCTGTGTAGATGCGTTTTGCGCAGGAAAAACAAAACCGAAGAGAGCTGCAGCTCAGAACCGGACAATATCTACACAGTGGGGCCGGGGTGTGACGACTTCCGTGATAGAATCCACTATGAATTTGATAAATGCATTGCTTGCGATGTCATTATGTCTCACAGAACCTAATCTTTCTTAGGAAAGCCCAAAGCTAATCTCAAGGAACAGTAAAGCTTCATATATGATGTTTTTTTTCTCTATGTGCACAGTCTAATCTGAAAAGGTCCTCTCAATGTTCTAACGCGCATTACGGATTGAACTTGCTTATGACATTTTGAATCCAGCTCACATATTGTTTTAATAGGTGAAAAACCAAACCCTTGTAACTTCTTATATGCGGCGAATTGCCACGTCAACGTTCCAAACCTTCCTGTCAATGTAAACTCTTGAGAAAGATCAACACATTAATCCTAGAGTAACTTTTATCCATTGTGTGAGGACCCTTCCACTCCGCACCATTAGATCAATAAGACATACTTTCGTCCTTGTTGGATGGGTGCGTCTTATAGTCAAGCGCACTAGTGCCTTTCCAATGGAGGGCAATCTTAGTAGAGGTCCCAATCTGCTCGTCTATTGAAGCATATGATCTGACCCATGATAAAACAATGGATTACTACCCAGCAACTACTTTAAAGGGATATGGAGCCAAACATGCTCTGATGTGCAACTACTGCTT
Source organism: Tasmannia lanceolata (assembly GCF_043159265.1). NCBI lineage: Eukaryota > Viridiplantae > Streptophyta > Magnoliopsida > Canellales > Winteraceae > Tasmannia > Tasmannia lanceolata. The sequence continues at coordinate 4,165,400 of NW_027518681.1, forward strand.
TCATTTTTTCATTTTTATATAGTATGAGAAAAAGTATATATGGACTTTACATTGGGCAGGAGCCCGGTAGAAAATTGTAAAGATGTTAGGTGCCGACCCTTTAGAAAAATCATTTCAAACAACAATGAAGTCAAGAACTTGAAATGGGTTGTAGATGCATGTTTTTAATTGGGAGCATGTTTTTAATTAGGACATGGCTTTGGATTCTGAACCAATTCGTGGGTCATTTTTATTTGTCTTTTCTGGTATTTAGAATTCTTTGTTTAGAAGGAATTGATAACCAAGGTTTAAAATTTCGGTTTCGGTACCGGTTTCGGACCCTCAAATTTCAAAATTTCAGTCGAAATCTGGTACAAAACCCAAATTTATTATTTTATTCAATATTAAATTTCGGTTTATTAAATTAATATTTAAAAAAAACAGATTTTTTGGGTCAAATTTATGAAAAACCGAAATTTCGGCCGAAATAAATGACCGTTTCGGTTTTGATTAATTTCGGTGTCGGTCTCGGTCGAAATTTAAAACCATATTGATATTGATAACGTGGATGACACGAAATACCTTAGTTGAATGGTGGGTGACCATCACTGTTATAGATATATGTTTTATGTTTGGAAAACACTTCCAAAACGGGATTGCGTCTGGAAAATAAAGACCGAAGTGGAATTAACCGACTGGGAAGTGATATATTAGCCCCTTTTTCTTACTTGGGACAGCCCCCTCTTGTGTATTTATGACTGCTCTTTGGGGGTTGTACCAAAGTGAAAAATGGGCCAATATATCATTTCCTTTATACTTTTATTGACTTGATCAAGAAACGCGTATGAGTTTACTAGTAAAAAATTCAAGAAACGAGTACGAGTTTACCCATTCCAATCCAATATGAATCTCGAAAAAACCCGAAAGTGTATTGAGTCATATGTTGACTCGACTCGGTAGACAAGTTTGGAGTTGACTCTGGCAAATTTTAGTACTAATAGTTTTGGTGTAATTTCTGTTTAGACGTGCCATTTAAGGCCATGCTTGCTAACCACTAGGGCTGCAACTCGGGTCGGGCGGGTCGGGTTTTGGAGAACCCAACCCTACCCGAGAAATATCTCAAGTCGGGTCGGGTTTTTTCATGTTGACGCAATTTTTTAAGGAAAATTCTTGTTTGGCAAGGCAACTCAACTCATAGAAGCAGAAATTACACTCACATTACACTTGAATCAAACAATGATGTAATTACACTCACATTACACTTGAATCAAACAATGTTGTAATCAAACAATGTTGTAATTACAATCAAACAATGCTGAATCAAACACTTGAGTCAACTCAACTCATAGAAGCAGAAATTACACTCACATACAATAACAGTGGGTGCGTGAGTTTTCACTTTTAACTTTTAACTATCAATAGAAAAAAAATGTACTTACTATAACTTATGTAACTCGGGTCGGGTTGGGCCGGGCCCCTTCAAACCCGGCTCGACCCGAGATTCATGCGGGCTTTTGAATGCTCAACCCAGCTCGACCCGAAACCCATGAAACCTGAACCCAACCCAGGCTATTTTCGGGTCGGGTAAAACCCGGCTCGAGTTGCAGCCCTACTAACCACGAATTTTTTAGTAAAGGGTGAGAAGTGGCTAAAAAATAAGGAAACGTAAATCATATTTTGAGTGCAGTATTTTGTTTCCTTGCTTTTCAGGCTTTTCTTAACCTCTCCTCACTCAGTCCCTCTCATGTTTATCCCTCGCCCACCCTCCCTCACCATCGGCAAGCTAATATTTGAGGAAAAAATATTGAAGGTGCTTAGATTCTTGGGCCTGTTAGAATTGTAGGAATTTTCAAGAAAAGTTTAAAACATAAAACTTTTTCAAAATTTTCTACTTTTCCATTGTTTGATTACACATGCAAAAAAAAAAAAAAAAAACTCTAACCATTGCAGTTCAAGTATTATTTAGCGGGACCTTCAATTTATAATGATATCCATCTAAATACGCCCTAGCTATATGATGCAAGTACATCTCACCGGATCACGAAGATCAATGGTCAAGATCGTCAGAACCTTAATCGGACTATCTGATGATCCAAATTATCGATCAAGTCCAAATTAATGGCGAATCATATTGTTTTCAACGCCGATCATCCCTAGATTGGAAGATATCGGACGATGTCTAGATCAATGGCCCATGTTGTTCACAATGCTTAAGATTATTTGACTTATTAGAGTTTCTTTTTATTTTATTTGTTAAAAATTTCTTAATTTCCTATTGGTCCATAAAAATCTTAGTTTAATTATGATTTATAGGATAGATAGAGTTGTTTTTATGTTTGAGTTCTAGTTGGAGTAGGACTTAGAGTTTGAGTTAGATTAGGATTGCTATGCAAAAGCTTATAAATATGACTACATTGTAACTAATTTATAGACGCTTTTGATGAAATAAATTTTAGTTTTATATGAATTTATATTCCTCTTGTCCCTCGGAATCATCGCCTGAAAAACAAGCTAGCCACCTGTTGCTTGTTGCTGCCTTCTGTGCAAGCCACTGCTGGTTGCCAAAGCTCCTCAACGTTGTCGCGCCGTGAAGACAATCAGCCCTGTGATTTGCCCTAGGAATTTTCGGGAAGTGATATTTACGCCCCCTTTTATCACTCGGGACACCCAGCGCCGGTGTGTGTGTACGGGGCAATCAAACCGACTGGATTCTTCTGACGTCAAGTACATTAGCCTCCCTTTAGTCATCCCTTTAGTCATTGATACAGGTGTCCCTGGTGATTAAAAGGGGCGTAAATATCACTTCTCGAATTTTCTTCTACTTCTCACCCTTCTATGTTTACCCCAGCAGTCCCTTAATTCCAGCCCTTTTGAAACCGCCCTTGTCACCTTGAAGATCCCAACACCCTAGTCGAAACCTCCTTGTATTTTGCCTCTAAAATGAGTACCCTCTTTTAACTGCCATACCTTCTGATCTTAATTTCAGCCCCCACATCCCAATCTTACCCGGACACCCTCCTTCTGCCTCATTCTAGTTAATTTTAGGTAATTGAAACCCACTCATAACCCTTGCTTAGACCGATCCCAAAAGTCCTTACAAAACACCTAGTCTATCACACTTAGTACTCAGCCAAAACCACCCCTCACCCTCTTGAGTTACCCAATTAACTAGCCACAGCCACTTCACCTCCTTACCCAATAACACCCAAATCCCCACCTACTTGTTCTCGTTTCCCATTTGCTTTTGTTTTCTTTAAACCACCCAACTAATTCTTAAAGCCATTCCAACTAATCTTTAACCTCCTTGTTCCATTAAGCAGCTTTCTTGATACCCACTTGAATCAAGAACTCAACTTTTTGTTTCTTGAAAGTTGAAACTAATAACCCTTCAACTAATATTTCCTTTACTGTTTTTTCACATGCACAAGTTCAGGTGCCCTTTCAAATACACATTTCCTCCCTTTCCATTAGCCTTTCTTTTCCTTTATCCCTACCACTTTACTCTTAACCTTCAAGCTTCTACACTTTTATGAAAAGTGCAAGGGAAATGCTAAAAAGAAAAACACTTTTATGCTCCTTTGTAAATGACAAAGAACCCCACATCTGCCCTATTTACAATCAGATCGTTGGTCTGAATGGAAGCCACAAGGCCACCCAAATGCCATTGAAAACACATTGATCAGATAATAATAATGTGCCTATGATCCGTCAAGCCTTGTTAATGTTCCGGGGATCAAGACCATGTGGGTCGCCTAGTGATATCTCATAAGATCAATGGTCTTGATTTCACACACATGCCCTCCTATGCCATTTTGTAGGACCCTGTAATTGTCCTTTACCATTGATTGTAAAAATGACTTTCTAGAATGGCATTATCTTTCACATCCCCATCCATTTTACATGACTTCTTTGAAAAAAGGAATTAGGAAGAATCCTTGCAGTTCCTGGTGTAATTAAAATTATTCTATTCTTTATATTTAATAGATAGCGACCGGGAGAAAGATAATGTCGTCCTAGTCAACAAAAAGAGGCTAAGACACGGTGCACAAGCGGCATATGTGTTAGAAGCACGAAATTTGGTGAGACGATCATCCAACTTGTTTGTGCTTCTAGGAAAGAATGAAAGAGAAAAAGAAAAATACCATGCAAACACAGACCTAGGGGTGTCAACGGATCCACCTATCTCACGGTCACGATCCATTCAAATTCGTTATCGGTCGGATCGGATTCGGATTGTTCTTCGGATCCTACTTTCCACGTCACGATCACAATCTATTTTAAATCAGACCGTCCATCGAAGTGTCCTATTATGTCCTACTAAGCTTAGTACACAATTAATTTTTTTTTAAAAGAACTACAATGTCAATCCACCATAATGAAAAGCAGTGATAAACTTCAAAGAAGTGACTAAAAACAGGGAAAATATGTATCCACTATCCAGTATTCTAAGAAGATAATAGAAACCAAAAACTTAATTAGCAGGAGTTTTCTGTGTATACTGCTCGGATGCTGGGAAGGCAAGGGTGCTGCAATGGCGAGGGTGAGAGCAATGACTAGCAATAGCGAGAGTGAGAGCAATGACTAGGGACAGAACATTAATTAATGTCAATGGAGTAGATGAGTTATGGTTACCGATAGGAAGATGAGATATTCGGTCCACAAATGGAGAAGGGATACTTACACGGGAAGGAAAAGGAGATTTATTTCGAAAAGGAGATTTCGTTCAATAAAGATGGAAATCGGTAACTACTAAAATAATATGACTATTTTGACGAGAATACCCCCACTTAACATTGACGTTGTAATGATTTTGAGGGTATTTCTGTAAGATGATTTCGGATCATGACTGTCCCTAAGGACTTTCGCAGCATGCCTGGATCCGATCCAAAAAATTCGGATCATATGATTGGGAATCCGAAATATGCCCATGGACCCTCTTGGTATGCTTATATCCCGTTCATTAAAGTTCGGATTCGGATGGTCCATCGGACCGTCTGGATCCATTGACACCCGTACACAGACCTTTAATATCATCCATGAGATTGCTGATTCTCCATGGACAATCTCTAATCCTTTTGGCACACAAGACTCTCTCTATGAATCACTTTCCACTTCCAATATGCCCTCCATGTCTGATGAAAATTGACAAATCCTAAGTGAAGTGTAGGGGTGTAAATGGATATTCGGAAATTCGATTACCGTCCACATCCGAATCCGTTTAAAGTGAATATTATCCGAATCCGTTTCAAGCGGATATTATCCGAATCCGTTTATGAGATATCCGGCTCATAGCGGATGCGAATCTGGTAAATGGTATATCCGATCCATTTAACATTTGAATCCGAGAAGTAAATCATTTTTATTTATTATTAATAATATCATTAATATTTATTTTTAGTAATGACACACTATATTTTGTTTCTAAAAGAAAAGTGAATTTTCTTTTTAGGCAAAAAAAAACAAAAATAGCCCAAACCCATTTCATCATATAAAAAAAAAGGAAAAAACCCAAAGACCACTACCAACACTATCATCCATCCCCACCGCCTCTTTCTCTCTCTCTCTGCCTTTGTTTTAAAAGGAAGAAGAGGATCTCATATATTTTAGGGTTTGAGAGTTAATTTTGTGAAGAGAATGTAGAGGTCTAGTTTTAGGGTTTGAAAAATTCATTCGAGTAAGAAGGAGAAAAAATATAAAGTGCTGCAATAAAATGTTCGAATTTACCGAATAAACGGATACGGATAATATCCGAATTCGAACAATATCCGGCGGATATGAATTCGGTAATAAATATTAAATATCCGTCGAATCCAAATCCGAATCCGAATTCGGATATAGCCATATCCGCTCCGAATTCGATCCGTTTACACCTCTAGTGAAGTGCATGAACCTCAGCTTTTGTCATGTTTGTAATACCGATTGGGGCTGCTTAGATGATATCGTCTAAATAATTATGGATGTCAAAATTCGAATTCTCGCGGATGAGAAAACGATTTTGAGATCCACAAATATAAGAAAAAAATGTAAGAGGAGGAGGGAGACTAGACTCACAGGCGCCCTTTCAAAAGAGGGGAAAAGGGCTCCCTCATTGGTCAAATCCCATTTAAGAAGACACAGAAATTTATGATCATAGTGGAATTAGACCAATAGGGGTGCCCTTTGCTCCCTGTCTTGAAAGGGCGCTTGTGAATCTAGAATTCTGCAATTTAAAAAAGTACAAAGAAAAAAAAGGGTATGGGACCGAGTACACTTCCAAGGGGGCGTGTTTAACAGATCTTCATGAAGGAGTAGGGTTATTTAGTATTCTCTTTAAGAGATTTCTCTCACAGAGTATAGGGCATCGGACTTCTCCCCTTGTAAACTTTATTATAAAGAATACCCCGGTTATGCAATAAAATGCCTTAATGAAAAGATACTATTAAACAAATGCAATCCAATAATACACTTACTGTAAAAAAGAATTTTTTTGGAAAGGGAAGTTTCTAAATACTACAAAGTAAGTGCTAATTGAGGAAAAGTTTCTTAACATTTCATTCTTACTCTTTTTGAAAGAGAATAAGAAACAAATAATAGAAATAATAAGATGCCTAACTACGAGAGTTTTGAAACAACCTTTCCAAACTATTTTAAACAGAGGGTGACAAAATAAGGAGTGGAAAATAGAGAACTCGATCCTATATCTCTGATCTTATCGTCTTGTATCTGTGAACATGTTGGTGCAATCTCCTTCCCTATTTTCTTTGTCGGCCCTGCTATTTATAGCTTTCGTTTTTGCATGTGGGTTTTCTCCATGAGACAATTTTCTTTCATTTGAAATGTTGTGTGGGAAAAACGGTTGCTGTAAGGGTGTGTTTGGCGTACCGTTTGAAATAGCGTTTAAAACGCCGTTTTGCAAAACGGCATTTTGGTTCAAAACGGCGTTTTCATGTTTGGTTGGCCAGATCAAAACGGCATTTTAAACGGCAAACGGAGGTATTGTGTGTTTGGTTGCAAATGCTCCAAAACGGAGTTTTACTGGTAAAATGACCAAAAAGGGCATTGTTTGGTTAGCCTCAATGTAACTCAACTACTCTCTCATTAGGCCCAATATTAAAAGGTCATTAGGATCTCATTCAAACACTATTAAAATTAAACATCATTGCCAAAAAAATAAATGGCTATACCTTTGGGGTTCTTCTCCTTCTTCTTCTCAACAGCCGGATTTGACGGATTTGACGGACGAGTGTAGGCGCTGAGGCAGTGAGGCATGAGAGGGTTTGCAATTTTGCAAAGTAGATGAAGAAAGTGAGAAACTAAGGTTCTTTTAATTCTTTTGTCTTTAGAAAATCAAAATTAAGAGATCATATAATGATATTAGCAACCCCTTGTTTTGAATTAAATATTAACAATTTACCAAATTTGTGTCCTCAAGAATGATATTAACACCCCCACTTTTTTGGTATTTTACGTAACGCATAAAATCGCGCGCATATACGTAAAAATGGGTTTTGGTGAGGGCAAAAATGTAAAAACCCACAGCCCAAAAACTCCGTTCAAAACGGCGTTTTGCAAACGGACCTCCCCCCTTCCGTTTGTAAAACACCGTTTTGAGGGTTCAAAACGGTGTTTCAAACGGCGTTTCAAACGGTGGCTGCGGACCCAAACACTCACAAACGGCCGTTTGGCCCCAAAACGATGTTTCAAATGCCAAATGGTGTTTTAAACGGTACGCCAAACATGCACTAAGTATACACTTTCTGTGTCTCACTATGGGTTCCACTAGAATGGATAGATCTTCTCTTCATAAAACACAAAATGCCATGTCTATGAGTAGACTGATAGTTTCACTAGCCATCTGGATAAATTTCATCCTTCAATTTGTTAGGGGACCCAAATGGGGGGTCCCATGCATGTAATTGAGACCATTGATCATATAGTTATGCATGTGCGCCAGAACAAATATCTCATTTGTAAATAAATGAATTTAGCTTATAAAAATAAATGAATTTAGCTTTAATTGGCCAAACCTTACTACTTGAGGTTTAATGGATCAATGGGCTAGAAACATCACAACTAAATGTGACTAATACACTGGGTAAATGCATAGTTATGAAATGGTGGGGGCCCATGAGGTGTAAAACGGTGGCCTCATTTCGTCAATAACATGAAGTATAAAATAGTGGCCCTATTCTAATGCATAGGTTTGGGCAGAAATGGTAGCACCCCTTTCCACATTTGGGCAATTTAATCTGTTCTTATCCATGGACACCCTTAATCAAAACCTTTCATTTGACGGGCCCACAGTTGATGGATAGCCATGATAATTTCTCACGATGATATCTGTCGACTTTCCTAATAAGGAATGGTGTTGAAGGGCCCAAGAAACTGCTATCAATCTGATATTCCAAACCAACGAACCAGCCTACAATAGTGGAACCTCTTTGATCTTTCAAAAATACATGAAATCCTCTCCTTCCAAATAATCCAAAAGATGCGAGGTTCCAAAGCATTATACCGAGCCCAAAACCAGTTATTCTCCAAATCCATAATATCTTTTTTATCTAATTGGAGGAATATTGCCTAACTAACCCCATATTGCAAAGATATGGTGTGAAGTGTTCTTCATCCCAATTGCAAAGATAACATTTATTTTCCAGACGTTCGTGACGATCTTTCAATCTTTAATTCCTATGTATTTATACTGTTCAGATCGAGTCATTGTTCAGCAAAAGGCCTGAATTCTTAGTAGAAGAACAAGAGGTTTCCAAACATTCTGCCGTGAAATGGTTAACGAATTTTCGAATGGTTCAGCCATGAAATGGAACAAACAACTTTTTCAGAAGTTGTAGTTGGATCAAATATCAAGGGTGTCACTCGTGTAGTACCCCGGTTTCGTGCATGAAGGAGCGAACACCATATAATTTCACTCTTTAAAGAATGGGTATTTAAGTATACTTAAATAGCCATTCTTTAAAAAGTGAAACTACCTAGTTTCTTTAAAAGATGGAGTCAATACTATGTCCTAAGTTGATTGACAACTAGGTTACTACTTTCTGTCTTTGAGCTTTGTATGACCAAAGGTGTCCTAACCTGTAACATATCCATATATTACCCTCAAAATGCTGACCCACCAAGAGCAAAAGTTTCCAACTTCTCCCTCCCTGCCATTAAAATGCAGGAAAAGAAATAGAGCTTTCCCAAGATAAAACACCACAAAGGCCTTTAGCTCAGCCCTACCATATCCACACATTCAAAAGTCAGAGTACGAAAATGATACGTTGTCCAATCCAAGACAAAAAAAAAAAAAAAAAAAAGCTAACGTAAATTGCAAGAAATTACCATTACCACCTTAGCCTGAAAAGCCCACCAAGAAGGAAAAATATGGAAGGGGAGAGATGAACCAAACCTTATACCTGGATGTCATGAGAGACAATGTCAAATAATTAATAGAAATGATTTTAATCGAAATCATTATTTCCAACAACCTCTCCAATTGTCTCTTTTCTATTCAATTGTCTCTTTTCTATTGATTGTTGTGTAAGACTCCCTTTAGAAAAGGTGAGTTGGAATCCAATACAAGAATAAAAGTCGAGATGATAAGAAAGTGGGTCTTGAGATGACATGATACTCCTAAAACACTTAAGTATACAAACATCTTTACTTTCTAAATCAAATTTAAAGCACAAAGAGTGAATTACCCGTGGGCAGACCCTCAGTTTGGTTGCAGACGTAGTTACCTCTTAAAGTAGCGGTGAATTAGAACTTTAAGTTGTCAACATGTGTGTAATAGCAGTGAAGTAGTCTCCTCTTAGTGGTAAGTAGTGTTTGGTTGTCAACTTAAGTAGTTTCCTGGGCCTCTCTTCTTCTCTTAATCCGAGAAAATGATACATCCAAAACATAGAAACTACGAAATATTTTGTTATAATGTAGAAAAGGAGAATAAAGGTTGAGGATAAGACCCATGACTCATCAAACCCATTCAAAACCTATGAAGTTACTACCTTCAAAGAAAGTTGTGGCTTCTGTTTAGCATTGGATATTGAATCTCTCATCATCTTTGCAAACGTCATTGTTTTACTATTTATTGTGGTGTTGAGTGGGGCCGAAAATGCCATGACTTATCACTTATCCGTATCTATAGTCCTATCCGTGTCTATAGTCCTACTTGCTATCCTCTATGTCCTCATTTGTTCTATTTTGATAGAAACCCTCAAAATGGCAGCTCACCACAATAATAATAATAATAATAACAAAAGAAGATGTTAGAATATATGAGATTTATAAGACTTAATTGAGATATGATTGATTTGATTAGGTGGTTGATTAAGTAGGATTGCAAAATTGGGAAATTGGATTAGATTAGGATTAGCTCATTCTTATCTTAATCTCTTGTCATGTTTATCCCCTAAGTGCTATATATAAGCATTGTCTAGGGTTCCATTGTAATCATCAGGAATCAATAAAAATCTCTATTTTCTACATGGTATCAGGTCGATCCGACCTTGGACTGAGAACAACACCATCTCTTTTGTTTTCCGGATGGCGTCTAGCCGTCCTTTCGTCCCTTGTAAACCCTAGCCTCCACCCGTTGATGTTATATTTTCATTTTTTTTCTACGTTTATTCTCTTATAGATTGTAAAAATATCCATTGCAATGCCTGGCGTCTCCTCATCGTACCATCGATCACCGCACTTGTCGCATTTCCATCCTTGTTGCCAAGTCGTGGCCTTCTTGCTCGAACCCTAATAATGCGTGTCCACCTCCAATCTTCAGCATGTCGATGTTCGATACACATACGTAATCAAACGTATGTAGATTTTTCAATCCACATACGATTGAGGGGGCATGTTAAAATATATGAGATTTATAAGATTAGATTGAGATCTGATTATGTGGTTGATTAAGTAGGAGGGCTAAATTAGGAAATTGGATAGTATTAGGATTAGTTGTTTCTTGTCATGTTTATCACCTAAGTGGGTTTCATTGTAATCATCCAGAATTAATAGAAATCTCTATTTTCTAAAGATGAAGAAAAACCCATGATCTAGATATAATCATTTACATAAAATCTAATGCTACCCACCTAAAAATTATTGGTTTATCTTAGGGCTGCAACTCGAGCCGGGTAAAACTCGACCCGCATCGACCCGACCCTAAAATAGCCTGGGTCGGGTTCAGGTTTCATGGGTTTCGGGTCGAGCCGGGTTTGAAGGGGCCCGACCCGACCCGACCCGAGTTACATAAGTTATAGTATGTACATTTTTTTTCTATTGTTAGTTAAAAGTTAAAGGGATAATTACATTTACACCCCCTCTAGTTTCTGACACATCCACTTCCACCCCTATAGTTTAAAACGTGACAAATACACCCTTGTAGTTTCAATTTGTTTAAGGTAGGCCCCCTCAACTAAATGTTCGTCCATAGATTGAAGGGTTAGGATGATCCGATGGAGCTGATTTTTTTGGCACACCCTAACTATGTCAGGACCCATCAAATGAACGCTTTGGATCATCCAAACAATGTGGGCCCACATTATTTGGATGATTTTTTGGTAGTGTTTGGATTCAAGTAGGGGCCCACATTATTTGGATGATCCAAAGCGTTCATTTGATGAGTCCTGATATAGATATGGTGTGCCCAAAAAATCAGCTCCATCGGATCATCCTAACCCTTCAATCTATGGACGAACCTTCAGCTGAGGGGGCAAACCTTAAACAAATTGAAACTACAGGGGTGTATTTGTCACGTTTTAAACTATAGGGGTGGAAGTGGATGTGTCAGAAACTAGAGGGGGTGTAAATGTAATTATCCCAAAGTTAAAAGTAAAAACCCACGCACCCACTGTTACTGTATGTGAGTGTAATTTCTGCTTCTATGAGTTGAGTTGATTCAAGTGTTTGATTCAGCATTGTTTGATTGTAATTACAACATTGTTTGATTACAGCATTGTTTGATTCAAGTGTGATGTGAGTGTAATTACATCATTGTTTGATTCGAGTGTAATGTGAGTGTAATTTCTGCTTCTATGAGTTGAGTTGCCTTGCCAAACAAGAATTTTCCTTAAAAATTTGCGTCAACGTGAAAAAACCCGACCCGACCCGAACCGACCCGAGATTTATCATGGGTAGGGCCGGGTTTGGGAATCGTGGGTTTTCCGGAAAAAAACCCGACCCGACCCAACCCGAGATATTTCTCAGGTAGGGTTGGGTTCTCCAAAACCCGACCCGCCCGACCCGAGTTGCAGCCCTAGTTTATCTTGATGGACACTGAAAACATCTCATCCCCATAAAAAAAAAAAATTTTAAAAATCATGGCGTGACTATAGTCGTTAACATCAAATCTAATGATGTTACCTACCTAAGAAAATATTTTTTTTATCTTATTCAAAAGCCCTAAAAATAATTCCTGACCAGAAATAAAAACAAAAAAGAGAAAAATCCATTATATAGGTTTGCCACTAACATAAAATCAAATCGTACCTACCTCAGAATTATGTGTTTATCCTGACAGAAACCCACAAAAGGGATTATCAGAGCTGAAAACAGAAGGGAACAAACCATGGTCTAGCTTATCTTGATTGAAACCCTTAAAAAAGCTTATCTTCTTCTCTCTTTTTTCGATAATTCACATTCTTACCTAAAATTTAAATAAAAATAACTTACCTCTTAGAAACCACTCCTTAATATCTATGATATTTCATGTAGAGCCTAATGTAACCTTCTTTATCTTTTCTTTTTTGAGGTACAAGTAAAAAACATGGAGGTCCTAGGGAGAAAAAAAAAAGAAAGAAAGAGAGAAGGCGTGGTCGGTGGTCATAAACTTAGACCTATTCACGAGGCATCTCGTAGCCTTAGCTTACCTACCAAAAGTAGAACAGTAAATAGGAAAGGGAAAAGAGATTTAGACATATTTACGGGATGTAGGCCTACCGACAATTGAGCAGTGGCATGATCAACCCTTATCTTCTATTAAGAGGTTGAGAATGGAAGAAAGGGTAAAAAAGAAGAAGCAGTAGGTTGTCAATTCTCTAGCACTTAATTGGATGCGGCAACAAGAAAAAGAGGGCCCTATGGAGACTAGTAATGAATCAGATTCTCTGATCGCCAATGACTCCCATTTAAAAAAATGTGCTTGTAATTTTTTTTATAAGCAAACGACCTTACCTTTCCTTCCGTTATGAGTATTTTCATGCTTTAAGTCTTTCTTTTTCTAGTTTAGTTTCTTTATTCTTGTTTTTACCATAGCTAGTATCAAGATATTTTAGGTTAGTTTACTTCACTGTTTTCTTTATTCTTTTGATTTGACGTCAAAAAGCATATGTTCACGTCAAATCACCTTATCAGGGGAGCGCATGCTTAATGCCCGCCGCGGGGAAGGGGGGGGTGTGGGGTCAAAATATATACAACCCCTAATTCTTTGCTCCAATTTCTTGGAGGCTTCTTTGCTTGTTCCCGTTGTCTTTGGTTACTTTCAATAATTTAAGGGACTATTTGGATATGCAGATTTTAGAATTTTGGATTTCCTTAAAATTCTAGATGGGAGACAAAAAGAAGAAGGAAACCATCCGTCATTTTTTGGTCTCCCGTCCTTCTTTTCGTCGAGCAAGAGAGGAGGAGATTGTCCCATGTTTCCAGGATTAAGAAATCTCAAGAGTTGGAGAGAGATTTCTAAAATCTGGATTTCTTACTTAAAATCCAGGAAAGAGGGGTGAGAAATCAGAAAACGATGGACTGTCTCCTTCCCTTGTCTGCCATCCTCAAAATCCAACATTCTAAAATCCACATATCCAAACGGCCCCTAAAAAGTATAAAGAAAAGTTTTTTCTCACTGGTTTTTATGCTTCAAAGGAGACTTTTTTGATTGGGCTGTTGCAATTCTCAGGGAGCTAGTATATCCAACGGAAAAGGTTATAAAGAGAGATGGGTGCCAGCATCAACATGAGGGGTGTAAATATCAATGTCCTGGCCTACCTACGTAGGAATTAAACCTATATATTGCAAGGCAAATGCTTAATCCACGTCGTCTTTAGGGCAGTACATGAAGCTTAAGTGTAGGAGAACAACCACAATAGCCATTCGAACCCTATGCCCTATAGTGGATGAGCCACACATGGAAAAATCACCTACATCAGGCAGTCCTAACCCGCTAATGCCCTGTTCATTTCAGATTATGACAACGGATTGTCAGCCCTAAACCTATTATTAGACTAAAATTTAAATGTAATTTTGAGTCTAATAATAGAATTTGGGCTTACAATAGGTTGTCACAGTCTGAAACGAACATGGCCTAAATCCTACGTCTGCCAACCAATCTACCTCGGATCAGAGTGACCAATCTCTTAGTCATGATCGGTTTGGATCCTTTTCGGATTGTTTTTCTGATTCAAAGTTCTGAGTCCGGCCCACTGTTTGGTGTAAAAATCAACGATGAGTTTAAAGTCAGGATCCTGCAATGTTAGGGATGATCTAGAGATCAAGGCAAGTATGGCGTTAAGAGATGTCGGCAGGTAGGCCACAAGGATGGAGCAGAAGAATTTTCTGAATGAGGATGAAACTACCATCTCCAAATAATTTCTTACCTTGGGATATAGATCAAGTGGATACTATTCAGTTTCAATTGATATGCCCACAGGCCACATCCTATCCATTAACATTCACCCCTTTTCTCACTTGGGACAGCCCCCACCAGTGTAAAAGAGTACTACTAAATACAGTAATAAAGGGGGCTGGTCTATATCACTTTCCCGGATAAATTCTCATCCAATGCATAACTTTGCAAACCAACAAAATTTCTCCGAACAAATAATATAAATACCCACTAGGAGAACCTTCAGAAGCACACTCACTCACTCTCTCTCTCTCTATAAATACCCACTAGGAGAACCTTGAGAAGCACTCTCTCTCTCTCTCTAAATACCCATTGGGAGAACCTTGAGAAGCACTCTCTCTCTCTCTAAATACCCATTGGGAGAACCTTGAGAAGCACTCTCTCTCTCTCTCCAACCTTATTAAATACAAACAAAACCACATAGGGCTTCTAATCCCCCAAAGGAAGGAAAAGTAGTTCCCTTTCTCAGTCTCCTCTATCAAACACCTTCCCTTCAACAACCACATCCTCTCTCATCAAATCAATATGGGAAACAACAATTTACTTGAGATTCTGAACGTGAGAGTGGTGGGATCAGGGCAAAAGATCATGGTTCTCTCCCATGGTTTCGGAACGGACCAATCCGCGTGGCAGAGAATCCTCCCTTATTTCCTTCGAGACTACAAAATAATCCTCTATGATCTCGTCTGTGCCGGAAGTGTCAATCCCCACAACTTTGATTTTAGGCGGTACACCACGTTAGATGCGTACGTGGACGATGTCCTCCGCATTCTCGACTCCCTCCGAATTGATAAATGCACCTTCGTTGGTCACTCTGTTTCTGCCATGATCGGTATCCTCGCCTCCATTCGCCGCCCTGACCTCTTCCACAAACTCATCCTCATCGGCGCCTCTCCCAGGTAAGAGGAGAAAAAAACCCTTCCCAAAACTCTCCAATTCATTGGTTTTTTCTATTGATTTTGTTTATTCTATCGTTTCCATGGAAAATTGGAGAAACCCAGATGAATTCACGAAAATCTAGACCCAAATTTATAAAAAAATACCTCATTTTTTGGATGCTTGGCGTGGACTCGGATTGGACTCGGATTAAAAAAACTTGTGATACCAGATGGAGATTTTATATGGGGTATAAGCCCGTATAGTCCAGTATTTTTTCAAATTAGGCTTACACCATAAGATGATCCAAACCGTCCATTTGATGAGTTACAACATAAATAGGCTGATGGTTGGGATCATCCTATGCTGTGAGCCATAGGATACTTTTTGAAAAACACTGCACTACACGAGCTAAAACCATGTAGTCCAGTATTTTTTCATAAAGTACTATACAGCCTTCGATGATCCAAATGTTAACTTACCAACTTCTCCAAAAGCTTAAGCTGTTGGAGAAAGGCGTTATTTATCTTTTATACTTTAACACTCCCCCGGATGTGTGGCCCGCTTGGCAGCTATGTGGCACATGTGGTCCCACTTTGGGCCGACCATCGCATGTGGATTTTTGCTATCCAGGAGGTTTGAACTCGAGACCTTTGGCTCTAATACCATGTTAACTTACCAACTTCTCCAAAAGCTTAAGCCGTTGGAGAAAGGCATTATTTATCTTTTATACTTTAACACCAAACAGTCCATTTGATGAGCTACAACGTAAATATGTTGTGTGGCGTGAGTTGTGCCCAAAAAATTGTTTCCATAGGATGATCTGAACCCTCCGATCTGCAGAGATTTACATACTATGCAGTTCTATAGATTCATCCGCTATGGAAACGATTTTTTGGGCACAACCTATTTACGTTGTGGCATGTTAGTTCATACCATCCAATAGTATGGGCCATACAGTACTTTTTACAAAATACTGGACTATTATACAGGCTTACACGAGTTTTTATATGAAAGGCCTTATGGTACATTATTTTTCTAAATGTACCGTACGGCCAACACTTCTAAACCGTACGTTTGATGGGTCACAACTCACAACTTAAATAGGTCGTGCCCCAAGAATCATTTTCATTGGTTGATCGTAGCCCTCCGATCTATATAGGGTTAGGATCAACCCACTAATGACTAATGTGCACAACCTATATAGATTGGAGGGTTAGGATCAACTTATGGAAATGAAATAGGTTGAGCCCCATCTAATGGATGGTTTGGATCATCCATGGTGTTGGCCGTACGGTACCTTTTTTTGAAAAATAACGGACTGCAAGGCCTTTCATCATAGAAAAACTCTGCCTTGCACCGTATAAAAAACTCAAAAAATCCTGACCCAAAACAATAAAACAGTTCGTCCGACTCGCGCAATTCGGTTCCTGACTCGGTCAATTCCGAATTCCGAAACTAATTTATGTGTTTGTGTGCAGATTCCTTAACGACAAGGATTACCATGGAGGATTCGAAAGGCCCGAAATAGAGAAGGTTTTTTCAGCTATGGAGGCGAATTACGAGGCCTGGGTATCGGGTTTCGCTCCATTAGCTGTTGGAGCTGATGTACCGGTAGCGGTTCGGGAATTTAGCCGAACTTTGTTCAACATGCGACCCGATATATCTCTTTTCGTATCGAGGACGGTTTTTAACAGCGATCTGAGACCCATTTTGGGGATGGTAAAAGTGCCTTGTTGCATAATTCAAAGCGTGAAGGACATATCGGTGCCGGTATCGGTGGCGATATATATGAAGAATCATCTCGGTGGCCGAAATACCGTGGAGATTTTACATACTGAAGGGCACTTGCCTCACCTCAGTGCACCCGCGGTTTTGGTGCAAGTTTTACGGAAGGCTCTTAACAGGTGAAGACACGTGGTCCAATTAGGAGGCGACACGAAAAAGGTTGCTTGTTTGACACGTAACGAATAAGATGTGGACAGTACTTGTCTGTATTAGTGGATAGCTATCCTTAAAAGATGGATCCCTCACGTGGGAAACACGTGAATACTAGTTTTTTTCTTTTTTTTAACTTTATGGTATGCTAAATAAGGAGATAAGGATAGAAAGTGGGTTTATCCTAATTGGATTGTGTAATTGGGATCTCTCTGGTATAAAAATTGGGTGGAAAAACTTTGTAAGTATGATTAGTTGAGAAAGAATAGGAATTAGACTTAATTACATTTATTAGTGTAATTTGAATGGGGGACGTGTTCCGGAATCAGTCTCCATGGCTTACTTTTTATTTTAAGAAGTAATTGATACGTCCACACCCCTTGCTATTAGACTATTAGCAAGGGGTGTGAGGAAAGTTCCTCAGACCCCGACCTGAGCCAAGTTTCGTTCGATATGCCAAATGTGTCCCATGTCCCACCACGCATGTCAAATGTTTCTAGTTCGAAGTGCTTGTTATGTGATTTAGTATTGGATATGAATTCTCTCATCATCTTTGCAAACGTCCTTGTTTTACCATTTATTGTGGTGTTGAGTGGGACCGAAAATGCCATGACTTATCCGTATCTATACTCCTATTTCCTATCCCATATGTCCTCATTTGTTCTATTTGTGATAAAAACCCTCAAAATGGCAGCTCACCACAATAATAATATCTTTCTCAAAAGCCCTAACAATAAGTCCTCGCCAGAAATAAAAACAAAAAAGAGAAAAATCCATTATATAGGTTTGCCACTAACATAAAATCAAATGGTACCCACCTCAAAATTATGTCTTTATCTTGATAGAAACCCACAAAATGGATCATTAGAGCTGAAAAACAGAAGGGAAAACAAACCATGGTCTAGTTTATCTTGATTGAAACCCATAAAAAAGCTTATCTTTTGATGGGGTATAAAAACAGCAGCCTATTAGCTATCGACACGTGGCCCAAGGGTGGGCCACAACAGATCTCACATCAGCAGGGGTAGTTTGGTAATTACAGCAGAGTAGGTGAGCTCGAACTTATAGCTGGCCGACACCTGTCCTGGAGTAATAACTCCCCAACTACCCCAGTTTTCCCTCTATAAAAGGGCTTCCAAAGCTCTTAAACAGGGTAATAACTTCCCACTCACCACTCTTAAACTCGCTCTGCACTCCTGCTCATACTGACTTGAGTGTCGAAGAGCCTGTCCGGAGTAACACTCCGGGTTGGTCATTCTGACCTCGTTTGCTCTTTACGCAGGGCTCAGCTACTTCACTTCGGCTCTTCGGGTCCTCCAGCTCGGCTCTTACGTCACTGTCATATCTGTTACCGATTTTAGGCCTAACATCTTTTTTTTTTCAATAATTCATATTCTTACCTAAAATTTAAACAAAATAACTTACCACATAGAAACCACTCCTTAATATCTATGATATTTCATGTAGAGCTTAATGTAACCTTATTTATCTTTTCTTTTTGGAGGTAAGAAAAAAAAAAGAAAGAAAGAAAGAGAGAATGCGTGGTCCTAAGCTTAGACCTATTCACGAGGCATCTCGTAGCCTTAGCTTACCTACGTAAGTAGGCAAGGGAAAAGAGATATAGACATATTTACGCGATTTAGCCTATGACGATCGAATAGTGGCATTGGTCAATCCTTATCTATTGTTAAGAGGTTGAGAATGGAAGAAAGGGGAAAAAAAAGCAGCACTAGGTTGTCAATTCTCTAGCTATTAGTCGAATGCGGAAACAAGAAAAAGAGGGCCATAAGGAGACTAGTAATGAATCAGATTCTCTGATCCTATCTGTAGATTGATAAGGGGCTATCTCTCTTTTTAAGAATGACACTACTCTATTTGTTTTAATCTTTTTTTACCTTACACTTTGATTAGCTATGTTTGCAACAAATTTTACATGCATGAGAAGGAAATCACACATCTAACACATTGACATCAAATTTCCCTGCTAAAGATGTTTTATTAATTTGGCAGGAACGAACACTTCGGGCTCTAATAGCTGTTAAGTACATTTTTTTAAGTAAAGAAAGCACCTCTTATTATACAATGCCCCACACTGGGCATTTTACTTTTACACATTTTCTTTGATAAAATTTTGAGTTCAACAAGCTACTATAGCCTCGTTCAATTCAGAGAATGCTATCATATATCCATATTTATTTCAAAAACTCAACTCGCCTACAAAGTAACCCTAATCAGGTCGCCAATGACTCCATTTAAAATTATATGCTTGTAATTTTTATAACCAAACGACCTTACCCTCCCTTCCCTTTTCCTTGTGAGTATTTTCATGCTTTAAGTCTTTCTTTTTCTAGTTTAGTTTCTTTTTTCTTGTTTTTACCATAGCTAGTATCAGGATATTTTAGGGTAGTTTACTTCATTGCTTTCAAATTAGTTTACACAATATCTCAGATCACTTCAATCATGCATGATGTAGAATAGACTAAGCTACTTCAATTATTATTATAGTTTCATTGCCTTTACAAAATTTACTTATTTTTTAAATTAATTTAGATAAATTTCTTTATGGATTTCAAATAGTATTTATATTATTATTATACAACCCAATACAATCACATAGCATGATGTTAATTCCTTTACTTTTTATTTTTCACACAAATTTTTATTTTTTTTCTAAATTCAGATCATATCTAAGGAATTACGGCCACAGAGATCAATCAATGCACCAATTCGTCGATTAAGAGACTGGACTATCGATCAATGAACTGATATTCAATAGACGGGGATGATGATCGATCAATTCTAAGAATTAAGAATTTTAAACAATTTTATCTTTCATTTTCCATTTATATATTCTTTCAATAGTTTTATGTGTCTTATTACATTCTAATGTCAGCATACACATTAATCATGTTATTAATTCACAGTTCCATACTAATCTAGTATATCATACATGCATAATTGAAGTTATTTTCTTCAATTTTTCTATATATGTCTTATATGTGTTTAATTGCATGCAAAGTAGTTTTAGCATTGTAACCTAATTTTGAACCCCCTCTGGGGTCTTAGGACTGATCTACTGTGAACAAAGGTATATCTCTTCAGAGGAGGAGTTTGTAAATTCTAACTCTAAAAACCCTCAACCGAAGGCTAGCATTGCTACAAATATCAGCATTCCCTTGTTTGGTAACTGACACCATCCACTTTATTGAACACTTTTGGGTTTGGCTTTTGAGACTTTCAGTGATTGTAATAACCTTTACCAACGAATGGGCAAGTATAATAATAACCTCTAACCTTTCTAGAGTGTAGACTTTACTTGTCTATTTAAACTAATGGATACACCTCATTATTTCAATATATACAACCCCTATTTCTTTGCTCCAATTTTTTATAAACAAATGTCTTGGAGACTTCTTTGCTTGTTCTCGCTATCGTTAGTTACTTTCAATTTCTTAAGGGGCCGTTTGGATACTCGGATTTTAGAATCTTGAATTTCCTTAAAATCCTGGATGGGAGACAAGAGAAGAAGACCGTCCGTCATTTTCTGATCTCTCGCCCTTCTTTCCGTCGAGCAAGAGAGGAGGAGATTGTCCCATGTTTCCAGGTTTTAGAAATCTCAGGATTGGGGAGAGATTTCTAACACTTGGATTTCTTACTTAAAATCCAGGATAGAGGGGTGAGAACTCATAAACGACGGAATGGTCTCCTTCTTCCCTTGTCTGCCATCCAGGATTCTGAGGAAATTCAAGATTCTAAAATCCGCGTATCCAAACGGCCCCTAAAAAGTATAAAGAAGAGTTTTTTTTCTCATTGGTTTTTATGCTTCAAAGGAGACTTTTCTGATTGGGTCCTACGGCTGCCAACCAATCTACCTCGGATCAGAGTGACCAATCTCTTGATCATGATCGGTTTGGATCCTTTTCGGATTGTTTTTCTGATCCGAAGTTCTGAGTCCGGCCCACTATTTGGTGTAAAAATCAACGATGAGTTTAAAGTCAGGATCCCGCCTGTTGGACCATGTTTTGAACCTTTTAATCTGG
This sequence comes from Tasmannia lanceolata, assembly GCF_043159265.1. Classification (NCBI taxonomy): domain Eukaryota; kingdom Viridiplantae; phylum Streptophyta; class Magnoliopsida; order Canellales; family Winteraceae; genus Tasmannia; species Tasmannia lanceolata. The sequence goes on from NW_027518681.1 coordinate 4,186,820, forward strand.
ACCGCATATTGAATCTTGCGGGTATACTAGGGCGACGAATCAAGCTTATCATAATATAAATACCTCATAGGGCCTCTAATCCTTACATATCCAAATACCCACCCATAGGGGTGTAAACGGATCGAATTCGAATCAGATATGGCTATATCCAAATTCGATTACAGTATAGACTATCCGAATTCGGATTCGGATTCGAATTTGACGGATATTTAATATCTATTACCGAATTCGGATTCGGATTTGAATTTGACGGATATTTAATATCTATTACCGAATTCGTATTCGCCGGATATTATTCGAATTCGGATATTATCCGTATCCGTTTATCCGGTAAATTCAAACATTTTATTCCAGCACTTTATCTTTCTTCTCCTTCTTACCCCTCGAATGAATTTTCCAAACCCTAAAACCAGACCTCTACTTTCTCTTCACAAAATTAACTCTCAAACTAAAACATATGAGATCATCTTCTTCATTTTAAAACAAAGGCAGAGAAAGAGGAGATGGGGATGGATCATGGTGTTGGTAGGGGTTTTTGGGTTTTTTTTTTTTTTTTTGTATATGATGGAATGGGTTTGGGCTATTTTGAACAGGGGAAGTGGGAGTGCTGATTGTGAAAGATGAAGAGATATGAGGATGGAGATGGGGATTGGGTTAAAGATGGAGGTGACTGGCGGTGATGGAGGTGGCTGTGAGAAGGTGGAGAGGGGCGGCGGTGGATTTTGGTGGGTTGGGGCACCAAGGATTGCCGAAGATGGTGTCTCAGCCTCCTCCTTTCTCCTCTCTCTTGCTTCTCTTTGTAAACCTTAGAAGTCCCCTCTTTTAATTGCATTTTGAGTTTTTATATAACCATAAGTTGGGAAATTGATCTGAGCCATCAATTTACCATCAATGACCTAGATGGCCTTTTTGCTTTAGAATTCTCTAGAAACTATGACATCTTCTTTCAATCACCACCACCCATTTGTCTCTTTCATCCTACAGTCCACATTTGTTGCTTCATAAAGATCCCATGTCAAACTCCAAGAATGCCCTTAAAATGAGAGATTACTTCATTTCCTACCAAAAAAACTTTTTGTTTTTTTTTTTCTAAAAGGAAAATTCACTTTTCTTTTAGAAACAAAAGATAGTGTGTCATTACTAAAAATAAATATTCATGATATTATTAATAATAAATAAAAAGAATTTACTTCTCGGATTCGGATGTTAAACGGATCGGATATACCATTTACTAGATTCGCATCCGCTTAGAGCCGGATATCTCATAAACAGATTCAGATAATATCCGCTTGAAACGGATCCGGATAATATTCGCTTTAAACGGATTCGGATGCGAACGGTAATCGAATTTTCGAATATCCATTTACACCCGTACCCAGAAGAAGGAAAAGTAGTTCCCTTTCTCATTCTCCACTATCAAACACCTTCCCTTCAACAACCACATCCTCTTTGATCAAAACAATATGGGAAGCAACAATTTACTTGAGATTCTGAACGTGAGAGTTGTGGGATCTGGGCAAAAGATCATGGTTCTCTCCCATGGATTTGGTACGGACCAATCCGCATGGCAGAGAATCCTCCCTTACTTCCTCCCAGACTACAAAATAATCCTCTACGATCTAGTTTTTGCCGGAAGTGTCAATCCTGATAACTTTGATTTTAGCAGGTACACCACCCTCGACGCCTACGTCGACGATGTCCTCCGCATTCTCGACACCCTCCGAATTGATAAATGCACCTTCGTTGGTCACTCTGTTTCTGCCATGATCGGTATCCTCGCCTCCATTCGCCGCCCTGACCTCTTCCACAAACTCATCCTCATCGGTGCCTCTCCCAGGTAAGAGGAGAAAAAAACCCTTCCCAAAACTCTCCAATTCATTGGTTTTTTTCTATTGATTTTGTTTGTTCTATTGTTTCCATGAAAAATTGGAGAAACCCAGATGAATTCACGAAAATCTAGACCCAAATTTATAAAAAAATCCCTCATTTTTTTTTTTTTGGATGTTTGGCGTGGCATGTTCCTGAATTAAAAACAGTAGAAAAAACTCCCTGTTAATGGATTGGAGGGTTAGGATCAACTTATGGAAATGAAATAGGTTGAGCCCCATCTAATGGATGGTTTGGATCATCCATGGTGTTGGCCGTACGGTACTTTTTTTGCAAAAATAATGGACTGCAAGGCCTTTCATCATATAAAAACTCTGCCTTGCACCATATAAAAAACTCAAAAAATCCTGACCCAAAACAATAAAACAGTTCGTCCGACTCGCGCAATTCGGTTCCTGACTCGGACCATTCCGAATTCCGAAACTAATTTATGTGTTTGTGTGCAGATTCCTTAACGACAAAGATTACCATGGAGGATTCGAAAGGCCCGAAATAGAGAAGGTTTTTTCAGCTATGGAGGCGAATTACGAGGCCTGGGTATCGGGTTTCGCTCCATTAGCTATTGGAGCTGATGTATCGGTAGCGGTTCGGGAATATAGCCAAACTTTGTTCAACATGCGACCCGATATATCTGTTTTCGTATCGAGGACGTTTTTTAACAGCGATTTGAGACCCATTTTGGGGATGGTAAAAGTGCCTTGTTGCATAATTCAAAGCGTGAAGGACATATCGGTGCCGGTATCGGTGGCGATATATATGAAGAATCATCTCGGTGGCCGAAATACCGTGGAGATTTTAGATACTGAAGGGCACTTGCCTCACCTGAGTGCACCCGCGGTTTTGGTGCAAGTTTTACGGAAGGCTCTAAAAGGTGAAGACACGTGGGCCAATTAGGAGGCGACACGAAAAAGGTTGCTTGTTTGACACGTAACGAATAAGACGTGGACAGTATTTGTCTGTATTAGTGGATAGCTATCCTAATTGGACTTAATGGTATGCTAAATAAGGAGAAAAGGATAGAAAGTGGGTTTATCCTAATTGGATTGTGTAATTGGGATCTCTCTGGTATAAAAATTGGGTGAAAAAACTTTGTAAGTATGATTAGTTGAGAAAGACAGGAATTAGAGTTAATTACATTTATTAGTGTAATTTGAATGGGGTGACGTGTTCCGGAATCAGTCTCCATGCTTACTTTTTATTTTCAGAAGTAATTGATACGTCCACACCCCTTGCTATTAGACTATTAGCAAGGGGTGTGACTTAAATTTTGTAGGTGTGTTATGATAGATATGGAGTGATGGTCTACTCTTAGGCAGATGCATAGAGAAATGAGATAAAAAAACTTCTTCTTTTCCATTCATAGTTGCAGAAGTATATGGATGGGAAGAAATTAATAAATTGATTTGTATTTCTGATTAACTTTCAATTTTATTTTTGGTTATTTTTTTTCTAATTGATCAACTTAACCCAAATCCTTCTACTTTCTCACCTGGAGAAAAATTTTCCAAACTCCTGTTGCATATTTTATTAAATGCATTCTTAGTGAAGATTGTTTAAGAAATCTTTTGGGTTTATTTCAGCTGTGCTCTGGATCAGGTAGCTAAAAATGTGGAAAATATCTCACTAGGTTGGATTCTTTAAAGCGTGATCCGTGTTTTGTTTGCTAATATTCGAATTGGATTAATGAGTAGTCCACATACATGTTTTTTATAGTTTTTGTTACCATCTCCTTATGCCTATTCTTTTCCATTTCTATTTTCCCCGACCACACTGTTTATGATTGTAGAGATATGGGAAGAGAACATACTGAAAGCATAAATTTGGGAGGAATTTATGCTTACCTTTGCAAGCTGGTCTTCATCCATCGGAGATGGATTTCAACAAATGTGAGTTATCACTGAGCGGACATCTTGGAACCTTAGCAGCTGATCCTGGCTGTTTCCCTCTCGACGATCAAGTTTCATTGATATCGACACATGTGAGATCACCAAATGCTTGGGAGTTCCTCTATTCAATCCCTTTCCTTCTTCGGGATAAGTAATTCGAATCATTCACATACATAACATTATTGTTTGGAATCCATATTATGTTTTGAGGGGAGAAACTCCTAAGTCTACTATTGAATTCTATATGAGAAGGCATAAATTTCCTCTCTTTTATCATCCACAGAGAAGGCATAACTTCTTTGCATAAGGGTCATCCGTTGGATGAAGTGATAGTAATTATCGTGAGGAGTAATTATTCGTTGGAACAAAGTTATGATGAAATATATTTTAATCATCCATTTGAGGGCCAATAGAATAAAAGAATGTGTTGTTAAAGGCTCATCATCCAAGTCGCAGATATGCCTCATTCTCATTATTTTAAAGTAAGATTTTGAAACTTTTTTCCTGAGCTGACGAGAAATCGTTGCAACTTTCTTTGAGGAATACTTTTGTAGTACGTGACCTCATTGGTACTGCAAGCAAGCATGCTTACTACCCACCTTTGATTATTTCATTTCATCAACTTGATAGGCATGCTTCGGATCTCCCTTTCCTATGAGTGTCATTGAAGTGTAAATGATTAAATAGCACCAACTCCGATAGCTTATGCTTTTGGAGTAATTGGTTGTTTCACATGGTATTAGAGTAACAAGTTGTGGGTTCAAAACTTTTAACTCCTCAATATTAAGAGAAATGAAGTTTTATATCCGCCCCCTTCCTTTTTACTTGGGACAGCCAGGAGCACTGTACCTATGACTGCAGAGGGGTTGATGTAATTCACGTGAGAAAAGTTCAATGGGCCTGATTGCCACGTACACCGGAACTAGCAATCCCATGTAAAGAAAAGGGACGAATTTATCATTTTCCAATGGCCCTTGTAACTCCAACCTAAAACATAGAGAGGTCACAAGTGAGAGGAAGTGTTGAAGTATAAATGATTAAATAACACCAAGTCTAACTGCTTAAGCTTTTGGGGTAATTGGTTGGTTCACAAGCACAACTTGGGTTGGGCTCAACCCAAGCCGAAACTCATTTTCTCAAGTTGAGTTGAGTTAGGGATGGAAAGAGACGACCTGAATTATTTAAAATTCTGGTTGCATTAGGGTTGTGGCCTTGGGCAACCCGACCTCCGTCCTCTAATTTTAATCATGGTTTTAAAATTCTCTTGGTTATTTATTTTTTTATCTTATTTATTTTATTGTATACTATTTTAAACTCGAGGGGGGCAGTCCCAAGTAAAAAAGGGGTGAATATGTCGCTTCCCTTTTTTTTTTTTGCCTTAGGCCAACCCAATTCCAACCCGACTCAACTCAACCCAATTCTGAAAAAAAACAGGTTAGACAGGTAGGGATGGGGTTGACAGATTTAGAGGCGGGTTAGGTAAGGGTTGACCATCTCGACCTAAGGCTCGGTTTGGGTCAGGTTAGGGGTGAGGGAATGCTATCTCACTGTCCCGGCTTGGGCTAGGGTTACTCAAGCCGGCCCCAGTTTCACCCCTATCACTAATAAATACACCAATCATCCATTTTAACATCCAAGGGCCCGTTTGGATACCTCCCACTTGTATTTGGATTTGTAATTGAGTTTTGAATACAAATTGAATAGATCCGGCAGCTTAGGTAGAGGGAGACACAGAGGGAAGGGGGTACTTCCTAGTGGAGAGGAGAGGTTGAGGAGCAAAGAGGGTGAAGGAAACTGCCACATCTGTGGATTTCCAATTTCTTATTTCCACAGCATATTTAGAAGTCGGATTTTTTTCACTGTCAGCTGTTGAATTAGAAATCCAAGAATTTGATCCGATCAAAATTACAATGCAAAAAGGGCTGCAAATGTGAGAAGTCCAAATCAAAATCTTCTCGGCATCCAAACGGCCCCAATAGTATTTATTCTCGAAGGCTACTAGCAAAAACGAAAATCCTTTTTCTAAGAAAATGATAAAAAAAAATAAAAAAAAATAGGGTGTTCTCTATTGGCCCACCACATGTGTGCAAGAAAACTAGGAAGACAACATAAATCCCAAAAAATGACCAAATGGTCAATTCCTTCTTTATATGCCGTGAAATGCCTTTGGACGAAAGTCCCTAGCAAATCCCTAGAAAAAACCTCCAAACTTTTCACATTTCAGACAAAAATCCAAACAAACCAAATGGCTGGTTGGGGCTGGCTTGGCCTGTTATGGGAGGTTTCTCTATGGACTTTAGCGCGTAAGGATCCTTTTTGGACCATGCCATTATAGAAATGAGCTAGAATACATCCACATTCAAAACTTTGTATTCAACACATTACCTTTATTAGTTAGCAGCCATTTGTGCCTTCCTGTGAAGACTTTTTTCGGTGGGTTCTTGCCCACGGTTTCAATATATCAACCTTCTTGACTTTGTACATTAGGTATTATCCAAAAAACATAATACGAAAAATGATATTGACACTCCTAACTTTACAGAAGGAAAATATAAAGAAGAAAGAGGTTAAACTCATCATCAACAAGTCAAACCTTTGATTTGAAAACTGAAGGGAAGTGATAAACTCGCCCTCTTTTACTTGGGACGGCCTCCTCTAGTGTACCTAATATATCATTTCCCTAAGCTTAATCTAAACCTAACTATTACCTAATCAATCTAATGACCAGATTTTGTCACATGCCATTTGACCATTGATCTAACTGAATTTCTACGTAGTGGTTCTCAAATGAAAATAGGACACTAATTTTCACAGGCATGTTGGTCAACTTTATGCCAGCTGATATCTAAAAGTTTGCATTGCTTGCTTGTAGTTTCCTTCTTCTGGTTATTCTTATCTCTCCCTATCCTCTCCTTATAAATACAAGCCATTCCTTGTCCTCCAAAATCACAAATAAGAAATCTACAATCACCCATTTGAAAAAAAAACAACAGAGAGAGAGAGAGAGAGATGGAAGGTCTGATTCCATTTGTTCTCCACGCCCTCAAGAGGAACGCAACACGTAGCAAGTATCGCTACCTTTCGGAGGGTTCGACCCGAAGCAATCAACACATCCTGTTAAATGAGAACGTGGGCGGAGACTCCTTCGAAGGCTCGTCCCATCGCCGAACGAATTCCGAGTTTCAGCCGCCATCGGTATCTGAATTCCAGGCATGGAGATCCTCTGAATTCCGAGAAAGGAGATCCGGTCCCAGTTTCGTACCATCGCGAAGCTTTGAACAAGATTTGAATGTCTTCTCGCCTGCATCGAAGCCCAGAAAGGACTTGCACCAGCTGAATTACAATAGGAGGAATTAAAATTAAAAAAAAGGTGGTGGAAGACAAGTTTTGATTGGAAGCTAAAAAATCAAGTTGTATATTTTCTTTTCTGTTCTTTTGTTGTTATAAAATATTGTTTAAGGAAATGGAATAAATATTTGAATGTCTACATATCATCTTCTAATTAGTATACTTAAAAAATAAAAAAATAGGATTTTTTGCCAAGAGTCCTTAATCTACAAAAAATCTACTAATTAGTCATTAAATATAGCAAAACAATAATTCTTAAAACTAATCATTGTTCTTTGGTTTTTAATTTTTAATTATAAATTTACCCTTGTACTTTAAAACCTAAAATCCATTTTATTGAACTCGGAACTTTCCCAACTCCATCCCCTCCCACTGGGGTGTCATTTTACAATAGGGGTGCAACTTGGGTTGGGCTCAACCCGACCCAACGTGTTGATCCCAATTTTGGCTCGGGTTGGGTTGGCATTTCCTTAGGTTGGGCTGGGTTAGGGTTGGAAAAGCATCCCCGATTTAATTTCAAATTGGGTTATGGTTGAGGCCTTCGCAAACTGACCCGGTTAGGGTTGAGAAAAGCCACCCCGATTTAATTTCGAATAGGGTTATGGTTGATGAGTTAGCAACCTGACCTGACCCCAACCTTCGTCATCTAATTCTATTGTAATTTTCTTAGAGTTATGCTTTTTTCCATGAATTGTTCTATTCGGCCCTAGGTGAACCCGAACCCAACGTGACTCAACCAGACGCGGGTTTAGAAAAACAAGTTAGATGGGTTGGATTAGGGTTGAGAGAATTAGAGGCGGATTGGGTTAGGGTTGACCATCCTTGACCTGAGGCTCGGGTTGGGAATGCTATCCCAGGTTGGGCTAGGGTTGGGCTCAAGCCGACCCAAGTTGCACCCCTATTTTACAGCACAGTAAAAAAATTCAATAACCCCTCTAACAAAATCAATTAAACCCCATCTCTCTCCATTTTACAACACCAATATAATCTCTCTCATTTATTCTTAGAATGCCCCTGTACATTCACTAATTTTATCAACTTACCCTAAATCCCGCTTCATTTATTCTCAAAATGCCCTCCACATTCACTAATTTTATTTTATTTTTTGAATGGAACATTTACTAATTTTATCAACTTCCCAATTTATAAAATCCCCCTACCCTCATTTATTCTCAAAGTGCCCCCACACATTCGCTAATCTTATCAACTTACCCGGTGTTGCGGCCAAAACCCACAGCGAATAACACACACGCCAATCCACCACCAGCGAACACACGGAAAAAATTCAACCTCTTGCACTAATAAGATGGAGAAAAAATATGACAACAAACCATAAAGACAAAGGGAGCAAGAGAAGAAATAAACAAAAGCAACTAGAAGACGAGAATATACGTGGTTCACCAGCTACATCGTGATGCAGGTGCATCTCGACGGATCGCACGATCACGAGATCAACGGCTCACATTGAATACTACATTTCGGAGTTTTACTTTTATTAGGATTTGTTTTTGAGAAATTTTAGGGAGATTAGAGTTGGATGAATCTTGTGATGTTAGAGATTTCTTTTGGAGACTTTTTAGGATTTTGGTTGCAAAAGTTGGATGTCAAAGTGTAGGAGTTTGAGTTTGTTTACGGGGGTTAGTCGGAGGGATTTCGGCGATCTTTGGCGGATTTGAAGAATCCGCCATTAGTCGTAGGTGCCTGTTTTAGCGAACTCTCAGATGCGCCCTTAGTGGAAAGTTCAGCAAAACATGAACTTTTACCGCTGCGCGAACTTGAAGTCACGCACTATATGTAAAAACCATGCTTATAATGTTCACCTCATCAAGGTGAAACTTTAGAAAGTTCACGCGTTTTCGTTTTCGCACAACCTCGTCTCTCCAAAACGAAGAATGAACCCTAATCTCAAGAACAAGGTATGTTGCTCTCTCTCTCTCTCTCTCTCTCTCTCTCTCTCTCTCTCTCTCTCTCTCTCCTTCCTAATCTCACGAACCCTAGTCTTACAGCTTGGTCATGGAAAAAAGAAAGGAAGGAAGGGATTTTTTGTGGTTTCCCCCTCCTCTTTGTCTTTCTTCCATCTCCTATCATTTTTTTAATCTTGGGTTTGAGGGATTTACCATGTCTTTTTTTCCTATTTCTGTTGTTTTTAAACTTTTTGCTCTGCTCTTTTTTTATTCTTTCTGTTCAGTTTTTAATCTCAGGATCTTGAGTGCTTAAGGAAGGGATTTTTTTAATCTATGGATCTTGATTGTCCTCGAAGTATAAAATTCCTAATGAGCTCCATTTTTATTGAATCTGCTTGTATAAATATATAATAGCCCAACTAGCTTGGTGAGTAGCCATTGTATGAACATGGAGAAGTCTCTATTTACGAGATTAATGGGGTATTGGTCAATATCAACTTTCCATCCCAAGGGGAATTTTCAGAGGGATGACAAATCATTGATGAGGTTTTGATAGCTAACGAGTACTTAGGATCAAGAAAGAGGGAAGAGAACCAAACATCCTATGCAAGCTGGACCTTTACCAGACCATGTTGATTGGATGCTAACTAGGATGGATTAGGATGTAGACTGAAAGTAGTCATCAATTCCTATATACACTAGCAAACACATGTTTTAAGTCGGAACTGGAAGCAGACATCTATGTGTTTTTGAGTGTGCATTTTGTAGCAATCACTTCTGTCGCTACAAATGCTAGCTTGGGATTTCTCCAATGTTTAATTGGCAGCTGCAGCATTTTATTGCATTTAAATGTCAATAAAATGTGGAATAACTTCTTATCATAGAAACTTAGTATATGAACTGTCTCTATCACCCAACAGCTGCACATGCTAATTGACAGGCCACTTTTTGGATGGATCATAACCCGACCTGTTTGCAAGAACTAATGATCATAATCCGTTGGACTGTTTAACATGGTGCGTGCATAGATTTAGAGATGGTTTATTACTCTGAGTTTTGGTATATAGCTTATTGCTCATGTCTTCACTCAGATGTAAGATGGTATATAGCTCAATATGTGCGATCGATGTGCACATCCTCAAAAACATCCCCATGATTTTCTTTGCAAGCAGATCTTTTTGTGAATATGCATTTGTGCCACAATTACTTCTGTCACATGAGTATCTCATTAGATTAACAACATTTGAATATTTGTTGCAAGCTTCAATGCTTAGTATCTTATCATATTAGCTCAACTATGAGTTTCTCATGTAGAATGTGTTTCTTTCAATGAGTTTCTCATCATCTTAGCCCAAATATGAGTTTCTCAGGTCAATGCTATCTCTTGTAGAATGTGTTTTTTTCAATATGTCAATCATATTAGCTCTACTATGAGTTTCTCAAGTAGAATGTGTTTCTTTCAATGTGTTTCTCTTCATATTAGCTCAGATATGAGTTTCTCATGTCAATGCTATCTCTTGTAGAATGTATTTCTTTCAATGTGTTTCTCATCATATTAGCTCAAGTATGAGTTTCTCACGTCAATGTTATCTCAAGTATAAGCTATAAAGAAGACATTATGTTTGTGAATTTGATTACCAATGAGCTTTCACTAGGAAAAAGGAGAAATAAAAACTACCACACCAATGTTCACGCAATTAGACTTTGTACTAGGTAGTTGATTGTTTGTCTTAATTCGATGTGATAAGGGCTGCATTTGACCATAGAGCGGCAGCATTGGCAAATTATCTTTTTTTGTTAAAACTATAAATTGTTATAAAGATTATATTCTCGAGATTCTAATAAACATCAATTTGTTTGTAGATGTCAAATCCGGGAAGAGCCAAGTGTGCATACGAGCAATGGAGTGCTCAAGAATCTTGAGAACTGCTGAGGATATTGGTTGATGAAGCCAATAATGGAGCAAGGCAGACCGATGGGTCTTTTTCCAAGAATCACATCATGACTAAAGTCTTGCCAATGTTGAAATCAAAACTTCGATCTAACAAAACATATGATCATGTTATGAGTAAGCTCAGAGTATGGAAAAGAACTTACAAACCGATTGCAGAATTAATGGCGTCCAACTCAGGATTTGGTTAGGATCCATTTAGTGAAAAACATTACGGCCCCAGAGGAAGTTTGGGATGCCTATATTGCGGTAAGAAAATAATTTCTTTTATAGTTATTGTATTTTTTTACTGGAAATTGTAACTAAGAACAAATTTTGTCTTTCTTTGATGTAGGCCCACCCAGAGGCTGCCATCTACAGAATAAAGACAATTGAAGAGTTCGAGGACTTGAAGACAATCATGGGCCAAGTATTCGATGTTGGTTCATACGTGTAGACACCCCATTTTGATCGGACCCAAGTTCGCTATGCTTGGGAGAAACCCCATCCGATCATTTCCGCCATGTTTCGCATTTTTCCGTTTAGTGTTGAGAGGTTGAGAGAGATTATTCATAAGAATCCAAGCGAGGGAGAATTTGGACCCGTTTGGTGGGCCCACATTGAACATTTGTTTAAAATTCGAATCAACCGAGGGCCCACATTGTGGGGCCCACGTTGTGGGGCCCGCGTTGTGGGGCCCACATTGTGGGGCCTCAGTAGGGCCTCTTGTGAGGCCTCTTATGAAGAACAATAATGATGGATTCTCCACTAAAGAAACATGATGGGCCCTCCACTAAGAACAATAATGATGGATTCTCCACTAAGAAACATGATGGGCCCTCCACTAAGAAGAATGATGATGGATTCTCCACTAAGAAACATGATGGGCCCTCCACTAAGAAGAATGATGATGGATTCTCCACTAAGAAACATGATGGGCCCTCCACTAAGAAGAATGATGATGGATTCTCCACTAAGAGGGACAACATGATGAGCTCTCCACCAACACATCTCTCTCTCTCTCTTTCTCTCCCTATATATATCTTCCTTCCCATCCATAAAAGAAAGGAGAAAAGGAGAGATTTATCTTCCATTATCTTTTTCTCTTCCATTATCTCTTCCAATCACTCCCTCCAATCCCTTTCCCTATATTCTTCTTCCATTATCTCTCCCAATCACCTCCCAATCCTTCCCTCTAAGAGAAAGTGAAAGACGGCGGAACGGATCGGCGGCAACATTTTTTTTTGGGGGTTTTCTTTGCTAATTGAAAGGGTAAGACAAAGCGTATATCCGAGGATTACTTACCCTAGAGACAAGGAGAGCTAGCAAGGTTGGTATTCCAAAACCCTCTTTCATATATCTTAAACTAGAAGCATGCTAGGATAGAATTTGTGATTTATTTTTATTTTTTCTTATTGTTATTCAAAATATGTTTTTTTCAATCTCTAAGTGTTTTGCACATTAAGAAGTGTAGAAATCTGGAATTTCGAAGAATTTTGACTTCGTTTTGACCGTAATTTGACCTTTTGAACTTTACCCTCAAAGGGGTAAAATTCTAAAGATTGAATTTAAGAAGATGTCAACATAGATCCAAAATCAATGAAAATTTAAACATAATATAATTGTAAGATTTTGAATTAGTACGAATTTCTTTATGAATTCTTGATTTGATTTAAAGGGTTTAAAAATTCATTTAACTCTAGGGGCATTTTTGGAAAAAACCAATTTTCAAAAACTCTATAATGTTTTCAAAAGTGAAATTTGGATGAGATGCAAATTAAATCTAATCTAATCTCCCGTGAATTTTTCAAGATTTTTGGTTTCTGTTGGATATTTGTTTATGATTTTTTACGTAAAATCATGCATGCTGTATTAAATCTGATAAAAATAGTAAATTGCAATGAAAACTTCTGAAAATATTTGTTTGATAATTACTACTGGAATTACATGTTTTCATAAAGTTTAAACTGATTTGGATTTGATTTACTATGTGTTTCTTTGTTAATTCATAATCTGGATGGATATTTGTAAAATCGTAAATTAATAGTAAATCATTTTTAAAATTTATGAAACTTTTACAGTAATCCTTTGTTATTGTAATAAACATACTATAGAAATTTCATATTGTTTTGAATTGATTTGCTATACGTTACTGTGTTAATTCACAATCTGGACAGAAACTTTCAACATTGAAAAACTAATAGCAAACCACATTTAAAATCTATGAAATTTTTATTATAATCTTATATAATTAAGGAGAAGTTACTGTAAAAATTTCATCTTGTTCTGAAAAGATTTGTTATATGTTGATGTGTAAATCTACAATCTGAATTGAAACCTTTTAAAATTCTTGAGTAAATTGAATTAAAATCAAATTGTTTTAAAAATTTCCAGATCATAATATTCCATCACATATTCAATCATTAAATTATCAAAATAGAAACCTTAGGAATCACTGATTTCCTTTGTAAAATCCTGGTGCTGTGATTAGTTTGTATGCTTTATTTTCTCATTACATTTACTCAAACTTAATCTAACAAAACCTGAAGGCATCATAGATTGCGCGAACTTATTGCACACACTTACATCACTTGCATCTAAACCCCTGCATCTCACATGCACACACGTCCTATTTTAGGAACCCGGAGTGTTATCTAGCATGGTTGACTGGGATTTCATCACCTGGTGCCTCTGTGCTAGAGAAGCATTCCACCCTTAGCCTAGTACCTTTATGGTACGTAAACGGATCTCTTGTTCACGTACTGATACGCCGGACACTGGTACAGTATATCGAACATGGATTCGCGCTAAGGGAACTCTTGGCCTTACCCCTAGATTAACCCACACATGCATGTAGTATACGAACACATGTGCATCACGTGTGTGAGCCTAGTTTAGGATATCCTACCCATTTGTGTCTAGATTAGGCCGTAGTCCATCTTCCAATGGCTACGATCGGTCCTAGGTACACAAACAAAGTCATGAGTCGAGATCCTTTCTCCACTCCGCTAGATTAGGGTTAGGGTTGATGCCTTCAGGTAACACTGATAAAATGTGCGAAGATTAAAAAACTTTTCCTTTGGGGTTAGGATGTAAATCCCATTCATTTCCAAAGATCTCATAGGATTAGTCATTCATGATCCATCCGTTGAAAGCAATCTTATGCTATCTCATTTCATCTTGATCACAGATTTTCAATCTTATATTATCTTATTTGACTCGTGTTTTCATCTCTTTTAGAGAGTCTTTGACTCATTTATCCTTTAGTTGGTGTTAGTGGAGTCTTTGACTCGTGTTTCTTTTCCTTTAGAGAGTCTTTGACTCGTATATCCTTTAGTTGGTGTTAGTAGAGTCTTTGACTCGTGTTTTCACCTCTTTTAGAGAGTCTTTGACTCATTTATCCTTTAGTTGGTGTTAGTAGAGTCTTTGACTCATGTTTCTTTTCCTTTAGAGAGTCTTTGACTCATTTAGCCTTTAGTTGGTGTTAGTAGAGTCTTTGACTCGTGTTTCTTTTCCTTTAGAGAGTCTTTGACTCATATATCCTTTAGTTGGTGTTAGTGGAGTCTTTGACTCGTATTTTCATCTCTTTTAGAGAGTCTTTGACTCATTTATCCTTTAGTTGGTGTTAGTGGAGTCTTTGACTCGTATTTCTTTTCCTTTAGAGAGTCTTTGACTCATATATCCTTTAGTTGGTGTTAGTGGAGTCTTTGACTCGTATTTTCATCTCTTTTAGAGAGTCTTTGACTCATTTATCCTTTAGTTGGTGTTAGTGGAGTCTTTGACTCGTATTTCTTTTCCTTTAGAGAGTCTTTGACTCATATATCCTTTAGTTGGTGTTAGTGGAGTCTTTGCTCGTGTTTTTCATCTCTTTTAGAGAGTCTTTACTCATTAATCCTTTAGTTAATGTTAGTGGAGTCTTTGACTCGTGTTTCTTTTCCTTTAGAGAGTCTTTGACTCATTTATCTTTTAGTTGGTGTCATTGGAGTCTTTGACTCGTGTTTCCGTTTTTAGAGTCTTTGACTCATCTGTTTCATTTGCAGTATTATTAGAGAGTCTTTGACTTCGTTATCTCATTTCAGTGTTATCAGTTGCTCTTATTAGAGAGTCTTTGACTCGTTTATCCTTTAGTCGCTTTTATTAGAGAGTCTTTGACTCATTTATTCTCCAGTTACTGTCATTAGAGAGTCTTTGACTCATTTGCTCTTATAATAGTATTATTAGAGCATAGTTGATTTGCCGTAAGTGTTTGATAGGTAGAGAGTTCGTTTCGAACTACGTTGGCTTGATCCTCTTCCACGAGGTACGTAGTGCAGCTTGGGATCCACATCCCAAGTCCAGCCAAACCTTTAAAAATAAAAATTTTAAATCTTTCAAAGTTACAAAAATATTCAAACCATTTTCAAAAAGATCTTCCTCTAGAGTTAGGAGTATGTCCTAGCTGTTTAGGTTGTGTTCTAGAGTTAGGAGTTTGTCTTGATTTGTATTGATATGGTATGTCCTGTCGTGTGAGTGTCCCTAGAGTTAGGAGGCCTCGAGTCGATCGGTTAGACATTTAGTCGAACCGATGGCTAGACTAGGCATATAGTCATCCCGTGGTTTTCATTAGGTTGCACGGCCTAGTTACACATAGGATTGTAGGAACCACCTGCATTAGCTTAAGGCTAATCAATCTGCATTTAGTTAGGGCATATAGGATGTCCTAAAATCCACCATTCATTGGAATTTAAATAATAGTTCAAGAAGCTTTAATAACTAGTCCGGTCTTTTAGATCGAGTCTAGGATAGAGGGCTAGATGTCTTAGGCATCATAATTTAGAATAGGGCATCGAACTACGTGGGCTCCGATTCTTCCCGAGGCCGGGATACGTAGCGCAGCTAGGATGGATGGCCATTCTGGTCCGAGTCCAGTCCTGCATTAGAGTTAGGACTTGTCTTGTCCCGTCATACATAGCATAGATTTGTGTCTCATGTTTTGATATGTTTTCTTACTTTCTTGTACTGATACTATACCTTTGGTTGTAGCTTGCATGTGCGTGTCCACCAGAAACTTAGGCACCCATTAGGCATGTCACTCATAACCTAGCTTTGCTTAGGTGACACATTTTTCATTTCATTTTACGTGTTTATTTCTCCATTCTCAGGAAATGCATGCTTAGGTAGACGATTCCTGAGGATTGTTCCCATTTCACATGATTTTTACTCAAACTTCTTTGGAATTAATGAAAATGGCATAAGAGACCAAGTGCTTGCACTCGGGCGAATTGGGGGTGCTCTCAGACCTTCCCCATTCGTAACCAGGCACGAACCCATATATATTTCTGGTTATCCATTGCACAGAGGATTTGATTTTAGGGTTCCATGGCCTATCCATGGATGGCGACTCTGAGTTCTTTTTAGGTACATCTCGGTTTCGAGCCCTGGCTCCTGATCAGGATGTATCTCATTCGTTTTGTATCGCCACTCGTGCTATGCTGTGAGGGTGGCATCCGTTTCGAGAGTTCCTTGGCAGAGCTCTCCTTCACATTGTGGAGATCTTAGAGGATTGCTGTGGGGACCTCGCGTCCCTCGCCGCACTCGTCCTCTCAGGATCGGGGTCCACAGGCTGGCGACTCTGCTGGGGAGTTCTTGAAACATTGCCTAACTCTTTAAAAATGCCATTTTTATTAACTTTGGAGAAATTTGAGCTAAAATCATTTTAAATGGGAACTCTATCGTTAGAATCCAGGGGCACCAGGTAGGTGCGTAATTAAAACAAAGGATTCACACACTGCACATCATGCATTGTCATATTTTTTATTTTTTTTATTATTTTTCATTGTTTTTCATTATTGGCTCCATGGGATAGATTCAATGCGTGCCTGACTGGGATGTTATTACATCCTGATGGTACTGTTGAATCTATTTCCAAGCTATGCGCCAGCGCTGCAGCATATTAAGTATGTTTCATACGCATAGTACCCATTAGATTGAGTCCGGAGCCCTACTTTGTTTTATATATATTATATATATACTTACTGACCTAGTGAAGCCCAACTAGGGAGTACCCGTGTGTATATTGCATTCATATAGGGTCGAACATCTGTTGCTTACACATGTGGAGCCTAGAGGAGCTTTGCCCCATTTGTAGACTAGGGTAGCTCATTTTTACATTGCTACAACACTGTCCTAGTACACTCATTAGTCTGTCTTGAGTCGAGATTTTCTCGACTCCGCTAGATTAGAATTAGGGCTGGTGCCCCTGGTTAGGATTTGTGTGTATGTGTATTTACTTATATATACTGATTATGTATATTATGGTTCTCCTCTTAGTCAGAGATTCCTTATTCCTTTCAGTCGGTTGTATCCATTCCGAATTTAGATCTAGATCTAGTCAGTGGATTTTGACCGTCATTACCTTGGCCGGGTTTAGCCCTTGATCTGTTGATTATAGGGTTTGACCCATTGTTGTATATTCTCACCTTTGGTTAGTCCATCTGTTGATCACCCTTCTCTAGTAACCGTTATTCATACCTTTCGATTGAGCTAGGGTGATCCCTTGTATAGTCGTTATGCTGCCGGATTTTATCCAGAACATTTTGAGCATGACGGCTACTCTTTAGAGTCAGTTTACTTAGTCTGGACCTTGACCTCCTCGTATAGCCGTTATGCTGCTGGATTTTATCCAAAAGCATGTTAAGCATGATTGCTATCCTTTGGAGTCAGTCTGCCTTATCTTGATTCTCATATATACATCACTCAGTGGGATTAGATCCTTGTCTTTGTCTACCTGTTTTATCTTGAGATCTGGCCGATAGCTCGTTTGCTGTCCTTATGACCATGGTCTATCATTTCATCTCATATTGATCGTACAGTTGTTGATATCCATCATTCAGATTTTAGATCTGGTCTTTGACCCTACTTTTGTCATTCTTATGGCCATGGTCTATTATCTGAGCCATTGATTTTTTGATCCATGTTTACCTATCATATATCTTTTACCCTTGGATCATATCGAAATCATTAATGGAAAAGTTTGATCTTACCTGTATTCTTTGAGTGCATGATCATTGCTGAGATCGAAATTTATTTTGATTATGGATGTTTATCGTTCCTGACTCTTTCATTCCCAAAAAGAAGAGCAGTTATACTCAAATGAGACTTCAAGGTGTGGATTGAGAATTCATTGAAACCCTGTTGATGTAGGTCATAATATCACTGTCTATTTCGCTTTGACCTTCATAGACAATATTTCTTTGATTTTTAGAATAAAATACCCTTTGGTGTATTTCAAGATTACTCTTTTCTCTGTTTGTTCAGAATCTTTATCCCATGACTATTGATCTAGTGTGTGTGCTTCCAAGTCAAGAGTCTATGTTTAGCGAAAGACCATTTTTTCTAAAGACTGACTATTTCTAATCATACTTGATCCAGGCAGTCTATTGTTTTACCCACATTGTCAACATAAGCCTTTTGTTGCCCCATTTAACCTAGACCTTGTGGAGTTGCCTTTTCTGTGATTTCTACTCCGGGATTGAACTTTATAGTTATCATTATCATGAGGAAAGGTGTATCACCTATAAGCTTTCAGTGTCAGTTCACTACCTTTGAAGAAGTGTCCTGTATCTTTAGATTTGTCTTTCATTGAGTGTACATCAACTTTCTTCTCTCTAAGTTGAAAAAGTTCAGTTACGTAGATGTTAAAAAAAAAAAAAAATGAAGTCATGTCTGTCAATCTTTCTTATACAGAGTCAGTATTCTGTTTTCTATCAGAACTGTTGAAGAGCCCATTGAGGTGTGTCAAAAATCATCAATGTACTTACAGTCCTCAATTCAATAAAATTGTTGATTTCGTATCTTTGATACTCTATGATTCACTCTTAGATCTAATGTTTAAACAACTAAAGACCCCCTTCTCGGATGAGAATGCAGACGAAATTCACCTCGAGATCTGAAAGATGGTCGAACGAGAGGAAGAGCGTCGAGCATAGCCACTTAAAGAAGAAATCAAAGCCATTGATAGTGGTATCGAAATCCGAAACTCGGGATGGATGGATTGGAAAAACTTTATCTCCTAAGGAGCGCAAAGAATTGATAAACCTGTTTAGAGGGGTTTGAGGTAGTTTTGCTTGATCCTATAAGGATAAACCAGGGGAATGCCCTGTCGTTGATCAAAGCAAGACTTCATCTGCTTTAGACATCCAGTTGAGGAATAAAATTTTAAAGAGATAAGCGTCAGGCATCCTGTGGAGCTGATGAGATATTGAGAGAAGATTTTCAGACAGAGTTGTGGAATCTTGAGCATAAATTCAAGATCTTTGAGACGGGAGTGGAGCACAGTGGTTGAAGTTTTGCCAGAAAACCACCAGACTCCTCAAAAAAAAAAAATTTCAAAGGCTTTGAACCTTAAACAAAAGGGCTTGTACATCAAATACATCAGGAGGCCATCCTTGATCGTTTGAGCTTTTATAGCCAAAATCCTAATGTTTTAAAATCCATTTGTAAACCCTTTGGGCCAAAAGCAAAATTAAAACAACTTCTTTTCAAACACATTATAAACCCGGGGCATTTATGCACCCGAACTACGTCGGACCTGATCCCCACCTCTTCAGGGGTACGTAGGCAACTTGATTAATTCAAGTTCGGTCAAACCTTGGGATAAAATCCCCTTTGAAAATTTTGAAGCTAAATGCTAAACCATTCTTTGAAAAATCCCAAAGCGAACTACGCGGATCTGATCCTCCATCTTTGGGGTACGTAGGTAGTCTGGCTAGACCAGATTCGGTTCAAATCTTTAGAACCTTAGGTATTCAACCATTTCGAACCCAAGCCCACCTAGAAAGTCCTTCTGGTGAAACAAGCAAAGGTTCGAGGCGAATGAAAAGAAAAACAGAAAGAAAAGAATGAGAGTCTGAAGACCCACTAGGTTGAAAACCCGAAAGGGCGGCCTAGAGATATACATTTGCTAAGTTAACAGCCAAAAGAGTTAGCTTATGCAAAAAGTCAGGGTAGTGGTCTGCTGGATTGAAAACTTGAAGAGGTAATCCAGTCAAGGGCAAAGACTTCCCATGAACAGTTGAGTTGAATAGAAGCAGAAGGAGTTCCTCAGTTACGTAGAATTCCCAAGTTTGAGTACAAGCAAAAGTTGAGATAAGTGGTCTTTCAGACTGAAAGCTTGGAAAGCAAAAGTTATGACTTCTTTTGAAGAGAGAAATCAGGGAGACGGAGAAGCCACCTCTGCACAGGGCAGAATCCTGGAATCCGAATAGTGTCAGCGAGACTTATTTTGACACCTTTTTAAACTAGGGGCATTAAGACCGAGCAATCCGAAAGGGGTAATAACCATGACGGAGATCCCGATGGAGGAAATTAGGCCATCTTGACATAGTTTTTTAGACTACTCTGAGAGTGGCTGACCTTACCATTAAAAAATGATACATTTGATTTAAGAGTGAATCAAAATTTAGTCAAATCATTTGAATATTGTAAGTCTTCTTTGAAAGAGTCTTCAGGAGTCTGTTCCTTGTTTATCATTGTTTTCTTTTAGAATCAAAAGTGTTTGGCACTGGAGAGAATGGGTGTATACCTTCCAAAGTGAAAAGAAAATTCAAAGTAGATCCTGGTTTAAGAATCAAAGAAGGGCAAGAGATTTTTTATTCTGACCTGCCTGAAACATCAAAGCCTCAAACACTTAGCAAAATGAAGAATTCTTACGTTCAGCCTTTGTAGAGTTGGTTTTACCACTATACCAAAGAAAGAACCCATGCAAACTCAAATTTTTTCTACTTACCTTGGTTCTGCCTTCTTAAGACTTTGTCATGGAAGCACATCATACTAGGGGCATCTTTTATGACTTGCGTCATAAAAGATATTACACAATGATAACTGGGATATCTATTCTTAGCAAATAGAAACCAGAGAAGCTTGAACATACTCTTTGAGTTGAATTCCTTGATCCAATTGTTTCTTTTGGAGTCAGTTTCAGAAACTTTAATTCCCAGCGGAGTATAAAATCTACTCCTGCATCCTTCAAACCTCATCAGAATGCTTCTCACCTGTTAAAGAGAGTCAGCACCTGAAAATCTCATCAATCTATTTGAGTTTTGCTTTCAGCAAAGATCATGCGCTCCTAGTTATTCTTGGTAAGAGATGACTAGCCCATTAGTGAAATCGATCAAAGATGGTAAATTCTTCATTCCTTTTGAAAGATTTTAACAGAGTTTGAAATTACCGAACTTGCGTTACGCAGTTTGGTCTTTTTGAAAGATTTTAACAGAGTTTGAAATTACCGAACCTGTGTTACACAGTTTGGTCGTTTTGAAAGTTTTTAGCAGAGATAGAAATTACCGAACCTGTGTTACACGGTTTGGTCCTTTTGAAAGATTTTAATAAAGATAGAAATTAGCAGATTCCATGTTTCATGATCTGGTCTTTCTTCTTTTGTTCTGAGGAGTTTCTTAATAAAGATAGAGGTTACCAGAATATGTGTTACATGGTCTGGTCTTTTCTTCAAAGTGTTTTGAAGAGTGTTTTAATAGAATAAGAAATCATCGGATTTAGTGTTGCACTATCTGGTGGTTCCTTTAACCTGTTTTCAAAGATGTTTTACAAGGAAAAATTACCGAACTCGTGTTACACGGCTTGGTCTTTTTAAAGGTTTTAATTGTGGAAAATTTCTGATCCTGTGTTACAAGGATTGATCTTTTCTTCCTTCTCCCGGGTATTTAGGACCCTGATGATTAGTATTGTAATGTTAAGTAGTGACTTACCTAATCATCGTTCCGCAATGTGCAGCTTCCTAACGTGTTAGGAGTCATGTATATCTGCGAAGAGGTTTGTAGGGGACTGTTTAGCAGGACCTACGAATTTGGGTTTATGTGGAACTGTTTAGCAGAACCGCATGATCCGGAGTGATTCGCTACCTTGAAAGAGAGGAGTCAGAATTACTCGGATAGTTAAACAGATTTATTTTCATCAATGATCTGTATAACTATCGCTAGGCTTGAGACTCAGTCTCGCCTCGGGTATTTAGTACCCAGATGATTAGTAATGTAATGTCAAGTGGTAACTTACCTAATCATCGTTCCGCAATGTGCAGCTTCCTAACGTGTTAGGAGTCATGTGTATCTGCGAAGAGGTTTGTAGGGGACTGTTTAGCAGGACCTACGAATTTGGATTTACGTGGAACTGTTTAGCAGAACCGCGTGATCCGGAGTGATTCGCTACCTTGAAAGAGAGGAGTCAGAGTTACTCGGTAGTTACACAGATTTATTTTCAGCAATGATCTGTATAACTATCGCTAGGCTTGAGACTTAGTCTCGCCTCGGGTATTAGAAGTTTGAGTTTAGCTCGAATATTCGATTACCCTAGTAATTGGTCGAGTCTTTGACTGATCGGCATGATTTTAAAAAAAAAAAAAAAAAATTAATTCTTTGAGTGTTTGATTTTGAACTTGTTTTGGACGAGTTTTGATACATTGGTCTTTGGCCTATTTTTGCAGGTTTCTAAAAAAAAAAAAAAAAAAAAAAAAAAAAAAACTCTTTGAGTGTTTCGAATTATACTTGTCTTGGACAAATTGCAATGTGGTTTCTAAAAAATTAAAAAAGAAAATGGAAGCTCTTTGAGTGATTGAAGTGATTAACTTGTTTCTTTGGTTGGTGCTCTTGGAGCAATTGTTATGTTTACTTTGGCTTAGCCTGATATATAAAAAAAAAAAAAAAAAAAAAAGAAAAAATGTTTGTGTTTTTGTAATCGTTCGTTCGTTTTTTATTAATTAGTCGAGTCATGAGTATTAGGGAGAGACTATCTCTTTGAGATGTCTTAGTTGCCGAGTTAAGAGTCGGTGAGAGACTATCTCCCTATTGTTAGTAGAGTTTTATCTTTGTGAATATCGTTTTAAAACTGAAAACCCAAAAATTTGCTTTGTTTTGGTTTCGGGTCAGTCAAAATGTGTCGTCTGTTCAGCTTTGCCATTCGCGTGTTACACACGCTCTGCCAAAGAGGGGCATCTGTAGACACCCCATTTTGACCGGACCCAAGTTCGCTATGCTTGGGAGAAACCCCATCCGATCATTTCCGCCATGTTTCGCATTTTTCCGTTTAGTGTTGAGAGGTTGAGAGAGATTATTCATAAGAATCCAAGCGAGGGAGAATTTGGACCCGTTTGGTGGGCCCGCATTGAACATTTGTTTAAAATTCGAATCAACCGAGGGCCCACATTGTGGGGCCCACGTTGTGGGGCCCGCGTTGTGGGGCCCACATTGTGGGGCCTCAGTAGGGCCTCTTGTGAGGCCTCTTATGAAGAACAATAATGATGGATTCTCCACTAAAGAAACATGATGGGCCCTCCACTAAGAACAATAATGATGGATTCTCCACTAAGAAACATGATGGGCCCTCCACTAAGAAGAATGATGATGGATTCTCCACTAAGAGGGACAACATGATGAGCTCTCCACCAACACATCTCTCTCTCTCTCTTTCTCTCCCTATATATATCTTCCTTCCCATCCATAAAAGAAAGGAGAAAAGGAGAGATTTATCTTCCATTATCTTTTTCTCTTCCATTATCTCTTCCAATCACTCCCTCCAATCCCTTTCCCTATATTCTTCTTCCATTATCTCTCCCAATCACATCCCAATCCTTCCCTCTAAGAGAAAGTGAAAGACGGCGGAACGGATCGGCGGCAACATTTTTTTTTGGGGGTTTTCTTTGCTAATTGAAAGGGTAAGACAAAGCGTATATCCGAGGATTACTTACCCTAGAGACAAGGAGAGCTAGCAAGGTTGGTATTCCAAAACCCTCTTTCATATATCTTAAACTAGAAGCATGCTAGGATAGAATTTGTGATTTATTTTTATTTTTTCTTATTGTTATTCAAAATATGTTTTTTTCAATCTCTAAGTGTTTTGCACATTAAGAAGTGTAGAAATCTGGAATTTCGAAGAATTTTGACTTCGTTTTGACCGTAATTTGACCTTTTGAACTTTACCCTCAAAGGGGTAAAATTCTAAAGATTGAATTTAAGAAGATGTCAACATAGATCCAAAATCAATGAAAATTTAAACATAATATAATTGTAAGATTTTGAATTAGTACGAATTTCTTTATGAATTCTTGATTTGATTTAAAGGGTTTAAAAATTCATTTAACTCTAGGGGCATTTTTGGAAAAAACCAATTTTCAAAAACTCTATAATGTTTTCAAAAGTGAAATTTGGATGAGATGCAAATTAAATCTAATCTAATCTCCCGTGAATTTTTCAAGATTTTTGGTTTCTGTTGGATATTTGTTTATGATTTTTTACGTAAAATCATGCATGCTGTATTAAATCTGATAAAAATAGTAAATTGCAATGAAAACTTCTGAAAATATTTGTTTGATAATTACTACTGGAATTACATGTTTTCATAAAGTTTAAACTGATTTGGATTTGATTTACTATGTGTTTCTTTGTTAATTCATAATCTGGATGGATATTTGTAAAATCGTAAATTAATAGTAAATCATTTTTAAAATTTATGAAACTTTTACAGTAATCCTTTGTTATTGTAATAAACATACTATAGAAATTTCATATTGTTTTGAATTGATTTGCTATACGTTACTGTGTTAATTCACAATCTGGACAGAAACTTTCAACATTGAAAAACTAATAGCAAACCACATTTAAAATCTATGAAATTTTTATTATAATCTTATATAATTAAGGAGAAGTTACTGTAAAAATTTCATCTTGTTCTGAAAAGATTTGTTATATGTTGATGTGTAAATCTACAATCTGAATTGAAACCTTTTAAAATCCTTGAGTAAATTGAATTAAAATCAAATTGTTTTAAAAATTTCCAGATCATAATATTCCATCACATATTCAATCATTAAATTATCAAAATAGAAACCTTAGGAATCACTGATTTCCTTTGTAAAATCCTGGTGCTGTGATTAGTTTGTATGCTTTATTTTCTCATTACATTTACTCAAACTTAATCTAACAAAACCTGAAGGCATCATAGATTGCGCGAACTTATTGCACACACTTACATCACTTGCATCTAAACCCCTGCATCTCACATGCACACACGTCCTATTTTAGGAACCCGGAGTGTTATCTAGCATGGTTGACTGGGATTTCATCACCTGGTGCCTCTGTGCTAGAGAAGCATTCCACCCTTAGCCTAGTACCTTTATGGTACGTAAACGGATCTCTTGTTCACGTACTGATACGCCGGACACTGGTACAGTATATCGAACATGGATTCGCGCTAAGGGAACTCTTGGCCTTACCCCTAGATTAACCCACACATGCATGTAGTATACGAACACATGTGCATCACGTGTGTGAGCCTAGTTTAGGATATCCTACCCATTTGTGTCTAGATTAGGCCGTAGTCCATCTTCCAATGGCTACGATCGGTCCTAGGTACACAAACAAAGTCATGAGTCGAGATCCTTTCTCCACTCCGCTAGATTAGGGTTAGGGTTGATGCCTTCAGGTAACACTGATAAAATGTGCGAAGATTAAAAAACTTTTCCTTTGGGGTTAGGATGTAAATCCCATTCATTTCCAAAGATCTCATAGGATTAGTCATTCATGATCCATCCGTTGAAAGCAATCTTATGCTATCTCATTTCATCTTGATCACAGATTTTCAATCTTATATTATCTTATTTGACTCGTGTTTTCATCTCTTTTAGAGAGTCTTTGACTCATTTATCCTTTAGTTGGTGTTAGTGGAGTCTTTGACTCGTGTTTCTTTTCCTTTAGAGAGTCTTTGACTCGTATATCCTTTAGTTGGTGTTAGTAGAGTCTTTGACTCGTGTTTTCACCTCTTTTAGAGAGTCTTTGACTCATTTATCCTTTAGTTGGTGTTAGTAGAGTCTTTGACTCATGTTTCTTTTCCTTTAGAGAGTCTTTGACTCATTTAGCCTTTAGTTGGTGTTAGTAGAGTCTTTGACTCGTGTTTCTTTTCCTTTAGAGAGTCTTTGACTCATATATCCTTTAGTTGGTGTTAGTGGAGTCTTTGACTCGTATTTTCATCTCTTTTAGAGAGTCTTTGACTCATTTATCCTTTAGTTGGTGTTAGTGGAGTCTTTGACTCGTATTTCTTTTCCTTTAGAGAGTCTTTGACTCATATATCCTTTAGTTGGTGTTAGTGGAGTCTTTGACTCGTATTTTCATCTCTTTTAGAGAGTCTTTGACTCATTTATCCTTTAGTTGGTGTTAGTGGAGTCTTTGACTCGTATTTCTTTTCCTTTAGAGAGTCTTTGACTCATATATCCTTTAGTTGGTGTTAGTGGAGTCTTTGCTCGTGTTTTTCATCTCTTTTAGAGAGTCTTTACTCATTAATCCTTTAGTTAATGTTAGTGGAGTCTTTGACTCGTGTTTCTTTTCCTTTAGAGAGTCTTTGACTCATTTATCTTTTAGTTGGTGTCATTGGAGTCTTTGACTCGTGTTTCCGTTTTTAGAGTCTTTGACTCATCTGTTTCATTTGCAGTATTATTAGAGAGTCTTTGACTTCGTTATCTCATTTCAGTGTTATCAGTTGCTCTTATTAGAGAGTCTTTGACTCGTTTATCCTTTAGTCGCTTTTATTAGAGAGTCTTTGACTCATTTATTCTCCAGTTACTGTCATTAGAGAGTCTTTGACTCATTTGCTCTTATAATAGTATTATTAGAGCATAGTTGATTTGCCGTAAGTGTTTGATAGGTAGAGAGTTCGTTTCGAACTACGTTGGCTTGATCCTCTTCCACGAGGTACGTAGTGCAGCTTGGGATCCACATCCCAAGTCCAGCCAAACCTTTAAAAATAAAAATTTTAAATCTTTCAAAGTTACAAAAATATTCAAACCATTTTCAAAAAGATCTTCCTCTAGAGTTAGGAGTATGTCCTAGCTGTTTAGGTTGTGTTCTAGAGTTAGGAGTTTGTCTTGATTTGTATTGATATGGTATGTCCTGTCGTGTGAGTGTCCCTAGAGTTAGGAGGCCTCGAGTCGATCGGTTAGACATTTAGTCGAACCGATGGCTAGACTAGGCATATAGTCATCCCGTGGTTTTCATTAGGTTGCACGGCCTAGTTACACATAGGATTGTAGGAACCACCTGCATTAGCTTAAGGCTAATCAATCTGCATTTAGTTAGGGCATATAGGATGTCCTAAAATCCACCATTCATTGGAATTTAAATAATAGTTCAAGAAGCTTTAATAACTAGTCCGGTCTTTTAGATCGAGTCTAGGATAGAGGGCGAGTCTAGGATAGAGGGCTAGATGTCTTAGGCATCATAATTTAGAATAGGGCATCGAACTACGTGGGCTCCGATTCTTCCCGAGGCCGGGATACGTAGCGCAGCTAGGATGGATGGCCATTCTGGTCCGAGTCCAGTCCTGCATTAGAGTTAGGACTTGTCTTGTCCCGTCATACATAGCATAGATTTGTGTCTCATGTTTTGATATGTTTTCTTACTTTCTTGTACTGATACTATACCTTTGGTTGTAGCTTGCATGTGCGTGTCCACCAGAAACTTAGGCACCCATTAGGCATGTCACTCATAACCTAGCTTTGCTTAGGTGACACATTTTTCATTTCATTTTACGTGTTTATTTCTCCATTCTCAGGAAATGCATGCTTAGGTAGACGATTCCTGAGGATTGTTCCCATTTCACATGATTTTTACTCAAACTTCTTTGGAATTAATGAAAATGGCATAAGAGACCAAGTGCTTGCACTCGGGCGAATTGGGGGTGCTCTCAGACCTTCCCCATTCGTAACCAGGCACGAACCCATATATATTTCTGGTTATCCATTGCACAGAGGATTTGATTTTAGGGTTCCATGGCCTATCCATGGATGGCGACTCTGAGTTCTTTTTAGGTACATCTCGGTTTCGAGCCCTGGCTCCTGATCAGGATGTATCTCATTCGTTTTGTATCGCCACTCCTGCTATGCTGTGAGTGTGGCATCCGTTTCGAGAGTTCCTTGGCAGAGCTCTCCTTCACATTGTGGAGATCTTAGAGGATTGCTGTGGGGACCTCGCGTCCCTCGCCGCACTCGTCCTCTCAGGATCGGGGTCCACAATACGCTGCACACGTTTCAGAGGCTGGCATAAATATAGGAAATGAGGGAGATGACTTTGTTGATGTTACGTTGGATGATGATATAGGCAATGGGGGAGATGCCTTTGTTGATGATGCACCTTCACATGTGCCGCATAGCCATTCTACCTTATCTTCAATGCAGCAAAAGCGTAGATATGAGGGGGTCACTTCATCTTGTCAGAGGGCACGACTTGGTACATACCTCAATGAAGGGCTTGTAGAATCATTTACTGAGCTAGTTAGAGAAATGAAGGACCTTAATCCCAAAAATGCCACCCACGCCAATTGGCTAAAGGCACTGAATGAGATTCTAAACCTAGAGCGTGACCTTCGTTATAGGGTCCCTGAGTTCTTGAATACCCCAGAATTCAAAGAGCAATTTATAGATATGGATGTGGAGGCTCGTAGGGATTTTTGTTCTGGAAGTGCGAAAATAGAAGTTAGTAACTGGGAGCATGAGGAGAAAGTTGCTTATTTAGATTGATATCTTTTTGTGGTATTGTGGGGATGAAAATTGTTTATTTAGACTGATATCTTTTTATGGTTTTGTGATATTATGGGGATGAAAGTTACTGATTTAAACTGATATTTTTTGCGGTTTTGTGGAGATGAAAGTTACTTATTGGATATTTTGGATTTATAAGACAATTTATTTGCTTCTTCTTCTTTTAATATTATGTGGTAAAAGGTGCTTTGGATTTTATGGATTGATATCGTGATTTTTCTTAATTTTGTTATAATGTTAAACATGGTAAAAGATACTTATTTTTTTGTTTATCGGATATTGTTCTTCAATTTATTCATGCATGTGTATAATAGGGTTGTTCAGATCCTACCTTGGAATGATCCGGCAATCCATTTGATAAATCTTGCTTTGGATCTCTTCTAGCCTCCATTGGAGATCCAAAGCAAGCCCTATTACGTGGGCGGTTCAGGTCGACGGTATAGTTGGCCTGATTTTGGGGCTATAGGAAATCCAAACCAAGCCCTATCAAGTGGACAGCTCATATCAATCTAACAGATAACTTATTGCTAACTTATTGCTGGCCTAGACAGGTGAGCCTATTACCCTATCCAAACTTAAATACCTACTTTGGCCTTGCACTTAGTAGGACCCATTGATGCATAATATTACTTAGATATTTTAGTAGGGCCCACAAATCCATGGGATCATAGTAAAAGTAGATTATTAAAACTCAAGGACTTCAAATTCATGTATTTGCTAATGACTAACGGGTGATTTCAATATATGCATGAGTCTAAAAAGTCCCCGTTGGAGTCCCCAGAGTCCAAAGTGTCCGTACATTAAAGTCCAAGTCCCCAAAGAGTCATGGACAATATGGAGAAGTCCGCACATTAATGTCCGCATGTTAAAATCCCACATGACTAAACCCCCCTAAGGATTTTAAAAGATTGAGTTAGAGAACTTTTAGTAATTTTGAGAGTTTTTAGGAGATTTTGTGTTCGACTAAAAATTGGACGTTTTTTTTTTTTAGGAATCCTAGTATTTGGGCCAAGGCAAGTCTATAAAAGGCCATCCATTGTAATCTATTAAGAAGCTTCTATGAATTAAAATTTGTTGCCTTTCCGTTGTTGTCTTTGCCGCGAAATTTGTTTGCTGGAGAAAGAGAGCCACCTGTTGCTTTCTCTACAACAAGCCATCTGTTGCTTGTTTTTGCCGCCTCAATTCCCGCCTCAATTGAACCACCTGCTGTTGAATATTTCAAATACAAGCTTCTGTTATACGCCCCTGCGTTATTTAGTATCAGAGCTTAGAAAAATAAGAATTCCATCTTCTTGTAATCTTGGGTTAGAAAATTAAGATCCGTCACCATGTCTCCATCACGAGCGGATAAAATTCGAGATGTTGAAAATTATAAGTGAGATGGAAGAAGAACAACGGGTACGCGGTGAATAACTCGAAGCTCGGATCAATGCCTTCACCGAGCAAATCAAGGCAGATATTGATGGCTTAGACCGGCGTGTTGAGGAACATAGTTTGAGAGAAGCAATTTTTCCAATCATCATTGAAGATCCACAGACGCCAGATGAACACCATGAGGATTTCCTTGAGGAAGATAAAATTAAAAAAAGAAGAAGATCCACCGAAAATAGATGAACCTCTTGAAGATGGCCACGAATTGATTAAAAGCGAGCTCAAAGTCATTGATGTTGGTAAAAGTGAAAGCTACTTTCTGCCTTCGCCACCAAAATTCAAAAACTACATCGAGGGCCTACTTTCCGATTGAATCAAATCCCGCCGCCCGTCGATGCATGCCAAAGTAATTTCTAAGTGGAAATATCTAATCCGTTGAAAAGGCCTCCAGGTCGAAGTCGGAGTGAGAACCACATCTAGTGTGACAATTTTTACTTCCTATGGCATCATTAACCTTGATCTGAACTCGTGGTCGAGTTCTTTTCAAGAAAGGGGTCTGATGCAGGTGCATCTCAATGGATCGTACGATCACGAGATCAACGGCTCACGTTGAATACTACATTTACGAGTTTTACTTTTCTTAGGATTTTTTTTTGAGAAATTTTAGGGAGAGGAGAGTTGGACGAATCTTGTGATCTTAGAGATTTCTTTTGGACACTTTTTAGGAATTTGGTTGCAAAAGTTGGACGTCAAAGTGTGGGAGTTTGGATGTCAAAGTGTAGGAGTTTGATTTTGTTTAGGATTTTAAAAGATTGAGTTAGTGAACTTTTAGTAATTTTGAGAGTTTTTAGGAGATTTTGGGTTCGACTAAAAATTAGACGTTTTTCCTTTTTAAGGAATCCTACAATAGCTAGGATTTGGGCCAAGGAAAGTCTATAAAAGGCCATCCAAACTTTTATGAATTAAAATTTGTTGCCTTTCCGTTGTTGCCTTTGCCGCGAAATTTGTTCCCTGGAGAAAGAGAGACACCTGCTGCTATCTCTACAACAAGCTATCGATCTGCTGCTTGTTTTTGCCACCTCAATTCAACCACCTGCGTCCGCTATATGCCCCTGCGTTACATCCCAAAAAAGGCAGCACATATTTACTATTTTGAACCAAAATAGTACAATGTTAGCCGCCATTTGTTCCTTCCCGTGGACTTTTTTGGGTGGATTCTTGCCCACCATTTCAATATATTAACGGTCTTGACTTTGTAAATTAGGTGTTATCCAAAATATATAAAACGAAAAAAGATATTGACACTACTAACTTTTTGATGAAGAGTGTAACAACCACTTTCTTCTTTATATACCGTTGATTTTTCGTAGTCCTTTATGGTGGGAATTATTGTGAAAGATTTGATTTGCGCTAACCTTGGTTTTCATTACAATCAATCCCTAATGAGTGTTTATGTATAACACTTAAAAGGAGATTAAGCATAGAAATAGAATAATGATAAGATTTGAAAAGATAAACTGAAAGGAAGTCACCCTTTTTTTACTTGGGATGGCCTCCTCTAGTGTAGCGAATAACTACAACCTGATCAATCTAATGAACAGATTTTGTCACATGCCTTTTGACCATTGATCTGAGTGACTTTCTACGTAGAGGTTCTCAAATGAAAATAGAACACTAATTTTCACAGGCATTTTGGTCAACCTTATGCCAGCTGATATCTAGAAGTTTGAATTTCTTGCTTCTAGTTTGCTTCTTCTGCTTATTCTTATCTCTCCCTTTCCTCTCCTTATAACTAGAAGCCATTCCTTGTCCTCCAAAATCAGGAATAAGCAACCTACAATCATCCATTTGTTAAAAAAAAACAACAGACAGAGAGAGATGGAAGGTCTGATTCCATTTGTTCTCCACGTCCTCAAGAGAAACGCATCACATAGCAAGTATCGCTGCCTTTCGGAGGGTTCGGCCCGAAGCAACCACCGCGTCCTGTTAACTGAGAATGTGGGCATCGACTCCTTCGAAGGCTCGTCCCATCGCCGAACGAATTCCGAGTTCCAGCCTCCCCCTGTATCTGAATTCCAGGATTGGAGATCCTCTGAATTCCGGGAAAGGAGATCCGGTTCCAGTTTCATAGCATCACGAAGCTTTGAACAAGATTTGATTGTCCGCTCTTCTGCATCAAAGATGACGAAGGACTTGCAACAGAAGAATGACAACAGGAGGAAGTAAACGAGAACAAAGAAGATAAAAATCAAGATGTATAAATGTGATTTTTTTTTTCTGTTCTTTTGTTGTTATAACATATTTTTGATGGAAATGGAATAAATATTTTGGTCTTCCTAATCAAATGCTAAAGCAAAAGATGGGTCTCACACGCCTTTGAATCAATGGATTTGCCAAGAAGTCCTTGATCTACAAAATATCTTCTAATTAGTCAATACAAATATACAATATCTAAAAAGTTAGTGCTTTATAGATTAATTGCCAAAAGTTCCTAAAACTGACTGTTGGGGGTAAAATCCGACATCTAATGGGAGCCCAACACTTATTTGGCGCACGGAGGTTCAGGCAAAGGGTAAAAAGGCCGTTTCCCAACCCTTCTAACTAGAAACCCTAAAAACCAACCTAGCTAACGGAGGAGAAACTTGAAAACCGAGATTCACGTGAGCTCGTCCAATCATAAATTAAAGGGGCAGGTTCTCATTACTGTCATGGACTTCTATGTTAAAAAATGGACCAAACTTCGAGGTACGCATCTTACATTTCAGTCTCATTTCTCCTCCCTCGCAAAGCTCAGTTCATACTATTGTTGTCTCTTGTTGCCTCGTTTGACTTAAGCATAGGAGGGTGCCCCCTCTCCGATCCTCTCTTGCTGACGTTTTCTTTTAGCATACGGTCATCTGCAGGAGCCGAGCGCAAAATGGGACTTCTTCTGAGACGCAGTCTGGATTTCCACCACAGCAATAACCATTGTTTTTTGTAATTGACTTTTAATTATAAATTTACCCTCACTCTAAAATCCATTCTATTGAACTCAGTACTTTCCTTCCTCCCTCCCCTCTTGTTGGGGCGTTATTTTACAACATCCTTATTTTACAACACTAAAATTTCAATAATCCCCATAACAAAATCAATGAAACCCATCTCTCTCCATTTTACAACACCAAACAACCCCCCCCCCCCCCCCTCTCTCTCCTAATAGCCAGCAAATGAACCATAAGTCTGCTTTCCAACCTCCTGCTTCAGCACCTGGTTTTTGGTTCTTACAGGAAAATTGAGGAT
Organism: Tasmannia lanceolata; assembly: GCF_043159265.1. Taxonomy (NCBI): domain Eukaryota; kingdom Viridiplantae; phylum Streptophyta; class Magnoliopsida; order Canellales; family Winteraceae; genus Tasmannia; species Tasmannia lanceolata. The sequence goes on from NW_027518681.1 coordinate 4,220,000, forward strand.
CACTGAGAGGTTGTCCAAATGATAGCCACAGAAGAAGTTCCTCGGAATAGAGATATTTTCGTTCCAACAGATAATAGTCTATTTGGACATAGAAAAATCCAGCCATACATAGTTGTATCCAGACAAAGAAAAATCCTTTCATTGAAAGTATACATATCAATCCTGTGGGACATTCCTAAGTTTGACAATTGATCAAGGCTACTGATATTGGCACTACCATGTTTAAATAATTACAAAAACTCAGCTTGTATTTTCCTTTTTAATTGACCACTGACAGCTATTTAGGAAGCTGCCTAATAACCTTTGACATCTGCTTGAATACTAAAAGACAAGATAAGTTAGTGCAATTATCAAAACCTAGTAGTGCCAATATCAGTAGCCTTGATCAATTCTCCACCAGGAAAAAATAAAAAATTTCTGCTAGGATTTTCAACCTTGGAACTCCCATCGTTGTTTTTTCATCACTTAGTTTATCCTATAGTAGGATTCGGTGCTTAGTTCTAGCTCTATGCTGGTACATTCTTGTGGATTGAAAAGGGGTAAGTTTGGGCTTTCTTAGTTGATTCGCCTTCATATATATTTCGAATGACTCCATTTTAAGGGATCATCGGTGCTTTAAAAGTTACAACTACTAGGGGGCGATCTGGGCGGGATGATCCCCGATTCAAGCTTTCTTAGATTTAAATTGCACACATTGTTTGTTTGAATGAACAATATATGCAATTGATTGTCGCCCCTTAGAAGATGGGTACGCGATCTGTTTAAGGAGTTGGAAGGTGTTAAGGCAAAAACTCTCCCCAATTCAAAGGACCAGCTTCTTATATGATTTTCAATCTCTTTTAATTAATTCTCATCAATTTCTATCTATTCACAACACGAATATAACTACTAATTTAAAATGAATGAGATGGAGGCTACTAAATATATCCTACTTAAATCAACTTGTAATAGTGTGTCGATGAAAATATTTGGATGAAATGCATTTCCAGTTGGATGGTAACTAATTCTTCCTGGATTAACATGGGTTAAGACCTCGCCTTCAATTCAATATTGGGAGCTTTCACTCTAGTGGATTTGCCAATAGAGAGAGAGAGAGAGAGGCAATGTAACATGAAGTTTATTAAATACGCGTTCATCACTGAATTTCTTCTTCGATTCTAAGCACACAGGGTGAGAGCAAAATGAGGTGTCTACAAAAACATATGGTCATGGTTCTCCCCCACTCATGATAAAACTATCATTGAATGCAGATGAATCTTAATACTCAAAACACAAGATGCTACAATTGAAGCCAGATTGGTTGCCAAGAAGAAGTTTAATCGAAATTGGATTTCGATTACACTTTCAGCAGACTAGTCAAACCCATCACTATTCATGTTATTCTCACAGCTGTTGTTAGTGGAAGATAGCTAGCTTTATGATGGCAGATATGATTTGACCAATTGATCCATGTTATCAATTTATTGAAGGCACATCTATTTATTTGGATCTTATATTGTTTTTCGCACCCTAATTAAACTATGATTTATTGAAGGCAGATTCGTCTAGAACATGAGATTCGAAAGTAATCTCTTGGGGACTTCAATTAATCTCAAACATAGACATTAGATCATAAAAAACATGCACTTAGATTTCACTTTAAATGAAGGACTTCAAAATAGCTAGAAAATTTTCCACAAAAGATTGTGATTCATATAATACAGAGAGAGAGTAGGGGAGGGGTGGATTTTTATAAATAGTGTAAGTTGATAAATGTAGTTTATGTGTAGGGACATTTTGAGAATAAATGAGGAGGGAGCGGCGATTTTAAAATTAATTAGTGACTCCTTAGGGGTATTTTGAGAATAAGTTGGGAGAGAGAGAGAGAGAGAGATTTTAGGGTAAGTTGATAAAATTAGTGAATGCATCGGGGCATTGAGAGAGAGAGAGAGAGAGAGAGAGAGAGAGAGAGAGAGAGAGAGAGAGAGAGAGAGAGATCTTAGGGTAAGTTGATAAAATTAGTGAGGGCATTTTGAGAATAAATGAGGAGCGGATTTTATAAATAGAGAAAAGGGTTGCGCGCTCGAGCACAGCTAGGCTTAGCTGCGCTCGAGCACAGAAACAGGGGGTGGGGCCATTGGGGGTGATCCTAACCATTCATTTGGAAGGCCCCATCATGGATGGGGGGCCTACCGAAAATCAGCTCCATTGTCCATTTGTGGGGCCAACAATGGACAGATATTGTTTGTCCGCAAATCTGTCCATTTTTTGCCCCACAAATGGACACCCTAAGGTGATCCAATGGAGCTAATTTTTTGTGGACACCCTACCCATGAAAGGGCCCATCAAATGAATGCTTTGGATCCCATCCAAAATGTGGCCCCACCCTGTTTCTGTGCTCGAGCACAGCAACTCTAAATAAGGTAAGTTGATAAAATTAGTGCGTGTGTGTGTGACCAGCAAGTTCTGGCCCATGGGTCCCAGCAGATGAAACGATCCAATAGTGGGCCCCTCTAAAATGAAACCTTTTAGTATTACATGTGATAGAGGGAGGTTTTGGAGAACAGTTTCTTAGTCTAAACTTACAAACCTCTTGAGAGTGAAATTTTAAAAAAGTGGGGCTGATAATTTGAAAACACCTTGTTTCCTTTTATATTAAGGTGATTAAGGGTGTCAATTTTGGCTCGGGCTCGGAAGCTCGCTCGAGCTCGGCTCGAATCCTTAACGAGCCGAGCCGAGCCGAGCCGGCTCTCCAAGCTCGTTAAGCTTAACGAGCCGAGCCCTATTTAGGCCAGGCTCGGCTCGGCTCAGCTCGGCTCGTTAAGGCTCGTTAAGAATTTAATATATTTAAATATATATATTATATATTAATATATACACTAAAAGGGTTGTCTAGGGAGAAAAAGGGGGAGGCAAAATATGTCACTTCATTTTAGGAACCCCATTTGTTACTTGGACCACCCCCATAGTGTAAAAAAAGTAGTGAAATTACACTATATAGGGCTGTCCAGGGAAGATGAGGGGTGTGAAAAAAAGCTCGGTAAGGCTCGCGAGCCTGGCCGAGCCGAGCTTTTGAGCTTAACGAGCCGAGCCGAGCCGAGCCGAGCCGAGCCTGGCCAAGCTCGGCTCGTTTACACCTCTAAAGGTGATCACTGATCATCATATCTCGTCATTTAAAATTTTGCTATAAAATATCCCATAATTTAAAAAGTAAATAAATGGAAATTATTTATTTAGTCGTCACTGGAGAGATCTTGCTCAAAAAAAAAACTGTTCTACAATTTGGTAGGAGACATGTTATCTTTTTCTCTGATCGCATGTGGAGACATAAGATTGTGTTCATCGAATGTTTATAAGAAAACTTAAATGCTGAATCTTAGCCGTCGGATCCAAATTTTGCTGATTAGATCACGAAAATCCCAAACTTAATATTGTGCTTTGTTCACATGACCACGACAATTCGAGCATATTTAACAAAATTGTATGAGGTAAGGTCAAAACTTTAAATTTAAGGTATTTAATAGTTACGACGATATTTACCTCTATAAGATATTTAATAACAGTAGGAAAATTTACATTTATAAGATGTTTAATAGATATAAAGAAAGCTATATGTTTAAGGGTATGTTTGGATGCATGTAGAGGAACGGCATAGGTAGAATGCATGGAGGAGACAGGAATTACAAAACCTGATGTTTGGATACAAAAGTGGATAACCGGATTTTTACAAAGAGAAAAAGGTTGCTGCGCTCGAGCACAAAAATAGAGGGGTGGAGCCTTTTGGGGTGGGTGATCCTAACTATTCATTTGAAAGGCCCCATCATGGATGGGGGACCTACCGAAAATCAGCTACATTAGATCACTAATGGGTGTCCATTTGTGGGGCCAAAAATGGACAGATGCTGTTTGTCCACAAATCTGTCCATTTTTTGCCCCACAAATGGACACCCTAAGGTGATCCAATGGAGCTGATTTTTGGTGGACACCGTACCCATGAAAGGGCCCATCAAATGAATGCTTTGGATCCCACCCAAAATGTGGCCCCACCCTGTTTCTGTGCTCGAGCGCAGCAATTCTATCCTCTTTTACAAAACTGAGATTTTTACCCTCTTCTCTTTTTGTAAGAACTCGGTTACATCCTATTTTGTCCTTTTCTATGATTTTTGTCTTAGAGAAATGGAGGAGATGGGATGGTGGGACGTTTGGCCACCATGAAACATTTTTCATGATAAATCGGTGACTCCAAAGTGGTGGTCAGATAGGGGTAGGGCAGGTGAAGTGGCTAAAAATCGGGAAACTAGACACTGGTTTTTGGTCGATCATATAAATCTCACCACTATGGATTCAGTGACTTGTCATGAAAAAAATTTCAGGAATTTGCACGAGAGAGAGAGAGAGAGAGAGAGAGAGAGAGAGAGATTTTATGATTTTTTTAGTGAGTGGTTCGGAGGGTTCATCAAAACTTAGGAAATTGAGTTTATTAATCATAAAAACTAAGAAGGTGTCGTGTATAGATAATAATTTATCCATAAAATAACAATTATTTCCCACAAATAATATGAGTGCATAGCAAATGTCGTTTTCTTGTAAGCTATTTAGTAGTTAAAGGTTTTAACTCTGCATTTATAAGGTTTTAAATAACCCCCGTGGCCGCAGAAGTTGTCTTCTTGCCAATTAAATACAAAGAAGCGGAAAAAAAAAAAAAATTTACATCTACCACCCTGTCTCACAACCGTCGGTAGGCCACCATTCATACAAATAGCCCCATCCAGTTGGAACAATTTCCGAACCAATAGAAATAAAAAAGGATGGAAGCCAACAAACCCTATTCAATATCCAAAAAGTATTTAACATAGGGCATGTTTGGATGTGGGAAATATTTTATTCTCAGATAAACATTTCCCTAAAAATATCTACAAGAGGGATTTGATAGGGGGCCATTGCAGAGAGGGCCACACAGGCTCATTTTTTTAGGAGATTTTGTCTTATTCGTTTAATTTATCTGAGGTGGCTGCACTCATGTGCACCAGCCAGCCCCGAAATGCCTTTCTATGATGGTCCCTAGCAAATCCCTTATAAAATTCATTGGGAGGTGATAAATTCGCCGGCGGATCAATCTCCAGCGAGTCAGAGGGTGTTTTCTTGAAAAGCCTCTGGATCCTGTTTGGAATTCTAATTTCAAATCTAACCAATCGAAGGTTTTGCCGCCCAAAGAAGTGCCTTTGGCTTGCCTCGAAATAGGTGTGGTGGGACCAGAAAAGAGGATTCAATCAGGTCTACCGTTGGTGTGTCCCAAAACTCCTAAGCCAAAATGCCTTGCCCCTAGGGGGAAAATTGCATGCCTGAGTGCACCTTTCAAGAATATCCAGTCGGTTGGCCTAAACCCAAGAGCAAGGAAGAGCTTTGAATACCGAGCCCTTAGCGGCTATTATGATGATTTAAACCCCTTGGCGCAGGGAAAACTTCTCATGAATATCTTGGAGAATATTTTGGTTACAAATTTAGGGAAAACTTCTCTAAACCCCTAAGGCATTGCACATGTCGTTTTCTTGTAAGCTATTTAATAGGTATTTAATAGTTAAAGGTGCTAACTCTGCATTTATAAGGTTTTAAATGACCCCCGGGGCCTCACAAGTTGTCTTTCTGCCAATTAAATGCAAAGAAGCGAAAAAAGAATCACATCTACCCTCTCTCAGAAGCGTCTATAGGCCAGCCGCAGAAAGTCAGGCCAGCCGCGAAATGACTTTCTGCGATGGACCCTAGCAAATCCCTTATAAAATTCATTCGGAAGTGATAAATTCGCCCCCTTTTTCTTCCCCGGACCAGTCTCTTCCACTGTATTTATGATTCTCTTTTTATACTACAAGGGTCTGGCCCAGGGAAGAAAAGAGGAGGAATTTACCATTTCCAACTTCGTTTCCTAACTAGCATTCCTGGCCCATGCCATGCACGGGTGTAAGATGATGATCTCCGCCCCACGAAAACATGTGTAAAACGGTGGGACCCACGCTATGGATGGGTTTAGCCAGAGCCGGTGAGGCCCACCCTTTAAAACATGAGGTGTGAAAAGTGGACCCTATAAAATGGTGGCCCACTCCATGAAAACATGAGGTGTAAAATGTTAAGCCTCATCCCACAAAAAATTAAGGTGTAAAATGGGGAGCCCATGGTATGGCTGGATATAGTGGCCCTACGCCATCAAAACATGAGGTGTAAATGTTGGGCCCCACTTATGCTATGCATGAGGTGTAAATAATTCATGGAAAATATTATTTAGGTCTAGTAACAACTTCCTTGAAAACAGAGAAAAAAAAAAAAAATTTGAAGAACAATTTCCATGGAAATTTTTCTAGTAAAAATGTTACCACACAAAACGCACAAAATTTACAGTCTCCTGTTACAGCATATATACAGTTTATCCTTCTCTGTATAGAAACGTGCTTTCATTCATGTGGGGCCCATGCCCTACTCTGCCACGTCAGACGCCCTTCCCCTATTGTAGCCTGATCTCGGCTGCCGTAGAAGTTCGATCAAAGCTTCCGCCTGAAAAATATCAAACAAAAGCCGCCCATGGCGAAAGCGAAAATTTCAGTAATTCGGATATAAAAAAAAGGACAATGATAAATTCGCCCCCCATGCAGGATAATTCGCACCCCTGTAACGTCAAAAGCATAATTCACATTAAAGTGGTGCGAATCATCCTATAGTGGGTGCGAATTTATCATGAAGGTTCAGTAATTCGGAAATAAAAAAAAGGACAATGATAAATTCGCACCCCATGCTGGAAAATTCGCAACCTTTTAACGTCAAAAGCATAATTCACGTTACAGTGGTGCGAATCATCCTATAGTGGGTGCGAATTTATCATGAAGGTTCAGTAATTCGGAAATAAAAAAAAGGACAATGATAAATTCGCACCCCATACAGGAAAATTCGCACCCCTGTAACGTCAAAAGTATGATTCACGTGGGTGCGAGTTTATCACTCCCTAAAAAAACCACTCTGAAAACTCTATTAAAACGGTCATGAAAATGATATTCTCACCCCCTGTTTTTTTATATTAGAACTCCTCTCTGTATAGTAGAAATTGAAAACTGAATTGAGATTTTTGGTACCTTTTTTGTCAGCTTGGGAAATCATAGAAATTTCAAAATAAGAATTAGGGTGTAGCGATCAAAATGGAGGGATGTTCAAAAATAGAAACTTCAACGACCGTGAGATTTAACGGCGTTGACAGAAATAACGACATCCAAACCGCCAAAAAGCAACGGAAAACCAGGTAGTTAGGCAAAACCGGGAATCACTAACGAGAAACCAGGAATACGAAACGTAAAAAACGGCCGATACTTGCCTTGTCCTTTACACGAGTCGTGCCGGACTGTGAAAGCGCTACCAACGGCGGTATCGCTCCTTCTCTCGCCACCATAGTCCGATACGTTACGCTCTCCTCACAGATCTGTAACAGCATCGCCACAGCGATCTCTTTCTGCCGTTGAGATCCAACCTCAACGATCTCAACCAGTACCGGAATACCGCCTTCGTCTACCAAAGCGGTTTTCCCAACAGGTATTGAAACAAGCATGCTCAAAACAACAGTCGCCTTATCCACCATACCAGATTCGAAATCCGCCATTAATTCAACAAGAGGTTTCATAATCCCTGCCTCGATCGCTCTAATTTTGTTCTCTTTCACCGAACAAAGCAAATACAAAGCTCCAGAAGCATCTTTTTTACCTCTAAACCCTCCGCTAGCTAACAAAATTACTAGGAGCGGGATCGCTCCTGACCGTCCGATCGCGATCTTGTTTTCATCGATCTGCGAGAGGCGAAGCAACGCGCACGCTGCGTTCTCTTTTGCTGTTGCTGTTCCGATCTTTAGAGCTTTAACCAGAGGTTTTATCCCGCCATAGGCTACAATTAGATCCTTGTTTTCATCACAGAGAGAGAGATTGAAGATCGCTGTAACTCCGTATTCCTGAAGCTGAGGATCTGAGGATGAGATTAGAGAGATTAGAGGTTTCACGGCTCCGGCTTGAGCGATTTTGATTCGATTTTCTTGCTTGTTTTTGGCTAGGAGACGAATCTCTAACGCGGCTTGACGCTGACCATCGATAGAGCAGGATTCGAGATCGGAGACTAGTTGACGGATAAGATCATCGGAATTATCAGTCGCAGAGGCGATTAGCAGTCTCCGTTTCTGCGAGGAGGTCGAGAACTCACCGGATCTATCGCTGTTACAGTCACTAAAAGCTGAAGCTGATGAATTTTCGTTGCTGAGATCTCTGAAGTTGCGTCTCAGGTAGCTATAGCTCGCCGGAGCATCCATCTCCATGGCCGGAATTTCTCTACCGCATCAACAACTCTCCGCTGGAAAATCAGAAATCGTCAGTTCTCCGGGAAAAAATAGACGCCGGAGAACTAGAAATTACCACTTTTCCGGCCGGAACTCTGGAGGAGAGAGATGGAGATTTCAGGAATTTGCAAGAACGGAGAAGATTAAGTACCTGAAATGGTATTGGGGCACGGCTACGTGCGGATAAGCTTGGCCGTACAGAAATAGATGGGTTGAGCACGTGGCGGCTTTCCTTTTCCTTTATACGCGTGGGGAGAAGCTTCGTTTTCTTCCTGTGAAAACCCAGACCTATGGTCGTCTTTTTTCATAATTTTAAAAGAGAAAAGTACGGAATGAGGGCCTGATGTTTAGTGAAAATACGGATTGGGGGCACGTTTTAAAATAAGAACAAAAAACAGGCTAATCTTCAAAATCGGGTTAGAAAAATACCCTGATACCCTTCTGACATCAACAGAAACGTCATTCAGTCTTCTTTTTTATTAATGGCGTGTTTCACGAGGTTCTTTTGGTTCGTCTGGTATTTGAACATGTGTTGAAAAACTTTTTGGAATTCTAGCGGCTCTATAAATAGTCGGTTTGGTTTGGATTGAAATCTTTCTGTGAACCCAGAGTCTTTGGGTTCCTTTAAATCTTGGCCGTGGTCAATATGAACAGATGGTCGGATCCACGACATGTGGACATCAATATGAAACAGTGGCGTCTTCTAATAATACCCCTCTCTGTAACCATTATTTCCGCCGGCGTACCCATTATTTTCGCTGGATTACCCGTTATTCATATTCCCCTCTCTGTAACTATTATTTCCATCGGTGTACCCATTATTTCTGCCGGCGCTGGCGTACCCATTATTCCCCTCTCTATAACCATTATTTCCATCGGCGTACTATTCCTATTCCCCTCTCTGTAACCATTATTTTCGTCGAGCGTACCCATTATTTCCTCCGGCGTACTCATTATTGCCCTCTCTATAACCATTATTTCCATCGCTTACCCATTATTTTCCCCGGCGTACCCATTATTTCTCTCTCTGTAACCATTATTTCTATCGGCGTACACATTATTTCCGCCGACGTACCCATTATTTCCCTCTCTGTAACCATTATTTCTATCTTGACCGTCAGAAATACCTAGAGACGGATGGATGCCTGACACGTGTTGAAAAGATAAGTGAGAAAAGATAACGTCTACCATTCTAAGCTAAAAGATAAGTGAGAAAAGATAACGTCAGTGTTCCAACAAGTATAATAACGTCGGGGTTTCAAAAAGTTTTCCTACACGTGTCAAGATCCATCAGTCTCTAGTTATTTTCAATGGCCAAAATAGAAACGAACCTAAGATTCTCTCAGTTCAAATACACATTTAAATGAACCAAAAGAAGCCTTGTGAATCGGGCCAATTTAAGAGGCAGTAATGAAAAATGAGGACTCTGTCTATGTCAGAAGGGTGTCAGGGTCTTTTGACCACCCGATTTTGAAGTTTAGCCCTTTTTTTGTTATTGTTTTAAAAGGAGCCCCCAATCCGTATTTTCACTAAATATTGGCACGTTCCGTACTTTTCTCAATTTTAAAACTAAGGCAGCGAGAGACATGAGGGACGGTGGAAGAGATAAAAAGTAGGGTGTGGAAAAATCAACCAGATTTACAAAAATAATATGGGAGATAATAAATTTGCACCCCCGGATAAATTCACACTTCGTTTGACATGAATTGCGGCAGACTTTAAACGCTTTTTCTCGTGTGCAAGGGGTGCGAATCATCCTTCATTGGGTGCGAATTTATCATTATCTGTCGGATTTTTTCGATTTTCAAGAACTTTCCACTGCATCAACGTCCCGATAACAGATATTTAGAGAATAGGGGAAAGCTCGATCGTACACGTGGCAGATTGTTGGATTTGTCTCGTAGTTCCGCAGCTATATCCGCTAGTGCGGACGCTGACTCCCATTAACAACTCGTGGCTCGCGAATTTCGCGGAAGTGCCATCCCAATCATCTTGACCCTACACGTGGTGGATCTGTATATTGGATTGGTGACCAAACCATGTGAGCGACCGAAAATAACGGCCGTAGGAAAATATTGAAAATTTAGAAACCGTTAGATCTCCGTCACTCAAGAGATCATGCCACTTGGCAAGATCTAACTTTCTTAGAGCTATCCTCCTAATCCCAAAATACCCAACCTATCCCAAAAAAAAAAAAAAAAAAAATCTTCGCAACCCATCTGGCTTGTTCTCACTTCTCAATCACTTCACTAGAATCAATTTTTAGGTCCCACCGGAGGACATGCACGTCTAATCGAGACCGTTCATCTTGTTGACCCTCGCTTTCTTGGGCCATGACTGTCTTTTTATATGTTGTGCTCACTTATTTATTTGGGATTTGCTAGGGACTTTCGCATAAAGTCATTTCGTGGTGCTTAATCCCTTCACGGATTTTGAGAATCGATTGTTATTTCAAAATTGATTATTGTACTCAATATTAAACCTAAATTTGAGTCCAAGAATCAGTTTTGCACTCACAATCGGTTCTCAAATTCCAAAACTAACAGGGCCTTCGTTTTCTTTCAAAAATATGATTATCGTTTGCCTTCAGTTTCGTTTGAAAATGATTTGGTTTGAAACCATCATGAAAACTACATGATTCATCCTCTCACAATCAAACCATCTTCACTATTGATATTGGCACACCTACTATTTGTGGACGCACGGCCAAACAAGTGTAAACCATTTAGCCATATATATGATGATTCTCTAAGAATGCGGGCACCTACGATTCCGCCGAGTCAAGCATGGAAGATTTGGAGAAAAAGAAGTCAAAGATAAAAAGACAAGCATGGAAGATTATGAGAAGATTTGGAGGGAGATTTGTGAGTGGTGTTTGGTTGCATGAGAAAAATAGTGGAAAATGTAGGGTGTCATTATCAAAATGTAGGTGGAAGAGAGAGAAAAGGAAGAGAGAGAAAGAGAGAAGAATAATAAGACAAGAGATATTCCCCTAATTCCCCACACAAACTTCTCCATTTTGGTGAAAAAAGAGAGAAAATTATGGGGGGAGGAGGGGGGGGGGAACATCTCCGCCACGTAGGCGTCACCTAGGATAAAATGCAATGATGATGTCTAGAAGTTTTCTAGTGGTCAAATGTCTAATTGACAACCAAACATGTTTTGGGGAGATCTTTGGAAGATCTCAAGCGTTTGAAACTTCCACAATCCCCCCAAAATAAGCAACCAAACAGTGCAATCGAAAGTGAATCCTGGGTCCACATTTGTGGCCATTTGGGCTGCAACTTGGGTCAGGTCGGTTCGAGCTTTTGCTAAAACATGAATTGGAGTAAACCCCAACCATATTTTATGGTAAAACCTCAACCCGAATTCATAAAATTCGACCCCAGTTGCACCCCTGGTGGCCATAGTATGTCATTATCATGGCTATCTTACCCTCCCTAATGTCTCAATACATAATACGTCCTAAACTTCTCTACATATTGATCATTGGGTCCCACGCAGGGACATTTATGTATAATTAAAGCATTGATTTTGTAGACTAATATTGAGGTGGCCAAATGGTCCTACATGAGGACATGTATGTGTAATCAAGACCGTTTCTGTGTGGAAAGACCACTCCGACCAACAAAAGTGCCCTAAGCTTTTTAAATGATTTAATTATACTATACCTAGGGAAAACTTGGGTGCCTCCAAGATTATTTAAAAGTTTATAAAGGTAAAGTGGCCTTTAGCTATTAAATACTTTAGAAATGCAACTTTATTCATAGCTATTAAATGAAGGCTAGGAGCATCTGATCATAGAGAATTTATACGATGGGTGGCCGTGAAAACACGTGAAGTCTAAAAAAAAGTAGGTACGGCCCACTTTTTTCGATGATCCAAACCGTTCATCTGTTTGGGCACAACGTAAATAGGATGTGCCCCAAAAATCAGTTCCATAGGATGATCATAACCCTCCGATCTGTAGAAGATTTCATAAATGATTTTTGGAAATCTCCATATTCAGATCAGTTCAGATCGGAGGGTTAGGATCATCTTATGGAACTGATTTTTGGGGCACAACCTATTTACGTTGTGCCCAAATAGATGAACGGTTTGGATCATAAAAAAAAGTGGGCCGTACCTACGTTTTTAGACTTCACGTGTTTTCACGGCCACCCATCATATAAATTCTCTCTGATCACATATATGATTAACATCAACGGGTAAGAGAGCCATGTTGGCTGACCTAATCAATGGACCCCATCAATACCACATACAACTTTATAACTGATGGGGGCCATGTCATAAAAGCAAAAGTCCAAAGCCTGTCTCTTTATAGAGAAACATTGTTAGAGAAGCAATGTCGACGTCTGAAATAGCATTTGTTCAAGAAAAAGAACCCTCGTTTTGGGTAGTTGGAGCCGCGGCGGGTCAATAGACTCCGGATTGACCCGGTCAGTGGCAGTAGGCTCTACTGTAGGCTGAGAAAAACGATTCAACACGTTAGAGAAAAGATTTGGTTACCCACTTACGCGCACTACATCTAGTCGCCTAGGCTTGTTCAAAGGATCTTATTCGGGTCGGATCCGTGTTTGGGTTAGGATCCTAATGGGAGAATTCTGCGTTCCTATTTTAGTGTTTAGGTCAAGATTCATTCTGAATCAGACCCATCTATCAGACCGTCTTAGATCCGATAATAAAAACTCCAGGATGAAAAGGTTTAGAATGAGTTCTGATCCAAATGCCATGAAATAATATAATGGATGACATTGAAAAACTAGAAGGAAAGAAAACCTTCTTTTTTTTTTAGTTTTTTAAAAGGAAAGAAAACCTTATATTGAAAAATCTTCTTCCATTTATTTAGGGGCCTCTTGGATACACGGAATTTAGAGTCTTTATACTTCTTCAAATTCCTAGGTGGGAGAAGAGAGAAGGATACCGTCCGTCGTTTTTTTATTTCTCGCCCTTCTTCCGTAGACCAAGATAGTATGAGATCGTATGTGTTTCCAGGTAAGGGTGTCAATTTTGGCTCGGGCTCGGAGGCTCGCTCGAAAAAAGCTCGGCTCGAATCCTTAACGAGCCGAGCCGAGCCGGCTCGCCAGGCTCGTTAAGCATAAAGAGCCGAGTCCGATTTAGGCCAGGCTCGGCTCGGCTCGTTGAGGCTCGTTAAGAATTTAATATATTTAAATATATATATATATATATATATATATATATATATTATATATATTAATATATATACTAAAAGGGTTGTCCAGGGAGTGAAAGGGGGAGGCAAAATATGTCACTTCACTTTAGGAACCCCATTTGTTACTTGGACCACTCCCCATAGTGTAAAAAAAGTAGTCAAATTACACTATATAGGGCTGTCCAGGGAAGATGAGGGGTGTGAACTTAATATAACCCAAGCTCGGTAAGGCTCGCGAGCGGCTCGCGAGCCTGGCCGAGCCTGACCGAGCCGAGCCGAGCCCGAGCCTGGTTCGAGCCTGAGCCGAGCTTTTGAGCTTAACGAGCCGAGCCGAGCCTGGCCAAGCTCGGCTCGTTTACACCCCTATTTCCAGGTTTTAGAAATCTCAAGATGGGGGAGAGATTTCTAAAACCTGGATTTCTTACTTAAAAAGGATTCTAAGGAGACGTGAAACTAAGAGTGTAGAGGAGTGCCAGTTTCAAACGATTTAAAATCCAGGTATCCAACAGTCCCTTAGGGGCTTTTTGGATAGGCGGATTTTAGAATCCAGGTTTTAGTTTGAAAATAGTGTAAAAGAGAGTCATGTTCAAGCTGCTGGTATGAAATTCTGGTTTTAGAAATCTCTCCCGCATCCTGAGATTTCTAAAACCTGGAAACATGAGACGATCGCCTGCTCTCTTGCTGTCGGAAAGAAGGGCGAGAAATTAGAAAACGACGGCTGGTCTCTTTCTTCTCTCGTCTCCCATCAACAATAATGAGAAAATCCAAGATTCTAAAATCCGTGTATCCAAACGGTCCCTTAGAGTCGTGATCTGACCATCAAATAAGATGATCCAACAATATAATAGCTGTTAGGGGATGGACTGGAGTTTTACTCTAGCTAAAAGTGACAATCTAGATTGTAGAGTTGCAATTGGGCGTGATCTAATGGTTAGATTTGGACCTGCACTGATCAGACATGATCACATGTGAAAATCCATCGTTAAGTCAATAAAAAGATTGCAAATCCACCATTTTAAACAGACTAAGAACTCACAGTACAAAAATTATGATTTCTAGAGCTTTCGAATGTCTTTTTTACTTCATTTTTTTTTTGCGTCATTTACTTCTTTTGTTCTAGATTCTAATCAACGGATCAATCTATGGTAGTGATAGACTACACTGATCAACAGATAGGATCAACGGATCAACATACACATGGGGGGGGGCCATATTATCCAAATCAATTTGGATGGTGATCATCCATTCCAAACTAGGCCCGAAATATGGTACATTTGTTTATTGATTTTACGCCATCACCTTATACAAACTTTATAAGTGATTGTGGGCCATATTATACAAGCAAACTTCCAAAGCTTGTCTCTTTAGATCCCACATAAAAAAAAGCTATGTCAATGTCTAGCGGGTTAGTTGGTAGTGGAGATGCAAGAAAAGAAACCCTCGTTTTGGTAGTTGGAGTGGGGGCGGGCGGGTCAATGGAGTTCGGATTGACCCGGTCCGGTTGGAGTTGGATGCTGCTGAAGACGGAGAAAAATGATTCAACATGTTAGAGGAAACATTTGTGTTACAATCTTAACTAGAGGCAGTCCCGTACGATGCACGGGGCGAAGAAAAATTAGTATTCTAAAAAACTATCTATAACCCTCTCTCTATCTACAGAATTGCACTTTCTTTTTTTTAATTTCGTGTTTATCTATTCATAGAAGTCCAATAGGCATTACTCTCTATAAATATAGCGTGTATCTAATCTATACACACAACTTCTATGTGTCGTCTCTTTTAAGAGAGAAAAATATGCATGCCAGTTCTGTGTATAGAGCCTTAATTTTAGGCGATAATTCCATTCCTTGATTTTAGCCTCTCTTTTTTTCAAATCCAAAATAAGAAGCGTATTTTACTATTTTAGGAGATTTAATCTGTGGAGAGATATTATTTTAATCAATCCTTGATTTTTGTCGATTTTTCCATTCCTTGATGTTAGGCGTTTTAAATTCCGGGTGCCACATCCCCTTAAAACGTTTTTAAATTTCGTTATTAAGGTTTTAAATTCCGGGTGCCACATCTCCTTAACATGTTTTTAAATTTCGTTATTAAGGTTACGTGTGATAGAGGAATACGTGTGAAACGGTGTGCCACATCCCCTTAATGCGTTATTAAAGTTCGGAATGCAGTGGGGGTGACACGTGGCGCAGCCTCAGCTTCCCATATTCAGCTTTACTTATATATATAAACTAGTTGCAGTCCCGTGCGATGCACGGAGCAAGGAAAAAATATGCTTTTAGATTGTTTTTAAAATTAAATAGTATGTTGAAAGAGGAAAAAAAGCATTGAAATTGTTCAAGAATGAAAAACAAATCTTCGAATCAATCAATTGTTTTGTAGATAATCATTTTGAAGAAGAAACATGGTGTACCTCATATAAAAAATTAATAAAAAACAAAGACCAAAGATGTTGCTTGAAACATAAAAAGAGATAAGATATTATAATACATGAAAAATTAAGATGGGGAGAGAGTGAGCGGTGGGCGTGATACAAATTACCTTAGATCAATAAATAAATAATCAGTAATAAAGCTACTATAATCAGCATGCAAGATGAAACAAATCATAGGTCTTAATGTCCAAAGAATAATTTATCAGTTCTCGCTCAAAAGTTTTGAACATTTGACAATAAAAAGTAATAATTAGATCAAAAAATAATACTTGCACTCAACCAAAAACAAATAGATGTTATCAAGTTTATAAATGACTTTCTAAAATGGCATAACACAAATGAAACATTAGTTTGGATTTCATGAAGAATACCTAATTCGTTGTTGATCTCTTATTGTTAGAATTTTTAAAACAAAATAATAAAAAGATTTGAAAAGTCAAAGATGCTTTTTCTTTTTGTTTAAAAAAAAAAATTGGAGGGAAGATTCAAATTATGTTTCCCTCTCTTGTTTTAAAGCAAAAGACTTTTGCATATGTGGGGACTTGAACCCAAGACCTTGGTAAGTGTGCTTGTGGTGTGTTTTCAAAACCAAAACCGTTTTTGTCTTTTAATGGTAATTAAGAGAGAAATGTTTTCGTCTTTTAATGGTGATTAAAAGAGAAACGCTTTTGTCTTTTAATGGTAATTAAGAGAGAAACGTTTTTGTCTTTTAATGGTGATTAAAAGAGAAACGTTTTTTGTCTTTTAATGGTGATTAAGAGAGAAACGTTTTTTGTCTTTAATGGTGATTAAGAGAGAAACGTTTTTTGTCTTTTAATGGTGATTAAAAGAGAAACGTTTTGGTCTTTTAATGGTGATTAATTATCCTCCAATAGTCATATTCTCATCTATAAAAAGAAGAGAACAACACCATTGGAGGATATAGCTTTTTACAGAAAAAACATCAAAGTTTCTGCTTGTCTTCTTCCTTTCCTCTGTTCTGATCTGAGCACAGTTCTACGGTGATTCTAGGTGGACCAGTCAGCGAGTGCACGTGGACTGGAGCCAACTTTGGCTGTTTTATCTTGGAGCATCCGTTCGCGGATCCCGGTTTGCACCGGTAGGGGGCGGATACGATTCTTAAGGAGAGTGACCAGTGGCACGACTCAGCCTTCTTCTTCTCGATCTGTTTTACAGAAATGTTTTCTACAAAAGCTAAGTACTGATTTATTTACATTTCTAATTTCTGGATTCAATCAAGCCATATATCAGACCCTACTTGACAACATCTAATTTGTCCAACAATCTTAAGAATCGTATTTTTTCAAATCTGATCATATGGCTTCTGATAATCCGAACCCAACTTCTGTTGATACCATCTCTGTTGAGAATTCCAATCCAACGGTTGTTCGCACCTCTGTTGTGAACAGAATTCTCAACACCATTCCAGATTTTTCCAAGATCGAACGCCTTACTGGATTGAACTATAAAAGATGGAAACAACAGATCTTGTTTGCTCTACAACAAATTGGTGCCGCTTTTGTTCTTACACAATCAAAACCATCTGAAGATTCTGCTGATTTTGAAAACTGGAATAATGCTGATTATATTTGCAAGAACCATCTCTTGAATGGTTTGTCAAATGACCTTTATAACATATACTATTCATTTGAACATGCTGCTGATCTTTGGAATGCATTGGTAACTAAATATGATTTAGAGGATGCTGGAAATAGGAAATATGTGATAGGGAATTTTTTAGACTTTGCTATGGAAGATGGGAAACCTATATCTATTCAAATAGATGAGTATCAGTTCCTAATTGGAGAATTGGCTAAGGAAGTGTGGACCTCGATCCGAGAGAGGCGGCGGTGGAGGACGTGCGCCCCCACGCGAGTCAGTCTCAGGATCATCCACGTGAATGGAGAGCTCTACCAAGGAACTCTCGAAAGAATAATGCCCCTCACAGCATGAGTGGCGATACAAAGGTGAGATACCTCTCGATTCGGGGACTAGCCCAGATTCGAGGCGTACCTTAAACAAAGAAGAGTCGCCATCCAAGGAAAAAGGCCAATGGGCCCTGGATCCCATACTATGCTCTGTTGCAACGGATAACCAGAGATATAAAATAAGGTTCGTGCCTGGTTACGAATTCGGAAGGTCTAAAGAGCACCTCATCCGCCCAAGTGCAAACACCTGGTCTCTTATGCCATTTACTTAATAATTTTGAAGAGCTTTGGGCGAAAATCATATGGAATGGGAATGAATATCTCCGAGAAGACGTCTATCTAATCATGCATGTCTCGGAGATGAAATCAAAGGCACACAAGATAAAATAAAAGAAACATGTGTCACCTAAGCATAGCTAGGTTATAAGTGACATTGCCTAATGGGTGTCTAAGTTCTGATGAACAAACACATGCACGACACACCAAAAAAGTATAAGGTCTGCGCAATAAAGTAAGAAAACACTGCAAAACATAGAAAAATGACTCGATACTATACAACCCTAAGACTCTAATCTATACCTAGGCCCGAGTCTTTAGATGATCTGATGTTCATCCAAAGAAGCCTACGTATCCCCGCCTCCACGAGAATCAAGGCAACGTAGTTCTTCGCACCTATTCTAAGCTATGATGCCTAAGATATCTAGACCTCTATCCTAGACTCGATCTAAAAGACCGGACTAGTTCTTAAAGCTTCTTGTGTGATTATTTAAATTCCAATGGATTGTAGATTTTAGGACACCCTATATGCCTTAACTAAATGCAGGTTAGCCCTCAGCTAATGCAGGTGGTTCCTATAATCTATGTGTAGCTAGGCTGTACGCCCTAAGAGAAACAATGGGATCACTAGCGTATCCAAGACTTAATCATCACTCGGCGATATGAATCGCCAACTGACTGGACGGAGGCGCTCCTATAACTCTAGGACAAACTCCTAACTCTAGAGGAAAATCTTGTTGAAAACAAGGTTTTGAAGATTTTTGGTATTTCTTCTTAAAATGGGTAAATGATTTATTTACAAAGGTTTGGCTGGACCTGAGATAAGAATCTCAAGCTGCACTACGTACCTCGTGGAAGAGGATCAAGCCAACGTAGTTCGAATTGATTTTTCTAACTACTCTGAAAGACTCAAGATTTTTCAGGTTTTTGGTTTTTGGAATGTTTTTTATGTTTTTAAGTGTTTTTGACTCAAGGGGGACAAATCCTATCATCATAAGGGGAGGACGGACTCCTGATATCCCGCAAAGGTTGGACAGCATCCTATGCTTTGCGGGGGAAAAGAACAGAAACACAGCTCTGCAAGGGTTGGACAGCATCCTATACCTTACAAGAGCGGATAGAAAAACACAAGATTTGATGAGAGGTTGGATAAAATCCTAACCCCTATGATGATAGGACTGACTCCTGAAAGAAAAACAGACTCTCTAGCTAAGGACAGATTCCTAGGCTAAGGACTGACTCTGAAAAAAGGATTCTAAGAAGGAGGTGCTAATGAGACAAAGCCTGTCTCCTAAAAGAAAAAGAGATAAAGAAGGGTGTTAGTGAGACTATCAAGCTAAGATAAAACTCACAAGTAATAAGGGAAGACCTTGTGCATATTTAGCAAAGGTAAAACATCCAGCCGGGCCGGACAGCTACCTAGCCCTAGGGTGCAACAAATGTGCAACCCAATACCCATAAGGGTAAGGGGTATGATGCCAAGCCGAGCAAGGTGTTCTCCCAAAACCAAAAGACGCACAAAAATGAGGTTTAGAAAGAAAAAAAGAGATTGAGTGAGACTCCTAAACAAAAGATGAGCTCCAAGAGAGGTGCTGACAAGACATGGCATGTCTCCTAAGGATAGACTCACTAATGAGACAAAGCTTGTCTCTAAAGGATACAACTTTCTCTGTCTGAGACATAGCCTGTCTCCCTAAATTGAGGCTTTAAATGACAAAATTTAAGGGTATCTCAAAAGACTGGGCATGTCTTAAAAACAAACGAGGGAAGGGCTACTCGGACTAAGAGAGTCCCCTAAGGATGGGCTTAGGCTAGCGCCTTCATCGCCCTATAAGAAAAGGGGATTCTAATATCTAAAGAGAATTAACAGCAATCTATAAGACTGTGTTAGTCTATCAAAGAGAGAAGAAAAGGCTATTAGATAATCGCAAATTTTATTCTAAAAGTAAATCAATTGCCAAGCAAAGAAAAATATACAATCTAATAGCAATCATGAAATGATAAATAACATTAATTAGTCCAGACCAGCCGCTGGATAGCCTAATAAAGTAAAAACAACATCGAACACTTCAAAACCATCCACAAACCCCAATACGGGGACTCCAATGAAATCAGATGATGCCAAAGTAATCATCTGATATCATATACACATAATAATATTTCTAATCCCGCCTTGAGATCAGACAGTACTCATGTCGATAATATCGAATAGAGTAGTCATCTGATCTCCTTCTTCCTATTAAACAATTTATTTAAATAAAATAAGGCAGCAAGTAGTAAACTAATCAGTGGACAGCAATTATGTGCTAGTGAAACAACCAATGGGCAGCAATTTATGCAAAATAAGAGGTAGCAAGTAATGAACCATTAATAGACAGCAGCTATATGCTAGTGAAAAAGATCAAAGGGCAGCAGTTTATGTATAGAATAATGGGCTTGGGCTATCGCCTTCATCGCCCTTGCAATGAAAGAGAAGGGATTATGTAAAAGACTTAATCAGTCTTTCTAATCTATAAAAGGAATAAAGGAAGAAGGAAAGATTCTGATCACACAAATTACTGTTTTGACTTCACAGTCAATATTCAAATTAATCTAACAATTACAAAGTAAATTCAAAACACCATATTATTAAACTAATTGCTGAACTTCTATTAAAATAAATTCACCTGAAACTATTTAGCATATGATAATGCAATTTAAACCACACATAAACTCATATCACTAAAATAAACTCTCTTGTGTATTATCATTGTAACTTAAGTTTTCTCACAAACTCTTGACTAAACAGGCTTTATATCACTAACAGAATTGAATGATATTAAAGCTAAATTATAAACCATGTAATTTGACTATCCTTAGAGCTAGCAAGAATTACATTATTCATGAACTTGTACAATATTGATCAGCGAGAAATTCATATACTTGATACCTTTTTTACACCAAACTATATTAATCTGAATAAGATCACTGCACATTAACCATATCAAAACTAGACACCATGTTGCACAAATAATTTCCACATAAATAAAGGTATACATTATGCTAAATAACTAGTAAAAACCAAACATGAATCATGTCAATATTTCAACCCAGCAATATCTAAACAAAATAAAGATAAAACATTGGCAATCCTAAAAAACACTCTATATTACATTTCATGCACCAAACAAATTCAAACATATACTCCTTATTACCTTAACCAAACATTTGAACAACACAGGTGCAAAACAATGAAATTTGTAAAATCTTCAACTTTGGGTTGTATGACTAGCATAGTAGAAGATACATATTAGCACCAAGTCAATATACATGTATATAAGTATTTTCTTATTTCCTGGTCATTTGAATAAGGACACGTACAACCAAGGGATTAAAACCAAACCTTTATCTGCTTTTCAGAATAATAGATCTTAGGTATTTATCAACTATCAACCTAAAATATTGGTTGTACTATAATATTAAGAACTCTTACACAGACATTCGCATACCTAAACTAAAGTTGAACAAGGAAATTCAACAAAACAGAATCAAGACAAATGACAAACAGTACGCACATTTCTGAACTCTCACATTGGAATTCTTAAACATGAACAAGATGTAACTCAAAAGAAACTAGATCAAATATTTTGTCATATTCAAATGAATATATATAAAAAAAAAAGAATTACTATTTCTGCGTCACTATTTTCACTCCCTAAACAAAATATTTAAACATTTATCAGAACTCTGCTCTTCAAAAGATATCCTGACAATGGAATGCCCCACTTATGTAAAACATATTTCGTATTTCAAATAAAAGAAACAAATGTACTTTATCTATCATTCGGTTATACTGACCTGATCAAATAAATTAAAAATAATTCATGAAGTAACCATCAATTAGACATTATTTCCCTAAGCATATATATACTGCAAACATTTACTCGAACACTGAACACATAAAGAACAAAGGTTCCAATTGCTTGAGAGTCCAATCATGTCTTTGCATTTGCATAAAAAAATTTTTTATTACATTCAGGACCAACCAAAGAAAAGTGTCTTTATCAGATTATAAAACCTGTGTGTAATAAAACTCGAATCAACCACCATAGACTGTAAAATAAAAGACTGATGTTCAAAACCTTATGTTGAATAAAAGTAGCTACCTAACACTCTTAAGTATAAGTCATCATATTTGCACATGTAAAGGAACACTTGAGCCAGAAAAGAGTAAAGAAACATCAATTTTCTTCTACACTAACATCTAGTGACCATTTTTTACAACTGAGAAAAGTGAAGTGGTACAAATGAGACATACACCCATACACCTTTATGAATATAGAAATAAAACTTGACCACAACATCTGTATTCTTTTTAAGACCAAGTAGATAAAGGACTTCAAAAAGTAAAACATTTTACTCTTGCCGACTGAAATTTCCAAAAAAAAAACGAGGTATGGTGATTGGAATTTAATAGTACTGATATTAAACTCCAACTGAAAGATACAGCCATTTTGCACAACCATAATCACAAAGATTTGAGAAATTAAGTCAAGATATTTTCAACCAATGAAATGAACTCAATTCAGCTCACATTTACTGCAGACAACATCGATACAGAACCAATGCATGCGAGATCAACTCAAAGTTCTGAAAGAATTTTCTAAATGGAATTTCATGACAGATACCCATAAAAGTGAAAGAAAATGAAGTATTTGAAATTATAATACTCGTTAAATAGAAAGATATAAAAAAAAAACAAATCCATATCTAAATAATTCTACACTCCACAAATCATGAACAAAATAAATAAATAAATAAACATATATAATAACAGCAAACACATAAAAAGGTAATAACATTGCACCTTTTTTTAAATTGCCTCAATTTTCTCCTTACCAGACCTCCTCTTCAATCTTTCTTTTAAAGAAGACAATATTTTTCCATCAAAGACGCTCGGATCTGAAATTTGATATATAAAATCACGGCTCCAAGCTCGAATCTAAGGCTTAGATTGAAGTGCTGGCCGGCCGGAGCTCAGGTAAATCTGAGATCCAGGTTGAAAAACCGAATGACTAGATCTACGATTCAGATCTAAGTATTAGGGGTTAGATCTAGGGTTTAAGAAAGAGAAAACGAGTACAGATCTAATCGTTGGTGGAAGAATAGGTGATTTCAAGGAGAATACTGATAATCAAAGATGATCGGAGGAGAAAAGAAAGAAAAAAAAAGCTAGGGTTTATGATTTGGGGAAAATGGAAATCCTAGAAGAAGAAAAAGAAGAAGAAGAGGAAAAGAAGGAATAGGAAATGATCTTAGCTGGAGTTTCGAGCCGGAATCGTGACCGGATTTCGATCGGAGAAGACGAAGACGAGCCGGATCTACTCTCTCTCTCTAAACTTTCTCTCAGACTCTCTCTCTCTAAACGAATATCGTCTCTTTCTTTTTTTTCATTTTTCGGCTTTTTTCCGTATATATAGAAAAGAGAGAGAAAAAATGATAATGGCACTACTGCTTGATGGGCGCACAAATGCGCGACCCCATCTGGTTAAATCACCCCTCCACATTTTGATAACTGTACAAACTCCACTTGTCTTTTCCGAATTTTTTTGTCGGATTTTTCTGAAACTTTGCCGGGGCATTTCCGAGGTTTTAAGGCTTCTAAAAATGTATTCATGGGTATTTAGGGGCTTGATTTGACTTGGATTTTTCCTAAAATACAAGGTTTTTAGGAGAAAATGAAATTTTAGTGGGCCACCCTCTCTTTGCACGGCACACACCAATTCAGGCCGTTTGCCAAGCAAACGAACTCCGATCTCGATGAAATTTTGCAGAGATTAAAATAAAGCCTTAATCAAGCTTAAAGTGAAGTTTGGGACCCCAATGCTGAGATTCGGATGGATTTGGCACGAGCCGGGAAGGTGTAGGGCTTAGTCAAAATGGGGTGTCTACAGATGCCCCTCTTTGGCAGAGCGTGCTTGCCGCGCGAATGTCAAAGCTGAACAGACGTCACATTTTGACTAGCCCCAAAATTGATTTAGAGAATGGGATGGAGAAAATGACTTGGTGAAGGTTGGATTATTAAAGGGTTGGTTTGTTAGGAATGTCGGTTTTCTGCTCAGAGGCGGATGGTTTTATGCTCAGAGGCAAATGGTTTATGCACGGAGGTTGAAAGGTTTTAGCTTAGATGCTAGGGAATTTTAGCTCGGAGGCCTGAGTCTTTGCACAGAGGCTTGTTTCTATGTTCAAAATCATGGTTTTATGCTCAGAGGCGAGGATTTATGCTTGGAAGCAAGGATTTATGCTTGGAGGCCAAAATTTATACTTAGAAACAAAGTTTTATGCTCAGAGGCAAAGATTTATGCTCAGAGGCAGGGAATTTATACTTAGAAACAAAGTTTTATGCTCAGAGGCAAGGATTTATGCTCGGAAACAAGGAATTTATGCTCGGAGGCAAAGATTTATGCTCGGAGGCAGGGTTTTATGCTCGGAGGCAAGGATTTATGCTCGGAGGCAGAGATTTATGCTCGGAGGCAGGGTTTTATGCTCGGAGGCAAGGATTTATGCTCGGAGGCAGGGATTTACACTCAGAGGCAAAGATTTATGCTCAGAGGCAAGGAATTTATGCTCGGAGGCCAGGGTTTTATGCTCAGAGGCAAAATTTTATGCATAAAAGCTTGATTTTTTTTTTTTAGCGCGGAGGCTAGACGGTTTATGCACAGATGCAGATGATTTAATTTGAATGCTTGGTTTATTTATATTTTGTGGATAGAAACTCCACTGGGGATTATGAGATAGGTTCTTCAAAAAGATGATAAGAAAAACTCTCAGAGGAATTTGACTAAAGCTCTACTGAAGTTCTTCTTATCTTCATTTAATGAAAATAATTATCTCAATTATCAGAGTTCACTTGATATCTTTTATAACCTGAACAGGTTATAAAAGATGCCCCTAGTACGAATTTACTTCCATGACAAATTCATAGGAGAACAAACATAGGGAACATTGTAGAAAAGGTTTTCATTTCCTGAATTTTTTAAGTTACAAATCTTTTCAAATACAACAGACTGAATCTGATAATTTTCTTCTCTTTCTGTCCGCTGCCAATACTTCGAATGGTCTGAGTACTATCCTTCTGAACTCTGTTCTAATCTGCATCATTTTCAAGGATCCACAACTTCATCACTTTTCTATCACTCCAACCTTGGAGAGACATTGACCACACAGGACTCCCCACACAAGACCTTGGAGCTTAACCTTGACTTTGACAAGGACTGAACTGTGGCTAACAACAAAGGAGGACTTCGACCATGACTTGGATTCTAAGAGAAACTGAATCTGCTTTTCAGCCTGATAAGTATTTTAAAATGGTATAGTCTACCACTTCTTAGAATCTTTCAAAAACCGTATTTAAAGGTGTTTCATTCCTCTTTTCAGGTTTTCCGTCATGGTTATTATCCCTTTGGTTTGCTTAGTCTTAACTCCTTAGTTTATAGAGTGTCAGAAGAATCTCTACTGGCGCTTACTCAGACTTCAGAGTAATGCCTTAGAAGAAATAAAAGTCTTGCTGGCATTCAGAGGTTTTATCCTTTTGAAGTCACTGCCATGACCAAATCACCTTTTCGGGTTTTTGATTTGGCGGACCGCCTGCCTTATATTTTGCCTGGACTGTCTGCCTTTGCAGATTTTCTATCCAGCAGGCTTTGCACCTTGATTTTTGCCTAAGCCGCCCTTTCGGGTTTTCAACTTAGCAGGTGAATGACCCTAATTTTTGCCTAGACCGCCCTTTCGGGTTTTCAGTCTAGCGGGTCTAAGACTCCATCACTTTTTCTTTTCTTTCTGTTTCTCTACAAACCTGGACCTAAAATACACCAGAATGACTTTTAGGTAGGCTTGGGTTCAAACAGGTTACATATTGGTGATTTTTCATGTATTTGACCGAATCTGGCCCTCCAGACTGCCTACGTATCCCCAAAGAAAATGGGAATCAGGTCCGCGTAGTTCGCCCATTTTTGGGGTTTCAAGGATTTTTTTGTTTTGTTCTTTCTTTCATATTTTCAAGGATTTGAAAGATTTGAAGGATTTGAAGAATTTGACCGAACCCGAATTAATCAAGTGGCCTACGTATCCTGTAAAAAGGAATCAGGTCAGAACGTAGTTCAAGCTTACTATCTTTTATGACGCAAGTCATAAAAGATGCCCCTGGTTTGTGTTTGTCAAGAAAAAGGGATTTTTTTTTTTTTTTTTTTTATAGGCCCAAAGGGTTTGCAAACGGTATTTTGACTTTTGGATTGTTAGCTTTTGACTCTGATCGATCAAGGATGGCCTCCTGGTGTATTTAAGCATAGTACTTCTTTAGTTGATCCAGGTTTGTAGGTTCTGTTAATTTTTCACCATTTTCATTGGGGAGTCTTACGGCTTTTCCAGGCAGGACTTCATCAACAATGTAAGGACCAGACCAGTTTGGCCTGAATTTTCCTCTGGGATCGAACACCGGTGCTCGATAAGATTTCAAGACGAGATCTCCTGGTTTCAGGTCTCGAACCTTGACTTTCTTATTGAATGCCCTTTCAATTCTTCTCTGATACCCTTGGATGTGGTATAAGGCTCTGAGCCTCTTTTCATCAATCATCTGCAATTCATCATGTCGGGCTTTGGCCCACTCAGACTCTTGCAGATTCGCTTCCATCATAACTCTTAAAGACGGGATTCTCACTTCAACAGGGAGGACTGCTTCCATTCCGTAAACTAGAGAGTACGGAGTTACACCTGTAGAGGATCTGATCGATGTCCTGTAAGCCCACAAAGCATACGGGAGTTTATTCGACCAATCTTTATAAGTTTCAGTCATTTTGCTGATTATGACTTTGATATTCTTATTTGCCGCCTCTACAGCACCATTTGTCTGCGGTCTGTAAGGAGATGACTTGTGATGCTTGATTTTAAATTCTTCGCACAGGTGCACTACCTCTTTCTTGAAGTGAGATCCATTGTCAGAAATCAACTCATGAGGTACTCCATATCTGCAAATGATGTTTGCACGGATGAACTTCGCAACTGTATTGGAAGTTATGGAAGCATATGAAGCAGCTTTTATCCACTTCGTGAAATAGTCAATGGCCACCAAGATGTTCTCGTGCCCACTTGACGACTTAGGATAGACTTTGCCAATGATATCAATCCCCCATACTAAAAATGGCCATGGCGAGGTCATAGAATGCAGCTCTGACGGAGGCACATGAATAAGATTCGCATAGACTTGGCATTTATGACATTTCTTCACAAATGCGAAACAATCTGTTTCCATTGAGGGCCAATAGAAACCGAGTCTAAGGATCTTCCTTGATAGCATTTTACCATTCATGTGAGGACCACAAACACCTTCATGTGTTTGTTCAATGAGCTCCGCAGCCTGATCTTCATCAACACACAGAAGCTGAATCCCATCAAAGGATCTTCTGTACAATTCTTCACCACAAATGATGAAGTTAGCGGCGAATCTCTGAAGAGTTTTTTTCTCTTTGCTGGAAGCTTCAGGGGGATGCCCCTTGCCTGAAATGAGATTTCGGATATCAGTATACCACGGTTTTCCATCTGGACATCGCGCTGATATTTCAATGGCATTTACATGCGCTGGAGCCCATTGCGACCTCACAGCTAAAGGCTGGACCTCCATTGTCTCAGAAATATCCAACATCGAGGCTAAGGTAGCCAAGGCGTCTGCAAAATGATTTTTGGTTCTCGACAGATGGGTAAATGTGATACTCTTGAATTTCTTGGCCAGAGATTCGAGATAAAAATTATACGGGATCAATTTTGATTCTCTTGTCTTCCAATTACCATTGGTTTGACAAATTATCAGAATTGAATCTCCAAATACATCAATCTCTTGGACTTTCAAAATTAAAGCTGCCTCAAGTCCTGCGATACAAGCTTCGTACTCTGCCATGTTATTTGTACATTCGAATTGTAACTTAATGGATATTGGGATGTATTCTTTCTTGGGAGATACAAGCACTGCTCCTATTCCTTGTCCTCGATTGTTAACGGCTCCATCAAAGTACATTGTCCATCTGGTACTTGGAATTTCTTCTTCAAGTTCCATGATCTCTTCATCAGGAAATTCAGCCTTCAGAAAAGCATTCTCCTCAACAGGAGCATCAGCTAGCTGCTCAGCAATAACCCGTCCTTTGACAGATTTCTGAGTGACGTATGTGATGTCAAACTCAGATAACAATAGCAACCACCTTGCAGTTCTTCCTGTAAGGGCGGGCTTCTCGAATAAGTACTTCAACGGATCCATCCGTGAAAGCAGAAATACCTTATTCGACAAGAGATAATGTCTAAGTCTTTGAGTCGCCCAGACTAATGCTAGACAAGTCTTTTCCAAGATAGTGTACTTTATCTCGTACTCTAGCATTTTCTTACTGATGTAGTAGATAGGCTTCTCCTTCTTAGATCTTACATCTTGCTGAGCAAGCATACAACCCATTGCTGTATCTGTGATGGACAAATACATCAACAATGGTTGACCAGGAATGACTGGGGATAAGACAGGAGGCAAAGACAAACACTGCTTGACCTTTTCAAATGCTTCCTGACATTCTTCATTCCATTTCTTGGAGGAATTCTTTTTCAATAATTTGAAGATGGGTTCACACGTCATAGTTAAATGGGATATGAATCTCCTCAAGTATTGCACTTTGCCAAGGAATCCACGAATTTGCTTTTCTGTCTTTGGTGGTTGCATTTCTTGGATAGCCTTGATTTTCTGAGGGTCCACTTCGATTCCTCTTTCACTGACCATGAATCCAAGCAACTTCCCTGACGTGACCCCAATACACATTTATTTGGGTTCAAGCGAAGTTGAAACTTTCGGATTCGCTCAAAGAACTTTCTCAAAGCGACTGTATGCTCTGGCCGAGTTCTGCCTTTGACAATCATGTCATCGACATAGACCTCGACCTCCTTATGAATCATGTCATGAAGAAGAGTAGTCGCAGCCCTCTGATAGGTGGCACCAGCATTCTTGAGACCAAACGGCATCACTCTGTAGCAATATGTCCCCCACTGAGTAATAAATGCCGTCTTCATCATGTCCTCGGGCGCCATCCTGATCTGATTGTAGCCTGAAAACCCATCCATGAAGGATAACAGAGCATGTCCAGCAGTGTTGTCTACTAGGATATCAATGTTCGGAAGAGGAAAATCGTCTTTTGGACTGGTCTTGTTCAGATCTCTGAAATCAACGCACATCCTGACTTTCCCATCTTTCTTGGGCACAGGAACTATATTTGCAAGCCATTCGGGATATTCCACTACTTCAATGAATTTTACCTCAAGTAGTTTTTTCACCTCATCATGAACCTTTAACTCCCATTCTGTCTTGAGTTTTCGAAGTTTTTGCTTCTTCGGCTTGATGCCCGGAATTAGAGGTAATTTGTGTTGCACAATGTCCTCACTCAATCCCGGCATGTCATCGTAAGACCAAGCAAAAACCTCCTTAAACTCTTTTAGTAAAGTGATTAATTCTTCGCGCTCCTCAGGAGATAAAGTTTTGCCAATCCGAATCTCCCGAATTAAAGTTTCATCACCTATATTTACGGTTTCAATTTCTTCTTCGAGTGGTTTTGCTCGGCGAATCTCCTCTTGTTGAATCATGTATTTGATTTCAAAAGGAGTTTCGTCGGCTTCCTCGTTTGAGGGGGAGTCTTGATTATTATTATTATTAGTTATTTGATCAGGCTTTGAAGCAGAATCAGAAACAGAATTAGAAATAAAGACAGGATCGTACACAAATGAATCTTTTATTTCTTTTGCAGAATTGATGATTACATCGAATGATTCACCCACATCGGGCGTTACAGACTCAGAATTCAAATGAAATGACATGTCGACATCAGTATCAACATAGACAGGACTATGTACAAATGAAGAATCAGCAAAAACATCCTCTGACTGAGACTCGACAGGGACCGACTCTTCACCACCTCCGAGAACTACTCCGACCTCTATGGTACCTGCATCAAAAGAAAAGTTAGAAATGACAGACTCTGGGTTGAACTCAGAAACTGACACATTTTTTGAAATGACTGACTCTTTTGAAAGGACTGGACTATACTGGAGGACTACTTGGGGTATAACCTGTGCGGTCCAATTGTCTAAGGGTCCAGTGGCTGGAGTAATGCAATCCCTTGGGCTCGTGAAGGGCACATCTCCTCCAATCATAGCGACGATTGGGGCCTCAACCTGATATAGGGAGTCTAGGAGATGCGGCTCAATATTTTCCGCCCAATCTGTAGCTGGTTTTTCTGCTATCGATGCCAAGGCAAACTGCTCACTGTAGAAATCTTCTGACAACTCATCTGTGAAGAAGATCTCTAACCCTGGAAGCCTCTTCCCAGTCTTATCGCACCAGGTCTCAGGAAAACCATAGAACGGACAGTCTGCCCCTTCTCTTCTGAATCGGCCGTTCATAATCATGCTGTACGGTCCTGTCAGAAATTCTATACCTCGACGACGGCATTCAGCCCACTTCATCATATAACGCTTCATTTCTTGAACCTCTTTCGGAGTTGGCTCGTACCCTAACCCGAATAATCCGCCGACTGCTTTCAACTCTGGCCACTCAGTAGGGCCCTGTAGATTTCTTCCCAGGCCAGCTCCTGGGACATAACCATATTTTCTCATTATCTTTACTACTTGGGTGTTTGTGCTTGAGAGAAACATTATTTCTTCATTCATTGCTTCCCCAAAGGAAATAGTAGAGACTTCTAAAGAAAAACCGGTTAAACTAACATCTCTTGATTTTTCAGTGCTCAGTTCAGATGTTATTTGTCCAACTTCGGGCTCAGGGTCTCCTCGGACCGTGATCACCCGATTGTTTCGGACAAATTTCAATTTCTGGTGAAGTGTGGAAGGAACGACTCCAACTTTATGAAGCCACGGCCGGCCAAGCAGGAGAAAGAAAGATGTTTTGATGTCAAGAACCTGAAACTCTATCTCGAAAGTTTCACCTCCTATTTCGACTTCTGTGGCGAGTGTCCCGATGACATCTCTTCTGGTTCCGTCATATGCCAATATCCCCTGTTCCGACGGGATAAAATCGGCTGGCCCGAATCCCAGGGTAGTGGCGGTGCTTAAAGGACATACATTTAAAGCCGACCCATTATCCACTAATACCTCGGGGACTCTCTTCTTGTTACACAGTATGGTGATACGGAGAGGTCTTGTGTGATCTCTTCCTTCTTGAGGCAGATCCTCATCAGTAAATGACAATGTTCTAGAAACCCTGGCCATTGCCACGAGATTGACCAACTCATCGGGGGTAATTTCAACTGATACTTGAGAGGCATTTAATTCTCGAAGCACAACCTGTCTGTGTTTCGGTGATGCCATTAGTAAACCCCAGATGGACACGTTAGCTTGTGTCTTCTTCAGTTGTTTCAACAAATTTTCTTCCTCTTCATCCACAGTCTGCTTCTGTTTCAGATTCTCTGCAGCTCTTACAACTTCAGCAGGATTTTCTGCTCTGAGTTCTGCAGGTTTGAAGACACGACCACCTCGTGTGACATGGCGGAGCTCGTCACACTGATCTTCCAGAAGCAACAAGTCTTCTTCTTCCAATCTTAAAACATAAGGGATCTTTTCTTTCATCTCTTCCTCCTCCTCACTCTTGAGGACATAAGAACAAGAACACTCAGAGGATCCTGTTAATCCTTCATCTAGAGGGGATAGTATATAAGGTTTCTTGTTTTCGATCGCTTCATCTTCATCATCCCATCTCAGAACATACGGTCTATCAGAAATAACCGCACAAATACGGGAGTGATCTAAGAGGATTTCTTCAGTGAAAATGGCATACACGTTCGGGGGAGGCATTGCATGTGTAGGCAATGGGTTTCGAGTGACGTTCGGTGCTTCAACGGCAAGATCCTTTGCTTCTATCATGTCTTGGATCTTGTGTCTTAAAGCCATGCATTTGTCAGTCAAATGCCCTGAATTCTGATGATAATCGCAGTACTGGTCCTTCCTCCAATACTTGGGCAAAGGGTTAGGAAGCTCTCTAGGTTCCAACAAAGTGATTTTTTTATCTCTCAGTAACTTCTTCAAAGCCACTGATAAGGAGTAAGGGAGAGGGTCGAACTGACGAAAGACCTTCTTTTCCATCGGCCTCCTGACCTCGGTCACCGTTCTGGATGGTGGTCGGTCATAACCTGGTGGTCTGGCATAACTGGGAGGCCCGGTATAGTTAACACTGTGCACCTCCTTCGATGCCACAATAGGTCTTTTTCCTTCTCTCACATCAGACGAAGGTCTTGATCTCAGCCCCTTGGACAAAGCATCTTCGATTTGAGTTCCGGTTTTGATTAGAAAATCAAAATCAATGAAGTACTGGATTGCCATGTGGTGATAGTATTGAGATGATAAGTTTTTCACAACAATCTTGATCTGCTCTGAGTCAGGCAAACGGTGAGTCATCTGCGCTGCCTTTCGCCTCCATCGGCGAATGAAAGAAGTGAAGGTTTCATTGTGCCCTTGTTTCAGCGCCTTCAGATCTCTTTTTGTCACATCTATTCCCTCCTCCATGGAGAATTGCTCAACAAATCTATTGGCAATATCCTCCAGAGTTCTGATCTCTTCGGTTTTCAAGCTCAAAAACCATTTCTTTGCTGTTCCAGTAAGAGATCTAGGGAAAAGAAGAGCAATCTGCTCTGGAGTAAGCCCATGCTGCTGTAAGAGAGGAATAAGGGCTTTCAGATGACTCTTGGGACATCCTGTCCCATCATACTTATCATGATCCGGCATCTTGAAATTAGGAGGTAGCACAACTCCCGGTATTATCATATACTCGGCCATGTTTAATTTTTTCGGACCTTGCATTTTCATGCTCTCCATCTCCTGGGCCATCTTATCCAACCTATCGACTATTCCCTTGCCTTTATTCAGATGGGGGAGACAGTTCTCTTCTTCATACTGCTCGTCATCAAAGTTGTCAAAGACTGGCAACACAGGAGGCTGAGCCATCATAGGAGGTGGGCGAGGCATGATTGGGGTTTGATGAGGTGCAGGATTTTTGGAAGTAGATTCTCTGTCATTCTTTAATCGGGCTATTTCTTCATTAATGGTACTCAATTGTAACATTATCGCTTTCATCATCTCATTGGTGTCCATACTATTTTGCCCATTCTCTGCCATCGCTTCAGGGGTTGGTTGGACGGGTGAAAGTATTTCTTGAAAATTCAAGGAAGGCGATAAAGGAGAAGTAAAAGAAAAAGGTGACAAGGATTGTCGGCTCAGCCTGGAATCAGATGTCTGACGGGACCAGGTTGGTTTTGAAACGAGGATTTTCTTAGGAGCAATGGCTACTCAATCAAGAATCCTGAAATGGAAGTATAATCACTAGATTAAAATTTTGATAATCGAGATAAACTATCTTGATCAAACAATGACAAAAGAAACAAAAACACACTTTCATTAATAAAATCCAAATTGTGATTACAATGGATGAAAAAAATAATCTCTGATCACAGCTGGATAAACAGACTGACAAGAATGGGAAATGCAGAAATCGGAATAACAAAACATGATATGGATCTTCAAGGTTCCTCAATCCGAGCTCGCCGGCTTGCGGGCTCTTCCGATATTTCTCCACGTCGGAATTTGCGAGATAGACCTAACCTCCTTTCTATATTTTTGTTTCCCCAAGCAGCCACAATGGATCGGACGAGATCAGGAGTAAGATCTTCACAAAGAGGAGGGACTATGATTCCGGGAGGACATGGAATTCCCGTAATCTGATGGAGAATTCGAACGGGTGCATAAAAGGAAGACTTCTCGGTACCCATGAGGTAAACAAATGAATGTGGGTAAGTGCTAGTAAAAACATGGAAACATGAATGACTTACCCGGCGAAATTGGCTCTCCTCTACATGTTGTAACCAATTGTGCCATTCATCAACGGACTGAGGTTGGTTGGCTATTGGTTTCCATGTATGGAAATTCTTCAGGGTATACGGATTTTGTTTTTGTCACTGAAGAATTTGAAATTTTTCACCAAGCCAGACATACAACAACTTCACACACCCACAGAAATTGTCTTTGATATTTTGGGAAGCAATAAGATCTAGTCCCAAAAAGGTCTCTGCTAACATGGTAGGAATGGGATTCCTCCCTTTGTTAATTTGGTCTACCACAGTTAACAAGGTTAACGGAGCAACACGAGGGTTTTTCCGAATGACATATCGCGCAAAGACACTAAAAATCAAAGCATTGCGTCGACAACTCTGAAAACGAGAGTTAGTAGGATCGACGTTTTCAGAAAAAAGGGTGATGAGGTTTTGAACTTGCACACACGTATCCGTTAAGCATGAAAGTGCATCAACGGTTTGATTTTTGAATAGCTTGCAAAAAATGGAATGAGAGGAATCTATGTTCGAAGATTGTATCCAAAGTCCATCTGTTGGGAGCTCTAATAAAGCACACCAATCTTCGAATATAGGACAAAGCTCGAATGATCCAAATCGAAAAACATGAAGATTAGGATCCCAGAATCTAGCGGCTGCTTGGAGAAACTTCCAATTTATATCGGAAACACTCAAATGACTGAAGGCACAGATGAACCGATCAGCCATACTCCTATCCGAGGATTCTAGCGGAAGAGCCCCAATAGTCTCGCTTATCCAGCCTTTCAACAAATTATTCGCCATGATTTAACCTAAACACAAAGAATAGGATGGGATAATTAGGGAATGGAGAATAACTTGGAATAAACAAAGAATAAAGATGGACTTAACCAATAATCACAAGAAGGATATAATTGGCGACATCAAATGTTCCATTGATGATCAAAGATGATCAGAAACTCAGGGAAGAGACCACGGTCATAAAATGACAAAAGTAGATCATAGACCGGATCTAAATCTGAAAGGTGGACGACAAAAATGTACGATCAAGAAGATCAATAATGATAGACTATGGTCATAGAGACAGCAGACAGGCTATCAACCATATCTAAGACAGGACGAACAATAATCTGAGTAATACAACAAAAGAATGGATAAATTAGGCTTGAATTTAAAGGATGAAAACAGGTAATACTTATCATCATTAGGTCAAGGAATAAACCATAGCTATGAGTGTGACAGGTAGAAGCCACTAGCTAGGTTTAGATCAGAGAGATGAATATACACGACTGATTGATTCAAGCTAGGAATCTCTACTAGAAAGTAGGTCCTAATCTTATAATCAAAAGATATATGGACAAAATCTCCACGACTAGAGCAAAAGATAGGCCACGACCATGAGAGGGCAAGTAAAAGCCACTGGTCGGGTCTAGATCCGAAGAACAGACTGATATGACTAATTTGATTAGATAAGGAAGCCTCACTAATGAGTAGGCTCTAATCTGATAATCAAAATATAGATATATACATATATATCCTAACCAGGGGCACCAGCCCTAAATATGATCCCATAGAGTCAAGAAGCTTGACTCACGACAGACATGTGAGTGTATTAGGACTGCGTCTGTAGCCACATAAGGTGAACTGCAATAATCTACGGATAGGACATGGCTCCTAAATCTAAGCTCCAACATGTGTAAGTAACACATGTTTGTCCTTATATGAATGCAATATATATATAAGCACATGCAGATCCTAATTGGGTTTTACTAAATCAACATATATATCCATGTACATAATATATGTAAAATGAAAGTAGAGCTCCGGACTCTATCAGGTACTATGCATATGATCCATACTTTAAGTATATAACACAAGTACACCGAGTGTTATATACAGTATGCTTCATTGCTCACCGGCTGCTGTAAACACAAGTACACCGAGTGTTTACGACTGCAGCACTGGCGCATAGCTTGGTAATAGATACAACAGCACCATCTGGATAGTGATATCCCATGAGGCACGCATTATATCTATCCCGTGGAGCCAATAATAAGAAAATCAATAAAAGAAAATAAAGAACAAAATGATGTATGATGTGCAATGTGTGAATCCCTTGTTTTAAACACCTATCTGGTGCCCCTGGATTCTAAGCGATTACATTCCCATTTATAATGATTTCAGCTCAAAATTCTTCAAAATTAATAACAAATGGCATTTTAACAGAGTTAGGCAATGTTCCAAGAACTCCCCAGCAGAGTCGCCAGCCTGTGGACCTCGATCCGAGAGAGGCGGCGGTGGAGGACGTGCTCCCCCACGCGAGTCAGTCTCAGGATCATCCACGTGAATGGAGAGCTCTACCAAGGAACTCTCGAAAGAATAATGCCCCTCACAGCATGAGTGGCGATACAAAGGTGAGATACCTCTCGATTCGGGGACTAGCCCAGATTCGAGGCGTACCTTAAACAAAGAAGAGTCGCCATCCAAGGAAAAAGGCCAATGGGCCCTGGATCCCATACTATGCTCTGTTGCAACGGATAACCAGAGATATAAAATAAGGTTCGTGCCTGGTTACGAATTCGGAAGGTCTAAAGAGCACCTCATCCGCCCAAGTGCAAACACCTGGTCTCTTATGCCATTTACTTAATAATTTTGAAGAGCTTTGGGCGAAAATCATATGGAATGGGAATGAATATCTCCGAGAAGACGTCTATCTAATCATGCATGTCTCGGAGATGAAATCAAAGGCACACAAGATAAAATAAAAGAAACATGTGTCACCTAAGCATAGCTAGGTTATAAGTGACATTGCCTAATGGGTGTCTAAGTTCTGATGAACAAACACATGCACGACACACCAAAAAAGTATAAGGTCTGCGCAATAAAGTAAGAAAACACTGCAAAACATAGAAAAATGACTCGATACTATACAACCCTAAGACTCTAATCTATACCTAGGCCCGAGTCTTTAGATGATCTGATGTTCATCCAAAGAAGCCTACGTATCCCCGCCTCCACGAGAATCAAGGCAACGTAGTTCTTCGCACCTATTCTAAGCTATGATGCCTAAGACATCTAGACCTCTATCCTAGACTCGATCTAAAAGACCGGACTAGTTCTTAAAGCTTCTTGTGTGATTATTTAAATTCCAATGGATTGTAGATTTTAGGACACCCTATATGCCTTAACTAAATGCAGGTTAGCCCTCAGCTAATGCAGGTGGTTCCTATAATCTATGTGTAGCTAGGCTGTACGCCCTAAGAGAAACAATGGGATCACTAGCGTATCCAAGACTTAATCATCACTCGGCGATATGAATCGCCAACTGACTGGACGGAGGCGCTCCTATAACTCTAGGACAAACTCCTAACTCTAACACAAACACAAACAAACCACACAACACATCAAAGACAAACTCAAAACTCTAAAACTCTTTAACTAGGACAAACTCCTAACTCTAGAGGAAGATCTTGTTGAAAACAAGGTTTTGAAGATTTTTGGTATTTTTTCTTAAAATGGGTAAATGATTTATTTACAAAGGTTTGGCTGGACCTGAGATAAGAATCTCAAGCTGCACTACGTACCTCGTGGAAGAGGATCAAGCCAACGTAGTTCGAATTGATTTTCCTAACTACTCTGAAAGACTCAAGATTTTTCAGGTTTTTGGTTTTTGGAATGTTTTTTATGTTTTTAAGTGTTTTTGACTCAAGGGGGACAAATCCTATCATCATAAGGGGAGGACAGACTCCTGATATCCCGCAAAGGTTGGACAGCATCCTATGCTTTGCGGGGGAAAAGAACAGAAACACAGCTCTGCAAGGGTTGGACAGCATCCTATACCTTACAAGAGCGGATAGAAAAACACAAGATTTGATGAGAGGTTGGATAAAATCCTAACCCCTATGATGATAGGACTGACTCCTGAAAGAAAAATAGACTCTCTAGCTAAGGACAGATTCCTAGGCTAAGGACTGACTCTGAAAAAAGGATTCTAAGAAGGAGGTGCTAATGAGACAAAGCCTGTCTCCTAAAAGAAAAAGAGATAAAGAAGGGTGTTAGTGAGACTATCAAGCTAAGATAAAACTCACAAGTAATAAGGGAAGACCTTGTGCATATTTAGCAAAGGTAAAACATCCAGCCGGGCCGGACAGCTACCTAGCCCTAGGGTGCAACAAATGTGCAACCCAATACCCATAAGGGTAAGGGGTATGATGCCAAGCCGAGTAGGATGTTCTCCCAAAACCAAATGATGCACAAAGATGAGGATGCTAATAGAATGAGACTGGGCAAGTCTCTTAGACATATAGGTAGGATAGAGGAAAAAAAATGCGAACAAGGAAAAAGAGACCTTGTGCCTATTTGGTTTAGGTAAAACACCCAGCCGGGCCGGACAGCTACCTAGCCCTAGGGTGCAACAAATGTGCAACCCTATACCCATAGGGTAAGGGGTATGATGCCAAGCCGAGCAAGGTGTTCTCCCAAAACCAAAAGACGCACAAAAATGAGGTTTAGAAAGAAAAAAAGAGATTGAGTGAGACTCCTAAACAAAAGATGAGCTCCAAGAGAGGTGCTGACAAGACATGGCATGTCTCCTAAGGATAGACTCACTAATGAGACAAAGCTTGTCTCTAAAGGATACAACTTTCTCTGTCTGAGACATAGCCTGTCTCCCTAAATTGAGGCTTTAAATGACAAAATTTAAGGGTATCTCAAAAGACTGGGCATGTCTTAAAAACAAACGAGGGAAGGGCTACTCGGACTAAGAGAGTCCCCTAAGGATGGGCTTAGGCTAGCGCCTTCATCGCCCTATAAGAAAAGGGGATTCTAATATCTAAAGAGAATTAACAGCAATCTATAAGACTGTGTTAGTCTATCAAAGAGAGAAGAAAAGGCTATCAGATAATCGCAAATTTTATTCTAAAAGTAAATCAATTGCCAAGCAAAGAAAAATATACAATCTAATAGCAATCATGAAATGATAAATAACATTAATTAGTCCAGACCAGCCGCTGGATAGCCTAATAAAGTAAAAACAACATCGAACACTTCAAAACCATCCACAAACCCCAATACGGGGACTCCAATGAAATCAGATGATGCCAAAGTAATCATCTGATATCATATACACATAATAATATTTCTAATCCCGCCTTGAGATCAGACAGTACTCATGTCGATAATATCGAATAGAGTAGTCATCTGATCTCCTTCTTCCTATTAAACAATTTATTTAAATAAAATAAGGCAGCAAGTAGTAAACTAATCAGTGGACAGCAATTATGTGCTAGTGAAACAACCAATGGGCAGCAATTTATGCAAAATAAGAGGTAGCAAGTAATGAACCATTAATAGACAGGAGCTATATGCTAGTGAAAAAGATCAAAGGGCAGCAGTTTATGTATAGAATAATGGGCTTGGGCTATCGCCTTCATCGCCCTTGCAATGAAAGAGAAGGGATTATGTAAAAGACTTAATCAGTCTTTCTAATCTATAAAAGGAATAAAGGAAGAAGGAAAGATTCTGATCACACAAATTACTGTTTTGACTTCACAGTCAATATTCAAATTAATCTAACAATTACAAAGTAAATTCAAAACACCATATTATTAAACTAATTGCTGAACTTCTATTAAAATAAATTCACCTGAAACTATTTAGCATATGATAATGCAATTTAAACCACACATAAACTCATATCACTAAAATAAACTCTCTTGTGTATTATCATTGTAACTTAAGTTTTCTCACAAACTCTTGACTAAACAGGCTTTATATCACTAACAGAATTGAATGATATTAAAGCTAAATTATAAACCATGTAATTTGACTATCCTTAGAGCTAGCAAGAATTACATTATTCATGAACTTGTACAATATTGATCAGCGAGAAATTCATATACTTGATACCTTTTTTACACCAAACTATATTAATCTGAATAAGATCACTGCACATTAACCATATCAAAACTAGACACCATGTTGCACAAATAATTTCCACATAAATAAAGGTATACATTATGCTAAATAACTAGTAAAAACCAAACATGAATCATGTCAATATTTCAACCCAGCAATATCTAAACAAAATAAAGATAAAACATTGGCAATCCTAAAAAACACTCTATATTACATTTCATGCACCAAACAAATTCAAACATATACTCCTTATTACCTTAACCAAACATTTGAACAACACAGGTGCAAAACAATGAAATTTGTAAAATCTTCAACTTTGGGTTGTATGACTAGCATAGTAGAAGATACATATTAGCACCAAGTCAATATACATGTATATAAGTATTTTCTTATTTCCTGGTCATTTGAATAAGGACACGTACAACCAAGGGATTAAAACCAAACCTTTATCTGCTTTTCAGAATAATAGATCTTAGGTATTTATCAACTATCAACCTAAAATATTGGTTGTACTATAATATTAAGAACTCTTACACAGACATTCGCATACCTAAACTAAAGTTGAACAAGGAAATTCAACAAAACAGAATCAAGACAAATGACAAACAGTACGCACATTTCTGAACTCTCACATTGGAATTCTTAAACATGAACAAGATGTAACTCAAAAGAAACTAGATCAAATATTTTGTCATATTCAAATGAATATATATAAAAAAAAAAAAGAATTACTATTTCTGCGTCACTATTTTCACTCCCTAAACAAAATATTTAAACATTTATCAGAACTCTGCTCTTCAAAAGATATCCTGACAATGGAATGCCCCACTTATGTAAAACATATTTCGTATTTCAAATAAAAGAAACAAATGTACTTTATCTATCATTCGGTTATACTGACCTGATCAAATAAATTAAAAATAATTCATGAAGTAACCATCAATTAGACATTATTTCCCTAAGCATATATATACTGCAAACATTTACTCGAACACTGAACACATAAAGAACAAAGGTTCCAATTGCTTGAGAGTCCAATCATGTCTTTGCATTTGCATAAAAAAAAAAATTTATTACATTCAGGACCAACCAAAGAAAAGTGTCTTTATCAGATTATAAAACCTGTGTGTAATAAAACTCGAATCAACCACCATAGACTGTAAAATAAAAGACTGATGTTCAAAACCTTATGTTGAATAAAAGTAGCTACCTAACACTCTTAAGTATAAGTCATCATATTTGCACATGTAAAGGAACACTTGAGCCAGAAAAGAGTAAAGAAACATCAATTTTCTTCTACACTAACATCTAGTGACCATTTTTTACAACTGAGAAAAGTGAAGTGGTACAAATGAGACATACACCCATACACATTTATGAATATAGAAATAAAACTTGACCACAACATCTGTATTCTTTTTAAGACCAAGTAGATAAAGGACTTCAAAAAGTAAAACATTTTACTCTTGCCGACTGAAATTTCCAAAAAAAAAAACGAGGTATGGTGATTGGAATTTAATAGTACTGATATTAAACTCCAACTGAAAGATACAGCCATTTTGCACAACCATAATCACAAAGATTTGAGAAATTAAGTCAAGATATTTTCAACCAATGAAATGAACTCAATTCAGCTCACATTTACTGCAGACAACATCGATACAGAACCAATGCATGCGAGATCAACTCAAAGTTCTGAAAGAATTTTCTAAATGGAATTTCATGACAGATACCCATAAAAGTGAAAGAAAATGAAGTATTTGAAATTATAATACTCGTTAAATAGAAAGATATAAAAAAAAAACAAATCCATATCTAAATAATTCTACACTCCACAAATCATGAACAAAATAAATAAATAAATAAACATATATAATAACAGCAAACACATAAAAAGGTAATAACATTGCACCTTTTTTTAAATTGCCTCAATTTTCTCCTTACCAGACCTCCTCTTCAATCTTTCTTTTAAAGAAGACAATATTTTTCCATCAAAGACGCTCGGATCTGAAATTTGATATATAAAATCATGGCTCCAAGCTCGAATCTAAGGCTTAGATTGAAGTGCTGGCCGGCCGGAGCTCAGGTAAATCTGAGATCCAGGTTGAAAAACCGAATGACTAGATCTACGATTCAGATCTAAGTATTAGGGGTTAGATCTAGGGTTTAAGAAAGAGAAAACGAGTACAGATCTAATCGTTGGTGGAAGAATAGGTGATTTCAAGGAGAATACTGATAATCAAAGATGATCGGAGGAGAAAAGAAAGAAAAAAAAAGCTAGGGTTTATGATTTGGGGAAAATGGAAATCCTAGAAGAAGAAAAAGAAGAAGAAGAGGAAAAGAAGGAATAGGAAATGATCTTAGCTGGAGTTTCGAGCCGGAATCGTGACCGGATTTCGATCGGAGAAGACGAAGACGAGCCGGATCTACTCTCTCTCTCTAAACTTTCTCTCAGACTCTCTCTCTCTAAACGAATATCGTCTCTTTCTTTTTCTTCATTTTTCGGCTTTTTTTTCCGTATATATAGAAAAGAGAGAAAAAATGATAATGGCACTACTGCTTGATGGGCGCACAAATGCGCGACCCCATCTGGTTAAATCACCCCCCCACATTTTGATAACTGTACAAACTCCACTTGTCTTTTCCGAATTTTTTTGTCGGATTTTTCTGAAACTTTGCCGGGGCATTTCCGAGGTTTTAAGGCTTCTAAAAATGTATTCATGGGTATTTAGGGGCTTGATTTGACTTGGATTTTTCCTAAAATACAAGGTTTTTAGGAGAAAATGAAATTTTAGTGGGCCACCCTCTCTTTGCACGGCACACACCAATTCAGGCCGTTTGCCAAGCAAACGAACTCCGATCTCGATGAAATTTTGCAGAGATTAAAATAAAGCCTTAATCAAGCTTAAAGTGAAGTTTGGGACCCCAATGCTGAGATTCGGATGGATTTGGCACGAGCCGGGAAGGTTTAGG
The DNA here is from genome assembly GCF_043159265.1 of Tasmannia lanceolata. NCBI lineage: Eukaryota > Viridiplantae > Streptophyta > Magnoliopsida > Canellales > Winteraceae > Tasmannia > Tasmannia lanceolata. The sequence continues at coordinate 4,262,916 of NW_027518681.1, forward strand.
GCTTAGTCAAAATGGGGTGTCTACAGGAAGGTATGAAGTTACCTGACACATTCGTGGCTGGTTCTCTTATTGAGAAACTGCCTTTGTCTTGGAAAGATTTTAAAATCGGAATGAAACACAAGACAAAAGAATGGACATTAGACCAAGTAGTTGTTCGGATTAAAATCGAAGAGAAAAAACAGACTAAAAGATAAGCAACAAAATGCCAAAGAGTATACCTCTAAGGCAAACATTGTTGAGACTAAGAATGATGGGTCTAAGAATCTGAAACCGAAGAAAAGAAAAGAAACAAATCTAGATGAGGTAAAAGGTACTATGTGACCTTTATAGATGATTACTCTAGATACACTAAAGTATATCTTCTTAGAACTAAAGATGAGGCTGAACAAGCCTTTATCAAATATAAAAATGAAGTGGAAAATCAGTTAGATAGAAGAATTAAAAGACTTAGAACAGATAGAGGTACAAAATACTCTATAACTAAGTTCTGTGATGATAATGGTATTATCCATGAAACCACAGCCCCGTACCAACCTGAATCAAATGGTATAGCAGAACGAATGAACAGAACATTAAAGGATATGTTTAATGCTATGTTGATAAGTTCTGGTTTACCCTTGAACTTGTGGGGGGAAGCACTTCTTTCAGCTTGTTATATATATAACAGGATACCTCCAAAGAAAAAGGGTCAAATATCATATGATCTCTGGCATAACAAAATGCCTAGTTTATCTCATTTGAAAGTTTGGGGTTGTTTGGCTAAGGTTGGAATACCAGAACCTAAGAAAAGAAAACTAGGACCTAAAACATGTGATTGTGTATTCATAGGATATGCTCAAAATAGTACAGCCTACAGATTTCTAGTTTTGAAATCAGTTGAAAATATCCTTGAATATAACACTATAATTGAATCTAGGGATGTTGAGTTCTTTGAACATCACTTCCCTATGAAGAAAGAAATTCCTAAAGAACTTAGTAATGATTCAAGAAATCAACCTGAAACTGAAAAGGAATTGGATTCTGAGTTTCAAGAACTCAGAAGAAGTAAAAGACAAAGAAAAGAAACAAATCTAGGAGATGGGATGTTCACCTATCTAATAGATAAAGATCCTGTAACTTACTCTGAAGCTGTAACATCTCCAGATGCTGTATTTTGGAAAGAAGCTATTAAAAGTGAATTAGATTCCATAATAGAAAATCACACTTGGTAACTAGTGGACCTTCCACCTAGAACAAAAGCACTAGATAGCAAGTGGATATTTAAAAAGAAGCTAAAACCTGATGGGACAATTGACAAGTTTAAAGCAAGACTAGTAGCTAAAGGCTTTAGACAGAAAAATGAGATAGATTATTTTGATACCTATTCTCCTGTTGCTAGGTTGTCCACCATTAGGATATTATTAGCTATAGCTTCTATTCATAAATTGGTAATACATCAAATGGATGTAAAAACAGCTTTCTTAAATGGAGATTTAGAAGAAGAAATTTACATTAAACAACCTGAAGGATTCATTGTGTCTGGTCATGAAAACAAAGTTTGTAAACTAATTAAGTCACTGTATGGTTTGAAACAAGCACCTAAACAGTGGAATGACAAATTTGATAGTGTCTTAATTACAAATGGGTATAAGATAAATGAATCCGACAAATGTGTTTATAGTAAGTTTAATGGGGATAAAGGTGTAATACTTTGTGTATATGTAGATGATATACTAATTATTGGTACTAATTTGGACATAGTAAAATCTACTAAGAGATTTTTAATGTCAAATTTTGAAACCAAAGATATGGGTGAGGCTGATGTAATCTTAGGGATGTAGATCATTAGAAAAGAAAATGAAATAATATTGTCTCAGTCTCATTATGTAGAGAGCATTCTAAGGAAATTTGGACAATATGATAGTTCACCTGCAAAGACACCTTTAGATTGTCAGGTACACCTAAAGAAAAACAAAGGTGAGTTGGTATCCCAAAAGGAATACTCAAGGATTATAGGTTCAGTGTCATATTTGATGAACTGTACTAGACCTGACATTGCTCTAGCAGTTGGAAAACCTAGTCAACACACTCATAGACCAGGACATGAACACTGGCAGGCTTTGACTAGGTTGTTAAGGTACCTAAAGGGTACAATAAACTTTGGACTGCATTTTAAGGGGTATCCTGCTGTCTTAGAAGGCTATAGTAATGCGAATTGGATCTCTGATTCAAGAGATTCAGTGTCTACCAGTGGATATGTATTCACCCTTGGTGGTGGTGCGATTTCTTGGAAATCGGTTAAACAAACTTGCAGTACAAGTTCCACTATGGAAGCAGAATTTATAGCCTTAGCCCTAGCAGGAGCTGAAGCCGAATGGCTCAGGAATTTTATGGCAGATGTGCCTTTATGGCCAAGGCCGGTTCCCTCAGTGTCTTTACACTGTGATAGTCAAGCTGCTTTAGCCAAGGCCAAAAGTAAGACCTATAATGGCAAAAGAAGGCATATACGCCTGAGGCATAATTTGGTAAAGCAATACTTGAGTGAGGGAACAATAGCACTCGACTTTGTAAGGTCGGAGAGGAATCTGGCAGATCCTCTGACAAAGCCACAAATAAACAAGGTGGTTTATGAGACATCGCAAGGAATTGGGTTAAAACTCGTGGCATGAACCATTAATGATTGACACCCAACCAATGTGAAAGGAGATCCCTGGAATTTGGTTCAATGGGTACTAACAAGTCACCAGATGGTTTGTTAACACTATCACCCCCTACTCCTAGATGCAAAATGATGAAAGATAGTGTTCACTGCAAATGAGAGAGGATGAGTTATAGACTCTTAATCAGATCATAACCTGTATTGGGTGGTATGTTACTTGCAGTGCTGTAGACACCCCATTTTGACCGTACCCTTAACCTCCCATGATTGTGCGAAACCACATCAATTCAGCTAAGTAGGGTCCCAAACTTCACCCTAGGCTAGATTAGAGTCCCAGCAAGGTCTCTGCAAAATTTTGTCAAAATCCGAGCATGTTTGCTTAGCGAACGAGCCAGGAGAAGACCATAGTATCAGTGTTCAGAAGGGGGTTGAATTAATCAGGGTAGGGGTTGTCCGTGGGGAAAAGGAGATAGAAGTATTATTTTTTTTGAAGGAAGGGGGTACATAATCCCGTCTGGGCCACGCTTGATTCGCGCGCCCATCATTTTTTTGTGCGCTTATAAATTTAGGAGTGCCAATATCAACGGCTGTATTTTTATATATAAGAAAATCAACGAAAAAAAAAAGAAAAAAAATTTCATTTTCGTAAAGGAGAGAGAGCGAGAGATTTCTTTTTCCCCAAATTCCCTAACTCTTGTTCCCTCTTTTCATCTTCTCCGACGAACCTCCGACGAGTTTTTCGGCTAGTCAACGATCCGATCATCTTGCTCTCCTTCCGTATTACCTTAGCTGCTTTTATTTTTCTTTTTTCTTTTACTATTTCAAGCACAAAACCCTAAGATCCTTTCTCATTTTCAGATCTAGAGTTCTTTTTTTTTTAGAGATAGAAATCCCTAAATCCTCGAAAACCTAATCATTTTAGTCATCTTCTCTGATCTTACATCGGCCATTTTTCTGATCATTTTCATATTCCGGCCATTTTCCGGTGGATCTCCGGCCATGTCTTCTTTTTCCTTCATTATTAATTCTTACTTTCCTTACTTTTTCATTTTCAACCTCTAAAGCTTTAGATCTGTGATTAAAAACTCTAGATCTATCATCCTAGAGCTTTAAACCCTAGCTGAGACTCCAGATCTGAGCATTTTTATATTTGGATTCGATCATTCTCAAGTTTAAATCCTAGCTGTTGAAGCTTAAAATTTCAGATTTTTTTTTTACATTCTTAAGCTCAGATTCAAGCAATCAGCAGATACGATTGTTCCTGGAGTGTTGCTCATCTCTTCTAGCAATTTTCTCTGAAAATCATCAAATTTGCAAGATTCTCTGCACTCTATAAGCTTCTAGTGGGATCATCAAGCTTATTCCAAAGGAATTCAAGCTGATATTTCAAGCCGCGGGTATAAAAACCTAGTGAAAGGTATTTCTCTTTGATTCTGTACTCTGTTTCATCCCTTGCTTGATTTTCTTTATATATATATATAGTGTGAATCATATACTATAAGTTCCTAAAATCTCATCGTTTAGATCTGAATGTCTTGTGTTTATTTTTTGAAATTTCTTAAAGTTCTAAATCTATTTGGAATGCTGGATATTCGATCTGTAGATATAGTATTTATATGTTGCTTCAAAATCAAAATATATTAATTTTAGAAGCAGGTTGTTTCTTTATTCTTCTAGAATGGCCTCATGAGTGTTTGAATTATGTCAGTAGTCAGTTGTGAAATTTTCTAGAGTTAGTGATGCTTTAAATCGTGTGTGAAATGCCTTAGCTAATTTTTAGTGTTTTGATTTGTTTGATCCTGCGTAGAAGAGAACGGAATTATACTTGAATTTCATAGCTGATCTTTTCTTTGATGTGTATAGTTTTTTTTTTATCTAGCTCAGCAAGTTATGGCAATGCATGGTTATTTATTACACTTTTGTTTTCTCATTATATGTTTGGAATTACTATTCAATGAAGATGTTCTGTTGTAAAAAAAAAATAGTGATCTAGTTCTTCTATTATGATTAAAGTGATTGTTAAGTCTTCAAAATATGAAAAGATAAGAAGTATATGTTCAATTTATTTGTTTAGTTATCTGAGAAGGTTTAATCTCTTTTGTTGACATTGTAAACATTTAAAGCCATGATTTTTATCTTTATTATGGAATTTAAGTGTTAAAATTTCATTGAGAAAAAGCGACAATCAAAAGGCAATATCATTTCAAGATAGTTTCCTTTCTTCCCTTGTTAATTTTCTTTCTCTTGATTGAATTATTTGATTTAAAAAAAAAATACTGTTATGTCATTGTGTGTGGGTTTTTTATTTTGGACTTCGCATTTTACATTTTGGAAAATATTTTGATTGAAGAAATGCTTTTCAACAATAGGGAGGTTGTTTGGATTTGGATCAGGTTAAATAACTGCTAAAATGAATGAAAATCATGCCCTTTTTGCTAGTCTATGGTGTTATGTTGTTTTACCATTTAAGTCTGGAAATTCAAGGGACCGGTTATGCTCTTAATCAAAATTCCCGAATCCCATAGGTAATAAAGAGAATCTGTCTATCTGTTTCTTTGAGAAGAGATATTATAATAATCATGTTCTGTTCGATTACACTCTAATGCCTATTCCTTTTCTATTTTATTTGGCTCATCTCTTTTATGAAAATTATTTGAATCTTTTGACATCTAATCATCAAAAGAAAAGAAGATTGGTTGGATTTTTGTATTGTGTGAATACATATGGCTGATTGTGTAACTGTGTGTGAACATGTGCATATAACTGTGTGTAGGTACATATGTTATGTGGATATGTATGTTCATGTTGGAAAGGAGCTATCCTTTGTTGGTTAAGGCTCTACCATATTCTTATAAATCTTGAAATTGAGTGGAAACGTATAATCTGAAAACATTATTTTGGTCCATCTCATCTGGTATAAGGAAAGGGTATTTCTTGTTCTCAAGTATGTAAGTTTGTGTGAATTTAATTGACGATGATGTCTGCATATTTTCTTTAGTTTTAAAATGAGCTTTGATGACAGAACCTGGATAGAATCACATGATGTTTGGATGGTTGAGATAGGATGATACATATTTTAATTCATCTGTGATACAGTCCTATCACACTTGGGTAATTGCATTTCTTAATAGGTTCTTTCATTAAGTATCATTGGACTTTGGATATAAACTAGCCATAGTGTCGATTTTATTAACTGATCAGTTCACATTTGTGATCTTCACTTGTTTCAAAAGCGCATAGCTGCTGCTTCACTATCAAAATGCACTTAACTGTTAAGACTTTGGACCTGGATAGAAGCATAATGGCTGCTTAAACTTGTTTAAGTGCTATCTCAACAGGTTAAATGTTATATGGTTATGATTGTGTGTTGGGATGGAAGTATATATTGTTTCCTAGCACAATATAGTTGCTGTTCTACAGCTTGTATGCTTTGGAGTTGTAATTTTAGATGACTTAAAGTGCATACGATTGATGTTCATCACTGCATAATTTCTGTCCCACAGATGTATGAACTTTATTGTCTTGATCTTTGTTTGAATGAATCACCTCCTGTTTTGGCATAACTCATCCTTCGAAGTTTCTAGGTTTGTGAGGCTATTTCTTCCTACAAATGTAGAAAATCGTTTTTTTTACTATAATTGGATTAAACAGTGTGTAGATCTATGGGATTCGATACCAAATTGTCAGTTTTAGGATATCCAATAGGGCTGCTGTCCTTGAAATATGTTTTTTATATAAAAACCAGATTTATTTTGCTTTGAAGCATAGCTGCTGTCCCTTAAGTTTGTACACTTTATAATTGAGAGTTTGGTTAAATTGGATAACCATAGCAGCCCTCTATTGGTTTTGAATCATATTGATGCCCATAACAATTTACTTCAATGGCCATTTTACTGTCACAAAGCCAAATCTGTCCCTGATTTAGCACAAATTCATGTATACAAATTCTGCTCATAAATTTGTCTTTGTTTAACACAGTGCAAGCACACACAATTCTATCTTTGTACAGCACAGGTTCACGCATACAAAATCTATTTCTGTTTTGACCCCAATTCTGGCATAATTCTGTCCACCTACTTCAGCCCCTTGTTGAGCCCAGTTTTCATCCATTTCAGCCTACTATTTCAACATAAATTTTACCCACGAATCTGTCCAGGTTTTAAACATAAATCTGTCCCATTTTTAAGCATGAATCTGTCCCAATTTTTACCCAGTTTAGCCCATGAAATCTGTCCTAATTCTTGCACAGATTTGGTTCGCAAAATCTGAAAGTTTCTGTACCCAAAATCTGCTCCCCTGTTTTGGATAAAAACCAGCCCCGTTTCAATATAGATTTAACTCCATTTCATGCCCAATTTTCACACAGAATTTGTCTACATTTGAGCACAATTTTTACTCATTTTGGCCCCTGTTTGAGCCCAACTTTTAGCCCCAAATCTGTTTCTGTTTTGGCCCCAATTCGGACACAAATCTGTTCATTAAAATGCTCCCAGTTGTGGCACAATTCAATTTTACTTTATTTTTGATAGTATTAGCTGACTTTCTGCATGTATTTAGCATAATCCTGTCAATGTTTCAGCTCATGGTTTCAATGGAATTTTTTATGTTTCAGCTCACTGTTTCAACACAGTTTCTGTACATATTCAGTTTAAAATATATTCAGATAAATTCAAATGTCATGTTGTGCCATATATACCTGTTTTAGGAAAGAAGGAAATCAGATGACTACTCTATTCGATATTATCGACATGAGTACTGTCTGATTTCAAGGCGGGATTAGAAATATTATCATGTGTATATGATATCAGATGATTACTTTGGCATCATCTGATTTCATTGGAGTCCCCTTTATTGGGGTTTGTGGTTGGCATTGAAGTGTTTGATATTGTTTTTACTTTATTAGGCTATCCAGCGGCTGGTCTGGACTAATTAATGTTGTTTATCATTTTATGATTGCTATTCTTACAGATTGTACACTCTTTAGTTGTAAATCATACTTTGCTAATACTTGATTTGTTTTTTTATAATAATTGAATGGAAATTTGAGATTACCTGGTAGCCTTTTTCTTCTCTATTTTGATTAGACTAACACAGTCTTCTAGATTTCTTTTAGACTTCTTTAGATACTAGAACCTATACTAGAAGACATACTTTGTCTCGTTAGGCGATCATCTTTTGGAGGCACGCCTCTTTTTTAGCTTAACCTCAAGGAGGTTGCTTTGATTTTGATAAAAGGTGTACCCATAGAAGGCATGCCTTGCCTCATTTAGAAAGCCTTTGAATCATTCGTTTGTGTGATGATGATATCAAGGGCGTCTTTGACTCATTTGATCTTTATTGATGTTATTAGGGAGTCATCTGTCTTGGCTTTTTAAGTAATTAGCCTTTAGAAGGCCTGCTTGGCCTTATTTGTAGAATCCTCTCAATTAGTTGTCTTAGCCTTGCTTCCCCCTTTGCAAGAGCAATGATAAGATTACTTAGAGCCCATCTTTGTGTGTGTTTGGGAGACCCGCCCGGTCTCATTCTCTCGTTAGTCCTCCTCTCTGTGCATCGTTTGATTTTGGGAGAACACCCTACTCGGCTTGGCAACATACCCCTATCCTTATGGGTATTGGGTAGCACATTTGTTGCAACCTAGGGCTAGGTAGCTGTCCGGCCCGGCTGGGTGTTTTACCTCTGCCAAATGTGCAAATTCGTGTGTCCTTTTCTTTTAGAGAGTCTTTGACTCGTATATCCTTTAGTTGTTGTCAGTGGAGTCTTTGACTCGTGTTTTAGTCTCTCTTAGAGAGTCTTTGAATCGTATTTCCATTTCTTTCAGAGAATCTTTGAACCATTTATTTCTTTGGTGATGTTATTAGAGAGTCTTTGACTCATTTATCTCTTTCACAGTTTTCTTAGAGAGTTTTTTTTTTTTTTGACTCATTTGTACTTTCAGTTGGATTTATTAGAGAGTCTTTGACTCGCCTTTCCTTTTGCAGTCATTAGAGAGTCTTTGACTCTGTTATCTGATTTTCAGTGTTATCAGTTACTCTTACTAGAGAGTCTTTGACTCATTTGCTCTTATAATGGTATTATTAGAGCCTAGTTTCTCCTTTTAGCTCTAGGGTTTGTCCCTAGTGTGTTGTTTGGTATTTTCCCTCCGGTCTTTGACCAAAAGGGTGAAAACATCAGAAATTTTAAAATCTATAAGCATTGAAATCATTAAAAATCTCAAAAACATTAGAAACTTAAAACAGAAAAAATAGTTGATTTGCTGTAAGTGTTTGATAGGTAGAGAGTTCGTTTCGAACTACGTTGGCTTGATCCTCTTCTAAGAGGTACGTAGTGCAGCTTGGGATCTTCATCCCAAGTCCAGCCAAACTTTGTAAATAAATCTTTTAACCCTTTTAAAAAAATATAAAAACCTTCCAAAATATTGTTTTTTTTTCAAAAAGATCTTCCTCTAAAGTTAGGACTTTGTCCTAGATAGAGAGTTTTAGAGTTAGGAGTTTGTCTTTTGTTGTGTGCTTGTTGTGTGTTTGTGTTAGAGTTAGGAGTTTGTCCTAGCTAGGAGTGCCTCCGTCCGGTCAGTTGGCGATTCACATCGCCGACTGATGACTAGGTCTTGGATACGTTAGCAATCCTATTATTTTCCTTAGGGCATACAGCCTAGTTACACGTAGGCTGTAGGAACCACCTGCATTAGCTTAGGGCTAACCTGCATTTAGTTAGGGCATATAGGGTGTCCTAAAATTCACAATTCACTGGAATTTAAATAATCGTTCAAGAAGCTTTAATAATTAGTCCGGTCTTTTAGATCGAGTCTAAGATAGAGGTCTAGGTGTCTTAGGCATCATAGTTTAGAATAAGTGCGAAGAACTACGTTGCCTTGATTCTCGTGGAGGCGGTGATACGTAGGCTTCTTTGGATGAATATCAGACCATCCGAGGACTCGGGCTAATCATTTAGAATCTTAGGATTTGTTGTGTAGTCATCGTTTATTTTGCTATGTTCTCTTACTTTCTTGTGCAGACCTATACCTTTACCTGTAGCATGCATGTGTTCGTCCACCAGAACTTAGACACCAGTTAGGTATGTCACTCATAACCTAGCTTTGCTTAGGTGACACATTTTTTCATTTCATTTTGTATGCTTATCCTCATGAAATGCATGTTTAGGTAGACGATTCCTGAGGATTATTCCCATTTCACATGATTTTTGCCCGAAACTCTTCGAAGTTAATAAATAAATGGCATAAGAGACCAAGTGTTCGCACTCGGGCGAATTGGGGGCGCTCTTCGGACCTTCTCCATTCGTCACCAGGCACGGACCTTTTGTATCTCTGGTTATCCATTGCAAACAGAGCATTTGTTTTGGTTCCATGGCGCATCCATGGATGGTGACTCTGAGTTTATTTCAGGTATGTCTCGGTTTCGAACCTCGGTTCCGGATCGAGACATATCTCTTTCTTTTTTATATCGCCACTCGAGCTATGCTGTGAGGGTGGCATCAGTTTCGAGAGTTCCTTGGCAGAGCTCTCCTTCACATTGTGGAGATCTTAGAGGATCGCAGGAGGGATCTCGCGCCCCTCGGCAACCGTCCTCAGGATCGGGGTCCACAAGTGCATACTTGATGACTGACCTAAGTGAATGTGGAGGTAAGGCCGCTTCCTATGAGAATTTAACGAGTAATTCTCTAGAACATTCATGAGAACCAAGAGGGGAACAAGGCCAAAATGTTCAAAAACTGTGAATGAATCACCAAGGAATCGAATGTAGAGTGTGGATAACAGGTTAGTCAGTTACACCCACGAGGAAAGGTTGAAGGAGTCTAACTCTACCCGTACTCGGTAACGTAATCTGTTTATCCTAAATATCGGTTGAAGTCCAAAAGACACCGGTATGAATCCACTCTATTTTCTAATGTGCTCAGATACTTCCGTTTTCAATTTTCAACTGTATTTTGAATCTTGTGGGGGATTGTTAGAATTTTTAAAACAAAATAATAAAAAGATTTGAAAAGTCAAAGATGCTTTTTCTTTTTGTTTAAAAAAAATTTTGGAGGGAAGATTCAAATTATGTTTCCCTCTCTTGTTTTAAAGCAAAAGACTTTTGCATATGTGGGGACTTGAACCCAAGACCTTGGTGAGTGTGCTTGTGGTGTGTTTTCAAAACCAAAACCGTTTTTGTCTTTTAATGGTAATTAAGAGAGAAACGTTTATGTCTTTTAATGGTAATTAAGAGAAACGTTTTCGTCTTTTAATGGTGATTAAAAGAGAAACGTTTTTATCTTTTAATGGTAATTAAGAGAGATACGTTTTCGTCTTTTAATGGTGATTAAAAGAGAAACGTTTTTTGTCTTTTAATGGTGATTAAGAGAGAAACGTTTTTTTGTCTTTAATGGTGATTAAAAGAGAAACGTTTTTTTGTCTTTTAATGGTGATTAAGAGAGAAACATTTTTTGTCTTTTAATGGTGATTAAAAGATAAACGTTTTGGTCTTTTAATGGTGATTAATTATCCTCCAACAGTCATATTCTCATCTATAAAAAGAAGAGAACAACACCATTGGAGGATATAGTTTTTTACAGAAAAAACATCAAAGTTTCTGCTTGTCTTCTTCCTTTCCTCCGTTCTGATCTGAGCACAGTTCTACGGTGATTCTGGGTGGACCAGTCAGCGAGTGCACGTGGACTGGAGCCAACTTTGGCTGTTTTATCTTGGAGCATCGGTTCGCGGATCCCGGTTTGCACCGGTAGGGGGCGGATACGATTCTTAAGGAGAGTGACTAGTGGCACGACTCAGCCTTCTTCTTCTCGATCTGTTTTACAGAAACGTTTTCTACAAAAGCTAAGTACTGATTTATTTACATTTCTAATTTCTGGATTCAATCAAGCCATATATCAGACCCTACTGGACAACATCTAATTTGTCCAACACTTATTGATGCTTCCTCATCTCCAACAGATTATGCAACTGCAGAAGTGAATATCTTAGCCATATAACTTTACGGAAAAATTGTACAATTCCAATTCAAAACCCAATATCACATAACATACTGTGGAGTTAAAAGGTATAAGGGAAAAATTATGGAGAATAAACCAATAGAAACCATAAAATTTGGAGAATAAACCATGCCTTCATCAAAACAAATAAATCAAATATCACATCAGAATTGTCTCAAAACATAAATGAAAGGAAATTTAAAACGAACATACATTGCACCTTGTATTGTTGCCAGTTTGTTTCTTCTCACCGGAAGAGTAGAACAAAAAGTTACAATGCAAAGGGAGAGGAAAATTGAGGGGGAAAATTTGTTGGTGATTTTAAGGGATTTAGGGGGTGTTTAAGAAGGCTATAATCCACTAATAAATTGTGGGGTGGAAGAAGAAATGTTTTGAAGATAAACGTTTTAGTCAAGAGAAGCCTTTTCGTATTCTTCTTTTATTAGAAAATCCAAAAAATTCCGAAATATCAAAGGAAATCGAAAAAAATATAAAGAAGGCCACGTTGAGCACTCACAAAAGCCTTTTCACATTCTTCTTTTAGTAAAGAGAGATTTTGGAGGTTTTATCAATTAAAGGAGTATTAATGCCTAATTAAAGGAAAGAGAGATTTTTGGAGGATTTATCTGCAAAATTAAAGGGGTGTTATTAGCTATTTAATGCAAACGTAGAGGTGAAACCTGGCTATACACAAAAGTTGCGTATATAGTGGGTGTGCCACATGGTAGCACCACGGCTTAAAGCGTGAAATTGGAGGTACTTTTTATTTGCTACTATGGATAGGCCATGCGTAAAAATCGTCTCCCATTCCACGATCCTAACCCTCCAATTTGTAGCATTGAATACCAGTTGTTGATTTATTATTTCATCGATCACAGTCCATTTTTTGCCAATTTATGGAAAGAAATCAATAATCTATATCCAGTTGAAGAGACGTATACCATTTTGATTGCACTTATTTAGGGATCAAATGTCTCCTAATGAAGACCTGTTTTATAAAAACAGACGTTATATTTATAGAAATAAAAAATGGCACTATATTTATGGAAAGATATCAGCAATCTATATCCATTTGAAGAGGTAAATCAGCGATCTATATCAGTTGAAGAGACGTATACCACTAATTTTCAATGTAGACGATATAGGAGAGAGAAAGAGATATAATAGGATATTTAATAGCTTTTAATAGGAGATTTAATAGCTTTCTTCGGTATAATAGATGCTTTTTAAAATTGCGGGATGGAGGAGGGGCTGACACGTGGCAGCACCACGGTGTAGAGGATTCCGCTTTACTTATATACTAGTAAAAAACCCGTGCGATGCACGGGCCGACAAAGAACTGTACGGACCACGTCATAGGTTGATCCAAACCGTCCATGTGATGGAACACAACATAAATAGGTTGTGCCCCAAAAATCGTTTCCATAGGCTGATCCTAGCCCTCCAATCTATAGATGTTTCCATAATTTCTCTTAAATCGGATAGTTAAGATCACCCTATACATTTTTTATTAAAAAACCATAAAGGATAGGGGTAAGATTGAAATTATATGGCTTTAATGGGTGCCTTTGTTAAAAGCATAAAGGAGGGGGTATGATTGAAATTATATGATTTAATGGGTACCTTTGTTAAAAGCATAAAGGAGGGGGTAGGATTGAAATTATATGAGTTGAATGGAAGCATAAAGGAGGGAGTAGGATTGAAATTATATGATTTAATGGGTGCCTTTGTTAAAAGCATAAAGGAGGGGGTAGGATTGAAATTATATGAGTTGAATGGGTGCATTTGTTCAAAAAAGTCAAAAAATATGACGTTTAATTCTCATGTAATTTTCAAAAAAATGGAAAAAGCTCTCTTCTTTTCATCCCAGCTTATTATAGTAGATATATGATAGGAGAATTCTATGATCCTATTTTTAATGTTTGGGTCAAGATGCATTCTGAATAAGACCATATGTTAGACTTAGACCGCCCTAGATTAAACCAACAAAACCATATGATGGGTGGCCGTAAAAACACATGAAGTCTTAAAAAGTAGGTACGGATCACTTTTTTTTACGATCCAAACCGTTCATTTGTTTGGGCACAACGTAAATAGGTTGTGCCCCAAAAATCATTTCCATAGGATGATCCTAACCCTCCGATCTGTAGAAGATTTCGTAAATGATTTTTGGAAATCTCCATTTTCAGATCAGTTCAGATCGGAGGGTTAGGATCATCCTATGGAAATGATTTTTGGGGCACAACCTATTTACGTTGTGCCCAAACAGATGAACAGTTTGGATCATAAAAAAAAGTGGGCCGTACCTACTTTTTTAGACTTCACGTGTTTTCACGGCCACCCATCATATAAATTCTCTCGTTCTGATTCCATTTATTTAGGGCTGTGGTCCAACGGTCAAATAATGCAATCCGATATTATAGAGTTTTACTCTAGACAAAGGTGACGATCTAGAAACTAGAATTGCGATAAGGCACGATCTAACGGTTAGATTTGATGATTAGGGATGAAAAGTCATCGTATGTTTATAAAAGAAGCTGCAAATCCACCATTGCAAACCTGTTTGGATTGCATTAGTTATCTGGAAAAGTTCGGAAAAGAAATCATTTTTCAAAATTTTTTGATTTTATGTTGTTTGTTATCCACGAACAAAAGAAACTTGAGCTGCCTTAATTCAAGCTGTATTTATAGGGGCCTTCATTTATAACGATATCTCTCTGAATAAGATATAACCTTGACATTTCCCTCTAATTCATCAAAGTAAAAAAATTTCCTAGAAAAACTTTTTTTTCCACAAGAAATGTTTTTCCTGCAATCCAAACATAGGACTTGAATGTTAAACAAAATGCTGGATTTTTCTTTGCCATCCATTCGTGAGAGTCCGATCAGAGATTCTTCGGTCATGGCTTTTCCCATAGAGGGCCCATCGACATCTGGTTTTTGGCTTTTTGCCCCATTACAGTTCTTCTTGAAGATTTTATATGGTGTAATGCTGGCTGTTGGATCAAATATCAAGGATGGGATGATGAGTACGTGTTTGTAGGCCCACTCACCATATAATTTCTCATCCGAGAAAGCCCACAACAGCGCCATCTCTCTCTAGTCTCTCCCTTGTACTCCGTAAATGACCAAAATACCCTCCATTCTCTGCAAAGAGTTATTAGTATTGACACCATCTGAACTTGGAGCTCTGTTGAGCACATGCTCTAAGCTCCGTCTTCATAACATCGGCCGATCGATCCACGCCGAGATACTAAAACGAGATGGGTGGCATTCCGATCCCTACCTTCAGAATCATGTCATGAATTTCTATGCTAAATGCAAGAGAATGGTGTGTGCCCACCAAGTGTTTGATGAAATGCCCAAAAGGAATACTGTCACTTGGACTGCGCTTATTTCAGGCTACGACCAATGTGGGAGAGGCGATCGCGCTCTGGATCTCTTCTCCCTCATGATTTCTCAAGACCCAGATTCAATTCCTAATGAATTCACCTACGCAAGTGCAGTCAGTGCTTGCACTAAGCAAGAATGCTTGGCTCGAGGAATGCAGGTCCGTGTTGGCGAACCCTCTAGTCTAGTAGATGGGTCCCACTTAGAGTGGAATAAATTAGTTTGGAATTTGGATTTTTATAATTTTGATACCAATTGTTACGAACCCGAATCAGTTTGCAATGTGATTGATCTTCTTAGAGGAAATATGAGCCTCTTAACCCACTTTGAGGGAAAAATTATAAAAATTCAAACTAATTTATTCCACTCTGAGTGGGACCCATCTAGACACATAACATATGTTGGTCTAGTTTCATAATGGGGTCGGTTTCTTACTTCTAGTGTATGGAATTATCATGAAAATCTATGACAATGTTAATGATTGTAGTTTCCCTACTGTAAATGATTGAAATCCACTGATTGTCATTAATTTTCCCATGTCATTCTTTGTTCATACAAGGTTCATGCCCATGCTCTTCAGAGAGGCCTCCTTGACCACCCCTTGGTTTCCAATGTCCTCATCTCTCTATACATGGCATGTTGCTGCATTGCCGAAGCCGAGCTCGTCTTTCAAGAAATTCCAGAACCAGATCAAGTTTCATGGAACTCCCTCATTTCAGGGCTCTCACAAAACGGTTTCTTCCAAAGTGCAATTAAAAACTTTCAGAGAATGAGAGAATTGAATGTGAAAATAACTTCATTTGCCCTTTCTGCCGCCATATCATCCTGCTTCGAGGATGAGATCAACATGAAAAGAATTCACGGGCTCTCAATTAAACTGGGTTTGGATTTGGATTGCTTCACTGGTTCCTCACTGATTCGAATGTACTCTGAATTCAAGAACATGGGAGATGCGTTCAAAGTCTTTCAGATGCTCAATTTCAAAGATGTTGGCTGTTGGAACTCTTTGATCGAAGCGTATAGCGAAAGTGGGGATGGAGAAAAGGGCTTGCGTGTTTTTGGGGCTTTCATGGAGTCAGGAATGAAAGCAGATGAAATCACCATGACTGCAATTATAGGCATCTGTACCAGTTTAGTTATGCTCCACTTTGGCAAGCAAGTGCACTCTCTAACTGCAAAAACTGGCCTAGATGGAAAAATTCGATTCAAAAATTCCATGATAGATATGTATGCAAAATGTGGGAGTTTAGAAGATGGGATTCAGATCTTTAGACAAATGAGAGAGAGGACTGTGGTTTCATGGACAGCAATGATGGGAGGACTGGCCCAACATGGAAAAGCAAATGAGGTTTTAGAGTTGTTTGAAGAGATGAAGAGAGAAGGGGTGAAGCCTAACAAAGTCACATACACCTGCGTCCTATCTGCGTGTGGGCATCGTGGGCTTGTGGATGTTGGGAGGATCGTGTTTGACTCGATGGAGATCGAACCCGAGGCCGACCATTTTATTTGCATGGTGCACCTCTTAGCAGGGGGAGAAAGATTTGTAGAAGCTGAGGAATTCATTTGTAGTTCTCCTGTAGAGTATAGAGAGTCAATGTGGCAGAGCTTTCTGGTTGCTTGTAGAAATTTGGGTGAATGGGAGAGAGGATTGGAGGTTGCAGGAAAGATCATGAGAGGGGGGGTTCTGACAGAGCCGCTAACTTTGGTGCTCTTGTCAAATGTATTTGCAGCCTCAGGAAGGTGGGAAGAGGTTGAAAAACTGAGGGAAGAGATGAAGGAGAAAGGGATGAAGAAGGAACCTGGGTGCAGCTGGATTGAAGTTGAGAATAAAGTTCAAGTCTTTGGGATGAAGAAACAAATGGGGAGGTGCATTTCTTCCTGTTAATCTCTTTGAGTTGCAATTTAAATTATTGATCGTCAAATAGTATTATGTGCAGAGGGCTAAAGAAAACCCAGGGAGGGCGGGAATAGGGGGAGTCTTTCGAGATAAAAATGGCCACACCATTATATGCTTTTCCGGATCGGCTGGAATTTGTGGCTCTAATGAAGCGGAGGCGAGGGCCCTATTATGGGGGTCTAAGATGGTTCATGAATCACTGGTTGGGGCCCTTAA
The DNA here is from genome assembly GCF_043159265.1 of Tasmannia lanceolata. Lineage (NCBI taxonomy): Eukaryota > Viridiplantae > Streptophyta > Magnoliopsida > Canellales > Winteraceae > Tasmannia > Tasmannia lanceolata. The sequence continues at coordinate 4,280,039 of NW_027518681.1, forward strand.
TCATTGAAAGTGAATTGGCTTGGGCTCAAAATAAATCATAGGGCTCATGGGAATTGGTAAATGTCATCATGGAGGCAGGAGATATATGAGAAAAGATACAACCTGAATTCTTGCATATGAAACGGTCGGTGAACAAAGTCATTGATCATTTGGCAAAGGATGGCGTGGACAAGACTTACGTGGAAATCATTGGCTCATAGGCGAATGGAGGAAACTGGTAGCATCACGTATACATTATGTTTGTATATCGAGTTGTATTGCTACTCGTGGGATGCCTCGTCCCCCTCATGTACTACAATCTCACTTTCATTGAATAAAATTGTATCTTTCCTAAAAAAAAAAAGGCAGTCTCTCTGTGAGAGAAAATCCCAACAAAATTTTCAACTCAGTAAGAGTCAGAAAAAACAGAAGATTTCTACTTCGGCCTTGAAATATAACTGTCCGATACTAGACCAAGCAAGGAGCTGAAACGATAACCTCTAAGAATAAAGTAGCAAATCATCAATAAACACATTACATCCAAAAAAGTAGCCACCACAAGAAACTGCTACAAATCCAAGAGAGCTTCGATCTTTGCAATCTGATCTTCTTCATTCTCAGGGGTTGGACTCCGAAAAGCCTCGTCAAATAGATCGTGCTTCCACTTCTCGACTTGTAAACCGCCCTGGCAACAATAGTTTCTTTCAGCATACTTTCCATTAAACCTCTCTCTTCCCCTAAAGCCACCGATGGTGCCAAACCTCTCTCTTGGTAGAAAGCCAGCCGTGAAATCTCTCGAACCCAGTCAGCAGTTTCTGCGTTTCTTTCATCTGCTTCTATGAACAGTCTTTCTGGTTTGTCCAATCTATGAGGATGGTAGGCTCCTCTTTCCTCCCTTATTATATTACCATACATAGGCCGAACATAACAAAATGGCTTAACAAATTATGTTGCTGTTGCACCTACAGCATGTCCCAATTCCAGTGGCATTTTCTTTTCTCTAAATGCTGGTCTTTTCCTTGATGGGGTACCTCTGCCTGTAATTCAAAGAACCATGGTGCCAAACACTACTGCCATCAGCCCGAGATTGGGTCCTTTCATCTCTTTTCTGCATATTGTGCGCCATTATTTTGTCACCTACTCTATCACTTGATCGATCTGGGTCACTCCACTTGCCACGCTCTGCGCAGAGAATAAAGCAAAATAAGACACTGCAAAGGAATTACAAGGAAAAAGAGAACAAAGTGAATCTATAACTGATCAGTGAAAGAATGAAGAATCACCTGTAGCTCTGTTAATGAAGCTTGGAGCCTTGGACCTTGACACAAATATCGGTTCCAAAGTGTTTGTTGCAGAAGACTAAACATTTTCTACGAAGAACAGAAAGTAGTAACTATTGCATTTATCAGCTGCCTCAGTGCTACATATGCCTTTCCAGTTAGCTTTGGTTACATCTTGAATTAACAAATGAGTAGTCAGTGTTTCTTTGGTTGTAGATTTGTAGGTGCCTGATCAAGCATACTGTGATATGTGATACGCACCTCTTATGGTGTATGTGCTGTAGTTAAAGGTAGTTATTAGATGGTTGTTTATGTTAGGGTTATGGTGTTGGTTTTAATTATGTGTCATGTTAGTGGGGTAAATGGGTTGACGATGTGGCTCTCTTTGTGTTTGTATTTAAGTTCTTTATTTCAATGAAATGAAAGGAGAAGTTTTTTACAACAGCAAAGGAGACTTTGTTTTGGAGAGTCACGGTTCCTCTCGAATCGAGCTGCTAGGAGGTCCGGTTGCCTCGAATCAACCTTCTCTCTCCCTTTGTTCTATTTTCTTTTTCTTTATTTCCGGTACGGCCGATTAGGCACGTAACAAATTGGCATCAGAGCCGTCGATCTTGCGCCATGGGTATGTCTTCGGAGCTTTTGGAATCCCTACGTGATGATTTCCGGCAAATCAAAGTACTTTTTATGAAAATGATGGAAGAACACCGACGATTTGCGGAAGGCTTGGAAAAAATCAGCAAAGAGATCAAAGAAATGTACAGAGAAGATGAAAAGTTGAAACTTGAGGCTGACGTTCGTGTAGAGAAAAGTGTAAGAATTGATACCGAAAAAGATGAAAAATTGTATTTCTTTTTTAGTTTGATCACGACGGATTTTGAAAGTGGAGTTCAACGGATCGCGATTGTTATTTTTGAAGACGGAAGTCCGATGTTAATTGCATTGTTGAAGCAAATCATGTCCATTACGATTTGGGATCCCGGTGGATTAACGTGTTTTATTCAATAATTCGACCTTGAGGACAAGGTCGTTTGTAAGGGGGAAGGAATGATACGCACCTCTTATGGTGTATGTGCTGTAGTTAAAGGTAGTTATTAGATGGTTGTTTATGTTAGGGTTATGGGTGTTAATTTTAATTATGTGTCATGTTAGTGGGGTAAATGGGTTGATGATGTGGCTCTCTTTGTGTTTGTATTTAAGTTCTTTATTTCAATGAAATGAAAGGAGAAGATTTTTACAACAGCAAAGGAGACTCTGTTTTGGAGAGTCACTGTTCCTCTCGAATCGAGCCGCTAGGAGGTCCAGTTGCCTCGAATCAACCTCTCTCCTCTCTTCTATTTCTTTTTGTTTATTTCCGTTACGGCCGATTAGGCACGTAACAATATGGTAGTGACTATTTGAGTCTCCCAGTTAGAAACAGTTCAACCCATGATGGGATACTTTTGTAGTGTGGTTTAACATTGAAACAATTGGCGTGAGAGATTATATGAGAGTAGTAAATTAGTAATCGTAGTTGTTTCAGGCACTGAAGAATTTTAGAGAATTTCTATTATTCTTGAATTTCTTGGATGCTTTACAATAATCTCAAGGTGTGCTTATATAGAGCACTTACATGATAAACATGGAATGGAATTAAGATAATTATAGAAGGAAATAATCCTAATCATATCTACTTTCCTAGTCTATCGAATGAAATCAAATCAAATCTACTTTCCTAATATGTAAGGTTACCTCTTCTAATCTACTTGCCTAATCCACCACCACAATGATCCGATCTCAACCTAATCCAACGGTGAGATCTCACATATTCTAACAGGCACCAAGTAAGAGAGAAATTCCAAGAAATGTAAGAAACAATGTCCACCAAATTACAAGAGGCTCCAATCAAGAAAACAAGATGAAATGAAATCCTCTTTCCATGTATCAAAGCAAATGGAATAAGTTCTAACAGTAAAGTGGTGTATCCATCCAGAGCTCCAGGCCATTCTTTTAAATGTAAAATGAATAGAGCTTATAAAATTTCAATTGTGTTATTTGATGTGATGTCCTTTAGATTTTGGTGCAATGACTTGATCGGCCTAGTGTTGTGGTCTATTGTTAGAGCTAGTTCATTTTCATGGGCATTGAAGAAGATATCTGACTGACAATTCCGTTGCACCTAATTATTTTTGGACATGGCTAGAACATCCAAGTGGAATCACGAGGAGGAAGGGTAGAAGTTTCATTTTTTACAAGCTTGACTTTGACAAAACTATCACTAGTCACACTTTCCCTTCTTTTGGGCTTTTGTAGGTTAAAGAAGGGGGTTTGGCACTTGATGATATCAATTTGGGTCTTGTTTTATTTTGTTAGGAGCTCGTATTAGTATCTTTTGGGAATACAGTTAAAAGTTAATTTCCTAATTGAGTTAGTCTAAGCCTAGGAAGTCAAGTCAAATAGGTCTAATTTTTATTTCAGTTTGATTGCTGATTCGATTCCTATTTAGAAGTCTAGGAATAGGATAGTTGGCCAGCACAAAGGTGGGAGTGGCATTTTGTTTCCTAATTAGGAAGGAGTCTAGGATAACCTTTTTCCATACAAACTATTATTTTTTGTAATTTTCTTTTCCCTAGATCTATTTATACAAAGGAGATGATATCAGTACAACCATGTTTTGTTATTTGCACTACCTCATCTTGTCTTGTAGTATTTAAAGAGCTATAAAAAGGTTATTTCAGTTCCTGAGAAGCTATTATTTAACCAAGGACAGTGCAATTATTAAAACATGGCTGTGTTGATATCATTTACCTTACCAAAATTCCCCCCTAATTAACTCAGTTAAATTATTAAAAAGGTTATAATTAGCTTTTTAATTTGAGATGAGACATTTTGGTAGATTGGAGGTGATTTTGGTTATTATTATGCAAAGTTAAAAAGGGATTGGTTGTAAAAGAGAAAATGACAGCATGCAGATAAATGTTGCAAACTACAACTTCACTTAGTTTTGAGCTTCACTACAAAACACGCACAAATCTTGAAAAAGTGGAGGTGCAAAGACCCTGTTGCCCTTCCTGACACCATCGGAGCCCAGATAGCCTCCTCGGATTTGTTGCACGAGAGTACACCTCAACATATAGCTCGCCTCTATAAGAAACATACGTTGCCGTTCATAGAGTGGGAAAAACGCTAGTTCGATTACCTTTCTTAAAGAAGGTTTGATTAGTGGATATAAAGGTTCGAGTGGAAAAAACGCTGGCGATATATTTAATAACGTTACCGTTTCTGATTGGGTCGATCGACCCCCTTAACCAGTGACGGTTCGACTAATGGATATAACGGTCCAATTGGTAAAAACATTGGCTGTATATTTAATAATGTTGTAGTTTCTGACTAAGGCTATTGACCAGCTCAAATCAACGATGGTTCGATTAGTGGATATAATGGTTGGAGTAGGAAAAACGCTGGCGGTATATTTAATAACGTTGACATTTCTTATTAGGGCGATTAATTAATCAACGATGGTTTGATCAGTGGATATAACAGTTGGTGTCGGAAAAATGCTGGCGATATATGCAATAACGTTGCCGTTTTTTATCTAGCGACTGACTGTTTATCTTAATCAACTTGGATTAAGTGAAAGAGATAATGCTGGTATACTTAATAACATTGCCATTCTTAGTTTAAGGTTTTCGTTGGTTGGCAACAACCCGTTGAGAAATGTTGCCGGTGTAACTAATAACGTAGTTGTTCTTAATAGTAGGATTTCTATTCGAGGGCCAGGTCATGAAGAGAATCGATATGTATAAAATGCTGCCCGAAAGATACAATAAGAAATAACAATTTTTATCTCCATGTGTACATTGTAAAACTACAGCCAATTGGGTTTTCATTAATTTTCTCCAGTGCACACTTATGGTACGGCTACTGATACCGGCACTACCATATTGTGATAACTGCAGTAACTCATTTTAACCTTTGTAATTTAAACAGCCGTCAAGGTTGTAGGTTAATACAGTTACAGTTCAAAAAGCTCAAATTAAAGAGAAAAGACAAGCTGAGTTGTTGCAATTATCAAAACAAGGTAGTGCCAATATCCGTACTGCTATATATAATTATATACTAGGAGATAATATATTCGCCCCCTCCCCACCTTCAGCCAGCCCTATCTATTGTATTTCTGACTCTTCTCTGACATTGGAAAACCCTCTTCTCCTTCTCTCTCTCTCTCAGCGTAGCCATGAGCAAGGGCCCAGGACTCTTCTCTGACATTGGAAAACTTGCCAAAGGTGATTTTCAAAACATTCCATTCTTCTATATAATTCTATTTCTGCGCTTTATCTTATGTTTTTTTCTAATGTTTTTGGCATGATCTACGCAGATCTGCTCACGAAGGATTATAACTATGATCAGAAATTCACTGTCTCGACTTACAGCCGCGACATCGATTGCGGAGTTGTAAGAACTTTATTTCTTCTTCAGATCCTGATTTCTTCTCTTTTCTTTTGTTTCCGCGAAGAATTGACTTGAGATCGTTATCTTAGGGTTTTGCTCTTCTCGTTGCTTCTTTTGAGGTTTCTGTAGATGTATATTGTGTACAATTGTATGGATTGGGTTGAATGTTTATATTTCATTGTTTTGGATTTGATTTTAGAGATGAATTTTCACTTATGTTGTTCTCCACTTATCTTTTTTGTTGGGAAAGTTGCCTTGTTTTGATACATGCCTAGATGGGTCCCACTTAGAGTGGAATAAATTAGTTTGGACTTTGGATTAATGTGGCTGCTGGCAATATTTTTAGTAGTTACCTTATTTTATATTTAGTAGATGGAGATTTGATAGGACTGTTAGCATATTTGCTAGGATCTTAGAATAGCAAGCGATTATGTAATTGTGAAGGAGATTTGCGTAGGATTCTTATTAAGTAGGAAAGTTACATAGGATCTATGGGTTATAAATAAGTTGTAATCGAATCCCTTGGGAGCGCTTTTAAAAAAAGGTCTCTGCGATTTTGGGGGGATTTTGGGGCGATACTGCTGCCCCCTCCCTAGGTCGATGGAATCCCTAGGGAGGGAGGCGATGGAATCTCTCTCTCTCTCCCCCCCTTTTTTGCGATTTTATATCTCCCCTTTCTCGCTGATCCCTCTTTCTCTCGCTTTGATCGATCGTCTCTCTCCCCTCTCCCTTCCTGATCTCTCTCTCTCCCCCTTTATCCCCTGTTATATTCTCATGATCTCTCCCTGATCTCCTTGTCTGCTTTTTTCCGATCCCCTCCTCTTTCTCCCTCTCTGGCCTCTCTTTCTCTGATATTTATCTCTCATATGCTCTGATCTCTCCCTCTCTCTCTCTCTTGATGGGCAAGGGAGGTGTTGGTGGCCGGATAATGCCCAGGTTTGGGCAGACCTCGTAGGTGATGCAACAATGGTGGCTGGAGGTGCGGAATGGCCGGATATGGGTCCGAAAGGGCTGGATTTATTGGGAAAGGTCTGGAGATGGGTGGGGTGGATTGAGATAATGGGCTGGTGAGTCGTTGGAAGTAGTGGACGTGGCAGGATTATGAAAAAGGGTGGCCGGATTTGGGGGAGAAAGGAGGAGGTTAGATGTGGTGGTGATGGTGGTGGATGAAGAGAATGATGGAGGTTGACGGCATTGAGATTGCCGGGTATTCCAAATCTTCTTCTCCCTAGAGAAATGCCGCAGGCACGTGTGATGCCGGAAATGGAGCTATGGAATGCCGGTAAATGGTTTTGGGAAGCTGTGGGTCGTTGGATCTGGAGGCCGTGTTGAGTGGAGGAGGCAATAGGTAGCCAGAGATAGGATTAGGATTACTGGCAGGAGATCTGGGGGTGATGTAGGGTAGTCGATCGAGGTGCTAGATTGGGGCTACTGCTGAGACCAGACTTAGGACCGTGGGAGATGGCCTAATGTTGGGTTAGCGGCTAGCGGTAATGGAGATTGTAGGATTTTGGTTTTGAGTTTTAGGTTAATGGATGTAGGAATGGAGAGGATGGTGGAAGGAATAATCAATGGGGATCCACCGGAGTTTTGGTGGTGGTGCGAGGTGGAGGCTGCCGGAGTTTGGTGGTTGTACGAGATGGAGGCGCCGGAAATCGGATGATGGTGATGGGTTGTTGGTTGCCGTGTACGGTATACGGTTAGGGGCCGCACAATAGCTCTGAGTCTTTGAGCGGGATTTTGAAATTTGAATTTGTCAGCTGAAAGGTGGTGGGGAAATCTGTGTGACATGAAAAGTCACATTCTTGACTTTGTGGGCCCACAAATATGGCTATTTATGTTGAATATGACAAAGTTGAGGTTATTGGGTATTGTAGGCAAGGTAATATAGGGATGGCTATTGTGCACAGTTAGGGGCGCACAATAGCTCCAGGCCTTTGAGTGGGATTTTTGAAAATTGAATTCGCCAGCTGAAATGTGGTGGACAAGTCTATGTGACGTGGTAGGTCACAATCTTGACTGGAGGGGGCCCACAAATATGGTAGAGACCATTGGGCATGGTAAAGGGGAAATGATGAAGGTACTTCCGGCTGCGGTCGTAGATGAAGATTCTGAAAGGGAAGTGAAGAAGTTATTTGGAATGATGGCACCGCAGGGAACTGTAGACCTAACCGTAGCGGTTGACCCAAAAATCACTTCTTTTGGTTTTTACGGGCCGAGGAGTATGCTCTTGGCTACCCTTAATTGATTCTATGTAATGCAAGTAGGGACCCCTGGTCCCCAATGTAATTTCCATAGTATCAATGAAATTGTCAATTTTCAAAAAAAAAAAAAAAGTTGTAATCTTCTATTTCATCAATGAAGAAATCGTCTTAGCAATTGTGTCTTTTATTCTCCTTCCCTCAAAGTGGATCAAGTGGCTGATCTTGTATAGATCAAAATCGTTACGAATTGGGTTAGTAACATGTTTCCCACGGTGGACGTTTCCTAATTATAACTAGGGTTGGTAGTTGGAGTGGGAAACCAAAATAGGAAAGGGGTTTTTTAGGTTTTCTAAAAAACTAGTATAAAGTCTCTTTTACTCACATGACCAAAATTGTGGGAGGCAAGAGTGGAGGCGTGAGGAAGGGATAAAGAGAAAGAACAAGCGAAGGAGAGAGAAAGAGAGGAGGAGAAAGAGGGTTTTTTATTTTGGGGTTTGGGATTAATCCATTGTGATCGTTATATATATTTTTTTCTCATAATGGAAGATCGTGTTCTCGCCCGTGGACAAACCAAGTAAAATCTTGGTGTTCATCTTGTGCCTTGTTTTCTTCTTTTACTTTTTTGTTTATTTGTGTACAATCGGATCGGATTTGCCCGCCGGATTTTCTCAACATTTTTATTTAGTTGAATCTTGCAATTTTTGTTGCTATTGAAAAAAAAAAAAAAAAACTTGCAATTTTCGTCATTTGATTTGATCATCGATGGTGTGTTATTCTGGCTATAATGTTTCTGCTTTTGAAGAAATCTCATTTTTTTTTCAAATTTGAAACTCTGATAAGATTTATGTATTGTTGATTCGATTGTAGTTATCATGACACGCAAAAAAATCGAGTTATTTTTGTCAAGTCAGATTTTTTCCCTTTTTGTTTGAATGGTGGTCGGATTGTGCTTGTTTGCCTAGACTTGAGGCATTCTTGTATGTAAAGTTCAAAGAGCAGAAACAGGGACATGTATTTGGGTGGATATCAGTTGGAATCTGCCTTTGTTTACGAAAAAAAAACTTCTTGTCAAATTATGTTTTTTCTTTTTTGTTTGAATGGTGGTCAGATTATGGTTGTTTGCCTTATATTTACTGGAAACTTCCTAGTTGGATGGGAGGCGAGAAACTTGCTTTGGAAGCTAAGTTCTCGCTTCTCAAATTTAGGGCAAGCACGCTTCCCAAATGTTTCCTACGTGTTCCTCTTAGTTAAGAGCATGCTTCTTATTTGGGTGATTATTTCTTCCTAAAAGAATATTTTCTCCATTTAAAAAAAAACAATATTTCTCCTCTTGATAATGTTGAAGGGTTGTATTTAAAAAAAGAGTGCATTTAAAACTTTAAAACACATCATAAGTTTAAAAAATAATAATTATACGAATCATTTTCAAAAAACATAGTAAATATACATGAATAAACCATATGAAATTATAAATTCCTAAAATTCGAAATTCTAATTAGTTGCAAATTCTTCTTTCCTACTTGGAATCCTTACCTAGTTACATATATAACCCTTCCTCCCTAACATACTACAATCCTAGTCTTTCTATGTATTTCGTATTCACTTCCAATGAGGCTTATTACATGCTTCATATTGTCTTCTAATGATGCTTCCCACACATTTTGTCTTTATTTTCTTTAAAACTTTTCGCTTCCATCATTTTCTCTTTTCCAAACCCCTCGATCCCTGCTTTCACTTCTGGCACTCGCTTCTTACTCTGACAACTATGGTTTGCCTTGACTTGATGTAAAGTTCAAAAAGCAGACAGGGACATGTATTTGGGTGGAAATAAGTTGGAATCTGCCTATGTTTTACATAAAAATATACTCATATTATCTACTTATATGTGCACAATTTACATAGTATATGTATTACACGTGTATGATAGCACATGAGCAAGATTACTGGGCAGATTTACCAGGTTCCTGCCAAGGGAAGGTAGAACCTATCTTGCTAGGGTTACTTTGACCAGTATGATTCTGAGAACATGGGTTACCCTACTTGTGTAGAACTTGTATGTTACCAATTGACTGTGTGACTCTTCAGAATGTCACCTAAGTATTAACTATCGCAGCTTCAATATTTCATGAGACCATTTATAATTTGGAAAGTGGGGTCAATTTTATCAACTCGAAGGAGGTGAGATAATTTAAAAATGTGCGGGATGTGATTATTTATAAATGTCCGTGACCCTGAGAGTCCTTATGATGTAAGAATGTGGAATTACAGTGGATGTGCTATATGGTTTGGTAGGAAGAATGAAAAATGTACATGAGCGATCTTGGTCTTAAATTAATAAATTATTAACATTGGAACCGTCCTTGTTGGCATGGCTAAGACTTACCCATGAGCTGTTAGCTAGCTTGACTGCCTTCATGGAGCATTTAACTTCGATTGCAGTTAGGCCTCTGATTTCACATTTTTGAAAATTTTCTATGAGATCACACAACTTGGTTTGTAGATAAGGAGCCTGAGAAACATTATTTTTTGAATGATTGCAAATTCATACAAAGAAAAGGAGAGAAGACCGAGATGGTCCACCCCACAGCCTGAGAAACATTGTTTCTACTCTTTGTCTGCAGGTTGAGTGTCATCAGCTTTTATGGTAGGTTAGTTGGAATTTTTGGTTCTATATCTTACCGAAGGCATTATTTAAAGTTTGAACGAAAGACGTGGTAGGTGGTACAAAAATCTAGACAAGGAGACAATGCACATGCAACAGAGGATGATATGGATATTTAAGTTTTAAAGGCAAAGTCGAAAGGCAAGTCCATCGAAAAGCTTATAACAGAAATCAAGATTGAAACCATTAGGGGCAAAGCTGAGAAAAATGATTTCTATGGCCTACCTAATGCAAAGTATTATTAAAGAAGAAGAAACAAATACATCAAACAATGGATTCAAGAAGAAGTTCTGGTTGAAGAGGAAGAGAAATAGGTAAACCCTAACAATCTCAATAGAGAAGAACACAATAGCCAAGACAGTCCATTTTTCTCCCTCTTTCTTTCTTTCATATCTAAAATACTATGTTTGATGCCTCCTTCATGTGATTTTTTGTGAAAGTAAAATAAACTAAAATGATTGAAATGCCCCTCGTAAATTGTTTATAGGAAAATGACAAGCATGCTCCTATTTGTAGTAATTAGCAAGTTGGTTCTCTTTTAACCACCAAAACAATAGCAAATGTGATCTGTTTGACACCAAATTCGGATCATAGGTAGTTCCCATGATGATGGTCCCCCATGCCAAGTTTCAACTTATGTGATCCAATGTGGGGCCCACAATAGTAATATTACGTTAGGCCAGATTTTATAATTGCAAACACAAATTAACACCTTGTTTCTTCTTGAGTTGATCGTTACTCTTCTTCCTTGATTTCTTCGACGCATAGAGATTACATTTGCATCAGTCTCTCGACTCTCTCCTCCTTGGGAAGAACTCATTCTCTAGTTCAAGGCTTTAAATACCTCCAATGTCTTTGGTGCAATGTCTTGTAACTCTTCTATTGAAACAATTTCTTTGCTGAATTTGTGTCAGCTCATTCTTTTAAAAATTCAGTTACCGCTTTGCCACCATCTTCAACCTTGTATTTCTCATCCATGCCATCGAGTATTTTGAATCTTCACCATAATCATGTTACCTTCTTCAAATACATATCAACGACGATATACATCCACTTTGGCCTTTTACGAACTTCCTCATGCAGCTCTTTCATGCGTTCAACCGTTTCTTCTTCTGCTTCGCTTACATTTTCCAAATTAGGAAAGGAAGCCAAGCCATAATAATGATGTAGCTGTCTTCCATAAAATCTCTTTTGCCAATAGAACAGCCTTCATAAAAGCTTCCACAAGCTCTAGTTCTCTACTTTTCTTTGGCCGTCTTTTTGTGGGTTTTAGGCCCAACTATATTGAAGTCATGTTCCAAATTGCTTCTACAAAGTTCTCCATAAGTGTAACAGAAACTTTTAGTCGCGATTGGAGCTAATGGTTTTTGTGAATTCTGTGAGGAGCATGACCTCTTTGAAGTAGAGATTTGCAATGTTGGTTGCATCTAGAGTTCTTTTTATAAACAATTAAGTGTGACACATTAGAAAAGGGAAATAATAAAATCGCCCCCCACGCCCACGCCCCCCCCCCCCCCCCCCCGTCAATCCCTTTTTTTTTTTTACATGGGACAGCCACCTGCTGTGTACGTGGCAATCATGCCCATTGAACACTTTCCCCATATAAGTATATCAGCCCCTCTGAAGTCATAGATACACTAGAGATGGCTGTCCCAAGTAAAAAAAGGGGCAGATATATCACTTCCCTTAGAAAATCGATCAATTACCACCATGAGAGAATAGTTTCTTCGTTGGGTTCGTGGCAATCCCAACATAAAATACATAGTTCTCTAGGTACTCGGAATGGTGTATACAACCTTATGTTTTGAGATTGTCCATTTGTATAATTGGGCATATCCGGCACTCATTCATTATTATGCAACATCCCTTCGAAGTGTGTGTTCCAAAATTACCTCCTAAGCCACCACCGTAAGCCTCAAAGACGATCCTCTGTTTCATCGAACAATTAAGAATGCGGAGTTGGGTTCCCTTTTGTATAACATAATCACCTTGCTGCCCCTTCTTGTAATCAACCCAATTCTCCATGAAATACTCATTCAATTCATTGAGATGGTTCATGCTGGAAATTTTGATGGACATAGTTCCGATCAACATGGCCCTTTTCTAAGAGCATCCATCACTTATTTTGTACCCTTGATTTATACTTGAGGACAAAGCGAACATTTGTAGATGAGAAACACACTTTTTATGTCTTTGATAAAGCCTGAATTGATCATTAGTAAGCCTCAACGATTCATGGTATGGATGCAACACAATCTCCCTTGGTGTAAGGTAGTGCCTCGACGATTGAAGAGCTTGGAAGATGTCATAAAATTCTTTGTGATAGGTGTGATAATTCTTCCTTAACCTTTCAGCTTCTTACTAAAAAAAAGATACAGTCGGTCCCTCAACCCTTACACCACTTTGGATCACACTCCACTTTGAATAGCTTATCAAAGCATGACAGCTCTAACACTAGAGCCTTGCACATTCTTTCCTTTATTATGTGGAGTCTTATCTGCCTCTTTTGTCCACCCAAATTTGTCTTTTTTCTTACAATTAGATTGGCTCGATGATGGTGCTGAAGTCTCGGATAAACTGCTTATAAAACTTTACCAAACCATAGCTACTAACACTATCAATGCTTGAAGGTGTAGGCTAGTATTGGATAGCTTGTACATTGTTCTTGTCATCCTAGAGGCTAATGGATTGAGTACTTGATTTATCAAACAAATACAAGTACTTGGTGCATTGGACAAACCAATCAACATAACCATCTCATAATGCCTCTTCCAACCATCTCCTTCGTGTATCCAATCTTCAAATTGATTTTAGAGATCACTTTGGCACCATACAACATATCTAATTTATCATCCAATCTTGAAATATAAAAGCAATATTTGAGAGTTGTCTTATTAACCGTTCAACTATGCACATACATGCACTGTGTTCTATCTTTCTTTGAAGTCAATAATGCCGAACATCACATGTGCTCATCAACTATCTAGTAAATCCCATTCCTTATCAATTCCTCTACCAGCCTTTGTAGTTCTTTATGCAATTTAGGAATCATCCTATAATGTGGTAAGTTAGGCAACCTTGACTTTGGCACTAGTTCTATGTTGTCTACGATGTCCCATATAGGTGGCAACCCCATTGGTGCATTAGCACTCGCGTATTCCTTCATGAGTGGTTCCCAGTCCTTGGGAATTTCGTGAGTCCTTTCATCCCTTTCTCTTACTGAAAGTGCATATGCCCCTTCACCTTGCCTTTTATTTTAGAAAGTCATTGACCACCAGTAAGTTTTGTTGTTTCCCCTCTCCCTTAACGGACTTTGGGATGTCATGCATGGTGGCAAAAAAAGAACTTTTTTATTACCATCCTTGGAGGTGTAGGTGCTCTTCTCCTATCATGTGTGTTTTTTTGTCAAACTGCTAAGGTCGACCCAATGATGAATGAAAAACTTCACTATACAATATGTAACACCAAACTAAATCTCAATAATTTTCTCCAATTGAGAATAAGACTAAGCACTAAGGGCTCACCTTATGCATTTTGACTTCAATTTTTTGTATGAGAGTTATTTTTGCCCGATCTATCGCTTAATAAGTTATTCATTTTAAAAATAAATTATTCTAATTGTTTATGTTAAAAGTCTTTTAAATTCCTATCATTATATTGTACTCTTTCGTTATATTGTACTTTTTTTATAAAATTAATGAATGGAGTGGCTTTTTCTCTACATTTTTTGTTTATTTGAAGCAGATGTATGTGGCTGTATCTTAGTTATGTATTCCGTTTCGTTTTGGCTAATGGAACGGAACGCTTCGGCATTTCAGCCATTTCGAAAAAGATGCTACCGGAATGTTTTAATAGTTAAAATATAAAAAACCAAAATAAAAATAAAAATCATGAATTGCTAAAAAAATATAAGTAGAAAAAAAGGCTTAGATGGGTTTATATAGAGGTGTAGGTGCTTATAGATTAAAAAAAGACGCAAAATACCCTTCATGCGACTATAAAATGATAAAAAGTCCAAAAATGAGGGTAAATGGACAATAATGAAAACTATCCTTTTTAGTGGCATTTTTGTCATTTTTTTGAAAAGGCGTGTTTCGTCCGGACCGAGGCTGAATTTAGGTCGAAACGGTATGAGGGGGTTTCCATTCAGGAACCCCGAATGAAACGGTACGTTTTGGCCATTCCGGTCGGAACGGAATGGAATTCATTGCTAAGGGCTGTATAATGTTATGATGCTTTCCCTATCACTTGCAGAAATCCTAAAATTTGTTTGAGAACCTTTGTTTGAGAAACAACCCATCATCGATGTAATTTCATGGCATGGCGAATGAGAATGCACAAACGCATAAAGACAGGATTGACTTTTCGACCGGATGGGTAAGGAAAGATTATTGACTTACCGACCAAAGGGAGGAAAGGCATGAAGGAAAAACAGCCCTGACCTACTCCCCTTCCTGTAAAGAAAGAAGGCCTATAGAGAGAGGGAGAGGGAGAGGGAGAGGGAAGGAAGTTCATTCAATTCTTAGTCTTCCTTTTTCTGCAACAATTGATCCTCCAACATAACCCGTACCTCTAGAAGGACGTGGTAATCCCCAACCTAGGGAATGGAATGAGTTACAGATAGAAACACTGTGGGACTGGATCCTTGAAAAGGTAACTTTCCTAGTTCGAAGGTCTGTGTGCGATTATATAGTCATATGAGCTCATGAAGAGTACATTAGTACCTATTTATAAGAATAAAGGGGATATTCAAAGTTGCACCAATTACCGGGGAATTAAGCTAATGAGTCACACCATGAAGCTTTGGGAGAGGGTAATTGAGCATAGACTAAGAAAAGAGACTAAGGTGTCAGAGAATCAATTTGGCTTTATGCCCGGACGATCGACTATGGAAGCTATCTTCTTTATTAGGCGGTTAATGGAGAGATTTAGAGCAAATAAAAATGACCTTCATATGGTTTTCATTGATTTGGAGAAAACGTATGATAGGGTTTATAGAAGTATTATGTCGTGGGTCCTTGAAAGGAAAAAAGTGCATACTAAATATGTTGATGTGATTAAGGATATGTACGATGGAGCAATAACTAGTGTCAGAACCACGGATGGCACGTCTAGTGAGTTTACAATAGGACTGCACTAAGGATCAACTCTAAGCCCTTATCTTTTTACGCCAATTACGGATGAGCTTACGGAGGGTATCTAGGATGAGGTGCTATGGTGTATGTTATTTGCAGATGACATAGTATTAATTGACGAAACAAAAGCAGGAGTAAATGCTAAGTTAGAGTTATGGAGAACTACTTTAGAATCCAAAGGTTTTAGACTGAGTAGGACTAAGACAAAGTATATGGAGTACAACTTTAGTAATGTAAGGAGGCGGGACGAGGATGTAGTAAATATGACTGGACAGGAGATACCTAAGAGGGATCTTTCGCTATCTTGGTTCAATTCTACATTAGGAAGGAGAGATTGAAGATGATGTTAACCATAGAATAAGAGCAGGTTGGTTGAAGTGGAAGCTTGCCTCAGGAGTTCTGTGCGACCGTAAAATCTCTACCAAGTTGAAGGGAAATTTTTATAAGACGGCTGTGAGGCTGGCCATGCTGTACGGCTCAGAATGTTGGGCCACCAAGAAGCAGCATTTGCATAAGATGAATTTAGCGGAGATGCGATTGCTTAGATGGATGTGCGGCCGCACAAGGTTAGATAGAATTAAAAATAAAGACATTCGTAAAAAGGTGGGAGTGGCACCAATTGAGGAGAAGATGAGAGAGCACCGATTAAGATGTTTTGGACATATCCAACGTAGGCCTTTGGATGCTCTAGTGAGAAGAGGCGACTCGTGCCAAGTTGATGGAGTAAAAAGAGATAGGGGTAGATCGAAAACAACTTGGGTAGAAATAATGAGGAAAGACTTGATAGCTAGGAACATAACAGAGAACATGACCTTGGATAGGATAGAATCGAAGGAAATGATCCACTTAGAGGAACCCAACTAGAGTTAGGATTAGAGCCGAGTAAATTTCTTCACCTTCTTCATGAAATTTTTCTAAAGGATTCATTTAGCGGACCCCAACTAGTTTGGGAAAAAGGCTTTGTTAGGTTGAGTTATGAGCTCTTGTAAAACGTACACATGTATCAATCACACCCTCACTAATGGAGGGCCTATAGTATTAAGGCTGCTATTTGTAACTTATCATTTGGCCATGATCACCGGCATGCAGAGCCGGACCAACAGGTATATTCGGAAGGGAGAAATGTCCATCAAATGAGTCAGAACTCTCAAATGGGGTTGGAGTGAGGTAGGTAGGTCATTCTGGTGGTGGTACTACCAAGACATGGCAGAAGCATGTGCATTGATGCCGGAGCAAGCAACATCCGGGTGAAACCAGAGTGGCCAATTGGGGTGTACTTGATCAAAACTGATTCACATTGGATAAGGCCAACTCAGATTCTCCCCTTCTATGGCTCTTCTACCATGCGTTGATTTTGTCCTTGCACCTTTGAACTCTAGTTGACTGGACTTGTTCTGTCACATGGATATGTAATTCTTAATATCTACAAGTTTTACCTTCTTGGTTTTGGACATCTCCCCAAATATACAAAATCCTTTCTACTTCAGTTAACCAATTGAGTACTTGCTCCATGTTCTTTATCTCAAGAGTCCCAGACTCCCCGTTACTTCCATCACGCCCATGTTATTGGAATTGTGCTCCTCCATGCACAAAACCCTGATAATTCCCATCATTAAGCGGAGTGACGAGTGCACTAGGGATTCTAGGGTTTCCAATGAATTCATTAGTCCCATATATTCCTGCTTTCTACAATCATGGCAAAGTTGCCCTCAATTATTGCAAAGCTTGAAACTTCTCTCTTGATTGGTTTGGTTGGTTATCTCCTTCTCCTGCCATGGGCCACAAAAATCACCAACGAATGCGATGTAGTATCAAGGAAGAAATATAGTTTCAATAAATAGTGGATACAAGATTATCAAATTGAAGAGGAAAATAAATTGAGTAAATCTTAGTAATCCCAGTGGAAAGGAAAAAATATCCAAGAAAATCTCATTTTCTCTCATTTTCTTTCTTTTCCATTTAAAACCCTATGTTTCATGCCCTCTTGATGTAGGACAACTCGAAGGGGATGAATAACCTTAGGAGAAGGCTCTTAAGTGCGAATCTCAGCTGAAACAATACAGATTAAGTGCAAACCAAAAAGAATATGAAAGAAGCAAAACTGGCATGGGATCACTTCTAAAGGTTTAGATCTAAGAAATACAAATATATGAAAAATTTCCGATTCAAGAAATTAAGATCATGAATTAAAAATAAAAAACCAAGAATTTTATTTTTTTTGAATGGTAACTGATTATATTAAAAAGGGATAGACAAAAAAAAAGGCCTCCCGCACCCCCACTAGGCCAAGATTACACACAGGATGAAAGGAAATAAGGAAAAGCAAAACAAAAATAAATTAAGGAGGAAGAAAGTCGAAAAGCTCCAGAGACTGCTTGACCACACCCTCTTTAGCCAAACTATCAGTGATTTCATTGGCAGATCTCCTAACATGAAGGAAATCTACCGAGCATCCGACCGATATATCCTTTATTTCATCAAAAAATCGAAGAAATCTCCAAGGAGGATTCACCGAACCCTTAAGCCACGTAATGACGTTGACAGAGTCTCCTTCCACGATAGTGTTCGCTACCCTCTCGCTTCCAAACATCAGGAATCCTTGATAAGCAGCTCTGACTTCAGCTTCGTTAGAATCTGCGACACCTATAGGCCCGGAAAAAGCCTGCACAACATCCCCCTCTGAATTCCTAAGGACACCCCCTATCCCAGCTGGGCCAGGGTTACCCAAGCTCGATCCGTCAAAATTCAGCTTAGAAAAACCTACTGGAGGATTGACCCATTGCTGAGAGATACTAGGAGCGGGTACTTGACTGTTGCATACCACTTTCCATCCCTCCCACAGGTCGAAAGCCGAAACAAATTTGAACATGGGCAGTGCCCTTGCCCATGAAATCGATAAAGCTACTACCTTGATATACAGGAAATAGGGAGAATTTGAACGCCCAGCGAAAATCCTATTGTTTCTTTCCGACCACAAAACCCACAGCGTAGCCATTAATGAAATCGACCACAAGACTTTACCTTTTGACCTCCATGGAGTAAACGCCCACCCCTCAAATAGATCCTTCACTTGGGAAGGAAATACCCACTCGATGCCGAATCTCGCCAGAACCCTTCCCCATACCTCTCGAGCGACTTTGCAATGGATAAATAAATGCTCCACAGATTCTCCGGCTTCGATACACATAGCACAATGATTGACTATGATCATATTCCTTGCCCTAAAAAAATCTACCGTTTGAATACGGCCTTGAATCACCGACCAACCGAAGAAGCAAATTCTAGGAAGAACCTTCATCTTCCACATTTTTGCCACAGACCGATTTGCCGCACACGGATACATTCCTTTGTAGAAAGATTTAACCGAAAAATAACCCGATGAGTCCCACACCCAGATCCTCTTATCCGCCCCTGATGAACTAATGTAGTTGTCATCTAAGACCTGAAGAAAAGAAACCATCGAGAGCAATTCCCTGTCGAAGAAATTTCTGCGGAACATCGGCTTCCATATCACCTTCTTGGCCCGAAACTCAAAGCAATCTTTGACTAAAGCGTGTTTGTCCCTGGCCACCACATATAAAGCAGGGAACAAATCTTTTAAAGGGATGACGGAACACCATGCCATATTCCAAAAAGAAATTCTATCCCCTGAGTATACTCTATATCTTATGCCGCGGTCAAAACCTGGACTCAATCGCAAAATATCCCTCCACAGAGTCACGCCTGGTTTGTTAAATCGATTTAGGGATCTCCAATTACCCACGTCTGCGCCATATTTACCACCAATAACTTTCGCCCATAACTGAGTCTGTTCTTCGCCAGACCTCCACAACCATTTCCCCAAGAGAGCGTCATTTACCTGTTTGATCTTACGGATCCCCAAACCTCCGCCGAGTACCGGCTTGCAAACATCTTCCCAGGAGACCAAAGAGAGACTCTTTTTTTCCTTTGTACCTCCCCACAAAAACCTCCGCTGAATCAATTCGATTCGCTTTGCGATAGAAACAGGGCACCTGAATAATGATAATTGGTAAATAGGAATGTTCGACAGCACGGCTTTAATCAAGGTCAATCTTCCCCCTTTTGATACCAAATTCCTTTTCCATGTATCTAGTCTCCTTTCGATTCTTTCCACAATGGGCGCCCACGAACCTATTTTCGGTCTGCCACCTCCCAAAGGGAGCCCAAGATAAGAAGTTTCATCAATTCAACCTTCTTCGTACTCACATACATGATTTTTAATTTCCACCAAAACTGATACAAAATGACCGAAATGTTTTCATCTCCACGCCACCAAAATGCATATTGAAACTGAAACGGATATCAAAACCAAAATCGAAGTGTATTAGTGGTATACTATATTAGTATGTGTTACATAATTATATTTAAGTGTTGAGCCGAGTGCGTATTTGTATAAATATTTATACAAATTACATGTGAAATGTGGCATGTACGGAATTATCAGGCATGCACTACAACGTATGTCACTAGGTGTTCAATGTTGTTAAACCATTATGGATGGTCTTGCTTATGTGGTTTCTAAGTGTGTATTTGTGCTTATTCTAGCATTTACTGATGTTTCATCTTACAATTCTATCATTTGCATGTGTTCCAATATGTTTCTGTGATTGTATAGGATTTTGACAGAAATTTCCAACCGTTCTCTAGACTCCCCTCCTAATGCGAGGCCCCATTCACCTCCCTTCTATTCTGCCCTCTTCAATTGCATATGTTTCCATATGTTTCTGTGGTTTCTCAGTATGCTTTTGTGCTTATTCTAGCATCTACTGGCGTTTCCATCTTACAATTCTATCATTTGCATTATGTTCCCGTACATTTCTGTGATATTACATGATTTTGACCAAAATTTTCAACTGAAACTGAAATCGAAGTTGAAATTTAAAACATTGCCTAAGATTTCATATTCAATGGAAAAAATATTTTTTGATTGGAAAAAATATCATTCTTAATCCAATACATGTGGGAGATAAAAAAGCCAAGAAGCATGCGAGCAGGTTTTAAATTTTGGTCTCGGTTGCTACAGAAATGAAACGTTTCAGTTTCGGTTAGAAATTTTGGTGGGAATCCTGTAAAATCATGGAAATATATGCAAATGATAGAATTGTAAGATGAAACTTCAAGAAATGCTAGAAAAAGCACAGGTACACACTTAGAAACCATCACATAAGTATGCCAATCATCCATAATGGTCTAACAACATCAAACACCCAGTAACATGTGCTATCATGCATGTCTGCATACATACTACATTTCACATGTAATTCGTATAAATAACATAATACACACTTCACATTTCACATGCAATTCATATAAATATAATTTGTAACACATATTGATATAGTATACGGTATACCACTAATACGCTTGCGATTTTGGTTTCGGTATTCGTTTCAGCGGGGATAGAATACAAAAGGGAAATTGGGTTGGAATCACAAGAATATATCAATATATTTTTCCATTTTTTATGTTATAGTTTGTCTTAAATTATATTTTTATGTACTTTTAAGTAATTTTTTTCATCATTTTTCCCTATAACCCAAAAAAATTTAATATATCCCAAGCGTTTTACTTGCCGAGAAATTCCCGAGAACGATATTTGTGACATAGATTACAATTATTCATGGGGAATCGTGGTATTGAATACCCTGTGACATTGAAGGAGTTTGGGGCTTCTTTTGAGAAAGTTACTCCAACTCGTCCTGCTACTTTAGTCAGGGTGAAGCATGATAAGTTGCTTAAAGGCAGAAGCATGAATAGTGACTCAATGGATGCCCCTCTTTGAAGTCTGTTGAAGGTGGCAGGGACCGGCTTTGATGCTCAAATTGAAGGCTATTGTGTGAGGGATAAGATGTGTTTAGAGATGAGCAAGGGAGGTCAGGAAATGGCCAGTCTTTGTGCAAAGTGTTTGCTCTGGAGAGATCACTAGTTGGTTCCAATGGAGATTGTGGAGTTCGAGGGGGATAAGCTGCATTTACAGGGATAAGATGTCCAACAGACGGATGGACAGATTGTATCTTGTTCGTCTTTTCGCAGACATCATTCTTGAGAGGTTCAGATGAAGCAAATGATAAGGAAGAATGTGTTGTTTTGGAGGGAAAACCATTCTCCTGTTTGCAAGGATGTGACACATGGAAACTCAGTGGGCGACGTTGTGGATAGTGAAGGTTCCCTAGGCGTTGAATCAAATGGAGGTAAAATATTAGGTCAATTGGTAGTAGTGGACTGGTAACAAACGATATAATGAAGTGTTATTCGGGCTAGTGAACCAGAAAAGAAGTGTTGCAGAATGTGAGGCGAGTCTGGTAGAGCTTTTAAAAAAAAATAAAAAATGTTAGATTGGGTATTGGGTTCGTCCTCGTGGGTCTTTGACAGGCTCCTTTCAAGCTAGTTCTATGAAGCTCAATTCCATTTTGGTCTCGAGAGGGGTGGTGAGGGTGCAGGCATGCGTACCTCGGGGAGTCTTGGCACAAGATAAAGTGATAAACTTTGAAGATGCCGTATGTGGTCTAGGGATACGGGGTGAAGGGTAGGATGCTTTTGATAGTAAGGATATATGGAAACTGTTGGCATATTTTCTCCCTACTTTGGTTGATGTTGTGATGTGGCTTCTAAAGACGTCATAGATATATCGAATGTGGACCTTGCCCCGGAGAAGACCTTGAATGTGATGCAGGTTTTTTGGTGAGGTTTGTGACTCAATGAGGCATATGGTCGAGGACAATTATGTCATTAGTGGTTCTGATCTCAGTTGTCATTTGGAGGACATTACTATTGACAACCCTTGCGTGTCACAAGGTGGGGAAGTTCCCATAAGAAAGTGCAATCGTCTTCATCAAAACATAGGAGTTGCGATTGTTCATCCTATGGTTACTCAGCAACATATTTTTGTGGTATGGAATCTTGCTCTGTCTTCGGATAAAGCTATTTTCAATAATACTAATTGTGATAATTCCACTAGAGCCATCAAGAAAGGGAGATGGAAAATTTCATGTGAGACTCCCCTATCAGTCCGATTTAAAATGGATTATGGTGATTTATTGGGAGGCTCATTGTCCCCTTCTCCATTCTTGAAGTCTCAATCCAAGGTATTCTCGAAGTCTCAATCTTTGTCTGATGAAGATATCAACTCGCTTAATGCTATGGTTATTAGATTGGGCATCTAAGTTAGGAATTCTTGTTTCTAAAGAGAGTTTGATCGTTCCTCCTTTCGAATTCCATGGTAAAAGGTGCTAAATCCATTTTGTTTTGAATGGTAAAGATAATTTTATTGAAAACAAAAGGACCAAGACGATCCCCACAATTACATCGGAAAGATACAATAGAAATAGGATAACCAGAATGCTAAGGAAGTACAAAAACTAGGGAGGAAGAAAATCAAAGAACTCAAAACTCTCCCTAGAAACCCCATCTCTGGCCAATTTATCCGCCTCACCATTTGCTGACCTCCTTACATGGTTGAAAGAAATAGATGCCGTCCCAATCCTGTCCTGAATCTCATCAAACAAAGATGTTAAATCCATTAAAAGGGGCCCTAGGGAGATAATCAATGTCTGCATAGTTTCATCATGAATCTTTCATGGAATGTCAGGTCTCAGGGGTCTCGTTGGGATGGGGGCTAGGGCTACTGTCACTCCCCTCATTGGACTTGGTGGGGGCATTTGGGTGTAATGACCTGTCCGTCATTCAAACTGGTCAAATACACAGGGGAAGATGATCTCTTTCAATCCAGTTACTTTACAATTCTTCATCCCGGTTGATGTCGCTATTTTATGCCCTATGCTATGATGCAGAAAGGGAATTGCTATGGGCTTATATGTCCCACACTCGGTCCCTATTTGATGAACCTCGGTGTACTGCTTGGGACTTAAGCATTGTCGGATGACCGGGTGAAAAGTATAGTGCTTCTTGTTGGGCTCTGCAGGTTTTCTTCATCTCTATTCATGACCTTATCGATGTTCCTTCGCAAAGAGGGAAGCACACTTGGATTAATAGAGAGAATGATTTGTGTTAGATCAGACAAGCTTCTTATCTTGCAGGACTGGAGGATTTCTTTCCTAGGTCTTTCAAAAGGAGTTTTCCTCACCCTATCTCTGATCATGCTCACTTATTTTTGGAACTGAGGATGAGTTGTGGCGTCTGACTCCTTTCTAGTTTGAACAAATTTGGCTCACCCATAGCGAGTTTAAACCTTTTTTGTGACTGAGTGATGGAGGCCTTTTCATTTTGAGGGGAGCCTTGGTATACGCATTTTTCGTAAGGTCAAGGTTCTCAAAGGCATCCTTAGAAATTGGAACAAAGTCTCTTTAAAAAATTTTGGGGTGAGGAAGAGTATGTTAGTTTAGAAATTGATTAGTTAAAGAGAAAAGAGGAATGTGGTCCTCTTACAACCTTTGAAATGTTGGCTAGAGAAGCGCTGAAAAGCAAGTGGATCCGGATCACTGTTCAGGATGAAATTTTTGGGAGACAAAGGACCAGGGATTTGCGTCTGGTGGTCTGAGATCGTAATTAAAGCTATTTCCACCTTGGTAAAAGGAAGCTCATTAGTAAATTGAAGATGTCTAGTCAAATCCTTGAAGCTAAGGATGGTCTTGAGGATACAGTTGTTAAGTATCTCAATAATATATTCAAATCGGAGTGGGTAAGCAATCCGTGGATATATGGTGATTTGACTCAAGTTCCTGAAGATGATCTTCCCCTCCTCGAAGCTCGTTCTCTTCCGAGTAGGTGCATAGAGCAGCTTTTGGTATAAATAAAGATAAAGCCCCGGGCTCTAACGGTTTCCCTGTTTGCTTCTTCGAGGAATTTTGGAAGGTCATTGAGCTTGATCTTATGTTGGTGATGGAGGAATCTTATTTCTATCAACTGCCAATGCCTTCAATGCCTCTTTTATATTGCTTATCCCTAAAGTTCGCAATGGTGAAGATATAAAAGATTTTATGCCTATCAAGTGCAAAATTATTTCCAAAGTCCTTTTTATAAGTCCTAAGCATGTGTTGCCTGTTTTGGTGGTGGGTAACCAAAGTGATTTATTTGTGGTAGACAAATTCTTGATAGAATCGTTGTGGCCAATGAAGTTATTGATTTCACAAAAAATGCTTGGTTCTAAAGGTTTGCTCTTCAAGCTTGACCTTGAGAAAGCTTATGATCTCTGCTCTTGATGTGGATGTTGAGGAAAATGATTTTTGGCCTCAAGTGGAGGAAGTGGATAGAATGATGCATATCCTCAGTTCAATTTTCAATTTTTTAAATGGGCCGAGTAGGATACTTTAAGGCCATATTTGGCAGCCAGGATTTTTTTTATTTCATGATAAATCGGTGTCTCCAAGTGGTGAGAGAGGGGCAGGGCAGAGGGAGAAGGAGAGAGATTTGAGAGGGCACGATTGAGATGAGCCTGAGAAGTGGCTAGAAATCAGGAAAAAGTCAATCCTATTTTGAGTAGAGTTTTTTGTTTCCTTGTCTTTAGCCACTTCTCTTCACCTGGAGACACCAGTTTCCTGATTTTTGGCCACTTCACTCTCATCTCCACTTGGAGACACCGATTTATCATGAAAAGAAAAATTCATGGTAGCCAAACGTGCCCAAAGAGTTGTAGAGATCTTAGATGGGGAGATCCTCTTTTTCCTTTCCGTTTTACTCTGGCTACAGAGAATATAAGTTACAGCCTTTCTAATGCTGCAGAGTTTAGGGGTGTAACTCTGGTTGGGTTGAGGCCAACCCTAGCCAACCCGATGTAGCATTACCTAAACCCTAACCCAACCCAAGTCTAGGTACGAGGAGGGTCAGCCCTAACCTTACGCGCCTCGAAATCTGTCAACCCTAACCCAACTTGTCTAACTTGATTTTCCAAATCGGGTCAGGTTGGCCCATGGCAAAAAAAGAAAAGAAAAAACGAAATAAACATAATCCTAAATTTTGAAAGTAGTGATAAAATTGGGGATGGGGTCAATTTCATTTTGGGTCGGGTTGAACAATTGAGATGAGGTCTTCCAGATATAGATGTTCCTTTTCCATGTACCCATCTTGAACAATCCTGCCATAAGTCTCTGGTGGACTTTATGTTGTGCCACTGAATTGAGCTGCCTCAAGTGACCTTCATAAGGTTTAGGTGTTGGCCTCTGCTACACTTGGATAGCACGAGAGGACTCCACACAGATGGTTTTTGTGCAGTTTATGGAGGGCCTTAATTCTGAAGGCAGTGCAGTAATCTAACATATATATTTTGTCCAGTCCTCTTTGATTTTGAGGTACGATTCTAGGCCGCCAGTGCTTTTTCGGTCCCAGTTCGGTGCTGCGCCACCAAAGTTGGAGATGAAAAAGTCCATTCTTTTAATGAACTTCTTTGGAGGGCTAAGAGCAGATAAAATGTAGATTAACATGCTACTTAGCACGTGTTTGATCAACACAAGCTTTCCTCCCACCGACAATAGCTTTCCTTTCTATCCTTAGGTTTTGCATCTGATTTGTCTATGAGGCCATCGAAGAAACTACCCTTCATAAATACTGGCCGAGAATAGGGGAGCTCCTAATTACATAATAGGAGATGAGATAGGAGTGCTACCTCGTAGTAGCTGGCTTACCCTTGAGTGAATAGGTTCTTCAAGCCTCTATAGGACCTCTTCGGCTAGGATGAAAAAGACAAGGGCACAATGGGGCTCCCTGCCTCACCCCTCTAGTGGTCTTGAAAAATCAGTTGGGTTTCCCATTTATTACAGGCAGGATGCCCATGATATGTATGTGTGGGATGAACCAAATCCTCATTGAATTTTATTTTTCCATTAGAATGGGCTCGACATGTTCTGCAGTACCCACCTGTGAATAATGGTATGCAAATTTCTTAATGTTAGTTAAGTCCCTGGTTCTCCAATTGATTGACCCGCAATGATACTTACTGTGCTTCTCCCAATTCGACTAGGTCACCATGAGTGGGACTCCGACCATAACATAATCGACAGATCCAAGATGTACGCCTGCAAATAAGAAACATATTTTCCTGCAGAATAGCTTCATTGAACTTGTATCTAGCTGCATCTAGGGCATCAGCATTGGCTTGGTTTGGGATGTCCAAGTGAGTGTTTTTCAGCCATGATCACTGCATCCTCTTCATTTTTAACATTTTGGAAAAAAATTCCAAACACCTACTTGTTCCAGGTCCTCAAGCACCTCTGTGTTCTTTAGCTTGATGGAAACCACCTCTAGAGGATTTCCGACGGACTGGATGGACCAAGCTTGCTTCACAACCTTGAGGGGTTGAGCATGCCTTCTCTAAGTTTTTTAGAATCTGAATCGACTGATTGAAGGGGTGTAGCTATTTTCAAAATTAACCAACAACGGGCAATGGGCTGAGCAGGTCCAGGAAAGGTGGGTCACCTTGGTGAAAAGGAAATCCGTTAATCATCTCAAATTGATCAGAACCCTGTCCAATCTGGCCCAAACTCATCTTTCATTCATTTTGTTATTGCATCTAGTAATTCTGCTGCCCGAGTATCCTGCATCAATCAGGCCAGCACTGCACTGGGCTCTTGGAAGTCCTTAGTGGAGATACAATTCGGAGAATTCCTCCCTAATTTCTCCCCCACTTTGAGGATGACTTTGAAGTCCCTATGTGCTAACTAGACTTTGTTAAAAAATTGACTGCATTCGTGAAGTTAGGTCCAAAGAGCTCTCCTTTCAACTACAGAGCAACTAGCGTAGACAAAAGAAAGGAAGCCCTCCTTTCCAGATGATAGGTGTTTGACTTTCACCAACATAGCCTGCGAGATAGAAGGCGCCAGACTGATTTGCAAAGAGTTGCTCCACAGCAACCAGATTTTTTAGTTGCCTTCCAAATTAGTCATGAAATTATTGAGGTTCAGGATTCTAGCAACCTCCTGAACTTCAAATTCACCAAGGAATGTAGCCTATATACCTGTCTTTGTTTACTTCATTGCTTCGGAGCCCATCTTTGTTTATTTAGTGCTTAATTCTAACTTCTTTGTCAACATTGATCAATATTTCGCTGATTTATTAGGCTCTGTTAAGTGTTAATTACAATAAACTAAAGTAGCATAAATTCACTACAAAGCCTGTTATTAATTTTTCTCATGTTCTGCTTGCATTTTATTGTATATTGGATTTATCAAATTCATTTTCTGAATGTAGCTGCCCTATGTATCTCTATATACTAGAAAGCAGCAAAGAATAAATGATTTCTGCTTTATTTTCAGGGCCTTACTTCAACTGCAGTGAAGAAAGGGGGATTGTCTACTGGTGACATTGCGGTGCAATACAAATATAAGAACAGCATCATCGATGTCAAAGTCGATACAGAATCAAATGTGTGTTGTTTTGCCATTATTTTTTCCCCTTAAAACTTAGAACTGCATTCTCTGGTTTCTTAACTAGCTTCCCTTTTACTTCAACCAGGTATCAACAACCCTCACTTTTACTGAACTTTTGCCATCCACGAAGACTATTGCTACGTTTAAGCTGCCAGATTACAATTCCGGCAAGGTACCTAAGTTCGTTCTCTTCTAAGCCCTGATTCGATGCTAATACTGGTCAACCCTGATGGTTTTGTTAATCACACCAAGCAATTATGAAACTTAAATACCAACTTTCTCTTCTTTTTTCCTTTCCAGCTGGAGGTACAATATTTCCATGATCATGCAACATTCACAGCAGCTACGGCGTTGAACCAGTCCCCTATCTTGGACCTTTCAGGTACTGTCGGTGCCCATGGCCTTGCCCTTGGTGCGGAGGCAGGATTTGACACTACGGCTGGTTGTTTTACCAAGTATAATGCCGGGATTAGCGTTACAAAGCCAGAGTCCAGTGCCTCCGTGATCCTGTAAGTTTAGATATTAACAATACTATTCAAAACCCAGGATTACTGGATTAGTGAAGAAAGGAAGAAAGAAATAAACCCTATGTTGCATCAGTACTGGTACAAGTGTCATAATCCGACACGGGTATCGAGTGTCGGATTCGGCAAACCTCAAAAAGAAAGATTCGTGGATTTGCCAAAATATTTTAATTAATTCTGAAATTTTAATTATAATAAATAATATGTTAAAATCTTTAATAGGTTGAGTAAATATAATGTTTTATTCCATATAAAAAACCTACTGATTGATAAAATTAAAACATGCAGTAATTGTGAGGTTGTGGTAGTAGTATTCGGAAAAAAAAATAAAAATTAAAATGTGATCTGAATACTAAAGTTTTGCAATCAACCTGTCCGACACGGATTATTTGCCCATTCAAAAGAATCCATGTAACATAGGATAAACCAGATTGCCTGTTATAACCGATACCTTTTTCCAGGTCCAACAAGGGAGATGTGCTCAGGGCATCTTATCTGCACAATCTCGATTACCCAAAGAAGACTGCTGCGGTAGCGGAGATTACCCGACGGTTCTCTACGAACGAGAACACATTCACTGTTGGAACTTTGTATGCCGTTGATCCCCTGACATTGATCAAAACAAGGCTTAACAATCATGGGAAACTCGGGGCACTTATGCAGCATGAACTGAAGCAAAAGTCAATTCTGACAATTTCCGGGGAGTTCGACACCAAGGCCTTGGACAAGCATCCTAAGGTTGGGTTGTCACTTGCTCTCAAGCCTTGATTTGGTCTCTTCTCCATACTATAGATGGAACCCAGAACCCGAAATTCGGTTTCTATTTTTGGCATTTGGTATTTTAAAGAAAACAAGAAATAATAATTCCACAGATATGCTTTCCTCTTTAAGTTGGGTATTACTGTGGATTATTTGATTGGGTGCCCACACCCTCTTGTGGTCTTATTTTTTTCAGCAGGTATTATACATTTTGTAATCACTTCTATCCTTCTTGGGAAGGATTTCATTTTCCTTTGTATGAGAAACTGTAATTTGCCTATTTACTTTTGCCATTTTCCTTTTAAAGAGTTGTTTGATGTGTTCATCTAGCAATCCTTCTCACCCCCAAAAGAAGTCCAAATTGGATGAGATAATTGCCTTCTTTTGCATCCCTCAAACATGCTTTGATTGGAGGGTTGGGATTGTTTGATCAGAGTATTATCTGGGCTATGACCCATGCATTGTAGGGACGACCTTCATGCACGTTGCATTACGATTTAGATCCAATAATGAGAGAAAAAAGATGACATGGGATCCTTTCCCCTGTGTATGATCAGTACTTTCAGGTCTAAAAATTAGAAAATCCTGTAAACTTTAGATAGGAAATCTAAATATTCAGAATTATAGTTCTAGTCCATTTAAAATAATCTTTTAGAACATAAAGGGATGTCTCCACTGACCTAATGGCCCTCTTTGGATTGAAGGAATTTTCAGAAAAAGCTTGGAAAGGAAAAATAACTCTAAAAGTTACTACTTTTTTTTACACATGAAAATGACTTGAGCCAACCCTATTCAATTTTTACTTAAGAGGAGCCTTCAATTTAAGATGACATTCCCTTAAATTAGCTACTATAAAATCATTTCCCTCTGTGGAAAGAAAAAATTTCAGAAAATTTTTCTGTTGGTGCTTTTTTTCCAGCAACTGCCTTTTCTGATTGGGTGTAGATTGCTTTTTGTGAATTGTAATACAGTCTATAACAGAGCAAAATTATATGGTGTCTGTTAGTCATGAATGAGGATAAGACTAGTTCTATGATCCCTTTTGTTCATGGGCCAGTCATCTAAATCCGGGGCATTGAGGGACTCAGTTTACTCTATGTCCTCTCTCCCCATTGATGCCTTGATGGGAATCTGTAATCACTTTTTTGCTATGAATTTAGTAATCTTTCTTCAAAAAAGTCATGGATGAGCACGGATGTCAGGGTCCCGGTGCTACCTCTAATTAGAAAAGAGTAAGGATAGGACTGCCACTATCAAAGCATGCGAGCATGATACCATTCCCTAAATATCTTATTTGCTTTGAAATTGTGATATTGATACCATTCCCTAAATATCTTATTTGCCTTGAAAGATATACATGCCTGAAATCTACATGGAAGAGGAATGGCGAAGGAACTGCGACTACTTGTTTTGTATTTTTTCCAAGGAATGTGATATGGTATTAAAGGAACTGTAACAATCCAAAGAGCTATGGTAAGCACCTTCTAACAACACCAGTCATGGAAAATAACCTGCATCATCCAATAACCAGTTGATGTAAGCAACCAAGAAAAGTAAGAATACATTGAGCATTGAAGGAAAATGGTCTCAACGAAGCATACCAAATAATCAGCAGCATAAACCTACATTACTATATAACATATTGATTCTTCAGATGGATAGTTAAAGTTATAACTTTTGTGAGCAAAAATATACTCACATTCTAATAGTATCAAATTCCACATTGGACTCAAAGAGAATGCAGAAGTTTGATTAAAGGATCACCATAACAGCTTACTAACTGCTCTTCTATTGCATGTGTGTTATACATGGATCCATTGAGGTCAAATCAAATGCATGCATGCATGCTGCTTTCCTAGATCCGGGTTTACTTGCACATGGGTCTAATGATTCTAGCAAGAAAATCAGCTTCTCTTTTCTTCATGTTTGTGGTCACTGATACATTTGGGGGATAATTTCCTCAAACATAATCATGCAAGGTTATAATACCCAACCGTAGGAAAATAAGAACAGAAGCATATATTTGTAGCATCTCTAGCCATAACCCAAGTAAAGGGTTGGTTGTCTAGTTGTACCCCTAGTTGGCAAACATGCGGGGCTAAGCCAAAAAGATGGGTTTAAACCATCTCTGGATTAAAAAAAAAAGGTGTGAAAAAAGCAAACAAGGAAAAAAAAAAAGTGGGTGAAACAAATGGGTTTAAAACAGCATCGTGCTAATAAGCTTATTTACATACATCCAAAATTCTAAAATAATTGTCAATATGTGGTATCAAATTCGAAAATCTAAAATAATAACCTATAATTCATTCATCTCTCATCATATTAACTAACCAACGCATAAAAGATTAAAATATTTTGACACTTAGGAAAATGCAATGGAGTGTTCACATGGACAGAAGAATTTCAACGTTTGAGTCTTCCCCACCTAAGACTAAGGAAGAACCTTACGTTTGTAGTTCCTATGATGCACTTGGAACACACCAGAATTTAAACAATTTAGATTATTTTTAAGTATACACTAATTCAGATAATCTAACAATAATTTGTTTTACATCTAGCTCTAGATCTCAGTCCAACACATCACATATTTCACCAAACACCTCGGGGTTATTTTGAAAAATCTTTAATTTTCTTGATCTTAATGAATTTCATCAACAAAAGTCTCCTAATCGAAAGGAAAATGAGAAGCATAAAGGAAAAGAGCCAAAGGTAAAGAGAAAACAAATCATGAGGGCAGAATTACTTATCCAATCTAAAGTTTATTCAAAAGTTTTTAATGAAAAAATGAATACAATAGATTTTTTTTCCTAAGTTTTTAAGTTTCATTGAAAAAAAAAATCAATAATATGTTCCAAAAAAGGGTTAAAAAACACATATTTTGTAAAAAAAAAGAGGAAGTTTTGCGAGCATAAGTTGTACCTAACTTACTTGTGTATTCAACTCACCTTTATTAAGCATAAAGCAACTACGTATACCTAGACCATGGTACAGGCAACCACAACCTAAACCTGATGCAAATGAGCTCACCGCTTAGTCAAAGTTTTACAGGTGCTTTCAAGAAAACTCGATCTTTATATGGAAAAAGAGGGTCTTTCTTGCACAAATGGATTTTTTTTGAATGGTGGCAATTTATTAAAAATAGCAAAGCTCACAAGCAAGATGTCAAACATAACCAAAACAAAAAGGAAAAAAATAGAAAAAAAAACCACGAGGAAGGATCGAAAATCTCCAACTCCGCTCTAGCCACCCTAGACCTGGCCAGATGGTCAGCAAATGTCTGATCACCGCACACACATGCCATGTGTTTTGTTGGAGGGGTGAATGACAGAGACATCTATTGCTAGTAAGATATAGTAGCAAATCTCTAAAGATATTATAACCTGAACTGTATACTAATATATATGGTTCATAGATAATGAATAAGGGTTGAGAAAAGAACATGTTGGGACAATCACACCTTTGAACTGACAAAGTGAGACAAAATGTTTGATTTAATTACTTTTAGAAAGAATATCAGATTTAGTATAATGGAAACCAACTTACTAAAATCCCACAAAAGGACAGGACAATATAGATAGGTGCTGACCATGCCTTAGGTGGTAAAATATGATGAATTTAATGGAAGCCAGAATCTCGGCAACACCACACAAAGGTTTTACTATTTCACAAAAATATGTTGAGAACTTGCTCAAAAAACAAAAAACTTTGGTGATTAAGCTTTCATGCTCCCAAGGACATAGACGACTCTACCACCCTTGGACAATGCTACAAAGAGAAAGGTCGAGAGCAGGAAGAAATTAAAATTATTCTAGTTCTATCCATTCACTATGTTCAATCAATGGTAGATAAAATATCTATTTTGAGAGAAGAGGGAGGGGGGGGGGGGGGGGTCTGGGGGGCTTAAACCCTAATCATTCAAGGAAATGAAACAAGTCAGCTTGACATTACTAAAGCAGAATTAAATGAAAAATTGTCAAGGATATAGAGAAGAGTGGAAAAATTAGCCAATAGAATTGTGGCCAATGGATGGATTAAGGTAAATCACGAACATATGTTAAATTTCTGGTTGATTCTCCCAAGGAACTACTATTTTAAGATCAACAGATGAACACAATATCTGCTTGAATTTTCTCTTCTGTCCTGAGGTTGAGGTATAATTCTTTTTATTTATTTATTTTCAAATCTATGTTACCTGGATATAGGTAAGTGTATCAGATACTGCAAGGATTATGGTACAGGGATCCTCCAAGTTATAATATCTTAGGATACAAATATGAAAGGATCCAATATGTTAGTGCAGAAAAAAAAATACTTCAATAAAATATTAACACAGTATAAACAGACGTTAAGGGATGCAAGGATAGTATGATGCAATGTATGCAGTGTGATCATTCAATTGGGTTGATCTGGGTGTCAGCAGGTGTGATCGTTCTATTGTTTGAGCCCCTTGTGGAGGTTTTGAGCAGGATGGAAGGAGATAAACTTTCCATGGAAAGCTTTTTATAAATATGGAGAAGACCAAACAAAAAGTAATAAATGGCAGTAATAACATTGGGATGAAACAAAATATTCTCTGAAGCTTTTGATAATATTTGATGCAATACATGCTCAATGGCCCATTAATTGGAGCAAGAGAATTTGCACATCTAGCTATTTTCTATAAACCAAGAACAAATGTGAGATAAGGTTATAAAGTTTTGATGAGAATGTCTATTGATACAGGGCATAGACTGAAATTTGTCAAAGAAACTCCTTTTACATCACTGACATTTGAAATTTCTGGTAAGAAATGTTCACAAATAACCCAGGTATTTTGGTCAATATTTTATTTTAATATAGACTTATGGTTATAATATATCATAAGAAGGATTCATAGTTCTTGCTTTTTCTTCATTTCAAGTGAAT
The DNA here is from genome assembly GCF_043159265.1 of Tasmannia lanceolata. Lineage (NCBI taxonomy): Eukaryota > Viridiplantae > Streptophyta > Magnoliopsida > Canellales > Winteraceae > Tasmannia > Tasmannia lanceolata. Next base: position 4,314,253 of record NW_027518681.1, read on the forward strand.
AGCAGTGTCTACATGGTCATGGTATGCTTCCAATCTTGCAATGTGTCACAGTGTGTTAAGAATTCAATACATTTTTTGATATTCATACAAGAGAGAGGAATAGCAAACTAGCAATTTCATACGTAAATGAATTGGAATATTTAGTTTTTGTCCATTATAGTCTCTGCTTGCACGCTAAAGTTCTCAACAGTAGTGATATTAAGCTGATTGATTTGGGAGATCTAGAGAGTGGTCCTTAATGGCTCTCAGGAAGCAGTGCCTAGTCATTCTCTCTTTAAGTGATTCGTGATTAGTTAGTTTACTTTCGCAAGGTGGTCCACAGAATTTTCTGGTTTACATACTAAAAACCTATAGGCACAGTGGAACGGTGCCAACTTTAAGTGATGAGTTTGGAGATCTAGAGAGTGGTCCTTAATGGCTCTCAGGAAGTAGTACCTACTCATTCTCTCTTTAAGTGATTCGAGGTTAGTTTACTTTCGCAAGGTGGTCCACAGATTTTTCTGGTTTACATGCTAGAAACCTATAGGCACAATGTAACGGTGCCAACTTTAAGCGATGAGTTGCCATTTTGGCAGTATATTCTATACTAGAGATTGGGCCTTTGTTCTAGTGATGATGATGCTATTGTGGACCGCTAAGGTTGGGTTTGTCAGGGTTCTGACCTTGCTTTAGGAAGCCCCCATCCCCAAAAAAAAACTTAAAAAAAATCTAATATATACAGGAAAACATTAGTTAACTTTTTAAGGCTTATTCTGATTGGCTCTGTCAATTGTCTAAGGTAACACCGGGAGAGTTATTGTCAACCATTTTACATAAAACTTTCAGATAGGTGAAGTAGACATGGTTTTCTTGATGATTTGTTCTAGGCATTCACTTATAGTGATGTTTTCTTCTCGTGATTATTTGCTTTGGTTAAGAGCATTTATTTATACTTTCTCAGCGAACAATAAATTTTATATTTGATATCTGAGGATATTCCGGGAAATTACCAAATAATTGTGGAAACAAGGATTACCAGAGGGATTTTCTTAGTAGAGAAATTGCTGAAGGCAAGGAAGGGTACTAGGTTATTCTCCATCTTTGTTGACTTGATCTGCATCAGCTCAGTTAGGGCTTGGCCCATTCCCTTTACAGATTGGGCAACAGACAGGGAAATTTTATGAGAAATTGAGAATTCTAGATTGTTCTGTCCAGAAGAAACAGGAAACGGGGATGGAAAAAGAAAAGGACCCTATACTACTTGAGCTCTTTAACCCATTTATTCCATCTCATTGCATTTTGGGATATAGAAAGAAAAGACAGACCAATTAGCTGGGACTGTGATGCAAACCGGGATCTTGCTGAGGATTTTTGGGATAAGTTGGACCAGGTTAGGCGACCACGGAGAACCAGGATCCGAGCATGATTCTTTTCCTAGCTGTTTTCCACAGCTTTCCAATTTTATTTATTTTCCTATTTTATTTTTAGACAGATTTTCTACTTTCCTAGTTGGTTTGGGATTTCTAATTTTTTATTTGAGCTTGCTATTTTGTGATTGAGGCTATAAAAGCCTAGAAACTGACCGTAATAGTAGTTTTGGACTGCTTTCTTTGATTTGAAGATAAGAAATAAAATTCATTCTCTTTGGAAATTTTAGATCTATGAATTCCTCTTGGCTTGAGCTCTTAATATTCTACTAAGAATCTAAGAACATATTAATTGTGATTCGCTTGATTGTTCATTGTTTATCTAATTTCTTGGAATATTTTAGGGAAATCTAACGTCTTACTAGGTTTTCCGAATAAGTTCCGATCCATCAGAGTTTGATTTGCCTATTTTCTTGCGGTTTTTGCTGTAATCCCTTCTACGATTACATCAGACTGCAAACTGCATTTGCCTCTCATTTTGTTTGTCTTAAATGTAATGGCCAACATAGAGTTGTGCACCAAACCTAGTCCTCACGCTATCTCCTCTCCCCTTACTCAGTTCAGATTTTTTGTGAAGCTGCAACAGAGTCTGACTCGCACTTCGCCATCGTTACCAACAGTTTAAATAGAAAGTCAATCTGGCCTGCTATGTGATATTTTAGAAGTGAAGGGGATGGCCTTAATGTCATATGACCATAGCTTGGAAGATCAACAGTTATATTCAGCTTTTGAGACCTTACCAATACAATTTAAATCAAAATTCTGCCGATAACTCATAGTAATTGTGAATGACAAGTCAAAACTATTAGAGATTTAAAAATTTGAGCAACAAGAACACGATAATTGAAACCAAAAGTATGTATTCCAACTAAAACAAGGAACCACTCACCTCAAGCATGCGTGTGGCAAACTTTGCTTGCTTGGTCTGTTAGGTCGGTAAACTTCGAAGGGTTGAACAATCAATTGTTAGTCTTAAACCTCCTTCCCCATTTAATAAGAAGCTCTTCTATGTCAGCATCCATTCTAGTCCCCCTTCCACCCCATACCAACATGTGAGCAAGGTCTCCCATTGACGAACCAGACACTTCATGCACAGCCTTAAACCCAATTCTCGTGTAAAACCTAACAAGCTAAGTCCAAAGTTCCAACCACCAAGGGAAAAAAAAGAATATCAATAAAAACTCCAAAGTTAACCAATTGAAGACTGGAAGAAAATAAAAAGAAAAATCCTTATTTCCTCAAAATTTAATATTGATATGGACACCAAGTAAAACAAAAACCCTATCTTGTATAAAATCAAATGCCACTTCGTCCTCATTTGTAAAACAAAAAGACCCAAGGAATGAGATTTCTCCCTCCCTCTCACAGTGAAATGAAAAGATGAAACAAGAACACTGTGGAAAGACCATCAGAAGATACCCAGCCAGAACCCCATATTCCATATCCAATTTCTTAAGCTAAAAAAGCACACCACCAGTGAAACGAGAGCAGTCATAATTTTAAAAGCTGGAGGTAGAAGTGGATTCTTCAAATGTCATTTTTTTGGGCTCAAGGCACGAGCGTTGGACCATAGAGATTAGCTAAGTTTCTGGACGAGATTAGGTCTAAGATTAATGACAGTTTCGTTTTGATTGTTCATATCCCTCGAAGTGCCAATGATCTAGTGGATCGGTTGGCTAAATCTGGAGCATTGAGGGACTCAATTCACTCCATGTCCTCTCTTCCTATCGATGTCCTCTCTCCCCATTCTAATTAATTTTTGCTCTGAATATAGTTATCTTTCTTTTAAAAGTAACATGAAAATGTTAAATTCCAACTCCTTAATATGACAATCCAAAAACTATTATTTTCTTTTCTTTTATTGTTCAGTTCTCAGCATCTAACCATGTAAACAAGAACCTGATACAACACAACAGCATAAAACTGATATGTGCATTAGTGCATACTTTATGGTGTTTATGGGGTAGTTGTAAACTTGTAATGCAGTTACTATGTGTTTATGGCTTATGCGTTTTAGGGGAGTGGGTGTTAGTTTTTTATGATGTGTCTTGTAATTAAAATGGAAATGCAAAGAGAATTTGCATTTAAGTAGTTGTATTACAATGAAAATGACTTTGTTCTTGTCTTTAAGGCCAATTAGGCATGTAACAAAAACCAAACAAATGAACACCTAAAGAAGAAAAATCAACAACCTTGGAGTGGTAGAGATCAGAGTCATTAATGGCAAGAAGCTCTGCTTTCCTGCATCCACAATCAAACCCGTAACGAATCGCGACAGCGCCAATGAACAAACCAAGTCCAAATATAGATTTTTCCATGCCCAATGTTTCTCTGCGCATTCTAATGGAGTCAAGGTGTAGAATTCTCCCTCCTAACCAGACCCTAATCAGACCCTCTGCCCTTCCAAGCTCCTGCTTGGTTTCCAAACTACTGGCTCTGATTCTGAAAAAGGGTCCAAAAGTTTGGAGTTCAAGGTGGATATTTTGGGCTTTGGAGGAACCCATGATTTCAGACATGGTTGGAATGAGCTCTACTTTGTCATTACTCACATGTAGGTTGCTATTGAGAGAATTCACGAGGGTTTTTGTGGTAACTGGTTTTCGAGTCGTGGTTGAAGGAGGAAATTTGAAGTGGGATTTTGTAGTAATTAGATTTGGAACAGAGATTTTGGAACATGGGGTGTGAAGGAATGCCATTTTTTCACTTTGTCCATGCTAAGCTGCTTGTGGCAGAAAATAAACAGTTGGGTACGATTATCTCATTGATAATAACTAAGGAAGACACTAGAGTGTCTTCCTTAAGGAGAACACAGGAGAACCACCATGTGTGGCATTAATCCAGGCGTGCAACTTGGGTCGAGCTCAATCCGAACCCGACCGGTTACACCCAATTTTGGCTCGCATTGGGTTGGCATTTCCTAGGGTTGGGTTGGGTTGGGTTGGGTTGGGTTAGGGTTGACGCCTTTGGGCAACCAGACCCGACCTCCATCCTCTAATTTTACTGTGATTTTTTAGGGTTATTTTTTTTGTCTGTTTAGCCCAGGGTCTAACCGAACCCAACCCGATTTGGTAAAAATAGGTTAGAAGGGTTGGGTTGGGGTTGAGAGAATTAGAGGCAGGTTGGGTTAGGGTTGACCATCCTAGGCCCAAGGCTGGGGTTGTGTAGGTTTAGTGATGCAGGAGGGTCACGCGATCAGTTCCGATCGAAAATTACAAAAATAATTGTGGTGCTCAAAAGCTAACCCATGTCGTAGGGAAACTCCAATAAAGAAGTGTAAACATACCTTTTCTCCACAAGAAATAAAACACATTTTCATTTAATTTCCAAAAGCCGCCTCCATTGTTGTATTTATCCATATACATAGGAGAGAGAGTTTCCTCTAATTACAAATAGCAAATAAGAAGAAAAAAAGCATTAAAATGGAATCCACATCCATTAACAGGAGTGGCAATTCCTTTTACAATTTAAATTAAAGAAAGAACATGGGCAGAAAAGCAAATGGCTGTTTTGGATGAGGTGTAAAAGGCAATTACAAAATTATAATGAGGCATTTCCAGCTCATTTTTCTAATATGCTAGTGTACTTGCTATTGCAGTCACTCTCAAATGGCAAGTTGTTTATTTTACCGAAGCAAAAAAATAGTAAGTTCCCTTGCATGCCTTGCTATATTCTCCTCTTCACCGATTCTAACGAGTAATAGCCAAATTAGAGGAAAAGTATAACAGACATGCCAATTTAGAAGGAAAGGTAAATTTGACATTGCTTGTGGGTCCTCTTAGGGTGGTCAATCCAAGCCAAGTGGGCCTAGACCAAATTGCCGTATGCTCCTGCATCAGTTAGGGTAGAGGGAATGGAGGGAATGCTATGTTGAAGATCATCACCAACTTCTCACTAAAGAAATAAGGAATGTTGACTGAGCCTTCAGATTCTGTTGCATGAGAAATCTTTTGCTATCTTTAGTCAGAATAAACGGAGGAAGACCAAGACTTTAGTGAAGTAGTATATGTTTGTTATGATTGTTAAAGTTGTTGCTATCATATGAAATCTTTTGCTATCTTCAATAAAAGGAGGAAGACCAAGACTTTAGTGAAGTAGTTTTAGATATTTTATATTTGTTAAAGTTGTTGCTAGTCTATTTATTTGTAATCCATTTCACTCGATTGATTAAGCAAGAAAAGCTAGTTTCAAGTCTCTGTTTTCTGCTCTGTTTTATTTACAATTGGTATCAGAGCTGAGGCAATTTTCTGGGAGAGTTGCTGAGGTTTTGGAGATTTAAAGACCTGCTGTTTGCTGCGATCGTATCTAGCTGTGATCGAAGACCTGCTGTTTGGCTGCAATCATGGATCTCACCAATTCAGTAGGTGGAATCGAGAAGCTAAATAACACGAATTATGACTACTGGAAGTCATGCCTGGAGTCGTATCTTCAGGGTCAAGATCTTTGGGAGGTTGTGAATGGAGCTGATGCCGTCCCTCCCAACTGCACACCCGATTCCCAGGATGCTTCACGTAAGTGGAAGATCAAAGCAGGGAAAGCTTTGTTTGTTCTGAAGGCCACCATTCAGAAGGATATGTTAGGCCATATTCGTGAAGTCAAGACGCCTAAGGAAGCCTGGGAGTCATTTGCTGTTTTGTTTTCTAAAACAAATGATGCAAGACTCCAGATGCTAGAGAATGAGATTGGATCAGTCTCTCAAGGGAACATGACAATATCCCAATACTTCATGAAAGTAAAAGGTATTTGTCATGATATCACCCAACTTGATGCAGAATCCAAAATCACCGATGCACGTACACGGAGGATAATTATTCGAGGTTTAAAATCCGAATACAATGGGTTCATTACAGCTATTCAAGGGTGGCCAGTTCAGCCATCTCTACTTGAATTGGAAAGTCTTCTAGCCAATCAAGAGAGTTTGGCAAAACAAATTGCAGGTATATCCTTGAAAGAAAATGAAGAGGTACTCTTCACAGGTCGGGGAAGCAAGCCCAAATCAAAATCAAAGCCTTGGCAAGGGAGCACTCAAGGAGGGGAAGCTTACAAAAATCGTGAATCAAGCTCAAGTTCAAAGAAAACATGGACATGCTACAACTGTGGCAAGCCTGGTCATTTTGCCAGGGATTGCTATGCACCAAAGAAGAAATCTGAAGAAGGAAATTCTGCTACATCGAATGATGTTCAACAGAATGATAATAGCGAGGACGAATGGAGCGCCTTTGTCTCCATTGTTGAAGACCAATCCTTGGTGGCTGAAAAGAAAAATTTTCAGGACAATGAAGAAGAATGGGCAGATTTTGTCTCCATTGTTGAAGACCAATCCTTGGTGGCTGAAAAGAAAAATTTTCAGGACAATGAAGAAGAATGGGCAGATTTTCTTGTCATTGATGAAGATCAGTTAGAAGGATGGGGAGATCTCCTTATCTCTGATGAAAAACCGTTAGAGTTAATTGAGATGGCTTTAACAGCCTCTAATCACGTGGTATCTACAAGCTCTATGGAGGAAAATGTCTCAGATCAACCAGACTATTCTAGAGACTGGATCATTGATTCAGGCTGTTCAAACCATATGACAGGAGATGGGCAAAAATTCCTCACAAAGACAGAGTACACTGGAAAGAAGATGGTAGTGACAGCAAATAATGCAAAATTGCCAATTGCTCATGTAGGAGATGCCGCTTGCATTCCAAGATCCAGCAATAAGCATATCCTGCTCAAAGATGTTTATCACGTTCCCAACATGAAGAAGAACCTGATGTCAGTATCTCAAATTACTAACTCAGGTAATTTTGTCATCTTTGGTCCAAATGATGTAAAAATCTACAAAGAATTGCAGATTTTTGGGACGCCTTGCATGGAAGGAAAGAGGGTAGAATCAATTTATGTTATGACAGCCCAAGATGCATATGTTGATAGAACTCGAAAAAATGAGACTGTTGATTTATGGCACTCTCGTCTTGCACACGTTGGATATATGAAGCTGAAAGTCATGATGAAAAAGCAATTGGTAAGAGGGCTTCCCGACCTTGAAGTTAGACCTGACATTGTCTGTTCTGGATGTCAATATGGGAAGGCACATCAGCTACCATACACCGAATCTGGGTTCCAAGCAAAACAGCCGCTTGAGCTAGTGCATTCTGACGTCCTCGGCAAAGTGAAAATTCCATCCATTGGAGGTAAAAGTTATCTATTAACATTTATAGATGATTTTTCAAGATATGTTTGGATATATTTTTTGAAAGAAAAACTTGAAGTATTCAAAATGTTTGTGGAGTTTCACAAACAAGTAGAAAATGATCTTGGCTATAAAATCAAATGTTTAAGATCTGATAATGGAGGTGAATTCTCATCAAATGAGTTTTCATCCTATCTGAAAGAGCATGGGATACGCAGACAACTTACTTGCCCCAATACACCCCAGCAAAATGGGGTAGCAGAAAGGAAAAACAGACATTTGGCTGAAGCATGTAGAAGCATGATGCATGCAAAAAATGTCCCAACCAGGTTTTGGGCTGAATGTATGAAGACCGCTGCATATGTTATTAATCGTCTTCCTCAACCAAAGCTCAATTTCATTTCACCTGTTGAAAAATTGTCTGGTGTTAAGCCCAATGTAAGTCATTTACGTGTTTTTGGTTCAGTTTGTTATGTATTTGTACCTGATCATTTACGCAGCAAATTTGAAAAGAAGGCTGTTAGATGCATTTTTACCGGTTACGATTCAGAAAGGAAAGGTTGGAGGTGTGTAGATCCATCCACTGGACGTGCTCATGTCTCGAGAAATGTTGTTTTTGATGAGGCATCAACACCATTACAACCCCAGTTGAAATTAATGCAAAGCTTCAGGTAGATGATGGAGAGGAACTAGATGATCCAATCATGTACAGGCAACTAGTAGGGAGTTTAATCTATTTAACTCTAACTAGGCCTGACATAGCCCAAGGAGTTGGGGTTGTAAGTCGTTTCATGCAAAAACCAAGGAAGCCACATCTCGATGCAATTCGTAGAATTCTAAGGTATATTCAAGGAACATTGAATTTTGGTATACTTTATGAAGCAGGGAAGAAATGTGAAATTGTTGGGTTCTGCGATGCGGATTACGCTGGAGATCTTTCAACTCGAAGGTCTACAACAGGTTATATTTTCAGCCTAGGTTCCGGTGCTATTTCATGGTGCAGTAAGAGGCAGCCCACTGTATCGCTATCTACAACTGAAGCAGAATATCGAGCAGCAGCAATGGCAGCGCAGGAAAGCGTATGGCTAGTTCAATTGATGAAAGATTTGAATCAAATCACTTGTTGTGTGGTTAGTATTTATTGTGATAATGAAAGTGCAATTAAACTAGCTGAGAATCCCGTGTTTCATGCTAGAACAAAGCATGTAGAAATACATTATCACTTCATAAGAGAAAAGGTTCTTCGTGGAGAAATTTCCCTCATATCAGTTCATACAGATGAGCAAATAGCTGACATATTAACAAAAGGTTTGTGTTTGAAGAAATTTGTGAAATTCAGGAAGAAGTTTGGTGTCATAGAAAGAGAGTTGGTGCTGAGGGGAAGTGTTGAAGATCATCACCAACTTCTCACTAAAGAAATAAGGAATGTTGACTGAGCCTTCAGATTCTGTTGCATGAGAAATCTTTTGCTATCTTTAGTCAGAATAAACGGAGGAAGACCAAGACTTTAGTGAAGTAGTATATGTTTGTTATGATTGTTAAAGTTGTTGCTATCATATGAAATCTTTTGCTATCTTCAATAAAAGGAGGAAGACCAAGACTTTAGTGAAGTAGTTTTAGATATTTTATATTTGTTAAAGTTGTTGCTAGTCTATTTATTTGTAATCCATTTCACTCGATTGATTAAGCAAGAAAAGCTAGTTTCAAGTCTCTGTTTTCTGCTCTGTTTTATTTACATGCTATCTCGGGTTGGGCTAGGGTTGGCCTCAACTCAATCCAACACGACCCAAGTTGCACCCCACATTAATCGGATAGTATGATCGTAATCGATTCATCAACATTTCATAGAGGCATGTCTTTTAAGGGTTCTTTGGATGCATGTAAAAGAGTTTCAATTGAAACTGGCTCAGAAATTTATTTAATTAAGCCCAAAATTATTTTACTAGAATATTGCTAAATCTACTCCTGGCTGAAGGCGCGCATCCGACATTGATTCATAGCAAAATAATCTCTTTTAGTATTCATCAAGCTTATCTTCTTCTTCTTCTTTAAACAATTAATTCATTAAGAAAGAGAATAACAAAAAAGAGGGCTAAGGAAAGCACCTAACAACTAAAAAAAACAAGAAACATTTGAAGAAAAAGACTACCAATTGGGCAACTCCTGCCAGACAATCAAATTTGGGAATGCTACTCCAAAATTTGCTTAAAAACTTGGATAGAAAAAGACACTCAAACTTGGATAGATTATCGTTTATCTTCCTAAAGTAGTGTATTGGATACGAATCCTGATAGTGATGTAATAGTTACTAGTGTGGATGACTCTAGGTTTAAAAGCCTTCTTATATAATTTCATGCAATGTTGTTTGGCTTCAAACCTTGTTATTGGCTATTGTTTTTTATAGATAGGATATTTTTGAAGTCTCCATATAAAGCTAACTGGTTTTGGATGAAGGTGATGGAGTTTTTCTGATTGCCTTTTTGTTGTAGAATTATAAAGTTATGAGGGTTGGCAATTATTTCTAATGCAGTTAAAGAAGTTTTGCCAATGACCGATCCAGTAATGTTTATATTAGATAAATATCATGGATTGAAAGACTCATTATCACTTGTATTTATAAAGAATTACCATATAGATCAATGTTTTGATTAACAAGAAACTCCATATGATGTTGTTTAACACACTCACACTCCCCCAGATCCTCCAAAAAGGAAGTAATTCAGAAGAAGTAAATCAAAGACCATTGCAGTACTGTAGCAGATGCAAGGTTCCCATTCATAATAAGGCAACATGCAAAGCACCCATTTAAATGAATTATCTATATTAAATTTCTATTTTTTATTTAACATCAAGTGGATTATAATTGTCTTTTATTCAATGATTATTTCAAAATAAATCTAAAATCAACAGAGGGGATCTCATGAATAGATTAAAGTTTCGTATCATAGAACCATTCATGGTGGGGCCACTCCGCCCACTTGTGAGAGAGATAGAGTACATCACTCATGGTTACCAAACTTAACCAACATAATCGTGCATTCTGTGTTAGTCCTTAAAGGTACTTGTTCATTTTATAAGGGTTTTGGGCTCAATCATGACCTATGTAAATACATGTGTTCTTTATCATGTTTTTAAATTTTCATCGAAATTCACGCAAAACGATTGAAATACTTCTGTTTCTATCCCCGTCAAAACTGAAACCAAAACGACCAAAATACCAAAATTGTAGTGTAATATGTGTAATTGGGTGTTCAATGTTTTTATTTATATGAATTACATGTGAAATTTGGTATGTACTAAATTATCAAACATGGGCAATAGTGCATATCACTGGGTGTTCAATGGTTTTAAACCAAGAGTTTTTATATGATGCCCGACCGTCAAAATCTCAAGGGCTAGGTGGCAAACCACCTGGCCCTTGGATTTTGATCCGGTCAAAACACTCAGATCAAAATATAAGGGCCAGGTGGTTTGCCACCTAGCCCTTGAGATTTTGACGGTCGGGCATCATATAAATTCTCTTAAACCATTATGAATGATTGTCTTTCATATGTGATGGTTTTTAAGTGCCTATCTGTGCTTGTTCTAGAACTTTGGAAGTTTCATTTTTAAATTCTATCGTTTGCGTATGTTTCAATATATTTTAGTAGTTTTACAATATTTCCACTGAAAGTTCTGACTTAAACTGAAATGTTTCTAGCGACTGAAACCAAAGTTGAAATTTAAAATATTAGTCTTGATTATGTGTACTGGTGAAGATCATGTGATCCCAATTCTAATTAGAACTAGGTCACTACAATACACGTTAAACATGTGTTGGGACATGGTTTTCAAATTGTGTAATATTTTGAGCTTCTTATTTTTATAGTTATACTACCGCGTTTTTTTTTTTTTTTTTTTTTTTTATATGGTGTTCGTGCTTCGTGCTTATATCCAAGTGTTTTGAAAAACATGATGGGGCCAATATGTTCTAATGTTCTAAGCCATTCATTTGTTGGGCCTTAAATGTGTCATTCTTCAGAGTCATCTCCATAGGATTATCCTAACCCTACTGTATTTCTATAAAGTTTTATATAATGTTCCGTACCTCTAGAAATCGAAGGGTTTGGAATCATGTGGAGATGAATTTTGGGGAAAGACCTATTTAAGCCAGGGCCCAACAAATGTGTTTTGGATCATCAAACCGTGTGGGCTCTACTGTATTTCTAAAAATAATTGCACGTACGTGGAGACACCATTTGAAAACTCAGATAAACCCCATGTTAATTTTGTTGTACTCCATTATATATCAATATACGCTTCATTTGTATGTACATACATGTTTGTATGTGTGAGAGTTTGTGAGCCTCAACACACAGGGGACTGAGAGAGACTTCATTTTAATGAAGTATGCTAGCGAAACCGATTTTACAACCAAGAAACTGAACAAAGTAATAGGTTATTGCCACTGCATCACACAAGTGATGTGCAACCCATTGTTTTAGGAAACTCTTAAAAAGGTGAATTAATTAATTTTTTTTTTTATTTTTATTTTTTTACGGTTGAGCCTCTAGCTCATTTGGTTAAGGATTTGGTTTTCAACATTTAGGTCGGATGTTCAATCCCAGCTTACCTATCAGAAAAAAAAACTTATAAAAAGGTGAATTTTTTGTACACATGGTGCAGTCGAATTGCTGATTTCTCCATCAGTCTTATTCTCGGCATGGTTTGAAATTTCGGTTTCGGTATATATTTCGGACCTATATGAAACCGAAATTTCAGCCGAAATCCTGAAATTTCGGTTGAAATTGGGTGAAGACACTCGAAATGTTGGTTTTTTGGGCCGAAATTTGGGCTGAAATTTTGTAAAGGAATAAAAAATTAATATTTTATGTGAAATTTCGCTGAAATTACCGAAATTTCTGAAATTTCGTATGTTTCGGATTTCGATCGTTTCGGTGTCGGTATTGACCGAAATCCGGAATTTCGGATTTCGGTCGAAATTTCAAAACATGATTCTCGGTTACCACATGTTAATGAATGTACCAACAAGGTAGTTAAGAGTCTTTTCTCACCCTATTAGTGTTTCTAATAGTAATGATGGACTGAGAGACATAGGGATTTGTAGAATTGTTATCTTTATCTTCTAACAAAAAGGAAACTTTTATCTGATAAATTATATGATCAAGGGCCATATAAAGATGTAAAGCTGGTAGGAAAAAGGTACCACCCTTGATATTCGATCCAACGGCAGCTCCTCAAAAGGTAAGCGAGCTGCTGTTGGATCAAATATCAAGGATTGGATGATGAGTACCTGTTCATAAGGCCCTTCATCATATAATTTCTCACTTTATCTACAATTAAAGGTTAGAATCATTAAAGAAAGAATTTAAAAGCTATTTAAGACCTAAGACAGTGATATTGGCATGGTTTTAAATTTGGACCAAAATCCGAAATTTCGGGTTCGGTCGAGACAAAAACCGAAATTGGGCATGCCCGAAACGTTCGAAATCTCGTCAGTCAAAATTTTATTTTTCCTGAAATTTTGTCTGAAGTTTAAGGAATTTCACCCTAAAATCTCGATTTTCTTCATTATTTAATATTTTCCTAAAATTTTGGCCAAAATTACTGAAATTTCGGTAATTTCGGCTGAAATTTCGTATGAGGTAAAATATTAATTAGCTTAATAGATTTCATCAGATTTCGATGAAATTTCGATTTCAGTGAGGACCGAAACGCATTCCGAAACTGAAACTTAAAACCATGGATATTGGTAGTTAATAAAATCTTTACGGGATTCTTGTAGATAGGTTTTGATGTAGGAGGATTTTAGTATGTTTCCCTAACAAATATTAATTTAAAATGCTAGATATTAATTCTTAAAATTTCTTATTATTTAAACAAGAATGTAAATGTAGGTGACATTTCCACCCCATTTTATGACATTCGAAGTTTAATTCCCTATTGATTGATTGCTTTTAACATTAAATGCGATATAGAGTTTCCATGTGAATCACGTGAATATAGTAAATGATGAGATCTTTGGATAAGCTGTTCCTGATTGGATACATTTATCTTGATATTATCTTTTCCACTGTTCACCAGTTCTCCTATTATGGTGGTCTTTTATCGAGTTTTTATATGGTGTCCGACCGACAAGTACTGTCAAAACGGTACCACCCTTGATATTTGATCCAAGAGCCGCGCACTTTTTAAGATGCTGCTGTTGGATTACATATCAAGGGTGGTACGTTTGACGTGCCACCTTGATGGGAATTCACGGTCAGCCACTATATAATTTCTAGTCTTAGTCCCGGTCGGCCACTATATAATTTCTGGTCTTTTATCTAGGAACAAAGATCAACGTGAACAGCCCTGGTTTATTTGACTCGGTGAAAGAAACATGGGCTTAGTTTTAGTTAGGCTTTCATGAGTTTTATTGGGATTGGCTTGGATCGACATGGTTAGGGTTCTAGCTAGGTTTGCATGAATTTTGTTGTGTTGTTGGCTTGGATTGACATGGCTAGGGTTCTGGCTAATTAAGTTTCATGAATTTTGTTGGGATTGGCTTGGATTGGCATGGCAAAAAAATATTTTTGTTTTTTGATTTATTGAAAGGGGCACTTCTTTTGTGCAATGATATTTCCATTCAATAGACACTTCTGTTGCAAAAGGGTATGTTGTTTAATCAAAAGATACTTGTTGTGAAAGGGTGCCTTCATGTCTTTTTATTCTCCAAGGCTTAGGGTTTCATCTTAAAATAATCAATTCCCCTTTATGTTTCTTACATTGATTATTTGGGTCTCTATCGTTTGATTTGGATTGAACCTATCCCAACCCCACCCGACCCGAGTTTACATGACACCTCATTAGAAGTTTGAAACATCCCAAAAAAGTTGACTTCTAGAAGCAAGTTACAGAAGAAATGCCAATTCAATTTATAAAAAAATCCTTAATCCATCTAGAAGAGCTAACTTTTTTTTTTTTTTAAGAATCAAGACCATTTAGGTTGCCCCATGATTCTCATGTTCTACAAGATCAACAGTCTTGATTTCACATACTTTCTCCATGTCAAATTGCCTATTAGTCTATTACCATTTGGATTTCTCATCTAATCCAAGAAAAATGCTCCCCTGTGTCTCTTCCTACACGACCCAAAAATTGTCTTTTACTATTGAATATTGATTGTAAAAATATGGAATTTTGCATATCAATTGTTTTTTACTTTTTCAAGATATGTATAAATAGCCTATGAAAAATTGATGAATTATTCATTGAATTCTTGTCTACTTCTAAAAATTCCTAAACAAAATAAAAGATTTTTTAATTATTTGGGATATTTTTTAAAAATTCAAACCCAGCATAAAAAAAATTCAAGATTATTTTTCAAGAATACTTCGCTCTGTTCACTTGCGTTCCCGGGAAAGCAAATCTCTGGAAAACAGTCTTTTTTCCTTGACAAGACCTTAACAAGAAAGAATTCTGGTGTTCAGTTGCTTTCCTGAGAAAGTAACAAGCTTAGGTGAAAAATGTCAAATAATGACATGGAAATTGCCAAAAATGATGTAGAAATGTCTCTTTTCTCACAAGTGTGAGAAACCAAATCCCACTATTTTGGTCGGATTTGCTTTTTCGGGAAAACTAGTGAAAAAAGGTGGGCAAACAGTTTCTCGGGAAACCTTTTCCTGCAAAGTTCATGCGCAAGTGAACAGGTGCGGAAAACCTTTTCTTTCACAATTTCCTTGGATTTCTTTTCCTAATGCCACGTCAGATTCCCGTGAACCCTTTTCTTTTCTTTTCCCGGGAAAACAAGTGAACAGAGCCCCAAGGAATTTTATAACCTCGCGTGAAACTCCTCCGAGTGGCAGTATCAATTTCCAGCATACTAAAAACCAAACTTCAGCCATTCCAACACGGCACGTCGGCACCACCACAAGAATCTATCTCTCCCATCAAATTTCATGCCAAATTTCATAAAACCCATTCAAATTAATCCCATATTATTTACAAAACCAACCGACAACAGATCCCATCTATATACAAAAAAAATCAAAATAAACCCAAAAAAAAAGCAAAAAAAAAAAAAAAAACAACAAACAAACAAACAAAGAAAATCATACCTAAACCCTAATCTCTTCAAGCCAAAGCAAAAAGATCAGGAACAAACGAAAACCAACGAAACCCACAACTCCATTTATCAGGCAACAAAGGGCATTTAGGAAGCCAATGCCAAGTCCTTCTCCCCACCTTATACAACAAAATCTCAGGCCATGTGTAACAACACACACATATCAAACCATCGTGCCAAAAACAATACACATGCTCATAGTTATGATAACAAATCGACACAAATTTCCTGCAAATTAACTCCGGCAAACTCACTAATTCAACCCAATTTCTCGCTCCTTCCCCTAATTCCCAAACCTTCACATTTCTCGAAATCCCATTTCTCCCAATCCCACCCACTAAAAAAACCCTCTTTTTTTTATAATCACTAACCAATCTCGCAAAAGCTAGCTCTTCTGGTAGATTTACATTCATTCTCTCCCATTTCCCAATCTCCAAATCAAAACCCATCACTGAAAAAGGCTCACGAGTTGTAAAATACAAAGACCCATTAAAAAAAACCCCTTCTTGATGAGAACTCTCTGATAAAATCGGATCATGGCCTTTAAATCGGGCCCAGTTTCGGATCCTAGAGTCGTACACAAAAGCTGAATTTGATGAAGAAGAGGAAGAAGAGAGGAGAAAGATTTTGTAAGAAGTGGAAGAAGGAGGGGAAATTAGGGTTGCTAAGACAAATGGGTATGTGGGAAAATCGATTGTTTTAATCGATTTTGTGAGGAGATTACAGATTAAGAAGGAGTGTTGGAGGGAGAAACAAAGGAGGCCGTTGGATGTGGAGATGAGATGGGGTCCACAAGGTTGTGGAAGGGGGAGTGTTAACGTGCGCCATCGGCTTAGGGAAGAATCATAGATGGGGAAATTGTTGTGGAATTGGGGGTGGGAGAGGAGAAGAAGAGGGGGGAGGAATTGGGTTTTTGTTTGGGAGAGAAAAGATGGAGAAAAGAGAAGAGAATGAAAGCGTTTGCATGTAGATCGAAGGTTTAAGAAGGTTTCTAAAGGGAGTCGTGCTAAAATACGCTCTAGGAGTTCTTCTGGTAACCTTCTCCAGATTTCTGGTTCCATTTCCGGTGAGGATGTTGCCGGGATCTGAAATCTGCTCATGGCTAGCATTTTTTATGAGGAGATTCTCTTCTTTTTTTTTGTTCTCTTATTCAGATCCAAGGTTTGGGTCTTATAAAGGGAAGATGATGTGTTGACCCCATTTTATTCCTTGGCCACCCCCGTGTGGTGTAATAGAGTGGTTGTAATTTGTAAATAGATTAGAGGAGTGTGGGAGGAGGAAGAGAATGGGCGAATCAGTCGCTTCCTTATAAGAAGAAGATTGCAACTTGCAAGATGGTATTGTTTATGAGAGATGATAAATTCGCACCCCCTGTAGGATAATTCGCTCCACTGGAAAGGAGCGTAGGGCAGACTTTAATGCTTTTTATAAGGAGACTTTAATGCTTTTTATAAGGGGTGCAACTTAGGTCGGGCTCAACCCAAACCCGACAGGTTCAACCCGATTTTGGCTTGGGTTGGGTTGGGTTGGGTTAGGGTTGCAAAATGCCAACCAGATTTAATTTTGGGTTGGGTTAGGGTTGAGGCCTTTGCAATCCGACCTCCGTCCTCTAATTTTATCCTGATTTTCTTTGTATTATTATATTTTTACCGTTTGGCCTAAGGTGAACCCGACCCAACCCGACTCAACACGAACCGATTCTGGTTAGATGGGTTGGGTTGGGTTAGGGTTGAGGGAGTGATATCGTTAGGGCTGGCCTCAGCCCGATCCAACCCGACCTGAGTCGCACCCCTACTTTTTAATGTCGATTCACGTTGAACGGGTGCGAAGTATCTTACACGGGGGCGAATTTATCAATGCCCTTGATTATTTTTATAGATTGTTGTGAAACGACATTTCCACCCATTTCATCATTTTCATTTTCTAGGGCTGTCGTCATACCTAGACTGGGTCCATATAGGTCCAGTGGATGGAAACATAGAACGGACGATGTGGGTCCGCACGGGGTACCATGTGAAGCAGATCCCTATTTTTAATCAAATATGACCCAAACACAGTTGAAAATGTCTTAAGAGTGTCCTATATCTCATATTTTTTTCTTACTTATGAAAATAACTTTCATATTTTTTAAACTTAGAAGGCTAAACATGAGGAGTACTCTTCTTATAAAAATTTATATAAAGGAGAAAATGTCGCATTCGAATAAAAAAAAGGAGACCATCACTCTCATCTTATTGAGCTCTCTTTTTAATTTCTCAATTACAGACCGTCGATCGCGATTCCATTCATCTCCCTCGTCTTGTTAATGTGTTCGTCAGTCTTAGTCCAAATTGCTAGTCTCCGAAGTGCCGGTCTCCCTAGTGTATTTGTTCGTTGAATCACCGATCTTCTTTCACCAGCCCCATTTTCCTCATCAATAATGTTACGTTGTTTGAATGCTTCTTGATCCTGATTATCTACGCAGATGCAACCCTTGAATAACACTTGAATAGTCCAAAAGTTGAGGAATGATAGATACAAGGGCCCTTGAATAGATCCATGTCATTGATCTATTCAAGGGCCCTTCTTTAGCCATTGGGTTAAAGAGGGCCCTTGCATCTATCATTCCTCTTATATGTTTCTTAGAACAATTTCTTTTTTTACGTGCTCGAAATTTTTACTAAAATTTAAAACTATTGGTACAATATTTCTTTAATGGGATTTGCTAGGGACCATCGTAGAAGGCATTTCGCAGATGGACTGTTGCACGAGAGAGCAGCCAAGTCAGATGAATTGAATGAATAAGACAAAAAAGGTGAGCATGTGTGGCTGCTCTCTCGTGCAACAGCCCATCCGTGAAATGCCTTTGCGATGGTCTCTAGCAAATCCTATCTTTAATTGTGATTTCAGAGATAGAGAATGGTTTTCATTGAAAATGTGTGGGTGAATCGACCATTTTTTGGTACTGTCAATTCGAATACACTTGTGTAGATAAGCGGTCTTGATATATATTGACACTCTTGGCTCTTGCATATAGTTTCCTTGTATGCGACTGAAAACATGCTAATTCATTGACAAAGTCTACTAAAAATTCCAAATCTGTTCTAAGTTTTTAATGTAAAAATAATAACAAGACTTAGGAGATGCTGATGGAAGGTTCGATTCTTAATGAGACTGTGACCTGCACAGTAAAAATATGATTGACGGATCCAACCAAGTAGGACCCAACTAAGTTAGGATTCAAATGGCCATCATTTTGTGGAAGATGAGGGATTCTTTTTTTCTTCCTTTCTGTTTCCTAACCTGGATCTGAGGTTCCAATTTTATAAAGTGGTATGTAGACGGTCTGGTTAATTTGTTTTAATAGTTGTCAAATGATATCTTCTCCCCCTTTCATCATTTTCATGCCTTTTGTATCTCGTATCTGGGACTGCCGTCCTACCTAGACGGTCCAATGCATCCATATGATTTGGGTCAGTCAGGTGAGACATAGTGGGTCCGTTAGAGTTACAAGCATGGTTTCAAATTTCAGTTTCGGAATGCGTTTCGGTCCTCGCCAAAACCGAAAATTTGCCCCAAAGCGGTTGAAATCCAACGAAATCATATAAACCAATATTTTGTCGGTTACAAAATTGGGAAAATTCTCAAAAAATGGGATTTTTAACTGAAAATCTCAAAAAAAAGGGTTGAGTTGGCTAAATTCTCAAAAATGGGTGAAACGCATCCCAAAGCATGTTTTAAGACAAGAATGCCCTTGAGTTGCTTTTCCCTCCACTTTTTTTAGAAACGGATCCCAATACATTTCACATACCCTATTAACCTTTTTTAGCTTCTTCTTCCCCACGCCAAGTGTTGAAAGTCCATTGCCTTTGGTAAAACTCCATTGTACAGCCCCCTTCTAGGATGAATTCAGCCCATATTTTTCAAAATGGACTACACAGCCAATAGGCCCCATACCGTAAGATGATCCAAACTGCCCAATTGATGGGCCACAACATAAATAGGTTGTGCCCCAAAAATCATTTCCATAGGATGATTCTGACCATCTAGTCTAAAGAGGGACTTACATTATAGAAACTTCTATAATAACTTATCGACATTGGGGTCGATTTATCACTCCCCTTTCATAATAACTTATCACCTTTTCTTAGACTTTCTTTCCATCTCATCCCTGCTCATAAATAAAGAAGCTACAATTTCCAATACAAAAGTTCTAAAAATTAAGAATAATTTAAGAAATCTTAAAATATTCTCAAGAAATAAGACCAAGTTCTAATGGCTTAGATGGTTTTTCTAATTTTTATTTCATTCTACCCTCTTTTTCCTTTGTGTTAGTTGGGGATCAAACCCATGACCTCAATGACCTAAGCACAAATTTATTTAGTGTTTTATTTTATCGTTATTTCTTTGGAGGGCATGCCAGTTCCATTATTTTGTTATTTTTTATATCTTAACGATCAAGCTTTGATCATGAGGCCCACGAGAGCCCTTTGGATACTTCTAAAATTATTTTGCAGAGTATTTTACATGCAAATGGGTTTGAAGTTAAATATGATACTAATAGAAATGATCTATTCTATTGCTTCCAAAGAGGTCTCAATGTCCCATTTGCAAGGCCACTGATATTGGCACTACTGCACTAGCAGGTTTTGATAATTGTGCTATCTCATCATGTTTTTTATTACTTAAACAGCTGTCAAATGTTATTCCGGATCCCAAAACGCTCTCAGAAGCCGATTAAAGGAAAACAGCGGACCCGCGCTAAAAATAAAGATAGGTGCAATTATTAAAACAAGGTAGTGCCAATATCATTAGCCTTAATTTTTTTTTGTATCCCATCTAAAGAGGCCTTTAATTTTCGAAGTAGTGGGTAGATTAAAATGTCCATGTTATTGGTATACAATTATATTTTCCAAGGTACAATACGTGCATAAGATAGTATGATACGGCAAGTTCGGGTTTGAGAATTATCTAAATTTAATTAGTCTGAATACATTATAATATATAAGAGGAATGATAGATACAAGGGAGCCTTTGCATAGAGAGCAGCAAAAGGACTCATGATTGGATCCACGTCATCAAATGTAACTGATTTTTCTTTTTCAACCGATTTTAAAATGTAACTGAAAATGATGTGGATCCAACGAAGAGCCCTTTTCCCACTCTTTATGCAAGGGCTCCCTTGTGTCTATCATTGCTCAATATTATATAAATATCTTTCTCATATTATCTTCAGTGAATATTTGGATTTTTTTCTTTGAAAAGTCCAAGTATCATACCACGTAAAAGACACATCGAATACCAAAATACTCTATTTTAATTTCCCTAAAGATAAGTCTAAGGGTCCAATAGAAATATATTAGCTTAAAAAATAAAAATAACAACTAAAAATGTCGGGTTCACTCGGGTCGGGTTGCCCAAGCCCTCAACCCGAACTCAACCTTGGGTTCAGAGAACCCAACCCGAACCCGACCTGCAATCAACCCAACCCAACTTTTTCCCGGGTTGAACCCGTCGGGTTCGGGCTGAGCCCGCCCAAGTTGCACCCCTACCAAGGTTGGATTTTGTAATAATTCGGCGAGGCAAATGATCAAAATAATCCAAGAGAAGTTTAGAAAAATATTGGGAAAATAGCCAAGCATATGATCCTATATAAGTAATGTACGACCATCTTTCCTGCCTCATATGCCAGACATGAGGCTCACATTTAATGATATGAACAACTCACATGGTATGATTCACCTCAGATAGGTTTTTTTTATGTTTTTTCGGAACGGCTTCACCTCAGATAGTCATTACTAAATAATCAACCGTTTCAAAATCATGTTTTTGTTGCGCTTTTTTAACCATTGCCTCAAAATCAACCATTTGATTCATGCCTGAATGGATTTTCTGGGCATTTACACTAGATTGTTGCATACTTATATTTTGTACTGTTTAGCCACTTAATTGCATATGGTGTCCACTTAGTACTTCCGTTGGATTTCTTAAAGGAGTTATCAGTTTTATTTATTGGGTCGGCCTTACAACAATAACGCCCTTTCAACAACTAAAAAAGGGACATGTTCAACAACAAAAAAAGGGACTTAGTTTTATTAGGGTTGTTTTTTAAACTACCAATTTGAAGTGATGTTGATAGGTTTGGGTGGGTTTTGGACGAAAATGCCCTCAATTTGAAAACTCAAACATTTTTACTTTTTTTTTTTGCGTTTCCAACCTTTTTACCTCTCTCTCTCTCCAACGGGAACAGTTGGTGGGCCCAACAGGAAACGTGCCCTGCCCATACTTTTCAAAATGAACGCCACAGCATAGGACGATACAAACCGTCCATTTGATGGGCTACAATGTAAATAGGTTGCGTCCCAAGATATAGTTTCCATAGGCTGATCCTAGCCCTCCGATCTAAATAGAAACTACATATTATGCAACCTCTATAGATTGGAGGGCTGCGATCATCCTATGGAAATGATTTTTTGGAGAACAACCTATTTACATTATGGCCCATCAAATGGATGGTTTGGATCATCCTATGGAGTTGGTCGTACAATAACATTACGGCCCAATCGTAGGCCCCACACATATTTTTCATCTGAGCCTTTTTCCCAAACTAGTTGGGGCGGCTAATGAATCATTTAGAAAATTTTAGGGAAGAAGGTGAAAGAATCTCCCCGGCTCAAATTGACTAAGGCTAATCCTGACACTAATTGGGCTCGTCTACATGGATCATTTTTCTCCATTCTCTCATATCCAAGGTCATGTTCTCTATTATGCTCCAAGCCCTCAACTAATACCGGGCATTAGTACCATCTTTTTTCTTTTTCTTTTTTTGAATAGTAATTCGCACCGGCTTTTTTTAGAGTCACTTTAATCTCTCTACGAAAAAATCCCATCCATGTTTTCCATTATAAGATCAAGAGCCAAGGTTCTCCTGTGGAAGATACGACTACTGCGTGGCATAACAAATATAAACAGTCTCATTGATTTAATTAGAATGTCTCACAGTAAATCCAAATCAAACTATCCTTGAAATCAAAAAGGTTCCTGTCGCAGTTGGACAATTGCAATTGTTAGCCACCGAAGGAGTAAGCCATCACCATCTTTTCTACAAATAAACAAAACTACCAAGCATAATTGGTCAAGCAATCAGCAAATAGCAACTGATATTACCTACCGACAGAGATGAACTTTAAAATCACAATTCTGAAAGCAAATGCCACATTTCAATAAAGTAGAATATAAGCCTCCAAGAAGGAAAAACCAGATAGATTCAGCTGATGGCATTAAAAGATAGTCTCAAACCAACACCAGATTGTGGCATGCAGGCATACAAACAGGAGGCTAATGTTTTGGAGGTACGTGCACAGTGGTTGGATCCATGGTTTTAAATTTTGGCCGAAATCTGAAATTCGGTACGGACCGAAACCGAAATTTTTCGATTTAATGGCATTATTTTTTAATTTTTTTTAAAGTGTTACAAAATTTCTGCCGAAATTTCGAAATTTGGGTCCGGAATTTGGAACCAAATTACCAAATTTCGGACCGAACTTTCGGATTTCGCCGAAATTTCGGTTTTCGGTGGGGTCCGAAACGGTTACCGAAACCGAAATTATAAACCATGGTTGGATCTGACCAAAGAGCAGGGTTTTAAATTTTGGTTTCGGCGGTTTCGGGCCGAAATCAAGTAAAAATATGATTATGATTTCGTTTTTATTTTTAATTTCAACCGAAATTTCGGCGATTTCAGTGGAAATTCTTGCTATTTCGGTGAATATTTCATAAATTTTGGTGGGAATCATAACATCTCGGTGGACTTTTTTAAAATTTCGGAGGAAATTTTGTAAAAAATGCTAAAAAGGAAATTTCAGTGACATTTTGGCGAAATTTTGGAATTTTAGTGAAATTTCGCCGAAATCTTGTAAAGAAACGACTTAATGTAAATTTCGTTTCGGTCGCGGCCGAAACCAAAATATTTCGGTCATTTCGGCCGAAATTTAAAATCATGCTAAAGAGTACTCTCTCCCTGGTTTTGAGAAGACCTCCATATATCACAATTATCCACCAAATTAAACACGAAATATAGGAAGATAACTGTAGCTTCTCTAATAATATTCTATCCACGGTCATCATTTAGAAATAGAAGCTCTTCCCAAAAGGGTCTTTTATACTGCAAATGGAGGACCACCACCCTTGCCTCACTCAACACCAAAGATCAAATTCTGAAGAACCAGAGGTTAGATCAAAGAACTAAGCCTTTTGGTCACTCAGAAGCATGTCCCCTTCTCCCCACAATTAATAGCAACAACACCTATGAAAGCAGTGTTGGGGTGAAGAGAGGCCTCATCCAATTATTGCAAGCGGGGAACGACCAAGCTTTGCTCACTGAAAGCCAATTATAAAATCTCCGAAGCACCTCAGGTCAGATCAAATAGCAAACTTCCATACAGGGGTCACAAAAGATTACCTTAAGGAGTTGTTTATATATATTAGGATTTGAAGACGCAGTCAAAGTAAATCCTAGTCGACACGACATGATACGGTTGAGTACTCGGTTGACCAGCTGAGTACTTGATTGACACAGTCATAACAATGGAAGTTAAAAGGAGTTTTGATCGACTTTGTAGAGCAAAATGCGGAGTCTGAAAAGAATGCGGCCAAGGTAGAAAAAGGGGTCGACTCCCGGAGTCGAATGTGTGGTTGGGGGAGTTTTGAAACTTTTTTTTCAAAGCTCGGGAGTTTTGAAACTATGGTTTAGATCTAGGGAAAATTATGGAAAAAGTACAATTTACATGGAAAATATCAGGGTCTAGTAGGTTTGTAATTTTATTTGAAAAAAGTCCAAAATTTTCAAGTTTGGAAAAGAATTCCATGGAAACCGAGTTTACCATATGCTGGAAACTTTTTTTTCTATGGAAATATTTTTCCAAGAAATTTCATTCATCCAAACAAATCCATAATAGAAAATGTATATACATCATCGATACTAGATAGACCCCCATTGGATCCGCGCTGAAACTGGAATATCAGCGCGCATAAAATACTGTTTATCTTGTTTCGCCGGATTTCGGTCGAAATTTCGTTTTTGGTGGGTCCGAAACCGCTATTGAAACCGAAATTTAAAACCTTGGTTTCAACTTTCAAGTAGTTTTCCCATTTTTTTTACTCCCATCATACTAAAATTAGCCTTTACTACAAAATCAACGGTTGTGATTTCACATACGTGCCCCCTGACACTGTAGGACCCAGAAAGGGCCTTTCTACCTGCATTGTCGGTGTGTCATATCAGTACCTGTCATTCCTATTAAAACGGGAATTAAAAGTGTCGTTGGATAGGACGCACTTACAAAGACAACTAATCTAGGGCAATGATGCGCCCCCTGTAACTTAGTTTGACGTCAAAAAGCGTTTACAAGGGGGCGCATAATCCTATAGTGGGGGTGAAAAAATCATCTCCCCTAATCTCTCTCTCTCTCTCTCTCTCTCTCTCTCTCTCTCAACAATTAAATGAAGCCCACTACAAAGTAAGGAAAGATAATGAAAAGAAAGCCATAAGAAAATCTAAAAATCCGGTGAACAGATTAACAAACCCTAATCAAACGGCCATTAAATCTCTCATTTCAAAGGTAAAAATCCTCCTCCTTATCTCTCCTCTATCTATACGCCCTTCCAAATCCTCCCACCACCGACATTTCAATTTTCAAATCCCTTTCATGCTCTTCCTCTTTCTCCCATCTTTTTTTTTTCTCCCGCCAAATTCATTCTTCTTATTTCTTTCTTTAATTGATCTGATCAAGATATGACTTCGATCGGATCCGAATTTGTTCTAGGTCGTTTTGGATTCAGATCTTCTGTCAAGGTAGGGATTGTACAAGTGGCGGATTCGAATTCTGTTTGTTTTGATCTGAAGAACAAGGATTTAGGGTTTTCTGCTGCGAGATTGAAGTTTTTTCCGCCGATTCAGGCGATCGAGGAGTCGAGAATGGTTTATGTGAGCGAAAAGGAGGAGAATTCGAGTGAATTGGGACTGGAAGAGGCCGCGGCGGAGAGCGATTGTGCCGCCATTTCTGGTAATGTTCTTTTTGAATGGTAGATCCAATTCAAATTTGAATCCTTTTTTATTATTATTATTATAAAACTGTATGTTCTATTGCATAAAAATTTCAATTAGCATGATAGAATCTAGGACAAGTGACGTTTTGTAACCATATCTCTTACATGTAATTGGAACTTCAATGGCTTCAATCTCTTGTACTCAAATTTTTCATGATAATATTACAAGGTTTCATAAGCTATTATTATATTTTCTAATATTGTTCCTAATGCATCAACTTTGAGCATCTCAAATTGATTTTCAATTTCATATGTTTAAAGCATCTATTTCTGTTATTTGGATCTTAAAATAGTTTCCATTCTTAATTTGACTAGGAACAAACAATGTTGTGATGTCTACTGTTGGAAAGTCGACAAACATCGTCTGGCAAGAATGTCCAGTTGGAAAACTTGAAAGACAAAAGTTACTTGGGCAAAAAGGATGTGTTATATGGATTACGGGTCTTAGTGGATCAGGTTTGTTGATAAACTTTCATAGCCATTAATGTACCCATAACTATCTTGTTAGTAGGTTTGTGTTTTTGCTTGTTTATGTATAGGGATTTGCTACCATCCATCGCAGAAGGCATTTTGCGGATGGTCTGTTGCATATGACAGCTGCCACCTCGTGAATGAAGACAAAATCTGCTGAAAAGTGAGCTTGTGTGACTGATGTCCCTATACAGACACACACACGCACACACATTTATATACATACATATATCGGTATCTGAGCTCAAGCTTAGATAGAATTTCTGAGCTAGAGTTTTTAAATAGGGCATCTCCCATTTTGTTTGACTCATCAAACCCATTCATTTCATAGAACCTGACATAGATAGGTTGTTCCTAAGAAACCATCTCGATAGGATTATCCTAACCATTCGATCTGTACCGGTAGAAAATGCACTATATTTTAGCCGTCCATTTTAAACCTCCACAAATCAACGCTTACCATGACCTTATGGAGATTATTTCTTAGGGACACCCTATCTATGTTAGGTCCTATAGAACCAATATCTAACATAACACAAACTACATAGGCACCCACCCTATTTAAAAACTCCACCTCAGAAAACCTATATGAGCTTGAGCTCAGAAACTATCACAAGCACGCACACACATCTATATATTGAAACAAAGGGAAAAAAAGAATGATAGATGCAAGGGCCCTCTTTACATATATCTACATTTATATGAGGAATGATAGATGCAAGGGCCCTTCAAAAGGGCCCTTGCATCTATCATCTTTTTTTTTCCTTTGTTTCTATTTTTGTTTACTATTTCACTTTCCTTTCGAATTCTTCATCTACTACCGCAGCCAAGAGTGCCTTCACCATTCCCCCTTCCTTTCCTTTACACTGCCCAATGTTCTCAATGAATCGAATCCAACAAAAAAGTGCCTTATTTGTGGCCCCCATCAAGTCATATGTATGACCTGCCATGTCACACAGACTTCTCAATCACTTTCTAACTGGCGAATTCGATTTTCAAAAATCCCGCTCAGAGGCCTGAAGCTATTGTGCGCCCCTAACCGTTCACAATAGCCAACCAATCGAATCCGATCTTCGGCGGCCTCCACCTTGGGCCACCGCCCCGTCCCGGGGGATCTCCGTCAAACCACCAAGTCAAAAACCCTAGTCTAACCCTAGAGACCACCATTGTTCACCCTAACTTCTTCCTCTTCACTTCCACCAGAACCTAAAACCCTAACCCTAACCTTTCTTCTACCTAACTCTAGAGACCAACGTTGTTCACCCTAACATTCTTTCTCTTCACTTCCACCAAACCCTACCCTACCTTCCACGTAACCCTATTCTTACCTCCTTCCTAAACCACTACATCTCTAGCCACCACCTGTCACCACTCCAGCTAAATACCTGCAACCCAAAACAACTATCCTAACCTAACTCCCCGGCCCTTCTAACCCCAACCTTGCACCTCGATTGAACTCATCTTTTACCTCCCAAACTCCAGAAGGCAACTCCAACGCTATCTCCGGCTACCCATCGCCTCCGCCACTCAACATGGCCCCCAGATCCGGCGACCCACGGCTTCCCAAAACTCTTTGCCGGTCTTCCGCTGCACCATTTCCGACATCCCACTGCCTTTTGCGTTTTACGAGGGAGATGAGGGTTTGGAATAACCGGCCGTCTCAGTACCGTCGTCCCATCCTCCATCATACTTTTTCTCCACCACCACCACCTCCACATCCAACCTTTTCATTTTTTCCCCCGAATTCGGCCACCATTTTTCATACTCTTGCCACGTCCACCACTTCCGACTCACCAATCCACTTTCTCCATCCACCCTACCCAGTTCCGATCATTTCCCCATTAAATCCGGCCCACTCGGACCCAGATCCGACCATTCCGCACCTCCGGCCACCATTGCTGCATCCCCTGCGAGATCTGCCCAACTCCGGGCATCATTCGGCCACCAACACCTCCCTTGCCCATCAAGGGAGATAAAGGAAGAGATCAGAAAGTAGAAGAGATAGATCTAAGAGGAAGAGAGACCAAAGAGATAGAAAGAGGGGAGAACAGAAAGAGAGAGATTAGGGAGAGGTCAGAAAAATGAAAGAAAAGGAGAGAGAGAGAGAGAGAGAGAGATGAAGTTGCCTCCCTCCCTAGGGTTTCCATCGACCTAGGGAGGGGGGAGAAGAAATCGCCCTTTTGTTCTCTTCAATGCAAACCTACTTTCACATGACATGAAAATATGTTCCACATTTTCCATTGAGAAAACATTGAATACACATCTGTCAAGTCACAAAATTTTCTCCTATACAAATTGCTTTGTAGTAAGATTTTTTCCATTTAGAACCAACAATAAAAAGGTGACATCATGGCGGCGGTGCTGCGTGTGTTTTTTGGGGTGTGTGTGTTTAGAGATGACATAGTGGGACTTTATTGAGTAATGACCATTTTGCTTAGCGGTCCAAATAGTCTCGTCATTGAAAGCCTTTTTTGTTGGAAAGAATAAACACCACATCCTATAAGGTTATAAAATAAAGATTCAATTCATTGGAATATTGCAAGGATAATCGCTCTCTTAAAATTGGACTGATCCCCTTATGGAATCTGAGTTTTTCACGTAATCAGATGTTAAGGCACAAGGATTTACCACCTCAGTAAATAAATTCTGGGAATACACAAAGAAGATGGAGTGCCAACACCACTCATTGAACTAGAAGGAGGTAAGTGCAACATCTTGGACGCTTTTTGTATTAAAATCAAAGAATTCTTGTTTCCAAGAATTCCAGATGCAGGATCCATCCGCAGCCCCCCAGGGCTCTTCCTACGCTTTTTATATTTGGCGAAAATTAAACTGTTGCGTATCATTTTCTACTTCCAACTAGTGCCTTGTTTACCACTTCAAGTATCTTGGGTACTAGCATAGGATGTATTAATGTGTTTGCATGTTTATTAGTTTTACTTAGTCTCTTGAGATGCTGATCATGGATCACATTTTGTTGTCATGAATGCACTTTCTCATTCCATGACCTCTAGCATGTTCTCCCCTTGAATCATGACTCCATAACCTCTGCCTAGTCTCCACCTTGACCTCTAACACTGTCACCTCTGTATTCTGCAATCATTAGTGCAGATCCATCACCGACACTGCCATTGGAAGCTGACAACACTCCGATATACACTAAGTGGAGAGTACAGGTTAGTAAGAGAGGGGATCTCTTTACTAGCCTAAATCTTTCCATAAACTGAGCGATACCAAGGGGGAATTTGGCCGCCCTAAACATCCTTATTCTCTCTTGAGAAATTCTAGATCATTAGAAAAGGGCTGATATGCATTCAGCCCCTCTCACATACTTATCAAAGTATTATAGCATTAAGGGATTTATTTCCCTTCTACGACATGCAATTAGACTGGAAGAGTTCACAAGTATGAGAAATATTTTCACCATACAATTAGTTTCCTTAACTTTGTCCCGAATTTCCTTTGTAGTGTCTATGAACATTACACTGGCACTAACTTTTGATCCAATGCTATTCCACAACTAGGTCATGACATGGTTGTTCTCCCTGAACCAATCTTCATATCTACAATCAGATTCATCCGGACCTTCTTCAGTTATAAACTTTCACTTACCACTTGCTCCGATGCTATCTTTACAGATAGCCCACAAAAGACAGTTTGGCTCCTTCAACTTAACTGATGTGAGTTTTGTTCCTGGTATCTCCATAACGTTGGTTAAGGTTAGGTCACTCATGAGTGTAAATCGTGAATAGGGCAGCAGCTGATTCAAACAATAATATAGCACATAAGATCACACAATTAGGAAAGTAACCTTTCAAAT
Organism: Tasmannia lanceolata; assembly: GCF_043159265.1. Classification (NCBI taxonomy): domain Eukaryota; kingdom Viridiplantae; phylum Streptophyta; class Magnoliopsida; order Canellales; family Winteraceae; genus Tasmannia; species Tasmannia lanceolata. Next base: position 4,344,315 of record NW_027518681.1, read on the forward strand.
TCATTAAGAAAATAGCAACCAATAGAGCAACAAGAGATATACACAAATAGATCAGCAGGTAAGTCACAAAAATACTGGGCGGCAACATAAACAAGATAACTACTTATAAAGCTATGTCACAAATATCGTTCTCGGGAATTTCTCGGCAAGGAAAAATCTCGGAATATATTACTTTTTTTATTTTTTCGGGTTTATATCGGAAAAAATGATAAAAAATAAAATTATTTAAAAAATAAATAAAGATATGTGTTGGAGAGAAAATGGAGAGGAGAAAATGTGAGTTTGGGAAATCTCCCCCTCACGTATATATTTATATAAAAGGGAGAATATATTTGTAGGGACAGGATTCAAAATTTCAAACTATTAATTTTCTCCGAAAATGGGGTATGTTTTTGGTGGATCACTGTCATCTTTGCTTGGAAGATGGTGAGTCGGCTTGTCATCTCTTCTTGCACTGTAAATTTGCTAGAAAGGTTTGGGGTTTAATTTTGAAGAGATTTGGGATTTGTTGGGTGTTCCCTTCTTCTATCTTGGAGGTATTGTCGTGTTGGGAGTTGGTGCCTTGGAAGAGAAAGGTAAGATCTTGTGGAATATTTGCCTCTTTTCATCCTTCTGGGTGATTTGGAAGGAGAGGAATGCTAGGGTCTTTAAGGGGGTTCACAAACCAGCCCATAGAGTTTATATCAATATTATTGCCTCTGTTATAGCTTGGGCCAGGTGTTTGCCCCCGTTCCAGTTTGTTTCTGCCTACTATTTATGGGAAGGTTGGCGAGTTTTGTGTTTGGCAGGGGATGTCAGATCTAAGGTGGTGCAAAAATGGAGCCCTCCTCCTCCTGGTTGGTTGAAGCTTAACTTTGATGGCTCGAGTTTTGGTAATCCAGGGCCCGCGGGTATTGGTGGGCTGTTTCGTAATTCCAGTGGGGCGTCTCTTTGGGCCTTTTCTGGTCCGCTGGGCGTGTGTGGTTCCAGTAAAGCTGAGGTTAGAGTGGCTTTTGAAGGTATTAAAAAAATTGCTAGGAGGTTTGGGATAATACTATTGTGGAAGGTGATTCTTTGAATGTGGTTAGATGGCTTCGGGGATCTGCGGTGCCGCCTTGGAGATTCTGGTCTTTCTTTGATGAGATCCATGATATTGTTGAGGGCTCATCTATTGCTTTTGCTCATGTTCGTAGATCGGCAAATGGCGACGCAAATTCTTTAGCTAGAGATGTTGTCAGTGCGGGATTGGAGTTTTTTATTATCTGCCCCCTTAAGGCTTTTGTATTTTTGAGTTTTTTATTTTCCTTGTTTTTCTCTGGGTGACCTTCTTGGTCTTCCCTTTTCTTTCTTATATATATTGATTACCTCTTCAAAAAAAAAGAAAAAGGGAGAATATTACACATGACCATTATGCCCTTAGGCATATACAAACATCTAACACCACCCCTCAAGCTGGAATGTAAATGTCAAACATTCCTAGCTTGCTACAACCATCACTCAATTATACTTTGTTCAATGGCTTGGTCAACATATCGGCTAATCGGTCCACCGATCTAGTGAACACTGTGCATATCTCCCCTTTCTAAATCTTATACCCTTCTATCTTCTGATGTCCATACTTCTTGAGCAACAAACCTCTACCTGGAGCACTTTTCAAGTACTGAAGAATCTGAAGAATTGCTGCCCAATGTGAAGTACGAGGTGAGCTTATATGTTGGTAAGGAAATGTTTGGGCGAGTGACTGTAAGATATATATAAGTTTACCAACCAATCTCCTGTATCTACCAGGATCATCCAATAAGTCTCCCTCTTCAAGAAGTAATCTTACATTTTGGTCCATGGAATCTGAGGCAGGTTTCACTCCAAGATAATTTGTCTCCTTAAGTAAGTCCAAGACGTATTTCCTCTATGAGAGGGAGATCCCCCTGGTAGAATACGCTACCTCAATGCTAAGGAAGCATCTCAGACGGCCCAAATCTTTGATAGAGAACTCCTTTTGCAAGAAGGTCTTCAAATTCTGGATCCCCATTGAATCACTGTCAGTAATGATGATGTCATCGACATAAACTATCAATAGCATACAACCAACATCAGACTGACGGCTTAAGACAGAGTGATCAACTGCACATTGCTTCATGCTAAAGCGCATGATAGCATCACTGAACCTCCAAAACCATGCTCTAGGAGACTGCTTGGGGCCGTAGATGGATTTCTTCAGTCGACATACGGAGGACATCTCCCCCTGAGCAATATATTCAGGAGGTTGCTCCATGTACACCTTCGTGAGCTCACCATGAGGGAATGCATTTTTGACATCTAACTGATGCAGAGGCTAGCCATAGTTGACAGCAAGAGACAGGAGAACACGAACGGAGGGTATCTTTACAACTGGAGAAAAGGTCTCACCATAGTCGACGCCAAAGGTTTGAGAATAGCCTTTGGCAACCAAGCGCGCCTTAAGGCACTCAACAGATCCATCAGGCAACTACTTAACTATGTAAACCCAATGACAGCCAACAGGACGAGCACCAAGAGGAAGAGGTACTAAATCCCAAGTCTGATTGGCCTGAAGGGCTTCCATCTCAAATTCATAGCTGCCTGCCACCCCGGGTGATCAAGTGCCGTAGGCAAGTATTGTGGCAAAGAAACATAAGACAAGGAAGACACAAACTGCGAAAACCATGGGTGAGAGAATCATAGGAAAGAACAGAAAAAATAGGTTGAGCAGTACTATGAGAACAAGTATGAGAAGAAATAGGGGAGTCGACAGGTAACTCTGAAGTGGAAGGAGGGATCTCCTACTGAGCTGGCGATGCCCTGCCGGAGAGGGATGAGCTGCAGATTTATTCGGCTTTGATAGGTCTTCTTAGTTACTGGCGGTGGACAAGCAGGTACCTTTAAGGGAACAAAAGTTTCATAAACAGGGACAATCTTAGGCGTTGGTAATGGAGGAGATGGAGAAGGAGTAACTACCGGGTCAGGAAGAACACGAACAAGTAGAGGAAGGTGTGAATAAGGAGAGAGGTGGGTAGCATCCGGAGGGCTGAGAAAGTAGCACTCAGTCTCAAAGAAGGTGACATCTGCCGAGACATAGGACCGATGTAGGCGTGAGCTGTAGCAACGATAACCTTTCTGGGTCTGTGAGTAACCCAGAAAGATACATCGTTCAGATCTAGGATCTAACTTATCCAAACCAGGATCAACGTTATGGACAAAGCACACACAACCAAAGATCCTAGAAGTGAGAGGGAGCGAGTCGTGATGAGGACGTAAAGTAGCAAAAGGTGTGGAACCTCCAAGAACGGAGAAAGGAAGCCGATTGGTAAGGTAGTTTGCAGTAAGAACTGCATCACCCCAATAAGTCTTTGGAACCCGTATTTGGAGAAGAAGAGTGTGGGCCCCATCCAGTAAGGATCTCATCTTCCGTTAGGCTACATCATTTTGCTGAGAGGTGTGAGCACATGAAGGTTGATGAAGAATACCATGAGTGGAAAGGAACTCATCAAAACCTTGTGTTATTAGTGAAGCCTGATCTCAGTCTAATCTGGAAAGTACTGTACACTCTACCCTGACTGTGGGTAGTTTCGTACTTTCATGAATTAGGGTTTTTTTTTCTCTTTATTGTAACGCGTCTTAGAACGCCATATAAAAGGGATGTGATATCAGGAGACGCCGTAAAGAGGTGTGAGGGTTTGTAATCTTTTCTTCAGAATAGTAGAATCGTTGGCTTGTTGCTCTGCCGTGGACATAGCCCATACCAAACTGGTTGGGTGAACCACGTAAATCTGTGTGTCCTGTCTGTGATCTTTCGTTTTATCTTTGCATCGTTATTCTGCTGCGTTGTTAATTCCTAACACCTTGTGATTTGGAGAAATACTTCCGTGCATTATCAGTACGAAGAAATTTAAGAGTACAATTAAATTGATTGGTAACTTCAGCATGAAAAATATGAAAAACAGAGAAAACGTCTGAACAATCCTTAAGTAAATAAAGCCAAGTCATGCGTGAATAATCATCAATAAAGATAACAAAATATCGATGTCGTAACATAGAGGTAGTCCGCGCAGGACCCAATACATCATAATGCACTAAAGCAAAAGGGTGCAAAGCCCGATTAACAGGCCTAGAAGGAAAGGACACCCTATGGTGTTTTCCAACAACACGGGGAGGGGGGGGTTGGGTTACAGGAGAGGTGGGGGGGGTTGAATTTACGAGGGGAAAAGAGGGAGTTTTGCCGTATTGAGAGGGATGGAGAGATGTGAGGCCAAGGTATGGGAGATGGGTGCCGAGGGATGGGAAGGAAGGAGGTTGGGGAGGGGGTCGGGGATCAAAACGGCTCTGATCCTATGTTGGAGAGAAAATGGAGAGGAGAAAATGTGAGTTTGGGAAATCCCCCCCGCTTATGTATTTACATAAAAGGGAGAATATTGCACATGACCATTATGCCCTTAGGCACATGTACATTTAGCAATATAAAATATTCTCAACTCAACTCAACAAAGCCTTTGTCCCAAACTAGTTGGGGTCGGCTAAATGAATCCTTAAGAAAATTTTCATGAAGAAGGACTCTACCCGGCTCTAACCATATAAAATATAAAATAAAAATATCGTAAAGATATCGGGACAATATCGTGCTATTATCTCCATATTTTCTCATAAAAATGAAAATATCGCTATATTTTTAAAATCTCGGGATTATTTTGGGATTTTGTAGTTTTATCAAAATGTCGCGATAAAAACATGATATTTTGAAAATATTGTAGATATTTGTGACATAGCTTGAAAGTCTATGAAAAGGACAGCAATCTACTATTCATGAAGACCCCAACAATCAATCGATAAAAAGGAGGCAGCATGTGGATCATACAACACTCACTAACACAAAAAGATACAATTTGGGACACACAAACAGAATGAAGGCAAGCCTTAATGACATTCCATGCATATGGGCAGTACAGTCTATAGTCAATACAAATTGCAACACTTACCTTCCTCGACTAGGGAAGCATCTAGCCATCTAGGTCAAAATTCATCTTTTTTTTTAGTATGGAAAGTAGGAACTCCTTAGTAGTAGACACCCTATCAAGAAGCACAGATATCCTCTTAGGCATGGTTTTAAATTTCGACCGAAATCCGAAATTTCGGATTTCGGTGAAGACCGACACCGAAATGGACCAAAACCCAAACGGTCATTTATTTCGGCCGAAATTTCTGAATTTCAGTCAAAATTTCAGTTTTTCCGAAATTTGACCCAAAAAAACTGTTTTTTATATTAATTTAATATTTTACCGAAATTTCAGTAATTTCGACCGAAATTTAATATTAAATAAAATATTTGTTTCGGGTTATGTACCAGATTTTGACCGAAATTTAGAAATTTCGAAATTCCATGGTCCGAAACCGGTACCGAAACCGAAATTTTAAACCTTGCTCTTAGGTTTCTGTGCACAATCGATGGAAAAAAACCTAGTGGTCTATTCAGCACAAGACAGATATAAGGTTTCTAATAGATGAAACTAGAAGGGGGAAAAAAGATGGGTGAGAAGAATGCATGGATCGGATCAGTGCTCTAATAACATGTTAATGCATAAAGAATGGAAGACAGAGGCTTATTGAAAGAACTCAAGCTAAGGAAAAGAGAGAAGAGCAGAAGAGGAGGGGAGGAGAGAAAGACAGAAGAAAGGATTTCGTAGGTTTGGATGATATATATATATATATATATATATATATATATATAGAGAGAGAGAGAGAGAGAGAGAGAGAGAGAACGGTTTCTACACACAAGTATAGATAAGTTATCTACACACTAGCTTAAAATACAGTGGAGGGCATATTGTTTGGGTGATCCAAACCTCACCCAAACCATTCATTTGATTGGCCCTCACATAGATAGGGTGTCCACAAAAAATCAGCTACATAGGATCATCCGAAGCCAACGATTTGTGGAAGTAAAATGGACGTGTATCCTTCACAAATCTGTCCATTTCGGTTTCTACACACAAGTGTAGATAAGTTATCTACACACTAGCTTAAAATACAGTGAAGGGCATATTGTTTGGGTGATCCAAACCTCACCCAAACCATTCATTTGATTGGCCCTCACATAGATAGGGTGTCCACAAAAAATCAGCTACATAGGATCATCCGAAGCCTACGATTTGTGGAGGTAAAATGGACGTGTATAAACCTTCACAAATCTGTCCATTTTTTGCCTCCACGGTTCGAAGGGTTAGGATGATCCCATGAAGCTGATTTTTTGGGCACACCCTATCTATGTGAGGGCCCATCAAATGAATGCTTTCGAGTTTGGATCACCCAAACAATGCGGGCCCCTACTGTATTTTAATCTTGTGTGTAGATAACTTATCTACACTTGTGTGTAGAAACCGTTTTCTACACTTGTGGTTAGGATGATCCTATGGATCTGATTTTTTGTAGACACCCTATCTATGTGAGGGTCTTTAAAATGGATGGTTTGGATCACCCAAACAATGTGGGCCCCCACTGTATTTTTAGCTAGTGTGTAGAGAACTCTCTACACATGTGTAGGAACCGTTTTCTCATATATATATATATATATATATATATATATATATATATATATATATGAGCATGCATTTGCTGCGCTCGAGCGCAGAAACAGGGTGGGGCCACATTTTGGGTGGGATCCAAAGCATTCATTTGATGGGCCCTTTCATGGGTAGGGTGTCCACCAAAAATTAGCTCCATTGGATCACCTTAGGGTGTCCATTTGTGGGGCAAAAAATGGACAGATTTGTGAACAAACAGTATCTGTCCATTTTTAGCCCCACAAATGGACACCCATTGGTGATCCAATGGAGCTGATTTCTGGTAGGCCCCCCATCCATGATGGGGCCTTCCAAATGAATGCTTAGGATCACCCCCCAATGGCCCCACCCCCCTGTTTCTGCGCTCGAGCACAACAACCCTTCTCTCTCTCTCTCTCTCTCTCTCTCTCTCTATATATATATATATATATATATATATATATATATATATATATATATATATATATGTGTGTGTGTGTGTGTGTGTGTGTGTGTGTGTGTGTGTGTGTGTGTGTGTGTGTGTGCGCGCGCGCGCGTGCGTGTGGGCGGGCGGGCACACGCGTGCTGGTATGAATTCAAAAATTACCACTATCTCTTAATAGTTTGACAGAAGCTCAGGTATGACTATGCAAGCATGCATTTTTTATGGATCTGCCAGTTCTCTCTGTTCAGTGAGGGTGGAAGCTTTCGTGGACCTGGAATGGCTTCCGTGTGTTTTTGGACTTTATTTTGCTCTTCTGGAAAATCTGTTTCTCCGTTGTCATGTTATTGTACTCAGTATTTTTTTAATTTTAACCTACCACCCACATTTCAGGGAAAAGTACCCTGGCATGCGCATTGAGTCGAGGGTTGCATTCTAGAGGAAAACTTTCTTACATCCTTGATGGTGACAATGTTAGGCATGGGCTAAATCGGGATCTGAGTTTCAAAACAGAAGACCGTGCAGAAAATATACGTAGGATGGGTGAGTGTCTGCTTGAAAGGTTATTTATCTTCTTTTTTCCCTCCTTGAAGATTGTGTAGAAATTATAAAAGCAACTCTTGCTGAATGAGTGTTTTTACTATTACACTGCGATTTAAACTTTGACACAATTGTTCTTAGCTTGATACTAACATGTGGATTCTTAAGCCAAACTCAGCCACTGGATGTTGGGAAATGGAATATTTCTGCTAAATCTTTTGTTCCCATCATCTGCCGTTTTTTCTGATTTTAGGGGAAGTGGCAAAGCTCTTTGCAGATGCTGGCATTATTTGTATTGCTAGTTTGATATCTCCATATAGAAGAGACAGGGATGCCTGTCGTGAAATATTACCAAAGGGGGATTTTATTGAGGTTGGTGTTTGTTCTTATAATGACCTATCTTATACACACCACTGAAATGTTTCTTGATTCAGCTAATCGGCTGGCATATGTTTGTAAAGGTTTTCATGAACATGCCACTGGAAGTTTGCGAGGCAAGGGATGCAAAAGGGCTGTACAAGCTTGCACGTGCAGGAAAGATCAAAGGTATGGTCTAGGAATGTATACTGGCACAGGGCAATTATTCCGATACTGATGCTGACATGTATTGGCTTTACAATGGAGTTTCATGTCTGACATTATTATTATCAACACTTTTGAGTCGGGTTTAATCTTAATTGTCATTTTCTTTACATGTATATAGTAGATAAGATCAGATATTATACCATTATACTGTTCAGTCCTTGGATGTATAGCCTTTCATCTGTAATATGACGTAAAATTTTCACTAATGGAAAACTATTACATCTTTAAATGATACACCCTGCATCAGCAACACAAGGTTACCAGTCAAAAGGACTACATCACTAAAGTGGGATGGGTTCGAATGCCTGTATGTCTAATCTATGCAGGGTGGCTGCTATATTCAGCTACACAGGATGGCCCTGCCAAAGTGGGAGCTTGATGTCATGGGTTCTGGTTGTTCCCATTTACCATCAGATATCCTGTTACGGTTCTTAAGTTCTTTGTTGATCTAGGAGATTGTTCTAAAATCCACTGCTGATAAAACATTTCATCAATTATGAGCAAATCATATGCAATGTTAAGGAATCTATTCCTTAATTCAACAATGAATTACCTGGTCATCTAGGTTTTTTGGAAATGTTGATATCAGTAATTGTTTAATATCCAATTCTATCTGGAATCCTTTGTATAAAATTTTAACAACAGACAAATCGCGATATCTGTAATCTTTTTTTTTTTTGCTCATATGTTCTGACAAGTGTAAACTTCTCTATTCATTTTTCTTTGCAGGTTTTACTGGTATAGATGATCCTTATGAGCCACCATTGAAATGTGAGGTGTGTAATCTAGTAAGCTGTCTCAGTCTAAATAGGATATGTTCCTAAAAAAAATGTCTTTTCGAAGTCCAAACCATAAAAAATTATCTATTACTAACTTAAACTGATATTTGAACTCAGATTGAAATAGAGCTGAAAGATGGGGTTTGTTCCTCCCCGAGTGGCATGGCCGAACAAGTGATATCTTTCTTGGAGGAGAAGAACTTCCTGGAGGACTAATGATTTTCTACAGTATCAGTCCGCATCTCGCGGACAACTGTTTCACAGTGTAGCATCAAGAAAGCGTGTGGAATATTTCATTCCCCGGAACCTGTTGATTTTTCTTTCGTCACATATTGTGATGCTTCGTCCGTTTGATGGCAAATAATATGGCCCATCTGGGAAATTGTATTTTCCATTTGAGGGCCTTCTTCGCTGTATGTAAATTATGTATTAATTCTTGTGTTTGGCATGTTTTTATTTCCTTGAAGATATAGGATTTGAGTCTAGTTCTATTGTTCAAGACAACTGCGTGAAGGATCCAATTTAATTAAGCTAAGTTTCTTCTTTACCCTTTGGAAAAGCAATTGGAATATGTGGCTGGAATTTTTAGACCATTATTGTGTGAAACAATTGGCCCATTTGTTCGAGATTTTGGCTTATGTAGTGTTTGGTTGTCAACCTTGTAGCATAGTCGTAGGGAGTGTCATTACCAATATAGAGAAAGAAGACAAAGGAGATAGAGAAAGTACCATTCCCCGGAAATCCAAGCAAAAACCACCTTTTTATGATTTTTGGCTTAAATTTTTTTAGGGAAGAGACAAGTGCAACAAATCAGACAAACAATGATTAACCAGAAAACATCCTTAGCAGTCTCTAGGGATTTCAATGCTTTATTGGCAGCCAAACAAGGGGTTTTGCCGACGTGGCGCCTATATGTCAAGCAAAAGCCCAAGCCATCCCTGCTTTTGTGCAACAAAAAAGATAACTAATTTTTCAAGTTTTTGATTTGGTAAGCTGATTACCCTAATTTTTCCTAAGATCCTCTCACGGGTTTTCAACTTGGAAGGTTGTGAACTCTTTTTTCCTATTTTTAATCTTTCTTTTTTCCTTTGTTTTTCTTCTCCGTCTTTTTTGAGAGACAGTTGAGGGGAGAAGGAAAACTTTGGTTGCCTTGCCACTGAGAAGGGGTTCTAGGTCGGATTCCCGGTGGGTTTGTCACCGAAAGAATGACTGACTGGTGTGCTTGATCATAAGCTGATGGGTGTTGTGAACCCCATCAATCACAAAATTTGTGCCTTTGATTCTTTCCCTTTTTTTAGGGAAGGGATATCAACACTCCCACATTTTAATGAGATGGGTGAAAGCATCTCATCCTTTAGTATTTAAAGGGTTGTCAGAAGGTCATGTTATTATAACATTGGAGTGACGATATTTTTTCATTGATCTTGTAGGCTTATTATAACATTGGAGTGACGATATTTTTTCATTGATCTTGTAGGCTACCGTATACATGGAACTTGTGTGATCATTGCATTGATCATGTGGACCACCACAAGATCATACGTCTATGCCAATCCCACTCACAGGATTGCTTCATTAGGGTGTGACCACATTATCATTCAATGAGGAGCAAACCACATCATGGTGGGTCCCACATAAGTCCTGCCAGAAGTAGAACAGGCCTTGTCAGAAGGCACCCATCAATCTGATAGAACACAATTAGTCAGGCTATTATAGGTTATGACAAGAAATATACAAGACAAAAAAAAAAACATTTGGAGCCATAGTTCACACCAAAGCCATCATCTACTGCATCTCCAGTAATTCTCCTTCTCCTTCCACACCAAAGCCAATCATGGCAATGAATTGCAGAGCCAATCATGGCAATGAATTGCAGTGAATGTTTCTCCATCCATTGCTTCATCTGAGGTGCTCCAATGAGTAACTTAATCCCTATCGCAATGGGCAAAAACTCGGGCGCTGATTGCATACGAGTAGTTCTTTCCACAACAAATGACAAGGATCATTCATAAATTGTACCCCACTTCGCCATTGCAGCAGAAATGAAACCATGGCATCAATCTATAAGGAAACCATTGAATCTCCTTCAATTCATCCACACATCAGATTCTCATCTCTGCACTAACAGTGCCCAATTAATTATGTGCTCCATGTTCTGCAAAAGGATCGAATCACACATTTGTCGGTCGCCCCCAACAAACAAGAATTTGGTTTAGAAGTTGATAAAAACCATTAAAAGATGAGGGAGTAAATAGAAGCTGGCACAAGAGTTCTTACCAAGATGTATACTCTTCTAGAGCAAATGAAATATCGTCAACCGGAGCTATAGAAGTTGTGTAAACATCAGTTGAACATCCACCACAAGTTCATAACTGCACAAGTGAAACTTGATTAAAAGATAAATCACGTATCATCTTATTCCGACATTTAGAATGCATTTTGTTAGATCAGAAAGTGACCAGGAAAAGAATCTGTTTTGCCTATAACGGTCTGAATCATTTTATGACCTATCTTCAGATAATGAAGTTCAACACAGTTGCTAAAAAAGTGCATATAGGTGTTTTACGAAGGATGAACGACAATCACACTACTAGTGCAAATTGGAGAAGATAAAAGGAAAACATTCACGTTTCTCCTTTATATAATTTCATAAAATCAAATAGAAATCCTCTTACATCTTTTATACATATGAAAGACAGAAATTCTCATCCTCGCAACATTCTAAATATAGAAAGATGCATGCTTTAGATTCCAAATAAAAATAATCTTTTCAAAGACTTCCTAAAATCTCTAAATACTAATGGAGCTGATTTTTAGTACACACCCCATACATGATGGGGCCTTTCAAATAAATGCTTAGGATCACCCAAAAATGTGGGCCCATCATGTTTCCTGCACTCGAGCGCTAAGCTTATCTGCGCTCGAGGGAAGGAACTGTTTCCATATATATATATATATATATATATATATATATATATATATATAGAGGAAATGGTTTGTGAGCAGCTGCTCAGATAAGCTTATTTGAGCAGAGCTCACTAACCATAGGGGGGCACATTTTTTGGGGGATTCAAGCATTCAATTGGAAGGCCCTTCCATGGATAGGTTGTGTACCAAAAATCAGCCCTATAGGATCCTCCTAACCCTGCCATTTGTGGAGGGGGAAAATGGGCAGAAACATGGACACACAGTGTCTGTCCATTTTCCACTCCACCTTTGATTGGGTTAGGATGATCCTATAGGGCTGATTTTTGGTACACACCCTATCCATGAAAGGGCCTTCCAAATGAATGCTTTGGATCCCCCCAAAAATGCCCCTCTCTCTCTCTCTCTCTCTCTCTCTCTCTCTCTCTCTCTCTCTCTTTATATATATATATATGACAATAGAGTTCCTAAGGTTAACCTCATATAAGCTTATATGAGGTGGCGCTCACAAAACATAAGGCGCCCACTTTGTTTGGATGATCCAAAACATTCATTTGCAAGGCCCCATCATAGATAGGGTGTGTACCAAAAATCAGCTCCTTTGGATCATCCTAACCCCACTAAAAGTGAAGGAAAAAATGGGCAGATTTGTGGCCAAAAATTAGGAAACAGGAAACTAGGTCTCCGTCTCTTCTGTTTCGGTTTCTGTCTCTTCCTCCCCATCAACTTCTTCTTCTTCTCCTGTGCCATCCTCGGAAGTTGACGGAGACAGGGGTCTGCACATTGTGTAGTGGTTGTAGTCGGGACTCCTAGGAGGGTAGTATGGAGGAATTCACGAAGAATATGCGCTCTAGTGGATCGGAGTGGAATCGTTTTCACTTCTGCCCTGATTTTGGTAGTCGGATTCCCGTTGACAAGCGATCCTCAGATGGCAGGTGGCATCTGAAAAAGAGCCGCCGTGAAGAGCGGCTCCAACGAGTACTTGATAAGAGGAAAGCTAGTAATTTGGGGGATTGGCGTTGCTCCAAATGCAGATTTGTCAACTTCCGCCGACGACCGGAATGCTACAGATGTAGGAAAGTCTGGTCTGGATTCGACATTAATCTCCCAGGTGGTGGACAGCGTCCCCTTTTGTCCAGGTTACCCAATTTTGTGCAGTCGAAGCTTACGCCGAATCTTCTGGAGCAGAGGGTGACGGGGGTCCCTCAGAGGCACCTTAGCGAGGCTGCCGGGCCTCAGTGTGAGTCGGTTGCTATTGAAATCGGCTCGAAGGAGTCGGCAAATATCTTTGAGTGCCCGGAGGAAATATGGGCTGCATCCATTGAGCTGAGCTCTAGATTTGATTTACACAGCACCTTTTGGGGTAACCTTGCCACAAAATCTATGACGGACCACTATCAGCTCAAAATGTGGTTAAAAGGTGTTTCGGGCACTTCAGCCGAGTTTGAGATATTTCAGGTAGCTCCTGGGGAGGTGGCTATAACCTCCTCTCCGGAAGCCTTCGTGGTAGATTGCCGACGTCGATGGATGAATGCTTCGGATACTCCTTTCACAGAGATATGTGCATGGAAGGATAAATTCCCCGGGAACTTTACGTACTCCTGGTGGTCGATTGATGGACTCCCTCCTCAAGCATGGTTGGTGGAAAATTTCCGGAAAATAGGGTGTCGTATCGGTAGAGTGCTAGCAACAGCTGATTCCTGTGATGAAGGTAGAGGGTATGAGAAAGCTTCCATTCTCCTAATGACTTCTTCAGCTTCCCCAGATTCTGTGCGTTTACCAGTTTACATCGATGAGTTGGTGCATTGGGTGTCGGCCTCAAGAAATCCTACTACTCGGCTACAACGAGTTGTACCGGCATCTGAAGTTTCTCGAAACTGGCCGGAAAATCTTGGTTTTTCCGGTAAGAAGTGGTCGGAGAAGAAGAGGGCGCAGGTTAGTCCTCAAGGCGTGAAGTGTCTAAAGCACGCTTCGTCCTTTAGTTCTACTGTTGACGTGGAATTAGGTGAGAGGGGTAGCGTAAGCAGGCTTGCAAAGGGGAAGGGACCAAGACAAAATGCGGCTAGTCTTCTCTGTCAGAAACACGTGGCGGATGGAGAGACTGCATGTAGTTGGAAGACAAACAGCTTTCCCGGTTCAACTTCCCAGGCTCTCATCTCTCCCTTCATTCAAATGGACTCGCCCTATCCGTTGGATCAAGGGCGTCAGCAGCTATGGGACCATCCTTTTCAGTCAAAGGTGGTGGGCCTGTCTGATGTAGATAACATTGAGCTCTCGCCCTTCAAAACCTTTCCTTCGGTCATGGCCCAGCTGGTGGGCTTTTCTGCAATAGTCCATAGCCCATTTTCACCTACTCTACTAGTATCGGGTCTGAGGGATCACTCGCTCATTTCGCAATCCCGTTCTCTTCGTCTCGGTGATTGGCGAGAAAAAGAAAACCCTCGACTCATGGTCAACTTAGCGGAGGCTTTCGCTGGTGTCTCCTCTTTTGATCCTTTCATAGAAGGAATTCACGAAGGAGAAAAATCTCGTCTCTTGGTCAACCTGGCGGAGGCTACCGTAGGTGTTTCCTCTGTGGATCATCTGGTTGACGGAATACAGGAAGGTGACCTTTTGCTTCGGAGGGAAGTGGTGGACCCGGTCGGTGTAGCTTGCCCAGCTATCGTTAATTCATCTTGTGTGTTTCAATCTATGAGGAGGCCCAACGGGGTGTGGTATCGGGCAAAGACATTTGCTGCAGCCAAGATCGGGGTGATTCCTCCACCCAAGGATTAATCGATGTCTGTCATGACAATCTGATGTCCGATCCTTCTACATCTGGGAGTTGGAAGTTTTCGGTGGAAGGCGTTAATGGTGGCGGAGTTCCGGATTCAAATGAGGAATTCATAAGTGACAACTTAGCTTTAGTTTTGAGTGTGGAGGAGAATATCTCTCCTCTCTCATGGGTAGATCCTCAATCAGAAATTTTGGAAATTTTTGTGAATCATATAATTTCAACTAGCAGAGTTCTGGGCTTATCATACTCCGGGCCGGAAGACCAATTGCGCTCTATGTTCAGAGTGGCGGAGCGCCGTGAAATGGATCACAGAACCTTTTCTGATCCTTCCAGCGTCGAAGGAGTCAGGAAGATGCTGCGAGAGCTATCCAAGTTGAAATCGGATGTCAATTATGATAAATCTCCTGTCTTTAAAAAAGGAGTTCGCCATGTGAGAGGTTCCAGTCGGATGAGTCTGCGGGTAAGTGCTCTTTCGCCCATGCTGATTCTTTCTTGGAATGTTAACGGGCTGGGGTCTCTGGAGAAGAAGGCACAGGTTAAAGACTTAGTGAAACGACATAAGCCGGATATAGTTTGTATTCAAGAAACAAAAATGGGGGTGGCAAATAGTGCTTTGATCCGAAGTCTAGGCGGCAACTCCAATTGGGAGTGGCTCTCTTTGGCCGCTATAGGGGCAGCAGGAGGCATTCTAGTGATGTGGGATCAATCCAATTGGGTGATTCAGGATTCCTGGGTAGGCCAGTTCTCAGTGTCAATAGTTCTTGGTCAGATGAGCACACAAAAAGTTCTTACCTTTTCAGGCATCTATGGTCCAACACTCCGATCAGCGAAGCAACAGTTGTGGTCAAAACTTCTATTGATCAGGGGTAAATGGGGACATCCGTGGTGCTTAGGGGGCGACTTTAATGAAATCAGACGGGTAGAAGAAAGACAAGGGTGTCGCAGAATTTCCCAACATATGTTAGAGTTTTCCGATTTCATTGCTGAATCTGAACTCCTCGATATTCCACTAATGGGGGCTAAATTCTCTTGGTCCAGAAACTCCCAGAAAAGCCGTTTAGATCGCTTCTTGTTCTGCAATGGTTGGCTTTCCTTGTTCCCGTCAGTGTGTCAGAAGGCGATTGTACATTCAGTGTCTGATCATTGCCCGATAGTTCTGGATCCACGACTGGATTCATGGGGTCCATCACCTTTTCGATTTCAGTTAGGATGGTTAGAAATTCCTCACATGATTGAGCGGATGGGCGGATGGTGGGAATCACAGAAAGTGAAAGGGGCAGCCGATTGGGTCATAGGGGCTAAACTTCGTTATGTGAAAAAAAGATGTTAGAGTGGGACTCTCTCAGAAAAGAGGCTCTCCGCGATCGCTAATCTTGGCTCCAAAATCGGATGCGGGTCTTATCATTGGCCGATGAAGCGCGGTCAGCTTCAGAGGATGAGTTGCATGAGTTGGGAAAAATTAAGGAGGAACATAAAGGATGCCTCCTCCAGGAAGAAATTTTATGGAGACAGAAGTCCCGAGTTAGTTGGCTAAAGCAAGGAGATAAAAATACTGCTTACTTTCATAACATAGCCAGTGCACGGAGGCGGAATAATAGGATTGAGGTTTTAGAAGTGCAGGGTACCCTTTCGGATCGTAAAGAGGCGATTACTAAGGAAATTCTGGACTACTACCAGCAGTTATATTCAGCAGAAGATATTTTACGACCTACATTGGATGCGGTGAGCTTTACCTCGCTTGATGCTTCTAGTCGCTCGGGGCTTGAAGGCCCCTTTTTGGCTGAAGAGGTGGAGAAAGGGGTGTTCTCCATGCATCGTGACAAAGCGCCGGGGCCAGACGGTTTCTGTATTGCTTTTTTTCAGGATTGTTGGGAGTACGTAAAGGGAGATGTCATGGCCTTCTTTCAAGCGTTCCATGCTGGGTTGAAGCTGGATCGGGGAACAGGTGCCACCTTTCTTGCTCTCATCCCCAAAGTTAAGGGAGCTGTGAAGATTTTCGAGTTTCGGCCTATCAGTTTGGTAGGTTGTTTATATAAGCTCTTGTCTAAAGTGTTGGCGGACCGGCTCAAGAGGGTCCTCCCCTTTATCATCTCAGAGAATCAATGTGCTTTTGTTGCCCAGCGACAAATTTTAGACTGCTCGATGGTAGCCAATGAAATGGTGGATAACATGGCAAAGTCAGGGAAGCAAGGTATTATCTGTAAGCTAGACATGGAAAAAGCGTATGACAGGGTGGATTGGCAGTGTCTGGACTACCTCTTACAAAGAATGGGTTTCGGGAGAACATGGTGTGGGTGGATTCGTAGTTGTCTATCTTCAGCTCACTTTTCAATTCTGATTAATGGCTCTGCACACGGGTTCTTCCAATCGTCTCGAGGATTAAGACAGGGGGATCCTCTCTCTCCCTTTCTATTTGTCATTATAGCGGAAGCCCTTAGCGTGCTGTTGAAGAAAGGTCGAATGGAGGGGTTGATTTCCGGGGTAGATTGTAGCGAGTCTGGGTTTCAGGTCTCGCATTTGCAATTCGCGGACGATACTTTACTCTTTAGTTCTTCCCAGGCCTTAAAGATTCTTAATCTTAAGGCTATTCTCCGGTGCTATGAGTTAGTGACAGGTCTTCGTTCCAACTTCTCAAAATCTCGTCTCTACGCTTTGAATATGTCCGCCGAAGGTGCTTCCGATCTAGCGACTATTATGGGATGTTCCTTGCAGAGTTTGCCTGCCTCTTACCTGGGATTGCCTCTGGGAATAGGTCGACCTCGAAAATGTGCATGGGATCACATTGTGGATCGAATTGAGCGACGGCTTGATACATGGAAGAGGAACTTATTATCTAAAGGTGGCAGATTAACCTTGATCAAAGCTGCTTTGGCCAATATACCCATTTATCAGCTATCATTATTCAAATGCCCGGTGTCTGTGGTCAAGCGCATTGAACAGATTCAACGACGATTTTTGTGGGGGGGTTTAGCGTCGCAGGGGGTCCTGGCGCTAGTGAGTTGGGAATCGGTGTGTATGCCCCTTCAAGGGGGAGGCCTAGGTATTCGGAGGATCAAGCAAGTCAATCAAGCACTGATGGGTAAATGGTTATGGAGGTTTGGTGAAGAGAAGTCAAGACTATGGGCTAGAGTAATCTCAGGTAAATATGGTGTTGCTCCAGGTGAATGGACTTCTTTGAATATCTTCAACAAACCGGGGGTGACGATTTGGCGGGATATCCTCAGCCTCTTACCGCTCTTTGATCGTGAAATCACGTATCGTGTGAACTCCGGCGAGCGGATATCTTTCTGGCCCATGCGGTGGTGTTCGGCTATACCGCTCCAAGCCCTATTCCCGGATCTTTTTCTAGTTGCAGCGGATAAGTATCTCTATGTGAAAGATTGTTTTGAATACGTTGGAGGAAAAGTTATATGGCAGCCTCCTTTCCGTCGGAATTTCTTTGACCGCGAATTGCCATCGGTGACGAACTTATTTCAGATTCTGGAGCAGAATTATGTTAGTGTCTCTGGGAAAGACAAACGGTTGTGGGCAGCAACGTCTTCAGGCAGCTTCTCGGTAAAGTCTTTCTATAATAGTTTGGTGCCTTTTGAGGTTAATCATCTGGTAGCAAAGGTGTGGAAAACAAAGGCGCCCCCTAGAGTATGCTTCTTCGGTTGGGCGGCATTAAGGAATCGAATACAAACAGTGGACTTCCTGCGTCAAAGGCACATGCTGATTGTCGATTACTGTACTTTATGCATTGCATCAGGGGAGTCGGTAGATCACATTTTCATACACTGTCGAGTAGTAAGGGAGATTTGGGGGAGGCTTTTAGGCCGATTTGGCATCATATGGGTGTTCCCTTCATGTTTGCAAGATCTGTTTGCCGGCTGGGGATGTATACCTTGGGGAAGCAAGGGAAAGAGGTTGTGGTGGCTATCCTTAATGGCGGTTTTATGGGTAATATGGACAGAAAGGAACTCTCGGATCTTTGATGGGAAAGCTAAATCTCCGTTCTTTTTATTTATTAAGGTCATTTCGCTTACTATCTCCTGGGCTAGAGCCCTGCCGTTATTCCGTTTCGTCTCGGCATTTGAACTGTGGGAAGGGTGGACGGTAGTGTGCCATAGCAAGGAAGTTCAGCAGGTATCCATTCAGCATTGGAGCCCTCCTCAAGAAGGGCACTTTAAATTAAATTTTGATGGTTCAAGCTTGGGCAACCCAGGCCCTGCAGGGATTGGTGGAGTATTACGAGATAGCAACGGTGTCGTCCTGAAGGCTTTTTCTGGCCCACTCGGCATAGCGGATTCGAATGAGGCTGAGGTAAGGGCAGCGCATCAAGGCATTGTAAGCTTGGTTAGGGAAATATCAGACAGCTGTGTTGTGGAGGGTGACTCGCTGAATGTTATAAGATGGCTCAGGGGACCTCGGACTCCCCCGTGGCGCTTTCTTAAATTCTTTGACGAGATTACAGATATCTTACAGGGGCGGCCGGTAACTTTTAATCATGTGAGGCGCTCTGCTAATGACGTAGCAGATAAGTTAGCAAAAGTTGGCGTATCGCTGCAGGCTTTAGAACTCTATGATTTTCTCCCGCCCTAATTGTATTACCATAGTTTGTTTTATTTTCTGTGTTGTAAGGGGGACACCCTCAGTCTTCTTTTAATATAATTGCTACCATTCAAAAAAAAAAGATTTGTGGCCAAAAAGTGTATCCATTTTGCCCTCTACTTTTGGATGGGTTAGGATGATCCAATGGAGCTGATTTTTTGTACACACCCTATCTATGATGGGGCCTTTCAAATGAATGCTTTGGATCATCCTCTCTCTCTCTCTCTCTCTCTCTCTCTCTCTCTCTATATATATATATATATATATATATATATATATATATATGAGTTAAGTGAAGCTACACATACGTGTAGCTAACTTAGCTACACCGACGGCTTAAAATACAGTGGGCCCACATTATTTGGGTGATCTAAATCATTCATTTGATAGGACCTCACATTGATAGAGTGTGCCCAAAAAATCAGCTACATTGGATGATCTCAACCCTTCAAACTGTGGAGGCAAAAATGGACAGATTTGTGAAGGTTTTTACACGTCCATTTTTGCCTCCACAAATCGTAGGGTTGGGATGATCCTATGGAGCTGATTTTTTGGGCACACCCTATCTATGTGAGGGCCCATCAAATGAATGGTTTGCATCACCCAAACAATGTGGGGCCCACTGTATTTTAAGCCGTCGGTGTACCTAAGTTAGCTACACGTATGTGTAGCTACACTTTTCTCTCTCTCTATATATATATAGAAAAGTGTTCCTACACGATTGTGTAGATAAGTTATCTACTCTATCGGCTTAAAATACAGTGGAGGCTCACATTGTTTGGGTGATGCAAACCATTCATTTGATAGGTCCTCACATAGATAAGGCATGAACAAAAAATCAGCTCCGTAGGATCATTCCAACCCTTCGATTTGTGGAGGTTAAAATGGACGGATATAAAACTTCACAAATCTATCCATTTTTTACCTCCACAGTTCGAAGGGTTAGGATGATCCTATGGAGCTGATATTTTGGGCACATCCTATCTATGTGAGGACCTATCAAATGAACGGTTTGGATCGCCCAAACAATGTGGGACCACTGTGTTTTAAGCCGATGGTGTAGATAACTTATCTACACGATCGTGTAGGAACACTAATCCCATATATTTGGATCGGATTAGTGTTCCTACACAATCGTGTAGATATATGGGATTAGTGTTCCTACACGGTCGTGTAGATAAGTTATCTACACCATCGACTTAAAACACAGTGGTCCCACATTGTTTGGGCGATCCAAACCGTTCATTTGATAGGTCCTCACATAGATAGGATGTGCCCAAAATATCAGCTCCATAGGATCACCCTAACCCTTCAAACTGTGGAGGCAAAAAATGGACAGGTTTGTGAAGGTTTATACCCGTCCATTTTAACCTCCACAAATCGAAGGGTTGGAATGATCCTACGGAGCTGATTTTTTGTTCATGCTCTATCTATGTGAGGACCTATCAAATGAATGGTTTGCATCACCCAAACAATGTGGGCCTCCACTGTATTTTAAGCCAATGGAGTAGATAACTAATCTACACGATCGTGTAGGAACACTTCTCTCTCTCTCTCTCTCTCTCTCTCTCTCTCTCTCTCTATATATATATATATATATATATATATATATATATATATATATATATATATATATATATATATATATATATATGAGGAAATGGTTTGTGTGTAGCTGCACAGATAGATAGCTTATCTGTGCATGGCTGCACAAACCATAGTGGGGGGCCACATTTTTTTGGGGGATCCAAAGCATTCATTTGGAAGGCCCTTCCATAGATAGGGTGTGTACCAAAAATCAGCCCTATAGGATCATCCTAACCCAATCAAAGTTGGGAGGGGAAAATGGACAGACACTGTTTCTGCCCATTTTTTCCCTCCACAAATGGCATGATTAGGATGATCCTAAAGGGCTGCTTTTTGGTACACACCCTATCAATGGAAGGGCCTTCCTAATGAATGCTTTGGATCCCCCCAAAAATGTGGCCCCCCCATGGTTTGTGCAGCCATGCACAGATGGCTTTTCTGTGCAGCCATGCACAGATGGCTTTTCTGTGCAGCTGCACACAAACAATTTCCTCTCTCTCTCTATATATATATATACATATATATATATATATGAGAGAGAAGACAAGGTACTCCCTGGAGTAGATAACTTATCTACTCCCTAGGGGTGGTTATTCGGCTATAACCGAACCGAAATAATTTCGGTAGCCGAAACCGAACCGAAAATTTTCAAAACCGAACCGAAACCGAACCGATTAAAAATTCGGTTATTCGGTTATAACCGAATAAACCGAATAACCAAATAGTGGGAAAAAAGGGGAAAATGCAAAATCTTGGTTTCGATCGGAGGGCTAGGATCATCCAATCGAAATGATTTTTGGAGCACAACCTAATTAAGTTGTGATCAATCAAATGGACGGTTTTGATCATCCTTTGGAGTGCCCGTATCACAATTTTTTTTGAAAAAATAATGATTTTTATCATTATTTTGGTTAACCGAATTGTTTTTTGAGATAACCGAAACCGAAAACCGAAATTTGGCATCCATGAAAACCGAACCGATTGATCTTCCAACCGAACCGAAATAACCGAACGAATTCGGTTCGGTCGGTTATTTCGGTTAAACCCGAATAATGAACAGCCCTGCTACTCCCTACCTTAAAATAACAGTTGGGGCCACATTGTTTGGGTGATCCAAAGCATTCATTTGATGGGCCCTCACATGGATAGGGTGTGCCCAAAAAATCAGCTCGATAGGATCATCCTAACCCTATGAACTATGGAGGCAAAAAATGGACAGATTTGTGCAGGCTTATACACGTCCATTTTTGCCTCCACAGTTCATAGGGTTAGGATGATCCTATCAAGCTGATTTTTTGGGCTCACCCTATCTATGTGAGGGCCCATCAAATGAATGCTTTGGATCACGCAAATAATGCGGCCCCAACTGTTATTTTAAGGTAGGGAGTAGATAAGTTATCTGCTCCAGGGAGTACCTTCTCTCTCTCTCTCTCTCTCTCTCTCTCTCTCTCTATATATATATATATATATATATATATATATATATATATAAGAAAAGAGTTCCTACTCCCTAGAGTAGATATCTTATCTACTCCCTCGGCTTAAAATACAGTAGGGGCATAGTGTTTGGATGATCCAAACCATTCATTTGATGGGCCCTCAAATAGATAGGGTGTGCCCAAAAAATCAGCTCCATAGGATCATCAACTGTCGAGGCAAAAAATGGATTGATTTGTGAACGTGTATACCCGTCCATTTTTACCTCCACAAATCGAAGGGTTGGGATGATCATATGGAGCTGATTTTTTGGGCACACCCTATCTATGTGAGGGCCCATCAAATGAATCATTTGCATCACCCAAACAATGTGGCCCCTACTGTATTTTAAGCCTAGGGAGTAGATAAGTTATCTACTCTAGGGAGTAGGAACTTATCTATGTTTTACAATTGTTTTATATATATATATATATATATATATATATATATATATATATATATATATTTGTCTATTCTATGTTTTACAATTTTCAAAAAAAATTAGTTTTCAAATAATTAATTTAAAATTAATTATTTTCTCTATTTTTAATGGATTAAATAATAAATAAAATAATGAATTTGCTAAATGGATTATTATTTTTATTACGGTTACATCTCAAATTCTATACCCAGTATACTCCTGTAGCCTCCTATTACAATATGGGCCTTGGGTGGTCAAGGGCAGCGCCCCCAAAGCACAAAACAGTAGTATTTTTGTAATGTGAAAATCACATATTTTTATGTTTGAATGAAACACGTTTAATGTGATTAGGGTTGGCGTATTATATGAGGGCTTAGCTGTAGACTGTTAATTGCAGAAAGAATAAAACAAGAAAACATAAAAAATGCATACCTAAACTCAAAATGTGGAAAACCAAGTTTTTGAGTGATGTCGTAGAGCTTTCAAAATGTTGAGTGACATAATGTAATAATTACGCTTTCATTGTAACCTTCTGCTCAATATGACCGAAATGATATCGACTTAGTTTAGGGTTTAGGGTTTACATTGAAGTTTGATGCCATGCTAAGTGGCACCTATATATGGGTAAGAAACTTCGAATTGATAAGGAAATGGCTTTGGCAGAAACTCAAGATGTCCCTTGGGTGGGTTGAGGTAATTTCTTGAGGAAGAGGTCATAGATCTTGAACTTTGAATATGTATCCCAAGAAAATTTATCGATGACATACAATAAAGATTGGCTCATCTTTATGTAAGCTAATAATTGATCCACTTTAGCCTAATGCTGATCTACAAAAGAGACGACGAATAGCAACTTGCAGACTTCACAATGAACAGATTGATTGTGGAAACCCTTAATAAGCTCACAGTAAACAGCTAGCTATCCCATAGATGGTCGTCAGTGTTGTGTTTCATTTTACAAATATCTGCATGAGCATGGCTTTGTTGCAGGTCAGAGGGAAATTGAATCGTGCAAAAGCAAATAAGTAATGTTGGTTTCAGTGTTCTCTAGAATTCAGTCAAAACTGGATTCAGAAATCATTTAGAAGCATTTGAAGTTTTCAAATGGCCCTAAAATTATAACTGATGGCCCAAAATATCATACAAGTGCCATCAGAGAAAAAATCTATGGGTATCACATGCTACTTTACATTCCCACTAGGCAACATAACTGTGGTGAAGAAAATTCCAGTGAATGAGCAGTGTCAAAGTCTGGAACTATATCAAAAGAATACATTTATGTATTATTGTAAATTAACTTAAAACTATATTGTGGAAATCTTCCAGTAGAAAAAATAACAGGGTCGGGAATTTCGGTAGGTCAGGTTGTATAGGTTGTATAGAGGACCGTTAACAGTTTCATGTTAAAAATTTCCTACCTGACCTACCGAAATTCCTGACCCTGTGTTATTTTTTCTACTGGAAGATTTCCACAATATAGTTTTAACTTAATTTACAATAATACATAAATGTATTTTTTGTCTTTTCTTTTCTTTCCGAAGCAAGTGATGATTTGTGGTTTGTTATTCCTTCTGACTAGGCGGAAGCGGAATTAGAACGATTCTGATTCCATGGAACAAGACAGAGTCGTTTGATTCGCCTTCTCTAGTATTCCTTTCAGCTGTTCTTATTCACTCTCCCTTATCGGCGCGTCGGACATTCAACCAAAGGTGTCTTGGGAATCGGCAATAGCTAAGCATTGTGGCAATCACAGTTCAAGCTACGTATGGCTGGCGTACAACCTAAGGGCTTCTTAGCCAAAAGAAAAACAACAAAAAAGCCTGACCCTCCAACTCTTTAATCTCCGTTTTTAGGAAAGCAGCAATGAGGTTACACAAATAAATCCTTCTTGCTTTCACCTAAATCGAAGCCTATTACTCTATTCAAAAGGGCATGATCGAAAAAATACATTTATGTATTATTGTAAATTAACTTAAAACTATATTGTGAAAATCTTCCAGCAGAAAAAATAACAGGGTCGGGAATTTCAGTAGGTCAGGTAGTATAGAGGACCGTTAACAGTTTCATGTTAAAAATTTCCTACCTGACCTACCGAAATTCCCGACCCTGTTATTTTTTCTACTGGAAGATTTCCACAATATAGTTTTAAGTTAATACTTTACTAGTCCTACGGTCCATTTAAGGTGATTTCAAGGCACGAAGGCAACCCCTAAGCATGGTTTGCTTTCACTCCCACCATTGAGTGGGGCTAGAAAGAGAAATACCCGGCAGAAGCAGGAAGCTTCCAGAGCTGCTAGAGAATGCAGCAAGATGGTACGCCTTATTCCTTGCTTGCTTGCCTGGACTAGCTTGTTTTCACTGCTAGCCAAGAGCGCCTAATGGAAGCTCGATGATCGCTTGCAAATAGAGCGGCTTCAGTGTCACTCGGCTGTGATGCCCCCATCAATCAAGATCGGGGCAAGACCACTACTCCCTATGTTCGTACAAGGTATATCCCTATCGCAAAAACAGACCTCCCGAACGGAAGGGGGAGTGCCTAGAGGTACAAGGCCGAATCCCCGTGCTATTTTCTATTAGTATAGTATGCTTTTTTATTCAATAGTGTAGTGAAAAATACATTTATATATTATAGTAAATTAACTTAAAACTATATTGTGGAAATATTCCAGTAGAAAAAATAATAGGGTCGGGAATTTCGGTAGGTCAGGTAGGAAATTTTTAACATGAAACTGTTAACGGTCCTCTATACTACCTGACCTACCGAAATTCCCGACCGTGTTATTTTTTCTACTGGAAGATTTCCACAATATAGTTTTAAGTTAATTTACAATAATACATAAATGTATTTGACGAATCCCTTGGTTATGAACGAGTTTTGGACCCAGCGAGTTAAACTATTTAGCGAGTCCCACTCTTCATAAGAAAGATCGGTTTAGATATGATATATACGCCCTACCTAAACCCTAAACGAAGGAAATCTTCCAGTAGAAAAAATAATAGGGTTGGGAATTTCGGTAGGCCAGGTAGTATAGAGGACCATTAACAGTTTCATGTTAAAAATTTCCTACCTGACCTACCGAAATTCCCAACCTTGTTATTTTCTTCTACTGGAAGATTTCCACAATATAGTTTTAAGTTAATTTACAATAATACATAAATGTATTTTTTTTTCTTTCCCATTGAAACCAAAAAGTGGAAAAGATAACGTTTGTTCTCCTTGAACAACATGCGCAGTTGGCGTGAACAATATGCTAAGTTGAGGAAGAGCGAAGCCTGGCAGCACTGAGCGTTAAGTTCTTCTAGGAGAGAATGATGCATGTGGTGTAGATTGGCGACAAAGACCCCCCTACACGCAACTAACCTAATAAGGGCTAATAGGGGCTAGCACCATAAACGCCCTTATTAGCCCCTCTTACGTAAGTTGACTTTAGAAGCTGGCTGCAACAAAAAAACTCCTCCCAAAGCAACTATCGGAAAAAATACATTTATGTATTATTGTAAATTAACTTAAAACTATATTGTGGAAATCTTCCAGTAGAAAAAATAACAGGGTCGGGAATTTCGATAGGTCAGGTAGTATAGAGGACTGTTAACAGTTTCATGTTAAAAGTTTCCAAAACACTCTGAGTAGCCCAATGGACAAGGCCTATTTATGAGTTCTTGTCTTGCTCTCGCCATCCCTTGGTCGCCAATGTTGTCATTTCCTATGACAACGCAGTATGGTGCATGGAATGTCCCGTATCTCACCTTATAGGTACTATAACTCAACCAACGCCAATGCCATCGGCCGGGAACAGTGCCCCTGCTCACGCCTAATGGTTGGCCAAGGCAGCCCAGCCTTAGTCTAACTAAGTACTCTATCCATACTATGACACTGTACAAAAGCAGTAGTTTTTGCTTAGCTCCGTAGCTCATTCCCTAGAATGACCAGAAAATAGGACAGATACTTCATGTAGGAAGAAAAAGAAGGGAAAGAAAGCAAAATCTTTATATTTTCCTTTCATTTTGCAAGATAAAGAGAATTGTGCATCTGTACTTACTTGCCATGTCCAGCTGATGTATTCTACAGGCCAGAATATTCTAGTCCCTCGGCATACCATTTGGCATTGTGGAAGAAAAGGCGGCCACGAGGAAAGCTTTATCCCGCTCCCTTCGATGTCGTCCTTTTACGCCTCTTGATAAGCCCATCCATCAAAACGATATATGTAGAACTCTTGATAGCAATACCTGTCTGCATCATTTCATCCAAAATGGAATTAGCTTCTTTGAATTTCCCATTGCTGCATAGCTCATCAATGCGCTTTGAGTAAGTTTCCATAGTAGATTCAGAATGCCCCTGCAAAGTTCCACTAGGCACCTCTTGATTGATGCCCACTTGCCCACTTTCCGGAAGAACTTTCCCCGATGCACCAAAAGTGAATTTATTGGTTAATTTTCCACTTTCAATCAACTTCGACAATAATTCTTGTGCTTCTTTTGTTCTACCTGCCTCCGAAAGACCGCATAGAACAGCATTGTAAGTAAAATCATCAGGCCCTAGTTTCTTCTCTTCCATTTCAACAAAAAGCTCCAAAGCAGCCTCAATCTTTCCCTCTTTGCAGAGGCCAATTATCAGTGTATTGTAGGTAATAGTATCAACTGTTTTTCCCTTTGAGACCCACATGTCGAAAAGTTTAAGAGCCTTGTCCACCATTCGCTCATTGCAGAGCCCATGAATAAGAATGTTACATGTAACGACATCCGGCTTGAATGAATTCTCAACCATTTTATTATGAAATTGGAATGCCTTTTCCAAATCACCTTCCCTGCAGTAAGCATGAATGAGTGTATTGTATGTAGTTTCATCCGGCACCAAACCACTTTCCAACAGCTCATTCAACTTGCCCATCGCTTCATCCGTCTTACCTGACCTACAAAGCCCACTTATAATTGTATTGTAGGTGATGATACTTGGAAAAATCTCTTTCTTTTTCATTTCATTCCAAAGCTTCAAAGCGCTATCTACATTCTCATCATTGAAATACCCAATCATCAATGTGCCATAGCTAACCTCATCAAGCGTGTAACCTCTCTTTGGAGCCCTACGCAACAACTCGTCCGCCTCGCTAAGCTTGTTCTCCTTACACAGGTTATGAAGAACGGTGTTAAGCGTAACCGTGTCCATTTTCAAATTTTTCCCAAGCATCTCATCCATCAACTTGAATGCTTCATTCATCTTCCCTGTCTTACAATACCCATTAATCAATGTATTGTAAGTAATACAATCTGGCGAAAACCCATTATCTTCCATCTTCCCCAAGGACTCGATCGCTGCCTCCATCTTTCCTTCTTTACACAGCCCTTTAACCATTATATTATGTGTGATTGCATTTGGCTTCACACCTTTCTCTACCATCCCCTCTACAATCTCGAGCGCCTCGGAACTGCTCCTCCACTCAAAGCATCCATTAATTAGTGTGTTATAAGTGACCACATCAGGCAGCAACTTAAGCTTCTCCATCTCATCCCTAAGCCGAAAAGCCTCCTCTATCCTCCCCTCCTTGCACAGCCCACTAATCAACATGTTATAAGTCCAACAATCAGGTAAAAAATGGCTCTGCGTCATCAATTCAATTATCTTTGCTGCTTCCTTCAACCAACCCAACCGGCAATACGAACCCACCAATGTATTGTACGTGTTCCTATTTGGCGAAAACCCTCTAGACTTCATATCATCAAGTAAATCCCTAGCCTCATTCAACAGACCCTTCTTACAAAACCCATCAAGAATAGTGTTATACGTAACGTGATCCGGCACACAACAAAACTTATCATGCTGTATCAATCTAAAAAACTCCATAGCATCCTTAAACTTCGATTTGGAGCAAAACCCGTAAATCATTATATTGAAAGTGTTGGTGTTTGGGGCTACTTTGAGTGTGATCATGTCATTGAATATTTCGCGAGAGAGTAAAATTGAGGAAGGTGAAGGGGACCTTACCATGGAATTGAGGAGGGTGTTGCAAGTGAGAAGCGTAGGGCGGAAGCAGCATCGCTTCATCTTCTTGAAGAGTTGGACGGCGAGGTGGGGCCTACGGACGGTGACGTAGGCCCCTATGGCGGTGTCGAGGAGGGCCCGCGAAGGGGGAGGGAGGCGGCGAGGCGGGTGGAGGAGGGATTGGTGGAGGAGGTGATGAGGGTCATTGTGTATGAAGGAGAGGATTAAAGTTTTGGCTTGGGAGTAGTTATTGAAGTGGAATAGAGTTGGGAGGAGAGTGATAAGAGATGGGAGGGATTGGGAGGGTTGGGTGAAATTGGGGATATGGGTTTGGCAAAAATTGAAGAATGAGAGGAGGATGGGGTTTGTGTTGGGTTTGGTTTGAGAGGAAGAGAGAGAGGAGAGAATGGGAGGGATGAGGGATGAGGTGAGATGAGGGATGAAAGGGGTGAGGAGGGATTGGAATGAGGAGGGGCTTTCTGAGGTGGTGAGGATTGAAGAGATGGTTTGTATGAGTTGGGTTTTGGATTCTTCTGTTGTTGGGGGTGATGGGGTTTCCATTGTTTTAGTTTTGCTCCAACTCAGAGAGAGAGAGAGAGAGAGAGAGAGAGAGGAGAATGTGTAGGGTTTTGCAAGTCTGATATGATACAGACAGAGTCTATAGATTTTGAGGGAGAATGTGTAGGGTTTTGCAAGTCTGATATGATACAGACAGAGTCTATAGATTTTGAGGGAGAGATTTGGCCAAAGGTAGCTGCTGTTAGCGGGCCGGATACAGGTCAATCTTGGGTCTTGATCTGAGTCCGGTTTGGGGTTGCAGGATGCCAGGATCCGACTTTAGTCTTAGTAGTCAGAAAATGTTTAGCCGAAGAGTGTCAATGACATACAGATGGTCCATCTGAATCCGAACTTAAAGGGGCAGGATATGGACACATTACCAGGATGGATGGAGACATTTTGTATCCTATTATAGGATCCGAAATCTGATTTTATTTTACGAGATTTTATATGGTGTAAGCCCATCCCCATTTTTCCAAAAAAAAAAAGGACTGTACGGACCACACTATAGGATGATCCAAACCATCCATTTGATGGGCCACAACGTAAATAGGTTGAGCCTGAAAAATCATTTCTATAGGATGATCCTAGCCATTCAATCTATAGAGGAACTACATATTATGGAAACCTCTATAGATCAGAAGGCTAGGATTATCCTATGGAAATGATTTTTCGGGCACAATCTATTTACTTTGTGTTCCATCACATGGACGGTTTGGATCATCCTATGATGTTGTCCGTACATTACTTTTTAAAAAATACAGGACTATAAGGACTTACACCATATAAAATCTCTTTATTTTATTATCTACGAAAAATAAGGTCCATTTTTTTATAGCTTTAAGTATTATTTTAGGGATATTTCAGTAAAAATAAGTCATGTATTTTTTTGGGTATGATACACCTTTTCATTATTTTGTCATTCATCTCATTCTAGTTTCAAGTCACCCTCTTCTCTAACTATTAACCCTAAGTCCCAAATCTAATGGCCCCTTGTTGCTGCTGCTGCTCTTAAGCACCCCTCACCCTCTTTTGAGAATTTTAAATGGGACACTCCGATGGACAGTCCAATTTGAAATGGATCATGACCAAGACAACGGAAGTAGAATCCGAAGAATACTTCAAATCCGATCCGACCGATAAGGGATTGTGTCTAAGACTGATGGATTCAATCCGAAGTGGATCCATTCACCTCTAGCCGGGCCATTATAAGCAAAAAGAAAAAGAAAACGCAGAAAAAAGGGGCTCACATTTGATGATGCTGATTGATCAAATGCACATATCTCAGATGGTCTTAACCCTTTGATTTGTGGCTTGAGAATTGATGCCTAGAGGTTTTATATGTGTGCGCGTGACCTCGAGTATTTTTCATAAAGTACAGTGGGGCCCACTTCTTAGGATGATCCAAACCGTTCATTTTATGGGCCACCGCGTGAATAGGCTGTACCCCATAAATCATCCCCATAGGATGGTCCCAACCCTCTGATATGAAAAAGTGACAATAATCTAAACCCTTCACGAAAAAATGGAAGGCTTATCTTTGGGCAACCCACTTAGTTGCAATGGAGGTGGAACAACCTCCTATGTAATAGCTTATTTTCTTTGCTACGAAGAAGGAAACTAAGGGTGGACCTCAAAAGCACCACTTCTTTAATGATCCAAAACCATTCATTCGTTGGCTTCATCATATATGGGTCGTGCCTAAGGGTGGCAACGGTTCGGTTTGACCCTCAAACCGAAACCGAACCGAACATGCTTACCTCCAAACTGAACCGAACCGATCATAAACTCTAAACCGAACCGAACCGAACTGATGAAAAGGGGCATATTTATCATTTTCCTATGAAAATGGGCGCATTTATCATTGTCCAAACCGAACCGAACTGAACCGATCAAAGGTTTGGTTCTACTGAACCGAAATTTGAATCGATTTGGTTTGGTTTAACCAAACCGAAACCGAATTTTCGGTTCGGTTCGATTGATTTTGCCACCCTTAGTCGTGCCCAGAAATAAAAATTTTAAATTAAACGAATCTATTTTTAGTGGTAAAATGGACGGTTCAGGAAGTTTTAAAGAAAACAAGGGCATAGTATTCTCCACAAATTGGATGGTTAGGATTGTTCAAATGATAGTTTTTGGTTTAAGACTCATCCAATGCACGAGAGCTGATTCAAAACTAGTAGACCCCATGTGCACTTTTCCTGCTGCTATTTTTCCTTGTAAAAATATTTACATACATTATGGTATAGGTCTTTAGGAATTGTAAAACCTAATGCAAATCTTGTGAATGGGTGTAAAATAAGGGTGAAAAGAGGGGGAATGACATATTCACCCCCTTTCTTCACCGGGCCACCCCTTTAGCATAATAGAGTAGTCATAAATACACTAGAGGTGGTGGCACATGGAAGAAAAGGGGGCAAATATATCGTTTCCCATAGGCCATAGCTATGCTTTAGTAGGGGCCCAACCTCATTGTAATACAAAGAGCACACCCAATATCACATTGTGGGTCTGATTTGAATCTCCTATTGACCATTAATTGTGCTAATGTTTTAGGTGGGCATATCACTATTTGACCACACACAAGGTACAAGAGTTAGCTCACATGAATTTGAATGATCTATTACCTAGAACATAAAGTGACTTTAATTACCTCCACAAGGTTTAGGACTTGGGATGCCCATTGGATTGGTCTTGCTCATGAGCAGTGGCTGTATCAGAAAATTGCTTCCGGTACAAACATGCAATTACAAAGTTCACCTTGCAATTTTTTCCTGTTTTTAGGGGCTTTTCAAGCTCACAGCTCAAACCCACCCTCTCCTGCTCATCTCACAACTGGCCCCATAAACATTGCATGGAGTATTTCTTATTTCATGGTTGCAAAACATGCCCATAGAATTTTATCAAGAACTAAAGTTCGATTAAATTTGGCCCAATCTAGACTTTCTTGATTCAAAAGCATCGAAGATATCTTATGAAGCTTAGGATGTTTTTTCATAAGTAAATGTAGCTCATCAAGCTGACTTCACTCTCTTCTTTCAAATTCCTTGATTTCTGAGATTTTTTTTTTATCAAATCTTTCTTGAATAATTCATTAAAATCTTATAAATTTCAGATGGCAAGTTTACATACAAATTGCCCTAAATCCAGTTAGATTGCACATAGTAACAAAATTCTCAAAATAATTAAACTAATACTGAGTTTCGATGCCCCGTTTTGAAGTTTAAAAAGGCTAATGATACTGACACCAGGTTTTCATAATCACACGAACTCAGCTTGTCATTTCTTTTTTAATTGGCCTGTGAGAGCTTTTCTGGGAATTGTAATAACCTTTGACAGCTGTTTAAATTTAAAAAAAACAAGATGAGTTAGGGTGTGTTTGGCGTACAGTTTGAAATAGCGTTTGAAACGCCGTTTTGCAAAACGGCGTTTTCATGTTTGGTTGGCCAGATCAAAACAGCATTTTAAACAGCAGACGGAGGTATTGTGTGTTTGGTTGCAAATGCCCCCAAAACGGAGTTTTAGTGGTAAAATGAACAAAAAGGGAATTGTTTTAGGGAAGATTCAGAGAAAAGAGAGAGAGAGTGAAAGAGAGGGGGGGGGGGGGAAGGTGTGTTAGGGCAAAAAAGAGTGTAAAAATGGGTTTTGGAGAGGCCAAACACGTAAAAACCCACAGCCCAAAAACTCCGTTCAAAACGGAGTTTTGCAAACGAACCTCCCCCCCTCCATTTGCAAAACACCGTTTTGAGGGTTCAAAACGGTATTTCAAACGGCATTTCAAACTATGGCTGCGCACCCAAACACTACCAAATGGCCGTTCGGCCCCAAAACGATGTTTCAAACCCCAAACGGTATTTTAAACGGTACGCCAAACACGCACTTAGTGCAACTATCAAAACATGGTATTGCCATTATCAGTAGCCTTAAAAAAATCGTCTTTTTAATTAATTGTACAATTCTCAAACTCAACTCGATTTTTTTTAAAAATTAAACAGAAATTTGACATATAATTTTTCAAATAGACATTACAATAAAAATGCTTGCATTTATTTTCCAGAAAATTTCTCAAACTCTACATGCATTTTATGAAAAATTAGCTTGCCAATTGTTTCCCTAATCTGAACTTAGTAGCTATGATTGCACATTGAAACTAGCCATCCTGAAGGCTCTCTTGAAACCCACACTGTAGAGTGTAGAGTTGTGGGTTACAAATTGAAATCTTCAATTAGGTTTTGGTGTGTTCGCTTCAATGCTGTAGAACTTACTACTTCAATGTATGTTCGCAAGCTTTTATGGAATAAAGATAAGACATGGCATTCCACTTTGGCTAAGATGCCATTGATTGTTGTTATGTGTCACCCCAACTGAGTTAACTAGCACTGACTAATGGATAGTTGGAGAAAAGATCATTCTTGAGGAGTTTGAAAAGGGATTTATGTTGAGGTGAATAGATTCAGTTTAGGGTTTAGATTTAGAATATCTTTTTTTAGTAAGCTGAGATGAAACCTCAGACCACAAGGTTTAAGGACAAAGCCCTGGCAAATTGAAATAGAGGCTGAACCCAAAACTCAGGAACTTTCAGGTGATTTCAATCTTACTTTTAGTCTTTGAAAATTAGTTCAACAAACGATGGATACTCTTTACATTAACTTTTAAAACCTACTTCAATGGTTGTTTCTCTATTGAAATTCTAATTTCTCAAAAGATTCACACATTCATGCGTAAAGGGTTGCAAAAATCAACAGTTTACATTTCCTGGGGGAGCTCTAAACAGGCCTATGATCAAGATCATCGTTATGTCGCCATTTCATCAATAGTGAGGTAGAAGGCCCCTGCAAGTGTCTTTACAGGAAAAGTGAAAAAGTGACCTAGGATTTTTCTTTAAAAATTTGGTAAATTTTCTAAAACTTTTAAGGGGAAAAAAAACTAATGAAAATCTTTCAATAAACTTGGTAATGATGCTTGCCAGACAAGATCGTGGTGGGCAATGTAATAATCCAGCAATTAAGGCGACCAGGAGATGCATGAGCTTCATCATTGGGAATCATGGTTTTAGTTTCAAGATGATTAACTAGTGAAACCCATTCATCAAAGTTCACCATCTATTGTGTGCACTGATAACTAAACAAGGTGGGGTCCCATCGTTATGCACCATTATCGATAATTTCAATATTAACATAACAGACTAATTCTGGTTTATAGTACTAAAGCAAATTTAAACTTAAAAAGGAAGCTTCACTGAACTAATAACTCTGTACAAACTAGCATTCGCACCTGCAAAGACAGGTTATCTGATAAATCGCTTCCATGGTTTTGCTGGGCGACTCCCAAACAAGAGCGACTACAGGGAAGCGAACTCGGCAAAGAGAATGCAGAAATGCAAATTGGAAGATTTTCTCTTCTAAATATGGGGTATTGAAGGCTTAGTTACAGCAGATATGGGTTTAAGAAGCTTTCCCAGAAAGCGGAAGTATAAGTTGAAGGTGCCATTGCAAGAGACTAATGCGCGCTCTAAAGCATAAGCGGATACAATTAACAACGATAAAAATTGATAACTCACTAGAATAATGAAGAAACTTGGACATTCAGCAGTTTGTTAAGGCATCAGTAAAAGGGATGCCCAAAACATCCGTCACGAATCAAGGATGAAAAAAAAGTGCAATACTGACCTATAGGTGGATCCTCTCTATGTTCTTGTTTGTTTTCTGATCGGGGGTGCCAATTCCAAAAGGTGATTCTTTCAGCTTCCAGTCGGCTGATTCTTCAGGATGAAACCACTTCTTCCCTGATTAGATCTTCCATATCCACCAAAACCTCTAATCCCAATTCCGATAGGAAGCCAAGCATCGCCGGGATGTCTTTTCTTAAGGAACTACCCAATGCCTTCACAGAAAAGGAATTCAACAATTTGCTTTAACTCACGCAGACAAAGGAGTGTAAAGAGAAGCGAGGAAAGCAAAATAAATTCCAGTAGCATAAAATGTCATTGGTAGTTGTGTTAATAATATAAGGGCCCGTTTGGATCCCTCATATTTTGTATTTGGATTTGGAATTGAGTTTTGAATACAAATTGAATAGATCCGCCAGCTCATGTTGAGGGAGACAGTGGGGGAAGGGGTTCTTTCTACTGGAGGGGAGAGGTTGAGAAGGGGCTGAAGGAAACTGCCATATCTGTGGATTTTCAATTACTTATTTCGACAGCAAATTTGGAAATCTGATTTTTTTCACTGTCAGTTGCTGATTTGGAAATCCAAGGATTTGATCAAGATCCAAATCACAATGCAAAAAGAGCTGCAAATGTGAGAAATCCAAACCAAAATCTTCTCGGCATCCAAACGGGCCCTAATTTCATTGTCCATTCTGATTTTTTAATATTATTATTATTATTTCTAATATGTTTAAGGGAAAACAGTTTTCTGAGCTAGAGCTTAGATAGCTTATCTGAGTTCGAGCGTCAAACACTAATGTGGGCCCACATTTTTTGGGTGATCCAAAGCATTCATTTGAAAGGCCCTTACATAGATAGGGTGTGTACCAAAAATCAGGTCCATAGGATCATCCTAACCCATCCAAAAGTGGAGGGAAAAATGGGCAGATATTGTTTATCCACAAAGCTGCCCATTTTTTCCCTCAACAAATGGACGGGCCCATCAAATGAATGCTTTGGATCACCCCAAAAATGTGGGCCAACCCTGTTTCTGAGCTCGAGCTCAGAAACAGTTTTCCCTATTTTTAATATTATAAATTAATTATTTTCTCTATTTTTGAATAAAATAAGTATTTTTCCAGCCATTAGTTTCAACTTAAATTTCCATCACCGAAGTTTCCAACCAAGACCGACAAGTTTCGAGGTAAAACAATGTAACATTATGGTGTAATGTCTCAGTCAACGTGACCGAAACAGCACCAAAACAACCGAAATTTCAATTGAAATTTTGTACTGATTTGAATTCACTGTAATTTCATTTTAGCTGACATTGAAACCAAAGCATTTCGGAAACCAAAATTTGTTACCATCAGCAGAACAAGTCGATGTGAATAATGAAGCTGTTGCAGCAAAAGTTAACGACAGCATAGAAAAAAACAAAAGGAAAAAGAGGAGACAAGGAGAGAAATCCAGTTTCAGTAAAAGAGAGTATTGGTGCAGGGATAAGAAAACATCCACCGGAGGAAATTGATGGGCATAAAGAAAAAAGGAAAAAAGAGAACTAAGATCTCCGTTGAGAGGGACATAAAGGAGTCTTCAACAGTATAAAACCCATCCAATGTTTCAAAGAACTTGTGAAAAAAAAATTGAAAACCAGTAAATGAAGGTTAAGATTTTTTCCTGGACATTAACTATACATTGAAGCCAAAATTTTCCAGAATGAAATTGACGCAGCAATTGTTTAATATAATATCACCACTCAATGAATGACAAAAGTATACTCTTTTAAGTTTTAAAATTTAAGAATAGTGTAGGTTCGAAACTACCTTTCTGTCCTCTTTCTTTTGCTGATTTATCACCTCCAAAGGCCATTTGCTCACCAGCTTCTGAAGCTCAACTGTAACATCTGGCTTCTTCCGATCAGGCATATTCTGTTGCACAAAGATAATGCTAAAGATTTCTTTTACTATAGAAATTTCTAATTGGCTGTCCAGTCCAGAAAGATGGGATTAAACTGAAAAAATTGGGAAAAAATGGGACGGACTAAAAGTTCACATCAGGATGAGAAATGGAATCTGGCTCAAAGCCCATTTGTTTTTTAAGAAAACCAAAAGCCCAACCCCCAATGCTACCCTAGTACCGCCGACTTTCTTTCCTATTCATATTTAGATTTACAGTTAGCAACTCGACACATGAGGGAAATGGACAACTGACAGGCCAGTAGTGCTCCAAATTTATCTTGTAATCGAGCGGGATCCAGCTCAAGCCCATTTGCTTTGTAAGAAAACCAGAGCCCAACCCTGGCCATTGCTACCCTAGTAAGCTAGTACCGAAAACTTTCTTTCCCATTCACATTTAGATTTACAGTTACCACCTAGACATATGAATACCCATGCTTGGCACTTCACATTGAAGTGTCGAACTGTGCACATGCTATATCCAGGTAACATAAATTCATTCAAATAGATAGTTTTTTTTTTTTCAAATAACCACAGATTTTTCAACGAAGCAGCACAGATTTTTTGGACAGAAATGGCAACTGCGAGAACACCAGACACCCTTATGGCTCCCAACTCCCAACCCATCTTTTAGAGTGGTACTTGTTCCTAATAAACTGAGATTGGTCATTCCGATTTAGCTTTTATCTGTTCGTTGAAAAATAGCAACACACTGGTAATTTTCCTGAACCAATGAAGTTATAAGAATCACCAAACAATAATGACAAAAACATAGCTATGAGGACCTGCTAGTTGACAATCTGGGTGGAAAATTGACCCCAATGTATATAAAAAAAAAATTTTATAGTGAGAAAATTTTTTACTATACTTCAAAAAGTTCTCTATGATATTTTTCTCACATTTTAGACTTGCAAACCAAAACCCACCTCGTTGAGCATATGAATGATGGAAGCAGCATTCTCAGGCTTATTTTCAAGTAGATATGCCTGTCATAAGCAGCAAGGAAAGAACAATTACAGATCTCTCGAAGAATACTATAGATGCAATACCAAAATAAAAGCTTCAGACTGCAAAACAGGCATTGTTTTATTCATTCTCATTAGTCTGTAGTCTATATGAGCATCATCTGACCAAGATGTCCATCCAGGGCTGTCCATGATACTTCTACAGTTGTGATACTATTTATGTGCTACAAGTCCATAGGCTCTAAAAGCTTTAAACAAATCTTAATTATCAGAAATAAAAACAAAATAGCTGGTTTACGACAAGCACTTCGGCAAGTAATTAAATAAGAAACAACCAAAACTCAGGGTATTATATTAACTATTGAGGTTTATTCTAAAGAATGCACGCATGCTGAACAAAATCTTTTTCCTGTAAAACTTGCTCGATTTAGATCGGGAAAATCTTACGAATTTTATGAAACCATGTGCTATGGCTCGAATCCGTAGTCAATCCTATTTCCGATAGGAGCAGTTGACAATTGAATCCAATTTTTCCATTATTTTACTATCCGTAATAGTGTGAAAAGAAGGCCCCAGCTCCAAGTTGTTCAAGAATAGTGGAATAGTGGCGTTGAGTTTCTCGACCCTTTGCCTCAAGATTAGTCAGTTCTATTTCTCGATGGGGGCCAGGAAGGGATATAACTCAGCGGTAGAGTGTCACTTTGATGTGGTGGAAGTCATCAGTTCGAGCCTGGTTATCCCTAAACCCAATGTGAGATTTTCTATTTTTACTTGCTCCCCCGCCCTGGTCGAATGAGAATGGATAAGAGGCTCGTGGGATTGACGTGAGAGAGTAGGGATGGCTATATTGCTGGGAACGAACTCTACGCTAATATGAAGTTCATGGATACAAGTTATGCCTTGGAATGAAAGACAATTTCCAATTAGCTTTGCCAACGAACAAGGAAGCCAATAAGTAATGCAACTATGAATCCCATGGAGAGTTCGATCCTGACTCAGGATGAACGCTAGCGGCATGCTTAACACATCAAGTCAGACGGGAAGTGGTGTTTCCAGTGGCGGACGGGTGAGTAATGCTTAAGAACCTGTCCTTGGTAGGGGAACAACAACTGGAAACGGCTGCTAATACCCCATAGGTTGAGGAGCAAAAGGAGGATCGATTCGAGGAGGGGCTCGCATCTGATTAGCTAGTCGGTGAGGCAATAGCTTACCAAGGCGATGATCAATAACTGGTCCGAGAGGATGATCGGCCACACTGGGACTGAGACACGGACCAGACTCCTACGGGAGGCAGCACTGGGGAATTTTCCGCCAATTTGGCATTGATCACTACTTATACATATTCTGTTCTCATTTCAAAAAAAATAAAATAATAGTAATAACATATTCTATTCTCCCATCTCAAATGAATTTTGTTCGTTGTGAGATGAGAGATTCAGTATCAGCATAGCATAATCCCAAATCCACACAGACAAAAATACATTCATAGATACTATAAACGATGTAAGGGGAAAAGGTTTGCTCCTCTGCAGGTGTCCTCCACACTTCTCATTGGTGGAAGTGATAGGACCAGCCTGACATGAAATGGGCAACCATTCTACTGTTATAGGGCCAGTAGTAGGAAGAGAAGACACCAAAGTATCCTCCCACAATGGATTGAAGAAGTGCTCTTAACAAATATGTAAATTTTATTTAAGGATATGCTGATTTATTATTAGATCATTGTTTGTAATTCTAGGCAAGTTTAAAAATTCAAAACTAAATTGGGACTTCATGAGTTGAGTGAGTTGAGTCGACCTGAGAATTGGTCAAGTTCAACCAATTCCAATAGTTAAAACTTGGAAAAATAGATCCGTACTCAAAATATCATCTTCTGTTTTTTTTTCTCTGAAAGATAAAATACAATCTTACGGTTATAGACAAAAGTTTTATTTTCTCCACAAGAAAGAAATAATAATAAGGAAAAAGAAACCCAAACTCCTTTGCTTTGGCGCTCTGTTTTCATTCCCTTACAATTTTCTCGTCGGTTGCTTTTTTGAAAATGTTACCAACCTGTAACTGCCTATTAGAAGAGTGTAAATCAAAATCTTAACCAAATACGGGAGACTAAGTTACCTTCTCGAGTTCCCTATCAAGTTTAGAGTTGTTATATGATGGATGCCCATATTTTTCTTCTGATATGTATGGGGGTGAGGCCACTTGTTCAATTATCCAAAGTCCAGTTGACGTAGTTAGCTTCTCGAGTTCCCTATCAAGTTTAGAGTTGTTATATGATGGATGCCCATATGGGGATTGGGTACACAAAAGGATTAAGAACTAAATAACGTGGATGACGAAATACTAGTAAATGGGGATTATGTTTCGAATTGAAGGTGATGGAATTAGGAGTTCAAATTGGAGAAAATACCTATTCTAGATCATTTAACTCTTCTAGTTCTTCATCAAGTTCTAGGATGGCTATGATACCATGTTGATCCTTCAACAATCCAGCCACATCCAATTTGTATGGAAGTAGAACAAAAAAAAGAAGAAAGAGAAGAGAAGAAAGAAAAGAACAGATGGGGTGGGGGGAGATTGTAACTATAATCCAACGACCACTTATATATAGTTATAAAGTTCTTGTAAAGTTACTCCTTTGTCTCCATCATTATTGTGTAGTGGTTTTCTCTGATCCATTTAATGTATCCTATAAGACGTCCCTAAACATTTACGCGAGGAGACACTAAATGTCATGAGTCAACAAGCCAATCAATGACTTTCTGCATATACACATCCTAGTTACGTTCCCAATTGTGTTGATCGATAAGCAATTTGCATTTCCATTTCTTTTTTTCCTTTCTCTTTGCCTAAGATGTGCCAAGAACCCTTTCTAATTATGGATGAAAATGGCAATGAATGAGGTTACTGATTGTAGATGGGAATCAAAATGGGAATCGAAAGCGGGAATCGAAGGCTACCAGGAAAAAATCCTACTCAAGGTTGCCAGAGAGCGGGAATCGAAAGCGGGAATCGAAGGCTCCCAGGGAAGAATCCTGC
Source organism: Tasmannia lanceolata (assembly GCF_043159265.1). Taxonomy (NCBI): domain Eukaryota; kingdom Viridiplantae; phylum Streptophyta; class Magnoliopsida; order Canellales; family Winteraceae; genus Tasmannia; species Tasmannia lanceolata. The sequence continues at coordinate 4,385,104 of NW_027518681.1, forward strand.
TTCCATGGTCTATACAGTTCAGTATCTCCTTTATGGCAAAGTTTAAGCTAAAAGCTAGACTAATAGCTAAAGTGGATGCTCATAAACCCTTTTTTTTTCAATGCCAGGGTAAACTCAAACCTTTGGCACTGACTAATCTGAGATGCTCCTATTGCAAAACTTAATTGTCCCAGTGTTTATTTTTTATGTTGCTGATATGGATTGGCCATTATGGCAGATTGATGTTAAAATGCTCTCGTGAATGACGATCTACAAGAAGAATTCTATATTGAGCAACCACCTGAGTTTGTTCATTAGGGTGACTCAATTAAGGTTTGCACATTGAAGAAGGCTACTAATGGTTTAAAGTAATCTCTTCTTGGTTGATCAGAGAAATTTAACACTATTTTCACTGCATATAAGCTTTGCAAGATCCACGCGGATCATTCTGTGCTTATTTTTAGGAGATCTGCTAATATAACTGTCTTGGTTGTGTATGTTGATGACATCATTATTACATGTAATGACCAGATATGTACGGATTAGAGTTCCAAACTGGTAGCCAGTTTGTTCATCTTACATCTTAAAGGTACGGCCGATAAACGCATCATTTTTCAGCCGAATAGCCATTTGAGAGTTGAGAGTTACTCTGATTTTGATTGGGTAGGATCTACCTATAAGAGAAGGTCCACTATTGGGTATTGTTTGGAGGCAACTTGGTGACTTGGAAAAGAAAAAGGCGGTGTGATTGACAGGCCTGACGCAAAGGCAAAGTCCCTGGCAATGGCTCATACTACTTGTGAGCTAATGGGGGTTAAAAACTCTAATGCTTGAGATGGATTCTAAGGTTGATAAACCAATGAAGATGTATCGTGATCACTAAGCAGTTAGTCATATATCAAGCAATCCAATTTACATGAGGACTAAGTTGGGCATGGGAGATAATTTTGCTCCAACTTGAGAGGGGCGGAGGAGAACTTTATTTCCATAATGTTTATCAATATTGTTAGTACAGGGGTAAGATTAGTCTTTTTTTGTTTGTTTCCACTTATGAATAACACTCTTGTAATATTATTCCATTGCTATTTTATAAGTTTAAGAAAGAGTCATGTGGGATGATGTTCAGTGACTTTCAAACCTCACGGCTTTTCTCACTTCACTACAACCCTTTGTTTCTTATCTTCTCTTCTCATTAATTTTTCTTTCTTAATGGTCTTCTCATTAATTCTTTTTCTTCTTTTGATTTCCACAACATGAAAAAATAGGGTATAAATTAATCAAAAAAGGTTCCACAAATCAAAGGGTTAGAACAGTTTTGATGGGAGACTTCTGGTGCATGGCTTATCCACAGCAAGGCCTAGCTGATAAATGGATTCGATCAATGAACAAGAGGCCCTCACGCGTACTTTAACCCACACAAAAAATATGCGCATTAAACAAATAATAACAAAGTTTTAAACCAAAACTTTTAGGAATTAGGATATATTTACGGGTCTAAATTATGCTACCCATGCTCTGATAATTTTCAAAACTTCATTAACACTGAATTCAGAATAAAATTTCTCATGGCTAACCTGAAGCTGCCATTCGAAATCCAAGTGAGTTGAAACAGAGATTAATGGAAAAAACTAAAATCCAAAGTTTTCGGGCAAGTTTGAGCCATGATGATAAGGGACATCACCTTAGCACATGAAAAGCCAGTCGCAAGATTGTGCTGATTCACAGTCTTTAATCTAAGCTCTTCGATTTTCCATATAGACTGAGCATCTCCTGCAAAAGTACATGTTACAACATTTTCGATATGAATGCAAAGTATATGGAGACCATAATCAATCATCTTCATATAAAGTCATTTCCCCCCATTGACAACAAAGAAAAAGTTCCAAAACACAAACAGCACAACCAAATGATCCAAGATGTCTGACAGTTAATTAAACCTCACAGGACTGATTATATAAAACCACACTTATTCCGTAAGGATCAACTTGGAAGTACATAATATAGAAGTAGAAGGAAAGAATATAGCCATTAAAAAAAAGGAAAGAAATATAGATTCACATTTCTTTACTTTCCTTTCCTCTTGATTTGAGAGGAATTCAAACAATAAAAAAGGGCTTGCATTTGGAAAATTCACAGCCGACACAAACTGTCATGTGAATAGTCAATGATAACCAAAAAAATGCTAGGAAAAGGAAAAAATATCACGTGAAAAGTTCCCACTACCTCAATTAGTACAGACCACACTTCGCAAAACTAGGACCCTTTTTTTTCCTAAAATTCATTTGACATATGTTCTTCATTTCTTTCCTTCCTTTTTTTCTGAAAAAAAAAATATTCAATAATGCATCAGTAGAACTCCATGAACCTTCAAAAAGAACGGTTAGCTAGGGGAACTTTAATAAAGAAATCCATAAGGATTTTCTGAGGACAACCCACGGTCTGACCCAAGAAGCTCATCCTCAAGATCTGGAGAAGCAAATGTATCACTACCTGATGTCCCCCCACTACCTGATAATATTAATTTCCTAAATGATAATCAACACAATTTGCAAGGTGATCTATTTACATATAGAATCGCACTTGGGTATTGAGGTGGCACATGTCCCTATTTGACTTGAATTTACTTAAAAATAAGGCCTCGATCACTAAATAATCAACACAACTCCAAAATTCATAATCTGCAACATATAGGCATATAGCTGTTTGATTAGCTTGTGTGGAACTTCCCCTAAATGGTACCTTTCACCTTTTAAGAATGAGTAGCATGATAATTAGCAGTATACTAAATATATAGACCATAGTTGCCAGAGTGGGAAGCGAGTGCGAGAAGCGACGCACGAAGCGAAAACGGGAAGCGAGGGGTTTAGAACAAAGAAAATACAGGAAGCGAAAAGCTCTAAAGAAAGTAAATAAAAACTATGCAAGAAGCATCGTTGAAAGTCACGTATGAAGCATATAATAAACCTCATTGGAAGTGAAGAAGTACATACAAATAGTAGGATTGTAGTAAATAAAGGAAGAAGGGTTAATAATACAGGTAAGCACTACAAGTAGAAAAGAAGACTCCGCAAGTAGAAAAGAAGGATTAATAAAACAGGTAAGCACTACAAGTAGAAAAGAAGACTCCGCAACTAAAGATCATGATGTGGAAGCACAGCTTAGCAAACAGCAGCGTCCTCGAGGCGCAGACAGGTTCGAGCTTTCGACAACGGCAATCATTAAAACAAATAAGTCTCGTGTGGTTGTTGGAGGAAAGAAATCAAAAGAGACAAAGAAAATGACCATAAAGGTCGAAAAAAGGGCGGCCCAGTGCACGAGGCTCCCCCATTGCGGGGTCGAAAAGAGAAGAAATATTATTTCTCAGATGACATGATCCAAGATTTATTCGACGACCTCTTACAACAAAATTGGATCGAACTTCCTGAGATTAAGAGATCACATGAGGTTGGGAAATTTAATGACCTGAAATACAATTGGTTCCATCGCTTGATCAGTCACCAGCTTAAGGATTGCTTTGTCCTAAAGGATAAAAGAGCTGCTGGACCCAGTTAATCGACAGGATCCACTGCTACCCCTCCAAATGGAATCGGAATTGGGTCTTGCTCCAACTAGAGCAATAACCAACCCAAAGGTAGGAATGCCGTGAACCATGGAATTGTACCTCTCATCAGATGGAGTAATAATAAGAAAACTCTTTTTAGGAATTTACAATTTCACAAGTTTTATTCATGTATATTTAATGTCAAGCTTTTCGGAAAAGATCCACATAGCTTTCATTTGAAACTTGAGATGAGCTTTCAAGTTTTAAATACGCTCATTCAAGATTATCAAAAAATGATAAAATATGCTTTTAGGAAGACAAAATTTCCTAAATAGGAAACATACTCTTATTTAAGAGGAAGCGAGTAGGAAGCAGCTGGGAAGCGCGCTTCCCCTAAATTTGGGAAGCGAGAAGAATTTAGCTTCTAAAACGAGCTTCCCATCCAACTAAGAAGGTTCTGGTAACTATGATATAACTTTCTAACCAATTAGATTTTGTGGGAGTGGGTAGGGAAAAGAGCTCTAGAGTCTTTAAACAAGGTTATTAGATTTTTTCTTTCTTTTTTTTTTGTCGTTTGTACGTGTTTCTGTTTGAGGGTCGCAGAAAAAAACTTATGACATGTTAACAAACAAACAAACAATCAAAAAAGCCACATGCACACACTTTGTTCCTTCTAGAAATGAAAACAATAAAAAGGCATCACAAAATATATGAAACAACCAGGAGTAAAAAGACATCACAAGATAGATGAAACAATTAAAATGACTTATGCATTTGCATGGTGTTATAATAGGCTTTTTACTCTTCAAAAGAATCATATGAAATGACTAAAACTAAAACCTAACATAAAGACACATCCATAACTAGCATGAAGACTATGTAGAAGTGAAGTATACTGCTTAGAATAAAAAATCAACCATGATAACTTAGCAAGCGGCATCAAGAAATGAAAAACAAAAAAACAAAGGTTTGCAAATAGGGATTTGCCAAGGCCCGTCGCAGAAGGCATTTCATGGGCTGTCTTGCATGAAAGTGGAGCCATCTCATGAATAAGACATAATCTGTTGAAAAGTGAGCCTATGTGGCTGCACTCTCATGCAACAGACGGCCCCCGAAATGCCTTATGCAATGGTCCCTAGCAAATCCCTTACAAATAACAAAGCATGTTACTTTTAGACTTCATAAAAGTTACACAACTAGTTACAAACTATCTATAAGCTTCCCACTGATTTTGGTGAGAATTTAAATTTCCATTAGCAATTAGGCGGAAGCATGCTTTGCTGGCTGCACCTCACCCATACGCGAGGAAGAATTTCGCCTATCGCGCCCTTGGCGATTCTTACAAAGGTCCAATTTTCCCAATTAGGGAGTTTAGTTTCCAAGAGCAATTCATTATGAACAAAATGGTCACTATCTTGGGTTCCAAACCGGGTCTAAGGAAGAAATTTAGCAGATTGTTTAGGCTCCTAAAGTTCTTTTCCAGGTCTGGCCCTATCTATAGCTAAATCTATAGCTGGGGTCCTTGGGGTTGAAAAAGGCTATGGCATTTAAAGTATCTGGATGTAATAATTTTCGTACTTTCTTCGGTAGTTGGGGAAACGTACCATGAGGCTCCTAGCACTCTTCCCTAGGAGCGGAGGTTTCTAGGCTCTTAAGCCCTTAAGTTTGCTATTAAAAAGCAGCGCCCCCCCCCCCCCCCCCCCCCCACACACACACACACACACTTCCTTTGAAGACAACTTACGTGTCATAGTTGGAATGGCTTCCCCTGAGGATCCGGGAAGACCAGCTTCCCTAAGGAGTCGGCTCTCCCTTACTCTTTTGTTCTGGGAGTTCACTACCAATTTGGGGATCGGATTATGTGTTGGAAGAAGACAAAAACGGTTCCAGATTTTGGCGGGGGGTGGCCGTCTGGTGGAGGAGAGGTTGGTGATTAGCGTCTCCTCCCGATTTCCGGGGTTGTATATCTGCTAGAGTCCCAGATCCAACATAGCATGGATGAGTCTCTTCCGGTTTTGATGGCTTGTCTAGAAGACCAAACTAAATGACTATCTAAATGGTGATGACAAGTCTTTTTTGAGGAAAGCCTTGCATGAGAGGCTCCCCAATATGGCTTTTTTTGTTGGATTCGATTCAATTGAGGCCTTGGGTAGTGTCTTGGAATAATGGGGGAGTGGTGAGGACATTCTAGACTGTGATATTAGGTGAAGATTTTGGCAGGGAAGTAGAATAGTTACTTGACATGATGGCAACGCATGAAAGCGTGGTCCTCCCCGTAGCGGATGAATTAGTAGATTTTCTTCTTTGGTTTCAGCTGGTCTAGGAGTATGCTCCTGCCCATCCTTAATTGATTCTAGGTATTGCAGGATGGGACCTCTGGTCCCCAATGTAATTTCCATAGTATCAATAAAATTGTCAATTTTCAAAAAAAAATTCAATTAGCAATACTTAGCTCTCTTTACATGGAACGGTATCTTGAATGACAGCAAATAGACCAAAAACATATCCTTCTCCAAGACAACATAAAATATAGTGCATTACCTCTTTTGGCAGCAAATTCCATCCATATGCCAAATGTTGTTCGACGTAGTTTTACACCAGCCTGGATAAATTTCTTTGAATACTTTGAGATCAAGCCCCAATTGTCCGTTTTATAACAGATACTGCGATGGATAACTCCAAATTTGAAATCAGAATGCATAGGAAATATAACACTGAAATTCCAGAAACAGAACGTGACCTCAACCAAAACAATGGAATAATAATGAAGGGATTTGCTAAGGTCCATCGCAAAAGTAATTTTGCGGCTGGTCTGACGTGCGATGGACCAGCCGGGAAATGCCTTTTGCGATGGACGCTAGCAATTCTCAATAATGAATAATGGTTATCTTAAACCGAGATCAAAATTTAGAGCACTAGTGAAAGGACGCCACACTTGGTAACTTGAAGGTAGAATAATAGTGAATAATATCAACTACTAGATGGAACCAACAAATTGCAATTTTAACATCTACTAAGATGAGAAATAAGAGCTTGCGCATTAGAGAAGAATATAAAATACATATTATGAGAAACTGAAGACATGGCATGTTCGAGAATTGAGACTATAAAATTCAAATAAGATTCCTCCAATCACGTTGGCTTCTAAGATTCAAAGAATACCAACATATGGGTTTAATGGGGTGATTAAGATTGCTATGAAGGTACTTAGTTGGTAACCCAAAAGAATTTTTTATGACGGAGGACAATTCTTTAAATGAGGATCTCGTCGAAGTAGCCTTATTCGACCTCTGTTTCCATCAACGATGTAACTAGATCCGGTTGAATATACCAACCTGCTCAGTTGAGAGGAGCTGCGCCATTTAGGTCCAATGTGGATCCTTCTGTTGTTTCCTTTTCCTCACAAACCTTTTCCAGTAAATGAGAAAGAAGAGAATGATGATTCGAGCCATATAAAGGGAAACTCCCACGTACAGTTTGTTTTCGGTGGATGGGTGGGGGGGAGAAGCCCGACAGGGTCCCCCCAATGACTTTGGCGTGTGGGGGGATTCAATCAATAGAAGTTGGTCTTCTTTCTGTGGAGCCGTTAGGTAGGCTACCAGTGAGGTTGAGGTGAGTGTGGGGAGTTAGATTGTGTCGGCTCGATCTTGCTTAGCTCAAACCCGAGTCCAGTACTTTCTTTCCCCGTGATATGCCTACTACCGCGTCGGGGGGACAAGATGGGAATCCCTTCGCTTCTGCTCCCCATTACTCATCTATAGGGCACTATACTAGCACAACCAAGAATGACTAACCAACAAGAGAGCATTGCAATATTTATCAATCAAAAGGGCACCTAATAACGAGACTACGATTGAATCGACAGATAAACCACCACTGAGCGACCTTCAAACCTCTAAGCCACAGAATAACATTGAGAGAGTCCGCCATTGAAATTGTCATCAACAAGGTATTCAGCTCGAGAGTTTCCATTACCGTGCACTCCATTTCCTTCTCAGTGAGCCCCATATCCATATCTGAGCAGAAGCGGTCCACGGCTAAAAGTTCATGATCAATTTCCAAGTCTTGTTGAGCTCTGATAGCCGCTTTTACATGTTCTTTGTAAATGTTTGTCCCTAGAAGAATGATGAATCCATGACCCGCACCAATTTCAAACGGCGTGGATCAACAAGCGAGTTGTAATGATTCACATGGTGACAGCTCATTCAGATCGGTGGTGTATATATGTATTACAGTTTGTAGAAAATGTTGATACGGGATCTGTACTGTAGACATGGTTTTAAATTTTCCCGAAACAACCGAAATGTTCCCATTTCCATCCCTACCGAAACAAAATCTACTTGATTTCCTTTCATGGCATTATTTCCCTGAAATTTTGATCGAAATTCCCAAAATTCGACCAAAATTTCCGAAATTCAACCGAAATGGTCGGAAAGACAAAAAAAATGGAAAGATGGTATTATTTGCATTTCATTTCATTTCATTAATGAAGGGAAAGATATTTGCTACGCAAAATCATTGAGCTGCACAACAAAGTAACCGTATCTTATGCATGGGAAGTCAAATCGGCATGGGACCAATAATACCTCCTAACTCTATGTGGTATTGACATAGAGATGGGTCCTTACAGGAGAGACTGGTCATCGTACCTTTTTTTTTGAATGGTTGGTCATTGTACTTTCTTATACTTCATTACATGAAAAAAAATATATGTATAAATATAAATAAAAAACCAGTTCAAAAAAAAACTTCATAACATTGTACTTATTTATTGACTTTACTGTTCTAGACATGTGCAACAACGCATGTCACTAGGTATTCGATGTGATTAAGCCATTATGGATGGTTTTGTCAATTATGGGATGATTTATAAGTACGTATTTGAGCTTATTCTAGCATTTCCCAAAGTTTCATCTTAAAATCATTAGCATATTTTTTGAAAAAGATTAAAATATTTCATCATTTGCATATGTTTCCATACGTTTCTGTGATTTTACAAGATTTCCACCGAAATCTCCACCGAAACTTAAATGTTCTCATTTTCATGCCGACTGAAACCGAAACCGAAATTGAAATTTAAAACCTGGACTCTGGGAATATATGTGGAGAGGGCTATTATAATAAAGCCTGGATCTCCACATTATTTCCATTGACCTTGGCATGCCTCTTCCACTTACAACATGATGTGAAACCTTTTGTTAAGAACTACAAGAAGTGATTCCTCACTCTCTCCATATAATCAATCAATGCACACCTGTCTGGTCAAATCATACAAATTATGTCCCAAGAAACTCGATCTACAATAGCACGGAATAGGCAATTTACATCTTCTACAATCCATTTGACTGCCAAGCCCTTTGCTCTAGGAACTAAAGTTCCCCACTAAAGGTTTTGGGGGTGGGACAGGATGTGTAAGATATGAACTCCCTGTAATAATCTGCGAAGAACCAATATTTGAACTAACTCCCTGTAATAATCTGCGAAGAACCAACATTTGAACTCTCCTTCTCATCCAAATGTTTCTTCTCTGGAATCTGTAGCCCACCCAACTCTTTTGTTACGACTCCCAAATCCACAACGTCGTCATTAGCAGCTCTCTCCTTATCAACACAAGCAATTGGTGTAATCTCGGTCCTAACACCGTGAGAATTTTACTACCATCGATCTGAGAGCAGATCGATCAGAAAAATAAGTGGAGTTAGAAAGCCGTATGACACATGGCAACTATGTTGTACGGTTCGGGGGATTATCGCCATACTCCGAAAGTAGGGGTTGGAGGATATTTGGCTCTATCAATTACTACCATCGATCTGAGAGCAGATCGATCAGAAAAATAAGTGGAGTTAGAAAGCCGTATGACACATGGCAACTATGTTGTACGGTTCGGGGGATTATCGCCATACTCCGAAAGTAGGGGTTGGAGGATATTTGGCTCTATCAAACACATAAGATTTGGAAGAGGTAGCATTCCACCGATGTCATGGACCGATTCCTCCAACCTTTTTATATGTGTTGGGGTTCTATATGACCGACATAAGACTCGACTTGCTAGATATTATGGAAGTTCAGTGAGCACCAAGCCGAATCTCCCAACCATTTCCTTCTCTTCCACTTTACGTCGTTCCATCTTCCCATGCTTTACCCGAATCCCTCCCCACTTCGAACAAATTGTAAGCAACTTCTATGGATATCCTCACCTATCATCCCATGAAACTCAATCTGTGATACTGCTTAGGAAGTTACCTGGCTCATGATTATTTCTCTTAAGCATGAACTTTCCCTTTTTGTACTTGAAGATCTAGTGCTCAACTCCTAGGCAGATCACCATGCCTCCATATGATATGCCATTTAATAGGCCGTGTATACACCAGATCAACTGATACACTAGTCTATCGATCGATACACGTGATTTTTTATGAACCTACATATCGTATTGGACCGTGAAATTCTCGAAGTAGAAATGAACAAGTGAATAATAGTTTCAATCAAGATCGAGCAGATAGTATTTGCCTTGTAAAAAGTAAATGCTTACAGGTTTCTAATAGCATAGATCTTACACAGAATATAAGTCGAAGTAGATATTACAGTCATTCTACCTGAAAACTATGTCTGCTGTACCCGGCTGCAGTGGCAACTGGTTCTTTTTCAGGATTTTCATGATATCTACCATCAGCTTAGCATCATTGTGTTCTTTGGCATACAACTGCATCCTCATAATGTAAATGTTAGACATGGAGATTAAAATAAGTAAAGAAAAATAACTGAACATGAAAAGATAAATGAAACTATTTCTTAGTTCTTACAAGTAAATAATGAGCAGAGCCAATGCTTGGAGTTAACCCGTAAATGTTATGCTTCCATAGTGTTTTCTTCCCTGCAAGTGCAGGGTAACAACTGAATTACATACTCCAGAATACTTTTCTCAATCCAACTTAATGAGTTCGTTGGAATATGACTCAAGCAACTGCATAATGCTAGAAATTAAAAAAAAGAAATAATCTAATACTAAAAACATAATTAGACTATGCCTAGTCATGCACTTCCAGAATGCCGGAAAGACAACCATCCAGCAAAGAACAAATCATTGTGAAACAGAAAAATGAGTTTCTTTAAATGGAATAGAAAAAACAGCTTTCTATTGTGTGTGTGTGTGTGTGTGTGTGTGTAAACTGACATTATATATATATATATATGCCCCCGCGCACATTTCCATGCAGAAGTTGTCTTGATTGCCGAACCCACCTTGTCTTTTATTATTTAACCAGCTATCAAAAGCTATTATAATTTCTAAAAAACTGCCATTCAATACACACACACACATATATGTGCGTGTGTTTGTATGAGTGCATGTGCGCGCGCGTGTGTGTGTGTGTGTGTGTGTGTGTGTGTGTGTGTGCACGCATGAATCATATGTATTTACGGGGTATAACCTTGTTTTACAATGTGGTACAGCAAATGAACGGTTTGGTCCATCCTATGAAGTAGATCCCACTGTACTTTTTTGAAAAAAAAACTTTACTTCACACGCACACACCATTTAGCATATTTATATACATGTGAAGATCAACAATTCGGCTGAAAAAGAAATCCAAACCGTTTGTTAGCGGAAATGGACAAAAACTGTTTCATGTCCAATCAGAACAATATGAAATTAAGAGTGCTTAAGAATTCCCACTGTACCTTCTTTCAACTCAACTCAACTAAGCCTATGTCCCAAACTAGTTGGGGTCGGCTAATGAATACTCAACTCAACTCAACTAAGACTCTGTCCCAAACTAGTTGGGGTCGGCTCATGCCCAATCAGAGCAATATGAAATTAAGAGTGCTTGAGAATTCCCACTGTACCTTCTTTCAACTCAACTCAACTCAACTAAGCCCATGTCCCAAACTAGTTGGGGTTGGCTAATGAATACTCAACTCAACTCAACTAAGCCTCTGTCCCAAACTAGTTGGGGTCTGCTAATGAATCCTTTAGAAAATTTTCATGAAGAAGGTGATCTACCTGGCTCAAATTGACAAAGTCTAATCCTAACACTAGTTGGGTTCGTCTACATGGATCATTTTCTTCCATTCTCTCCTATCCAAGGTCATGTTCTCTGTTATGTTCCTAGCCCTCAAGTCTTTCCTCATTGTTTTACCCAAGTTGTTTTCGGTCTGTCCCTACGTCTTTTTACTCCATCAACTTGGCATAAGTCACTTCTTCTCACTGGAGCATCCAAAGGCCTACGTTAGATATGCCCATACCATCTTAAGTGGTGCTCTCTCATCTTCTCCTCAATTGGCGCCACCTCAACCTTTTTACGGATGTCTTCATTTTTAATTCGATATAACCTTGTGTGAGCGCACATCCATCTAAGCATTCGCATCTCCGCTACACTCATCTTGTGCACATGCTGCTTCTTGGTTGCCCAACATTCTGAGCCGTACAGCATGGCTGGCCTCACAACTGTCTTATAAAACTTTCCCTTCAACTTGGTAGGCATTTTACGAGTGCACAGAACTAAAGCATGCTTCCACTTCAACCAACCTGCTCTTATTCTGTGGTTAACATCCTCTTCAATCTCTCCTTCCTTGTGAAGGATTGAACAAAGATTGCGAAAGATATCCCTCTTAGGTACCTCCTGTCCAGTCAGAGTTATTACATCCTCGCCCCGACTCCTTACCTTACTAAAGTTGCACTCCATATACTCTGTCTTAGTCCTGCTCAGTCTAAAACCTTTGGATTCCAAAGTAGTTCTCCATAACTCTAAATTAGCATTAACTCCTGCTTTGGTTTCGTTAATTAATACTATGTCATCTGCAAATAGCATACACCACGGCACCTCGTGCTGGATACCCTCCATAAGTTCATCCATAACTAGAGTAAAAAGATAATCCTTGGTGCAGTTCTATTGTAAGTGGAAACTCACTAAACGTGCCATCCGTAGTTCTGACACTAGTTACTGCTCCATCATACATATCCTTAATCATATCAACGTATTTAGTAGGCACTTTTTTCCTTTCAAGGACCCACCAAATAACACTCCGAGGAACCCTATCATACGCTTTCTCCAAATCAATGAAAACCATATGAAGGTCCAATTTATTTTCTCTAAACCATATAGGGTCGGCTAATGAATCCTTTAGAAAATTTTCATGAAGAAGATGAAAGGATCTACCCGGCTCAAATTGACTAAGTCTAATCCTGACACTAGTTGGGTTCGTCTACATGGATCATTTTCTTTCATTCTATCCTATCCAAGGTCATGTTCGCTGTTATGTTCCTAGCCCTCAAGTCTTTCCTCACTGTATCTACCTAGGTTGTTTTCGATCTACCCCTATAACTCTTTTTACTCCATCAACTTGGCACGAGTCACTTCTTCTCACTGGAGCATCCAAAGGCCTACATTGGATATGTCCAAACCATTTTAAGCGGTGCTCTCTCATCTTCTCCTCAATTGGTGCCACTCCCACCTTTTTACGGATGTCTTCATTTTTAGTTCGATCTAACTTTGTGTGGCCCCACATCCATCTAAGCATTCGCATCTCCGCTACACTCTACCTTTTTTCAGGAAATGAATTATTTGTCGATGCATGAATTAAGACATGAATGGGCCATCACTAATAAAATTGATCAAAATAGTCGGGGGAAAACCAAATATGTGTGTTTGAATGGGCTGATTGATGGGTTCCGCCTGCTTTACTAGTCAGTCCAAACCCCTCTTATTTGGTGACCTGAGTTCTCACTTGTTTTGCAGACAGCAATGTTACCTGAGCTCGACAATGTGCAAAAAAATTTCTTGAAATCCAAGAAACATGCATACTTAAAGTTAGCTGTCATGCATTTCCTTAAGAAATACAAGAGCAGGCAAAAGTACAAGCGGGAGTCACATTTCTTGATGATCCAACCCATTCACATGTTGGTCCCTCTATGGATGGGCCATGGCCCAAAATCTCACAGAAGAAATGACCAATGCCCTAAATGGACAGTAAGAAAATAAGACAACAAACCACATTCACTGTGGAACCTCCACCAATCATATGGTAAAGACAGCTGGACAGGAGAGATTTCTGGGGAATGGTCCACATTCACTGTGTAAGCCCATCTATAACAAGGCCTACAGAGGTATGGTTTAGACCAAGGTTGCCAGGGCGGGAATCGAAAGCGCGAATCAAAGGCTCATGGGATGGTTGGAAGCGGGAATCGTGGGTTTGCCAGAGAGTCGACGGAGATTCGCCAGGGATTCGTCGGGGAATCGCCGAAGATTCGTCGGGGAATAGCCGGGAGTCGCTGGGGAGTTGGGATTCACTGGGGATTCGCAGGGAATCGCCTAGGAATCTGGGTTTAAAGTGGGAATCGGGGTTTCCAAGGTTCCCAAAATTGGGAATCGGGGTTCCCAAAATTGGGAATCGGGGTTCCAACGGAATCGATTCGGGATTCCCCAGAATCGGGGAATCGAATCGAATCACGATTCCGATTCGCGATTCGGGGAATCGTGAATCCCCACCCTCAGGTACGAATCCTGCTTCCCTGGTTTAGACTTTAGAGAACTCAGTTCTGACATTTATAGACATTCCAAACCATTGAAGAACACAAGTCACAAATTGTTACAATATGTATTGCATATTAAGAAACTCAATTAATTTATTGAATGACCAATCTCCGGAATCACCGACGAAAAATAATTGAATTCTAACTTCCAATGTAATGTAGATCGGCTGTCCTTTGATGAAGGCTATGCCTTGGATCAATCTTTAGCATCGCTTGCCTTCTATAAGGTAGCAACTCACCCAGCGTAACCATAGAAAACCTCCTCACTGTGTCCTATTTATCTATGAGGCCTTCTTTTAATGCACCTATAAATCAGAACTTGCCAAATCAGTTTTAGTAGAAGGGGAATGATGAATCAACAAGCCAATCAGTAAAACGAGTTTATTATGAAAGGCAGAAGCACTTGATTTCCGTACACTTTTGACAAGAGCCAGCATTATTGGTCCATTAATTAAGATAATTTAGTGCCCTCGGGGTATATTATAGACTCACTGTCGTACTTTGTTTAGGGGGAATGATGAATCAACAAGTCAATCAGTGACACAAGTTTATTACGAAAGGCAGAAGCATTTGATTGCCATACAATTTTGACAAGAACCGGCATTATTGGTCCATTAGTTAAAATATTTGCTGCATCAGAATTCTCGAGGTAGATTATAAGGCTCCCTGCTGTACTTTGTTTGGTAGTTCAGACACTTTCACTCAAGTACACCATGTCTGCCTTTGTCAACAATATGCCCCATGAGCAGCAAATCAAGTAAAATATTTTCATTATAGCTATGATTGTCAACATAAGCTAAGACCTCCTGTTGTCAGAGGGAAAAAACCCTGTTTGAATTCTCATAGCACTAGTTAAGGAGTGAAATGAACTCATACAAGGAATAGCACTCATTTTTCCGGCCATCCTTCCTAAGAATATAATGTAAAGTAGTGTCAAAGAAGAAGAAGAAAATACATCAAACAATAGATCCAAGAAGAAGATAAAGTACAAGACGAAGAGAAAAAGAACAATCCTAATGGTACCAATAGAAAACAAAGCAATAGCCAAGCAAAGTCCCCTTTTCTTTCTTGTTCTTTCTAATATATATGAAAGACCTAGGTTTGATGCCACCTCCAGATGAATTGTCTTTCAGTTACTGAAGTTCCTCCCGTAAGTTATTTTAAGGAAAATTGCATATGCGTCTAGTTTGGGGAATCCTGGCCCCGCCGGAATCGGAGGTGTCTTAGGAATCAGTCAGGGGAGATTTTTTGGGTGTTGGCTATTGGCATTGCAGATGTAAGTGAGACGGAGGTGCATGCATTGCGCCAAGGCATAAAGTTGTTAGATAAAGATTGCTTGGATAAAGTTGTAGTTGAAGGGGATTCTCTAAACATCATCTGTTGGATTAGCGGTTCCCATCATCACCCATGGAGGTTTGATCGCTTCTTCGATGGGATTCAAGATTGGACGGGGTCCTCAGCTATAGTGTTTCAGCATGTTAGAAGATCAGCAAATGGTGTTGCAGATAGTCTAGCCAGGGAGGGGATGGTAAAGGAATCTTTAGAAATGTTTGATTCTTTGCATCCCCGAGAGATTTCTTCTTATTCTCTTGTGGGTTGTTTCATATTTGTGCTATCCTTCTTTTTCTCTCGTTGTATCGACCATCTCGGTCATTTATTTGATTAATAAATCTGCGGCCATTGCCATTCAAAAAAAAAGTTATTTTAAGGAAAATGACAAATCTGCCCCTTTTGCAGTCATTAAGAAACGAGTCCTATTGTAGCCATCAAAACTATAGCAAATTGTGACATGTTTCACACCAAAATTAAACCAAGTATAGCTGACTTCATGGCAATCCTCCAGAATAAGTTTCAATTCAAAAAAATAAAAAGCTTCAGCTCATATGCTCCAATGTGGAACCTATGGTAGTTATCTGAAGTTAGGCCAGATTTCAGGTCTGCTCATGCAAATTATCCCATTGTTTCTTGAGTTGAACTTTATTTTTCTTCTTTAATTTCATTGATACATAGCCAGATTACATCAACCGCATAGAAGATTACATTTACATTAGTCCTTCCTCCTTGGGAAGAGTTCTCCCTCAAGTTCAATGCTTCAAATACCTCCAATGTCTTTAACGTAATGTCTTGTGCCACTTCCATCGAAACTCATGCTTTTGCTAAATTTATGTCAGCCCATTCCACTAAAAATTTAGCCAAATCTCCACCACCATCGTAAACCATTCACTTCTCAAGGATGCCACTAATACCTTCTTACCATATGGTGCCTTGATAAGGAAAGAGTCATTCGCCATTAAAGGTGTTGTCAATACCCAAGTTCTTGGGTAGCTCGATCTTATCAGCATTGTCATTGATTTGCTTCACACCTTGCATGGACTCATGCGACGATCTGCCAACTTAGGATGTGTGCTCCTAAGTCCTAAACTTCACTATAACCATGTTGCTTTCTTCGAATAATTGTCGTTGACGATGAACATCTGCTTTGGCCTTACATGTTGCAGTAATGTCTTTGATCTTTTTACGGACTTCCTCATGCAACTTCTTTCATGTGTAGACCATTTATTCCGCTATTTCACTTGCATTCTTCGAATTAGGCAAAGGAATCGAGCCGTAATAATGACTTGGCTGCCTTGGATACACAATCTTACATGGGCTCGTTCCAGTAGTGCAACTTGTTGTGGGCTAATTCCCATCAATAAGACTTCTTAGAAAATTACCCACTCGGGTTCACCACCTCTGTTTGATTTTCAGTTTGTGGATGGTAAGCACTACTATATTGAAGTCGAAATTCCAATCCCTACACCAAAGTCCTCCAAAAGTACGAGAAACTTTCGGTCACAATCAGAGGTAATGGATTTTGGCACTTCATGCACAGGCACGGCCTCTTAGAAGTAAAGATTTGCCACATTAGTTGCATATAGAGATTTTAAACAAGCAATAAAGTGTGACAACTTGGAAAATGGATCAACAATCACAACAATAGAGTCTATGCCTCATTGGGTTTGTTGCAAATCCAACACAAAATCCATGTCTTCTCATAGCACTTTAGGTACAGGCAATGGTGTATACAACCCAATCTCTTGATATTATCCCTTTGTAATTTGGCATATCTGGCACACATCCACTATCCTTGAACCGTCTTGTCAAAGTCTAAGCCAACAGCATTTGTTGGCAATCATGTAATAGGCCATATCTCTTCCAAAAAATGACCTCCCAAACCACCACCAGGCACCCCAGAGATGATCATTACCTTCTTTATAATGTCATGGATGAAAAAAGACCTATAGTTTTATTTTCAATTCAAAATCGTTTAGCCATTCAAAAAAAAATCCAAATTGTTTAGTATTATAATATTTATGTAAATTGCTTTATTCAGGTTTAATAATTAGCTTTTTTCAAATATAATGTTGAATTATTGATTTTGGATGGCTTTTTCATGAAGTATTATTAATAAAAAAATTCCATAAATCTCACTTTTAGTCTGAGTTTTATCTACTCCATTCTTTCAGATTTGTCAAAAATGGAAAAAAAGGAAACATAGAAGAAATATAACTCATGCCTACCCCTTTTCCCAAAATTGGTCCTAGTTCCATCCACATAGATGCCTCTCAATTATTGTCTGATGCATGAGGTCAGAATCATGTTGATGAAATAATTTCAAACAATCTTAAATGCCACTTACATCAGATAATTATTGAATTTGTTGACTAATCTACTGATCTAAAAATACTAATCGTCTATAACCAAAAACCGAGCTCAAAAAATGACCAGTCTATTATGCAAAACCATCAAGTGTGTGTGTGTGTGTGTGTGTGTGTGTGTATATATATATATATATATATATATATATATATATATATATAGAGAGAGAGAGAGAGAGAGAAAACATTTCCTACACACTTGTGTAGGTAAGTTACCTACACACTAGCTTAAAATACAGTGGGGGCCCACATTGTTTGGGTGATCCAAACCATTCATTTGAATGGTCCTCACATAGATAGGGTGTCCACAAAAAATCAGATCCATAGGATCATCCCAACCATTCAAACTATGGAGGCAAAAAATGGACTAATTTGTGAAGGTTTATACACGTCCATTTTACCTCCACAAATCGTAGGGTTGGGATGATCCTATGGATCTGATTTTTTGTGGACACCCTATCTATGTGAGGACCATTCAAATGAATGGTTTGGATCACCCAAACAATGTGGGCCCCCACTGTATTTTAAGCTAGTGTGTAGGTAACTTACCTACACAAGTAAGTTAATATGAGGAATGATGTACACAAAACCATCTAGCATATTAATATGAGGAATAAGTCACAATCAAGATCATATGAATTAGAGTATCAGAAACACTTTCCATGGCATACCAAAGTCAAGGGCGCCTGCACGGGCACATGCCTCGGCAACTCTTAAACATAGTTGGCAATTGAAATTTGCATGGATACGAAGGTTTGATAGCCTCTGCGGCCAACACAAAGTTCAAACTGTCAAGTATCACTGACTGGTTCTAAATGAAAGCAAAACTCAAGTTGCATATGTCAAAACAAGAAAAGAAAGAACATGGAGAAAGAAGTAGAATTATTAAGCAGTCAGAATATAACTAACAAATCTTCGGAGATTCTGCAATATTTGAAACAGAAGCTTAATGTCCTCTCGGTTTGCACAATTTTCGAGTAGTGACCATAACCAAGCATTTGGAGGCATGGTTTCAGCTTCAACAGATTTAAGCATCTTAAGGTATAGCTCCTTTACAGCCTCTGCAGTCAATATCAGGAAGGGATGTTACCAATATAACTCCAAGAACTCTAATTAATTATTTACTAATGAGTTGCAAGCAAAGAATAAGAAAAAAGTCAAAATATCAACAAAATAATTGTGACCTATTACAGCCACCAATAGAACCCCAAGAACTCTAATTAATTATTTGCTAATGACATGCGAGCAAAGAATAAGAAACAAACTCAACATATCAACAAAATCATTGTGACCTATTACAGTACTGCATGAAAATGATGCATCTCCTAGAAGTACCAACTCAAATTGCCAACAGTAATGCTTTAACCGGTCATGCAATTAATGTGTAAATTACAAGAGAGTTCAAAGGGTGATGCAATCCAAGTGGTCCGAACGCCACAAAAAAACCCGGCCACAGATCCCTGAAGACATACAGCTGCATCAAGAAAAAGGAGACCCAGTAAGGACCAAGGAATTTCGGCTTTGGTTTCGGTTTCGGTTGGTACGAAAATGGAAACATTTCAATTTCAGTGGAAAGCTTGTAAAATCATGGAAACATATGCAATTGATGAAATTTTTAATCTTTTAAAAGGGAAGATGATGTTTTCACACACCCCCGCCCCCCGGTAGTACGCATTCTCCCCCCTTATAACGTGAACAGTGGGCAACTTTAACACTTTTTGACGTCAAATCACGTTAAAAGGGGGGCGAATGCGTACGGCAGGGGGGTGAAAATAAAATCGCCCATTAGAAAACACATGCAAATGATGAAATTTTAAGATGAAACTTTGGGAAATGCTAGAATAAGGACAAATACGTACTTAGAAACCATCACATAAGCAACAAAACCACCCATAATGGCTTAATCACATCGAACACCTAGTTACATGCGTTGTTGCTCATTTCTAGAAAAGTAAAGTCGATAAAGAAGTACAATGTAATGAAGTATAAGAAAATACAATGACCAGTCTCCTCTCTAAGAACCCTAACTCTCTGTCAATACCACATAGAGTTACGAGATATTATTGGTCTCATGCCGATCTGACATCCCATACATAAGATACGGTTACTTTGTTGTGCATTATCAATGATGTTGCCTACCAAATATCATTATCTGCATTATCAATGTTGTTCCATACCAAATATCATTCTCTGCATTAATGAAATGCAAATAATATCTTTCTGTTGTTTTATTGTTTTGACCATTTCGATCGAATTTAAGGAATTTCGGTCAAAATTTCAGGGAAATATTGACGTGAAAGGAAAATCATGTAGGTTTCATTTCAGTGGGGATAGAAATGGAAATATTTTGGTCGCTTCGAGGAAATTTCAGGGAAATTTAAAACCATGCGATGGACTTACTATTGAACTTATCATGACCATAGTTAGCAAAACTCCGTTTTAAACTGCGTTTTTTCAAAAAAAAAACATGTTTTAATGGTTTGCCGTTTCAAACTTTTACTTTTTTTTGAGGAAAACATTTTAAACAAGTTTAAAACACCTTTGGAACGTATTATTTTTATAAACTAATACCATATTAAACTCGAATTTTTCCCGTTCTGTTTTTTTGCCGTATCACGTTTTGCTAACTTTGATCATGACGGAATGCTGATGTTATAGCCCACCATGGGTCGTATGCAAAGAAATTTAAGGAACTGGTCTTTTATTTATTTATTTTGAACGGTTACCAGTCTTTCTTATTTTAGACCGAGTTTGGCTATTTTTAGTGAAATAGTTGGGTTCTGCATGGATTCCTTTGTAGATCTCAGTTTAGGAAAGATGGTTTCGATTTTGGATAAGTTGACTAGTATTTTTGGATTCGTATGTGGTTTATGGGATTTGAATACTAGTATTGGGCTGGGAATGTGATCTGTAAGTTAAACAGAGATTACAATTATGAGTCTCTTAGCTAGTTATAGGAAATATTTTTACTCTTCAAATATTTTTACAATTAGGATTTAGGAGTCTCTTATACTTGGGGAAGGGTATTTTTACTACTCAAATCACTGTCCATAGGGATTGTTTCTGGGTTTTACATCTAGTTGCTATACAAACAGTTATAGGAAATATTTTATTAAATTTACATCACCACCCAAGATTTGAACTCTGGTCAGCTTGGTTAAGATTAAAAATTGCTACCAAGTAACTTACAGGAAATATTTTATTCAAAATATTCTAGGTTTTGGCTTATTTTTATTCTGTTTATCTTGGTTTCTTCTTGGGGCTGCATCAAGTTGGTATTAGGACGGACTTGAGCCCTTATCAATTGGAAGATGCTTCATGTAGAACCCCAAGGACATGGGTTAAACAAGCCAACTTACCTTCCAAAATAAAGTTGGTATTAGGACCTCTAAATCTGTGATTTTTTTGGATTCATCATGGCTGGTCATGAGAGGGAATCCAATCAAGGTGATGTGCCTGAGAATTTGGAGGGTGCAAATATTGCCAACCTTCCACATGCTTTTGTACATATGAATTTTATTAAAGGTCCGTTCCAATCATAGTAAAACTGTCGTAAATCAATTTCCTGAGTAAAACATTTACAGGGTAAACTTTTCCATCATAAAGTTTTCCTTTTATGTTGATCCATTGCACGCAGTAAACAAGATTTAAATCAAATACAACGTTCCAATTACCACCACTTTTACTGCGTAAAAGTCGGAATTCTCTTATCCATCTATTTCTATTACAATTACATCAATGTGTTAGGATCACCTTTTCTAGAAAAATTTTGGGCCGTGGCCTATCCACAATAGGGACCACTTAATGAACGGCCTAGACCATGCTTGTGGGTAGGGACCATAAACAGATTAAATCATACATTCATGCAGGCCCACTTAAACTTGTAGATGTGTACACACATCTAATCTAGAAACCTTCTGAAAGGATGACTCAAGGGGAACTAACTACCACAGGAACTTTGACAAATTGCCCATCTTTAGCAGTTTTAAGCTCAGCATGAGGATAACGGGCAATGAAACCTGTGTAGCTCTCTTTCCCCGACAAGTATTCCAAGTGAAAAGTTTAGCCAACGCCCCAAAAAAAACCACAACAACAATGAGAACAATGGCATTATGGACAGCTCCGACGATGAAACCGCCAGCAATGAATCCCATCACAAACACCAGAAGTACTGCGCTAGCCCGATACGCAGCATTGGGCATAATTCATCCTTACTCCTGAGTGTGATGCACCTCCAAATGATCCAGTCCATGAAGGAGCATTAGCTATAGGTCCAGATCTCCTTGTCATTGAGCTTTCTGTGGGAATATCAAACATTTTCCAAGCTCCCCAGATTTCTTGATATCTCCACCCGTATATGGCATAGCTGTGGGGCTCATGGTTGAAGGCCTCTCCTTTGCCTGCTCAGGCCGCCCTGAAACATAAACGCCATTGCTGAGTTGGTGGGGTGGGAATCTGGAACCCATCAAGCTTAATCAAAAGATCCGGCGAAAATCACTGCCAGTGATGAACTCAACTGTTAAAACTATGAGCCAGGAGCACCAAAATCACAGTGCCTTGATGTGATACTCAAAGACATTCGTAAAAACTGTAGATTTGGGAACATGGCCCATGAAAGGGAGGCGAGAAATGGCCACAAGCTGCGATCGATCTCCATCGCCAAAGAGCATCTTTGACTGGTTTGTCGCCTGCTAAGAGGCGTAGGGTTACCTGGTTGAGAGAGTGGCCGGTTGGTGAGAGACTGGAGATGGTAAACAGTGTCGCGGAAGTCACTTGTCCTCGCAAAGATGAAAGTTGAGAAACGGAAATAGGGTTTGAGAGTCGATCATGCGAGTTTGGAATTTAATTCAGCCCTAATACAGTGAAATTACTTTAAGCTAAAGTCAGCCCCTTTCTGAAATTAATTTCAGGGTTATGGGCGTAAAAAAAAGATCCACTATGCTTGGAACATGTTAAACTTTGCACAAGGGCATAAATCTTTTTTTGACCAAACTTTTACTTCGTTTGGAACATAGCCTAAGAAAAAAAAAACTATACGTGAAGGAAAAATAAGGCAAGGAAAGAACAAAGAAAACAAAAAGTGGCTTGCAGACAGCCACGAATTATTACAGTGAAGACATTCTGTTGGGAAAGTTGCCTTATTTCCCACCACCGTTGTGTGGTGTGGTGGGAAAGGCAGAGGCAAAAATAAGAAAGTAGCCGTTTAGGGATTTTTTAGAAACATAAGTATAGAAGAGAGAGTTTGTTCTCCTGTGTGGTGAGTGGAAAAGAGGCTTGATGTGTCGGCTGCCAAGAGGAGGAAAGAGAGAGAAAGAGAATGAGGAAAGGAGAAATTGGGAAGGAGAAAGTGGGTTTTTTCTTGGGCTCCTCTTTTGGGTTTCTTCTTGGGTTTCTCTTGGGGTTTCTCTTGTGGGTTTCTCTTGGATTACTCTCTTCCACGGTCTTGGGTTGAGAAGCAAGGAAAGGGTTGCGGGTTTTGGGTTTGGGTCTAATCCATTGTAATCCTTGTATATTGATTTTCTCATACTGGAAGATCGTGTTTCTCGCCCGTGGAGTAGGCTTTGCCGAACCACGTAAAATCTTGGTGTTTATCTTGTGCCTTGTTTATTACTTTTATCTTTTCCGTTTAATTGTGCACGATCGGATTAATTTGCCCGGCAATTTTCTCAACACATTCCATGGTAGACCATTAACTCGAAAATAGTGAAAAGAAAAGGGTTTTGGGTTGCTAGTGCAGGAGCTATCTATGGAATCATTTCTAATCTAGCTCTAATACCAGACTGATGTAGGATGGGAAAGAAAATGAAGTATGCCGATTTTATAACAGCAAGGTAATCAAGGGTAATGGGTAAAGGCATCTGGATCTATTAGGATGGGCTTCGGGTAATAAATGGGCAGATTGAACTTATTGAAGGCAATGTAGGCTGATGGCTTTGGTTGCAGGAAAAGGCTATGGACTGTTATCAATTTGGGGATGGTGATCATAGTTGAACGCTTATGAAAATAAAGAAAATAATGAAGGAGAGAAGACAAAGAAGATAGGAAACAAAATGTTTAAGGAAAGAAAATTACATAGAATTACACCAAGGGCGTCCTGGGCATCACACCATAGGATCTAAGGCATCAATCCTTAGGCACCCAAAGACATCACATCGATGGTCTCATCTAGATCTATGGACGTCACATCCATGACTGCAAAGTGTAAGCAAACAAGCATAACAATTTTCTCTAATCAAATCATCATTCCCAGCTTACCTACCCAAAAAAAAATTCTATTCTTAGACTTTCTAATTAAACCACTAACTCTCCCAATTAAAAAAAGAAAGATCCTACTTAAAACCAGGACTCTATTATCTCTTTCTAAAACAATATTGATTGAAATCAGAAAGTAACCTAAGACCGTTATCACTTGCTAAAAGACAAGCAACTCAATTTAGAAACGTTGACCAAACTCTAAAAGCAGACTTAAATGAAAAACCCGATAGAACCATAGTTTACCACAAAGTAAGTCCCATTAAACCTCACAAAAACGCCAAAGGGATTTAAATTCCTACATGTACCCATTTAACCATGTCAATTGTCCAAATGACCAAAATACCCTTCATGGCAATTTTTTGGGCTCAATTCTTGATGGCCCCACTTCCATCTAAATATTTCTGAAGCTTCCAAGGATGATTTACTTGATTATCTTTGGTCGAGCACGGTCCCCATCAGTTGCATTTTGCATTTTACACAACATAGAAGTCACGTGTTTGTCGATACCATGTTGTAGCAATCTAAGTCACAAATAGCGTTTTCGAAAATTTTTAGGCGGGGGAAAATCTCGGGATACATTAAATTTTATTATTATTCTCAGGTTTATATCAGGAAAATGATAAAATAAAATTAGTCAAAACGTATAATTTAAGTAAGTAATTTAAAATAAAAATATCATAAAAATAACCCAATACAATCGTGATATTTTCAAGGTAAATGGTAAAAATGAAAATGTCACTATTTTTTTAAATCTCGGGATTATTTCGGGATTTTGTCGTTTTATCAAAATGTGGCGATAAAATCACGGTATTTTGAATATGTTGGATATATTTATGCCATAGGTATCAATACTCTATTGGCTAATATAGGCCAATATGGCCCCATATCGAAATGATACAGAATGATTTTTGGAAAATCCTGATATAGGCTCCACTTCATGTTAGATGCTTCAAAAATTCGATATGAATCTCTCAATATGAGAGAACGTGAAATATTTAGAACCATAATTCTAGGTTCGTGGAAGACTGCTAATTGTCGATAGGAACCAATACCCTGAGTCAATCATTGACTCCCCTCAGTAAGCTTAATTTTGGCCCTCTTGAGTCAGTAAAAAAGTCCTTTCAGCGAGTCGAATCGGTTTTACCTCGGGCCAGGTTGTAAGTTTTTAAACATTCTGAAATGTCCTAATTTACATGGAAGGGAAGTTAATGAGCCGGCAAAAAATTTAATGAAAGAGGTTTATCCAGATTAGATCTGAGGATTGGGGGCAAATTCTACCACTATATACAAGCCTTTGACATCATCAAGCAATTAGGTTGATGCCCCAGGTGTTTTTTTTCTCTTTTATTACCTTTTTCATTGCTTTGAGAAAAAATACATCTTTGTACAAACCAATGTAAAAAAATGTTAAATAATTGTGATGAAAACTGTTTAAATTGTTGAAAACTATTCCAGAAAAGAATATGCCAATCATTTTTTATGGTATGCTACAAAATATGTTTGGAAGCAATTGGATCCATCAAATGGTTCCTATAAGGATAAAGTTAGGGACATGAAACTCGAAAATATAAGAGCATAAACAAGAAAATAAACTGAAAAAATGAATAAAAAAGCAACCTGTAGGACCTCCATCTGCTTTATTTGCTTCAGAAGTTAAACAAGCCTTTGTCATCGTCAAGCAAATAGGTTGATGCCCCAGGTGTTGGAAACTGACAGTAGAAGGTATGCGAACACCGTGAATAGTCTCTGGAATATATAAGAAAGAAAACACGCACGAGTTTAGTCAGCAACAAGTTGAATGAGGTTCAAAGGAATCAAGCATGTTCCTTAACCAAGTTCTCAATGTATAATTTGTTTTTTAAGCAAAAGTTAATGTAAAATTTGCCTCAGCCTTTTTTTTTTTTGAAAGATAAGCAAATACTTCCGGAGTTCATCCTATCCATTACATAAATTTCATGACCTATGTCCAAATAACATTAAATTGCCAATGGATTAAGTTTTGTTGAAAAATGTTATCAATTTGATCAGAAATAAGCAGCTGAGAAGGCCAGAAGAGTTCAGTTTCATTCCGACAGTTTATAAAATATATGGTCAAATAAGTGACAAGAGTCCAAACAATTAGGTAATAAAAAAACTGAATTGCAAAGATCACCACTTGGGGGGTAACTTCTCTGTTATGCCTTTTGATTGAGGCAAGTTGTTAGCATGGTTTTAAATCTCGACCGAAATCAGAAATTCAGATAACAGTCAAGACCGAAACCGAAATTTCCGAAATTTACCAAATTTCAGCCGAAATATCGATAAAATGTTCTTTTTTGTTTTTTTACCAAATTTCTTTCAGATGAAATTACCGAAATTTCGTCCCAAAAAACTGAAATTTTGTATCTTTTTACCTAATTTCAGCCAAAATTTTGGTATTTCAGCCGAAATTTCAGTTTCAGCTGAGTCCCAAAACCGAAACCGAAATTTAAAACCATGGTTGTAAGTATACAATGCAAATTAAATGGGTGTAAATGTACTCCATAACCCAGATCTCTCATTAATCATTATACTAGAACTAATAAAAAAACAAAAGTGGTCATGCACCTTGTCATTGCTCGTGGCTCAGTACTCAATAAGAAATCTTTACCCAAGTAATGTGTAAAGGAGAGAGAGAGAGAGAGAGAGAGAGAGAGAGAGAGAGAGAGGGAGGGAGGGAGGGAGAGAGACTTGTGCATGGTGAGAAGGGAGTGAACTCGTATTCCATAATAATTAGGGATTTGCTAGGGACCATCGCAGAAGGCATTTTGCGGAACGGCTGTTGCATGAGCGAGCAGCCACCTCAGATAAATTAAAGGAATAAGACGAAAAGTGAGCCCAGCCACCTTAGATAAATTAAAGGAATAAGATGAAAAGTGAGCATATGTGGCTGCTCTCTCATGCAACAGCCGTTCCGCGAAATGCATTATGCGATGGTCCCTAGCAAATCCCTAATAATTATAATGAAATAAATACAAAGTAACTTAAATACTACCAACGAACAAAAGACAATATTACCAATAATGTAGGGCAGTACTATACATGCGACTATTTCTAACATTCCCTCTCAACCTTACATGTTTCCTTAACATTAGCTTGTGAACCCAACAAGGTTTTAAATTTCGGTTTCAATCGCCACAGAAATGGGAAAATTCGGGAAATACTAGAATAAGCACAAATACACAATTAGAAATCATTATATAAGCAAGACGGCCATCTATAATGGTTTAAAAAACATCGACCACCTAGTGACATACACTGTCATGCATTTCTGATAATATGGTACATACCAAATTTCATATGTAATTCATATAAATATTTATACATGATACATGGAGTTGATAATAACCAAGACTATCTAGATACCCTACATCACGCCATCGGTTGACATGGAGTTAACAATAACCAATTTGATCTTATCCGGCCCTTCTTTAGCCAGTTCATCCACTTGTTCGTTAATAGGCCTCAACATATGCTGAAAGTTCGGATTTACTTTAGAACAGTTATCAATAATTTCAGTAATAACTTCTGCTAGTTTCCACGGACCCACTATTTTTTAGGCGCCCAAGCAATGACATTTGTAGAATCACCTTCAATGATAGGGCTCTAGATTAAAACTTTAAAGAATTTAATTCCTAGTTATTTTTTTGCTTATTGCTTATAAAAATGTATTGCAAAAAGGGTGTGAACTTCTTATTTGGAAAAAGGGGAGAGGTGGGTTAGTTTTAATTTAAGGAGACTTGCACAAGGTTCATTTCTTGAATTTAACATCCCAAAATTCTCTCACCAACACCCACTGAATTATCATGCCACATATCTTCACAGCTAGTTTTCTTGCGGATATCATACTATCTCCAAATTTAGTGGGGGTATATCATTCGTTGTACTATATATATATATATATATAGAGAGAGAGAGAGAGACACACACACACACACACATTAGTGAGGAGGAAACCTATGATTCTCTCCCACTCATGTTCTTCCTATTTAGATTCTCCAGATAACATGGTATCAGAGCCTTAGGGTTTCGATGCCCTAAGGACCATTCTTGGAAGCCGCAACCCCCACCCACCCTCCTCAACTCCCACGCACCCTCTCTTGCATTGCCGCAACCCCCACCCACCCTTTCCTGAATTGCCGCAACCCCTAACCCTAAATCCCTCAACCCCTATTCCCCCTCATCCATTGCCGCAAACCCCACCCCTCCTCTCTTGCACTACCGCAACCCCCACCACTCCCTTCTTTCATTACCGCAACCCCCACCCCTCATCTATTGCGGCAAACCACACCCCTCCTTTCTTGCACTACCGCAACCCCCACTCCTCCCTTCTTGCATTGCTGCACCCCTACCCCCCCACCCCCCCACCCCCCCAGCCCATTCTCCCACATCTATCACCGTAACCCAAAAACACATCCCCATATCCCCTATCCTCCTCCCTCCATTACACAACTCCTCCCTTCACCCTAACCCTCTATTCCCCAAAACCCAATCCATAACCATCGCCACTTGAAGTAACCCAAACTAGCAAACTCCCTATCCTCCTCTATTCCCCTAACCCTAACCCTTTCGCATATCCCCATACCCAATCCCTAACTCTAACCCTAATTCTTTCTCTTCGATGACCTAAATCCTCTAACCCCTCCTTGTGTTTGGCGGCTCCGGATGATTATGCCTGCTGATTTTACAATGTTATTTATGGTGGTGGTGCTTGTCAGGTTCTGTTCATGCCCCGGAGTCATGTGGTGATGTGTGAGATAGCGTTCCGTTCTTTGTCGTTGTTTTCTTTCTTGTTGTTGGTGGCATCTTCGGCTTCTGATTGTTGTTGATTTCTTAGCTGTTCATGTAGTGGTTTGATTTATCACTAGCATTATGGCTCTCCCTCCGAGTTCCTCTTCTACGAGTTCGGATGTTCCTAACCTTCAGATGACCTCTATTAAGATGGATGGGTCGAATTACCCACCTTGGCATACGGTGGTTTGAGACTTATTTGCTTGCTCGGGGTTGAGTCGAGTTTATATAAAATGATCCCCCCTTCCTAATGATAAATCCTTTGCTAAGTGGCGCAAGGAAGATGATGTGATTCGAACTCTGTGAAATACTATAGAGACAAAAGTGGATGGCCCAATGATGTATCTTAAGTCCTCTTGAGACATTGGCAGCGAGCTGAGACTTTGTTTTCTGGTTGAACAACATCACCCGTATTTGTGATATTTCCTCTGAGTGGATGGGTTTCCAGCATGGAGACAAGCCGGTATCAGATTTCTACTATCAATATGTAGCCCTTCGTGAGCAGCTTAACCTTTACATGCCATTCACTGTGGATCCTACTGTTCTTGACGAGCGTCAAGAGGACTTACGCGTTGTCAAGTTTCTTGATGCCTTAGGCTCTGATTTTCTGCCGATTCGGCAACAAATTGTTGGCTCCTGGACCCTTCCCTCTCTTGATGACGTGTTCTCACGCGTACAGTGCTCTTTGAGGGTTGTTGGGCCCAGTGACCCGGCTATTGATAGTCCTGCTCTTGCGACGTATGTTGGGGGTGATCGTAGTGGTCGTGGGGGTGGCCAGTTTGGTCGTGGTCGAGGCCATCGAGGCCGTGGTAGTGGTGGTGATCGTGATTCAGGGAGAGGTCATGGCTCTGGTGGTCGCAACTCTCGCTATTGTACTCATTATCGCTTGGAGGGCCATACTATTGATTACGGTTACGATTTACATCCGGAGCTTCGTAACTCCCGTTCAGCTCACCATGTTTCTGCTAGTATTCCTGAGGTGTCCTCCCCATCTCCTTCTGGTCTTGTTGCACAGGACGATTCTCTACTTGTCTCACGTGACGAGAATGATGAGCTCTTGCGCCTGCGAGATAAAGGCAAGCAGCCCACTACAACATTTGCCGAGCAAGGTAGTCAGCCTTCTTGTTTTCTTTCTAGCTCCGACTCTTAGCTCATAGATTCAGGAGCATCTAATCATATGGCTGGTAATTCTGCTTCCCTTAGCTCTCCTTTCAATCGTTTTCCTCTACTTCCCATAATGTTACTTTGGTTGATGGGACAACTACACCCGTCTCTGATGTCAGTGTTGTCTCTCCTCATTCCAGTCTTACATTATCATCTGTTCTTTGTGTTTCTAAGTTTATATTTAATTTACTTTCTGTTAGTTAACAAAGCATCTAAATAGTTCTGTCTTTCTTTCCTTCTTATTGTGTTTTCTTTCCTTCTTATTGTGTTTTCTAGGCTCTGAAGGCTAGGAGGAAGATTGGTTTGGAACGAGAAGTGGATGGCCTCTATTACCTTGATTGTGGTACCACTTGTGCAGCATTGCGTAGCTCAATCGACTCATTTCAGTGGCACTGTCGTCTTGGGCATCCATCACTTCAAAAGATTCGAATGTCTTCTTTTATTTCTAGGCCTGTTAGTTCTTTTCAGTGCGAGCCCTGTGAACTTGAAAAACACTATCGAATGTCGTTTCCTTCTAGAGTCTTTAATCGTGTTTCCAGACCTTTTGAGTTGGTATATTCTAATGTATGGGGTCTTTCACGGACTGTCTTTATTTGGTTACAGATACTTTATTGTCTTTGTGGATGATTTTTCCAGGATGACATAGTTGTTTCTTCTTAAAGATAGCTCGAGAGTATTTGCTACATTTCGTAGATTTTATGCTGAGACTATCACCCAATATCATTGCACTCTTAAATGTCTACGCATTGATAATGCATGTGAATACTTTTCTGTTTGTAATGGTTTTCAGGATTTTTTTACTGGCCATGGTATTTTGCATCAGTCCTCTTGTGCCTACACCTCTCAACAAAATGGTGTAACTGAGAGGAAACTTCGGTATCTCTTAGATATGGCTCGAACTCTTATATTCCAAATGAGGGTTCCTAAGATTTATTGGGGCAATGTTGTCCTCACCTCATGTTTCCTAGCAAATCGCCTTTTGTTGTCTACTTGCCCGGTCAGTCTCCATTTTTTGTTCTACATCCCACTAGTGACCCATTCCCATTACTTCCACGGGTGTTCAGTTGCGTCTGTTTGGTCCATAACCTGTCTCCTGGTTTGGATAAATTGGATCCTCACGCAAAAAATGTGTCTTGCTTGGGTACTCTCGTACTCAGAAAGGCTATAGGTGCTACGGTCCTCATTTACGCAAGTTGTTCATTTCTGTAGATGTCACCTTCTTTGAGTCTACATCATTCTTTTTATCATCGACAGATGGCGATGTTGATGACACTCGCCTACCCCTTCCTCTTCTGCCTGTGGCTATGGATATGACTTCAGCTCCTACACAGGTGTATCAGCGTGGTCCTAAACAAGTCGTCCACCCTTCTGCATGCGAAACATCATCCTCCCAGCCGAACAGATCCGTACCCACTTCTTAGGTACTTGATAGTACACCATCTCCTGTTCATGTTGATTCTCCAATTGCTTCTCGTACTCGCTCATGTAGTATTGCTCATCCGATTTCTCATTTTGTCTCTTATGATAGTCTCACCCCTATTTTTGTAGTTTTGTGTCTTCGTTGTCTTCTGACAGTTTGCCGAAGAATGTTGCAGAAGCTCTTGCCCATCCAGGTTGGCATGCTACCATGGATATGGAGATGGACGCCCTTCGGACCAATCATACTTGGGGCTTGGTTTCGTTGCCTCTTGGGGCTCAAACAGTTGGGGCAATTGAGCGCCTTAATGCGCATCTTATTGCGAAGGGCTACACTCTGACATTCGGTGTCGACTTTACTGAGACTTTTTCTCATGTTGCCAAAATCCCTTTAGTTCACGGGTTGATATCTTTAGCTGTTAAGCAGGGTTGGCTGTTATATCAGTTCGACATTAAGAATGCCTTCCTCCATGGTGACCTTACTAAGGAGGTATACATGGAGCAACATCCTGGGTATGTTGCTCAGGAGGAGATGCGCTTCTCAGTTTCCCGTCTACGCAAATCTCTTTATGGTCTTAAACAATCTCCTAGAGCATGGTTTGGGAGATTCAATTATGCGCTCTTGCAATTTGGCATGAAACGGTGTGTAGTCGACCACTCAGTTTTTAGCCATCAATCTGATGTTGGATATGTTTTCTTCATAATATATCTCGATGATATTATAGAAGATGAAGATCTTCCCGCAGAGAGAATTTTCCACTAAAGACCTGAGACGTCTAGGGTATTTTCTGGGAATTGAGGTAGCCTATTCTCGCAGTGGCCTCTCATTGTCACAAACGAAATATGTACCGGACATATTAGAGGAAACAGGTTCTCTGGGAGTGAAACATGTTGTTGTCCTTATGGACCCGAATGTAAAGCTTCTTCTAGATCGGGGAGACGTATTAAATGACCCTGGCAGGTACAAGAGGTTGGTTGGAAAGCTAATCTATCTCACGGTCACTCATCCTGACATCTCATTTGCAGTAGGAGTGATCAGCCGGTTCATGAGCTCACCACATACTTCCCATTGGGCAGCTATGATTCAAATTATCAGCTATTTGAAGGGAGCTCCAAGGAGAGGCATGTTGTTCAAGAAGCATGGTCATGAGAGACTAGAAGGGTTTCGTGATGCAAATTGGGCAGGAGCTCCAGCAAATAGAAGATCAACCACTGGGTATTGCACTTTCGTTAGAGGTAACCTGGTGGCATGGCAAAGCAAGAAGCAAAATGTGGTTGCTAGATAAAGTGTAGAGGCCGAATACTGAGCCATGGCACATACAAGTGGAGTCGTGGAGAGCTAATCTGGTTGCATTCTCTTTTATCAGAAATGGGTATTTCACCCTCGTCTCCAGCATAGTTTTATTTTGACAAAAAGGTTGTTGTTCACATAGCTACGAACCCAGTCTTTCATGAGCAACTAAACATATCGAAGTGGACTGTCACTTCATCCGTCAAAGGATTCAGAAGGGCGAGATAAGCACAGTGTTTACTCGATCAGCGGATCAGCTAGCTGATATGTTTACCAAGCCATTGAGTTAGGCAAAGTTGAGCGATATTTGTAACAAGCTAGGAATGTATGACATATACATTCCAGCTTGAGGGGGAATGTTGGATGTATTATACCCAAGTGGGAGTATATCAGTCATTTTATTCATATATAAATACATTAGTGGGGAGGAGAAGAAGATAAGATTCTCTCTATCCTACTCACGTTCTCTCCAATTTCGATTCTCCGGATAACAATACCAAAATCCAAAACACTCTTAATTGCAGTGAAGGAATCATTTCTCCACAATATATACCCCCTAACACAGAATGGAGCCCCTTACCAGCTACCACTCTCCTAACAAATCCTGTCTTTTCAAGAAAGGCGCACACATCGCAAAATTTTACAAGAAGTGCCAAACCCATTCAGCCAATGCACAATAGATAAGAACCTCTCACTCTCTTACATTTTCTAGCATGTGTCCATGCTTGTGAACATACAAAACTGTTGAGTAATATTAATCCCCATATGATCAATTCAAGCTCAAATCGACTCAGTACATCACATTGCCAGGTGAAATATCGCAACTTGGAAAGGGTTTCGACACTTCAGCGCATCAAAATCTTTCATTGAACCACCAAGGAATACTAAAAATAAATTTTATTTTATTTTTATTTTTTTTAAAACCAACATAAGATTCCAAGATATGCTTGATTCATCAAAGGATGTCCATCCCCTCAGCATTTTACGTTTCTAAAAAATAGATTGAATAAAAAAGACCCGACTCATTAAACAAACATAGCATTGATTCATGTTAAAGAGAAAAAAAAAATAGAAAACACAAGGACAAACAACCATGCATTAAAATACATAATACCTGAGGAAAGGAGTGCTTGAAAGGAAAAACTTCTGCGTTGTTGCCATGGCATCAAAGTGGGAAAATCGTCGGGTCTGTCGCCGTGAGGGAAGCCAAATCTGTGTTGTTCCCATGGCATCAAAGTGGAAAAATCATCGGGTCTCTCCACAGGAGGGACGAAAAATCGGTCAAAATGGGTGGAAACCGGAACTCGAAAAACCCAAGAAAGTCGCGGAACATTTGAAGAGATTTGCATCCTCTGCACTTTTTTACTCTCCTTCTATCTCCTGTTTCTCCTGCTTCCCTTCCGCTTTCTCTTTGGATCCGTTCAGTTGGCTTCTACGGAGAGGAAAGGTAAAGAAATGAAATATGTGAGATAGGCGTTCAGTTACTAGGAATCAACCCTATTTAAAATAAACAAAAATATAAGATTACGGCATGGGAAAGTAAGCAAATAAACCAGCTAGCAAGTGTCAGATCTACAAATGTAAAAGTCCTAAAAATCGTCTAAGCTTGTATGTCTGACATAGGGGTGCAAATTGGGTTGGGTCGGATTAAGCTTTTGCTAAAAAAAATGAATTGCAATCAACCTGAACCCGACCTAATTTTATGGTAAAATCTCAACCCAAATTCCCAAAAAACAACCCGAGTTGCACGCCTAGTCTGACAGGCAGAGAAACCATAATGAAACATGAGTGATTCTCATAGCAAGGCAATATGAACTTAATGTGCAAGTATGAACTACTTCAATGTAAATCAAGAAGTTATTCAAAATAACAGCATCCTACATATCCACTGAATTAAAAAGTAGCTAACATGACCTAACAGGCCTCCTTCAATAATAAAGATTGTAATTAAATCAGCGGTAGCTAACATGACCTAACGGAGAACAGTGGCAAAACGAACGATCAAATGGGAACAAAAAAAATAAAAAAATAAAGCCATTCCAAAAAATAAATAAAAAATAAAGTGAAATTAACACAGGGATTTTACACTGCAAGTTCAGAATCGATTAAACAGCGTGGTTTCGAGATTGAAATAAGAAAAATCAGATTATGTTCATGAAATGGAGTTTTGGCATGAGAGAGAGGAAGTACCTGTTGTTGGCCTCCGTGCGAGAAGCTAGGGCAAGATGAGCGAAGAGAGGCGAGGTCGATTTTGAAGGAGAAAAAAATGAGAGGGAAATCAGGAAAAATAGCTGATATATTCGCCCCTTGTCATTAGTACGGTATGGCCTGCACTATAGGATGATCCAAACCGTCCATTAGATGGGCCACAGACTCAATAGGTTGTGCCCCCAAAATCATTTCCATAGGTTCATCCTAACCCTCTGATCTATCGAGGGTTTGCTCCTAACCCTCTAATATCTAGATGGGAGGGTTAGGATCAACCTATGGAAATGATTTTTGGGCACAACCTATTTAGGCTGTTGCCCATCTAATGGACGGATTGGATCATCCTATAATGCGGGCCATACCTTATTTTTAATAAAGTGGGGAATCCCCTCATCAAAATACAGTAGTGCTGATAACATTTCCTAAAAGAAAAGGTTTTCTAGTAACATTTTTTTCTCGGAAAGAAAGCGAATGATAATGGAAGGAAACATGTTTAGCATATATTACGAAGGCTACTAGCAAAATGGGATTTCATTTGGAAGATAAAGACAAATCCAATGCGGTGACACATGTGCAAATTGTCGCTGAATTCCACTTTGATCTTTATTTTCCAAACGAAATCCCGTTCCGGAGGTGTTTTCCATATATTATAGATAGATAGATAGATTATAGATAGACAATTAGTTAGATAGTTAGATGGATAGATTATAGATAGATAAATTGGAAGAAAGAAGACTAACTAATTTTACATTTTATTTAGGCTACTTATACTAAGACTACTGTGTTTTGATACTGAGATGAACACATCTCGTTTTACGTGTTTCAACGAGCTGTTAGAGTGCCTTTTAGGAATTGTATTAGCCTTTAACAGCCTGTTAAAATATGTAAAACAAGGTGGGATCGTCTCATTATCAAAACATTTTCACGAAAATATCAATCGCGTTTATTTATGACACATTTGCTCGAAGAGGAAGTTGTTTTGTTGTTAGGTAGCTACATACTTTCTGCTGGTTATCTAGAGAAGCACTAGAATTTGAAAATACTGAATTACCCCGAGGGCCTGTTCGGATGCTGAGAAGATTTTGATTTGGATTTCTCACATTAGCAGCCCCTTTTGACTTTTATGTTGTCATTTGGATTCGGATCAAATCCTTAGATTTCGAAATCAGTGACTGACAGTGAGAAAAATCAGATTTCCAAATATGTTGTGGAAACAAGTAATTGGAAATCTACAGTTCTGGCAGTTTCCTTCACGCTCTTTGCTCCTAAACCTCTCCCCTCCAAGCCAGGCTTCTTTCCGTTTTTTGTGTGTGAAGAATGAGAGAAAACAAATGGGAAGAGGAAATTCGAAAAAGCTGACCAGCAATGTTCATTTCTCCAAATCACCACAAAATGGCGGAAGAGAATGAGATTTCCACCCATTTTTCTGAAACCACACTGACCTGCCTCGGGGAATTCTCATTCTCCCGTTTCTGCCCATTTCTTCCACTCAAAACAGTGGGAGAATGAAAATCGTTGACGAACAAGCCCATATTATATTAAGATGCGCATTGATTGACTTCAGATAAGCCCCTCATCCACATGTAAACACAACAAATGCCTACATGTGTATCTTATCATTTGCTCTGTATGAACAGTGCATCAACTTCTAATATAAACTAACGCATTTATTATGCATATGAAGCAATTGAATTCAGCTGAACAGTGCTTTAAATTATCCATATGAGGACATAAAACCAAAGTTGTTACTTGCACCATGTAAATCCAACATAACAATTCTTGAAGCACAAACCAATGTCACACAATCAAAAAATAAAGATGGAAACTAGTCGAACACACAAGCAGAACCCTTCAGTTATATGTTGACAAAATGCATACAACAGAAGAGGGCCTGCTAAAGTGAAGCTCAGCTAGCCCACGAAGAATGTAATAATTTGGGCCTGGCATTCATTTTAACTAGATTGGCCGGAGAATGGAATCTTGTCATTGAGGGATGACAGGCGGGGCAATCGTGCGGGTATTGTAGGAGTGGCAATGGCTGCATTTCTGCCCAACTATGTGAAAGAACACTTCAGTAGTATCATTGCAATCATTACAAAGGATCCACACCTGCCAAACAAAAAAAATATTACTATTTCATAACCAGTGTTGACAAAAAACATAACAGAAGTTTCAAGGGCTAGCAGGTGATCTTGGTTCGACATTGACAAATATGAACCTGGAGGAAGTTGGATGTTTTGATCCAATTCGAAGAAGTTTCAAGGGCATATTTTATTTTTAAAATGGGGGCAAATTTATCAGATTTGCAACACGAAAATTACAACAAAAAAAATACAAAAAGTGATTGCTTCAAGCAGCATGAACACATTATCCTAGATTTTTAAATCGAGGAAATGCCCGATTCATGAAATACTATTCGAGATTTTTTGCTCGGTTTGTAGGTAAGTTTCTAAATTAATGGTGGCATTTTTGTCATTGTGGGGGCATAGTATGGTTTAAGAAATCCAAGGTGATTTTGCCATTATGTAGGTCTCTGCAACTTTCACCCAGTCAAGAGAAAAATGACATAAATCAAGTGTGCACCTTCTTGTACCGGTAGTCCTCAGGCATGATGGTTGCTTGTATCTGAGAAAGTTTGTTTGGAAAATTAGTAGTATACAGAATAGAACTTTGAATGAAAAAACCCAATAAGGAATTTAATAACAAGAGAGGAACTAGGAGAAAGCTTACAATAGATGAAAAGCAAGGAGTGATTATTGGTGAAAGCAATATGCAATATTAAAATGTTTCATATTTTTGGTTGAAGAGTCAATTCATTTTTCCTATGATTTATGGACACGGACACGAGTGTCGACACGACACAAAGTGTCAAGCATGGCAAAATTCCAAAATTTAGAAAGAGGGACACGGCTAAAACAGAAAGCATATATAACCGTGATTTGTGGACACGGATTTGTGTGTCAAGTTTCGACACAAATACAAAGTGTCTAACGTGGCAACTCCTAAAAATCTAGAAATGATGACAAACCTATACACGTACATTACTATTTACTATCATAATTTGCAACAATATAGATGTGGTTTTCGGTAAACAAACTAATAAGTCTTACGATTAATCAACTATAATCTAAAACAAATATGAGATAATCAAACAACAACGCATTCATCAATTTAATATATTCTCTTTAGTGTCCAATATGCAGCTAGAAAGGGAGACCAATAGGATACAATGAATAAAATATTGGAATACGAGTTTGTTTAGGGTTTTAGGATTAGGAGAGGGGATATAAAAACAAATATTAGTTAAAGAAGAGCTAAATGAAAAGTTTATAATAAAAAGGTAAACACAATATTCAATAATAAAAAAGAATGTCGAACTTGACATGGTACAAAAATGTGTCGACATACCCACCTTAAGTCTGACACTTACTAGCAACATTTAGAAGTGTCCAAAGGAGTGTCGACACATGTGGACACGGGGCCGTGTCGGACACGACTTGCGTGTCCGCAATAAATTCAAATCGGTCAAGCAAAGAGAACAATAGAAAAATGCATGTCATATCGGAATGCGGAACGCCCTTGTTGTTGATAGCATTTGGAGACTCATAACAGGTAATTCGAAATAAGTCACTCAAGAGAGGTGCGTCATTATCAAAACAAGGGAGTGCATACATCATTTCTCTATAAAGATATCAAAAGTAGAAATTCATAACCATAATTGAAACCAAAGTAACTATTCCTACGTCAAACCCTTTGTAATACCCGAAAAAAATAACAGTCATTATGCATAAAAACTATTTACATGTTACTATTCCCCTTAGTTTTTCCTATAAATAGAGCAGTCAGGAAGAGAAAAGGAAGAAAGAGAAAGAAAAGGGAGGAAGAGAGGGAGAATAAGGAAATGGCTAGAGGAATCACTTCTCCCTAATCATTGTCATCTTCAAAGTTGAGCATCTTCAAATTCCCACTTCTCAGGTTTAATAAGCAGGTGATAGCTAGACTCGACTGATATCTTTTCTCAATGAAAGTGATAGGGATATGATTATATGTTGTGTTATTTAAATATTTCTTATCCGTTTTACTTCAAATATTCATTTTTTACATTTGAAAAATATCAAATCATATTTGTTTCCAAATGGTGAAATGTGTTTCATTTTGGAAAATGAAATGAAATGTGGGATTTCATATGTACGAAAAGTTTGAACGAAAATGAGAAATGAAAGAAATGGAAGAGGTAAATGTGCGACAGTCTCTCTCGTGTGACGTGTTTGTACCTCTGAGCCGTCGACTTACCCAAAAGCGGAAGCGGGCCAAGTCCAAAGCGGACAATACGAGGGTGAGGCGGATCGTTACAGGAAACTTCTTCAGAAATAGAAACAGTTGGAAACTATTGGACTTTAAATGGTTTGTTTTACTATCTGGTTAAATTGTTTCTATAAAAAATCCTATTAGTATTAGTTTTAAATTCACATTATGTTCTATAGAAAAACTGCATAATTTTATAGAACTTGTTAACTTACCAACTTCTCCAAGAGCTTAAGCTGTTGGAGAAAGGCGTTATCTATCTTTTATTCTTTAACACTCCCCGCACGTGTGGCCCACTTGGCAAACACGTGGCACATGTGGTCCCACTTTGGGCCGACCATCGCATGTGGATTTTTGCTATCCGAGAGGTTTGAACTCGAGACCTTTGGCTCTGATACCATGTTAACTTACCAACTTCTCCAAGAGCTTAAGCTGTTGGAGAAAGGCGTTATTTATCTTTTATACTTTAACAGAACTATCTCTTATTATTGATTTCAGCTATTTGTCGAAGCTTCTATATACCTGCTCTCCTAACCCACTTTTTCCCACCAGGATTTGAAAATTTGGATGCGGGAGTATTTGTCAATGAGGAACCTTAGTTATGAGAAGTGTGAAAGCCACTTGAGGAAATACGGAAATGGTGAACCTAGTCAATCTCCTCATATGTAAAAAGGTTTTGAATATGTCATACTTGGGATTTTTGTAAATTCAGGATGTACTTTAACCTTCCGCTATGTAATTACAGGAATAAATATATTTTGTTGCCCGTAGCAATCCGTGCAGTAAAAATCTGGGTCGTTACACCCTTACGATCGAAATAATAGACTAATACATGGTTGTTGTTCATGAAGGATAAAATAGTCTCCTTTATTTTTTGGTGCAGAAAAAAAAAACTGTATTACTAGAATCTAGACAGACTTGACTGGACAAGGGCACATGTCCTCTGCTATATAGTTTTTTAACAAAAAGCAGGGGGGGGGGGGGGTGTCCCCTATAACAAAAACTGTTTTTTGATTCTGCGGCTCTCCTAGACAACTTGGAGGCCACCCTGTCGGCCCCCTTGTAACTTGTAAGTATGCACGATTGAAGAATTGCATAGCCGGGAATGCAACAAATTACATTCATGTAAGATCGTAGGTCACCTCCCATGACCTCAACTTTTTGCTGTTGAAGGCTTTGGATTCAAAAATTGTTAGCAAGGGTTGATACTTCAAAAGAAGCTCTCCATGCTGCCATGACACTGTTTCGATGGCCGAGAAAAATGAAGCCAGATATTGGCTGACCAACTTGGTATCTGATGATACCATCATCGAAGTTAAGTTTGTGTATTACAGGGCGAGGTGCTATCCATAGAACTAGCTTTGGAGAGGAATTATTTATCTACAACTTCTGTTGGTTTCATCAAAAGATATGTAGAGATTTCTGTATCCTTAGAGTCAGAGTGGGTCTCCATTGCATCACAGAATCCCTCGCAGGCTGCTATAGCTTTGTCCCATACTCTTGGTGGAATTCAGAGCCTGGTGGAAGATAATTTCATTGCAGTCCAGCCATATGTGCCAAATCAGGAATAAAAGGGACAAGGTCCAAACCACTTGAATTTCAACTTCTCGGAACCTTGCTCAAACCGTTTGAAGATCAACTCTCAGCGTAGCCAGCCATTTAATGCTACAGTCCCAATTGTGACACAGGTAATGGCACAAGTGTTGCATGGAAGGGCATTTGAAAAGGTGGTGAGAAGCAGTTCCGGGTGTTGGGACGACCTAGGACACAGAGGATCTTGGCCGGTGTTTCAATTCTTAAGTTGAAGATTTAGTTGGGAGTCTATCATGAATGCCCTTCCGAGGGGTGTCAATGGATCCTCTTCCTATCGGATCCACCTATGTGTTAGTCCCGTTCCTTTCAAATCTCTTATTGGTTGGATCCGGATTCGGAGTGCTGTTTGATTACTACTTAATGTGTCTCAGTCGCGATCCATTTGAACTCGGACCATCCATCTGAGCGTCCTAGCAGGTCCTACTCACATTTTACAAAGTTAAAATTCTCATTAGAGGGCAAGTGCAAGCAGGACAGGTAGCTGCGAGGAGTGAGCTGCAGTGGCAACAACGTAGTGGTTTAGGGACTTAGGATCAATGGTTAGAGAAGGAACAGAAGAGAGTGACTCCAGACTTGAGAGAAGGGTGAATAGGAAAATACCAAAATTAGGAATAGTATAAAAAATGCATGTGGCTTATTTTTACTAAAATACCCCTGAAACAGCAATTAAAGTTATGAAAAATTTGAGGGTATTTTCATAAAATAGTACAATAGAATCGGGTTTAGGAGTGCCCACGGGCTTTTCTTAGTTGTCTGGATCCGGTAGACAATAATTTCGGATCCTATAATAGCGTTACTCCATGTATCCTAGTACCATGTCTAGATCCTTTACGAGGGTCCAATGACACCCCTAGCCCTTCCAAATTAGAAGTTAAATCTTCGAACGGGCTTTGGTCCTCTAAAGAAGTTTCCAATTGAATTGGAAAGGGAGATAGGCTGTCTGGGGACTCAGGATCGATATGTACATCGGATTGATAGAGAACCGGCCATCCAGGATCCGCTTCTAGAACAATCTATCCTTTAGAGATTGGTTTGAATGAAAGGAGTGAAAATATTATTCACGATAGCTGGGAATCAGATTTGGTTGACACGAGGGGAATTCCACCCTTTCCATCACCATTGTTTTTCAAGATGTGACTGACCCTACGATGCAAGGCAGATCCTACTATGGATGCTCTGATATCAAATGATGAAACATAATCAGATACTAATCGACGTGGAACAATCTGATTCAAAATCGAAGACCAATGACACTTGTAATTTTTGTAAAATTGGAACTGAATTATTTTTGTATTTTTTGTGATATCAAGATTGTATTTTTCAATGGTGTAAATTTTTTGAACTAAATTGTTGTATTTTTTATTGGGCAGTGATAAATCGACCCCCAAATATCTTAAATCGACCCCCTATGTCTCTTTCTCTCTCCTCTGGGTTAGAGAGAGAAAGACACATAGGGGTCGATTTAAGATAAATGGGGGTCGATTTATCACTCCCCTTTTTATTTTGTGATATCAATATTGTATTTTTTTAATGGTGTAAATTTCAAATAATAATAATAATAATAATACAAACCATTCTTGATATTACAAAAAAGTAATCAGTTTGTGTTTCTAAGCACAAATACAATACCAAGAGTCCTATTTTTTTTTTTAAAAAGACAACGTTTTGTACAGATGATAGTAATCCACACGCGAAATTTGGTAAATGAAGACCCTTCCTAGGTTGAT
This sequence comes from Tasmannia lanceolata, assembly GCF_043159265.1. Lineage (NCBI taxonomy): Eukaryota > Viridiplantae > Streptophyta > Magnoliopsida > Canellales > Winteraceae > Tasmannia > Tasmannia lanceolata. The sequence continues at coordinate 4,427,621 of NW_027518681.1, forward strand.
TACAATTGTAGGTTAGTTCTCCAAAGCCTTGTAGTCTTCAAACATAGAAGCTTCCTCCAAAATCCTACAAGAAATAGCATAGCTGCAAAAAAATAATTAAAAAACAACCTTTCTTATTCAACTCAAAACCACTCCAAAAGTGGGCTTACATTGGTATTTAGACTATGTTTGGTTGTGCAGGGGTGGCTAGGAGAGTAGTGGAATAAGAAGTAAAAAGAGAGGAGCCAAGCATGGAAGATGTATAGAATTACCACTTGGAGAAAAGTGGAATAGTGGTAAGTAGTGTTTGGTTGAGAGGCATTCCTATCGGAGAGTAGTGGAAAAAGTAGGGGTGTCATTACCAAAATAGAGAGAGAGAGAGAGAGAGAGAGAAAAGACAAAACCTTTTCCACTATTCTTCTACCTAAATTTTACCATTTTGGTAGAATTTGGTTGGAAGATGAATAGGGGGACATTAGTGCCACATGGGCGCTACTTGGGAAAAAAAAGCAATAAAGATGTCTGAAACATGTTGGGCAGTCAAGTGGAATTTATTTGCAATTTTGGCAACTAAACAAGGAATCAGCATTCATTGGCATTTGAAATTCCAATGAATGCCGAGCGTTTGTGGAACCAATTTTTTACCTTGACTTTTACTTCAAAATCTTAATTCCTGTTAAAATAAAAATAATTCTTACTTAAATCCGACTTCTAATCAACTCAACTAAGCCTTTGTCCCAAACTAGTTGGGGTCGGCAAATGAATCCTTTAGAAAATTTTCATGAAGAAGCTAAAAGAATCTACCCGGCTCAAATTGACTAAGTCTAATCCTGACTCTACTTGGGTTCGTCTACATGGATCATTTTCTTCCATTCTATCCTATCCAAGGTCATGTTCTCTGATATGTACCTAGCCCTCAAGTCTTTCCTCATTGTTTCCACCCAAGTTGTTTTCGGTCTACCGCTATCTCTTTTTAACTCCATCAACTTGGCACGAGTCACTTCTTCTCACGAGCATCCAAAGGCCTACGTTGGATATGCCCAAACCATCTTAAGCAGTGCTCTCTCATCTTCTCCTCAATTGGTGCCACGCCCACCTTTTTACGGATGTCTTCATTTTTAATTCGATCTAACCTTGAATGGTCGCACATCCATCTAAGCATTCGCATCTCCGCTACACTCATATTATGCACATGCTGCCTCTTGGTGGCCCAACATTTTGAGCAGTACAGCATGGCTGGCCTCACAGCTGTCTTATAAAAACTTTCCCTTGAATTTAGTAGATATTTTACTTAAACCCTACTTCTAATGAAAATAAATCACTTAAAACTCAATAGACCTCACTAACTTGACTTGAAAAAAAATTAAAAGACATGGGCCCTATCACCTAACTAACTTAACTTATAAGTGAATGATATAAAAGAAAGTAGGCCATATGACTTAACCAAACAACTTAAAATAAAACCCCAAATAACACTCCTAGGGAAATAAAGAGTGGGTCCCATTTTCGTGGGGTTCAAACTCCTCCCCTCTTGCTTTGATGTTGAAAACTCCACCCTTTCTGTTTACATGCTTGAGCTCCATCCTTGGATCTTCAGTTCGTTGAAATGATGGACTATATCACCCTTTCTTTTTTAATGGTGATGGACTATATCACCCTTTCTTTTTTAATGGTGATGGACTAAATCACCCTAGTCATAAGATTTGGGGTGATCTTTGCGCGATAGGGATGATAGATGAGAGGGTAAAGGGGGTCCAAGGGTCTGTCCATAACTTGACTGAGTCCCCATTACCGACCACCCAATAAAGGCTGGATCGAACTATAGTTCTGGCCCGTAGGATGTGTTTCTAAACTGAGGAGTCAGATGGTTTGATTGGGGCTTCTAGGAAGGATACTTTTAGGTTGACATTTAGGTTGACAGAAGATGTAGCCATTACCTTCTTGTATATTGCTTGCGTACAAGTCGCTTGGTATCACTTTTAACATTATTATGAATAAGAGATTACCCCCTTGTCACCTCACAAAAATCTTTATTTCTTCTCTCTATCTTCCTACATTTTTTAAATAATATTTATATGGTAATAGGGTTGACATTTAGATTGACAAATGGTTTTCCATCCGAGAAGATGTAGCCATTACCTTCTTGTAAATTGCTTGCGTACAAGTCGCTTGGTATCACTTTTAACATTATTATGAATAAGAGATTGCTCCCTTGTCACCTCACAAAAATCTCCATTTCTTCTCTCTATCTTCCTACATTTTTCAAATAATATTTATATGGTAATAGATGGATGCATCAGATACAAAAGTTAGCTTCGATCCTAGAAAGAGTTACTCCCCTACAAGATTTTTTGACTCGTTTTCCTCATTCACTTCCATTGTTTTTCAGAAATAAAAAATAAAAAATAATTATTTGCTCGCTTATTCTTATTTTTATCCCTTGGATATTTTTCAATAGAAGTGCTTCAAATATTCAACCTGTGAAACTACCAGTTGCTCCTTTAACACTCCCCCTCACGTGTGGCCCCTCTTTTTTAGGGTTGGCCTACACGTGGCACACTCTTTTGGGTTTGGCCATTGCATGTGGATTTTGCTATCAAGGAGGTTTGAACCCAGGCAGTTGCTCTGATACCATGTAAAACGACCAGTTACTCCAAAAGCTTAAGCTGTTGGAGAAGGCGTTATTTAATCTTTTATACTTTAACACAACCTTTTACATTGGTGTCTCCTACTCTTCTTCGTATCTTTCTCTCCTTGTTTTCATTTAGGGTTTTCTTGATTTTCATGGAACCTGCCCGCTTTTCCGTTTTTGGTCGAATCTTCCCTTCTTTTCTTGCTAACCAGCATCAAAGGTTAAGTTAGGCCACATTAGCATGGAGGCTTAATCCAAAAAAGAGCCCACTCATTAGATGTAGTGTAGTCATATAAGCTTAAGTTAGGGCCATTTGAGCAATTCCCTCACTAAATTCAGTTTGATTTTAGCCAAAATAAGTTAAAGTTAGTGATCCTCCCCAAAATTCCCAAAGATTAATAAGCCTAACCCATTCTGTTAGTAAGGTAGGGATTCTCTAGCCTATATTTTTCATTCTTAAGTAAGGTACGGTTTTTGTCTCTCTTTCCTTAAAAAACAGAATTTCCTAACCCCACTATTCGGTGGTAAGGTTTATCAAAAAACCCTCCTTTACCCCTACACAAACCCACACCTCTTCTCTATTTTCCACCGGAAAAAATTTTGAAAAAAAAAACCAAGATAAGGGTTCTCCTATTGTCCTTTGTCCCCATTCTCTTTGCCTTATGATGGCAACTTCTACTTATTTGTTCTATTATTCTTTTTTTTAATGGCAGAGAAGTTTTATTAAGAAGAAAAAAGACCGAGATGGTCAATACAGAAGGAAAGAAAGCAAAGAGAAGGAAAATACAGATTAAAACCAAGCTTCCCTCCACAAAGGAAGAGTTATAAAACACAAAAGGAAATGTGGGGGTGTGGGGGGTGGGAGAGGGAAAGAAAGCAAAGAGAAGGAAAATACAGATTAAAACCAAGCTTCCCCCCACAAAGGAAGAGTTATAAAACACAAAAGGAAATGTGGGGGTGTGTGTGGGGGTCTGTGTGTGGGGGGCGGGGGGGGGAGCAAACATCTCCAGAGCCGCCTTGTTCTCTTATTCCTTGTCATCATCTTTCTCTTTTCTTCCGAACCTTGTGACTACTAAATTATCTCATGATAATTTTTTAGTCTTGAAGGGCAATCAGACATATCCTTCCTATAGGTAGAGCTTAGGGTAATCTTGACCATCTTTGATTGACTTGGAGAAAACCCCTAGGTTTGATGCTTGGTATGACAAGGATAACTCATTGTTTCATAGATAAATTCCACAATCATTCTTGAGGTCTCGACTGCCAACCATTCATCATTCCTGGATATTTGGAAGGTGCTTCATAACTCTTATGCTCAAGAACCTGAATCCCACATTATAAAGTTCACATCATAATTACATAATTGAAAAAAAGGGACCTCATTGATCCAAGGGTACTTAAACAAGCATAAGACTCTCTAGTAACAGTTTGATGTCATACAATGTCCACTTGATGAGAAGTACAAAGTGTGTTTTGCTCTCAATAGCCTTGATGGAAATTGCATGATCATCAACACTTCTATCCTCACCTAGACATTGCTTCCTAAATTTTCCAAATTCGAGTAGTCTTACTTCAATATGCTGGACTTCTTGCCTCCCAAGCTTTAAGTCTAAGACACCCACCATGCAAACATCACAAGAAGGCTTGCTGTGGGAAGTATAATAAATCTGTTGTAGAATGTTATCTTTGCTTCATTGACAACTATCAACATCATGTCCAGACAGCTCTGGCACATTTAGATCGGTAGTCTTCACTTTCCATGTTTGAAGCTCTTTAAATATTCTCTCTCCTATTGTTCTGTATTCAGTTCTTCGAGGATCATTATGGGTGAGAAGATCTCTCTTCCCATTACTCATTTTTCTCCGCCCTCTATTAGTTCTTCTATTGGATTTCCTAATGTTCCAGGTGGTAATGTTGTTCCTAGGATTCAAAAGAATTTATTGCATCCATATGAGTTAACCTCAAAATAGCAATGTTACTATGCTTTTACTCATTCTGTGATCTCGTGAAGATTTTGCGAATGGGTGAGCTCATTACTAGATGATCGAGATGAGGAAATCTCTATCTACTTTATGTTCCCTAGGATTCGGAACCGCCACGGTCCAGTTCTATTATTGAATTATTTTGCTGCATCGGTCTTGTCTATGTACTTGTCAAGATGGAATCATTAACTAAATCATGTAAATCGTAGCAAGGGGCTCCTAATGAAAGTTACAGCCACAAATTCACAAATAATCCAAGGGTTACTTAAACAATTTTGTTGTAAGTTTCTAATCTTCCGCCTCATACAAAATGTCTCCCCCAGATGTTTTAAGATTTCAAGAAATCAATAACTTCAAATTTTGCTGAAATCTAGATCTCAGAATTTCAGCACTGAAATCTATCCAAGCATAGATAAAAATTGATCTTCAAAAATGCAGGATCCACACGAAATTTCAGATTTTTTTTAAATTTAGAACATGCAGAACTCAGCCCGAAAGGATAAAGTGACATTTGTTGACCACCATGGCTAACTGCCATGGGTCATTGCCACATGTCTAGATTAAACCTAATAAATTGGCAAAACCGATTAAAGATATAAAAAAAAATCAAAAGTTACAATTGATGCACTTGCAAGAGAAAGAGAGGTTTAGGGCTTAGATTTAGTGCTTCAATTTAGGTCACATGTCTAGATAAAACTGAACAAATTGGCAAATCAAGTAAAAGATATAAAAAAAAAATTAAAAAGTTACACTTGATGCACTTGCGATAGGTGACAAAAGATATATAATATATATGCAAGAGAGAGAGAGAGAGAGAGAAGCGTGTGTGTGTTGGGGGGGGGGGGGGGGGGGGGGGGGGGGGGGGTTTATGGGCTCAGGTTTAGTGTTTGGCAATTTAGATTTAGGTTTTCATAATTCCTAACCAATTTCGATTGTATATTCTTAGTGGATAAAAATTTTCAGCCAGTCGGTGAGCCACTCTTATGAAGACAGTCTCCTCCGTCGTCTGACCATATGAAGATATCCAGGCCGGCACTGGCCTGATCTAATGGACAGATGTTGGAGTCCATGGAAAAAAAACTCCCATTAGTGGCTTTTGTGGTCACTAATTAGTGACAATGAATCATTGAAACTCCTCCTTCGTTAGCAGGAGCACTGAATTCGGCACCCATGCTGGGCAACTTGTCCATTTCAAGATTAAAAAAGGAATAACAACAGGTTAGACTAGACATTCTGGTTGTTGTTGGAAACGTGGAGTCTCTTCGAGGAATGTTAGCCACAAGGGTGAGCCACCCACATCTTCCTAGCATATCTCAATTTAGTGGCATGCATATTATTAAGAAACAATACAAATCTGCTTCTTTAAGACTTTATTAATCAATTCATACTTGTTTTTTAGTGAAACTAACTAAAGATATTAGAGTCTTAGTATTCATCATGCACTTACCTCTTCATCGATTTTCCTCCAGATTCCGGTCATGTCAATCACTGACTTGGAGCATATTGGACATGCATACCTGAATGACAAAACCAAAGGTGACATTTGCCTAAAATGCTAGAAGATAAAATAAAATGAAATAAAATTCAAGGCGATATGGTGCCTTACTGATTATGCTTTCTCATCTCATGAAAGCATTCGGAATGCATTGTGTGCCCACATTTCATAACTCTTGTATCTTTCAACGAGTCAAAAAGATACTGTACATATTGGAATAAACTTTAATGCACAAAATTCCAATTTTCAAAAGATGATGGAATCAGTTAAGAGACACAAACCTCATAACAGATTGGGCAATGGTGCCGCATTGAGTTCTCCACACATAAGTGATTATTGTTCAGGCCAACCGAGTAGCAAGATCCTGTGCACTTATAAATCATTTATTAGAGGGAAAGGGAAACATATATTTGAACAGGAACACTGTAATTTGGAGTAAACATAATTTTGGTGCATGCACAGGGACTTTTACTAGGAAGTCTGCAAAGGTATATAAGTATATCCATTGCCTACACATAACATGTGTGCAGTAGTTGATGGCGTGTGCAATAGGCTAATATAGAGAGCCATTTAAGTAATAAGAGATTTCAATCATTGTCAGAATAACAGAGAATTTTAGCGCCATTAAAAAAAAGGAAGAATTTTGGCAATAATGACAATATCACATAAGCAAGCCACTAATTCATGAAAGGGAGAGACAAATATTGGTAAGAACAAAAAGAACTTTATAAATATTACTACACCCAACAACAAATAACCCATGTTAAACAAATTAAGGACCATAATGTTGACATGAACAGATTGAGAGAACAGTAGCTGCTTAACCATTTATTAACTACGAGGCCAATGTACATTAAAGCACCCTATACCACTGAACAAGTTCTGTAGTTGTACATATTACTCCACACATGTGCATTGTGATCAGTATTGAAGCCAATGTTTTCTTCTTTGTTAGCAAACACTAACTTTTCATTCATTGTTCCCCCTCTTTGTGCCTTAATCGAAGAAAAAAAATGGATCATAAAGCTATTAAAGGCGTCTTTCTGATTTATTTTCCTATCCAAAGAGGGTATAAGCGATATGAACCTTCCACTGGTAAGAATTTTATTACTATGATTGTCACGTTCCTTGAATCTACCCCTTTATTTTCATCACAATACTCTCTTCATATGAAGAGTAGTGGTGTTGAAGAGTCTTGTTCTCTCTCCTATGCCAGTTTCTTCTCCTACAGTTCCTGGTACTACTATGACCTTAGTCATAATTTCTGTTTCATTTGTTGTTTTGTTTTGGTGACCAGAATGGAACGTTTTGGTGTTTCGTCCGTTTCATTCGAAACTTTTCATTCCGCTACGATGATTAAATTTTTTTAATAGTTAAAAATATGAAAAAACTCACAAATTGTTAAAAAGATATAAGAAATAATTAAATGAACCAAATATATAAAAGATCCAATATTTAATTAAAGGAAAATCACTATTAGCTGAAATAGCTGTGTTGACCAGTGCCTAACAAGCTGGAAAAAAATTTAGAGACCAAATGATGAGATTTTTTTACCGAACTTTTGGGATTTAATAATGTTTGGACATGATAGAATTTATGAATTTTTAAAATTGAAAAAATACCTCATCGTTTGGAAGTTAAGATTTCGACCCGACCCGTTTTTACGAATTTTGTACTAGAACTGGAAAGTTGACTTTTTATCCTTTCAGATTTGGGTCTTGAAATTATTTTTAATAGATCCAAATGAGGAGTGCTCCCTTATTTACATGTAAATCTTAAGTAAATGAACATAAAAATAGTAAAGACATTTAAATACTAAAACCACCATGGAGATTTGATAGTTTGTTTGATGAGATCTACTTATGCCTTTTAAAAGGAAAATCTAAATTCTCAAATATAGGGAAGGTGTGGGCCTTGAATGAGTATCTAGCTACACAATAACGCCTTGAGTAGTTTCTCACGCATGCAGTCCCGGATGTTGCACTGGTTATTATATCCAAAACGACCCCAGATTTCAGTACAATCTTGAAAAAGGAGACAGAATTGAATCTTGCATGTGCTGAGGGACACACATTTTCCTTCAATTCACCTACAAAACAACTTGAAGGTTTCACACCAAAAATGTATCTATAGATGAGCACAAGGTATACTAGAGGGAAAAGTGGTTATTGACACTATACTGTCTTATGATAGAAATTTAGCAATAAGCATGAAAAAACTCATTATCATATGTAGGAGGTTGAATCTGGGCATATATTTATATCAAAGTTCTGATATGATGCCCAAAAAATAATGGGGCAGAAAACAAATGTGAATAGAGCTAATAGCATAATAAACTAGATTGACCTCGACGTTGAGGTTGCAAGTCTGATCCCAGCTTGTCTACCAAAAATCTAGAATATGAAATAGCAAGGTAGCTACAGAGTTATGGAATAGGTTGTTATCTAGATTTGGTGTTACATGGGTTCACCCAGCAAAATTATCAGACCTGTTTGAACATTGGGAATGGTGTCCATGGAATGGTAAAGGAAAATTTCTGTGGAGAGTCTCCTTTCTAGCTATAATATGGGTGATATGGAAAGAAATGATAGAGTTTTCAAAGGATTTTCAAGGTGCCCCTCCTTCCACTTCAATAAAGTGGTAGCGCTTATCATCTCCTTGGTGAGACTCATACCCAGCTTTGCTTTTGTATCGGCTTTGATTTGTGCCATGGTTGGAGGGTGATATGCAATGGAGTTATGGGAAATCCTAAGGTGGATCAAGTATGGGAACCACCTGTAAAAGGTCTTTTGAAATTTAATTTTGATGGGTCTAGCATGGGAAATCATGGTCCATTTGGTATTGGAGGGGTGTTAAGAGACGATCAAGGGAGTGTCGTTTAGGCCTTTTCGGGTCCAATTGGGATCTCGGATTCGAATGAGGCGGAGGTTCGAGCAGTACACCATGGTATCAAACTTCTTAACAATGACTTAAATAGGGTGGAGATTGAAGGTGATTCAAAAAATGTCATAAGTTGGATTAATGGATCACACTCACCTCCTTGGAGATTTGAGGATTTCTTTGATGAGATTCAAGACATGATTGGAGGGTTTCATCTTCAGGCATATCATGTGAAAAGATCAACAAACGGGACTGCAGATAAATTAGCCAAAGAAGGAGTTTTTAGGGAGGTTTTAGAATAGTTTGACTATCTTCCCCCTTAAGATTCCGGTTTCTTGATATATGTAGAGTTTATATTTATTTTTGTTGTTATCTTGTAATCCCTTCGGGACTTCCTCGGTCTCGTTTATAAATATATTATATATTTTGCCCTTTAAAAAAATAATAGTAATGTCTTTCAAAGATTTTTCTCTTATTTTTTTATTTTATTTTATTTGTATGTCGTTAATTGAATCCCGAAATATAAACTTAAAAATTAAAACGAAATTAAAGGAGTAGGGGAACAAAATAGAGACAACGTAGATTCCCAATAGTTCAAACCCCAAATAGGTCATGAATGATCCCCATGAGAAAGATTCATTGGACATAGAAATTCGTATGATTTTGTTTATGGCCTAGGGACAGAGGACGAATGGGAAACAATTTCAGTTTAGTCTTCCCAATCCTAATGAAACCACGGAAAAATATCAGGACTGGTATTAGTCAAAAGATCTGGTAGGATAAGGCACCAAAGGAGACATCATATTGGCCACTTAAGGGCTTAGTTGCTGGAGGTTTATGTGGTCATATTGGTTGGAGCGAGCACTAACTCTTTTTTCGAACTAACCATAAAACATCATTTGGTTTCTGAGCTGGATAAGGAATTAAGATCCATTAACAATCTGTTTCCAAATTGCTGTTGCGGAGAGGACTTTGTTCAACTCCAAATTATGACAACAACAAATTTAAATGAATGATGATCGAATATGGCACAGCGTGAAGTGTGCATACCACATCTCTTGCAGTGAAAGAAGTTCTCTCGCCCACCAACTCTGATTGAGTTTTACAATTAAAGATCAGTCCACGACTTAGAACTCAGTGAATAGAAAGCATGTATCAAGACCTTGAACACAAAAATAGGGGGCATGGACTACTAACCTGCAAATACCACAATCATCGCAATGGAACTGTTCTTTTGCTGTCTGCAACGAGAGAACAGTCTTTAACATCAAAATTCTACTATAACCAAGCATAATTGCCCCACATGAAACTCGATATCTTTCCCCAAAGTATGATGTTTCTAAAAAGTTAAAGAAGGAAAAAGAAAAAAAAAAACATTAACTATCTTACATTGTCATCATAGAATTTGCAGATTTCACAGAAATATTCTCCCATATTAACACCGCAGTTTGTACAGACTTGTGCCACCTATGGGCAAACAAAAATAAAAGATCAGGAGCTAGACTCTTTACGTTAAGAACAATAGAGAAAAAAACAGAGAAACTATAATCCAAATAACGCCAACACCACCTGTTGCTCTGTATCACAAATCAAACAAATGACCTGAAATATCAATAGAAATCCAAAACCATCAGACCCCAGCTTGAATTGAATAACCAAGAAGCTAAACAAAAAAAAAAAAGACATAACAAAAACATAGGATTCTGTAGAAATACAAATGATTAAATAACATAAACTCTAACAGCTTAAGCTTTTGGACTAATAGGTTGTTTCACAGATTAAACTCACTTGCCGAACATCATGCCTACAAAGTTCATGTCGATCGCGAACATTGCTCAGCGTGCTCTAGAACAATCAAATCAACAAATCCATCAATACCCATAAACCAAACCTTCCTAAATTCAAATTTATGAGAAAACCAAACAAGAAAAAGAAAGAATACCCTATTTACCATTGCCTCGTTGTGACAGTGCCGGCAAGGGAAAATCTCATTACAACATGGAGCTCTGATCTTGCATCTTCTTCTATAGTGCTTGCATCTAAATGCCCAAAAAAAAAAAACTATGTTGAATGAAAAAAGAAGAACAAGATAACCAGTTTCTAATACAAGTTTAGAAGAGTTTATGAAATATACCCATAACCCATCTTTCCAAAATCAAGACGCTGATTAGCAGAACCTTCCATTGATTTGGAAAACGATTTCTAAGAGGAAAGAGGGTTGAGCAGAGAACTTTAAAAATAGAGAAAGATATGGGATTGGTTCGGTATCTGTAAACCAACTTGGAGGTGCCGTGTTCTAATCCAATGAGATTTTTCCATTAAAAAAAGGAGAGTTATGGCCCTTGAATGGGGCCCAGGGAAAACAGTTGAAATCCCATTAAATGTACCAGACAGGACTCTGCGGATTGGAAGAAAGACCTTTTTATGGTTCAAACACAAACCTCCCAATTCTACGGTCCAAATCAAATGGATTCGTGTAGGTATTTTTGTAAAGAAAGGTGGACCCGGGGGCAGGGGCGGAGCTACATGTAACGTAAGGGGAGCTGCCCCCCTTGAGTTGGGTAAAGGTCTTTTAAGAAGGGCATTTTTGGCACTAAGGTCCCTGTAACTTTTCAATTACTTTAGAAGAGGGCAAAGGTCTTTTAAGAAGGGCATTTTTGGAACCAAACATATGATCCTGGATTCAGGGGTGCAACTCGGGTGGGGTTGAACCTAACCCAACACTCGGAAAAAGGTCGGGTCAGGTTCAGGTTTGAGTTGACTTTTCCGATCTGGGTTGAGTTTGGGTCGGGTTGAGGGTTTGATAACCTGACCCATGTGTAACCTGACATTTTTTATGATTTTTTATGTTTTTTAGGCTTAAAAACTCGAGTTGGGTCGGGTCAGGTCAGAAAAAAGGGTTCCTCGGGTCGGGGCTGAACCTCGTCTGGTTGGAAAAATGGGTTCCTTGAGTCGGGTTGGGCTCGCCTCACTATCCTGGATTGATTAGTTTTTTCTTTTCTTTCTGACACTGTGACTGATCAACCATGGTATGGCCTAATCGATAAAACGATCTAGTAATTATAGTGGACCCGTGTAATTAGTGCAAGTAGAGAATGGGATGTTTGATTTTTCTAGTGGAGATCTACTACTAAGATGATCTCGCTCTGATGAACAAAGATATCGTGATCCAATGCACACATGTCATATTTACTTGGTGATCGGAATTATTGATCTAATGGGCCATCACAAGGTGACCCAATACAGAGATCCAAGTTTTAAGCCCTGTTTGGATTGCAGGAATTTTTTGGAAAAGTTTCGAAAGAAACAATATTTATGCAATTTTCCCATTTGATTTTTACTTAGAGCAACCTTCATCTATGATAATTTTTTTAGTTGGAATACAAATAGAATCTTACTGGATTAAGACATGTAACAATTAAAGATTGAAAGACATCTTTAGGAAGTCTTCTTTATCATGTTTGATCAAAGGTCTTGAATCCTCTGACCAAGGTGGGATCAACAGCAATAGGCAAGACTTGTGATGGGAAGTAATATTCATGAAAGTGATTGTCATACACGCTATATGGTATATGGTCATGTTAACAAAAATGAAACGATGCTCATCTTCAAAGATACGCACTTTTAAGGTATTATTAACTACAAAGAATGCTTTGTAGAGTGAGACTTTATTGCAAGACAATGAAGGCACACCACTTTTGGATGATTTCTTTTGGCTTTGCTAAACACCGAAAATTCTCTAATTCTAGGAAAAATCAAGGAGGAAAAGGGGAGAAACAGAATCTCTGGCTCTGACTTCTAGAAGTTAGGTTGCAATCTGCATTGAATAGAGTTTACATTGAAAGGCAGAAGAGTTCAGATCCTGAAGATGTCATTCAGAAGATATAGCACAATAAATGAATAAAATAGTAAATGGTCTGTTGGGAATTGAAGTCATGAGTTGGAATGAGAGCACAAAAAAAGGAGAGAAGAGAGGAAATGGCGTAGAAGGAAAGGAAGATTGGAAGTCTTAATTCTGCAACTGATTACAGTTAGGAGTGGAAAGGGAATTCAAACAAATGGATATTTTTCTTGACAAAAAAAACAAGAATTGAATTTTAAAAAGGGAAATGATATCACCGCTATCATATTTTTATCGCACTCCTCACTTTATTAAAATGTACGGTATGGCCAGCACCGTAAAATGATCCAAACCGTCCATTAGATAGGCCACAGCATAAATAAGTTGTGCCCCAAAAATCATTTCCACAGGTCGATCCTAACCCTCCGATCTATAGAGAAAATACCGTAGTGGTGATATCATTTCCCTTAAAAAAATGGAATATGCTTACAAGAAAGTCACTTTCACAATCATTCCTAAAAGACAATTAGTAGGCACCCCCTGATGATCACATCCTTTGACTGAATTCAACTATAAAGCCAGCCAAATGACGGTTGATATCAACCTCTATCCCATGACTCTAGGCCCCTAGATCAAACAAATCTTATACAGGGTCTGCAAAGAAAATCTAAACCGTTGATTCTTTTTAGTTCTCTATCTTATGCATGTGTTGGGTCGGCTCATGATGTACAAGTTCAACGGTATTGATTGCACAAACAAGTCCATGTGGGACCCTATAATCCACCGTCACCATTGATCTCACAGTTTGGTTTGCATAGTCTATTCTCAATATAAACTGCTAACCCATATCTGAGTCATGGTATAAAATTATGGATTGTTTTGGCCAACCAAAGGAACTAAAATTGAGCAATTAAGAGAAACTAAATAATAAATAATGCAAGTTTCATTGATCGTCGGTATTGCTCCATTGCTAACATCCAACAAACAAACATTGCATTGATCGTAAAATTAGAATTGCATAGGGTGGGCCCCACCCCATTAGAACATGGGGTGTAAAGTTGTGGGCCCCATACTACGCATAGATTTAGTTGGAGAATGCAGGGATGTTTTCGTCAATGAAAATACGATTATGGGGGGAAAAAATTCCATGAAATTTATTTTTTATGAAAAATATCCATGGCATGGTAATCAAGGTTTAAAATTTCGGTTTCGGTACCGGTTTCGGAACTTGAAATTTCGAAATTTCGGTCGAAATCTGGTACAAAACCCGAAATTAATATTTTATTCAATATTAAATTTCAATCGAAATATTAAATTAATATTAAAAAAACAGATTTTTTGGGGAAAATTTCGGAAAAACCCTTTTATTTCTTTACAGAATTTCGGCCAAAATTTCGGTTTCGGCCGGGACTGAAATTTTAGTGAAATCGAAATTTAAAACCATAATGGTAATTTTGTAAAATAGAGAAAAAACTAGGAAATAATAGAGAACATGACCTTGGATATGAGAGAATGGAAGAAAATGATCCATGTAGATGAACCCAACTAGTGTTAGGATTAGACTTAGTCATTTTTGAGCGGGGTAGATTCTTTCAACTTCATCATGAAAATTTTCTAAAGGATTCATTAGCTGACCCCGACTGGTTTGGGAAAAAGGCTCAGTTTAGTTGAGAGAGAAAATTGGGACAAAGGGTTTGTTGAGTTGAGTTGAGAGTAAAATTTCAATAAAATTTAAGGAAAAGTTGAGTTGAGTTGAGAGTAAAATTTCAATAAAATTTAAGGAAAAATACACTTAGACACCCTGTGGTTTCTGACACATTCAACTTAACCCCTAATGTTTAAAAAGTTACAAGTAGACCCCCTGTGGTTTCAATTTGTGTAAGGTAAACCCCCTTCAGTTGACGGTTCGTCCATAAATTGAAGGGTTAGGATGATCCTATGGAGCAGATTTTTTGGGCACACCCTATCTATGTCAGGGCTCATCATATGAACGCTTTGGATCATCCAAACAATGTGGGCCCACTGTGTTTTTGGTAGTGGGCCCAAACCCCATACCCGAATCCAAACACTACCAAAAAACAGAGTGGGCCCACATTGTTTGGATGATCCAAAGCGTTCATTTGATGGGCCCTGACATAGATAGGGTGTGCCTAAAAAATCAGCTCCAAAGGATCATCCTAACCCTTCAATCTGTGGACGAACCGTCAACTGAGGGGGTCTACCTTACACAAATTGAAACCGCAGAGCATCTACTTGTAACTTTTTAAACATTAGGGGTTAAGTTGAATATGTCAGAAACCACAGGGGGTCTAATTGTATTTTTCCCTAAAATTTATTAATGTAATGATTTTAGAATTGCACTGATTCATTTCGTCTTTTATTTTATTATTTAAACATCAGTCAAAGGTTGATACAGGTCCCATAAAGCTATCAATTTAAAAATAAAAGACAAGTTAAGTTTGTGCAATTATTAAAACATGGCAGTCCCAATATTAATAGCCTCGTGAAAAGGGAGATTATATCAGCAAAACCATGTTTAATAATTGCACTAATCCATACTGTCTTTTATTATTTTAAGAGTTGTCAAATTATAACACTTCCCAAAAAGCTCTCACAAGCCAATTTTAAAAGAAAAGACGATCTAAGCATGTGCAATTATCAAAACATGGTCGTGCCTATATCATTTCTGTTTGGAAATTGTTATACCTAGGGTTGCAACTTGGGTCGGGTTTTACCCGACCTCCATCAACCTGGCTCGAAAAAAGCATGGGTCTGGTTCAAAATGCTTTGGTAACGAGGTGGATCGGATTTATGTTTACAAAGCCCGAGTGATTATCAAGCTGGGCCGGTTTTAAAGGTGGAAAACCCGGCTCGACCCGAGAACTCGCATTTTTCCTTTTTTAATTATAAAAAATTATAAAGTTATATCAACGTAAGTTAAAAAGTAAAAACGTAACCCTAGCCCCCCCTCTCTCTCTCTCTCTCTATACACACACACACACACACACACACTAGTGGGACACCCCATGCAATGCACGGGGAGTGGGAAAACATTATATTTAGCTTCTCATGATAGACAATAGAGAAACTGCATATTACAGAAACCTTATAGATCGGAGGGTTGCGATCATCCCATCGAAATGATTTTAGGGGCACAACCTATTTGCGTCGCGGCTCATAAAATGGACGGCTTGGATCATCCTATGGCGTTGATAGCAAACTTAATTTGAAAAATCTGGGTGGGGCCTACAATTTGGCCTTAATGTTAATGCACGACCCACACCATAGGTTGATCCAAACCATTCATTTGATGGGCCACAATGTAAATAGGTCGTGCCCCAAATATCATTTCCATTTGATGATCACGACTCTCCAATCTACAGAGGTTTCCGAAATGTGCAGTTTTTCTTTAGATCAGAGGGCTATGATTATCAAATGGAGGGTTTGGATCATGGGGTGGTGCGTACAATTAATTTTGAAAAATACAGATGGGGCCTACCTCGTTCAAAGATTTGAAGAAATTAATATTTGGGCTCACCAACTGTGGGGGATAGACCAGTTCAAAGATTTGAAGAGATTAATTTTTGGGCCCATCAAAATGATTTTAAAAAATATGGGAGGGTTTGACCTGACTCGTAAGGGTCCGGGTGACACTGGCCAGGTGAAAATGATCGAGGAAAATCTACGGGTCACAAATCTTGGACCCGTACCCGGCCCAAGAACTGTACGGACCACATCACAGGTTGATCCAAACCGTCCATGTGAGGGAACACAACATCAACATGTTGTGCCCCATAAATCATTTCCATATGCTGATCCTAGCCGTCCAATCGATAGAGTTTTCCATAATATGTTGTTCCTCTTACATCGGATGGTTAAGATCACCCTATAGATTTTTTATTACAAAAGCATAAAGGAGGGGGGGTAAGATTGAAATTATGTGGCTTTCATGAGTGCCTTTGTTAAAAAGTATAAAGGAGGGGGTAGGATTGAAATTAAGTGGCTTTAATGGGTGCCTTTGTTAGAAAGCATAAAGGAGGGCGTAGGATTGTAAATATGTGGGTTGAATGGGTGCCTTTGTTAAAAAAAGTCAAAAAAGTGATCTGTAATTCCTACAAATTTTTGGGAGAAATTGAAATAATTCCCTTAGTTTTCATTCCTCTCTCTCTCTCTCTCTCTCTCTATATATATATATATATATATATATATATATCTGACTTCCGACTTCCGACTTGCAGTCTTTGTCGCCCCTCCTCATCTCTGGTGACCCTCATCTCCACCATCTCTGGTGACCGGTAATTTCACCAAACTCTATTTAACAGACCTTTCAATCTTTCAGCTTGTCTCTGAAACCCATTTCAAAACTCATCAAAGTATCAAACCCTCTTCCATTTTGCAAAACCAGAGAGGGAATTCGTGAGAGGATTTTTGGATTTTTGGGTTGAACAGGCCCTAATCGTAGAGGGAGTAGAGAGATCTAAGAGAGGTTTGAGCTGGGGAAGAGCCAAGAGAATATCAGAGACTAGAGAGGGGAGAAATAGAGAGGTAGAAATAGAGAAGGGGGCTTCTTCTTCATTTTTGCTATAAAAATGTGAGAGAGAAGAGTAGAGAAGATCGGCTACCCATTTCCAACCTCTGACCATCTTCTCCGATGGATTTTTCCAGAATCCGACAAGGGGGATTCTTGAGCTTAGGCATACATCAGAGAAGATATTTGTCACAATTCTACTATAAGTTTGCTTTCTGTGTCCTTTTCAGTTTTAATTTCGTGTCTATAAGGCTTTGTTTGTTTGGATTTTTAGAACCAACTGTGAGCCCATAATTAATTATTGGTTGGATTATTGGATAGAACCAATTGGATGGATGGATTATTGTGTTGAAACAATTTTTAGAACCTTGTTTGTCTCCGGTGGATTATTCCTTTGTTTTTGTGTTGAATTTCTCATACTATATCATCTTGGTTCCAAGTTCTCATAGTCTCTGTCTCAACAGTTCATTAAAATCATTTATGCAATCATGCTTCCATAGGCTCCAATTTAAGCAAGGCATTCTGTTTATGGCTTGGGAAGAGTGAGTTTTGGTAGCATGATGAATAAAATTAAGAAACTTCTTCACTGGTAATTCTCTTCTTCAACTATTATGTCATGAAAAATCTTCATCCAACTCTGATATTTGGGATCTTTTCATTCATGCAATTTAAGTTTCAAAAGGTGATGAGATGAGAAAACCCGACCCGGCCCGGCCCGGCCCGGCCCGAGATAGTTTATCGGGTAGCATAGGGTTTTAGAAAACCCGACCCGCCCGACCCGAGTTGCAACCCTTATAACCATTGCCAACTGGTTAAATACTAAAAGACAAGGCGAGATAATGCAATTATCAAAACATGGTAGTGCAAATATCATTGGTCTTTAAAAGTTGGGCGAAGATACGTTCCCCCAATCACCCTTCCGAAGAACCCTAATTTGAGTTTTTTCACTGATTCAGAAGAAGAAGAAGAAGAAGAAAAACCATAATTTGAGCTTCGTTCACAGATTCAGAAGAAGAAAAAAGACCCTAATTTGAGCTTTGCTCACAGATTCAGAAGAAGAAAAAAACCTTAATTTTTCACAGAGAGAGATGGGGAAGAAACAACACAGCAAAGATCGGATGTTCATAACGAAAACGGAGTGGGCGACCGAATGGGGCGGAGCCAAATCCAAAGAAGTTCTCACCCCATTCAAGCGCCTCCCCTTCTATTGCTGCGCGTACTTCACAAACCCTAATTTCCCTTTCATTTCCTTTCTTCTTCCCAGCTTCATATTTTATCTTCTTCATTATGTTTTGATTGGTTTTACTTCTTTTTGGGGATTTTGATTTAGGCTTGTATTCACTCCATTCGAAGACGCAGTTTGTACGATAGACGGCAGTGTGTTTGATGTAGTGTGAGTTATCTCTTCAATTCATGAATTTACAATTTGCCTTTTTTTCTTATCTTCATTGGTTTGAATTTGATTTGGTTTTTGGGTTCAGGCATATAATCCCTTACATAAAAAAATATGGAAAGCATCCTGTAACTGGAGCTCCTCTCAAGGTGGAGGATCTTATCCCTCTTACCTTCCACAAGAATTCTGAAGGTAATTGGCCTTTTCTCTGTCCATTTCATGATGCCAATCATCTTTGCGTATTCTTTTGTTTTGTGGTATTTGATTTCCCTGGTGATATAGAAATTGCATTTGGTGAATAATTTATGATACTCGAGGAAGACTGTTCTCCATTGGACTTCGTGCCACGCAACACTCTTAAAAGTCAAAAGTCATTGTTAAATTCTGAATCATATTAATACTTATTGGAAGAAGTATCTGTTACGTGCCTAATTGGCAGTAACTCAAATAGGGGGGGGGGGAGGGGCAACCCCGTACCTCCTGAGAGTTCAATTCGAGAGGAACCATGACTCTCCTCAAAATTAGTACTGGGGGTATTTTTGATAATTTTAGCCACTCCCATGTGTTTGTGTGCATGTGTTTTGTCTATGTGTGCATGCACGCGTGTGTGCGTGTGTGCATGCGCACACATTTATCGTGATGATGAATGGAATTGAGTTGATACCCCACACGGAATTTTTTCTTCTCTCATCTATTCATATTCATCACATTCTAGCTAGGATTTATCTCATTAACTATTGTGTGGAAGTTTTGGAACGTGCAAACTATGCTTTTTTTTTTAAACAAGTGGAAATTTATTAACCCGGAAGACAACCTGACTGGCCAAATTATCAATCCTACATCGAACACTCCAGAGTTTGCTAGATGGTGAACAGGAGTGTTACCTTCTCAATGAATATGGGAGAAGGAACACTCAATTGTCCTCAATACATAAAAATTCTCTCCTAAATAAATTCCTAAATCTTCGAGGAGAAGGGGCCTCCTTCCTAAGCCACCGAATATTGTTGAGAGCCCTCATCCCACAACTTTGTGGCTTGAACCTAAGACACCAATCTGAGGTCATTCCACACAATACAAATTTTAATCACTGCCACATCACACTCACCACATGGGCGTAAAAAGGAGAGAACAATCTGGTAATTAGGGTTAGAGCAGACCCCCCTAATGCCCGCCGTATTGGTCGTAGTGCCACTCCAAGTAAGGAGCTTACTACTACCATCAAAATTCATATCAATCCATCAGTCAACAACTGGAGATCCCAAACATCAAGAGGCTAGGGGAGGGATCCATGCTAATATGAATCCGGTTACAAATGATATCTTGGATTGCAACACCATCAAACTGCTTAGCTTTAGAAACCTGCTCAGAAACTTTGATTATAATCCAGTTTATAATTTTACCAACCAAATTAGATTTTTTTTTTTGAAACTGACCAACCAAATTGGATTTAATTTTAAAGATCTAATTGTTTTTATTCTTCCATATGATCCATATTGTTGAAGGAAACAATTTTTTTTACAAGCTGTCATGTCTCTTATTGCTTGCGGGTTTGCGCCACAACTCCCACAAGGCCTTGACCGATGATATGGTAGATGTATCCCGACATACATTGAACAAACCAAATAAATAACTCCATATTTTCTGCTCTCTTGTGTAGAGAATAAACAGATAAGTGGGGGGGTTCAAATGGAGAGCAACAGAACACGCAATCCCAATCATCACAAGTATGTCTCTTGACAAGTTGGGTCCCTGGTAAGAATTTTAACATGAAGCGGACACCACAGAAAAACCATGGCTCTAGGAGAGTCGAGATAATTCCAAACATTGGGGAATCTTGAACCAGGGAAACAAGAATTAGTCATCACATATGACTTAATAGAAAATACGCAGTTTTCTCTGGAGCCCAGAAAAACTTGTCTTCATAATCCACAATAGATAAGTATTGGTTACGGATCGATGCAGATAGCATCTAGAACTTGTTGGATATTTTGAGGGAGTTACCTTCCTGCAAAAGTGGGGTAATAACTTGTCAAGGACCCTCCATCAATATAGTTAGTTACCGAGGCCCTAGGGTAGACTGTACGAACGAAAAGGTAAGGAAATGACATAACCAGCGATTCTGCGTACCAATTATCCAATGAGAAAAAATTACTCCCCTTTGGAAAAGTGAGAGGAAACATATTGGAACCATCTCATAAGAAATACAACTACCCATAGTCCATAGTGGTTTAACATTGAACACCTCGTGACATGTGCAGTAGCGCATGTCTGATAATTCAGTGCACACCACATTTCACATACAATTCATGTAAACATGTATTCATGATAAATACACTGCATTTCACATGCAATTCATATAGAAACCATCACATAAGCAAGACAACTACCCATAATGGTTTAACATCGAACAACTTGTGAAGTGTTATAGCTCAACTCATCTCAACTCAACAAAGCCTTTGTCCCAAACTAGTTGGGGTCGGCTAAATGAATCCTTTAGAAGAAATTCATGAAGAAGGTAAAAGGAATCTAGCTAAATCAGGAGTGAATAAGCAGTGTTTGGAGTGGTTTGATTATTTGCCGCCCTGATTTTATTTTGATTGTATTTGTATTTTCCTTTTTCTTATGCTCTTTGCTCCTCTGTATTTGGTGGACCATCTCTGTTCCGTTTTATTCAATATATTGCGCCATTTCAAAAAAAAAAAAGAAGGTAAAAGGAATCTACCTGGCTCTAATCCTGGTTCTTCTACGTGGATCATTTTCTTCCATTCTATCCTATCCATGGTCATGTTCTCAGTTATGTTCCTAGCTATCAAGTCTTTCCTCACTGTTTCTACCCAAATTGTTTTCGGTCTGCCCCTACCTCTTTTTACTCCATCAATTTGGCACAAGTTGCCTCTTCTCACCGGAGCATCCAAAGGCCTACGTTGGATATGTCCAAACCATCTTAAGCGGTGCTCTCTCATCTTCTCCTCAATTGGTGCCACCCCTACCTTCTTACGAATGTCTTCTTTTTTAATTATATCTAACCTTGTGTGGCCGCACATCCATCTAAGCATTCGCATCTCCGCTACACCCATCTTATGCACATGCTGCGTGGCCCAACATTCTGAGCCGTACAACATAGCTGGCCTCACAACTGTCTTATAAAACTTTCCCTTCAACTTGGTAGGGATTTTACTGTCGCACAGAACTCCTGAGGCAAGCTTCCACTTCAACCAACTTGCTCTTATTTTATGGTTAACATCCTCTTCAATCTCTCCTTCCTTATGTACAATTGAACCACGATAGCGAAAGATATCCCTCTTAGGTACCTTCTGACCACTCATATTTACTACATCCTCGTCCCGCATCCTTACATTACTAAAGTTGCATTCCATATGTTCTGTCTTAGTCTTACTCAGTCTAAAACCTTTGGATTCCAAAGTAGTTCTCCATAACTCTAATTTAGCATTTACTCCTGCTTTGGTTTCGTCGATTAATACTATGTCATCTGCAAATAACATACACCACGGCACCTCATCTTGGATACCTTCTGTAAGCTCATCCATAACTAGCGTAAAAAGATAAGGGCTTATAGTTGATCCTTGGTGCAATCCTATTGTAATTGGAAACTCGCTAGACGTGCCATCTGTGGTTCTGACACTAGTTACTGCTCCATCGTACATATCTTTAATCACATCAACATATTTAGTAGGCACTTTTTTCCTTTCAAGGACCCACCACATAACACTCCTGGGAACCCTATCATACGCTTTCTCCAAATCAATGAAAACCATATGAAGGTCCTTTTTATTTTCTCTCTCTTCATTAACCGCCTAATCAAGAAGATAGCTTCCATAGTCGATCGATAATTCAATGCACACCACATTTCACACGTAATTCATGTAAATTTGTATTCATAATACATGCAACACATATCACATGCAACTCATATAAATATAATTATGTAACACATATTGATGTAGAAGGTTGTATGCGGAGCTTGTTTGATTCACTAAATTACAAATGTTTATGTTGCTGAGTTTTGCCTTATAGTTTCCTTATAGTAGTTCTATTGCTTGTTGATCCTTGTCTGCCCTTTTCTTTTCATCTTTTTGAATTGATGCCTGCTTGAATGTATGTCTTTACTTTTTATGATATGATGTTCAAATATGCTCTTATGTCACTATAGGCGAGTACCATTGCCCTGTTCTGAACAAAGTCTTTACTGAATTTACACACATAGTTGCCGTGAAAACAACAGGGAACGTATTTTGTTATGAGGTTTGTTACTGCTGCTGCTCATCATTGAAAATATCCTTTTCTTTATAGTTCTCTTACACACGTTGTCCTCTACAGCTCAGCATTTTGGGGTTGATTTTTCTCTGCAGGCAATTAAAGAACTGAACTTGAAAACAAAGAATTGGAAAGAGCTCCTCACAGATGATCCATTCACTAAAGATGACCTGATAACAATCCAGGTTATAAAATTGAATTTTGTCTTTCTCTATTCATTGACAATCAATCTTCCAACATTCCTACAGATGCTTTTCTGGTTGTCTATGTAGAATCCAAATAATCTCGATAGCAAGGTCCTCACGGATTTTGACCATGTGAAAAATAGTCTGAAACTTGATGATGAAGGTGGGTTAGTTTGAAATGTGTTTCCCACTTTTTATCTTTATCTTTTTTTTTGTTCTACTCTCATTATTACAATTCTTTCTTTGTTTTCAACAGAGTTGCAAAATGCAGATCCATCACATGACATAAATGTATCATCGGGAGATCTTAAACAGATGCTGAAGGAGCTTGGAACTGATAAGGGGAGGGAAACTGCCTTACACGGTGGAGGTGGCAACAAAGCACAAAATGAAAGAGCTGCCGCACTTGCTGCCATTCTATCTTCGAGGTCTCGCATCAAAGAGGATTCCAAATCAAGCCCTAATGGAGGCCCTAAAGCCACTCAGTCCTATAGCATTGTGGATGCTGCATCTGCTTCTGTACATGGTAGGAGTGCAGAAGCAGCCAAAGGTGCATCTAGTGATAAGACCGCTGCCCGCATAGCTATGCACATGGCAGGTGAACGCATGCCCGTGAATGCAAAAATGGTTAGTTTTTCTCTAAGTAAAAGTTCTAACGCTTTGACTTGAGACATAGGAAAAGTGGTTGATCAGAGGCAGGGACATAACACCAAAGTTGGAGTTTTTGAACTATGTCACAAATGTCTCCGATATTTTCACAATATAGCGATTTTATCTCGATATTTTGATAAAACGACAAAATCCCGAAATAATCCCCAGAACTTAAAAAATGTAGCGATGTTTTCATTTACCGCGATAATATCATGTTATTTTTTATTTATTTATATATTTTATATATTTTTAAATAATTTTATTTTATCGTTTTTTCCCGATATAAACTTGAAAAAAATAAAAAAAGATTAATCAATCCCAAGATTTTCCCTTGCCGAGAAATTTCCGAGAACGATATTTGTGACAGTTTTTGAAAGGATGGCTAAACTTGAAAGTCAATTGCATACTTCCAAGTTGTTTGAGTTTCAAACATATGAGAGAACTGACTTCTATGAACAATATCTTTCACTTCTTTCTTTGACACTTGGATTCTCACTGGAAGGTATTTTGTGTCTTTCAGGTTAAAAGCCGTTTCACGTCTGGTGCTGCGTCACGATCCTTCACATCTACTTCTTATGATCCTGTCACCAAAAATGATTTTGAGTACATTAAAGTTGAAAAAAATCCGAAGAAGAAAGGCTATGTTCAGTTGCATACGACACATGGAGATTTGAACATAGAGCTGCATTGTGATATAACTCCAAGGACGTGCGAAAACTTCATCACACACTCTGAACGTGGCTATTATAATGGAATAGCTTTTCACCGTAGCATTAGGTATAGTATCAAACTGCCTCAATTTAGATTTTTTATATTATATTTCTTTTCAATTTTTGTTGAATGACGAGGATTCACCTTCTGCCTTATGTAGAAACTTCATGATTCAAGGTGGTGACCCCACTGGCACTGGAAGAGGAGGGGAATCTATTTGGGGAAAGCCTTTCAAAGATGAGGTCAACTCAAAATTGCTTCACTCAGGCAGGGGTGTTGTCAGTATGGCAAATAGTGGCCCCCATACAAATGGATCCCAGTTTTTTATCCTGTACAAGTCCGCAAATCATCTGA
Organism: Tasmannia lanceolata; assembly: GCF_043159265.1. NCBI lineage: Eukaryota > Viridiplantae > Streptophyta > Magnoliopsida > Canellales > Winteraceae > Tasmannia > Tasmannia lanceolata. The sequence goes on from NW_027518681.1 coordinate 4,452,527, forward strand.
ATTTTAAACATACAGTATTTGGTGGAGTTGTAGGTGGTTTGACCACCCTTGCACTGATGGAGAAGGTGCCTGTGGATGACGATGACCGGCCTTTGGTAAGTGAAATTCTTTGGTTTATATTCTGTTATATGAGAAAAGGTCTGGGTATTTCTTTTTGGCTGGTGATAAATGTTCCCCCGGTTTTAACCTTGACCACCCTTCGTTAGTTTTGTTTTGTGACATCTTTCCATACTTATGAAATTACTAGGAGGGGTGGCCCTGGTAAATAAAAGGTTAAATTTATCATTTCCCTGCTTTTTTTCACAACAAATTTTTCATCTGATTCTGCATCACTGTCTCACTTAATGATTAGATTGTCTTTACATATTTGATATTTTTGATAGAAAACATTACTCTTTCATTCTCTCGGGATATAAGCAAGCATTGGGTTTTCTTATATTTATGTCAAGTTTTGTGGAAGTCCCGGAGAACTAATCTCTATTATGCTGTTTCTTTTGGGTATTCAACGAAGTTGAATAGAATTTAACATATAATGTTTTAGTACTGTCATGTTTCAAATTTTTTGATATCCTGGTTTTTCGCAATAAGTGAATGGCAATGCCAATTGGATTCTTTTTTGGAACAGAAAAAACGCAAGCATCCAATTGGTTGCTTGTGTGTTATGCAGTGAATATTATTTTCCATATGCTGTACTTATAGGCTCCATACTTCCATTCAACATTGAAGCACTGAATGTCCATTGCACTCTTTTTTTTTTCCTGATGTGGTATCTGCTTATGAGTTTTAACACTATGATTTATTTCTAGTTATGGATTTCGGTCGAATCTTAGTGTAATCCCTATCTCTGTTATGCCTATTTAACTCAGATAGGACATTTTCTGGTCTGTTCTTTACTTGAACTCACTTAACTGTGCGGCTTTAATTTCTTTGAAACCATTTTCCCATTAGTTCAGCATATGTATCTCAAGAGTGACATTTTTTTCTTCATTTCCTTGTTGAGAATAGTTTAATTATTTCCTTCTATCATATCTTTATATATGTCCTCAAAGCTTCTTTATATATGTCCACATGAGTGGAATTGAAGTGATCTATCGCTAGGAGCCCGACATGCCCTCCCAATTACTATTTCTATTTCTCTTTTATTTTCTATAACCTATTTTTCCTAAAATCTCATACTTTGAACTTTCTCCTTTCTTTTCTACAAAGCCAACCCTTTTTCATCATTTTTTACATTACGATTTAACCCAATATACCTTTCCCTTGTTACCCACACAACCTACCTTGATCCTTTCATTACGTCCCCCTATTAACATTGTTTGGTTCTTAGGTATTTTTTTTAGACATGATTTTATGGGACAAATTACCGAGATCTGATTTTTATTCATTAGAGAGCTATTTTCTCTTTTGGGGATTATTGTATGGAACATAATTTGGATGAATTTATTTTCTTTGATGCTCGAACTCTTAAGCTTTCATTTCTTTGAAAATACTTGATGAATTTAATTATTAACGATCTGTTTATGTTGAAGTCGGAATGAATGTTGCTGTTTTGTTGAGTTAAAATCCGCACATTACTCCTAAATTCCCATAAAGTCATCTGAAAACCTATAGGATTGCATAAAGTGTGTTTGGATCTCTTTGACCGGTTGCCATTTCTTTGGTGTAACATTTATTTGGCTTAATTGTCGTTATTTTCAACTTTGAGTATTCGTTCCGTTCTTTATTTTCTTTAGAACCAGTTTTCCCATGAAGTTTTTAAGTCATTCGCTCAAGGGCATCCTTGCGCCTTTCGGATTTTTGTACATCGCGAGTGGTAGCTCCAGATACTTTAGATCTTCAGAGCATGGATTTGAGATCCACAAAAGAGTTGTTTCAGTTGGAATTTCTTGCTCAGCTCGAAACTGTTTTCAGAGTATTGTTGGGGTAGAATATTTTATCTTCAGGTTTCAAGCTTCCCTTCATCGTCCAGACTCTCGTAGAGAATTTCCTCAAGAATATTTTTTCCTTTTATTTGTATTTTAGAAAGATATCATTATCTCATCTCAAGAGTTTAGCGAAAATTGCATTCATGTATTCTCACATCACTAAAACCTTGTATATGAGCGGATATATTGAGGTTTTGGAGTTCAGTGCTAGATCAAAGAATCGTACTGTTAGTCATACCTGATTGGACCGCTTCAATATTTCTCGGGGGCTCTTATTTGCCTTTCGTTGTTTTCTGCTAATGATAGGTTAAATTTTGAATTTGGATTTTTTTTTTGTTTTTTTGTTTTTTATGAATGATTATTTTGAAAATTGAATCAATTGTAATATTTTGTTCATTTAGTAGTTAAAATGTATCCTTATATGCTAGGTGTCAAGGATTCTTACCCAAATCCAGCAAAAGCAAATCGGATCCGTACTGTACCCGTATCCGAACATTTTGGTCTTCAAGGGACCCTTGTACTTGATCCCTTAAATGTATCCAAGTAACATATATCTACGCAACAGAAGTTTGTGATGGATCCACCTGTGTGGCCTCAAAAATAAAATAAAATAGTGGATCATTTTCTTATGCACTGTCCATCTGTGACAGAATTATTGTCATCTGTTCTTGCATTGTTGATGTGGCTTTGGCTATGGTAGCCTGTTTGATTTGTGATTTGTTATTGGATGCTTGGTCTACTATAGCAGTCCATTTCCAGTTAAATGAATCATCTTATGACATCCTTGTCTAGTAGCTATGTTATAATCCGTTCGGAAGGAATGGAATAATAGGATTTTTTATAGGACTGATATGACTTTTAGGACTGAAAAAGCAATGTGTTGCAGAAGTAAAAGGGAGATAAACGGATCATTTGGTGGGCATTAGTGTGGAAAGAGTTTAGTGGTTTAAGAATGTGAGGGCTTCCAAAGAAGCTGGGTAGTGGGTAGATGTTATGTGGAGTGGTGAGAGAGAACTTAGTCATTGAGGGATGGAAGCTAGAGAATGTTGAACCAAGTCATTGAGAGATGAAAGCTAGAGAATGGTTAACACTGAACTTTTAGCAGGAGCTCCCTTGGTAATCTAGACTCAGCCAATATTGGGGGTTTGACCTGTATTTGGCTATGCATGAAAAATTCTAGCAAGGAGGAAGCTCCATCTCTCGTGCATAAAGTCGAGTCTTTTGCCTCCCATTAAGTTGTAAATGGAGACGGTAGGCAGTTCTTTTGATTTGATAAGTTGGGTGAGTAAAAGGGGCAAGTATCTATGGAGGCCAGCAAATACATTTGGAGATCCTTGAGTTATCAGTTGAGCTCCAGTTGAGATGGCAGAAGGATATTATTGCCAGTATCTGGGCTCGTCATGTATTTGCATTTACCTTTTCTTTGTTGTACTTGGGGCCATTATTGGTTCTCCTGGTCATGAAGTTTTTATAGTATGTATTATATATAATATAGTGCATCATAGTCCTTTGACTCCTTTCATCACTTGTGTTACTGAAGCAAAAGATTAGAAAGGAGCAGTTCTTTTCATTTTTGAAATCCTCCTTACATTCTCAGCTTGAGTACTAATTATGAACCTAGGATTTCCAGTTTAAATTTTGATGCTTGTTAGAAGAGTGTTAATTAATTGGCTTCTATAAGATGTAAGTCTTTATATAATTATAGAGAAGATGGAGTGGAAGTAGAAGCTTATATACTGCCTGATTTGTCCCTTTTTTGCTTTATGTAACCTTTCTCCCTGGTTTCTTCCTGGCTTCTCCTATCAATATCCAATTGTAGCATTTAAATATTTCTTATTTATATAGAGTCCTATTTCATGCTTTCTGTTCTTTTGCCAGAGTAGTTTGCTTCTATTTCAATCCTTCTATTCGTGCCGTTCTTAAGATCAGCCTTTCTTTAAATTACTTGCACAGTTGCATGTCATGTCTAATGTAACTGGTTAATTCCGAACCTGATTGAGCTTTCTGGATCCTATGCATATTCCATATTTCTTTGTTTTGTTTTACTTATATTTTTCCGTGTTCTTGTGCAGGAAGACATAAAGATAAATAGTGTTACAGTATTCGTTAATCCTTACACTGAACCAGATGAAGATGAAGAGAAAGAGGAGAAAGGTGAAGAGAAAAATGCTGGTGATGAGGAAAACGTAAGTTGCATGCACTCAATTGCAGAATATTAGATTACTCTGTAGTATTGGAAATCCTGTTGATTTTGATTATCTTTTGGTACTCTTCAGGATAAGGTGGGGTCTTGGTATAGCAATCCGGTTACACCAGGAATGGCGGGATCCACAGCCATCGGTAATGGAGTGGGAAAGTATTTGAAAGCACGGACTACTCAGACTGAAGCCGCGGCTGACATTGGGTCGGATGGAAAGAGCATTACCAAGAAAAGGAAATTGGGTGTTTCAGCAGTGGAGTATAGCGATTTTTCTGGGTGGTAAGTATTCCCAAAGTTGTACCATAGTTAGAACCCAAATGCTTTGTAAGTGGGTAGAGCAAAACTGTGATATAGTCATTCTTGTAAAGTTAATAGGTTTTTGGAATATATGATTTCTTAGGCTGTATCTCCTTGTTTTATGAGATGCAGTCACTTCACATGATTCAGTTTTGGTTTATGTTGAAGATTTTCTGTTTGTTTTCTCTTTTGGTTGGAATCTCTAGTTGGCAGATGTCTTCTCATTCTTTGTTGTTTACATTTTACCTTTTCTTTTCTGTCAGCATTTGGACTTTATTCAACTAGCCCTTCTTAGGCCCTGTTTGTTTGAGATTATGACAACCGATGGAGAGCCCCCTTGAGTCCAATAATCGGTTTGGGGGCTCTCAATCGGTTGTCATAATCTCAAACGAACAGGGCCTTAATATAGAAAAAATAACATGTGATGGTTTACTGGTGAATTAAATTCATTAATTGTTAGTTGAAGCAACGTGTTTTTTCTGGCCATAAGCCAGAAAGCAATAGCCTGTTTCTTATTTTGATCCCAGAAACCTGTTCCTTCCCCACTTCACCCGGCACGAAATCGAAATATGCTCTAGAAACTTTTCTTCCCTTTCAACTTTATTAGCCCCCTTTTCTGGTGGATTTCCTGACTTTAGTAGCTTCATCCCATCTCCCAGCATCAGACTAAATTTTTAGTAGTAGAATATGCTTTCCTGTAGTTTATGCCACGTTTAAGAACTCGAGTCAGTCACCAACTCCGATATCTTGGCCGAGTTCTTGTTGTTATTCAGGTTTTGCCCCACCAAGTCTACCAAAAACCCCTTTGACTTGTTCGAGTTATAGAGAAATTAATCTAGTTAATCATTGGCTCACCCAAGTGGACTCTTTTACCTTGACCAAGTTCTTGTCTGTGCATGCTTTTACGGTGGTGGGATAATCCAGGCTACATGTGAGCTAGCTGTTTTGGTATGGGAGAGACCCATTGTGAGTCTAAAACCACAGATTATTGGACTCAAAATTACAATCGGTTTTAGAATCTAAAACGAACAGGTCCTTGGCCTCTATTTGCTGGCCGATTATAGGACCACAATTATAGAACCACACCGAGAAGGAATTCTAATAGATTATACTTCAGATTATACTTCCACAGCTGGCCATCTGCACTCACTCCTACTGTTAGATCATACCTCGCCAGTAACCCAGCCTCCAAATCCAGCCTGCCCGAAGAAGTTTCTGCGAAATGAATTGTCCTAGAATCTGTGTTGTCCTTCCTAACCACTTTAGAATTGAAGGCACTCACATCTTTATTCAAGGTCATGTAGAAGAGGAGTAGGTTGATAATCTCAAGGTGCTGCTTGTTTTGGATTTTGAGAAATCATTGTGAATCCAAAACTGATCATTGGATCCCCGACCGGCGTCATGGGGCCCACCGCCATTTAGATTTGAAACTGCTTAGTTGGAAACCCCTAAAATGGAAGATATGCTAGCTGACTGGTGGAATGACACATTACACCTGTAGGCAAGGCGGATGTGATCATCCCACCCAAAAACTCTGCTACATCAAAAGAAAGCTGAAGGAGTGGAAAAAAAGAAGAAAAATTCTAGAGTGGATGGGGAAAGAAAAGCATGGGTGTTTTTTCGACGGCGGCAACGGGAAATAAAGGTCAAACACATAGTGGCATGTGCTCGACGGCGGGGTTTCTGCGACGGCAGGGTTAGGTGGAGTCCTCACTGGTGTTGGAATCGGGTGGTAGAGGAGACGGGTTTCTTCGACGGCGATTTCCTATCGAGGCTGTGGTGTTTTGTTCCTCCCCTCTTGGTGTTTCATTCATTTTAGCCATAATTTCCTCCCATTCAGAATCGGTATCGGAAGTTTCTGTTGCAGAGTTTTCAACCTCGTACACAAAGGGCTCATCGAGCTCTTCTTCTGATTCTTCTGTGTCTTCTTCGGAATCATTCTCTGCTTGGGAGTCCTCACTGGTGTCGGACTCGGACCCTGGTGGATCTCCCCAAAGGAGTGGTTTGCACATATTCTCGGGTAGTGCGGAGTGAGCTTCCTCGGGTGGCTATTTGGTGTTTTTTCCAAGGGGTTTAGGGCCCAAGCCCTTCAAGTAACCTATTAGAGAAGGATGTCTGCTAGAATCCCTCCCAGTTTCGCCAGTGGGGCTAATTTAGTGCCACTATGAACTGTGAGAGTAGAAGAAGCCTCTGGGTCAAATAGTCACTGGATTCAAGCTAAAGGTAAAAGAGCAAAGAGGATTGACAGGGTTGCAACTAGGAGAAGGGAAGCTGGTTTTGGGGATTGGCGTTGTTGCAAATGCAGTTTCAGAAACTTCAAAAAACGGTTGGAATGCTGGAATTGCAAAAAGATTTGGTTAGGAAGAGACTTTAATTTCCCATCGCAGCTAAGAATGGTGAACGTTGGTTCCACATCCTTTGAAAGGCCCAAGTCTGTCATGAATATTTCAAGGAAAATAGATCCAATGATCTCTGAGGCTGTTACTATCAATCTGGAAGCAATACCTCTTCAATCTATTTGCAAAGCAAATTTGGGTATCTGGGGTAAACTTAGCCCAGGTTGGTCTGGAGATTTTGTTGCTATGGAATTATGGTCGACAAGGAGGAACTTTTCTCAGGGGGAGGTTCTAGTTTATAGGATTTCAGAGATAGAAATAAATCGATGGAGGAGTGGAAAAAAGCCATCAACTCCCCATTTGTTGAGATTTCTTTGTGGACGGAAATTTTTTTGGACGTTGACAGGAGCCAATGGTGGTGTATTGAAGGCGTTCCCCCTGATGCTTGGTGTGAAGAAAACTTTCGTAGAATTGGAGAACGGGTTGGGAAAGTTTTGGACTTGGATTCTTCTTGTGAGGCTGGTAAGGGTTATTCAATTGCTAAAATTTTAATATCTGCTGAAGGGATTTTGGGGAAGGAAATTTCTTTTCGGGTTTCCCTGAAGGGGTCTTTGAGATGGGTGAGGGTTTTCAAAGAGATCAAAGAAGATGAACCTAAAGGACCCATAAGAGTATTCTCAGAGGAAAGTGATCAATCTAGTAGCTTGAATGGCTCTAGTTCTTATCAAGAAGAGGAAGAAATTGAGTCTCAAAGCGGGTTTCTAGTCATCGATAATGAGGCTGGTGGGGGATTGGTTGAACCAGAGGCGACCGGAGAAATCGAAGAAGCGTATTTTAGCTCTGTTGGCTATCCTACGCATGTGGCGCAAGTTAATATCTGTCCTTATGACGGTGATTCTGAATTTCGAAATGACTTTTCTCCTGCAGAGTACAGGTTGAAAAGCTTGATTGGGAAAGGCTCTGGTGATGCGACTGTGGTGGACCCCACTTCTATATTAAACGAATATTTTGAATCTTTTATTGAGGCCAGCTGTTTTGTTCCAGAGCCTTCATCATCTATGGTTATATTTGAGCTCGTGGATTTTGTTAGTCCACAAAGTAACAATATTCCATGGGCTTTGGACTCTTTATTACATCAACCTGGATCGGAAGAAAGCCCAGCAATAAGTTATATCTCTGGATCCACTTTAATTACCTCTTCTGGCTTTGGGTCTATCAAATCAAGTATTTCGTTTTCTTGTTCTGGTCTGGGCTGTTAGGTCCCTGGTTCCTATCCCGTGAAATTCAGTCAAAGCCTTTCAGTCATTATTCAGGAAATTTCCAACGACGAGTCTGATCTTCAAAGGAGTTTTCCAAAGGAGATAGTCTCACACCTGGATTTTGACTCGGTAGAAATTTTGGATGACTGCGCTGAGATTGGTGAAGTCCAATTCGGGGTTTTGTGCGAGAACCATCTTCCGATACTCACTAGGGATGATAGGTTCTCTTAAATAGAGGGATTTCATAGGAAGAATCAGAAGTCACAGACGAGTTTCTTTCATTGGGAGGATTCCAGATTTGTGTCCAACTCTTGTTTTAAGATTAATATGGATATAATAGATGGAGACATGTTTTATGTTATTTCGCTTATTGCCTTGATGAATAGTTTTTGGGAGGGTTTAGCATACCTCAAATTTCCTTTCTCTTAAATTCAAGGATGGCTTAAAGGAAGAAGATTGTTGCAGTCTTCTCATCAGTCAGTAGAGCTTAAGGATGTACCGGAATCTTCTGTGAATAGTGTTTCGGGGGATTTGGTATCGAAGCAGGATGATTTTGTCTGCTCTTAAGAAGTAGGGAAGTTTTGTTTGGAAGGAGGGGTGGATTTAGTAGTCAATCACACGGTAGGTGTATGCCAGATTTTGGGGGTATGGAAGATTTCAAGGCGCAAATAAAAGAAGCTGAGATCAGAGAATTGAAAGCTCGGATTTCGGCTAATAAGGCTGAAGATCTGATTAAAAAAAAGGCAAGAGAGTTGAAACGTCTGAAATTTGGTATTAATTATGAAGGGGGTTTTTCGGGAGAAGTTTCAAAATCAGACTAGAATGGGAGAAAAAAGGGGGTAAAAAGGGGAGGTTCACTCACAATTGTTAGTCCATTATGAAGATAATTTCTTGGAATTCAAACGGTTTGCGGTCTCAGGGGAAAAAATTCAATTAAAGGAGTTAATTAGAAGTTCAAAGCCGGATCTAGTCTGCATTCAAGAAACAAAATTGGAAGATATTTCTAGAGAAATAATTAGAAGTTGTGGTGTAAAGGCAGATTAGGATTTTTCTTTTGTTCCTTCTTTGGGAGCTTCTGGTGGAATTCTTGTAGCTTGGGATGAAGTGAGTTGGCAAAGTATTGAAGTGTGGAAAGGCTTCTTTTTCATTTCAGTGGCTCTTAGGAGGCTGGAGGATGAGTCTTTGTGGCTCTTCACTGTTGTTTATGGGCCGGTTCAAAGGGCAGACAAAGAGGTTTTTTGGTCAAAGTTGGGTAGAATCAGAGATTTATGTTCCTATCCATTGTGCATTGGGGGTGATTTTAATGAGATAAAATCTATAGGAGAGAGGGTGGGATGCAATCATATTATCAATGTATGAGGTCTTTTGCTAATTTCATAGCGGTTAATGAACTGATCGATCTTCCTTTATCGGGATCAGCTTTTACATGATCTCGAGGAGAAAGTCGAAGCAAACTTGATAGATTTCTTATTAGTACTGAGTGGATGGCTATGGAGCCGGACATCCTCCAAAAGGCTTTGATTCATTCAGTTTCAGATCATTCCCCTATTTTGCTTGATCCAAGGCTAGAATCTTGGGGCCCAACTCCTTTAGATTTGAAATTGCTTGGTTGAATTGTCCACAGATGGTAGACAGGCTGGGAGAATGGTGGTCGTCTTATCATGTGGAAGGTCCAACGGATGTGATAATAGGGAAGAAACTCAAATTTGTGAAGAAGAACATTAAAGTGTGTGTGGGAGAAGAAAAAAACTGATTTTAAACAAAAAATTAGTACTGGAAAATAGAATGCAAGAATTAAAAGCTCTAGAAGATAGTGCTTTAGGGTGGGGGGGGGGGGGGGGGGGGAGAGGAATGGAAAGAATTGGGTAAACTTAATCAAGAACACCGGGCTTTTCTTCTACATGAGGAAATATCTTGGAGGCAGAAATCCCGAATTAAATGGTTGAAGGAAGGGGACAAAAACATTGCATTTTTTCATGCTATGGCGAGTGTTAGAAGGAGAAGAAACAAAATTAAAGTCCTTAATGCTGGTAATGATTTGATCACAAATAAGGATGATATCTCTCAAGCCTTTGTTGAATTCTTCTCATCCCTGTACACTTCTGAAAATTTATCTCGTCCAATTCCGGAGGATGTGGAGTTCAATAGTTTATCTTTAGAAGAGAGTTCTAATTTGGAAGGATCTTTTGAAGAGGATGAGGTGAATGTTGCCCTTTTTTCTATGGAGAGAGATAAGGCTCCTGGTCCTGACGGTTTCTGCCTAGCTTTCTTCCAATCCTGTTGGTCCAAAGTTTTCGCTGATCGTTTAAAAGTTGTTCTTCCTATGGTGGTGTCCGATACTCAAAGTGGTTTTGTAAGCAACAGACAAATTCTTGATTGTTCCCTGAGTGCGAATGAAGCAATCGATTACTTTTCGAGAAGTGGTGGAAAATGAGTGGTTTGTAAGTTGGATATGGAGAAGGCATATGACAGAGTTGAATGGGTTTATTTAGATTATATCCTGGGGAGAATGGGTTTCAGAAGTATTTGGAGAGGTTGGATCCGAAATTGTGTGTCTTCGGCTTGGTTCTCTATCGTGGTTAATGGTTCTCCTAAAGGTTTTTTTAAATCATCCAGAGGACTCAGGCAAGGTGATCCACTATCTCCTTTTCTTTTTGTTCTAGTCGCAGAAACTCTCAGTAAATTCATCCAAAAAGGTTGCGAGAAGAGTTTAATTGCAGGTTTTGAAGTTGGTAAGAATAAAGTGGAAGTGCCTATTTTGCAATTTGCAGATGACACCTTGCTTTTCTGTGTGCCGAAGAACAACAATATTTTAAACCTTAAGGCGATCCTAAGATGCAATGAACTGATAACAGGGCAGATGACAAATCTGTTAAAATCCATAATCTTTGCTATTAATATTTCTTCTGTAGAAATTGGTTTGTTTGCAGAAATCTTGGGGTGCAAGGTGGATTCTTTCCCATCTTCTTATCTTGGTCTGCCTTTGGGAGTTGGAAGACCAACAAAAGTCTTTGGGATCCAATTGTGGATAGAATTGAGAGGAGATTGGAAACTTGGAAGAGAAAATTAGTTTCGGGGAGGGGGGGGGGGATTAACTCTGATTAAATCGGTGCTGGCTAACATCCCAGTTTATTTTCTATCTTTCTTCAGGTGCCCGGCTAGTGTGGTTGTGAGGATTGAGAAAATCCAGCGTAGATTCCTTTGGGGCGGATCAAATCATGGGGGTGGAATTGCTTTAGTAAAATGGGATAAAGTTTGCCTTCCTCGTAAAAATGGAGGCCTGGGTATTCGTAGAATTAAGCAATTCAATCTCGCTCTTATGAGCAAATGATTGTGGAGATTTGGAGAAGAGAGGTCTGCTTTATGAGTGAGAGTTATTGGGAGTAAATATGGTTTTCTCTCCGGAAATTGGGAGTCAGACGATTGGTTTGAAAAGAAAGGTACAACTACCTGGAGGGATATTATTATTTTGAGCCATGAATTCAAAAAAGGGTGTTGCTTCAAAGTCTATTATGGAAATCGGATAAGATTTTGGATTGATTCGTGGTGTTCAAAGGACCCTCTGAATATTGTTTTCCCTGATCTTTTTATTGTAGCTATGGAAAAGAATGTTCTTGTCTGCGATTGCTTCGAAAGAGTGGATCAGAAAGTAGAGTGGCTCTTCATTATTTGATGTAATTGAAAAATGCTTTATAAAGAAGTCTGGTTCGGATAAAAGAATTTGGATGTTGGATTCGTCCAGATTTTTCTCGGTTAATTCATTTTATGATTGGGGTACTATCGACTCTGAGGAATCCTTATCGGCCAAGGTTTGGAATTTCTATTGTCCTCCAAGAGTAAGTTTCTTTGGGTGGTTTGTTAGTTGCTGTCGCATTCAGACTATTGAATTCTTAAGAAAGAAAGGTACGTGGCTAGTTGATCATTGTTCTTTATGCTTTAAGGATGGAGAATCAATTGATCATATATTCATACATTGTAGTTATGTTCGCGAAGTTTGGGGTTTGATTTTGGTGAGATTCGGTATTCAGTGGGTTTTTTCCGTACTCTACTGATCAAGTTCTTGAAAGGTGGGATTTTGTTCCTTGGAAGAAAAAAGGCAAGGTTCTTTGAAAAAATTGTTTATTGGCAGTCTAGTGGTTCATTTGGAAAGAGCGTAACGAGAGAATCTTTAATGGAAAGGCAAAATCTTCCTATGGTCTATATTTGAAGATTATTGCCCTGGCTATTCTATGGGCGAAAAGTTCTCCTCTTTTCTGTTCCGTTTCTGCTTATGATTTGTGGGAGGGTTGGCAGATCATATGCAATAAGGCGTCTTCCAAATCAAAGGTGATTCAAAAGTGGGCTCTTCCTCCCGTTGGTTTTTTCAAGCTTAATTTTGATGGTGCTTCTTTTGGGAATCCGGGTGCAGCTGAAATTAGTGGTCTTCTTAGGAATGATAGAGGTGAAGTGGTTTGGGCTTTTTCCGGTCCAATCGGTATAAGCGATTCTTCTGAGGCGGAAGTAAAAGCGGCTTATTCCGGAATATTACATTTAGATAATCTCATCCTGGGCAAGGTGATAGTAGAAGGGGACTCAACAAATGTGGTAAAATGACTTTTGGGTTTTGCTCCGCCGCCGTGGAGATTCCTTAGTTATAGATGAGATCTCGGATTACGTTTCTGATTCGGCTGCAGTTTTCTCACATATTCGGAGATCGGCAAATGACGAATCTGATTCCCTTGCCAAATCTGGGGTTAGCAGGGCTAGTTTAGAGTGGTTTGATTATCTCCCTCCGTAAATTGTATTTTCTTTTTCCTTTTCTTTGTATTTTGTGAACCTCCTCGGTTCTTTCTTTCAATATATTAATATTTCAAAAAAAGAAAGAAGCATGGGTGTTTGATCGAGTTCAGGAAATATGCTATGTAGAAGAGCTTGTTGAAGTAAGTCAGGAGGATTTATATGAGCTTGGCCTTTTAAGGGAAGAATTCAAGCATTTAATCTTGCAGGAGAAAATCCATTAGAGACAAAGATCCCGAGTAAAGTGGCTGAAAGAGGGAGATAAAAATACTCCCTACTTCTATGATATCACAAGTGCTAGAAGAAGAGGAAACAGGATTAGTGCCCTTCAGGTGAATGGTATCAAGTGCCCTTCAGGTGAATGGTATCAGATGCGAGGATAAGGACATCATCATTAAGGATATAGTTGATTTCTAGAACTATATTCATCTGAAAATGAAGGCCTTCCAAAGCCGGATGGAGTAGAATTTGAAAGTATTGACGAGTCTGACCACTACAACCTGGAAAAACCATTTCTTCAGGAGGAGATTAGAGCTAGCTTCTTTGAGCCAGGATTGTGCCCTGGCCTTTGATGAATTCTGCCTAGCCTTTTTCCAATCTTGCTGGGATGCTGTGAAGAGTGATATTTGCAATTTTTTAAGGATTTTTACGATGGATTGGGGTTAAAAAAGGCATTGGAGCTGTTAATTCCTAAAGTTAGTAGTGTAGACAAACTTGGGGAGTTTCGGCTGATTAGCTTGGTTGAGTGCCTTTACAAACTGCTAGCAAAAGTATCTGAATCTCATCCCAATTAGGGGCTTCTGTTTTTTCTTCTGATGTTCGGGAACATCTTGTCCCCGATTGATGTATTTTGGTGCTATTCTCATTAATAAAGTTACTTTTCAAAAAAAAAAAAAAAAACTGCTAGCAAAAGTTTTGGCAGACAGACTCAAGAAGGTGTTGTCCAAGATTATCTCATACATCAATCGGCTTTCATTCGGGAAGACAAATTCTTGATAGTGCATTAATAGCTAATGAGTTAGTGGATTACTATTACTATTCTAAGACAGGGAGGAAAGGAATACTATGCAAGCTGATAAAGCTTATGACCGAGTTGAACGGGAATGCCTTGATTATGTAATAGGTTGTATGGGGTTTGATGAGCGGTGGCGAAGTTGGATTAGAATATGCATCTCTTCAGCTTGGTTCTCAATTCTAGTGAATGATTCTTCTAAAGGATTCTTCAAATCCTCCCGTGGACTCCATCAAGGCGATCCCTTGTCCCCTTTCCTTTTCTTGTTAGCAGCAGAAGCTCTGAGTAGAATGATCAAAAAACGCCGAAGAAGCGGCCTCATTTTACGTTACTCTATCGGAAGGCATGGAATTGAGGTCACTCTCAATTTAGCAACTCTAAAACTTAGAAGCCCATGTTCTAGAATTCCTAACAAAGAGAGAACTCTAAGTTTGGAAACTCCAAACTTAGGAAACGTCCAATAGTAATGTAAGGAAAGAAATGCCAGGCTATTCAAGAACCGAGCTAAAAGCCATTGCCATGGTTTCTTCTAGGGTGAGGATCCCATCGCCTTTCAAGTTCTATTCCTAGCTCTGATATTAATAGAAGTTGGAAGGAGATTTGCTTTGAGTTAGTAAGGGATGGAGGACCCTATTATCACTAGACGGGTGCCGATTCTGGATGTTTCAAGCTAAATTTTGACGGGTCTAGTATGGGAAATCCTGAGCCAGCTAGAGTGGGAGGCTTTCTTAGAGATGAGAAGCGTGTAGTTAAATGGGCATTCTTTGGACCTATTGGGGATAAGAATGCCAATGCGACAGAAGTACCAACGACTTTTATAAAAAAAAAGGGGGGGAAACGTCCATATTTCATGAACAAAAACCCAATCTCTCTTCAATCGAGTTGTTCTTTAGGGCATGAGAGGATAGTAGACGATTGACTTTTTGATAGATTGATTGTTGATGGAGATTATCCTAACATCATTATATGTATGGATGACAGTAAGCCATGGTCGTGGGAGATTTGTGGATTTGATGGACGAGGTTCGTGACCGTGTTGATGGGCATCTTGTCTGTTTCTAGCATGTCGGCCACTCGGCCAATAGTGAGGCAGATCGCTTAGCTAGGGATGGGGTGAATCCGGCATTTTTGGAGATTTTTTACTATCTTTCCCTTAATTTGTTGTCTTCTTTTCCTATATCATCTCACTTGTGCTGTACCCACTCCCCTACCTCCCTGGTCTAGGAAAAAAAAATCCAAAACTGATTATTGGAATCAAACTTGAGCGTAAGTTTGTGTCATTATACTATCTTACAATCAAATACGTTAGGCGAGTCAAAGGTCGACCGACAGTCAAACACGTCATTAGGCTGATTATAGACTAATTAACTATGTAATAATAATAATAATAATAAATAAACTATGTAATAGTGGTGGTAAGGAAAAAAATATGTTGTGGGTCATCAACCAGATGATTTGAACCATCCATTTGTCAAAACAGGAGAGCAATCTGTTGATTTTTATTGCCCTTTATCTTGTGGATGGAATGACCACTCGGGGTGGGACAAAGATCATGTGATTCACGTCAAAATGACCTACAAGATCAACGGTCTCGAGTGCACTTTGCACATACATGTCTCCATGTGGGACCCAACAATTTAACATTAGGATTAATCCTGAGTGTTAGCATCTAATTCAAAAGCTTGGCATCTTTTCATCCTCTAATCATTAATTTAACATTAGGATTAATCCTGAGTGTTAGCATCTAATTCAAAAGCTTGGCATCTTTTCATCCTCTAATCATTTTGTTTTTCCGATGACGCAGGGTGTCCCCTCCCCCTTTGGGAGTAGGACTATTCCCATACGGATGCACGCAGTGGCCCACAAACCATTTGCATAAGGACAAGTCCGGGTGGGATTCGATCATTCAGAATGTGATAGGAACTGGGCCTCACTTGCTTTGACTTCTTGAAGGCAATATCAATTTTTAGTGTATAATTTCTGTGTAAGAACTCGAGTCAGTCACCAACTCCGATACCTTGGCCGAGTTCTTGTTGTTATTCAAGTTTTGCCCCACCAAGTCTACCAAAAAACCCCTTTGACTTGTTCGAGTTATAGGGAAATTAATCTAGTTAATCATTGGCTCACCCAGGTGGACTCTTTTACCTTGACCAAGTTCTTGTCTGTGCATGCTTTTACAGTGGGATAATCCAGGCTACATTTGAGTTAGCTGTTTTGGTATGGGACAGACCCATTGTGAGTCTAAAACCACCGATTATTGGACTCGAAATTATAATCGGTTTTAGTATCTAAAACGAACAGGTCCTCGGCCTCTATTTGCTGGCCGACTATAGGACCACAATTATACTTCAGATTATACTTCCACAGCTGGCCATCTGCGCTCACTCCTACTGTTAGATCATACCTCGCCAGTAACCCAGCCTCCAAATCCAGCCTGCCCGAAGAAGTTTCAGCAAAATGGATGGTCCTAGAATCTGTGTTGTCCTTCCTAACCACTTTAGAATTGAAGGCACTCACATCTTTATTCAAGGTCATGTAGAAGAGGAGTAGGTTGATAATCTTAAGGTGCTGCTTGTTTTGGATTTTGAGAAATCATTGTGAATCCAAAACTGATCATTGGATCCCCGACTGGAGTCATGGGGCCCACCGCCATTTAGATTTGAAACTGCTTAGTTGGAAACCCCTAAAATGGAAGATATGCTAGCTGACTGGTGGAATGACACGTTCCACGTGTAGGCAAGGCGGATGTGATCATCCCACCCAAAAACTCTGATACATCAAAAGAAAGCTAAAGGAGTGGAAAAAAAAAAGAAGAACAATTCTAGAGTGCAGGGGGAAAGAAAAGCATGGGTGTTTGATCGAGTTCGTAGAAGAGCGTGCTGAAGCAAGTCAGGAGGATTTATATGAGCTTGGCCTTTTAAGGGAAGAATTCAAGCGTTTAATCTTACAGGAGGAAATCCATTAGAGACAAAGATCCCGAGTTAAGTGGCTGAAAGAGGGAGATAAAAATACCCCCTACTTCTATGATATCACAAGTGCTAGGAGAAGAGGAAACATGATCAGTGCCCTTCAGGTGAATGGTACCAGATGCGAGGATAAGGACATCATCATTAGGGATATAGTTGATTTCTAGAATTATATTCATCTGAAAATGAAGGCCTTCTAAAGCCAGATGGAGTAGAATTTGAAACTATTAAAGAGTCTGACCACTGCAACCTGGAAAAACCATTTCTTGAGGGGGAGATCAGAGCTAGCTTTTTTTTCTTTGAGCCAGGATTGTGCCCCGGCTGTTGATGGATTATGCCTACCCTTTTTCCAACATTGCTGGGATGCTGTGGAGTGATATTTGCAATTTTTAAAGGATTTTTACGATGGATTGGGGTTATAAAAAGGCATTTGAGATGTTAATTCCTAAAGTTAATAGTGCAGACAAAGTTGGGGAGTTTCGGCCGATTAGCTTAGTTGGGTGCCTTTACAAACTGCTAGCAAAAGTTTTGGCACACAGACTCAAGAAGGTGTTGTCGAAGATTATCTCATCACATCAATCGACTTTCATTCGGGAAGACAAACTCTTGATAGTGCATTAATAGCTAATGAATTAGTGGATTACTATTCTAAGACAGGGAGGAAAGGAATAGTGTGCAAGCGGAGAAAGCTTATGACCGAGTTGAACGGGAATGCCTTGATTATGTACTAGGTCATATGGGGTTTGATGAGCGGTGGCGAAGTTGGATTAGAATATGCATCTCTTCAGCTTGGTTCTCAATTCTAGTGAATGATTCTTCTAATTCAAATCCTCCCGTGGATTCCGTCAAGGCGATCCCTTGTCCCCCTTCCTTTTCCTGTTAGCAGCAGAAGCTCTGAGTAGAATGATCGAAAAACGCGAAGAAGCGGCCTCATTTTATGTTACTCTATTGGAAGGCATGGAATTGAGGTCACTCTCAATTTAGCAACTCTAAAACTTAGAAGCCCATGTTCTAGAATTCCTAACAAAGAGAAAACTCTAAGTTTGGAAACTCCAAACTTAGGAAACGTCCAATAGTAATGGAAGGAAAGAAATGCCAGGCTATTCAAGAACCGAGCTAAAAGCCCTTCTCTTACATTCTCAAATATCATTGCCATCGTTTCTTCTCGGGTGAGGATCCCATCGCCTTTCAAGTTCTATTCCTAGCTCTGATATTAATAGAAGTTGGAAGGAGATTTGCTTTGAGTTAGTAAGGGATGGAGGACCTGATTATCACTAGATGGGTGCCGATCCTGGATGTTTCAAGCTAAATTTTAACGGGTCTAGTATGGGAAATCCTGAGCTAGCTAGAGTAGGAGGCTTTTTTAGAGATGAGAAGGGTGTAGTTAAATGGGCATTCTCGGGACCTATTGGGATAAGAATGCCAATGCGACAGGTGTTAGAGTTGTTCTTTAGGGCATGAGAGGATAGTAGACGATTGGCTTTTTGATAGATTGATTTTTTATGGAGATTATCGTAACATCATTATGTCGTGGGAGATTTGTGGATTTGATGGACGAGATTCGTGACCGTGTTGATGGGCATCTTGTCTGTTTCCAGCATGTCGGCCGCTCGGCCAATAGTGAGGCAGATCGCTTAGCTAGGGATGGGGTGAATCTGGCATTTTTGGAGATTTTTTATTTCCTTTCCCCGTAATTTGTGGTCTTCTTTTCCTTTATCATCTCACTTGTGCTGTATCCACTCCCCCGACCTCCTTGGTCTAGTAAAAAACCCCAAAACTGATTAGTGGAATCAAACTTAAGCGAAAATTTGTGTCATTAAACTATCTTACAATCAAAGACGTTAGGCGATTCAAAGGTCGACTGACAGTCAAACACGTCATTAGGCTGATTATAGACTAAGTAACAGTGGTGGTACTTTTTTTTCAAAAGGAAAAAATATAATGTTGTGGGTCATCTACGAGATGATTTGAACGATCCACTTGTCAAAACAGGAGAGCTTGCTTCTCAAATAAGAAGGAATCTCTACCGTGTACCCCACAACTTCATTTCTCAAAAAGTAAATGCTAAACTGACTGTTTGTATCCCACGTGTCCCATGTGGCAATAATCATGTCCGCAAAAAACTATACTCCAAATCGGATCGAAGATTTTTAGCAACTTCTCATCACCAGATACACTAGTTTTCTTGATTTTGTTTCCTGATTTTTAGCGACATCACCCTCATCTCCACTTCAAGACGCCGATTTATCGAGTTTTTCAGAGAAAAGCCAAACTGCTTATTTTTATTGCCCTATATCTTGTGGATGGAATGACCACTCGGGGTGGGACTAAGATCACGTGATTCACGTTGAAATGGCCTACAAGGTCAACGGTCTCGAGTGAACTTTGCACATACATGTCTCCATATGGGACCCAACAATTTAACATTAGGATTAATCCTGAGTGTTAGCATGTAATTCAAAATCTTGACATCTTTTCATCCTCTGATCATTTTTTTTTTTTTTTTAATTTTTTGATGAAGCAGGGTGTCCCCTACTCCCCTCCCCCTGGTGTCCCCTCCCCCTTTGGGAGTAGGACTATTCCCATACGGATGCACGCAGTGGCCCACAAACCGCGTGCATAAGGACAAGTCCGGGTGGGATTTGATCATTCATCCATCCTCTGATCATGATAGAATGTGATAGGAAGTGGGCCTCACTTGCCTTGACTTCTTGAAGGCAATATCAATTTTTAGTATATAATTTCTGTTTAGGGGAGTTACATCCCCCCCGCCCCCGCCCCCTCCCACGCCTTCCCCACTCAACTGACACGTGGTGCTATACAAAAGGTTTGAATTTTTTTACAGGATCTGATATTGGGTGAAATGATATGGTGTTTGTGCGTTACCCTTTGATATTTGATACAACAAAAGCCTCTTAAAAAATCGAACACCATATAAAAATTCCTCATATGGGGCCGACATGAGCGCGTTCCCAATAGTATGCTTTTGATTCTTTATTATTTTATTTTTCTAATCCATAATCAGCTTGACTAAGGTATCTTTTTCAACACACCTTCCACAATAAAATAAAAAAATAAAAATGAAAAAAATTATCATATGAGGATGGAGATGTAGGGGACTTCAAAACAACATTCACAAGACATAATCCCAACATGTCCTCAAAGAAACATGATTATGGGAATACCACTTCTGTCTCTACCCTCAAATCCATCATACTAACAATGTTCTTTTAAAATTTAATAGATTAAAAAGATAATCCCAAAACAAAAATCATATTATTGTTAATGCAATGACGTTTCATCTACACAATTATAATCCTTTTCATCAATTTATCAAGCACTGGTGTGACCCACATGACCCATCTCATCAATTTAGTAACTGAGTGGGACCCACATCACATCCACACATATCCTTAAGTTTAAAACTAAAATTAGTTGTATATAACCTAAAAAATGCCAAATGTATTTATAAACCAAGTAGAGATAGGTGACATAAGGAATATGTCCACATAATTCTTAAGATGCATTGTCATGGAGTTCAAAATAGTCAAGGCAAAGACAAAACCGTCCAAAATTTTCATGGTGATCCTAAAATGCCCTTGACCCACACCATTTCTTTTGTGTATGTACCTGGGCTTCCTTGGATTGAAAGGTAGGTAAGGTCTCTCCCAGATAACAGCCATGATAGCATCCAAATAACAAGGGACAAGATCCCCAAGCATGGATACCCTCTAATGATTGAAGGAACCCAAGAATAGGAAAGTCCCCCTAAACCTACACAGATATAGACCCTCCATCCATGTTTTGTCTATTCCATTAAATAAATAAATAAATACTTCGATTCGAATATGATCGGCGGGTCCCCTCCGATGTCCACGATAAGGATTGGATTTCGACGACGAAACTACTGGACTGTAGTAAATTTTTCAATGTAATTTGAAAGAATTCTTAGATTACGAAGGCCTAGCTAATTACTTAGAGAGAAACTGGAATTTGAGATTAAGATAGTGGTGTGATTCTGAGAGAGATGATGGAGAAGTAATGTGGAGATTCATAGCTCTCAAGATGTTCTAGTTACTTGTGGGAAGACTAGCTTTAGGGTTTTGAGATGGAGAGAGCCGCTAGAGCTTAGATGGGTAGCTTAGAGTTAGGTTTTGAAGACTTGAATGGACTTTATAAATACTATATACTGCTAAAAAGTAGAATAAAAGAGAGATAAAACATGTAGGAAAAAAAGGAAAAGACGAGGAGAGAGAAGATGTCCTCGATTTTGGAGATAGATTCATAGAAATAAATATTCAAAGCCAAGGGTGGTAGATGTTATAAATATATTTACACATGTATGGGCTGCAATGGTATGTCTAGAAAAGGAAAAAGGTGGGAATTTTGGCAGAGTTTGGAGAGGGATTAGGGGGCAAGGGAATTTGAAGGGTGGAGTGGTGGTGGGTTTGATGATGATGCACGCCTGTCACTTTTCTGACGTCCTCCTCCCAAAACCTTTTGGCACGCCTACTCCCACTCACAACCCCCCCCTCTCTCTCTCTCTCTCTACATGAAAGCAAAAACAGCCCACTAAACACTCACCCTTCATATATTTTTCATGCTAGTTTGTCAGAGCAAATTCGATTTCTAAAAACCAGGTAGTCTCTCCACCCAATCTAAGTTTTAACAGAAGACCCATATCTGTAATCCCACCATAAAATAATAAAGAGAGTGACAGAGAAGAAAGAAGAAAAAGGTCTCTCAAGGCAAGATTCATTCCCTACCATATAGAAAAGAAACCCCACTCATCTCTCATCGATTCCACCAAAAAGAAAGGCAAGACCAACTCACTCAGATTCCCCTCTCTTTCTCTAACCCTAAAATGTTAAAAGCCAAACCAGAATCACACCCCAAGATCCTCCTTTTCCCTCTCTCTTCTCCCCTTTTCATTCCACTGTTAAAAACACAAAACACTCACACCCCCAACCCAAAATGTCTCATTCCTACATGGGTTGTTGTAAGTTTTGAGTTGGGTTTGCTTACATGGATACCTTGTTTAGGTTAGTCAGTCTCCAATCCGACCAATCTTACAACTCAAGCAGAACCTCAACCAGCTCAAAATCCTCAACACAAAACCATCACCACCACCCAGAAGAATGCATCAATCTTTTCATGGATGAAGACGATTTCTCTTCTTCTTCTTCCAAACACTTCAACCCTTATCACCTCCGACCTTCCCCAACTCACCCCCCCAATTCTACTCCCATCACCCCTCCCTTTGAGCCCTCACAATTCAACTTCTCCTCCACTCCAAACCTCCAATTCCCATCTTCTAACAAATGGGCTTCAAGTCTCCTCCTCGAATGCGGCCGCGCAATGGCCGAAAAAAATAGCAACCGAGTTCAACAACTTATGTGGATGCTCAATGAACTCAGTTCTCCCTATGGAGACACCGATCAAAAACTTGCGGCCTACTTCCTCCAAGCCATCTTCTGCCAGATCACCAATTCCGGCGAGCGGACCCACCACACTCTCACCGCAGCCTCGGAGAAGAATTGCTCTTTCGAATCAACCCGAAAAACAATTCTCAAATTCCAAGAAGTTAGCCCATGGACTACTTTTGGCCATGTAGCCTCTAATGGTGCAATTCTTGAAGCTTTTGAAGGAGAGAACAAACTTCATATTATTGATATTAGTAACACATTTTGCACACAATGGCCCACTTTGCTCGAGTCCTTGGCCACCCGCAACGACGACACGCCCCACCTTCGTCTCACGACAGTGGTCGGAGATGCCGCCGGAGTCCAGAAGGTGATCTGAAACAACCAATTACTCAAAAAGCTTAGAGAGTTGATAAATTCGCACCCCCTGGAGGATAACTCGCAACCCTATCAAGGAGGGTATGTGGAAGGCTCTAACTCTATTTTAACGTCAAAGGGGTGCGAATCATCCTACAGGGGGTGCGAATTTATCATTGCCCAAAGCTTAAGCTATTAGAGTTTGATGTTATTTAATCATTTATACTTCAACACTCTCTTACGTGTGTGTGGCCTGTATTTGGGTTGGCCCTACACATGAATTTTAATATCAAATAGTTGGTGGGTTTTGAACTAGGACCTGTAGTGAGGCAAATAGGCGCTCTGATACCGTATGAAACAACTAATTACTTCAAAAGCTTAAGCTGTTAGAGTTGTTATTTAATCATTTTATACTTTTATATACTTCAACAGGTAATGAAAGAAATTGGAAACAGGATGGAGAAGTTTGCAAGATTAATGGGTGTTCCGTTCAAATTTAATGTAGTGCGCCATGCAGGAGACTTATCAGAGTTGAACTTTAATATGTTAGAGATCAATGAGGATGAGGCATTGGCAATAAATTGTGTGGGGACATTGCACTCTGTTGCACCAGTGGCGTCCCGGCGGGATGGTGTGATGTCAGCTTTCCGGCATCTCCGGCCGAAGATTGTGACGGTGGTGGAAGAGGAAGCTGATTTTTGTTATGAGAATAATAGTGGGGATGATGATTTTGTGAGGGGGTTTGAGGAGTGTTTGAGGTGGTTTGGGGTTTATTTGGAGGCTTTGGAGGAGAGTTTCCCACGTGCGAGCAATGAGAGATTTATGCTCGAGCGTGTGGCGGGCCGAGCTGTTGTGGATCTTATTGCCTGTCCTCAGGCGGAGTCGAGGGAGCGAAGGGAGGTGGCGGGGCGGTGGTCAGGGAGGCTCCTACGAGCCGGGTTTGCTCCGGCGGTGTTTAGTGATGACGTGGCGGATGACGTGAGAGCGTTGTTGAGGAGGTATAAAGAGGGGTGGAGTATGAATTCCGGCGGAGATGCCGCCGGAATATTCCTTGCGTGGAAGGAACAACCGGTGGTTTGGGCTTCGGCGTGGAAGGCCGGAATATGACAAACTCGGCCGGAATCCGGCGAAGGGATGGAGAGGATTGGCACTTGCATGGGGTGGAATTTGGTATGTTTTTTTTATGAGTTTACATGAGATAAAAAAAAGAAGAGAGGGATTGATTGAGAAAAAAGAAAAGAAAAAATGTTAGTGGTATTGTTTTATTGGTATGTGCTATATGTTTAGTTATTTACACCTTGGTTTGAGTTTAAATAATGGGACTACTCTCTTCAGTTTATACACTCCGAAGAGAAGGTGTATACTGTGGGGAGTGACATTAATTATGGAATTGTGTTTGCATTAGATGATGAGTATAGAGAGAAAATATGTTGTTTTCTTGTAGAGAGGAGAGAGAGGAATCTAAGAAAGAGAGGTTTGTTATAGTGGGAAGCACGGTGGGGGTGTTTGTTTTGCCTTTTTTTGTGTGTGAGTGGATTTGGGATGGGTCCCTCACCCTCAAAAGACTCCATTACAATCCACAACCTTGATTGGCATGTTTTGAGGAGGGGAGAGTCTTTGGCCCACAAGACTAATAGTGGGAGCTGCTTTTTAGTGTTTTTTTAATGCTTAGTCCTTTGATGAAGACACATGCCTCTCTCTCTCTCTCTCTCTCTTCCCAGGGCGATGCCAGAAATTTTGCACAAGGGGGGCAAAAATTATAGTAAGTTTTAATTTTAAACTTATTTTCTATCTTAGGGATGATTGGAAAGGAGGGCATATTTTTTTAAAAAGGGGGTAAGTATAAAAAAATATACAGCGTCAAGCGGTTAAAAGCCGCTTGAAGCTACTCGGGACTCTATTGGCCATAAAACACCCTGCTGGCATTAACTATGGTTTATACAACGGCAAAATAATCGCCCACTTCCTCTTACTATAAAACAGACAGGGTGGCATTAATTTAGAAATAAAATCTTTCTTGAAAATACCATCAATAGAATCCCTAAAATGTCGGCAATTTTCTCTTAATGAGTTACGGTAAACCACTAGGCTTCTTTCAATCTGTGGCCTTCTTTAACTGAGATTTTATAAGGTGTAAGCCCTTACAGTCCCTTATTTTTCATGAAGTATTGTACAGACCACACTATAGGATGATCCAAACCATCCATATGATGTGCCATAACGTAAATAGTAGTGCATAAAAAACCATTTCCATAGGATGATCCTAGCCCTCGTTCTATAGATGAACTGCATATTATGGAAACTCTATCGATCGGAGAACCTATTAACGTTATGGCCCATCATATGGACGGTTTGGATCATCCTATAGTGTGGTCCGTACAATACTTCTTGAAAAATAAGGGACTGTGAGGGCTTACACCATATAAAATCTCTCTTTAACTATCCTCAAAATGAGATTTTATATGGTGTAAGCCCTTATGGTCCCTTATTTTTCTTAAAGTACTGTACGGCCTACACCACAGGATGAAACAAACCGTCCAATTGATGGGCCATAACATAAATAGGGTGTGCCCGAAATTATATGGTGGCCGGCCATGTATGCACGTGCAGCCCAAAATTACTGTGGGCCCACATTTTTTGGGTGATCCAAATTGTTCATTTGTTAGGCCCTAATGTAGATAGGGTGTGCCCCAAAAATCTTCTCCATAGGATGATCCTAATCCTCCAATTTATGTAGGTTTAAAATTGACGGTACAGTACAGAAATCCCCACATAACATAGGGTTATGATTAACTGTTTGGAGAAGATTTTTTGGGCACACGCTATCTACATTAGGGCCCAACAAATGAACGGTTTAGATCACCCAAACAATGTGGGGCCGGCCACCATATATAATCTCGTTTGATGGTTTTTTTTGTTGACTGAAATAGCCCCCAACAAACTGAGACGTGATATACTTACTCCATCAGTGGGTACCGTCAAGAATATCACTTTAACGAGAAAAACTCATTAAACAAGGGAATGCTAGCACTATTTTGACGGATTATTATGCCGATTTATTAATCGTAGTGAAAGAAGGGAGTGCCAACAAGGCAATTTATGGCCAATAGAGTCCTGAGTACGTTCAAGAGTGTATTTACCCGCCTGACGCTAGCGTTCCTCTTTCTTTTTTTTTCCCAAAATTTTAAGGGGGGCAAATTGCCCCCCTTCCCTTTCAAGTGCCATCGCCCCTGTCTCTTCCTTTGCTCGGGTTTTGAGGAAACTCATTGTTCTAGTCTTTTCCTTGTTCTTGTATTGAAACTAGGCCATGAAAGTGTTGGGAACCTAGTCTTTTTAACTTTCTAGCTGGCAAATGAAGTTGGTGTCTTTCTTAACAATAGGAGATCAAACAAAGTTGCAAAAAAGAAGTGATAAGGCAGAAGAAAGCTCTAATCATGTATTTAAACTACATGCGATCTCTAACACTAATCAATGTACATGCTCGTCAATCGGGACGGCAGACACCTCTTGGATGGGATATAACCTAAACATGGCCCCAATCAATCAATCTAATCAATGTTTAAAAACTCGGACTCAGATGAAACTTGCTCAAGGTAAAATTGAGTTGACTCAGACAAGTCAAAGATTGGTGCAGCGAGTTTTTTTATTGACTCAAGAGGATTTTAAACTATTATATACTAATCAGTTAATTAATGAAAATTTTTGGTATACTATTGTCCATGTCGCTTAATTCAAAAGTAGGTAATCTGAGAAAAATATTATAACCATTATTTCTGTGACTATAATGCGTCTCCAAAAGCCATAAATTACGTTATTTCTGTGACTATTATAACCATTATTTGAAAATAATCATGTAAATATTCAAAATGGTTGATGTATAAGATTATATGCCAATAATTTTTAAACTTATCCAAAGAGGCGCGTGGACGTAGTTCAAATTTCAAAGACTAGAACCGAGTCCAACCGACAATGGCTCGAAAAATGACTCAAGTTGAGTCAACTCGAATGAGTAAATGCCTACTTATTTTTTGGTTGGTAATCTGGGATAGCGATCTCAAGGTTGAGAAACAAAGCCTCAACCATTGTGCTACATGCCCAACCCCATTAATGTAGAGAGATTTTATAGATAAATTTTTTTGTTCAAACGTTCTATCACAATTAAAGAATAGACCCTAGTTGTTATGCTCTTTTTACACCAAATAGGAGGTCTAGGCCATATTTGGCCGGAAGAAATTCCATGAAATATTTGCGGGGTCAGTTGTGAGAGATGGGCAGGAGATGGAGAGACTTGAGAGGGTGGGACTGAGGGGAGCATGGAAAGCTCCTAAAAAATCAGGAAAACAAAAAACCAATTCTAAATAGGTATTTTATTTTCATTAGTTTTTAGGGATTTTTATCGGTGCAGTTTGGGACAAAGGCTTAGTTGAGTTGAGTTGAGAACTTGGGTCGGGTAGTGCTTTTGCTAAAAAATGAATTGGAATCAACTAGAACCGGACCTGACCTGATCTTAAGGTAAAAGTTCAACCTGAATGCTGAAAAATCGACCCGATTCGCAACCCTGCTCTACTCCCACCCCTGAATCTCGCCTCCTCCTTCCTTCTCAGCTTGGGCCCATTAATATTGCATGAAATAATTTCTCATGGTTCCCAAACATGGCCCCTAGTGTCCAAA
The DNA here is from genome assembly GCF_043159265.1 of Tasmannia lanceolata. Classification (NCBI taxonomy): domain Eukaryota; kingdom Viridiplantae; phylum Streptophyta; class Magnoliopsida; order Canellales; family Winteraceae; genus Tasmannia; species Tasmannia lanceolata. The sequence continues at coordinate 4,479,748 of NW_027518681.1, forward strand.
ACATGTAGTGAATTTTTTCACATTTCATTTAAGACGAGTTATTAGTAAGTCATGTAGTTTCACTAGCAAATCAAATCAACTCATTGAGTTTCGAGTTAACTAGAAAAGTTTAGTACTACTAGTGAAAAATTAATAGAAAAACAATGGCAACCACCATGACAGTATAGACAATATTAGGTTTGTATTCTTTGTAGTGTAAATTAAATTAGGGTTAGGTTTGGGATAGAGATTTGAGTTAGGTTTAAGGATTTTATTTATGAAAAGGTCCTCTCTCATAGAGGGCATATGTATAAAACTTTATTAAACTAAGTTTGATTAGGTATGGTGGAGTGCGTCAGTTAGAGGGTGGAGGAATAAACAAACATCTTTTAAAATTAACTACTCAACACACCTTTGCTTAGACTGACTTTCCCAAGGGGTTGTTTGGATCCAGGAAAAGAACAATATGGAAAATAATGTTTTTCATGGAACAAATATTCTTTGGAAAAAAAAAATACGAAGGACGCGTAGGTGTGCAGGTTTCCTTCAAAACATGGAAAGTATTTTATTTTAGAAAAATCTATTGAAAATTAGTTTACCATGGAATTTTTTTCTCTACATCCAAACAGCCCTTAAGGGTCCGTTTGGTTGCACTTATGTTTATATGGGAGAATCAAAGTAAAAAGATATAGGGCGCGTTTTTCAACCATAAAAAATTATTCCATTGAATATTCATTTGCGTAATTGTAAAGGAGTTGAGAAAGGAGGAGGGGAGAGACTTCAGAAGGTACTAGTGGAGGGAGCATCCAGAGAGCATGAGAAATGCCCAAAAAAAATGAAAAATAAGAGAAATTATACGGTGAATGCGCATGTAAATCAGTATCGGTTGTACGATGGAAGTACCACCCTTGATATTTGATCCAGCAGCTGCTGCTGCTGTCGAATCAAATATCAAGGGCAGTACCGCCAGTACCGATCTACATGCGCATCCACCATATAAAATATCGGAAAATAAAAATGCACTGCTTCAAATTTGGTTTTTTTTCCTATATTTTGAGGCCTTTTAAGCTCCCCTCATTCCCACCCTCTCAAGACTCTTCTTCTTGGCCCTGTCTCACAACTGGCTCCTCTAATTTTCCATGGAATATTTTTCATGGTTGCCAAAAATGCCCATATTTTCCTTTTCCTAAGGTTGTTTGGTTGCCATCAAGCGAGAGTCCTTGTGGGATGCAAATTTTCCAAATGCAAGTCGATTTCACTGTTTGACTTTCCTCTCAAACTTGGAGGAAAAAGGAAGTGAAGAAATGGGAATCTACTTCTATACAATGTACATCCAAACGGACCCTAAGAGAAATGGGAATCTACTTTACCCCTTTTTTCGTTGGGCCAACCCCTACCCACTCCCCTCAAATGTATGTATGTCTACGCTTCTAGCCCAAGTAAGAAAAAGGGGCAAATATACATTTCCCTTTTCCTTTTCATAAAGGTGAAAGGGAGCCCTTTACATAGTACTAAAATGATATAGGTCACCCCACTAATTTTGTCAAGGGTCCTGTAGACCCTCTAATAGGACAGCACAATGGTCTCCTGATTTTTCCCCTTTGGGAAGGATTGGAGTGTGCTTGTGTTATTATTGTTGTTATGGTTTTAAGAAGGCTATTGATATTCACACTGCAATGTTTTGATAACTACGCCAAGTCCCCTTGTCTTTTATTATTTTGTTGGTTGCTCACTAGATGAATAGACTAGATCATGCACACATGTGCCCTGTGAACCAGACCATACTTGGTAGCATGAGAAAGACAAAAATGAGAAAGTTCATTACTGTAACATATAGGGGTTACCTGATGGGACTTTAGATCCTGAATCTCCACAAATGGGTATGACTGGTAAGCCCAGGTTTTGAAATATCTTGCATGACATAGGAGCATGGTTTTAAATTTCGGTTTCGGTACCGGTTTCGGACCTCACCGAAATCCGGCTGAACGATAAAAAGAATATTTTATTCGATAGCAAATTTTCAGTCGAAATTTCGGTAACATATTAAATTAATTAAAAAAACCGATTTTTGGGTGAAATTTTGGAAAAAACAAAAATTCGACCGAAATACCGAAATTTTGGACGAAATAAAATACCATTTCGGGTATGTGACGTTCCGGTGTCGGTACCGACCGAAACCCAAAATTTCGGTCGACTTTTAAAACCATGCATAAGAGACATTCTAAAAAGTAAACCCATGGTTGGAGAGTGTGAACCAATATTTCCAGATAGATAGGGAAGTATGAAAGATGATTTCCATTCTAGGGAAATATTAGATGAATTGATAGTATATGAGATTTTGCTAATTTTTTTTCTTACAGGAAAGATGCCAATAGTCCCGAGAATGGAATTTCCATAATGACTGCATGGCATGTCCCCTTTCTTTTAGAGTTCTAGGTCCATCACAAGGGAAACAAAACAAAAAATTTCATTATCAGGTATTGATCGTGAGCTATAGGCATATAGAACACCTTTCAGTAGTATCTTTAGTCACGTGGATGGTAAATGTGTTGTTCCTAATGGAATGAGTAACAAAGCAACTTTACAGCCTGCTGCTGTCAAATCACCACCCCCAAAAAACAAGCGATCCCTTGTGTTAATGATGACTCTTATTTTAACTGTTGTAGTTAGCAGGTAAAGGCTATAAAAAATCCTAATTAATAGAGTGCCATTATCAAATAATGGAGTGCGCAGACCAATTCTTTAAATTTGACAGAAAGGAAAATTGTCTTTGTTCAGTGGTGCCTGTTCAAGCAGAAAAATTGGCCAACATAACATTGGGTGAAGAAATATTGTAGTACATAACAAAGGATCAATGGAGTTTTCATCATGATTGACACTAAATCCACCCACCAGTGTAAGGCAAGAACAAAGCCATGGTTTGATTATTAAATGATCTTTAATGACAAGGGTGATCCCTCACCCCTCTTCAAGTATATAAACATGACTTCAGTAGGAGATACATATCCAAATACATTACAAAAGTTACTGTAAAAAGGGAGATTACTGAGCCACAACACCAATGCATTGGAATCAAGACTGAAGATATAATACACACTGTAATTGTAATCAGTAAACAAAAGCATCAAGTATTAGATAAACTCTAGAGATATTACTCAACCTTGGGTTCTTCTCCACCAGTCTGGAAGTCTCCATCTTTTGTGCCAGTATATAGATACTCTAGACCACAATGGGAACCCAAAATTGTACTCTAGAGGCTCGTCTGCCGCTCCCCCGACGGTCAGAGGCAACCACACATACCTTGAGTCTCTCAACTCGGCCGGATTCCACCTATCCGCCATAAAGATAAAAGAATCTGGCAACCCTGGCAGAGGCAATACGAAAGTGCTTTGTGAGAAAAAAGTAGTTGCCCTAAAGGCCTTGTTCCCACCTACACAAGGGTTCCCCATTGTCTCCCATGTACCCATCATAGACTCCGCCGCATGGGCATATACTTCATTAGGAGCCCACCCTGTGCAACCTGAAGTGATCATGTAATAAGTCCCTTCGTGTTTGAAAACAGCGGGGGCTTCTCTATGTTGCCCCACTAAAACCCTTCTCATTACTCTCGTAACGTCAAGATAATCATCCATGAGAGGGCCTATGTGAAGCTCGCTGTTGTCCTCCGAAGAGTAGATAAGGTAGGCCTTGCCATCATCATCTTTGAAGATAGTCATGTCTCTACTGTCAAACCCGTGTGGGCGTTTGCTATAGAGATACTTGAAAGGTCCTGTAGGAGAGTCACTAACGGCCACACCCACAGAGGCTTTGGTATAATTAACATCATCTATATGCATCCACATCACATACTTTTCTGTCTGGTCATTGTAGATCACCTTTGGCCGCTCGAGCACATTGGACTTGTACAGATCATGGGTGATATTTTCTTCTTCTCCTGGAAGCACGACACCCTCATGCGTCCACGTCCACAAGTCCTTAGAAGAGTAGCAACTGACTCCCATAATGTCAACCTGGTGCAAACCAACAACATTCATTACTACTACAATTTTGGTACTGGAATAGAACAAGTTTCCAAAAGAACCACATGCAAAATGTTAGTTTTTTTCATTTTTTTTCGTAGTTCATACTCAGTCCAAGTATCAAAGTGGAAGAAAAGGACAGTTTTCCACTGTTTTTTTTTTTTTTTTTGAATGGTAGTTTTCCACTGTTGATATTGCTGGTAAAAATAGACAGTGTCTTTCCCACTGTTATATCGCTAGCAAAAATATACATACAAAGAAAAATAATGTAAAAAGATTGAAATCCACTTAATGAACAAATGAAAATTGAAACACAAAGTATTGAAGCTAGGAACTAAAGCATTTAACAACCAAAACTAGCTAGGGAAATTCCTATTCTAAAATTGCTCTCATACAAAGATGGGAAACAATGGAGACATGATAAAAAGATGTTGGATTCAAATGAAACGGAGGTTTTCAAGATATCCGCACAGAGGAAAACTTAACTAATGGAGATTGAACTGTCACTGACTTCAATCCAGTCCATGTCCATCTTCGAGATCCGTGGTGCTCTCTTCCAATCCGATTTCAGAGATGTGTTATTTTCCAGAGTTATCAGGAAGAAATAATAGATTTTATAGAATTCCACTAGTAAATTACCATTTTTGAGAGGAAAAAATGCATCGCATCACCAGTACTGCAATTGCCAAAATAACCATCATAAAATTGGTAATTACAAACAGTACCATTATGTGCACAATTCCCTCAAAAATTTTCCAATTAGTAATTGCCCCCAGTTTGAATTGAATATAATATGAGATTTTTTTGCTCTTCTTCCATCTATCTGTTTATTTCTGAATTTCCTCTATTTAAAATGTTCCTTCGTTTGACCATCCAAAATAATGTAACTGGTATTTAAAAAAATTTCATGACTTAATTATTTGATGAAAATAAATATATAATAATATTTTATTTTTTTTCTAAAATTACATCAGTAATATTTTGCAAAAATCTACCAAAAACAAAATTCTATTGAGTATTATCAATGTCTAAAATTACATCAGTAATATGTTTTTCCTTTTCGAATTCCCATTTTGATATGATTAATTATCAAGTATTATCAAAGAAATTGGATTTATTTTTCGTGCATCTATTGAGCACTCTTAACTAACTCAAATCATATACAATTAAATATGAAAAATGGGAATTCTACAGTTAATTCTTCAATGTCAATTACCACATTTCGATGAGTCACAACATGGGCAATCAGTAATCAATTCAGTTTAGTGTTATATGTCGCACGCTAGAGTTCATCACAATGGCTTTTCTAATTAAGTGTATTCCAGCGTGCAGGTAATTCAACATATTCTGAAAAAAATTAAAGAACATCATAACCCTATATTTTTGTTGAATTACTTTACAATCCCTAGACCATCGCATGTGTATATTTCCACATGTTGTCAATAGGTGTGATTGATGACGGTCGCTGCGGAAGTGCGTTCTTCAATCTTCGGAGGATGAACGGATCTTCGGCGAAAAATCTCAATTCTTGCAAGGGGATACAGGAAAACAAGATAAAAGATGATGAAAAAGGATTAAAGATTAGAAGAGCCTAATGTCAATTTTCAATTTCAATAGAAAGGAAAAGGATAGAAAAGATGAGAAAATCTCTCTAATTTCTCCCAAGGAGGAATCTTTACCATCTCAAATTCAAATCTCAAAAACCAATTACAAATGAGAGGGAAGAGGCTGTATACAGGCAGCTCCTAATACTACATAAAAGGTCTGAAATAGCCCTAATGCAAATGTCATGCCCAAACTACCCCTACTAATGTAAAATGACATGAAAAATACATGAAACTACAACTACTAAGCTAAGACCAACGAAAAAGCCTGACTAATGAGCTATAAGGGCTTATGTAGAGAATGACAATAGGGATGCTCATGTGAAATGCGCCTACACATATCTATGCATTTCCTCAATCACATAGAATTGACTATGGTATCCAAGTGCCATTTTTTCGAATGGTAGAAATGCATTAAAGAAATAGGAAACAACACACTGCTCACCAGCTGTCACATTCAAAATAAACAACAAAACACACCAATCACTAAATTGATTCCAACAGAAAAAACAATGTGTACCCTATGATCTTTCAACACATCTGTCGATCTGCTAGTGAGGAAGCAGATCCCTAGCCAGAGATGGGGTTGCGAAATTCGCGTATAGCCCTCCTTATCCTCTACCCACCTAATCACATCTCTTGAATCTCCCTCCAAGATCAAGTTATCATAAAGGCTAGGCTTCTAGAATATAATATCCCACATGAGAGCCAGAATTGTTGATGATGGAACTCGTCAAAGTTTAGTTCCACAGGACCCTCGGCTTCATTGGAGTCTTTCGTGCCAATCGGGCTAAGTAGGCTCCTACTAGCTTGACCACAACCTTTAGGTCTCTAAAGATAACCCCACCCACCCCCACCCTCACCCCACACACACAACAAACACCTATCGGCTCAGAATTGTTGATGACGGAACTCATCAAAGTTAAGTTTCAGAGGACCCAATGAAAGAGAAACTCAATGAGAGAAAGAGGTATCTCTACTGATAATGCCAACCCTCTAAACATCCCCCTTTCTCCTTAATTCTGAGGCGAACAACTTAGTGTTGACCGCCGATTGAATGATGGGCTTAAACATGCCATGCCTGAGAACATCGATAGGTTTGACCGGACTATCAAATACCCTCCCCTTCCTCTCATTACACAATGTCCAGAGAACAGCCGAAGGCAAAGACTCCATAAAGCTTCCCCCTAGTGCCTTCCACAAAGAGAAATACCAAGCATCAATTAGATTAGTCATTGAACCGGACATGACTCACTCCACATTAAACAATGTGAGCACATAACTTTGAACAACCGAAGAACGGATATGAAGGTGGTCCACAGATAGAATCAATCACACATATAACAAAGTGATTGAAAAAAATTCCTCCTGTGGTTAATTAGGTGTTCCACAGCTAGGATCCCGTCAAAGCACGTTGTTGAACAGAAGGCCACAATACTCAAGGAAAGAAGGATCATCTAGAGTCAGTAAGCCAAGAAAGATAGGCACCAAATACCAGGCAATTGCATACAGAATTTCGCTGTGAATGATCTCGAGGTGGGTGGGTGTAATGCTGGTGTTTGGGGAGGGGGGAGGGATCCAAATCTTCCAATCCTCCTTTTGTCCCTAATTAGATGGCATCCAGGTTGGCACGAGGTCAACCACTGAGTTGATCTCATGCTTAAAGAAATCCCTACAGAAGAGGAATACACTATGATCAACATCCCTCATAAAAGTAAGAGTTTAAATATTCACATCTTTTTGGGAGGACAATCTTTCAGTCAGCAATATGGTATTTCCCAACAACTTGTATTTTTTCACACAATCATATGCCTTCTCAATGTTGATATTAGAGATGATTCTCCCATTCTACTCCTGGCATGGGAGTCAATGCATTCCTGGGCAATCAAGATCTCATCCAGAATCTGGAAACCAGCCACAAGGCACTCCGATATATGGACATAACATGGTGTAGCACTACCCTGATTCTCAATGAAAGAACCTTGGCAAGAATCTCATAGATACTTCCCACCAAGTTGATAGCCCGAATGTCCCTAAGAGACTCAATCCTGTTTTTTTCTTGGTGATTAAGGTGGTGAATGAAGTGCCAATGCTCCTATCCAAGCCAGCGTCCTCATAGAACTCGTTGAACACCGCTATAATATCTTCCTTCACAAAGTCCCAACAGTGCTAGAAGCAGGCAATGCAGAATCCATTATGATTAAGAGCTCTACCGCCCTTCATGCTCTTCACAACACCTTCGGCCTCTTCCGTAGAGAACAATGTTGAAGGCATTACCACTTGTTGCCCCCACTAACATGCACATTGCCACCTACTAATATTATCATCAGGAATCCCCACCAGTGATAGCCACTTCTACCAACAGCAAACCAACTGTCACTGGCATCCATAGCAGTGCTCACAATTGCTATTGTCAGTAGGCCAACCAATAGTTTCTATAATTACCAAACCCATTTCCGCCCTCCATTGCAGCCATTGAAAGACTAATTGCCATGGAACGTTGGTACCTCCAAGGCTCCAACAGGCAATTGACAGCCTACACATTCATCATGAATTATCAACAAAAAAGGGAAAAAACACGATAACCATGGATTACCAACAAAAAATAAAAATGACATGAATTCACTTGCTCCCATCCACATGCTCTCTCACCAATGTTGTCATCGTTTATTTCAAACATTTACTTCAAAGATAATCTTCGTATCAACTCCACCATTTCAATTAAAAACTTTATTTCGTTCTTGAGAAGCATGGTCAAGATTTTCCTTCCACCATATTTGGATCTTAGACTTCCAAGTTTTCAATTTTAGGGCAAACCTATAGCTGGTCATACTTGCATGTGCATCCATCTTGGACTATCCCATCGCCATCAATCCACTTTCTTATGACCATAGTTAAAGAGGTAGCTGGTTTGGTTGAGCGTTTACTAAAAGTGGAAATAGATTCAACCTAAATTACAAGATGTCAAAGCATGATGTAATGTGTGTATTAAGCCGAGGGTCTGTTTCATTTTTTTACAGAGCCTAGCAATAAATATACATTAGTTGTTCTAATTAATTGACTAAATGTGTTTCTCCTCTCTCTCTCTCTCTCTCTCTCTCTCTCTCTCTCTCACACACACACACACACACACACACACACTCCTTTTCCTCTCCTTCGTCTTTCAGAGTTTCATCATTCTAGATTTGATCGGACATGGTATCATAGAAAGATCATTCTGATCTGTAAAAAGCCAAGATTCTAGATTTGATCTGACATGGTATCATAGCAAGATCATTCGTCATGGGATAGAAGATTGTTCTTTACAATCATCCAAGATTCTGCGGCTGCTTTTCATTCCAGATCTGATACCTGATGTTGTTTTTCAATCCAGATCTGATTCATGCTGCTGTTTTTCATTTCAGATCTAATTCTTGTAGTAGCCTTTCATTCCACATCTGATTCCTACTGTTGTTTTTCATTCCAGATTCTATGCATCACTTGAAAATCATAGACATGATTTTATGAAAAAAAAAACTTACCTGAATGGTTGGCCACCTCCACCATCAGGTAACGATCATATTCTAAACATATTGAAGGAGAACCAATGTACCAAGGGTGTTATAGCGCTTCAATAGAAGCCAAGAGAAAGAAGGTATCCACTAAAATGAACAAGCCCACAATGCATGTTCAAAACCATAGAGTTCCTTTCATAATCTATAGGCATGATTGGGCCTAGAAGAGTCAATGAAGTAATGAACCCTAGTGGTTTATCCATAAATACTCGTTCGTGGAGAAGCCCATGTAGGTTCTTCACATTAATCTGGAGTATATCCTAATTGTAGATTATAGCAATGGTAAGGAAGAGAATGATACTCTTCGGCTTGATGATTGGAGAAATTTTCATGATAAGATGATCTGGGATAATGTCCCAATTGTTGTTATGATGGAGGACATGCATCTCTTCTTGCATGGCCGCGACCCATCCGTGATGATTGAGTGCTGGCCTAATAATTGTTGGTTCGACAAGCAAGGTGGCAAGAGGGTATAACACATACATCCTTTGTGCCTATTACTTTAACCAAGAATACACATGGTAAGTATTTCAATCTAAACTTTTTTGGGGCATAATCCTTCAAATAAAGAGAACACACTTCCAAAAACTCGAAATAAATCAAAGTTCAGAGTTTTCCCAAATAGTCGTTGCCGTTGATATGGAGATTGCATATTTAAAACTGATGATGGTAATCAATAAGACTTCCTTGAAAAATGCCTAAACCCAAAAGTGCCTAGCTATATTAGTGTTATCTAGCATTGTCAGCCGAAGTTTCATAGGATTAAGATGTTTTCTTTCTGAGCCACTATTTTCAAAGGTTTCTGGATAAGATATAAGGTGCAAATTCCATTCTTGTTCAAATATGATTGGAATTTTCCATATGAATATTCTCTTCATCCATAGATTGGAATATTTTGATTTTGATATTAAATTGTCATTCAAGCAAATCTTGAAAGTTAAGAGAACTTCGAAAGAAATCTAAATTAAATTTGAGGGAATAAAACCACTTAAATCCAGTGCATTCATTGAGATAACTGCTTAATGACGTTGTCGAATAACATAACAAGTGTTTCATCCTATAAATCATAATGAATAGTAGCAATAGGTTCATCAAAAATTGTTTACATGAAATTAAGGTAAATAGACTATCTTTCCAAATTGACAATTGTTACAAACCGACAAACTTATTCGAAGGGGGCGAGTTCAATAAACTCAAAAAAAAGCTCAATATTATCTTGTGGGCCCTAACTGCCCATGCGACATTTCCACTATTGCTACACAATTTTTCTTGGAGAAGTAAGCTTTTTAGCTTGGGTGCATCTAAGGGGTATAAATTGCATTTCCTATTACCTCAATTAGGAATTTTCTTGTGTCCATGCCCTTTATCACAAAGCCACCTCAGAAAATTCACATGCCCAATACAGACCCCAGATTGGCCCCAAATCATCTTAGACGGCGAATACACTTGTCATTTTTTTGTGAACCCCAATAGGGATGCTCTGAATCATATTGAACCCTACAAATAGGGATATGTATCAGCCAATATTTCAAATCCTGAGTAAAATAAGAACATAGTTGATTATAGACGTCCAAGGGCTAGGATGTTGTCCAAGTGAAAATGCTTAGAAAATGGAGCAACAAAATTGTGGACGAGTTTTCATTAACACCATTTTTCTAACTTGACATCCATTATCAACACCATTTTTAGATCTTGGGCATGTTTACTGAAGGAAAAGATTGACAAAAACAACACAACAAGAAAAGAAACCTCAGATATGTGAGACCTACATTATGTTGTCAAAAGAGACAGCATGAAGATAATTGGAGATTCAGCATCACTTGAATCAATCTATTGACGTTTTCTACTCCACAGAGAGAGAGAGAGAGAGAGAGAGAGAGAGAGCAAAATAATACCCAAAAATTCGTAATGATGAATTTCAGTATAGTAATTTGTATGAACAAGAACTATAGTAATCACTTTTTTACCCCTAATAGTAAAGGATATAAAGAACTTGCCAAAGGTTGCAAGATTCAACCAACATATCCTCATACAAAAAAATGAAAAAAAAAAACAACTCCTAGTCTAATTAGGACTTCTACTATACTTAAAACTACTAACTCTTCATGTCTTCATTGAAATAAAACTATTATACGGATTCTCCCTGCTACTCTTCAAACCCACTAGGACTCCTAACTCATCATGGAAACAAAATCACTTCAAGCCCCACAAATACAACGACTTTCTTATGTTGCAACGTGGCCCTTGTGGTCACTTAACTACTTAAGTGATTAATTATAAATGACCTAACATGCCCCTATCACTTATATGCATATATGCATACACAAATTTATACACACACATATAGGCATATATAGGCACTGCCTTCTTTGTCATTACGAAGTTCTTCCGCTCTACTCTTCAAAATGGACAGTTAGCTAAATGAGGAATGAATCTCGAGTCTTAAACGGTTGCTCCTCCAAAGTTGGGTTTAGGAATTGTCGACCTAAACAACCAAAATAGCAGTGGCTCCGCTGGATAGCGTGTTGGCAAAGGGATACACCGACCCTTTTTCCAATGCATTTCTTAGGACTTTCGGGTATGCCACATCGCATTCCAGATTATCTAAATGCTTAGGCTGGATGGAGTGCCTAGCAACATTTGTTCTTCGGTAAAAAAAGCACGATTCTGAAGGAAGAAAAGTCGTTTGATTTATGAAATACATCGTAAGTTTACCCCAATGGAATTGCCATTGAGTCAGATTCTTTCTATGTTGCTTGAGCATAGCTTGGTGCAACTGCTATAGTACCTTCCGTACTAATAGGAAAAAAAAGGTGATAGGGCGCTTTTGAGCCCTATGGCCTATCAGCCCTAATTAGTATAGCGCGCGTGCACACACACACACACACATATATATATATATATGAGGAAAATGATTGTAAGCTTGGCGCAGCAAGCTTAGGTGAGCTTGAGGGCCCAAGACTCATGGGTCCCACATCTTTTGTGGTGATCCAAACCATTCATTTGCAAGGCCCCATCATAGATAGGGTGTGTACCAAAAATCAGCTCCATTGGATCATTCTAACCTCTCCAAAAGCGGAGGGAAAAAATGGGCAGATTTGTGGCAAACGGTGTTTGTCCATTTTGCCCTCCACTTTTAGATGGGTTAGGATGATCCTATGGAGCTGATTTTTTGTACACACCCTATCTATGTAAGGGCCTTTCAAATGAATGCTTTGGATCATCCTAACAATGTGGGCCCACACGAGTTTTGGGCCCTCAAGCTCACCTAAGCTTGGTGCGCTCAAGCTTACAATCATTTTCCTCCTATATATATATATAGGAGGAAAAAGATTGTGCGCTCTAGCACACCAAGCTTATGGTGTGCTCGAGGGCCCAAATTGTTAGGCAAACGGTGTCTGTCCATTTTGCCCTCCACTTTAAATGGGTTAGGATGATCCTATGGAGCTGATTTTTTGTACACACCCCATCTATGTAAGGGCCTTTCAAATGAATGCTTTGGATCATCCTAACAAAGTGGGCCCACAAGTGATTGGGCCCTCGAGCGCACCATAAGCTTGGTGCGCTCGAGCACACACACACACACACACATGGACAGCATGAGAGAGAGAGAGAGAGAGAGAGAGAGAGAGAGAGAGAGAGAGAGAGATTGTCCTTGGACTATCATTGCTGATATATCACTCATGTATCGATCATTTCGCCCCCATCGTTCGTCAGTTACAGGTCGGCCCCAAGTACACTGTTCCATGCTTCCATGAAAAATAATAATGTGCAATACCACTTCCTATGGGAGAATGATATTTTTAGAAGTGGAAAATGTTATATTAGATTAAGAAAATTGATCAAGTAGCCAAAATCTACTTTGGTCAGTTGAAAATTAATCCAGTTGCAAGGGGAGTAAAATGAGCCATTAGATCAAATACAGGTCCAATTACAGCAGTTTAGCTTGGATTGCATTCCTGTAGGTTCTCTTCAATGTTTTCATTTAACTTACTACTAAGATTTATAGCGCAAGGTGAAACAGTTCTTTACTTGCATAGATCAAAGAACATATTATTTTGCAGGTCTCGTCATCATTCGAATAGATTTTATACATCAGTATAGCTCCATCAAACTGCAACACATTCTATCCAGAATTCAATTGCCTGTTAAGTAGTTAGAGATCAGGCACAAGAATGGTGTCAAGCAAGCCAGGATCAGATCAGAGACACGCATATAGATAGCAGTGTCCAGCTAACCAGAAAATCGTTATATTAACCACATCATTTCATGATTTCATCGAACATCCATATGCTCCTTCCTAACCCATATGAAAAGACCCTCAATATGACTTTTCTGATTCACTCTCTCTCCAACATATAAAAGTTAAAATGTTCAAGCATACTGACGAGTACCAGCATCAAATAGCAGTAAAATAGATTCAATAACGATCAATGACAACCATTCAAAAAGAAAAAAAAAAAATCAATGACAACCAAGTGACACAAAAAGACCAGAGGAATAAACATGATCCATGATCAGAGACTATTAACATGTATGACCGGATGAGGAAATCAAAGACATAGACTTAGGCAGTAAAATTACAGATGCAAGGTAAAATTCTAAAAACCAGAACCAACAGGACTTCAAATCAACATACACAAGGAAACGGAATACAAGTTGAGACAAAACATAGGTTGCACCAGACTTCTCATTAAGAGTAAATTAAAGAAGGAAAAAAAAAACAATGACATCATTTTAAAAAGAATTGAAAATTTATTTTCAGATAATATGATATATCATATTTCCTCTGAAAAGGAAATGGCATGCAAAATTTAGAAAAGTAATTGCGACTAACCCGTGCAGGTCCTTTTTTGTGTGCTTGGTAGGTTGGACCATCTTTATTTTCTCCATACCAATAGTATGTCCTAGAATTTTCAACATACAAGATTCCTCCCCCATGTGCTTGAATACAATTCCCATCCGTATCCAACCACTGCCGACCTGGATAGAAATACATACTATCATTCCCTCCCTTCATCGGATTTATTGCCGTTCTATGATCAGGGAAGAACAAAAGCCTGATTTGAGAAGAATCATCAAGGAATTCATCAATTAGCGACGGTTGCCTTCCTCCCAATCGTTTAGCAGCACGTGGGGACCGTCTGACTCTATGCTGGATTGTGAAGTTCTCCTCCTCAACCTCTTCAAGTTCTCTGGCCAACGGATGATGATGCACGCGCACGTGGACCTCTCCCCCATCCTTGTGACTCACAAGGGAATAAAAATGAATCATAAGAATGCATCCTACCATGCTCCAGACAAATGTAGACAGTGTACATCTGCTTCCTGCATTGCAACGGACAGCAGATGATTTCCTCTGTTTGTTCCTCACCCTCATTTTCTCCCTTTCATCTTCTAGATAATGCTGCATTAAAGAAAAATCAACCTATATAGATCCGAATCGAAGTTACATCCCCGGCATCTATATTTTCAACAGAGTGAAAAGAAAAGGCACAAGATTCGTATTGTAACAAAAAAAATCTATAGCACTCGTTGTAGAAGAATTGCTGAATACATGTCCCCATGAAACTAGCCTAATACCATTGAATAAAACAGTGAGCAGAAATTCACTTACATATGGTAACACAAAAACCCTAAATTGACTAGTGCTGACTTGAGAAGCAAAACTCACAACAACCCAATAAAAGCTAAATAAAAAGGAATTTCCAGCCTTGCGTAAGAACACTCGGAAATCTGTTACATGGAATCATTGGAAATCTAACAGATTCACATACCCAGAAATCAAAGACACAAAAATTTCCACAATTAATTTTCATTTGAGGAATGTAGCGACATTCATCCATTGAATTTCCTCTTACCAAAAATAACATGGAACAAATCTTGAAATCAAAGCACCAATCCAATTAAGAACGCACCGAAATGTAGAGATAGTTAATCCATTAATTGAAATAGAAAATGATATTACCTTGAACTATGCTAGAGAAAAAAGCCATTCGAGGAAGAAATCAAACATAACTCTAGAATTAAAATGAAATATCAAATTTCCCCTTACATAAGTTGCAACTAAGACTTAGATCAACAACTAAACATGCTTTATCATTATTGTTCAGGTACCCATTTGAAAGAACCAAACAAAAAGCATAAATTTCAAACCCAGATTACAGATATAAGAAATAAACAAAAAGCATGCACACCCACAAAGAAAAAAAAGAGAGAGAAAAAAAAAGCAGGGAAGAGAAAGAGAGGCAAACCCAATCAAACAAAACATAAGAAAAAGATGCTTTAATAAAAGCATGGAATCATCTCTATAAATGAAGGAAGAAGCTGAATAGTTTAGAGAACCTACCTGACAAGATCCTGATCATGAATGGAGCATTTGCAGACATGGGCAATCCAAGCTTAGCTGATTCAGATAACTTATTTACAGCAAGGTTTGTGAAATTTCTAAAGAACCCCAGTTCAGCTTTTTTGGAAGCAGGGTTTTGTAAAGGAAGGGTAGATTTTGTTCATTGGTGGATCTGGGCATGACTCAAAACCAAGGGTCTTTCTCCTTTTGGTCTCATGTCTCATTTTATGAATAGTAGAGGTAGGATTTCCTCCTCTTTTTTTTCTTGTTTTATTAAGTTCTTATGTTTTTCAATGATCATTTATTGGGGTACTTGGGGAAGATAACATATATCTGGTCTTAATAATAGAAGACATAGACAGATATTTTTAAAAAGTTACATTCAACTTAACCCCTAATGTTTAAATAGTTTGACCCCTAATACTACCAAAAACACAGTGGGCCCACATTGTTCGGATGATCCAAAGCGTTCATTTGATGGGCCCTGAAATAGATACGGTGTGCCCAAAAAATCAGCTCCAGAGGATCATCCTAACCCTTCAATCTGTGGACGAACCGTCACTGAGGGGGTCTACCTTGCACAAATTGAAACCACAGGAGGTCTACTTGTAACTTTTTAAACATTAGGGTTAAGTTGAATGTGTCAGAAACCAAAGGGGACCTAAGTGTATTTTTCCCTATTTTTTTATAGTGAGTTAAAAGTTGGGCAGTGATAATTTTACCCCCTTCTATGATGAACTCACCCCCTATTTTTCAAAATGGATTATACAGCCCACCACCATAGGATGATATAAACCGTCCATTTGATGGGCCACAATGCAAATAGGTTGTGCCCCAAAAATCATTTTCATAGGATGATCCCAACCATCCGATCTATAGAAGTTTCCATAATGTGAGTCCCTAATTAGATCATAGGGTTAGAGTCATGCTATGGTAATGATTTTTGGGGCACGGCCTATTTACGTTGTGGCTCATTAAATGGACGGTTTGGATCATCCTATGGTGTGGGCTGTACATACCATTTTGAAAAAATGGGGGGTGAATTTATCCCCGCCCTAAAAGTTTAGTTTTTATACGGAAATTAGGCATTAAGAGAAATAATATCCAGAGTCTTTTTTTATAAGAGAAGCTATATTCCCAATGTTTCAAGTTTGTTTATTGGGAATTACTATTGGCACCCATAAATTTAGATATTTTCGACCGTGTCATGTTGTTTTATTTGATTTCGTTTTAGGTGTCATGACTCATGAGTGAATTTAAGACTCTGTACAATGTATCCTAATTTATTTGGGATTTGCTAGGGACCATGGCAGGAAGGCATTTTGCGGCTGGCTATTGCATGTGGGAGCTCACTTGTCAACAGATTTTGTCTTATTCATTTAATTCATCTGAGGTGGTTGCTCACTTTGTCAGCAGATTTTGTCTTATTCATTTAATTCAACTGCGGTGGCTGCTCCCACATGCAACAGCCAGTCTCGAAATGCCTTTCTGCAATGTTCCCTAGCAAATCCCTATTAATTTACAAGTTGATGATAAAGTAGTCACCTCCCTTTACGGGTGTTTGAATACAGGGCATGTTTGGAAACCATGAAAAAATATTTCATGGAATATCCGCTTGTCCAATGATGAGATAGCAGGTGAAGAGGATAAAGGGAGAGACTTGAGAAGGAAGGAAGAGTGGAGAGAGCACTCAGAGCATGAGAAATCCCAAAAAAACAGTGAAAAATATAAGCTACTTCAGATTAAGGTTTTCTGTTTTGTTTTTTAGTGGGTTTTTTTTTTTTTTTAATTATCTCCCACCCTCTCAAGTCTGTCCCTATTGGCTTATCTCTCACAACTGGCCCCACCAATATTCTATGGAATATTTTTCCATGGTTTCCAAACTTGCCCCAAGTGAAAGAATATGGAAAATAATATTTTCATAAAAAAATATTCCTTGGAAAATAAAATTCAAGTTCTAAGAGGTTTGCATTTTTTTTCTTGAAAGAATGGAAAATTTCTATTTTGGAAAAAAAAATCCATTAGAAATAAATTTACATGTACTAGAAAAAAAAAAATTTCATGGAAAAAATCCCTACATTATGACAATTTGATTAAGTAGGGAATGATCTCATTGAAAATTAATTAGATACACAACACATTAATACTTTAATAGTCACATAACAATATTCTGTTGAGCGAGCCCATAAAATTAATTAGATACACCACAATATTGGTGGAGCATGCCCATGCATGCGGTCATCTTACAATTAAATAGTCAAGCTATCATAGCAGGAGCTAAAAATGCTACTTTTAATGAGGAAGTAAGACATATTAGAATCAAGGAGTGATAGTTTTGAATTTGGATTTGCTAGCATCCATTGCAAAAGGCATTTTGCAGATGGTCTGTCGCATTTCAGATCCGCCACCCCGTGAATCGAGACCAAAGCTGCTGAAAAGTGAGCATGTGTGGCTGTTTTGACATGCAACAACACTAGCAAATCCCATAATCCCCTTTGAATTTTGGAATTTTTTTTAAAAAAAACCAAACCATCCACTTACAAAAGAACTAGTGTGATGACCAATTATAAAATAATCGAAGGGAACGACACTGAAGTGTAAAGGTTAGTCACGACCTGTGATTAGAGATCCCATGAATGAGGTTCAAAAGGTAAAACGGAAGGGATAGATTAGTTGGGGGGAGTATTGATTATTTTGAGACGTATTCCATAGACTCATTTCTATAGTTACAATGCTTATTGTGGTAACGGTGAATAGGATGAGTATTAAATCTCTATGAACTCAAGCGGAATTCTGCATGATGTAGGACGCTGAGCACCATTGAAGGACTCAACTCTCTAAGTGTATTAGTGAGGTTACTATTATGGGAAGCTGAGCTAATCCCTAACAATGCTCATAAAAAAACAATATGTGTGTGACCATAAAGTACAAAATCAAGTAGAACTCAATTAATTGCCTATACTATATGTGACTCAATGACCTAATTCAAGATTTTGTTCATTGTGGCCCCTTCATAAATAAACTTACCTACCCTAAATGTAGATTCAAGTCTAATAGGAACCTGCACCTATTGTAATAGTTCGGACCACCAAACAATCTGACCCTACTTTTGCTCTAGTTATTTTTCAAAGCACCATATAATTCTCCTAGATGTCATTGATAATAGATTTTTGTGAATTCTAACAACTACAAAAGTGTAGAAAAAGGGTGTCACTATTAAAACAAGGAGTGCATACATGATTTCCCATTTATAACTAATACATATCATATACAATTTTGTCCATGGTTAACTAGTCTTACGACCCCCAAGGACTGTGCTGTTACTAAACCTAAAAATAAAATACAAAATGCATCTGTACAACATCTTTCCTTATTATATTGCTTTAGGTATGATGGACCCCATGGAGAAGCTTCTCCCTTTATTTTGGTAAGCTTTAGCTATCCAACCCACCTCCAAAACCATCATCCCAATTGAAAGAGAAACCATGGATGACCAAAGCAACCTAACAGAAACCCTAAGAGGCCTACATTGATGATGGAGAACATCAGAGAAGGTTTCCTCAATGAATGAACAGTGTGTTAGTCTCTGCAAATCCGGAAGAACATTTATTAATCCTTGTATCGAAAGAGTGTAGGCTTGCGCCATGATGAAAGAGGCCTCAGATAGAAATTTCCGGCCGCCGTCGCAAATTCCGGCTGAATTCTCTCTTGGACATGTGATCTTTTCCAATACCTACACAGATGAAATGATCTTAGCTGCCTAATATATGCTACCTGCCTAATCTACCATCCAAGTAATCCAATGATCTTAGTGGGACCCATCTTGGCACGTAACAGATCTTAAAACATACTTCTAAAGCATGGAGTTTGCTAGAAAGTGGATTTAACTTACTTCGGATATTTCGCCGATTGGAATTGTATCCTTGGAGCATCTTCCCGGATCAAATTTGTACTCCGGCGCGCCAGAGAAAGGGTTACACACCTTTGTAAATTTTCTCAATGGTTCTTCATGTTGGTCATCCAGCCCCATCAGACCATCTAGTTTTGTAATTTTTTTGTTCAACTGCATAAACCCACAACAAGGATCAGGTCCAAGTTACAAACCATCCTTTATTTAGACTATATACAAAGAATTGTTCTTCGTTTTAGCGAAATATTAAATTTATGGATCTAACTTTAAGTGGGGGTTAAAACTTTATATATGGATAATAAATAAAGGGAAATGATATCACCACAATTATGTTCTGATATTTTCAGCGACCCATCTTGTCTTGCAATAGAACCCTCCTGATGATACTTTGAGCAGCAGATTTTGGGTCGCCAGAAAACTGTTGGTAGAACCTTTACAGGGTGTTATGGCAGCTAGTTAAACCCTACTTCCTTGTAGTAAAAAAAGGGCGGCCCAGTGCAAGAGGCTCCTGCCATTGCGAGGTCTGGGGAGGGCTAGATGTAAGCAGCCTTACCCCTGCTTTGCGGAGAGGCTGTTTCCTTGTAGTGTGATACACAAATAATTGATACCCCCTTCTGTCTAAGGCCCTGTTCGTTTTTAAGATTATTACATCCGATTGTAGGGTTAAATAATGAGTTTTGGACTCAAAATCCAAAATGATGTTCTTAACCTTCAGCATAAAATACTACTACTAGTAGTAATAGCTGGGGGTTCAACTTGGCCACTCGGGTCGAGTCGGGTTGAGCTTTTGCTAAAAAAAAATTGAATTGGATTCAGCTCCAACGTGACCCAATTTTTTGGTAAAAGCTCAACCCGAATTTCCAAAAATCAACCAGAGTTGCAACCTAGTAAAAGTACTACATATGCTATTAATGCTATGAAATTTCCGAATCTTCGATCCACACGAGTTGACCCGTACCCTGTTCGAGTTGACTGAGTCATTATCAAGTGTTTAGCTGAGTTACCATATTATAACCTTTTTGTCGATCAACCAAAAATAATGATTAAATTTAGTAAATTAAAAAGAAACATTACTTAAGTTCTAATTAGCACCTCATTAACAAAACTATGGATTCCAGATCCGATTTCGATCATGATAGAATCCGCTGAGACATGGTTGACACATGGTAGGATCGATCTTAAGCTGTTGTTCTTAGGACTTTGCTCGAATCCATCGAGAGCCGCACAAGTATCTTCGGTGAAACTGCAAGATCAAAATCGGAATTTTTGCATCATGTGGTGCTTATTAAAAAAATTAACCAAACAAGTTCTATTCTAAAAAATGATCAAGTGTAATCAGTGAAGGTTATTGTAATCCTCACATATGACAACCGTCTGATCAATATACAACGGTTTTCAATAATAGATTATGCTGAAAATGTGGTGCAAGTATTTGCACCATATTATTCATATGTATATTATATGTGAGGAATAATAGAATGAAGGGCGGCCTTGCAAAAATCAGCCTTTGAAGCTAATTATTGCAAGGGTGCCCTTCATTCTGTCATTCCTCATTATATGTTGACATGGGGAAATGATATTTAGACACCCTTGTCTGATTAAGGTACCCCTCACTCAATTGAACACTTTTTTAATTGAGTGTTGATAGTTATTTGGGGATTGTATTAGCTGTAATAGCTAATTAGAGAAGTGCCACTATTAAAACAAGAGAGTGCTGATATCATTTCCCCTAAAAAAATTTTACTTCGCCTTAGTATTATGTAGTTCTTTTTTCCTTAAAACTTTGATAACAGAACTATATATTTACGTGTGGAGAAAGAAATGAAAACCAGCAAGGGCCCAACATAGAGCTGTTAAGAACCAGCAAATGAAAATAATCCTGGACCAAAAAAATAGAAATAGTGAGAAAAATAGACTAAACTGTTATAGAAAATGAAAGTTGAGTTTTGCTAATATCACTCTCCCTTACAATTTTTGGTTGCTTGCTCCCCTTGCCATTCAGTGTAGATATGTATGATGATCAACGGCTTTGATTTGGCGGGCCACCACCGGAGTATAAGAAGCTTGCAAGTCCCACACTGAAAGGATAATCCTAGCCTTTCAATTAAGATGAATTTTTTTTTTTTTTTGAGGCGTTTTTCATATATGTACTTGGAACATTTATTGTTGAAAGTTTTGATGACCTTTGATTGTATTGTCTAGTGGTGGCCCAGCAAATCATGAGCGTTGATCTCATCTGTACATTGGCAAGGCGACTGATCAACCAAGAAATCTAAAGAAAAGAAAACCAATTTTACAAAATGAAATTTCTAATCTTTTCTTACATGATGAACCCGGGGCGCCAGTGTAGCAACAACAGAACTGCACCCATGAAAAATAGAAAAAAAAAATAATAATTTAACAATAGCCAAATAATTCAAAATTTATAATGAAAAAGATTGAAATTGCTTCACGTATTTTGGATCACACCATGTTACGAGAAAGATGATGAATTGATGATATGTTGAAAAATATCTGGTAGATATCAGATTTTTTTGGGATTTTTGTTAGTAGAGGTTTGCCTTAGTAGGGCACCACTTCATTGTAAAACAATGTGGGCACACTATGGCTTACTTTGCCCCCACCTTCAGTTGATCGGAACCGTCTATCTGATCAGCCATGATTTAGATATCAACCCCTTAGATTAATGCCAAGGGCGTTTTATATCAGTCATAGAGTAATGCTAGACTCTCATAGGCGCCCTTGCAAAAAAAATGGGTGAAAGGGCGCCTCCATTGGTAAATGCGCCCATTTTCATCACTTTTGACACCCAGTTGCATTGTACGTGGCAATCAGGCCCGTTCACTCTTTCAAATGTGAAGTACATCAGCCGTAGCTGGGTGTCCCAAGTGATGAAAAGGGGCACATTTATCATTTCCCTTAACATGGCACAACATTATTAATTTTTTATGAGTAAGATCGGTTAAGCACGACCCCGACCAGATAATGGCACAGAAAATTACGATCATATGTGTATTAATGGATAATGACCAATAGGGGCGCCCTTTTACCCCTTTTTTTTGCAAGGGCGCTTGTGAGTCTAGCATTCCTCTTAGTCGTAATATAAAATTGCACATTTCATGCAAAAAATACGTCATTTTAGGTCTATTTTTTATGAGATAAATATAGACCAAAGCATCAACACATAAGCTATATAACAGCTACAAAGAAATTTACATGTACAAGATATTTAATAATAGCTATAAAGGAATTTATATTTATAAGGTATTTAATAATTAAAGGAAACTTTGCATTTATAAGGTTTCAAATAACTTAAGATTCAATATGGTGTGTCCAATATTTTTCAAAAAGTAAGGTACGGCCAACTTCGTAGGATGATCCAAACCGTTCATTTGTTGGGCCACAATGTAAATCGGTTGTGCCCCAAATCCATTTCCGTAAGATGATCTTAACCCATTTACTTTGTGGTTTGCGTTAAGATCATCCTATGGAAATGATTTTGGGGAGACAACCTATTTACATTGTGGGCCGTACATTACTTTTGAAAGATATCGGACTATAGGCCACTCACCGTATAAAATCTCTATATAACCTTGGGCCCGAGTCCTTTATTAATGGTATAAATAAAAGAAAACGATTGTGTTATTACTCAAAATTTAAGTACCCAAAATTGTATTATTTTTCCTTGGCAAAATAACTTGCCTAATGCTGCAACAACCGTGATCAGGCTAATGGATACCACTCCAGCAGTTGTTCCATACCTGAAAATAAGTAAATAAATAAAAAAGAAAAACTTGCTTAATTACTAAGAAAATATGGTAAAAAAAGAAAAAAAGAAAGAAAGTTAGAGGATTGAACAAGTACGAGATTCTTAGAGCTAAATCAATTGAATGCCGATTCTTAGCTGCTATTCTTCGTATGGTTTCTGATTCATTTTTGAGCTTAATGGATGTTGAATTCAAGCGGAAACACATGGTTTCGTCATAAGGGTACAGACGTTGGTGCATTTCGTTCATGGCGCCCGTCACTCTTCGAATAGTCCGGCGAGCATCATCGACACCCCCTAACAAGGTTTGCTTCAATTTCCATGCTCTCCGATGATAGCTTCGGTTCGCGGCAAGGACGATGCCGGAAACAATTCTTTAATCATTCAAGAGAGAAAAAAGAAAAAACATTAGATGATACATGAGATTTTGAATTATATTTATGAAAAAAATTATTATAGAAATCGAAATATCCTTACAATTCTTCAATTATTCAATAAAAAGAAGAATAAAAATTGGATGATAATTGGAATTTAACCTATATTTATGAGAATTTATTATAGAAATCCAAATATTCTTTTGTATTAATTGAAAGAAATGTCAACTAAATTATGGCTTGCCAAAAAATTAGATTTTCATTTGAAGAGTAAGCACGCGCGCATACAATGAAAACAGGAGTAAATTAATCAAGGGCCTGGTTTTGATAATGGTGCTCCTCTCTTTAATAATAGCACCTAGCTTATCTTTAAAAAAAAATGGCTTGTAAGAGCTCTTGGGGAAGTTTAATAACCTTTTGACAACTCTTTAACACTAATAAAAGACAAGATGCATTAGCGCAAATAACAAAACATGGTTGTGCTGATATCATTTTCCTTTTCTATCAGATGTTTGATAGTTGGGATTTGCTAGCGTCCATCGTAGAAGGCATTTCGCAGATGGCCTGTTGCATCTGACAGCAGCCACACCAGCTCACTTCTCAGCAGGTTTTGTCCTCATTTATGATGTGGTTGCTCTCAGATGCAACATGCCATCTGTGAAATGCCTTCTGCGATGGACCCTAGCAAATCCCTAGTTTTGTAGGAATTGTTTTTTTTTTTTTTTTTGGTTTGTAGGAATTGTAGCAGTCTATGGTGACCAATCATAGAATTGTAAATAAAAGAAAGGAGTGCCAATATTAAAACAAGGGACAGCACTCATTTGCTAAAATAATTGCACTCCCTACTTATTTAACACTTTCCTCTAATGGGAATACTCACCCCCTTTTCTTCCCCTAGCCACCTCCTTGTAGTGTAAAAAAAGTAGTCATAGATACACTAGAAGGGGTGGCGGGGAAGAAAAAGGGGCGAATATATCACTACGCTTTTCTAATTAGGGGAAACATTACCTGCACCCCCATCTTTTGCTAATAGCACTCTGTGCCTTACTTGAAATTTCTCCAACTAATTACTATAGGATGCTATGATCCCAAAATGCTATTAACAATTAATCAATAGGAGTTTAACTAGATTAGGAGTGCCATTATCAAAACAAGGCAGTGTAGTTGTCAATGGGCCGGGCTTGTCTCACTGATCAGATCAACAGATCTGAACCTGTCCACGTAGCAAATGTGGGCCCAAAATGACTTTAGGAAAGAACCATGGCCCAAAATGATATCAGCACAACCATGTTTTAATAATTGCACAAACCCAACTTATCTTTTTTTTTAATTGGCTTGTGAGAGCTTTTTGGGAACAATAATAACTTTCAACAGCTCTGTAAATAATAAAAGACAAGAAGGTTTAGTGCAAATATCAAAACATGGTTGTGCTGATATCATATATTCTACAACCAAAAAGATTAAAAAGAACAAGAAAACGAAAATCTTCTACTTACATGACGAGAGAGGTGAAGAGAACGAGGATAAAAACCAGAATGCAATTATAAGAATCCGAATGCTCTGTACTTGCAGAATCCACATTCAAATTCTTCGAAACCATAACGAAAATCCCAAATCCAAAACCACACAAAATCCAAAAACCCGCCATTGCATAACCATGAACTCCTGTAAATACTGCAGACTATCCAAAAAAAAAAAACCCATCATTTTAAAACATCAAAGAAAGATAATTTCCACATTTTCAATAATTTCCATGGAATTTGTAGAGAAAACAAACTTACAGTCCAGTAATGAAGGTTCCTGACATCGTAATAACCATGATAAGGTCTGAATTTTTGCGAAGGATCAGGTCTGTTTAAGCTCTGTTCTTGAACAGGGGAACCCAAAGAGAAAGGTTTTGGTAAAAAGATTAGGATGAGAATCAAAGGGAGGAGAATTCTATTTGATTTGAACATGGTGAAAATGATGTGGGTTTTTGTGGAGAAAGAGAAAGGGCATGGAATTTTGTTTCCATGAAAGTGGAGAATTATGAAAAACAGAGGAAAACAGGGGATTTGAGAAGTGGGGATTTTTTGACTTATTGAGCAAGTTAAGGATAGCTTGTGGCTCCGGTTTGGGTCTTCTTTGTACTCTTCAAATATGAGAAAAAACTGGTAAAAGGTGATGAATAGAGCCCGAGATTTTGGCTTCATGAGATTCGAGGAATTGACTCACATTTTATTCAAGATCTCTGTTTTTATTTAATTTTTTTTTGGTCTCCTTTTTCCGCTTTCAAAGGTTGCTTTTGGGAGCTGTTGATTTTTTAGTGATTGCTTTTTTACTTTTGTCCTTTGCAAGTTCTAACATGGTTTCTTTTTGGGACCCTGACTTTCCTTACATATGATCTAGACCATCCAATTGTGGGTCCTATTTGTGAATGGGCCTTGAAAAAATTGATGATAGGAATGATCATAGTCGTCCATTTGCCCTTTTTTACTTGTTCCTAAAAAGGCACCAACGGTCTGGCTTATCGTCTAACCAAATTATGAGCTTCTTGGGCCTCATTTTATGTGGGGAAATCCTTAACCCAGAACTTCTTTTAATCCCTTCTTATTTAATGAAATTATTATCTTTTTAAAAAGGGATTTGCTAGCGTCCATCGTAGAAGGCATTTCGCGGATGGTCTGTTGCATTGTTGCATCTGACAGCAGCCACAGAGGAGGTGGCTGTTGTCAGATGCAACAGACCATCCGCGAAATGCCTTCTGCGATGGACGCTAGCAAATATTGTTTCACTAACTCATAAGTTCTTACATCTGCTATAGAAATTGGGCAAGACACAATTGGGGATCTCCCCATGGGTCTTTCCTTTGTACCTATTATTTTGTTTCTGATCTTTCTGTTTCTTAAATTATTATAATCACTTTTTTAGTCATTCCATTTTGCAGTAAAAGTGGCCAAACTTTGCTCACAAGAAGTTGAAATTTTGAAAAATAGCTCTTGAAAATCACTTTTTACCAAAGATAACTTTTTCAGCTTTCCATTTTGTGTACCTACAAAATCAGAGAATCACTAAAATATGGTAATCAAATGCTGCCCAACTTCCCATTATTTGTATGCTATCTTATATGCAAATTATGGTTATAAAATTCTTATATCTATCTTATTTATTGGATTCTTAAGAGGTTTTAATATCCTATTTGGAAAAAGATTAACATAAATTAATCTTATTTACAAACAAGCTCTACTTGCTATCTTGAGATATCCATGTTTTATGGAAACAAATCGTTGGAATAAATTTCCATAAAACCTTAGAATCTTTTTAGACCATCTTTTTTTGGATTTTGAAAATTGATTTTGAATCCAAAATGGAGTTGGGTAATGAAAGTTTTTGAACAACAAACTACCCAAATGGATGTTTGGATTTCAGAGAACTACTTAAGATTAAGGAATCAGAATCGGTATCCAATTCTGATTCTAGAAAAAAATAGATAAAATAAAAATAATAATAATAATTCAATAAAATTCTTATAAAAATTTCATTCTGATTAGCTGATGTAGGATCAGAATACCACGTCGTGGGGCAGGAAATAGATTCCAGCATTTTCCCGACTTTAATTCTGCCCTCGTATCATTTCTGCCCCTTGATTCCGTTCATTTTTGAACTAGACATCGGAATCGGAATAAGATGCTGATTCCAACGCATGATTACAATGCAAACGTATATCTCAGTTTCCTATGTTCACATCAAATGCGTTTGTCGCTAGAAACTTGAGCGAAGAAGAAATGGGAAATAAATCTATGGATCATGACGCCGAATATTCATATGAATCTTTGTATAGGATCTTATTTTGTTTTGTGAAAGGCATTGAGTAATTGCTCCTTGTGTGCATTTTGAATGAGTGAATCAGGTAATGGAATCAGTATCTTATTATGATTCTACTTGGTTCCGTTATTTGGTTCAAAAAATGCCTCTAGTCATTCATACCCTCTCAAATCTCTCCTCCTTGGGGTTCCACGCAAAAGCAAATAGTCTCACATCGAAAAAAGTGGGTGGATGTGGGTGGGTTATAACTTATAAGGGAATGACACCCTCTCTCTAGTGGCTAGCTTTTAGGGGTGAGTTTTACCCGGTTAAATCCCTACAAATGGTATCAGAGCTCAGGGCGTGGAAACACCGGTTTGCCTCCGAGGGCGGGAATGTCTCTCGGGAAAGATCTCATAAACCCCAGTGTAGTATCTCGTGGTTCCCGCGTGGAGGGGCGAGATTGTCCATGTTGCTTTTTAG
Source organism: Tasmannia lanceolata (assembly GCF_043159265.1). Lineage (NCBI taxonomy): Eukaryota > Viridiplantae > Streptophyta > Magnoliopsida > Canellales > Winteraceae > Tasmannia > Tasmannia lanceolata. The sequence goes on from NW_027518681.1 coordinate 4,507,569, forward strand.
CGTGGAGGGGGAGATTGTTAGGGTTCGACGCAAAAGCAAATAGTCCCACATCCGAAAAAAAAATGGGTGGACACGGTTGGATCATAAGGGAATGGGCACCCTCTCTCTAATGGCTAGCTTTCAACACGAACATAGCTTTACCGACTTTGATCTCTTCCACTTTTTCAATTCCGTTGACGGAATTAACGAAATCCATCTCCTTGATCAAAGAGGATCTACAACTTCGACGTCTGGCCCCTGAGTGCAGACGTGTCGAATCTCGAAGTTGGATCCCGGATCTACAACTTCGACGTCTGATCCCTTAGCGCAGACATGTCGGATCTTGTCCCTGGAGGGTTTGATTTGTTGACTTTTTATGTGAAAAAAGTATTTTTGTAATTCAAACTTACAATGGGGTGTTTTTAGTCATTATATGTTTCTCTTGCTTTATGCTTTTGGGCTTCCCTCCAAAAGGACTAAAGTCATGAAAAAACTTTAGTCCTAGATGGGAAGTGTGAGAGGGTGAGAGTGGCCATATATATACTTTCACTCTCTTAGCCTTGTGAATGAGCAAGAGCTTATGGGGATCCTACGCGCACGGATAGCCCACTTTGGTCCGGCGGGCTTTTGGTCTTACCACACACGCGCGCCGGCAGGCAGCGTAAGTGGGCCCAAAGCCTTTACTAATTATTTAATTAGTTTTGCTGTTTAAGAAAACGCGTAATCATGGTTTAGTGACCGTTATGAAACGTTCTCACGCACTAAATGAGTGCGACGTTTCAACCTAACGTGTCTCTTAGTTTTCTATTTATTCAGATTTGTGGAAAACAGAAAGACATCTTTTTTTTTGGAACGACTTTCTGTTTTTCTACTGTTCTTCTCTCTGTTTTCCTGTTTTCTGGAACTTCTATTTTCCCTAAACTTTCCAATCAAGGTGATTTGGCTCATATAAGTAAGTTCTAGGGCATCCGGGCTGCGTGAGTGCACACCCCTGGAGCGAGAGTTGTTGAATCCTGGAGGCATATGCCAAGACGCCCATCTGCACCGTTGATTCGTTATAGTGGGGGCGAGATTTGCCTTAAGGACAGCGAACATCCTTCGTGCCTCAACTCGATAAGTGATCTAACGACTTTTGTTTATTTGTTTACAATTAATTCTAGCAGAATAGTTACTGTTGATTTATGACTGCACAAGATAGGAGATTAATTCTGTTCAAGGTATTCTCGAATCCTAAATTACAGATATGCACATCATTTTTTCTAACAATCTTAAGGCAAATCTTGATCTGTGATCTGTAATTTTGGGATTTCGATTATTGGAAATTAATCATCATGGCTTCCCAAACCGAAAGACTGGAAGAATTTGACGGATCGGATTTCAGTAGATGGCAAGAAAAGATGCGATTCTTTCTGACCTTTCTGAACTTATACTATATCTTGAATGATCATGAACCGTCACCTAATGAGGAAGAACCTGCAAGAACCCATCTCTCTTAAAAGAGGAAAAGAGATAATTATCTCTGTAAAGGACATATACTGAGTTGTCTCAGTAATCAATTGTTTGATGTGTTTTTTAGAATTGAGTCTGCAAAAGAGTTGTGGGAAACTCTAGAGCATAAATATCTAGTCGAAGCAGCGGATTCTAAGAAACATCTTATTGAAAAATATTTTTGATATCAGATGGTAGATGGAAAATCTATTATGGATCAAGTGAATGAGATCTAGTTGATTGTTTCTGATATATTTGCTAGAGGGATCAAAATAGAAGAACATATACAAATTTGTGCAGTTATAGAAAAACTACCATCTTCATGGGAGAAATTTCAAGACACCCTATTACATGACAGAAATGATTTTTCTCTTCAAGACTTGTTTGTTTATCTAAGAACTGAAGATGAAAATCGTTTCAAAAAACAGAAGTCGAAGGCCTATGAGTTTAACTCTAAGGCAAATCTCACTGAATCTTCATCTGGAAAGAAAGCCTCTTCTAAACCTGGATCTGGATCAGGAAAATGAAATTTTAAGAAAAATAATAAGGATTTTAAGAAGAAGAAGGGTAACTGCTTTGTGTGTAGGAAAGCAGGTCACTATGCTAAAAATTGTCGGAAAAATGATAAGAAGAAAAATCCTCAAGGAAGCAATGCGCCTCAGGCAAATATGGTTGAAGATCAATATCTTTCAACCGTAGTATCTGAAGTGGACCTGGTTAGTAACGTGAAGGACTGGTAGGTGGACACTGGTGATGGAGAGCAGCTTTTCATGGGAAACTCGTCATTATCTGTTGTGGCGGGTAAATGAACAGTGTTGTTGAAGCTTACATCTGGAAAAGTTCTGAAGCTCTGTGATGTCCTTCATGTACCAAATATAAGAAAGAATCTGGTGTCTGGGTCACTCCTGATCAAGAAAGGTTTCAAACTAGTTTTTGAGGCTGATAAATTTGTAATCACTAAGAGTGGTGAATTTGTGGGAAAGGATTACTCTAGTGAGGGTTTATTCAAACTGAATGTAACTGAGAACCTTATGCATAAAGCTTCATCTTCTTCTACTTATATTATTGATTCTTCTTGTTTATGCCATGGTAGACTAGGTCATGTTAACTATGCATCTTTAAAGAAAATGATGACCATAGGTCTAATTCCTACGAATGATCAAGCAGTAGATAAATGTGAAGTATGTGTGCAATCAAAGTACTATAAGAAGCCTTTTCATAAAGTAGAAGAAAGAAAAACAGAACTCCTTAGTTTAATTCACAGTGATGTATGTGACTCAAACAATATTTTAACTAGAGGAGGTAAAAGGTATTTCATTACATTTATAGATGATTTCTCTAGATATTGTACTGTTTATCTTATTAGAAACAAAGATGAATCTTTTAATAAATTCATTACATATAAAACTGAAGTTGAGAATCAGTTAGAAAATAAGATCAAAATCTTAAGATCTGATAGAGGTGTATTTTGTGAACATGGTAAAATGGAGTTGTGAAAACCATGGCACAATACATCAAGTTGCTGCACCATACTCTCCACAGCAAAATGGAGTTGTTGAACATAAAAACAGAACTCTAATGAACATGGTAAATTCTATGTTAGGAAGTTCAGGATTACCTCAAAATTTATGGGGAGAGGCTCTTCTCTCTGCTTGTTATATTCTGAACAAGATACCTTTTAAAGATTCTGACAAAACTCCTTACGAGTTATGGAAGAATAGAAAACCTCATTTTAAATACCTTAAGGTGTGGCGTTGAGGCTCTTCTCTCTGCTTGTTATATTCTGAACAAGATACCTTTTAAAGATTCTGACAAAACTCCTTACGAGTTATGGAAGAATAGAAAACCTCATTTTAAATACCTTAAGGTGTGGGGGTGCTTAGCTAAAGCTAGGATTCCAGATCCTAAGAGTACTAAGTTAGGTCCTAAGACTGTAGATTGTACATTCATTGGATATGCACAAAACAGTAGTGCTTATAGATTCTTAATCTATAAATCAGATCATGTTGATATGCAACCTAATACTATAATAGAATCCAGAGATGCTGAATTCTTTGAAACAATATTCCCTTATAAGACTAGTCTAAGTGAGAACACACTTAAAAGACCCATTGAATCTATAGATAAAGATCATCATGTGTCTGAAGAATCAGTAGAGCCTAGAAGAAGTAAAAGGGCAAGAGTAGAGAAAAACTTTGATCCAGAGTTTATTGCATATCTTTTAGAAGGAGATCCAAAGACATATAAAGAGGCAATATCACTTCTAGATTCTTCATTCTGGAAAGAAGCTGTCAAGAGTGAAATATAATCTATTTTGAATAATGGGACATGGATCTTGACAGATCTACCTCCTGGTTGCAAACTTATTGGTTGCAAGTGGATCTTTAGGAAGAAATTAAAAACTGATGGAACTATAGATAAGTACAAAGCTAGACTAGTAGCTAAATAGTTCAAGTAAAAAGAAGGAATTGACTTCTTTGACACTTATTCACCTGTAACCAGGATAGCCACTATTAGAATCCTTATTGCCATAGCTGCAATTTATAACCTGAAAATCCATCAAATGGATGTCAAAACAGCATTTCTAAATGGTGAATTAGATTAAGAGATTTATATAGATCAACCTGAAGGCTTTGTAATCCAAGGCCAAGAGCAAAAGGTGTGTAAACTTATAAAATCTCTATATGGTTTGAAACAAGCTCCAAAACAATGGCATGAGAAGTTTGATAGTGTGATGTTATCAAATGGATTCATAATAAATGAATCAGATAAGTGTGTATATAGCAAATTTAGTGGGGATAGTGGTGTTATTGTTTGTCTGTATGTAGATGATATGTTGATCATCGAAACAGACATAAGTGTAATTAAAGACACTAAGAATTTTTTATCAAATGATTTTGATATGAAAGATCTGGGAAAGGCAGATGTAATCCTGGGTATCAAAATAAAAAGAAACCCAGAAGAAATAATTTTAACTCAGTCTCATTATGTAGAAAAAATTCTTAGGAGGTTTAATCAATTTGATTGTAAACCTGTGGCTACCCCATATGATTCTAGTATAAGATTATGTAAGAATAAAAGAAGTGGGGTAAATCCACTTGAATACTCTAGAGTTATAGGGAGTCTAATGTATTTGATGAACTGCACTAGGCCAGACAAAGCCTATGCAGTGGGTAGACTCAGTAGCTATACCAGTAATCCTGGTAGTGAACACTGGGAAGCACTAATTAGAGTATAGAAATATCTTAAAGGAACCATAAACTATGGTTTGCATTTTTACTAAATATTATGTTGTACTAGAGGGGTATAGCGATGCTAATTGGGTATCTGGATTTGAGACCAAATCTAGGAGTGGATATGTCTTCACTCTAGGAAGTGCAGCGGTTTCTTGGAAATCTACCAAGCAAACGTGTATTGCCAGATCCACTATGGAGTCTGAGTTCATTGCTTTAGAGAAAGCAAGTGAGGAAGCTGAATGGCTTAGAAACCTTCTGTCTAATATTCCACTTTGGAAGAAACCAGTACCGGGTATTACAATCCACTGTGATTGTCAAGCTGCTATTGGAAGAGCAGGTAATAATGTATATAATGGTAAATTCCTACACATTCGTTAGAGGCATACCTCCATAAGACAGTTGTTGAAGAATGGAGTGATAACTATAGATTATTTAAGATCAATTGATAATATATCAGATTGTCTTACAAAAGGACTAAATAAAAATTTAGTCATGAGCACATCGAGGGGGATGGGGCTGAAGCCCACAGTTTAGATCACCTATAACAGGAACCCAACCTATCTGACTGGAGATCCCAAGAAGTAGGTTCAATGGGAAAAACAAGTTATTTGAGTGATCTGTCTTGCACCAAGTTGTATGTGAATTAAGTTCACTAAGCCTATTCCTATGGTGTGGGTGCAACCTGTAACGAAAAGATGATGAGTTGTAGGACTCTTAATGTTATCTATAGCTGACTAGCTGAGTAGCTGATTGTCAGTGGGGTGCGTAGTTACATGGCACTCTTGATAGATACACCTATATGAGTGTGGAAGTGTGGCTGCTTCCTATGAGAATGGGCTAATTTCTCTAGAGCGCTCATGAAAGCAGGACAAAGTACATGGCCGAAAAGTGCGACACCGTATGAACTTGCTTATGTCTTCTGTGTTGTGTGTGTGGTATGTTGTCTCAGTTTGTTACTAAAAGTGCTTGGTTCAAGACGTATGTTCACCGAGTACTTGATAAACTCGATATACCTATACTAAGTAAAGGTTCAAGTCCAAAAGACACCTCTACTGATGCATAACACATCTTGCCTTGGTCAAATCTATTTACATTTATGATTTATTTATTTCTTGTAATTTTGAATTAGTGGGGGATTATTGACTTTTTATGTGAAAAAAGTATTTTTGTAATTCAAACTTATAATGGGGTGTTTTTAGTCATTATATGTTTCTCTTGTTTTATACTTTTGGGCTTCCCTCCAAAAGGACTAAAGCCATTAAAAAACTTTAGTCCTAGATGGGAAGTGTGAGAGGGTGAGAGTGGCCATACATATACTTTCACTCTCTTAGCCTTGTGAATGAGCAAGAGCTTATGGGGATCCTACGCGCACGGATCGCCCACTTGGGTCCGGCTGGCTTTTGGTCTTACCACACACGCGCGCCGCCCGGCCCAGCTTGGCTCGCCCGGCCGCGCGAGTGGGCCCAAAGCCTTTTAATTTTCTTTTATTTCTTTTCTCTTGGTTTACTAATTATTTAATTAGTTTTGCCGTTTAAGAAAACGCTAATCGTGGTTTAGTGACCGTTGGGAAACGTTCTCACCCACTAATGAGTGCGACGTTTCAACCTAACGTGTCTCTTAGTTGTCTATTTATTCAGATTTGTGGAAAACAGAAAGACATTTTTTTTTTGAACGACTTTTTGTTTTTCTATTGTTCTTCTCTCCGTTTTCCTGTTTTCTGGAACTTCTATTTTTCCCTAAACTTTCTTATCAAGGCGATTTGGCTCATATAAGTAAGTTCTAAGGCATCCGGGCTGCGTGAGGCACACCCCTGGAGCGAGAGTTGTTGAATCCTGGAGGCATACGCCAAGATGTCCATCTGCACCATTGATTTGTCATAGTGGGGGCGAGATTTGCGTTAAGGACAGCGAACATCCTTCGTGCCTCAACTCAATAAGTGATCTAACGACTTTTGTTTATTTGTTTACAATTAATTCTGGCAGAATAGTTACTGTTGATTTCTGACTGCACAAGATAGGAGATTAATTCTGTTCAAAGTATTCTCGAATCCTAAATTACAGATTTGCACATCATTTTTTCTAACATGATCTTCATTCCTTTGGCTTTCTTTCACTAGTCCCTGACTAGTAGCTTCTTCAACATCAAGGATCAAAGCAAGCAATAGAGCTTTGATATCACATGTAGAAAATCAAGAGACCAAAGTACCCAACGCTTTGATACCACTTCTAGAAGACACGATCAACGCAATAAAAGCAAAGCTCACCAAATACAAATTACAAGGAGAGAGATACCTTAATATAATTCCAATGGAGCCGTACACACCCTTCTCTTCCAAATAACGTTTCCACGTTTAATCTACTCTATCTGTTCACGTTTCACACTGACGTGCTTCTCTTCACTGCTATTATCCTCTTTGTCTACACTATTCACATTATGGCACATGTGCCTCTTTTATAAACAAAACAAATAGATTGCTACTCTAACTGATTCCTTATATAACTATACTTCTATAGTTCTATCCTAAACGGTGACTCTAACAACCACACGCCCACTTCTTTAAAACTTTTATTTATTATCTTTAATTAAAACTCAAGCAAAATCCTACAACTACTAGAATTCCTAGTTTGACTAGGACTCGACTACCCATGTGGTTGATGTTAGTCCATGTGGGCCCACACTGACCCGCACCGCATCACGCCGGGCCGGCCCCTCCGACATGTGTGTAGAGTCTGCGATGACTCTCCACACTCCTCAGCGCTGACTCTCTACAAGTCACGACAAGTTCCTTTCGAAACTTCACAAACTTCTTGTAGTTCAGCCATTTGGTAAATATGTCAGCAACTTGATCTTCTTAACTAACTGACATGAGAGAAATCTTTCCATGAAGCACCTTCTCTCTGACAAAGTGATGACGTACTTCCACGTGCTTCGTTCTGGCATGAAACACTAGACTTTCCGCAAACTTGATCACACTCTGTCGTGGATGTGGGTGGGTTATAAGGGAATGCTCTCTAATGGCTAGCTTTTAGGGGTGAGTTCTACCCGGTTAAATTCCCCACAACCACTCCTTTCTTACCACTTCATAAACCAATATTCCTTAGAAAAAAAATTCATGGCTGCCAAACATGGCCTAAGAGTTGCACCTTTTTGACAAAGGTGGTGATGAAAGGAGGTAGGATCATTCAATCAACGTGAGACCAGTGGCAATGTGCCAAATGAATGTTGATCTAAATGGGGCCTACCACCATTTTTTCTGAGCTTTGGTTTCCAGTCATTCTCTGTTAGAGATGAGAGGAGACAGTACAGTGCATGCATATGTCCACATCCCATTCGGCAAACCAAGTTCCGTTAAAAAGAAAAAAATTCCCTCTTGAACAGACACTGGTTATATATTGATTGGATTTGAATGACTGAGTTCTATATTACATAGCTTTGCTTGATCAAACCCAAGGCCAACCTTCAGTTTCTTTCCACCTGAATAATTTGAAAACTACATTACATTGCTTGGCTGGACCAAACCCTAGTCCAAGAATGAGTTCCTTTCCACCTAAAATAGTCCGTACTGTGTTTCAGTCACATGCACTCAAGTAACATAGAAACTAAATTATGTACATTTTAGATTCAACAATGGAAAACTGAAGGACCCAATCCTCTTGCCTCGATAACAATGCTTGGAGAGTTCATCTCTCACATTCCTCCTCGCCGTCCACCATATTTCCATTACGGTTGCAAGGTTCTTTGACTATTCCATACGAATGATAAATCCTTATAGAAATACTGACATTCTCTTTAGTGTGCCCAAATGGAAGGAGATCATACAAAATCCTGTACAGGAGATGAGTGGTTGAGATCAAATGCTGCCTGGAAGCAGTCTGCGGCTTGCTGTAGCGAGCCTTCCATCTTCAAGACGAATCCAAGGTTCAACCATACATCGTGATTCCTGGGTTCTAATCGTAAAGCATTCATTAGGAAACTTCTTGCGATTGGTAGCGAATTTCCCCCAAATGTCTTAATTAGTGCGGCTGTTGATACAATGGAAGGAACATAATCCGGTTCGATTGACAATGAGATGGAGAAGGCCACAAGGGCCTCCTTATATAATGATTGGGCTTCGAACAGCATTCCTGCAAAACATATTCAAGCAACAGGTATGAAGAACAGATCCATGGCACAAAATGAAAACTGAAATTGAACTGAAAGACTCTGAATGCGATATGATTGTATCAGAAAATATTCACTAAATTGCACCAGTTCGATAAGTATCAAGTGAATTAAAATTCAAGAAATAAAAAGAAAGAAAAAAAGAAAAAGAAACTGAGGCATATTAACCAGATGGTACTCATCAATAAGTAGATGGTATTAACAAGTAATTCTGACTACCCAATGAATATTTAAATGAAGAAAATGAAAAGTTTAACTAGATAGAATAAAGAAAAATATGTGGAATTGGGACCAAAGAAACCATGAGGTGCTCCCCGGGTTTTCCTTCGCCCTGTGAATATAATTCTTTGCCATTCAAAAAAAAACCATGAGGCAGCATAGTTCCTATGTTCAGAATGACATGAAAGTAAGAGTGATATAGCTCATCAAACTCCGAAAGGAAATATATATCACAACCTGTTGCATGCCAAGTTTTCGGAGAATAAAATCCAGTAGGGTTGGCTTTATCCAGGCACAATTTTGCATTAGGCCATGATCCAAGTTTCGTATAAATGGTTGACAAATCCTGCCATGCTTGCATTTCTAAACTTCCACCAGCTACTGACTGTTGAAATTGAGAAAAAGTTAGCAGAATATATATATATATATATATATATATATATATATATATATATATATATATATATTTTGGTAATATAACCATACAATCATCAAATGAAAACGAACCAAACCAATAGGCTATTTACAGAACGAATGCTGCTTACCTCGCAGTCAGATTCTCCTATTTGACGATGTCTTTGTGCATGAATTTGAGAAAGTAAAACTGTGTAGGTCTCTATAGCCTTCTTGGGCTGTTCCTGGGCTATTTGAAGTATTGCTTTCAACCTCAAAAATTCTAATTGATCATGTTTTCCACTCTCATCTAAAGCAAGATCAACTATGGCTTCAGCGTCCTGAAGCCCTTGTTCTGCAGATACTATTAGGGCTAATAGCTTCCATCCTCGCGCCGAGCTTCCAGCCACCATGTCTAAATAAGTTTTTGCATTTTCTAAAGCTGCATTTAGGTTTCGTTGGACAGCATTCTCCAATGCAAGGCTAAATATCACTTCTGGATCATCTTTCATGGTCTCGGCAGCATGATGAAGAGTCTTCAAAGATTGATCCTCAAAGTATAGCCTTTGTGAATCGGAGACAGAAGATCTAGCACTATTTCCATAACAAACACCACGCAAGTGATCCGCAATATCCATAAAATGATCCTCTTGTTGATAGTTGGCAAATTCAATTGCTCTCTGAGTAAATTCAATCCCTTGACTGGCATGATTTGAATTTTGAGAACACAATTTTGCTCCTAATAGAAGTGATGGGAGATGGTGTTTGTGATTCGTCTCGGAAAGGCATAAGCCTTTCTTTAAAAGGTTCAATGCAATGTCATTTTGACCTGTAGAACTGTAACAAAGAGCAAGAAGGTACCATCTTTCAACTCGGCTATAGATACCGGGCAGTGTCTGTTCGATATGATCCGCCAATATTTGGAATTGCCCAGATATTGACAATGCAAAGGTCAGATGATCCATGATTTCAGGATCCCAAGGTATTTCCTGAAAAGCTATCTTTCTCGTGAGTATAAATAACAACAGCATTGCTTCCTCTGTATTATTCTTAGGGATGACAGGACCACACCATAGTTGCAACTCTGGAGGCAGGCTTACTTCAACACCACCATAAAGTAGAAGTGAAGCCAAGTCTTTTTGAATACTAGCCAATTTTTGGGAGTCCAAATTCCTGGGTTTAATAAGAGCTCGCCGATATGCGGCAATACCTTCATCGAGAAATCCAGCTTGTTTCCACAGCTTAGGAAGCAACTCTAATGCTTTGTGAAACATTTCTTGCAACTTGCAATCATCAACAACACCCTGAGGCATTCCGTTTGGCAGTGCAGATTCAACTGTGTCCAGAATAATTTTACATTCCATCGCAGCATCTGCCAAGTTCAAAACTCAAAATCATTTGAGAAATTTAATTTGACTATCATAATAAACAATAGTAAAAGTCTATATCTGGATTGTACCACCTACTAGTGTTCTCCTATGGTGTAATTTCCTACAGCATTAACCATTTTGTTATTAAAAACTAAAAGAAGTGGATCACCAAGCTCATGAAGCATCCAAGTATTCAGATTAGGGGTGCAACTTGGGTCGCTTTTGGGAATTCATGTTAAGCTTTTACCATAAAATGTCAAGCTGGTTTGGGTTGATTCCAATTCATTGTTTAGCAACAGCTCAACCCGACCGACCCAAGTTGCACTCCTAATTCAGATTAGAAGTATGGATAAAGGACTACTACAGTAACTATGGAGCTATATATCCTTGACATACAATGTTCGCTACAGAGTCACAAGTCAATGCATACTGGAAAAGGGTGTAAAAGTCAAACATCAAACTTAACGAAAATGAAATGTAGTAGTAAAATATAGTCCAATTATTCAAAAAATGATAAATTATACCGAGCCACCATTAAGTAGCATAAATGGCATATCAACAGAGAGGAGCGCACAGTTACGCATTTAAGCACAATGAAATGGTCTTCACTGATGTTTTCAAAAGTGCAATAGTTTACACTTTACAATGCTGTAAAGTTACTACCTAGCAATGTCACGAAGGACAACACCACGTGGCTACTACGGATCTAGGAATATAAAAATGGCATTAGACGGCCTAAGCTGTTTTTGTAACTGATTTTAATAAACATGTATATATAGGCATGTATGCATACTTACATGTATTATAGGCATGTGCATCTAAACATTAATGACAAGTTCACAAGGAATTGCAAATTATATATTACAAAGAAATTTAAACTCCCTAGATCTTATTAAAATAACTAAGTTTAACATTGAAAATGCAAACATGAAAACATTATTTTACATTGCATTCCAGAGTCCAGATGTCGGAACAGTATACAATATAGATTCAACAATATTATGATAGAAGGCAAACTACATTACATTCTATATCATTTCATGTTATTAGTCTTTCTATCAATTTTCTCAAATAATGACTATTTCAATATTAATTCTTTTAATATAAAAAAAGATTGCACCCATATTTGAAAGTGGGTCAGACACTTCACATTTGAATCCAACACTACATCTCCATGTATGCACATGACTGCATAACATTGCTTAAAGTACACAATCTTCGCTCAATTGAGTCCGTTTCACTTGATGCTATCTATGATTCAAAATTTCAAGCTTTAAAGATCCCTTTTTCGGATAAGTGTTGCTTTTTTCTTTTTCTTTTTTAGAATGGTCCCGATATGTGTTGCTTCTTCATTGCTTTTTAATAAATCGCTGACAACGTTTCAAAAAAATAAAAGACAATTTACTGAAACTAGTATCACCCAAATGACGCTAAACAAATTATTATCGCTTAAAATACCTGGAGATCAGACACAAGGTACCAAAAGAAGCAGTGTTTTTTAAAACCAACAGAAAATATAGTAACTACAAAAGGTGGACATCTCTTAACAACTGTTTAATGTAACCCTTTTGCTAAACCAGGTTCACAGTCAATCATGTCCAGAAAACAGATAACACCATAACTGAGGATAGTTATGAAATTTCTAAAACCTCTTTAAATGGTTAGGTAAAGGCTGTGGATTCTTCAATGTTGTCAAGAAGAACACTGCTTTCAGCAATGTCCACTCTTATGCCTTAATGTTTTCGTTTCAAAATAATAAAAAATTTATGAGGATAAATAAAAAGAAAAATAGTTGGGATTTGAATCATCAAAGGATGGGTATGGCTCTGCATTCTACTGTACCAAGTTCCCCCTACTGCTGAGGTCAAGTTAAACTTGCCCAACAAAATCTTATCACATCAACGTTACCAAATCCAATCCACAGCATGAATTCACCTTCAATAAAGTTTCAATTTGAAGTAATTTATCTCTTCAAAGGCCAGAAATAGAATTACAATATTAACAAGAAAAAAAAAGAAGCAAAGTCCAAACAAACTATTGGTCCAGGACACACTGAAACTTAATTAAGGTATAAAGAAAAAAAAGCCAGTATGTACTCAGCAAAGTATAAGAAAGTTTATAAGGCATTCTAAGATCCGTAATTGAAAATAAGGAACTATTGTTCATGGCGAACCAATGAATTAAGCCAGGGCAAAACAAAACCATACCTTTAGGGCGCCCAAGTTCCTCCAATGATTTTGCTTTAAGCAAGATTGCTTCTAGAAGCAGGCTTACAGAATGTAGTGACATTGTGGTCAACTGCAAGTTCTCTCCTTTGGATTTCCCTTTTCTTTGACGAGTTCTTTCTGTAATTGCTTTGCTCATTCTTGGTTTTAAACTACGTATATCAATTCCCTGAAATACCTGAAGTGCCGCATCAAAATTTCCGCTCTGATATTCCAGCCGGCCCAATAATGCCCTGGCTTCCTGCAACAGAAATAGAACAAACTAATACAATCAAACTGAAAACTGTGAAACAACCAATTACTCCAAAAGCATATGATGTTAGAGTCGGTGTTATTTAATCATTTATACTTCAACACCCCCCCTCAAGTGTGGCCCCTTGATGCGGTGCCAACATGGCAGCCATGTCACACTTACGTGGCTTGGGTGGAGTTCCAAGGTGCACTCCCGCTATAATGCAGCAGCCAGATTTTGAAACTGATTTTTGGACTTCTAGATGGAAGAATCTTGAAAAATGGTAAACTAGAAAGTTGTAGGTATTTTTGTGTTGTTTCCAACGAGTATAGGAGCTCAAAAATCGGACAAGTAGTTAGAGAGTTATGGTAGTTTTAGTAGACTCTGTCTGTGGGTTCTCAAACTAGGCAAGTTTTGTGAGTTCCAAAGCAATTTATGATATGTAAGTCCGTAAGTTAGCTAGTGGAGGAGCTTGAATGAATTTTCTCTCGGGTTTTTTCTTTTAAAGGGATAAAAAGTTAAAAACCATCTATAGAAGGGGATTTTGGATTTTGATAAACTTATGTAATTGAAAAATCTATCAATTGGGTTGGGCAGCAATTTCAACAAAAAAAATCAATTGGGTTGAGCATTGCTCTAATTTTTTTCTTCTCATCTTTGTGTTCTTGAGTTCTAATTTCTTCTTCTTCCTTCTTAAGCACCCAAATTACCCCTCTTTTTTGGGTTGGCACGTGGCACATGCGGCCTCTCTTTGGGTTGGCCGTGCACATGGATTTTTAACATGAAGGAGTTGTTGGGTTTTGAACCCAGGACCTGCCGCGAGGCAATGGCTCTAATACCATGTGAAACAACCAATTACTCCAAGAGCTTAAGCTGTTAGAGTTGGTGTTATTTAATAATTTATATTTCAACAAAAACAGCAAGGACATAGAGTTGGAAGACCAAAAACTATAGAAAAACACACCTCATAATTTAGAGAGAGAGTTTCCTTCAGTGTAGATTCTACATCATCCACTTGGGTATCATCAAACCTTGTTTCCCAATCCGCAGTTCTCGCCGAGAGGCCACTCACAGAGAAATCCCTAGTCGCCAGTGATTCTGGAGACTGAGGTAATTCCTCAAACTTGAATTGCTCTCCGGAGCAAGCACACAACATAATGCCTAATCTTTAACCAAAAAGTTCGAACTCAACGTAAAAGAAACAGAGAAACCAATCCGTTCTCAGCAAATTCTCCAATTAAGACATCTGAAAATTGAAACAAATGTATGCCCGTCAGAACCCATTTCCAGATTTCCAATCAGAGTCTCACTAATCATTAAGGTAAACCATCAAGAGATGGAATTTGGAAATTAAAACCATCCTAGAGCATTCAAAAGAAAAACCACCAAAAATATTTAAAATCAGGCTCCAGTATCTTCATCAGCCAAAAAACCCATTTGTAATTATAAAAGTCGAATAACTAAATGTACTCCTTAAAGCAAGTTTCTCATTTAAAAGTTTGGTATTTTTCTCTTTAAAAACTAAAAAAAGCAAGTTAGTCATTCCCAGTAAATAGCATCATTCTTCCATCAAGTCTATTTTCCAAAAATCTAAAACAAAATCCACAAAAACACCATTAAGATGTAGAATTTGAGAACTAAAATTTAAAACCATGCTAAAGCTTACAAAAGAAAACCCACCAAAAATACTTAAAATCAAGCTCCAAGTTTCAAGTTGCAGTATCATTTATCAGCAAAAAAAAACCCATTTGCAGTGATTGAAATCCAAATCAAGTTTCTCATTCCCAGTCAAAAGAATCACTCTTCCATCAAGTCCATTTTCCAAAATCCCCCCAAAAAAAAAAAATTACCCTCAAAAACACCTTCCCCCTTTCAAAATACCAAACAATATATAAACATTCATCAATACAAGAAAACCCTCAAAAATGCAAAACCCAGTGAGAAGAATAGACAAAGGTGGAATCTTTTTCAAATGGTAAAAAGAAAAGTAATTCACGGACAGAAAAGAGTTACATAATATGACAAGAAGAGACAGAGATGAAAACGAAACGTAAAAGAGTGAAAAGGGCGAGACAAGCAAAGACTTACCATGAAATCTGGGGAATAGATGTGATTGCCATGAAAGCAACTTTCTGGAGATTTTCACCTTCTATGTGTTTCCCCTTTTCTTGCTTTTTTCTCCCTCTTTTGATTTGAACATCCCAAAGAACTGAACTTGTTTTGTTTGTTTCTTAAAGAAATATTTTACCCCTTTTTTTTTTGTGAGGAATTCTAGACTGAAGGGAGCCCTTCCTCTGTTTTTTGGTTAACCTTATTTCAAACTTTCCTTAAAATGGGTAGTTGCAGGCAGTTCCTGCAGCAGATTCTGTGTGTTTTTTATTTTTATTTTTAGCCTACTGATATTGGCACTACCATGTTTTAATAATTGCACGAACTCAACTGGACTTTTCTTTTTATTTGCCTTCAAAGACTTTGGGAGATTATGAGCTCGCCCCCACTGTAGGATGATTCGCGCCCCTGTAACCTAAATTGACGCCAAAAAGCATAAAAAAGCGTTAGACTTTAACGTTTTTTTTTCACGCCAATTCACATTACAGGGGGGGTGAATCATCCAGCAGGGGGTGCGAATTTATCATCACCAAATAGTTTTTGGGAACCGTAATCGACACTTGACAGCTATTTAAAACAGAAAAGACAAGCTGAGTTTATGCAGTTATCAAAACATGGTAGTGCCAACATCAGTAGCCTATTTTAGGTATTTATGTAAGGTAATGATATTGGCACTACAATGTTTTGATAATGACACTAACTCATCCTGTCTTTTATTATTTTAACTCCTGTTAAAGGTTATACAGTTCCCAAAAGGTTCTCAGAAGTCAGAAGCCAATTAAACAAGAAAAGACAAGCTGATTTTGTGGAATTATTAAAACATTGTAGTGCCAATATTAGTCTTCTTAATTTCTTTATTGGGATTTTGGATGATGGTTTTGAATTCAAAAAGAGAGAAACCCCGCTTATGTTTGAACAGAGGGTATGGAAAACAGAGGATTTCTGACAAGGGGTGCCCCAAATGACACTTTTTGATATGACTAAAATGCCCCTATTCTTTTTAAAATAATAAACTATAAGAATCTAGGAAATATGGAGATCTAAGGTGGTCCTGCTGACATTGGGTTGACCTTTGGGGGATACCCTATGTATTTGTGATAGGTTACATTGATTGCACCAATGGGAATTGTGCATGACCAGAATTTTGAGTGTGACCCCAAGTTTTGATATCGACATCCCCTTGTTTTGATAATGAAACTCCTCATTTTATAAAACACATTTGTGTTGTTTTAGCTTTTTTATGAAAAAAATAACATTAAAAAGTCACCTATCTGTGGGAATGACCTTGCAAATAAATAATTTTGAATCTAAAATATGGTCTTACATCATGTAACAACTGAATTAAGAAAAGGAAATTGAGATCTGCTTGTACTCATGGTTTTAAATTTCGACCGAGACCGACACCGAAATCGATCAAAACCGAAACGGTCATTTATTTCGGCCGAAATTTCGGTCAAAATTTCAGTTTTTCCAAAATTTGACCCAAAAAATCTGTTTTTTTTTTAAAATATTAATTTAATATTTCACCGAAATTTCGAAATAAAATATTAGTTTCGGATTTTGTACCAGATTTCGACTGAAATTTCAAAATTTTAGGGTCCGAAACCGGTACCGAAACCGAAATTTTAAACCTTGCTTGCACTTGCATGCTCATATGTTTTAAATGAAAAATATGGTCATACTCGTACATCATATCACAACTGAATTAGGATAAGTAAATGGTAATTTCACCTCATTTACTTTTCTTAATTCAGTTGTTATATGACGTATGAGTGTGACCATATTTTTATTTGTATGTTCGTAAAAATGAAGAAAAGACGAACAAAGGGAGGTGGAAATACAGCCATTTTTAGAAAAATACAAACAAGAGGGGTGAAATTTCTTGAAAAGGGGGGTAGAGATATCGTTTCTCATTAAGAAAATGTAAAATAAGAAGATCTTCATTGTTTAAACAAGGGCCATCCTTCTGTGCCATGTGCCAAACACTACATTGATAATTTTAATCCCAAAAATTAAAAACATACCCAGACATCTGTGCGTGCACATTGTATTATTAGTTTCAGACAATCCTACAACTTCGACTGAGTAAGATCTCTTTTTTTTATCGAGCTCCTTAATCTATGAGAGATCAAAACACCTAAGCTACAATGTGATGATACCATGAGCACTTTAGGGCCTTAGAGCATCCCCAAGATATATTTTTAGATATCGCCGTATAATTACCAGATATTATATTGTGGGCAGGCAATGCATGCGAGTGCAGCCCAGAAATAAAAGTGTGGCCCACATTGTTTAGGTGATCCAAACCATTCATTTGTTCGGCCTTGATGAGGATAGGGTGTGCCAAGAAAATCTTCTCCATGGGATAATCCTAACCATCCGATTTGTGGAGGTTTAAAATTGACGGCACAATGTAGAAACCACCACGGGTCAGAGGGTTAGGATCATCCTATGGAAAAGATTTGCTGGATACGTCCTATCTATGTCAGGGCCCAACATATGAATGGTTTGGATCACCCAAATAATGTGGGCTCCACCATATTTTTGGGCTGCATGTGCATCCACCATATGAATTCTCTATAATTACGACTCACAAATTGGCATTGCACGTGATATCATTAGTTTTGGAAAATCTGAAAACATGATCTTCGCATCATTCTCCTTAGAATGAACACCAAAACCAAGTGAAAATTGAATAATGTCTAAAACCTGCTTAATTTTTTGAGCATCTAGGTTTAAAATTTCGGAAACCGGTCGGGACCGAAACCGAAAAATTCCAAAATTCAATTTTTTGTGGGGTCCGCAACGGTTACCGAAACCGAAATTTTAAACCTTGGCCACACCTACTTAAAATTAAATGGGACGACATTAAGGCCTCTTTGGAAGCCATTTGTTTATCATTTTTTCAGGAATATGATATGGTAACCCAGTTGGGGACCAAGAGTGGAACCGAACAAATAGCCTCTTAGCACAACTACCCTCCGTGCCATGTGGCATGCAAGGATTTGTTAGGTTGTACTCTCGGTTCCACACTCTTATTAGCAACACTCGTTTTGCAACTATTATGACTGTTGTTGAAATGTTAAGGGAAATATTGAGATGTTGTTTGTCTATTTTATTAGGGTTTTAAATATGGCAATGAAAAATTCGCACCCCGTGTAGGATAATTCGCACCCCACGTAAAAGCGTCAAATAAAAGGGGTGAAAATATCATTTATTTATTATTTTTAGAAATGTAGTACTAGAAATGGGTGATAATTACCCATGAGCCTCCATTTTCTTTTGATTTTAAACTCTACACGGTGCTCGAGGATTATGATCGTCACGTGTGAGCATGGGCTGATCAGATTCAATGTCTTTTTCTAGAAATTGCCACCCTTATCAGTTTGTCGCAAGGGTGGCAATACCAGTACACTATCAGATCTTGTCCTCTTGATGTCATATGATACATTTTCCTTACAAATTCAAACTAAAGGTGCTTTTGGATAACTGCTAGTAACCTTTTTTAGTGCAAATTAGGGGTGCAATTTGGACTGGGTTCAACAAGAACCCGACTAGTTCAACCATATTTCAGCTCAGGTTGAGTTGGGTTGGGTTGGGTTGGTGAAAGCCAACTCAATTTGATTTTGGGTAGGGTTCGGGTTGAGGTCTTGGGCAACCTGATCTGAGCCAAAGCCGACAAGTTCAACACTATTTTAGCTCGGGTTTGGTTGAAATTTCCTCGGGTTCTGACATTTCCTCAGGTTGGGTTGAGTTAGGGTTGAGAAAGCCCAACCCAATTTGATTTTGAGTAGGATTAGGGTTGAGGTCTTGGCCCTTGGGCAACCCCACCCGACCCGATCCCAGCCTTATCTTCTGATTTTATCTCGTTTTTCAATATCTTAGGGTTGTGTTTTCTTTTCTTTGTTGTTTTTTTTGCCCCAGGCAGGCCAACCTAAACCCAACCAAATTCAACCTGACCCAATTCGAAAAAGACGGGATAGACAGGTTAAGTTGGGGTTGAGAGTTTTAGAGGCGGGGTTAGAGTTGACCGTCCTCGCCCCGAGGCTTGGGTTGGGTAGAGTTGAGGGAATGCTACCTCTGGTTGGGCTAGAGTTAGCCTCAACTGACCCTCGTTTAAACTTGGCGATCGAGTTGCACCCCTAGTGCAAACTTTATGGGTCCGCATTTGGCAACTGGATTTAATGCTAGTAACCCTAGTGGGCCACCACTGGTGACTAACCCATAAATGATGGTTGAATCTCATATCCATTTAAGGCCCAATTTGGATTGTAAGAATTTTCTGGAAAAGTTTAGAAAGGAAAATATTTCTATAATTTCTTACTTCCTAAAAAAAATAACTTAAACCAACCCTAATCAATTTTTACTTAGAGGAACCTTCAATGATAATATCTCTCTAAATTAACCGTAATCATATCACTCCCCTCTAAATCTTGGATCGCCAACTATGGACTTTTTTCAGATAGTCGTGTAGTTTCACATTTTGCAAATCAAGTCTTGGCATTTGGTCACGTTTTGCAAATCACGTTATGTTAATCCTATCTTGACAGAGTTCAAACAGGAGACGATTTTAAATTAGAAAGAGACAAAACTACCCTTTTATTCCCAAATGTAATATCCCTAATTTTTTTTCTTCTAAATCCCAAGTACGAGAGGGAGACAAAGAAATGCGGGAGGAGGGAGACGGTTTCGTGATTACGCATTTTTAGATTTAATCAACCCGAACTAACCCAATTTTAAGGTTCTCAACCTGATTTCCTACAAATCAACCCAAGTTGCACTCCCAAAATCAACAACAAACAATACACATTATTTGGATGCGGGAGTTACAAAGCAATTTCAAGCAAATGAATGGTTCGGATCAACCACAGGTGTGTTGTATCAGGTTTTGGTTGTGTTGAGGCATGGGTGCCCCACATTACATCAATGCATGCCTCTCGATGGGTGCCATTATAAAAACTAGGGGTGTAGGAAGATAGAAGGTTTCTCACACATGGTTTTAAATTTCAACCAGACCGAAATTTCGGATTTCGGTGAGGACCGAAACCGATGAAATTTGGTATTTACCAAATTTAGGTCAAATTTATGAAATTTCAGGAATTTCGGCGAAATTTGCTGTAAAATATTATTATTTTTATTCTGTTAGAGAATTTTGTAACCGAAATTTTGGTAATTTCAGTTGAAATTTTGTCCCCAAAAAATGGCATTTCATTATCTAGTATGGAATTTCGTCAGAATTTTCAGGATTTCAGCTGAAATTTAGGTTTTGGATAAGTCCGAAATAATAGCTGAAACCGAAATTTAAAACCATGATCTCACATCAGTGAAGAATGAGAGCTCCTAAGTGCAAAATGAAAACAGTACCTGTAGGAACAAAATTATATGAGTTGAAGAAATGGATTGATATGGCACTATTTGAGTTGCAAGAAAAACTTTTCTTATGGAAAAAATTTTCTCTAGAAAATTTGTTCGTTCCACAATTTAGAGGGAAATAATATGATTATGGTTAATTTAGAGGAATATCATCTTTAATTAAAGGTCCCTCTAAATAAAAATTGAAAGTTATATTTTTCATGGGTAAAAGGAGCAGGCAATTTTACAATTTTTCTTTCCAAACTTTTCCACAAGATTCCAGAAATCTAGAGGGGTAGGAATATCATAATGCCACCACGGTACTCTTTAAATAAAGGGTATTTCTGTCTTTTTCTAACTAAAATAATCTGTCGTTTCAATTCCGTGAAATTACAGTCCAATTTACTCCACTTGCAAAGCATGGCCAAATGCCACGACTCATTTTGCAAAACGTCAAACTTCACGACTCTATTTGCAAATAATCAACGGGAGAAGACTCTTTTTGGCTCTGTTCACTTGCGTTCCCGGGAAAGCAAATCCCTGGAAAACAGCCTCTTTTTTTCTTGACAAGACAGAATTCTAGTGTTCACTTGCTTTCCTGAGAAAGTAACAAGCCTAGGTGGAAAATATCAAATAATGACATGGAAATTGCCAAAAATGATGTGGAAATGTCTCTTTTCTCACTAGTGTGGGAAACCAAATCCCACTATTTTGGTCGGATTTGCTTTCCTAGGAAAACTAGTTAAAAAAGGTGGGTAAACAGTTTCTCGGGAAACCTTTTCCTACACAGTTTCCCTGGATTTCTTTTCCTAATGCCACGTCAAATTCCCGGGAAACCTTTTCTTTTCCTTTCCCGGGAAAACAAGTGAACAGAGCCTTTGCAAAAAACCCGAAGATTTTTCTTTTTTGGACATGTATTTCTTGCAATACAAACTGATTCCACCCATTTCCCCACCCTCTTTTTTTGTCTTTACCAAAAATTAACATCTCTATTCTCTTTTTTTAGGGGAGTGATAAATCGACTCCCCATGTGTCTTTCTCTCTCCTCTGGGTTAGAGAGAGAAAAACGAGAGAGATAGACACATGGGGAGTCGATTTATCATTTTGGGGGGTCGATTTATCACTGCCCTTTTTTTATCCTTTCTTGAAAATAGTCTAGGAAAAGATAAATAAGTTGGTATTACAATACTGGAAAAAGGAGGTGGAAATTAAATATAATTTTTAATTGCTAAGTTATATTAGTATATTTGTCTAGAAAGCGTTGTTTTATTATAAAAGATTTCCCGTATGACAATCATATGATGTCAAATTTTTTATGCGATGAGATCTAAGTAGGTCTGCCAGTAAGAAGATGCACCTACAAGTTCTTTATTTATGTATCCTTTCTTACGTAAGAAGTTGCAATTATGACCATGTTCGTAAGTTCTTTTTTACATGGAATATTGAAAATGTGAAACCATGTGGAGTTTTCAGACCAACTTTAGGTCCCATGCATGCATGCATGCCCCCAAAGTCAAGATGCCATGATTGGTATGTACACCCTCTCTTTTCTTTGAATGCTTTCCAGCATTGACTCACGTTTGGTGGGTCCCATTTCTCTATTTCTAAATTAGCGTGGAAGAAGCAACAATAGCAAAGCAATAATAGGTCATGGTGTTCCATTTGCCAGCCCAATGTAAACACCCTGTTGTATGGAGTGCATAATTAGAAACTCACCCCCGGTTTACAAGGGTTTTTTTTTTAATAATTTGAGAAGGGGTTTTTTATAATCTGAGTGAGATCCTAGGCTGTTCCGGTCATGGTTTCAAATTTTGGTTTTGGAATGCGTTTCGGTCCTCACCGAAATCGAAATTTTGGGGAAAATGAAATTTGTCAAAATTTTATAACCTTTCGGGTTTATGCAATTTCGGTTTCGATCTCGACCGAAAACCAGAATTTCAGATTTCGGTCAAAATTTAAAACTATGGTTTCCTGTAATGGAGAAATAGGCAAATGAGAGGGTGAAATTGATTTTAAAAACCTTATATGTGGGTTAGAGTATTTTCTCCATCATGATAAAAATCCTCGGGTAAGCTGTTTTTAGGAATTGGCTATTCTTCCGGGAAAATATTATCTTGAATAAATTCGTAAGATTGGCTATCTTTCCTGCGGAAGCTGTAACTAAAAGGCATTGTCTGGTTGAACCCCTCCATACGGAAAAAAGGTGGAAAGTGAAGTGATTTCTACTGAACACATGAATTTCATTTGAAGTTTGCCTTGAAAGAATAAATTTTCTCGGCCTAATGGCATGCGGACAAACGAGGCAACAGAATTGTAGACCTTAGCACACTTTCTGTCCACTTCACTTCAATTGTCTGCCATGTCAATATACTTCACTTCTAGGAAAATAAAGGAAAACAACCAGCCGTAGCTCAAGAGCTAGATTTAGTGGCATAAGAATTCTGAGAATCTAATAATAAAAGGGAGGGAAATGATATTAGCACAACCATGTTTTGATATTTTCACTAGCGCGTATGGGAGATGATTTTTTCACCTCCCCCTCCTCAGCATAATGTGCCCCCCTTTTAACGTGATTTGACGTCAAGAAGCGTTAAAGTCTTCCCAAAAGTCACGTTAAAAGGGGGGCGCATTATCCTTAGGTGTGGCTCTCAAGAGCCAATTAAAAAAATGAGAAGATAAGCTGCTTTTTGTGCAATTATTAAAACATTGGTGTGCTGATATCATTTCGCACAGAGGAATTAGATGGAAACTAATCGTTTTTAATGACCTCAAACATTACTGATAGTTGTTTGGTTGGTAGAAAATTCTTTCCACACCGAAAGGGCTTTCCCATGAAAGTTTTTTACTTTTCCATTACATTTTTAGAGAGGGAAATGATATCATCACAACCTTCCTTTGATATTTGCACTAACCCATAAAGGTTCCAAGTGGATCATGACCTACACAAGCGGATCTGATCTGAAGTGGAACTGTTTCACACCCCTACACTGGTGTAACTTCTCAAGAATAGTACCAGCAAATAAGAAAAGTTTTCAATTAGGGCAAAAGTGTCTATGTGAAACAATGAGACAGATATCTTATGAGAAATTTTGTTTGAACATAGCACCATTTTTTATAAGGATCATCGAGAAATTCGAATCTATTGCACTTAGTCTCCTCACAGGATGATATAGACCTCTTCTGTTGAGAATATCAGTTTAGGCAAAATCGATTAGATAGTGCACAAACTAAGGGAAAAGAAGAAATAAACAAAAACCATATGATGAACATTGAGAATTTACATGTTTTAGCCAAGACTACGTCCATGGGAGAGAACACTATCGTCCATGAGAAAAATAAAACAAAAGGAATACAGTGGGATTAGCCCAAACCCACAAACCTCGACCATTTCCTTGTCCTCTCAACTAATACCATACACAAGAGAAATCAAAGAGAGAGCAGGGGATAGCATTTTTGCCTCTTCCTTTTGTATAACTCTTCAACATATCTCAAATCCAGTTTGAAATTCAAATCAATGTACTAGGGGATAAAAATTTGTGAAAATTTTCATATGAGAAGCTTCATCTAGGCCAATGTGCAGAAATAGCCTTCATGTTCTCGTTCATTTATGTTTAATTATGAGGGTTTTTTTTGTAACATTTAACAATCATACCAAAAAACAAACATTATTTTATATTTTATTCCCTCCCCCCCCTCTCTCTCTCTCAAGAGAAAAACCCTCTCCTATAGTCACCCACCCTTGGTCGTTGCAAACCAAAGTCCTTCTATACATAGGTTTTCAAAACAGAGAAATTATATGCCGAATGAATGGACATGCTCGTATTCAGCATACGATGGAAGTACCGCCCTTGATATTTGATCCGATTGCAACATCTTAAAAAGTGTGCTACCGTCGGATCAAATATCAAGGGTGGGATGATGAATACGAGCATGTCCGCTCATTCATCAAATAAATTCTCTTCAGAACAGCCTATAAAAGACATTTTCATGTTTTCGGTTTCTCGGAAGGAAAAAAGTGTGGAAACAAGGCAACATTCCCGACACTTTTTTGCATAGGTAAGCTGGGATTGAACCTCAGACCTCAGGGTTGCCAGGGTTGCAGAATATAGTCTTTACCATTGAGCTAGAGGCTAAAACCCATATGATCCTAGACCCTTGATCGAGTTTAAAAGGATGCATGTCTTTTTAAGGCATTGATTCTTTCCATGCCTCATATCGTACAAAAGGGCTTTTCCCGACGAACACAACACGCAATGAGTCGTTCTCTACTATGATAATGGGAGCCCATGCACTGCAATAATACAAGCCAGAGTGTCATATAAGTATGTTCGGTATTTTACAAGATTTGAAGGTGTGAAATATTCAAGTTAAAAACTAAGACTCAGACAACATGAATATCTTCAAATTTAGATAAAAGCTTTTCAAATTTTGATTCTAAGGGCATGTTTGGCTTACCCAATGGTGAGCGATGGTGCATGTGGAGAGGGAGAGACACGAGAGGGACATGAGGGACTGAGTGAGCAGAGGGTATAAGAAAAGACTGACAGAAAAGAAACCCAAAAATCCACCCAAAATTCGAATGGAATCCAGAGATTGGACAGAGGGTTAATTTCATCTCTTTTTGGGAAATGATAAATGCGCCTCTTTTCATTACTTGGGACACACACATACAGTGTACGATGGCAATCTTTCTTTCCCCTTGTTCACCCCCAAATCTCTCTTCTAATGTATCTTCCTCTTCTTCACCTCCAAATCTCTTTAGAGAATTTCTATCCCTAGCTGATTCCCTGACGAATCGTAATGCTTGTCAAAATATTAGAATGAGAATGAAAATTCTATTTAAAGGAAGAATTTGAATAGGAATGGAATCTAATGCCTATTCCGATTCCCGGTTCCCACAATCCTAACTCACACAAGGATCTTCCAGGGACCATTGTAGAAAGCCATTTCGTGGCTGGCTGTTGCATGTGACAGCAGCCACCTCAGATGACTTAAATCAATAAGACAAAATCTACAGCCACGTCAGATAAATAAATCAATAAGACAAAATCAGCTGAAAAGTTAGCCTGTCTGGCTACTCTCAAATGCAAAAAGCCAGCCGCGAAATCCCTTTCTACGATGGTCCATAACAGATTCCTATTTTTTAATATTTTCCAGTTTGAGTCTGAGAGGCGTAAAAAAGGTAATTTTAGAATTCGTTTGATACTCGATTGGAGAAGGGAAAAAAGAAGAAGGGTTCTTGTACATATATTAAAACCCTAACCATCTCTCAAAAATCCAAATCTCTCTGTAACTTTTGATCGATTCGCTTATTTCTTCCTCAATGGGATTATGGGAAGCTTTTCTCAATTGGCTACGTAGGTAAGCAACTAATTTTCCTTCCATTTTTTTTCTATTTCTTTTTCTTTCTTTACTTTTTAGGTTTGATTCTCGGTGGATTCCATGTTTAATCTCAACTCTCGCATTTCATCTTTCATTTTACTATCGATTTTTAGGTTTTGATCGTCTGTTCGATTATTTTGTAAGAAATCAATGCTTTTAAATTTCATTTTTGGATTGTAACCTTGAAGAATTTGAATTTGTGAATAAATCTGGTTATATCTTCATTTAGATCTTATTTTAATTTTTTCTTTTGCCTATAATTAGGATGAATGTTGATATTTTTGTATGTAGGTATGATTCTGTTGTATTTGGAAATTTAATTTCCATGAAAAATACTGCAGTGGACTTAGTTTCATAATTAAAATTTATCATGTTTTGATTGAATTTCTGCATATTTAAGTTTTTCTCTTTGGTGATGGGTTTTGATTGATTTATGTGTTTAATCTGATATTTTCTTTTTTGAATTTACAGCCTATTTTTCAAGCAAGAAATGGAGTTGTCTTTGATAGGTCTTCAGAATGCTGGAAAAACTTCTCTAGTGAATGTCATTGCAGTATGTAAAATACTCACTTGGTCTTTCCTATAGGGTTATATTCTTCTTAATGCTAACGAACTCGCTTCTGAATGTTCTATGTAGACTGGTGGATATAGTGATGACATGATCCCCACGGTGAGTATTCTCTGCAGAAACAGGTCCAAATGAGTTTTTTTATTAACCATGTAGGGTTCCGACTGCGAGATGTTCTGTTGCTAATTATAAGATACATTAATTATGGACTTATTGTGGGGGTCTACAGGTGGGGTTCAATATGCGGAAGGTAACTAAAGGAAATGTTACGATAAAGTTGTGGGATCTTGGAGGTCAACCCAGGTTTCGCAGTATGTGGGAGCGATACTGCCGTGCAGTTTCTGCTATTGTGTATGTATCTTATTTTCTGAAAATTGTGTCTGTATCTTATTTGTTTTAATTTATTGCTCTGTTCAAACTGCTTTATTACTTTAGGTTTAGAAATAGGAATGTTCACATTATTGCGCTTTACGTATTATTCATCTGACAAAGAGTTGTTTTAGACTTCTAGGTTTATATTTGCCTCATTTACCTGTGAACTATTTGATGTTTCACCTAGGATTTCTGTGATAGTTATTTTGCAATATTTTTCGAGATGGTTTCTTGTTTGCAAATTTTGTTCACCACGTTTGGGTTGCTAGTTCTTTGTAAGCATTTTGGACCAGCTTATTTTTTCCTCGTGATTATGATTTTTTTTTAAAAAGACCTAGATTTGGTT